>NC_090936.1:918739817-919989817 GCF_040938575.1 Ambystoma mexicanum
CCTACAGTATCTATTGACCTAATGGTTTTTTGCACACCTGTGGTGACCAGCTGACTCTCTGTCACACGGCACTGCTTTTTCAGTGCTGGACTTACCTGCTGAAGTTATTTGCTATCAGGTCCCATTATTCATTAAGTAATTAAGCAAGTCTACAACATCCAGAATTCACTTGTTTTCCAGATTTAAGCCCAGGACTGTAAAGGACGTGCCTGCAGTATCATATAGTCATCTGGCCACCCTATGAATGCCCAGGCCTCCCTAGTGTTAGCGAATCAACTTCATGGCCCTAGCCAGTGTCTGCACCCACCACTCTATCTGTGTGTACAAGACAGTGGCTCCAGACAACACCTGCCGATGTATTCCTAAATCACTTACAGTCTCTGTTGTGGTGTGCAATGTGTCCAGTGAAGGCAGTATCTGTTCCATCGGGGAGTCAGAATTAATACTTCAAATTAATAATACCTAACATGTCATGTTAAACATCAAGTTTCCAGAGGGAACAATCACAAGTAGGATGATATTAACAATTCAGGAATTCTGATAAGATAAATGATTAAAAATAGCACTTGAAAGTACAACTTAATGATAGTTAATGTCAGCGGATATTACTGCCTGTTATATTGGAGGCTCGATGGAGGAGCCATGGAATAAAGAATTGGATCTTGATTATGACAGCAGAGTGATGCAAATACATCCTTGCCGCCTTTCCCCGGTTCTTAAGGAGAATCGAGCGGAAGGGAAGGATTCTGCAGATGTTACTAAGCTTAATGTCCACCGAGTGAAACATTTATCTGATTTGTTGCTTGTCTGGACCCTTTTTTGCATTCACTTATCTGATGGGATAAAGGCAGCTCCCCTGCCCTCCATTCTAACCCTCTGAGTCCCTTGCTAATGACAGGAACATCAATTAACAGTCCCATTCCTCATCCTCCTTGATCTCGTTCTTGCTCTCTGATGCCATGCAAACACATTCCACTGCCTCAGTCCCTCTGAAACAGGGGTCATGTCCTATTGCCCTGGCTGCGCTATCATTGCATAGGGTCTTGATGAATTCCATGATTGCAGGGAATGGGGACGACAACTAGCCACTTACCGTAGCCACCTAGAAACCTGTGTAGCCATCAAGTACATTTGTAATTAATGAGACGAAATAGAGTAGATTAAGTTTATGTTTTAGAGCAGAACACATTCTCGGCTTCTAACAAGCTTAGCCTTGCAGGGCCGTTGCAAGGATTTTGCCACATTCACACATGATAAGGAGTAAGGTTTGCTATTTGTGGGGAAAATCTGGAACCCTTGAGTGTGGTACCCTACTATATGTTTCTGCCTCATCGTAACTTGTCGTAAAATCTGCCCTGAGTAATTGGTAACATACACACCTCCTTTTTTGAATATCAATTTCATTTGTTGGCAGTTTCCCCCCTAGTTGTACCATAAGGACTACTCTCGGGTTCAACTCTGACTGCAATTGAGTCATGTGTGGTACTTCTACAGCTAAGACAATGTCGCACTGACCCTGCAATAAAAGAACCTTTCTCCAACATGAAATAGAATTACGTTGTAGGATTCTAAAAACGCTTTTGTCATTTGCCACAAATCTCTGATCCCACGCTTGCCCATCAAATAATCTCTAGACTAATTCTGTGGTTCTCAAGTCAATCAAGCACTTTGGAGAGGGTGGGACTCTGCCACATTTCCCACCCATGGTGTGTGGAGCCAGCTGTCTCATGTCGTACTGTCATATACCTGCTGTTCTGTGGTTCTTCCACCACCATTTACAGCATCTTCAGCTATGCAGCCACATGAGCCCAACTACCACAATGGCTTTGCTTTTGCAGGATAATCAATCAAGTGGTTTGCTCACTTATGATCAATATCCCGGTCTGGACTTTTGAGCTCTTTCTTCTGACTCTTGCTTTTCCCATTGTTGGGTCATGGGGACCAGTATACACTACTTACTTTGTAATGGGCTCTCCCAACTCCATCAATGATCATTCATCCTTGAAGGAGTACTTTCAATGGCCATCACATGTTCCCGCTCATGCACGACTACTCAGTGGACCTCGCCGCAAGAAAGCCTCTCTTAGTACCAATGCTGTACATTCCCAGGTTGCATCATGTTAGCCTTGTCCACCATCCAGAGCATCATCCGCTGCTATCTGTCCACACCATGGGCATCCGCTGTCTGTCCACACCATGGGCATCCGCTCTCTGTCCACACCATGGACATCCGCTATCTGTCCACACCATGGGCATCCTCTGTCTGTCCAGACCATGGGCATCCGCTCTCTGTCCACACCATGGACATCCGCAATCTGTCCACACCATGGGCATCCGCTCTCGGTCCACACCATGGACATCCGCTCTCGGTCCACACCATGGACATCCGCTGTCTGTCCACACCATGGACATCCGCTATCTGTCGACACCATGAGCATCCGCTCTCTGTCCACACTATGGGCATCCGCTCTCTGTCCACACCATGGACATCCGCTATCTGTTGACACCATGAGCATCCGCTCTCTGTCCACACCATGGGCATCCACTCTCTGTCCACACTATGGACATCCGCTATCTGTCGACAACATGGACATCCGTTATCTGTCCACACCATGGGCATCCGCTCCCTGTCCACACCATGAACATCCGCTATCTGTCGACACCATGGACATCTGCTATCTGTCCACACCATGGGCATCCGCTCTATGTCCACACAATGGGTATCCGCTATCTGTCAACACCATGGGCATCCACTACCTGTCCACACCATGGGCATCCGCTCTCTGTCCACACCATAGGTATCCGCTATCTGTCGACACCATGGGCATCCGCTCTCTGTCCAAACCATGGGTCTCCGCTATCTGTCCAAACCATGGGTCTCCGCTATCTGTCCACACCATGGGCACCCGCTCTCTGTCCACACCATGGGCATCCGCTCTCTGTCCACACCATGGACATCCACTATCTGTCCACACCAGGGGCATCCGCTCTCTGTCCACACCATGGACATCTGCTCTCTGTCCACAATATGGGCATCCCTCTCTGTCCACACCATGGGTACCGACTATCTATCCACACCATGGCCATCCGCTATCTGTCCACACCATCGGCATCCGCTATCTGTCCACACCATGGGCATCCGCTCTCTGTCCACACCATGGACATCTGCTCTCTGTCCACACCATGGGCATCCCTCTCTGTCCACACCATGGGCACCGACTATCTGTCCACACCATGGGTATCGGCTATCTGTCCACTCCATGGCCATCCGCTATCTGTCCACACCATGGGCATCCGCTCTCTGTCCACACCATGGGTATCTGCTATCTGTCCACACCATGGACATCCGCTCTCTCTCCACACCATGGGCATCCGCTATCTGTCCACAGCACGGGTTGTTTTCTGCGTGTCCTGCTTAGATGCGCCTTCTGCCTTCCATGGATAGCTGTGACTCCCAATTTACATTCCCACTCATGGACAAGCAATAAATAACTTACTTAACTTAACTCTGAACATTTTTATATGGATGTTCTTAACTAAAACTGGATTTAAAGATAAAATCCCAATTCTTTAGCAGGTTTTCATATTTAACCTGAGAGAATCTGAAAGGAAGTCTTGGCTGCTGGCGAAGCATGGTACAGACCCATTCTGATTTGTGGATAACTGCCATACCTGCACCTAACTTCCCAGTGAAGTCAACAGGTTGGATGCTGTATCCGGATGGAATGGCGACATCAAAGGCATGGGTAGAGTTGCAGTAGAGGCAAGTTTCCCTGATAGAAATGGCATTAAGTTCATTTGCAGCAATCAAGTACGCAATGTGGGCAGTGCGGCGGGTGGTAGAGTGCGCATTAATGAGCATTGTGTTGTGGGAGAGATGAGATGGTGGAGATGGTACGGCAATGAAGGCGATGTCGGTGAGATTGAGTGGATTATAGGCGGGTGGATGTGGTGAGCATTTGTGAGCTGCATGTCTGCTTATTTGGCACGAGAAGATGGATCGCTTATACTGCACTGTACATGTGGACCTAGAGAGGAAACCGAATAGGGCCATAGTCCAAGAGAAGTATCTCCAGCGACTTAATGACCCCATAGGCGCAGACGTCTTTTCCACCTCCGAAACACGTCACCAAAATACTGCCAAAGAAAGCTCATTTAAGAAAAAACTGCACAGTTAATCCACAAAATATGAATGGTAACCTATATATTAACCAAGTTTGACCTTTGTCTGCCTGATCAGAAAACAACCTAGTCAACCTAGTAAGGGTCAGACAGAATAAATAAGTACTACGGCTAGTCAAGGAGAGAATAACAACAATGGAAACATGCAATTGAAAGCAGGATAGGGAGCTAAAATGCCCCAAGTAATTGGAACAGCAAGAAGAAAAAACAAAAAGTAGCTGTGTAGTGTTATATTTCATCTTTCGGTAAAAACAGCATGATTCGCCTGTAGGCGCGCCGAGTCGCAGGGTCCAGTGCTTGATGCAGGAGAAGGAATCGACAGGGGGCCAAAACAACTTTCATAACATTCTTGGGCCTTCCTAAAACGTGCCTAACTTGGATTAAAGGCATGGTCTAGTAAAACATTTTATTTAAAAAATAGATAGGCAACATAAAAAAAAATACTAGCATTCTCTTTTTTAAAACTTCCTATGTAAAATTTTGAGCTATTCAAGCTCAAAATTCGCAAAAGCAAGCACATGGGGGCATCCATTTTGTGAAATGGATGCCCTCCTGTGCTGGCTTTTGCTTTTGCGGCACTAAGGAAGGAAAAGCCAGCCACCTGTAGTAAACAAATGCTACCGCTGGGTGGCTTTCCCTTCATTAGTGCTGTACGCGGAGGACGGGGACCGGAGACCAGAGCAGGAAAGCTGCAGCTGAATCTCGGTAAGTGCTATTTATTTATTAAAAATAAATAAGCACTAGCTGTGTTTTGTTTCTAAGTTTTCCGGGCTGGAGGAGCCCGGAAAACTTAGAAATAAAACCGCAGCTTTAAAAACGTTGTATTTATGTTTGCAGATTTAGGAAGAAACAACGCAGCATTTAGCATTTCCCATTTGGGGCTCTCGGGCTCCCCACGGGGAGCCCGAGAGCCCCAAATGGGAAATCAGCTGTAGGCAGAAACACTACGCGGCATGTAAACACAACCGCGTTGTGTTTTTGCCTGCTGTGGCTTTCACTTTGGGTCTCCGGTGCTTCCATTTAGAAAATGCTGCGGTTTTTCTTTCCGAGTTTCTCAGGCTCCTCCGAGCCAGAGGAGCCTGAGAAACCTGGAAAGAAAAACCGCAGCGTTTCCCAACACAATAATGTTGTATTTTTGTTTGCGGTCGCTTCAAAAGTGACCGCAAACCTAAATACGTTTTTAAAGCTGCGGTTTTATTTTTAAGTTTTCCGGGCTCCTCCAGCCCGGAAAAGTTAGAAAAAAAAACGCAGCTAGTGCTTATTTTTTTTTTTAAAAAATAAATAGCACTTACCGAGATTCAGCTGCAGCTTTCCTGCTCTGGTCTCCGGTCCCCGTCCTCCGCCTACAGCACTAATGAAGGGAAAGCCACCCAGCGGTAGCTTTTGTTTACTACAGCTGGCTGGCTTTTCCTTCATTAGTGCCGCAAAAGCAAAAGCCAGCACAGGAGGGCATCCATTTCACAAAATGGATGCGCCCATGTGCTTGCTTTTGCAAATTTTGAGCTTGAAAAGCTCAAAATTTTACATAAGAAGTTTTAAAAAAGAGAATGCTAGTATTTTGTTTTATGTTGCCTATCTATTTTTTAAATAAAAATGTTTACTAGACCATGCCTTTAAGACTTGCATGGAACTGAGAAACCTTTAAAAGACAAGTGGCCTAGCAGACGCAATCGAGGTTGTGTTCATGGTATGAACGCTTGTGGTATCTTTAGTCCCTGCTTGGGCTAAACCTAGGCCCATGGCAGTTCCTTGTATTTCAAATATATAAGCTTGGAAATGTTATATTGTGTCTAGGGTAAACGTTACTGTTGTACGGAGCACAGCTTCTTTTTGCTGGACTTCTACTGTTGTAGTATCCACTTCGCTTACACAAACACATCACAAAACATTCCATACTGCGCCCGTTCATAAACACTTTTCTAAGTTGTGTAAAGTGATAGCGTTTTGACCAACAAAGAGTAGAAAAGCACACTTTCTTACTTAAGATACAACAATGTTACATTTCTATCAATACATAAATAGTAGGGTATGAGGAACGAATCCACACTATGCAAACTTGTGTGTGTACATAACTGTGGCTTATGATCAAACCTGCAGTAGTAGCGTGATGCGTTATAGTGGACTAGCTTTCTATACGTATGCATGGCAACGAAATATTGCACTTACAATGGGATTGCTTTGAAACAAAAACTTGAGCATCATTTTAAAACAACAGAAACATCGAGAAATGGGATTTTGTGAGAGTAGGTCATGGACATAATTTCTAGAAACCCCAATTCGAACCTGGGAACCAACACCAGAGTGGATACATTCCCATTTTAGTAATCACGGGCCATGCACTGTCAGACAGCAAGTGTCAGGCACTTATACTTTGGTCTCTTTTCTTGTTTGGTAAACAAGCAATTCATGTTGAGTCCTCGTTAAATAAATCATCTGGGATGCACGTCCGAATGTGGCCGTGCAAGGGATAAGGCCTCGCACAGTTAAAGAGTGTCCAAAGGGGAACCAGAAGGTACTCTTTTCCCTTTGTGACCACCCATGGAGAGATAGCTGTGTGGGCTCTTCTGATTGGCGGCAGCAATTATTTTCTATGATTCTAGTTGGTCTCAGCATGCAGTCCACCAATGCAGTACCTGCCAGAAATTATCTGTATACTCCGAGTGCCCTGCCTGCTTGACCCCTGAATGAACGATTTGATTGAATGATCCATGTTGGCTGATGTGCATATAAGTTACCGCAGTCATTGGGAGCAGGTTATCAACACAAATTAGCATCCTGGGCGGGGGAGCCAGCCAATCATGTGGCTGGGAAAGTGGGCTTGAACTGCTGGTACAAGCCCGCGTTCCAAACTGCCTGACGGCCGGCTCTCCCCACCGCCATCTTCCCCCCTCCCTCTGTCCCATTTTGTTTTTCTTTCACCACCCTCCCTACTTACCTTATTTCGGCAGAAGTGGGTGCCGCAGTCGCTTCCGCTCCTTATCTTTGCCTCCCATAGGCCACCATGGAAAGGGAATAGGGGCTCCTTGTGGAGCCCCGCCTTCCCTTTCCATGGCGTCCATCTTGGAAAAGGATGTTCCTTCCGACAGCGGGATGCCGTGCGTGTTCCGCTGTAGGAAGGAAAAGCCTTTTTTTGTAGCACCCCGGGTTACATCTTTGGCAACCCAGGGTGCTAATGGCCTTCATCCCCCATTCCAGCCCCTGGAATGGGGGATAACGGCCCAGAGCCCTCGTTATCCGCACTTGCTACGCTCAGGCAGACAACTTGGGCTGCCGGACCGTTATCCCCCGTTCCAGCCCCTGGAATGGGGGATGAACGCCACATTAAAATGTATCCATGCTTAATATTAAGATAGACCCAGAACTCTCTCCCCAGATTGTGTTGAACAGCAAAGGAGAGCGTATCCTCTATTTAATCACAGAGGGGAATGCAATCAGCATTGTCATGACTATCTTAAGGGACGAGAAGGTATGCAACCAATCTAATTATCCTCCCAGAGCAGCACCCTAAGCAATGCTTACAGTGCCAAACTACTTAGTACCCATGTATGACCTCAATGCTGCACACATTACAGTATAGATGCTACATGTTGGACCCTACTATACTTGTATGTGCTGTTGTGCTCATAGTTATCCAAGGACACAGGCAAGCACTGGAGCATTGTGTATTAATGCAGTAATGTGATATTGAAGATATCCGTGGGAATTACGTAAACATAAGAGTCAGTGTGAAATTCATTGATCCCCAAAACTTGATAAACGCGTAAGTAAAATATAAGGTTGTCTCCAGAGGCTTTAAAGCATGTGTTGCCGTGCACTAATAAATGCACTACATCACTCAACATGATGTTTTCTAAGAATGAATGCAAATGTGCAGATTTGTTCATACTGGTCTCCCTGCTCAGTCGAGAGAATGCAAAGAGACATTCGGGTCGGCGAGGGGAAAAGGCGTTTGTTTCTTGAAGGGAGGCCTGTATCTGGGCCTTTGGCTGCAGCTCTTCCCCTCTTGGGCCATTGGGATACCACTTTCCACACCTCTCTTAACGCTCTGTCACCACTGATGCACTTCCATAACTTGGATAAAAGGCAGGGCGGCCGCATTCCACACTCTCACACCAACTGTTCGTCCAAACCCAACCAGCAAGGAACCACACGTGCTCTGGTAAATGTTAAAGGATATTTGCTCAGCTGTGTTCAGACCTGCCCCGATGTACATGTGTGTTTGTCAGATGTGCCACAAACATATTTCAACTTTGTTTTAGGAAAGGAAATGGCATACGTGTTATTGTAGTAACACGGGACACCTGCCGTGTAGCGCATCTTTTGTGTATGTAGGACTCATCGTACGGCTTGTGTGCATGTCCGCAGCTGTGGTTAATGGAATAAAACCCACACTGGGTCCTGTCCCCCGCCTTTGCTACACACAACATATACTTTCCATCAATTACATTTTGTAAGAACATCATTTTGTTAGGAACATTAATCTAGTGGAATACGTTTTCCCCAAGCATTTATGCATTCTCCATCTTATGAGCAAGCGCATGAAAAAGCGATTTTTTGGAAACATCTTGGGTTGTAAATTTTGTATTTAAAATCAAAATGGATGCTCTCCATCACTTACTGCAAGACAAAGTATACTCATCGTTTTTTTTTTATTCTAACCCTAAGAGCTGAACACACGAAAAATGTACTGATCTCTCACAGACATGTGTCAAAAACAAATTGACGGTCATAAGCAGGGTGTAGTTACAACACAACCAGTACTGGCAAAGCCAGTAGCTTAGGCAGCTGCATTTGTTAATTGCATTTTAGATTTATAGGCAGGAATGTAGTAAACACTTGGGACCAGAGGTCCTCCTAAAACAGAAAGGAACAATGACCAAATGCAAGGTGGAGCATATGTGTAGGCCCAGCCTGGCGGCAAAGGATATCCAAACAAATTTGATTCCATGCTGAAGGGGATATGCGGTAGAGGCATGGTGATATTCCCTTGTTGGGAGAACCATGTGTATGTCAAATTTTCAAACATGTAAAATCACATACAAAGGTGCACATTTGACATTTTACATTGTCTTAACGTGACAGTAAACACTGAAATCAAGAATCAAACAAATTCTGCTGCTAAGATATCCCGCGGGGAGCTGAAACTCTAAATAACCACTTATAAAAAGCTATTAAGCTTTCTTGGGCAACGAGGTGATGAGACAGAGGAAGTGGATGGCCTAATGGTGCCAGCAAAGGCAGCCTATATGTGTGTTCTGCAAATTCATCCCCGTTTCTTGGCCCGGGCAGAGTGGGCCACGGCCGGGCATAGAGCTAAATAGCTCAAGAGGGGATTGCCGTAAGGGAACCACCCAGAAACCTGACTCTGATCTTGCCAGACAAAAGTTTAAGCAGCCTGCTGTGCCGGTGTGTGCTCCTGAGATGTTCAGCTAGCTGGTCTCTGCCGATTTGTGGATGTCTGCAATTCATTTGGAATATGCAAACATAGGAATGCATAGTCCAAGCACAGCATGTGAGATGCTCTGGAGTCACACACCCTGTGCCCTCATTTTTGTGTTTACAGCCTTTCAAGTGGGGCAATGTATGAGTGATGGCTCATTTAACAAGCCATTGCTTTTACAGAGAATGTGCTTAACATTTCAGTGTTAAGAACTGAACATGGGCTATTTTTATTCACCTGGCCAGCACAAGTATCAGTTAGCAGACCAAAACTATGTATTCTTCAAAGAGAATTAAAATGCCACACAGAAAAGGTTTTACACTGTTTTCTTTATTTTCATGTGTATTTATTTGACTCATCAAAACGTTTTTCTTGTATACTGCCTACATATGGCACATCCATGGGAAGGTTAACTGTCATTTTCTTGCTTAAGTATTCTAGTGGCTGCTTTGAGACATGGACTAAATGCATCCGCTCTGCATCAAAGGTCTTTTAATTTTCTAAACAAGACAGCCTCTGCCTTCGCGCACACCAGGTGGCAACACAATGTCACTTAGCACCTTGATTAGGAAAGTATAGCTCATTGTGTGTCATGATGCAGACAGTAGCCCATCAGTAGTCAATCAATGCAGCAATATTTTGTGCGCTGCACAAGCCACCACCCTGTTGGTTAATGGCGTCTATGTTGTGCTTCTGTATGGAACAGCACATATGCCTGTTTTTGTCTGATGTGTCCAATGTCCATACAATAGCATACTGGAACGTTTTGTGTATGTGGCTATGATGACCATGCCATACTGTGCCCACACTTAAACACATAAAGCAATCAAAGGAGTTGCCTCAAAGTGTAAATCCACTAGGCCAAACACCGTTTCCACACTGCCACATGATTCCGGCTCTGTTAGATAAAGCATGGGCCTGCTAGTTTTTGCAGAAATAGCCCCTGGGGCCTGCATAATAGTGAGGAGGTAGTGGATGAGGAACTGTGGACCCTTTACCATGCATTAGAAGCCGGTTTTGTTTAAAACGCTTCATCAGCTTATTACTGGTCAGGCTAAAGTTTGTAAGAGGTACAATCCTTTCTGTGTAGCCTTTCTGTGCATTGTTTATTGGGTCTCTCTTCTACAGTATCCTGTCCCATCTATAGATATCATTCTCAAAATATGTTTCTGTATTGAGGATTGGACATGCTCACACGGAGACCCATCCCTTCCTTGTGTAAAATTCTCCAGAAACAAGAAGCAAAACAGCCTGTGTAACCCATTTCAGTGGCTGATGTTGCAGCCATTTTATGCTTGATTACAAAAACTTAAGCTGTCCAAATAAGTATGTATGGGTGAGTGTTGTGAACAGTGAGGTAAGCACCAAGCCATGAATCTGTTATGAATTTAGAGATTCACACATACAATCCCTTTATCACAGACTAGTTTATCCAATATAGAGATCTCTGATCATTGTTATAGTCTGGAAATGATCTGTGATTTAATGCAAAGCCTACAGGAACCCACACTGGTGCTATTTGTCTCCTTTCCCACTCTCATAGACGTATTTTGAAAGAGTACAATAAGAGTGTACCAGACTGTCCATCGTGGAATGATAACCTTCC
The DNA here is from genome assembly GCF_040938575.1 of Ambystoma mexicanum. NCBI lineage: Eukaryota > Metazoa > Chordata > Amphibia > Caudata > Ambystomatidae > Ambystoma > Ambystoma mexicanum. The sequence goes on from NC_090936.1 coordinate 918,751,046, forward strand.
ATCAGAAAATAATTAAAATGGTTAGTCTAGTATTGCCCCTTGCAAAATACAAGTGAGGTGGTACGAACAGAACACCTGCAACACAGGGCCAGTGGGCCCTCAGACCCCAGTAGGGCTGGTCACACCGCAGTGTGCCAGTATGAACAGTTTGAAACAGCATTCAGGCAAGGACTTCCCTAAGAGCAAGTGACAGAAAAACCATATACTTGGACAACAACAGCTGTGTTTCACATTAGAATTCTTCTTTAAAGTACTTGCATTACAATGTAATGAAACCAGCTTTATTTATAGAGCAATTTTGTATTCATATTGATGAGGGGTTTTGTCGCACGACATAGAGGTGCAGTTTGGGAGTGACGTGTGCCAGTCGGGGAAGCACATTCTGTTGTTTCGCCCTGGGCACCAAGGTGGCTAGAAACTGCCCTGTGCAAAGTGCACGTTTTTGTTTTTACTAAATCAAAGAAGTATTTGCTTTATGCTAAGACTGAAACCACAGGGATGGTGACACCCGCCCCCCACCCCTGATGTTTGAGGCCCATTTCAACTGCCCTGGTGGGGTCTATGTAATTTTGTTGAATATTAAAGGCCACACTCAAAGAAAATCCCTGGGGCGCCCTTTAATAGTCACCCAATATCACTTTTTAACCCCCACCTCTTAAATCGGGGGTGGGGGGGTTCACCAACCAAACCCCCTATTATTCATGCTCCCTCTGCCCCATAACCATCCCTAAACCGTCCCCTCACTAGCACATACACCAATGCATACACCCCTTCCTCCAGACTCCAGACACCACCCCACAACATACACAGACACGCAAACAGACACAAACACACACCTCACTTCTGTCTTCCCGTGCTGTTCTCGGCGCGACTGTCAGCCCTTGTCGTGCGCGACAGGGGCGTGACAGTTAGGTTTAGAAAGACTGCTCTGTGCATTCACAGAGCAGTCTTTGTAAATCAGGCTTTGAAAATGACAGGTTTTTTTAAACCACATTTTTACTTAGTACCACCTTGGTACTATCCCTGACCAAGAGTCTGTGGGAAGGCCCAAAATCTCAGAAAAATATTTAAAAATTGTTGTCACATGTCAGAATAAGAATACAGGTTATGGGACTGATGGATGCCTTTCTGCCAGGGGACAGCGTGAGGAAAACTTTGCCTTTAGTGGTATGTGCATGCTTGCCACTTAGATTTAAGCTGCATCATTCTGCTAGGTGAGCAGATGTGGTGGCTGGTTGTGCTCAACAGTGAGTGACCTCTAGACAACTCAGCCTTTCATCCACTGAGGTTAACAAGAACAGATGCACAGAGTGGGCAACCCTGGCCTCTGATTACATCTCAATGTTATTAGGTGTTCTGCAGAGTCTGAACACACACTCATCCTCATTCCAGTCCCCATAATCCTCATAATAAAGAGGAATTTCAGGCACCAGAACTTCAAGGTCACCAACTTACCTGGAAAAGGAGGGCAGACTCTTCAAAGTCCGCTGCACCGAGCTATGGCCGGCAAAAGCACAGCCAGGCCCGGAGACCACCACTGCCAGATGCCGGTACTCTTTGCTGTGGCGAGCTCATGCCGGACACCTTCAAGTCGTTGTTTGCTAAAGTGAGATGGAATCCAGGGATCTTATGGTGAGCAAAGCTATTGTGGCCACGTAAATGGGGATCAGGGACGTCATCAGTCAACCCCTTCCGGTAAGCAACCTGGATGGGGTCACTAATTGAAACCGGTGAGAGGGGTGTAATGATAGTCAAAACTTGGCTAAGACTTAGACAGCAAATCTTTCTGTGATCTATAGGGAAGGAGGGGTTGGAATTCTGCAGTTTCCTCTTCGCACATAGGATCAAGCCCTGCGCTGTAGGAAACCCCGGGGAACCCCATGAACCCCACATGTCAATGGAAAGCGGTCAGATCGATTCCCGAATAATGCAGCCTGTGGTTTAGTAACTGTGACCCGCGTTCAACAGCAGCACCTGCGTGGATGGAGCTCTCTTACATCTGGTCGCTGATACTCAAACCTATCAGAGTTGAAAGTGCAGGGGCATATTGCAGGGGTGCAGGGTAAGCCAATTCCTCCTCCCCCTTTTGGTCCCTCCGACTTCCCATGTCACCTCTAGTAATGAAAAATAAACACTTTTATAACAAAATAAAAATAAAAACGTGCCCTTCTTTGTGCACTGTGCAACTGAAACGCCTCATACACACAAACGCAAAGTGTTGCACGGACAAGGCCCATTCACCCCTTACTGATAACTATAAGGCAGTGGTCTCAGCATTTGCAGCGGAAATCGCAGATCTCACAGCTCACAGCTCCCATTGTTAAACCACTGTGTGTCAGTCAGACTCCGCCTTTCATCCACACAAGCTCCATAAAATGAGTACCACTGAATGAGGCTACTGTGTTTACTAAGTTTCATAAGAGCTCCTTCTGTGTGTATTCCTGTGGATAGTTTCTTGTAGCCACAATAAGGGCAGCAAAAACGTGTTTATGTCACTGGCTGTAATAACTTCTATTGGATCCAGAAAAACAAACGGATGGACTTGGATCATTCAGGCAGCTCAGTGAGTGAAAAGCTTGCTGTGGAGTTTCAACCTGCAGCTCAGAGGTTCAAATCCAGGCAAAGCTGCCTTAGCCTTTAATACTTGCCAATGAGTTAAGTTAAACTGTGCAGAATGAATATTTTGTACAGTGATACAAAAGGACAACTATACTGATAGCAGTCCATAGGCTTTCTAGGGTAGAGGCACGTTGCAGGGCTGGGATTAACATAAATACGGCCTTGATTCTAGCTTCAATGTTTAGGGGCAAGCGTGGCTGGATACACACAACATGCAGAGGAATTCCAATGTCCTCTAAATCCGAGATGGCTCCAGCATCACATATAGGGCCTGATTCATGGAAGTGTTTTATAATGGCGCAATCCCATAGGAAAACATTCTCTGAGGGCCTGATTCATGGAAGTGTTTTATAATGGTGCAATCTCATAGGAACACGTGAATCAGGCCCACAATGTTTATGAAGAGCATGGTGGCCTTCTGTTCAGGGGGCCTGCTTATCATTCTTTTCACGTGGCCCTGGTGTACAGCGCGGCAGGCCGGCTCTTGCCACCTTTCTTTCTGACACCTCCTCTTTGCAGCCAGATGCCATGCACACAGAGTCGGGCCAGCTAGTGTGCCAAATGGAGCAACATAGCCATCCGGGTGCCCAGGAAGTAATATGCCACCTATCGGTCCCAAGTGGGGATGGGCAAGCACAGTAATCACACACTCTCCCTGGGGCCGATTCAAAAGCTGTGGCATGCTGTACCCGGCATGAGTGCACTAATGCAGCGGTGGGGGGTGCAGTAGTTCAGCTAATGCATGCCAAGCATTGCTAGTTGCTATGCCAAAAAGATATTTTTGTTTGCAAAACCTCTTTCCTTCTCTCATACCTGCAACAATAATTTTGCCTTGTGGTGGCACAAAGCGCCACCAAAATGTAAATGTTAATGTGTCTTGTACCACGCACGCTTGCCACTTGCGTCGTCTCTTAGTGCTCTGGCGGATCTGCAATGGAAGGAGGGTTGGGGTGGGTTTGCTAGTGGGATTGAGAGGGAGAAGAGCAAGAGAGCTTTGATGTGCTATTGGCAGCTTCAGTTTGGAGAAATCGGTCACTGATCGTTGGTACGTTTTGGGTTGGTGGCCCTCATGTGGTGTTGAGGTGTGATTGTGCATGATTGTTGTGATTGTTTGTGATTGTTTCATGTTGGATGTTGTGAAGTGTGTGCAGTTTGTGGTGCGGTAGAGGTATGGTTGTGTTTAGTTCAGAGTTTGCAGGTGAGTATGCAGAATGGTGAGTTTTTAGTACATCTAGGAGCAACACATTTCCTACCCCCAACAAACCATCCTAGTGTGATACATTTCCCACCCCAACAATCCACATAAGTGTGACACTTCTCCTACCCCCAACAAACCATCCAAGTGCAATACCTTTCCTACCCCCAACAATCCACCTAAGTGTGATACATTTCCTACCCCCAAAAATCCATCCAAGCTCCATTCAACAATCCATCTACATGTGATACATTTCATGTCCCCAACAATCCATCTGAATGTGACACATTTCCTACAGCCAACAATCCACATACGTGTGATGCATTTTCTACCCCAACAATCTATCTAATTGTGATGCAACCCTTACCCCCAACAATCCATCTAACTGTGATACATTTCATGCCCCAACAACCATCTACGTGCAATGCATTTCATGTGCCTGACAATCCATCTGAATACGACACATTTTATGTCCTTGACATTCCATCTAAATGCAATATATTTCTTGTCCCCAACAATCCCTCTAAGTACAACACATTGCCTACCCCAAAATGTGCCAGAACCACAAATGATAGCTTGTTGGTTTTGAATTAATCTAAACCACTAGCATTGCTCTGCGCAACCCTCCAAAGCACTGTTTTTTCAGCATGCCATGCCATTACAGAAGGCGAAGGACCATGTGCAAATCAGGATTGGTCCAGCCCCAACGGGCGGTCCAGCCTGAACTACTAGGTCACATCCCTTCTGCACAAAGCCACAACCAACCAGAGACAGGTTTTAGACTCCTGGGGCATCAGTAGTGTGGTGTAACCTGTCTCTCTTGTAAGAGACGTGGATCGGGACCCACATCTGTGTTTAGCCGTCCCACTTGGGCTGACATTTACAAAACAAAAAGGGATAGAAGAAAGGCTCTGAATTAATCTAAACATCTAACATTATTCTAAACAACCCTTCAGACCACAGTTTTCAGTTTATCCTGACATTACAGAAGTGAAAATACCATATACAAACCAGTTTTGATCCCACCCCAAACTGGGCACTACTGCCCAAATTGCTACATACATCCGTTCTGGATGAGACCACAAGCAATTCCAGGCATGTTTCAGTATCATTAGTGAGGTGTAGCTCTAGTCTCTATGCACAGAAGGCCCTAGAATCATATCTGGGCATACCGGTACGACTTGGGTTAGCATTTCCAAAACAAAAGCATTATGGCTGGCATTTCTCTGGACAAGCCTCCAGACCATTGTTTTTTAGCCTGCCATGTCATTACAGAAGGGGGAAGACCATATGCAAATCAGACTTGGTCCCACCTCAAATTGGGCAGTCTCATACAAACTGTTAGGTCACATTCTTTCTACATGAGACCGCCAGCAATCAAAGACATGTTTCATCATCATAGATGATCATCATAGATGAGGTGTGGCTCGGGTCTTTGGTGCAGCACTTCTGGGCATACGGACCCCACACTGGGTCCCACTTGGGCTGACAGTTGCAGAACAATAAAGTGATGGCTTGAAGGTCTTCAATTAATTTAAACCACTGCCATTGTGCTAAGTGCTGGTCAAGGTGTGCCATGGTTCTCAAAAATATTTCACAAAATAACAAGCTGCATGAGTGTGTTAAAAATAACAAGTATGTGATCTTAGCACATATGCTCTTCTGGAATGTGTCTAATTCTAAAAAGAGAAGAACACCCCATTGGGCAAGATCTCAAGTTGTTTGATAAAAGCTGTTAAATATTCAACTAGTAATGAATTTAGGTGTATGTCCTATTGTGTTCTGCTATTTGTAGTCATCTATTTATAAACTATACGGGAATACAAGATGCCATTACTTATCAATGGCCAGGAATGACAGAATATGATTTGAGAGCTCTGTTTCAGCATAGTGTTTTTACCGAAAAACACACCTACTCTTAGTGAAGGGTGTATCCAAACTGAAGCTGCCAACAGCACATTACAGCTCTCTTGCTCTTTTTCCCACTCAATCCTACCACCCACCTCCACGCCCTCCTTGCATTACAGTTCCGCCAGAGTACAAAGAAACCACGCAGGTGGCAAGAGGGCATGGTATAACAACCGTTAACATAACATAACATAGTGTAAAAATATATTGAATAGAGAAGTGGGATAAGAAAAGTGGGCAGTTACTAGCTTTAGAATAATTACACTCATTGGTTATTTTGGATACAGTTCGCCTTTGCGCGGCAGAAAAGAAAACATTTGTTTAGGCGTGGATGGGTTTTATATAGCACACTCCTAACTAGCAAGCAACAGAGCGCAGCACCCACGTGTTGTAGGATACAGAGATAGAACAGACGGATGGAGAGGCCATTTTAGACAGTTCATTCAATTGGACCATGTTCACCTGTATGGAGCTCTCCATGGATATTTGTGAAACCTGTATGCACAGGATGAAATTCTGGCATGGTACTCTCTGCCTTTTATCCTTGTGCAGTTGATAAAAATGTATGCAACTGGTTTGGGTAATTGTTACATCTGCAGTTTAATATGCAAAAAGCCTAGACAAACTCAAACTTGGGCCTAGTCAGCACAAGGGTGTAAGGGCAAATACTGATGAAATAACTATATCTCGCTTAATATCTGGGGAGGCACAGCCAGTATTTTGGTGCAGTCATGCCCAGTAGTGAAATTCTGGCTACACCACTGGTTTATGAAGTGATTTGAACTATGTTGTGTTTATCGCAGAATCTTGTTAAGGTATGCAGTAATAACATTGTGGCAAAAATGTCACCTATGCAAAAAATTGCAGCAAAAATGCTGTGGTTTGACCCAGTAAAGGTGCCCACGTTATACCATTTTAGGGGAACAGGGATTGCGGGGGTGTCCCCCGCTCCCCTTAAATGGTATAATGGATCTGGGGGTTGCCGGGGTGTCCCCGCATCCTTTACATGGATTACGGCAGCAAAAACACTGCCTTTTTGCTGAGATTTTTTGTGTAAACGCCCATTTTTGACACGATTTTAACACATGGAACCCTTTTTAAAACATTATCTAGGAGAAGTCAGTAAATGTCCCAGCGAAAATTCAGAAACATATGGGAGAGCTGCCTTATATCCCCTTTCCCAGCACGTACATGCACACACTCACAGACACACATTCATACAATGTTATGTTAATTGTGCAACAGCTGAGAACATACTGCACTGGCACAAAATACTCTCAATTGAATGTACATCAGCATTAAATAATTCATTCCCTTTTGTCATTCCAAGAACCCCAGCGAGAAACAAATAGTCATTTTCTAAAAAATAATTGTTGACACAGGAACAAACCCAAGTTCTGATTATAAACAAGCTGCCTACCTATAAAGAAATTGGGCCTCACTACGACCCTGGAGCTAAGTGGTTAACGGCTCCGTAAAAGGCTGCAGCGCCGTTAACCACTGAGCGCCTTACTACGAGGTCCCTTTGCGGGACCCGACCTTAACGGGACCCGCAAAGGGACCTCGCAGGCAATTACGGTACCGCAATTTGCGGTATCGTAATTGCCGACCTTCCCCATTCCCATTGAGCCCTATGGGGCAAAAATGGGAATGGGGAAGGGCCATGGGGAAATGGGGAAATACTGCCCCGCCAACCTTGGAATGGGGCGGTATTTCCCCATTTCACCATGGTGGACTCGTTACAACACCGGCACCAACTAATAGCGCCATGGTTTAGCGCCAGTGTTGTAATGAGGGCCATAGTCTTCAAGCGTGTGTCGGTTTGTTACCGACAATTAGTGATGCATATTAGATTAACCATTACCATTCTACCTACAAGGGATTCTGTTACTACATTCTTGTCTTTATAAGCAGTGTGATTTATGTGTATGCCAAAACACTATCGACACTACAATGTCATTGCACAGTCATATACAAATACTTTACTATACAGACACCATTTCCCAATCACCATTGTACAATCACAATTACAAAAACAAAACCACACAGTATCCAGTGCATAGTCACCAGTGCACAGTCACCAGTGCCCAGTCACTGCTACACAGTCCCAGCTACACACTGTCTCCAATGCACAGATAGCACTATTTATACTATGCTATGCCATCACAACCACCACTGTCACCACTAGCTACTGTGATGAAGTGTAATTCTATGTATGCATCAGAACATTGAATAAGAAGCCCGTTTCAATGACTTTGGTCAGATGTCCCAGCCTGTGGCACTGTGATCAGCAGAAGAGTCTGATGCATAAAGGGAAGTGGTCACCATCATAGTGAGCGATCCGTGAAGGTAGCCGACGTATGCTGTCATGAAGACGTGAGAAAGAGAAACTTGGAATTGCCAGTGTTTATTTATTTTATTCATTTTAACATTTATATGAGCATCTGGGCGCAGGTTACAGCAGATGTTGAGAACATGGAGAAAAAGGCACAGTAGTTAGTTGAAGAGGTGTGTCTTAAGTTTCCTTCTGAACAAGCGGTAAGATTGGTCTACCCGCAAGTGGGTGTGAGATTGTTCCAGAGGCTAGCCGTGCGGAGTGGGAAACTTGAACCCCTTGCTCTTTTGCTGTTGAATCTTGGTATAGTCAGGCAATGTTTGTAGGCAGCTCGCTGAGACCCCACGGGGCTAATCTTTTGAATTTGTGGATGAGGTATGTCGGTGCGTGGTCGGACTAGCATCTGTGGGTGATAGAGAGAGACTTGAATTTGATTCTTTCTCTTACTGGAAGCCAGTGAACCGATCTCCTGGCTTCAGAGATGTGGATGGGCTTTCCCAAGTCCAAGGCTGCACGGAGGGGATTATTATGTATAACTTGTAGTTTGTTTACGTTTTTTTCTGTGATGCCACAAAGTAATGAGTTACAATAATCCAGCTTGGAACCAATGAGTGCACGGTTGACTGTGAGGACTATAGCGAACTGGGGAAAGTGAGTTTATAGAGAAATGTGACAATCTGAAACGTTAAATCAGAGTTCCTAGAGTCCATCTAAATTTGGTGGGGGCGTACCTTTCAGGGTTGATCTGAGCTTACAACAGACTCAAATCAAGGAATTTAGACATTGCAGTCAGAGCCTTTGATCTAGAGGAGGCATGGCATGGGCAGAGTTAGAGCTTACTGGGCGTCATAGAATGACCTCTGCACTTCTGAATATCCCAACATGCCATGGATCTCCTGCCCACTAGCGCTGACAAGTGCAAAGCGCCCTGGGACCGCTGCAAAAAGTGGAGGACACCTCAGGTTGGGGGTGACACCTTTAGACCTTACAGGGTGACTTACACCTATCAATTGCCCTTAACATTTGATCATATATGGAGTCTCACTCAGGTTGTTGACTTGTTGGAGAGTGAAAGACTAAAACGAGTGAAGACAGGGACAGCCAACAAGAGACAAATGCCCCTTGCTTAGCATTTCTGGGGAGCAGAAGGGCACTTTAAGTAAGAACTAAGTAGATTGCTTCCTATTGATGACCTGACACCCAGGACACCACGATACCCAAGGGAACACAGTGTGTCGGGAGCTACTATGAAGACTTCAGCTTGAGGGTGAAGAGCAGAAGAGACCTGTGTTTTTCTTGGGAGAAGCCCTCTCCAGAACCCAATAGCCAGGAAGTCCCACTTTGGTCTGTTGCTGTTGCCCAGCAGACTCTATAGAAAATTCAAACCAGCATCTAGCCTTCAAGCTGATAGAGTCAAACCAGAGACCTATTGGACTAATGATTGGGCCACGTTAGCCAGCCACATTGAGGGTCTGCTTTGGTGGCAGATCACATTTGAGCCAACTTGGGAACCTTGAGCCAAAATGGTGAAATCCTTATCATCATTACAATGCAAAGCAAACCCATTGAGACACCCATCTCAAAGAGACTTCCACTGGTTTGAGTATGGCCATACAAGTTCAAAAACTGTGTAAAGCACCAGCCAGACCAGCACCATTCGGTTGAGAGACAAAAGCCTAAGGTTGATAAACCAGTGGACTAGTTACCAGTCTAATTCACTCTGGGTTATGTGAAAAAGTCCCCTGCTTGACTCTGGGGACATCTACTTGGATGCCAAACGAGGCAGGGTGCCTCCTAAAGCTATTGGATGATAGACCCAGGGGTGATACAGGATGAATCCCTTGGTCACTCCGACGGCAATCATGCAGCAAGAATTTGAAGACAATAGTGGCACACCACATTTTCCTACTACACTTGCATAGTGAGCCCACAAAGACATCAAAGGCACTACACATTTTCCTACAGCACTCACACAGGGACTCCAGTTAAAAAACAATGATGAGTTAATTTCTTTGCCATGCAGGATCAAAGAGCTGACACCTAGAATTAGTGCCAAATTAGAAAATACTTTGCTCATCATAACTTAGCAACCCACTTAGCGTGGGCACCAGCTCCATGGCATTTACAAACCACAATTCATGAAGAAAATCTAAAATGGCAGACCAGGCTTTTAAGGGTTGAGTTCAGCCACAAAGCTCCAAACAAAATGTCGGTGATGCAACTAAAAGTTGCCAATTATAGTCACACTCATTCATATCCACAGGTGCAGACCCTCACAGAAAACACAAACCAAGAGGGATTGCAAGGCTGTAGAAGTGTGAGGTTCAGGTAAGGCAGTCTGGTTGTTTTGAGATGATGGTTATGGCAGAGGCCTAAAGTGAGTTGGTGGTTTTTGAAGGAGGCAGAGGACCTACTTTGAAGAGACAAGGGAGCAAGAAGAGGAGGCTAGAGATAGGAGGAGGAAAAAAGTCATCAGGAGGTGGTTGGTTCAGAACAGGAGGAGGAACGTGGAGCAGAATACCAGGAAGAGATTACTTTTGAACATCAGGTGTTGGTTTGATTAAGACATGAGGCATAGTTGGTTTGATTACCAGGAGGAATTAGGAGGTGAACATCAGGAGGAGGTGTCAAGGAAGATTCAGGAGTAAATACAAGAGGTTAGCAAGCAAGATCAGTAAGGAACAGGAGGGCATCATTGGCCCAAGGCAGTTGATAGGATAAGCCCCTGATCTGAGGGTGTCCAATCCAAAGTGGGAGGAGGAATTAGCATGTGGTGTAACATGGATGAGAATCAGGGCAGGAGCAGGGAGGTTGAACTGAGGGAATTAATCAGGACCTTAAGAAAGGGTGGTGAGAAGAACTTCTCAAGCTTGCATGTGGAAGCTGAGGAAGTCGAACACAGTTGGCTCTATCTAAACGTTCAAGAAAGTCTTCACTGGTACTTACATCTCATGGCAGACAGAGATCAACATCTACAGGAGATACAAGGGGGACCAAAGGGGGCCATATCTCACCAGCTGCCAGTGACAAGGAGGATGAAACTCAGAGAGAATACTTTAGAGATTTGGAGTGATGGGGAAGCCCTGAATTCATGTGAACTTTACAAAGAAACCAATGGTCGAAGTGGGCGGGATTGGATGGGAGCGGTGCTCCTCTACTTTAAAAAAAATACGTTTTACTGTTCCTTTACTTTTATTTTAAAAAGAAGCCATTACGGAATGATTTACTTTTAAAAAATGTAGGAAGAATTTGAAACTTGCACTTCAGTGCACTGCATTGAACATTCCGTTAAAACAGCATGTCTGTTTGAGGTGGGAGGGACGTGGTGATGAGGTTTGTGGGGAGCGGGACCAGGCCATCAGAGAACACTGTTTCACTACTTCTGTTTGTACACTTCGACCACTGAAGGAAACCCTTGAATTGTTGGAAATGTTGAAAAGAGACTGTCCTGACATTTCATATTTTGGGTTTGACCCAGAAGATGGACGTTTGTGTTAAATGATACCTGTTATGACCTGAGAATTGTGTTTGGCATCTTTGTGGACCCATTAAGCTATATGACAGCACCTTGACCTGGACCTTACTTTGGACCTTTTATTGACAACAAGAATTAACAACGGAAACAGTTTGTTCTCTCATAAACATAGTAGGAGGCCTTCATCCACTGTAGTTGACGGAAGTCTGTTTGCACTCATCGCATTATGAATATATACTAAAGAGGCTTTCACTCCTTTGTGGTGGATGGAGGTCTTTTCATTATCTCTATCAGTTATGTTATGGGCGCTCAAGCACAAACCTGCACACATTTGCGCACCATTACAAGTCATTACTGGGTATGAACGACTCATTTAAGTAATGTATTCAAAATTATTTGAAGTTGGTGATATTACCGTTTTAATAAGGTTTGAGATGATGGGATAAACACCTTAAAAACAGACCCAGTCATGCCTTTAAAGGCACAAATATGTGTGAACGTTTATATTTGAATACATGCCATTAATAAAAGACATGGTAAACATACTTAAATACACCAGTGAGGAACTGCATCAACAAAAGAATGCTAGGCACAACTTGCAATATAATCATTAACCAAGCGCTAACCCTAATGTGGTTTATAAGGAAGACACAGCAGGGAAAACAAACAACACCCAGACTTCACCTCTGTCTCTGATATCCAAACCATAGTGCCTACTCATCTATGACCATACGTTCAGCCGGTGGTGGCATGGAGATGCCGAAATGAGCCAAACCTGAAAGATTATGCATAAATATAATGTAGAATGCCAAGCACTGTGGGATATTCACTATAGAAAGATACTAAACTCAAAACAGATGTGTCAAAGAATGAATAAAAAGGGAAATGAGCAAGTCTATCAAACAGACCCTAAGAATTCTGAATGCTCACTGGACAAGTGCATTCACTGGAGAGATGCAAGTGGTACCTGAAAGTCACAAGTGTAAATTCCAGTGGGTACACTATGACATTCTTCCTTCCAAGACTGATGAAATGAGCACCAGTGAGCTGTGTGACAATAGCATATGGTCTTGGTACTTAGAGAGTGTACAACCTTGTGAGGCATGCCTGTAAGTGATAAAATCATTATTGGTTAACCATTATCAGGAGGTTGTGATGTCAGAACATCTGGGTATTCATATGTCAGAACATCTGGTGATTCATAAAGAGCCTGGACCAGTGCTACTGTCAGTTGGTAGGGAGAACCCAAACACTGGCCAACAAAGAGGGCTAGTGGATGTGAAAAACAGTACATTGGGCCAAAAATACAATAAAAGAAAAATCCCCTTAGGTGAAGGGTCAATAAAATGCTTTTTACAGTCAGAATCCTTACCAGCCCGAAGTAACCCCTGGGGATGTTAGTGTGGTAATCATCTATCAAGATGGATCAGTGAGCTCATTGATGAGGATGTGGGTATAGCCCAGGATATAAGTACAATACCAGTGGTTGATCCAGATGTAGTAGGGGAACAGAGGAGCTTGGTGACCCTGCAACCACTAACACAATTATTTGGGTCAGCGGTGCAGCAATGGTCACTAACCTCAAATGTGTTAACAATCTTCCAAACTATGGAGGACAAAAGAAACAAATATGTGAGCCAATTGGACTCAATTGGGAGGCCAGATGTGGCAACTGGTGATCAAGAAATTAAGAAAAAACAGCCTTTCAAACTGCCAAGACAGGAAGATTTTGCTCCTGGGTGACAACAGGTCATAGGAAAAGCAAAAGGGATTCATAAGAAGAAAGAATTTGCCTGTCTAACCCTTGAGAGAGCTTTCCCAGTTAGAGGTGTTTTCCCTTTGAATAGACAGTACGTAATTGCACTATTTAGGGAAATCGAACGATTAAAATCATTTACTACGAAAGATTTAGCCCAGGTGGAGTGTGTAAATAGTAACCGGATAGATGCAGTAAGATTGGGATTTTTCTCTGAATTAGTACAAAATATTGTTTTGTCAGAAGCACTGGTGTTTAATCAATTTGGCTATGTAATAGACAATGCTATAGAACCAGTAAAAATGGATGCAAGTGCAGATAGACCATCAAGTAATCAGTTCTTACTGGCCAGAGACCCCTAAGTAATTCAAGTGAAACATATAATGGAAAACAGGAAGGGGAGACTAGTGAATAATAAGGAGGAAAGAGCTGTAACATATGTTTGCTGTTTTATTCTAAACTCGCTTCATGGGAAAGGTCTCAACACAGAAAAAGAATGTTGAAGTGTCTCTGCAAAACTTGCTTCATGAAATACGCGAGGATTTAAACATCTTCGATCAAATTATGATATATGGTCTGTTTGTGATATAATTTGTATTCAGAAGACCTGGCTGCTTGATATGCTAGTGTTAAATTGTTTTGAAATATGTTTTGAGCAAGCAAGAAAAGGTTATAGAGGGAGACCCTATGGTGGTCTCCTGTGTGCTGTGCGAAGGGACTCAGGAATTTATTTAGAAAATGTGAAAGTGAGCAGAAGTGATATTCTAGGAACAGCATTAAAATGGTGTGATACTGCAAGTACGAAAGTTATAACATGCATTATTATAAATCTATATTATAATTCTGACATTGTGGTCGTAAGAGACTTACTTGAAGCAATATCTCTGATTCTAGAGGTATACTCATTAGAACTGGACACAAGCCTAATACCTCTGGGCGATTTGAACAGTGAATGCCTAGAAGCTACATACTACAATGTTGAATGGTGGGTGGAATAAATCCCAGGTTTTGAAAGAGAGAGGGACAACAATTTGTATGGTTTTAGATGAATGGGAAATTTCGATTTTAAATGGCAATATTTTGGGTGACATTCCACCCCATTACACATGGACTATTGTGGTAGCGAAATCCACACTGAACTGTGTGCTTTCAAGAGAGTTGGTGCCATCATGTAGTAGGTTGGAAGTCATTGACCATTGTCTAATGATCCCAACCTTGGATTGGTACCATAAAAAGGCAATAAGGGCTACAGACGTTAGGATTGAAGTAAGGCCATGAGATAAGGCATTTATTTGGCATCCCCAAATGGTATCTAGATTCAATTTAGAGGTTGAAGCCCATTACAGCAGAGGTGGTTTTGTAGGTGGTGCTTCAGAAGATTTTGCTCAATACATGCAGCAGGTTTTAAGAGGTTTAACATCGGAGAAGGTTTTGGGAATACTGCACATACTCATAAATTGGATAAAATTGTGCAGGAGAAGAAAAAGTTGCTTAGCGCCCAGGTTAGGGAGGCTCGGAAAGAAGGCAACAGTGATATTCTTAACATTAAAAAGATAAGAAAAATATACAGAAATTGGCTTAAGGTTCATAGATGCCTAACGTACCAGAAGGATTTGGTAGCAATGTAAACTTCATTAGGGGTAAACAATTGTCAGCTTTCTGGATACTTAAAAAAACAAATTCTTTCCAAAATTCCAGCCAGGAGCAAATAATAACGGGGTCAGTATGGGAGTCGTACTTTACAAAACTTTATTTGAATAGTCAAAGAGGAAATCTGGCATTGCGTAATGGGGAGGGGAAATCTAATTTGATCATTTCCTGGGACATTTTGGATATTGAATTGTTTGACGTGCAATGTGCAATTGAGAGGGCAAAAGTGTCCAATGGTCCGGGCCCTGATGTCCTCTCAAATCAAATGCTGAAGTCAGATTCAGTTTTATTGGCAACAACTGTATTTTATCTGTTTTCAGAATATTCAACATCTTGAGACCTTCCCTCCATCATGGAGGGACTTGACGTTCATAGTTATTTATAAAAGTGGGGACAGATCCAGCCCATGAAATGATCACCCAATTTCATTGTTAGATGTCTCTTATAAGTAATATTCAACATGTATTCGAAGAAAGCTCAACGATTGGTTCAAGGATCTGAAGTGCTCAGACAATCATCAATATGGATTCAAAAGAGATACCTCATTACATTACTTTATTATTCATTTACTATCAAAAACAGGCAAAATGTGCAAAAAAGACAGCTTTATTTAACATTTTTAGATATTAGCAAAGCCTTTGACTGTGATGATAGCAAAGCTATGGGAGAAGATGAGGGAGCAGGATTGCCCTGAGGCTTTGTTAAAAATATTGACACTACTACACTCAAACACAAGATCGAGGGTGAGGCTGGATTTGCATGGGACATTCTCAGCTGGTATACCAACAGAACAGGGCCTATGTCAGGGCTGTGTGCTGGCACGCTCTTGTTAAATGCGTATATATTTAAAATTTAAATGATTGTTTGAGTGGCGTAGGGCAACTCCTCTGAAGCTGGGCCCTCTGCCCATTCAGTATCTCTTATATGCGGACAACGTGGTCTTATGTGACTACACGCCAATCGCACTACAGCATTCTTTGACAGCAGCATGTGAGTACTTTCAGAAGTTGGATTTAGAGTACAATATATCAAAGTCAAAGATTATGATTTTGAATCCCATTGGAAAGTCAAGGGGTCAAAAAACATTGTTTGGTTGGAAAATTGATAATCTAAAACTAGAGTGTATCCACAGTTCAAGAGAATAATTACAATTAGATGCTGTGTATTATATACAAAATATTGATTGAATAATTTTCTTTATGACCATTTCCTCCTGTTTTCCTGTCCCTGAATTGGACAATTGCTGTTGATCTTTTCACTTGAAACAAACTGTCTTTATGGTTTGGGTCATGTATAATTTTGATCCAAACTCACTTGTGTTTACTGGGCGGGGGAGGGGGGGTTTGCACTTCAATGGACACACAAAGCATTATGCAATTTGTTTCTTATTTCTTCCTTTGATTTTCTAAAAATAATTCTTTGGGACAATTGCGTTCCTTCAAATCTTGTTGTTCGTGAATGATTCATTGTTAATTTTCATCTATCATTGTCAAAATGTATTATTTGCAAATCTCTAATATAATTCACAGCCTTGAAGACGACCCTTTGGTCAAAACACGTATCGGCTGTAACAAGATTAAATCTTTTTATGTACATCTGAAGGACTGTATTGTTGTTGGTCTCCATCACATCCATAGGATTTGAACCTACTTATTATTGAACATTATACTGCAGTTTTCTTTGCGCTGATTTGACAGCACAATTTCTTCTATTGCTCATTACTGCATTTAGGGGCCTGGGGGGACCTGATGTGTTGTTGCTGCTGCGGATTAACTATGTAGATCTAAGGAAGCTGGGCGCTCTACAGTTTGCTACTCCCTTACCTAGGTCACATAGAGTGTATCCATAGCTTTAAATACTTAGGAACTGAGATGTTCGGAAAAGATAAAATGGAGTCCAGAAAGACTGCACTGAACCTTGCAGGAGTTGCCACTGCTGCACAACTCTGGACGTTGGACAAACAATGTGGACGTTTCTCATTGTACCCAGTAATTAAGCTCTAGAATCAGAAGATTGTAACAAGAATCATATATAGAGCAGAGTCACATAAATGTGAGGTACAATGGGACAAATGTGAATCAAAGCTGTGGAAAAGAGTGTTGTTACTTTCCCCAGGAATCCATTTGGCAGAAATTCGACATGAACTAAGGATCACATCATTAAAGGCTTGCATAGATTGGCGGTGTATGCAGCTGATGAGAAGTGTGATTGGTCTGCCAGAGGGTACTCTTTCTGTTAAATTAAATAAATATGGCATAATGGCTCATGTAAAATACTCTCATCATGGATAGGGGCTGATATAATATTTCTGGGTCTGATGGATTCCTCAGTAGACAGAGTGTTGCTCTCTCCACACAAAGTGAAAAGGAAAATCTTCGAACAGGATTGGATAAATAATAGACAAATCCTATCTGGGTATAAGATATTTGACCATTTTAGATTTGAGATTATGGGCCTGATTCACAGAACGTTTTCTAATGGGATTGCAGCACTGTAAAACACTTCTGTGAATACGGCCCTAAATCATTTAATGTCTTCCAACCACATTTACGGAGATACTCTGCTAAGAAATATAGACATCTGCTACTAAGGGTGAAATGTAATATATTACCAAAGTTGGATGTTTTGGGTGCAAGATGCAAAATTCCTAAAATTCAATGAATATGTTGCTTCTGTGTTGAAATTGTAGGACCATTGTATCCTCTATATGCAGAATGTATGGGTTTGTTTAATGTGCGTGCATTGGTATTGGGTCGTATTATTATTAAATGGGGTTATGATGGGAAAGGATGTGGTTATCCCTTTTATCTGTGCCAACGGACAAACTTTGTATATCAGCAGGGCGGTTTGCAAATCAAATATTCGGGGAAGATGTTTTTTAATATACGTATGAATTGGGACATTGTGGATTTTACTGTTGTTTGTATTAATAGGTATTTCTATTTTATGTATTGTTGCTGTTAATGATGATCTTACATATGTATTTTATGTATTATTACATAGTTTTTCTATTGTGGCTTTTTGTATAACAGTTGGAAAAGTTGCAGTTTGCATTGTTTTGTTTTGGAAACTAAAACACACTATAAATAAATAAATAATGTAACCATTATCAATAAATGATTGAGGAGGTTGTGAGGGTAGAGGTTGAATGGGGAAGTGAGAGATTCATGTGTGCGCGCAGTGTCCGATCATCAACATGCTGCATCTGATTAGAAAGATTAGAAAGGCTGACGATGACACCATCAGCTCACAGTTTGGTTTTGTGGGACAGATTTGCATTTGTTCAATTTAAATATTAAACAAATAGAAATCTGTCCCACAGAACCATACTGTGAGCTGATGGTGTCATCGTCAGCCTTTCTAATCTTTTAGTGTAGAACAAGAGCAAGCAGTTCCAAAACAACAAGGAAAGACCGCAATCTGAAACCTGGTTTTGCACGTAAATATATTTAAATTGTATATGGACACGACCAACGGTGGATTGGCATGCAAAAAACTCTTGAGATTAGGTGATGGACCTTCGTATCTTTGCATGGATACCCTCGTTTAATGATTCTCTTACTGCACTTGCCCTCTTCCTTTCATCTCCCCTCATCCCCTACTTCGCTTTGAAGTAAATCATTTGTTATGAAGCTTCCAATATATTATTACCCATATCAAATGTTATTTGTCAATTCGTTGTTACGTTTAACTACTTTTTAATCCCGGTGTAGAGGAAATTCTACATTCACATTCACTGTTTGGATCCATTTTATTTGAATTCTCTTTTGGGAGAACCCACCGAATCCGACGTAGAAGAAATGGGCTTGCTTGCAGGGTGGTATAACTGTACGTAATGTTAAAGAAATTCGAATTAATTAATAAAAGTGTTTATATTTCTAAGAAAAATATGTCTTTGGAATGTGAGGAAACACAGTTTTACATATGTTATAGAACTGTGGGACGATAGTCTTGTCCACCGGTAGGGATCACAACACGAAAGCCGCAAGATCCTTTAGTTCAGAAGTATTTCACAAGTTGTTTGGGGATGGATCTCAGGGATTCTAAAAAGCATTCCCCTGTGTCTCTTATTTGAATTTTTGGGTGTTATAAAAGGCCACTTTGTAACATAATTCCGGGCCACTTTTGATCCTCAGTCCAGCTGTGGATATAGCGGACTGAAAAAGAAACATGTTTACTTTGCATCTCTTATTATTATTGTAAATATCAGGGTATTTATTGAGCATGGACCTAGCATGGACCTAGCTTCAGGAAGCAACAAAGCGCTTTACAATCATTGGGTGAAGAAAAAGGTTAGGGAGCAGAGAAACAAGAAAGTGGGGATCTAACGACAGGGGAGGGAGGTCAAGTGTCAGCAATGGCGTCTACTGGTAACCAGGGTAGGAAACAGTAGGGATCTGATCAGGTATGGTGGGGAGTGGAAAGTAAGAAAGAAAAAAAATCAAAAAAGGGCCCTGCGGCACCAGTTGAGACCCACATTAGTGGGAGAGAGCTGATGCTGCAGGAATAGAGGAGAGACGGCGGCACACACAGAAGTGTGGTGCCGAAAAGGTAAGTGGGTAGGGGGGGAGGCGGGCAGGTGGATGCAGGAAACAGTTGATCTACGTGATAACTGCTCCGCACCGTAATGGAAGTCGGCAATGTTTTGGTCGACGTTATGCGTGGCGCAGTGATCACATAGATCTGTTGGAGCAATTCGTAGCTGAATTGAAACTGGATGGTTGTACACACTTTGTGACATTCCCTGCAAAATCATATTATTTGGTAAAAGATGCAATTTTTTGTGACATGCGGTTACATCCCATTTAAATGTACTCAGAAGACTGAAAAAGAGGGAGAGCAAAATGGATCTGTGAGCCAGCAAGATGTGTCTATGTCACTGCACAGAGCATCCGGTGCTCCTAAATAAAGCAAAGTATTTTCAAACATTCCCAATATTAGCCAGAGGATGCTGTAAACCGCTGACCAGGCACACTGTGCAGCTCAACCCATCCTTGGACTGACTGGAATTCCTCAAGGCTGAACATCTGCCATGGACGCTTCTCTTTAATATATGTCCCATTATGGGAATTAACCATGACAACACATCCCCCATGGCCCCGGGATAACTGCTCAACAGTGCAGACCAAATAACCCAGAGCTTCCTTAAATGGCACGAGGCTGTTTACATAATTCTTTTCTCAAAGGACAACATATTTATGTGCTCCTTTGAGTCCAGTATCTCTTTGGCTATGTATGCAAGTGTTTTGTAATAGTTTATTGGGTTTTAAACATTGTGGTATAGCAGCCACAAAAGATAGGCTTCACAGATGGAACAAATAACATCAAATATAAACAAAACCATTTGGTAATGCACTCGCCGATATACGTCTCTCATGAATATAGTACGTCAGTGATAATTTCCTTGGGTTAGTAAAGGATTCCTCCCCTGCGCCCTGCTATTAATCGAGGCCACACGCACCATGCTTTGATTCTTGAATGTGTGCAGAGTTGCACGACGATAAGGGAGAAGAGTCATAAAATGTATGTTCATACTGACTGAAAAGATACAGGGCCTCATCACGAGTTGGGTGGTAGCCCTTAAATCAAATGTGCATGTAAGGGTCTGCCCAAGCTCGAGTTTGGCATGTTTACCTCCAGCTCAGAGCTGAGGGTAAACACACTGGAAAAATTCCCACTTTCGGTGCAATTACCGCTGGTGGTATAACTATGCAGTAATTTCACTTAAAATTCCCCACTGGGTCCAATGGACCCAATGGGGAACAGGGAATAATGGTTAGAGCCCAACCCGTGATCCGACACTAATACTGCCGGACTGGTGGAAGCTAACGCAAATAAAGTTGGGTGGTATCCCCTGCTGGGAAGTCAGAGACCAGATCAAACAAACAACTCATGAGATGATGGAGTGCAGAACCACAAAATAGCAAGGCCCATGCTGTAACTGCACTTTATTTATTTATTTATTGTAATGCCGTTTCAAAGCACCCACAGGGCAAAGGGAGGGAACAGGGTGTGAAACACATTAGAAAACACAAAAAATAAAAAAAACAGTGGGGGAAAAAGGACAAACCTACTATGCCTTGTGAGTATTCAGGACGTGCAAGTGCAGCAAGGAAGAGGGAAGGGGGAAGTGCTAAAGTGTCTGTGTTCTTGGGTGAGCCACAGATAAGTGCATGGTAGAAGTGCATGGTGAGGAGAGTGCTACACAGCCACGGGCCACGATGGGTAAGTGCGACCTCCAAAGCAGAGGGAGTGCAAGGGCAAGTGCTGATGGTAGACAGGAGCTGGGACAATTGGGTGTGGGAGGTCAGGGGGCCCGAGGATGCATGAGGGCCCAGGACACCAATCACAGCAGCTGTGAAAATTAGCAGAAGATAGAAGAAGGGAAGGATGAGTTAAAGAGGAAAGTCTTAAGGAGCTTCCTGAATTTAAGGAAGTCCTGCTCAAGGTGCAGAGAGAGGGGAGGTTGTTCCATAGGAGGGAGCCGGCGCAAGAGAGTGATCTGGGGGACTCTGGGGGAAAGTGAGACAAGGAAGAATTCCTTTGAAAGGAAGATAATGGGCCTCATTACGACCCAGGCGGTAAGTTACCGCCTGGGCCGTGACTTTACCACCATGGCGTAAACTACGTTTACGCCATGGTGGTTGGCGGACTTACCGCCCCATTCCGACCTTGGCGGGGCGGTAAGTCCCCAATCCCCATTTACCCTTCCCCATTCCCATTTTTGCCCCATAGGGCATAATGGGAGTGGGGAAGGCGTTAATTACGCCACCGTAAATTACGGTGGCGTAATTAACTCCATGGTCCCTTAGCGCCATGGATTTTAACACCTGCTAAAAGCAGGTGTTAAATCCGCCATGGCGGTAAGGGACCTCGTACTCAGGCGGTAAGGGTCGGCGCTGTTTACGCTGCCGTAAACCCCTTACCGCCTGGGTCGTAATGAGGCCCAATGTCCTGAGTGTGAAGGAGGAAGGAGAGAGAGGAGTCAAAGATGACTCCAAGGTGGCTGGCTTCCGATGAAGGAGCAGGGTGAGAGCACATGTGGAAGTCCAGAGTGAGGGTAAGAAGGAGGGAACAGGTGTCCCAGTGGGAAGGATCTCCGTTTTACAGTGGTTGAGGCAGACATCATTGGCCGAGCACCAGAACTGGGTGGCAGATTGGCAGTCAGAGATGATGGAAGGTGCAAAAGGGTCAGCAGGACGTTTGAAAAAGAATTGTGTGTCATCAGCATAACACTGAAAGTTAGGGGGGAAAAGGAGATGAGAAGAACAAGCAGAGCAAGGTAGATATTAAAGAGCCAAGGGGGGAGGATAGAGCCCTGGGGGACACCACAGGTGGAGAAGGAGGTAAGAGAGGAGAAGAATCCCAGGATGACCTGGGATGTGCGGTCAGTTATGAAGGATGTCAGCCATTCCAGCGCCTGTTCCGAGATGCCAAAGGTATCATGGAGTCTTTGAATGAGAACGGAATGGTTGACTGTTTCTAAGGCAGAGGAAATATCGAGTAGGATGAGTACAGCTGGGGAGTTGGAGTCAGGAGATGCAAGCAGTTCTTCACAGGTGTTCAGAAGAGCAGTTTCCATGCCGCTTGATGCTCAGAATCCAGATTGATGGTCGTGGAGACCACCAGCAAGTTTGGTGTTTGAGTTGTCTAGTAGTTTCCCCAGGAAGGGGGTGATGGGAATAGGGTGGTATTTGGCTGGACAGGTATGGTCTGCTGAAGGTTTTTTCAAGAGGCGACGCACAACAGAGTGCTTGAGGGAGGAGAGGAAAGATCCAGTGGCAAAAGAATGATTACAGAAATCAGCGAGTGCGGGGGCAAGAGAGCCAATGTTGTACTTGATGGTTCTGGATGAGCAAAGGGAAATCTGTTTAGAAGAGACTGTCATGGAGCAGACAACTCTGGAAACTTCTTCAGGTGTGACAGGGGAGAGGGAGGAGAGGGAGGAAGGCACAGGGTCAGGGGCCAAGAGAGGCAAGGGGTAGTGAGTTTTTGTGGAGAAGTGAGTGGCCAGTGCATTGCATAGATCCGGGGAGGAGACTGGAGGAAGGGTTGCCTAGTTTCCTGCAGATCTGGAAAAGTTTAGCCGTGTTGCTGGATGCACAGAAATCTGTGCCTGTATGTGGGCTCTTTTCTTGGCACAGATGGAGAGTCTGTATTGCCTTTGGAGCAGGCGATAGGCCAGTTTGCCAGAGGAGGAACCAGAGGTTTGCCACTTACAATTGGCCGCTCAGCAGTTTCGATTAAGGGCCGCAGGATCAGAATCGTTACGATGAGAGGCTGTTTCAGGCGAATCCTCAGTCTGGGGCAAGAATGTCAAGAGTATTGGTAATGGACAAATGGAGGTTGCTGAGAGCAGAATCAGTGGTAAAGTCAGAGGCAGAAGGCGAGGTGGGATGAAAGTGGAGGTAAAGGCAGAAACAGACACACGTTTCATTTGGCAGATGTTAGTGACTGAAGTTGGCAGGGCTTTTGGGGGTGCAGTCAGAGGGCCAAAGGGAACCAAATGGGAGGAGAGGTTTGACCAAGAGAGAGGGGTGACAAGTGGGGAGGTGATACAGAGGTCATCAATAGTGTGTCCAGCAGAGTAGGTTAGACCAGAAGGGAGAATGGAGAGGGATAGAGAGATGCAGAGGTCAATGAAAAGAGTAGATGCCATAACAGGGGAGCCAAACTGGATGTTGAAACACCCCCATGAAGAGGAGATTGGAGGTGGATGAGATTAAGGAAGGACAGAAATCAGCCGATTCAGAACAGGGTGGTAGTGCCTGGAGGCTGGTAAATGGCAATGATCAAGGTGGAGGAGGGCGAGATGACCAACTTGCAAACCAGACTCTCAAAGGAAGAATAGAGCAGGGAGGGTAAGATGGAGGAAGGAACTCATGAAAGAAAGATTAAGGCAAACCCGCCACCAGCACGGTGAGGTCAAAGCTTGGAAATGATTTAGCAGCCATCCGGGAGGAGGGCGTCAAAAGCAGTGACTGAGCTGGCATTGAACCAAGTCTCAGTAAGAGGGAGAATGTCGAGGTCAATGTCTTCAAGGAGGAGGCAGATGTCAGCAGAGTGTTTGTTGGCTGAGCAGGCATTAAGAGTTGCCAGGTGAAGGCAGTCGTTGCCTTTGAATTTTTTCAGAGGATGAGTACAAGGGTGTGGAACACTGGTAGGAAGAGAAGGGCTTCAGAGACTAGTGGGTGGAGAGGCAGGAGCAGGTAGGCCACTCTAGACAAAAGAGGAACATTTGTCTGTAGGATTTGCATGAATTTAGAGCAATTCCACACTTCCTCCTCCCCCTCCCCCTCCCAGGCTCTGCTCCCTGCCATGCAGGTACATTTATTTCAACAATTGACGGATGGAGTTATTAATGTGGCAGAGAATATGTTATTCCTTGGTGGAAACATCCATATCGTCCAATTCATCAGACAATTCATTCAGTGTTTGTTTGCTAGCACCCTCTGATCCATCTGCTGCTTCCTACCAAAGGTTTTCAAAGTCACTTTCCCTTCAATGGATATTGAAAGACAGCACGTCAAGCTTCACAATCGAGGCCCTGCCAAATTAAAGAGCAGCATTGCATGTTAACTGAGTCAATAGATATAGTAATACAATTGCAGCCTAGCATCCTCCACACATTAACCATGAAGCCAGGCAAAACATGTGGTCGGCTCCCGATATGACTACGCAGTTATAGACACTGGTGGACAGCACATACAAACCCACAGCCACAGAATGTGATGGTGTCCAATGCATATTCCTCTTGATAGATAAATGTGTGATAGACAACACATTTACAATATCATTTTTTAATAGGATCATTTGTGATGTTTGTCTACAGAAAGGTCCCTAAAGATGGATATTCATGTCCGAAATACATTGGACCGTGTCAATCTGCCATTAAAGCATGCTTTCACTAAACTGTATTGAGAGTTAATAGGGGAGGTAACATAAGCTCTAACCTGTTCATAGAAACACAGTAGATTATCTAGAAGGGTTCCAACCCGTTGCTGACAGGGTTCCCGTCAGTATACGTTTTGGTGTGGCACACTCTCGAGGTGCAAGAGAGATCTGATGTCAATCAAATAACCGTTCAGAATTATTGTACCTTGATTTACACTAGCGGTGCCCACTTTGACGCAACTAATAGGACATGTAGCAGCCACAACCATATAAATAGAAGACCAGCATGGCATTCTCCCCATAAGAGCCTGCAGTCACTGCCACAGAAATAGTAGGCAAGCATGTTATGTGCATCACAGGAGTCCAATCGACAAAGATAGAATAGAAGATATGCATTGTATGTGTCCCATAGGAGCTTACAGCGATAGCAATATAATGCTGGGAAGTATGGGCTCCATAAGAGTCTACACCCATGCAAATAGACAGCAGAAATGGCATGCTAAACGTGTTCCTCACAGAAGTCCAGCATCGTATGTGCTTCGAAGGAGTTCCAGACATAGGAATTGAGGGTAAGCATGGTATGTGCTTCACAGGCGTTCACAGCCACAGAAACAAAATATCTGCATGGCAGGCTTCCCCAAGGGCCACAGTCATAGACACAGAAAGACAGGATGGCATATGCCCCATCAGATTCCACAGCCATAACAATAGAAGGCATGCACAATTTGTGTCCCATAGAAACCCACAGCCATAGAAATAAAAGGTAAATATGGCATACAAAATGTTAAATACCACAGCCATAGAAACAGAGGGCTATCATGGCAGGCTCCCCATAAGAGAACAAAGCTATAGAAAGAGAACCCATACATATCATGTGCCCCTTAGACATCCCTGTCATCTGGATAGGAGGCAAGCATGGTGTACAATCATAGAAACTAAATACCTGCATGACATGCTCCCCACAAGGGCCACAGTCACAGAGATAGAAGTACGGCATGGCATATGTCCTTGAGGACTCCAAATCTGTCTACATAGAAGGCCATTGTGGCATTTAGGCACAGAGTGCAACTCACAGTACTGCACTACTGTTAAAAGATGACAGGGCAAACGCTGGCTACCCACACCCTGTTTACCACTATGCAGCTCTCAAGTTTGGTCTGCGCTATAAACTATACAATACAAATAAGTATGCCCCATAGCATTCCATAGCCATAAAGATAGAGGGCGCACATGATTTGGCCCATTGGAACCCACAGATATAGAGATATAAGGCACACATGGTATACATGTGATAACATCCCATAGCCATAGAAATAGAAGGCCAGCACATCATGCTCCCCATAAGGGTACACAGCAGTTGAAATGGAGGGCATACGTGTTGTGTGCCCTGAAGCAGTATTAACTCCATAGGAGCCTTTAACCCAATAATAGAAAGCATGCCATAGAAATAGAAGCCTCGCATGCCATAAACCTCATAATAGCAAACAGCCATCACTCAGGCCTATCACCTCAAGCAAGTGGGCCATTACCTTCCAAGAAAGCACTCACCATGGCCATTAAGGTCTCGTTGCAGGTCACCGCCGTAAACACAGAAGCTCAGTATAGTGTGTGCCCATACAAGTGCAGAGAATACAAAGAAAAGGCAGTACGGTGTGCAGCCCATAGGAGCCCGCAGTCATACAAATTGGAAGTACAGAATAGTATACTCCGCGTAGGAGTCCAGCATTCTAGACGCCCAAATCCACGGAGAACCTCCATTGAAAAAAGTGCAATATCATAATAGCCTATTGCAGTGGGCAGTTGACAATCTGAAGTTTGATGGCTGAAATCATGCAGAAGTCACCTTATGGGATTGTCAAAAAAACAGAATTCAAGGGAGGTTCTGGAAATTAGTAAACAGTAACTCAAGATTGTTAGTGGGAGCATCCAAAGAGGCGTGTGGAGAGCTATATAAAAAATACCCTGGTCAATAACCTGGATCCTGTTTGTTGTCAGCTTTGGTTACAGAAAAATGGTCCCTAAAACACAATCAGCATTAAAACATTGTCAATTTCGCAGAAAAAAGCAAAGACTCGAGAGCCCCTAGCCCGGATGGCATCTGTAATTCCTTGATGAAACTCAATCCCGGAAGATGGGGCACAGGCCAATGACCTTGCTGGCAGACCTATCTAAATGGGTGGAGCAAACACTTCAATCAACTGGGATTCCGTAAATCTTGCTCCACCACTGATAATTTGATGCTACTCACCACAATTGTGGAGAGTGCCAGGAGTCTTCAAAGTCAACCAGTTTACATTGCACTTGTTGACTTCAGTTCTCCGGTTGACAGAATGAACTAGGCGACACTCTGGACTAAACTGGACGCATTGGGCATACCATGCAGACTACTTAATATCATCACTGCACTCTACCAGACCACCTCGTTAAGGGCAGAAATCTAACTGCACCATTCAGCACAACATGACTACAACAAGGTTGCACATTAGCACCAATACAACTTGTATGTAGCTGGTCTATCCTCGTATTTGGAAGTTGAGCAATCCCTTCCTCCTAGTCCGTGCTCAACCCTACTCTCTTGGTTAGGGTATGCACATGATTTTCTGCTCATTAATCTTACTCCCAGGGGATTCCAAGGATTTATTAATCAACTCTCGGTATTTGCAAAAAACTCACGATGTAAAGATTAATAATGACAAAACGAAAATCATGAATTTTTAACCTGACAAGAAGAAAGCACAAAAAGAAATACCACTGGATGTTGCAGGGGGTAATACAACTACCTGGGGGTGACCTTTGACAGCCATCTTAATTGGGGTCTACATCTTGAGAAGTTAGAACAGGAACTTAAACAACACCTGGGAGCGCTAAAGCTATTTGCAGCACAACATGCTGGATTCTCCTTAGCATACGTGGATAATTTACACAAAATGATAATTGTAGCCACACTTACATATGTGTGTGTGGTGTGGGAAAGCAAGAAACGGAATGATCTAAGGAGACTTGAACAATGCAGCATTAGGTCGCCCTTGAACCTCCCTGCAGAAGTTCCCTTGTGGGAAATGAATATGGACTCTGCTAACGTGTTTTACTAACTCAGCAAGCAATGTCATATTGGAAATTGGCAACTGAGGGTGATTTCCTGTGGCACACTGCATTGCAGCAAGAAACAGTACAACTGCTGAGATACAACAAACAGGTTACCAGCACTGCAATATGGGAATCTCCCTTGGGATTGCATGTGTCTATTTTAACGTGTGTTAAATATAAAAGACTCTTGACATAACAGAGCTAGAGAGAGATCAGACATAGATCAATCTAGTTGCGAAATTCTCTAGCAAAGACTATATAAATGGACAGTTAACCGCGCCAGTTCCTGGTTTGTACGCAAAAGAAGTTCACAATGAATTTCTTCGCACTGACTACTTGTGAGTGACATCTCACGTAGTAGATATGCTGGACAAGATTGGTCCCAGACCTGTGATACCAAAAGTTATCCGTACTTGCAGACTCTGTACGTTTAAGGAAATGGAATCCGTCCAACATCTGCTTTGTGCATGCCAGGTATTATTACATGCCAGAGTAAGAGCCGTCCTTACACGTGGCAGGAAAATCTGTGATATATTGTACAGACACTCTGTGCAGTGTTTTTCTGGAGGATAACGATATTCCATTAATTTACCATTTGACAAAGTTATGGGCAGATATTACATCTATTTTCTCTGACCTTGCATCTGGAAATTGGCCAAGAGTTTAGAAATAATTGAACCGGTAAACTGATCATGGCAGCTCATTGATTGGAATTCAGATATGAACATGTGTATGATGCTTGAAGGATTGTTTACTGACCTCTAGGGTTGACATTATAGCAGTTAATAAAAAGCTGAAAATGTGGCTATATTATAATAAAATAATATACAAAATAAACAAAATATAATTAATTATCGCGTTGGTTAATTGCTGTTTCCCAACTGATGGTCCATGGCTTATAACCTGTCCTGTAGCATGAAATTACTCTTTCATAATGATCTTCCAAGTGATATGGTGAAGTCTGAAATACCAGTGCATCAAACCAAACGAATTTTCTTTAATCTTAAAAACAATTAGCCTCCTGTAATCAATGCAGCAAGGTAGCCATCACAGGCAGCCTCCTTTTGAGTGTTTTCAGTATTCATGAGCAATATCTCCTTAGGGACTGCAATGGAAATCTAATGTCTGCAGTATTCTGGCAAACAATATGCAAAAGGAAACTCAAGCGAAGACACCATGCTTTGCTTAAAAGTTATCAATATTCCCCAGATTAGTTCTGAGAGCTTTCGGTTAGTGAGAGGAAAATGAACCCAGTTCCAATGTCCCAGGCAAACATCCGATAACCTAAAAGTATTTGAATTTCTTTCAGTGAATATATTTTCTGGCTGTCAGGATTGTACAATGTTTGCTCTGAAGCATCGGAAGCTAGCTCAGAATGCAGAGTCGCATTTGTGTATCCAACGGTGCATTTCCATTGCACACTTTTACCGGTGTTGTTTCCTTGGCTTTAAAGAATAATTCATGATTTAATGAGACTCAACCTTGTTTGCTCATTTACACCATACAGCTTTGTTGATCAAACTTGCAACAAAAACAATAAGTGCATTGGTTGGCCAAATCATTGTTATTGGACAATAGAACACCCCAAAAACATCGGCTAAATTTAGATGTGGACAAAGAGGGGCCACCCAGGCCCGCCACCCACCCATCTATTAGTAAAGTCTTCTCTGGTATCCCATATTACCAACATGCAAATAATCTCCTCTGCAATTCATTGTATGTATATTGTATATATACATATTTTTTCTATCCAGAAAACCTGACTGGATTTTGACCTTAGCTACAGTTAACTACGGATCAAAATGTAGTTCTTTGTGAGAGGGAGGAAGAGAAGCACATGTGAGCAGATTAGACACAGACTTTCAGGCCACCCAATTTAGCCGGCTACTCATTGCAGTTTTGATTTTTGATTTTTATTTTGATATATTTGTACCACGCACCAGACAAACCAAATCGTATTTAGGCGCAGGTGGAATGCAAATAGCCATAAAGGCACAGGAATAATAAAACTTGAATCGAACAACAAACAGAAATCAGAAAAGACAGTAGCTCCCGGGCTCAGAGATGGAATTATTTAAATAAATGGGGTTTTAACGCCTTTCTGAATTGAAAGCTGTTGCTGCCCACATTTCCAGAGGTAGCCTATTCCACCTTTTGAGTCCATAGACTGAACATCTCTGATCACCCCTGGATGAACAGGAGGATGGGAGTATTCTCAGCAACAATGTATCCTCTGACCTGAGTGAGCGTGTCAGGAGTTGCAGTGATGTTGGTGGGGGCATACAGTATCTTCACCACTACTTTATGGGGCAGGACATGGGGTCGTTTTTGTGCCAGAACATTGTTTTTGTATTTTTGTTATTTTTGCTGACTAGGGTTACTGCTACACCCATTCATTTCTGTATGTGTCGTCTCTTTGGTTAAATACAAGTTTTGGAGAAAATAAATAGACATGGAAACTAATCTCAAGAATTCTCAGAGAGGGAAAGATGGCTGGAGGTAGACATAGTTTATTCTCTAGATGGTAGAATTGAATTACCTCCCTCGCTATTCCACACCATGACAATATATCATGCGATGTTCTAATAAGCAAACGTGTACAATGTATATGCAGTTTAGAGACATACAAGATAATCGGGGCAGGATTTGCTGTTATCCAACTTGTTAACCAATAAGTTAGGCTTTCAAGGGTTATGTCGACTTTCAACAAAACTTGCAAAGCTTACAAATCTGTGTGTGCTTTTACTCAGATCACATGATCTCGTTATTTTAATCATTTTGTATAGGATCAATCCATGTCCATGTTAGAAGGAAACAGTTTGTGCCAATACCTTTGTAGATCAAATGTTATGCTAGAGTCTATTGCATAATGAAGCACATTGCTTTTAATTAACGACAGAAATCTAAATCAAACTAGACATACAAACAAAATATAATCATGCATCCCCAAATACTTTACATTCCAGACAAAAGTGGCCACTTCAATGTATAGAAGTTGTATATATTTTCCCTAATGCCTTCCCCCTCACTGCCATCATATTGGAACAGCAAGAGAAAACAGCAGGAGAAGGGGCCTATATGGGAATCCATGTGTTATGCCTTTACCACATTGAGTGTACGAGAGACGATATGCACTCATACAACTGTATTAAATGTACCCTCACACTGAAAGTGTGGAAGGATGTCATGTGGAAAGATGTCAGCATGCACCATTGGAGAGCTGAGTGAAATGGATGAGGGCAGAGTGATGTCATGAAGAAGCTATACGAGGACATACTCAACGATATGAAAATACTGAAGAGTGACAATGAAACTGAAGTGATAAGAGAAACATGTACGAAACAATAAAGTAATCATGAATGCAAACAAAGACAAAGGCCCTCATTACGACCCTGGCGGAAATCGAAAAACGATGGCGGAAATGCAATACCGCCATCGAATACCGCTCGGTGCGATTATGACCCGTCACCGTAAAGTACGATGCCATTAGCGACACCGTAGTGAACGCCAACGCTAACTGCACCAAGTACGCGCACGCGCGCACTGCGAAACCGTAATTACCACCATGGCGCAACGGTACGGGAATTCTGACCCTAGCGGACATGTACCTAACGCCATCAAGCATGGCGGAAAGTACCATTCCGCCATGGTGAGAAGTACGGCATCGCAAACCAACCGTAAAAGGCCCTACTGAGTGCCTGTACACCACTCCCTGGCCACATTGCACAACTCCTCGTAGGTGCAATGAAGTCACACAATGCAACCAGTGAAATGTACAAGTCACCCATGCATGCCAACGAACAAATGAATGTAGGGGCTCCAAGTGCCTTGTGAGTGGCCATCCATATTAGCCATGGCACCATTGCCGTACTGATGCAGCACAGGCATGTGAAGCTTCAAGTACAGCAACATGAACTGAAAACTGAGACAAACAAAAACAGGCCCCCCATCGCTTGACACCAGTGTAAGGCAACATACAAAGCAGTATCCTGAGTGAGACTGCACCAGCCCTGTACTCCTGCCAGTAAAAAAACCAACCATCAGCATAAGCATGTACCACACAAGTTGGCAGAGTGACTGAGCAGCCAGGCACATCTCAAGAGGGGCCAATGGGAGCAGCAGGGCACAGATGGCACGAATACAGAAGCTATTCCAATGGACATGACCTCAGTCTCCCTCCAAGAAACGCACGCAAACACAGGCACCTGTGACCAGCCATATTCTGAAAATCACATCATTCCACCAATCCACCTGGCTGACCGGCATCTGTTACACAAAAGCTAATCCCCCTCCCATGAGCATGACATCAACAAAACAGACATAATTGCAGCCCCTATCCCTGACCTTACTGGCCTTCGTAGGCAAACGCGCCCAGTACAGTACCACGCAACTATACTCAGAAGGCCGAACCCAAAGCAGATCTCCTCACAATACATCGCTCCACAAATAGGAATATGCTACATTACTTGCAAAGAATAACGCTACACTGTCAATATCATAATCAAAATTTAATGCACAACAAAATCACCCGGGCCATACAGCTATTAGGTAATGAACTCCAAATCATATCTCATAATTGTGGGCTGCATCCGCAATAAATGACCAGCTTCTTCTTGTGTGACGCCCTGTTCCTCCATGGTACACAGGGGCTACATTCACGTTCAAAAAGGCAACATGGAAGCGCCTAGAACCGCAGGGCCGTCCCATTAGGTAGGCACTAGTCCAGCTGAAAGCTCGAAATGTTGCTCCTAGCCACTAGTACTGCGTAAGGGCATGTGGGCCATTGGCGATCGTCCCATAAGATCGTAATGGTGCTCCACTGATTAACACGAAGCAGCAGGTGTCGGGAGTAAAAGCCATCTGCAGGAGTGGCATACAGATGGCAGCGGCAAAAGGGGAGGAGATACCTGTCACCCAAATGAAACGAAAAAGAATAGTATGGGCATCTGAACTCCATTTGAATTACTCACTTCAAAGATCACACTGAATCCACAGCCATATGCATGCTAGCCCACTCAAAAGGATTATTCGCACCCACAAATCACTTGCGAATCATAACTATATAAATCGAGGTGAAAACACTATTACAAACGAGTGTTAGTGTGCATGCGTCTGTTAAAACAGAATCCATTAGATGGGATTAGTAACGTGCATAGACACAAGTGTTTGAAGGCGCGTCGAGACAGGGAGGGTTCAACAAGGGCAGAGGAAGTTGATAGATTCCAAAAAGCCATGTACATGGCAGACTCTCTATTAAATCATCTGTCCATGCATCCATACATCATTCCCTCATCCCGGTATAAAAACGCCTGATTATTTACTCACATAACATTTGAAATTTCCATTGAATCTGTGCTTAATGCAGTCTGCAAAATCCACTGTGCTCCAGGCCCGGAATTCTAGTGTTGTGAAGTAACATGTATTTGGGAACGTCCTGCCTTATCCTCCACTACGCTATTGCGCATCCCATACTATTCATATCAATCATTGCATTCTCGGCATGGCCCCTGTCCCAAGGACATTAAACAATAGAACTTTCTATCTGCAGTCAGACCTGTGGGCGTCTCCTCGCCGCTAGCTGGAAACCGAAAGCGCTGTCCTTCGAATTCCTCATTTGCAACATCACGTCGAAAAGGCATCTGTGACCGCTTGAAATCACAAATCCATCCATTTAGTGCGGCAGTGTGTGAAAATGGCAACTGGCTTCACTCACAAATGGGACGCCCCGCCCGTCGGTGAACCGCGGTACAGCGCTGCATGAGGGTCCACCGTTAATCGAGTACTACATTCCACTGACCCTTCACAAGTTTGTTCCCGACTGCAAAGATAGTACGTGAAACAATGGGACCATAGCAGAATTAACATATGAAGCAATATCTCACTGCCATCGGGATGAAATACATGATTGTAATAGCAAGATGCCATGCGTCGATTTGCAGCGTTGTGTGCGGGACGTGCTCGCCCAAAGGGGATTGCAGCTTGCACAGGTGGAATGAATCACCACAGGTGGAGGCTATACAGCTTGAAAACACATAAATTGCACACCCAACCCCCTCCCACAACCACACCCACTCCAAAATGCTACCGGCAGGACTAGCGATGTTGGCCCTGGGGGACCTGATAGCACTGCAAGTACTCCAACTTCAAGAAGAAGACGAACACCAACTACTGCAACAACCGGCCGCACAGAGGAGACGCAGGAGGAGGAGGAGGGCAAGGCAGGGCCAGCAAGGCCCACCAGCACAGCCACTACCACCACGCAGGCAGCCCGCAATCCCACGCCTCCGAGCACATCCGTTCAACCTCACTGATGAGCAGATCCACACCCTCTACCGTTTGGACCGGGACACCATAACCGCCATTGTGGACATGACACACGCTGACCTTGTCAGCATGATAGATAGCCCAACCGCCATCCCACCCCTACTGAAGGTGGTGTCTGTACTCCACTTCCTGGCCACAGGCACCTACCAGCACACAGTCAGACAGTTGCATGGCATTTCACAGCCACTGTTGTCACGGACACTATTGCAAGTGCTTGATGCCCTCCTGAAGCACGCAGACGACTACATCTCTCTACCACGCTCAGAGCAGGAAATTACGAACACAAAAGTGGGATTCCATGCACTTGCCGCCATACCGGGTTGCATTGGTGCCATCGACTGCACCCATGTGGAATTGGTTGTCCCACATGCCATGGAGGCCCAGTACCGCAACCGAAAACAATATCATTCTCTCAATGTACAAATTGTGTGTGACTCAAACAGGATCATTACACATTGTTGTGCCCGATTTCCTGGATCAACCCATGATTCCATGGTCTTACGGAACTCTACAATACCACGCTACATGGAGCGACATGCAGGGAACAGATCCTGGCTACTCGGTGAGTCTCATTTCATGCATGATAATGTGGGGTATGTGATGCGGCAATGACCTGGCAGGAAGGGGGGGGTGCTTACGTAGCAATGTCATTCCTCAAACATCCTTTATTGTCCACATACAGGTGATGCCGGGTATCCACTGAAGAGATGGCTCCTTACACCACTCCGGAACCCACAGAACCAGCATGAGGAGGACTACAACCATGCCCACTCACGTACCCGTGTAGTCATAGAACAGGCATTCGGCCTACTGAAGGGTCGTTTCCGCTGCCTCAGCAGGTCTGGCGGGGCACTCCTGTACCGCCATGAGAAGGTTGCAAAGATGGTCATGGCATGTGTCATGCTACACAACATGTGCATACGTAGAAATGTGCCCATGCCCCTGACGCAGAACTGCAAGCACCTGAATATGGTCATGATGTGGGTGGGGATGTGGCAGAACCTGAAGGAGTCCGCGAGGCACAGGAGGGCCGTGAAATTCGTCAGATTATCATAGATTCATGCTTCTAGCATTCATGCCTGGTGGCTGATACATGGACACGGGACTTGTGGCACTGTGTGTGTCTGGAACATGCACAATATGGACTGTACGCCTATGATGGCCTCGTACACAAAGATCAATGTCCACACATCTCATTGGATGATTGTGAAATGTTTATAGCATATGTGAAATTGTGTTACACACCCCATCGACCCGCCACCCAAGTAAGCCCAACACACCCCCTCCACCCTCCTACCTCCCCCCCGAACACCAGTGTCCAAAGATGCTCATTGTCAGTGGGCAGACGCTATTGCAAGCCCCCTCTCCGGGTATCAGGGGCACCCCTGCCTGTGGAGCGCAGGTTCCTCCCAGATCTACGTTGGGGGCTGCCCTGGACGGAACTTGCAACGGATGATGTCTCTGCCTGCTCACGTCCATGCATGTCCCTAAGGGTTTGTGAGAGCTCAGTGAGCACACGGCGCACAGCGGCAAGTTCAGCACATACGTCTTTGGACGTCGCATGCAGTTCCCTCCTCAGGCTCTCGGTGCTTCTCTCCATTTGTACTCTCAGGCTCTCGGTGCTTCTCTCCATTTCTGCCCTTAATGTCTCTGTACATGTTTCTATGGCTGCCTTGGTAGCCCCACATTCATCAGCATGGTCCTTGAGGAGCGTGGCCAGTTGCTGCTGTTGCACGATCACCTGGTCGAGGGACTGTTGCCTCTGCTGGGCCATGGCCATTTGCGGTGGTGTCACAGAGGGGCTGATCACCTCATGTTGCCTTGACACAGGGCTTGTGGGGGATGGCCAGTCGTCGTCTTGTGAGTGCCCCTGCGTGGTATCCTCATGGTGTACGGGATGAAACAAACAGGGGGATTGAGACAGGTCATGGATGGATCGTACATCGACATCACCGTTTTCTGTGTCGGAGCATGCTGCCATTAATGCAGTGTCACCTATGGTACTGCTGACACCAGAAGCAGTGGCTTCTGTGGCATCCTTTGGGGGGGCCTGTGGTGGTGGTGGTGTTGTGGCCATGCTGGCTGCTGGGGTGCCTGTTGGAGTCCCCTCCTGTGTGCTGCCACTTGATTTGTGCTGCTGCCGTGTCTTGATCCGTGCAGCTGAGGTGGAGGGTCTTTGGCCGTTGGTCTTGGCCCTCTTTGCAGGTGTGCTGGTAGGGGTGTCCTGGAGCTCGTCGTTTGAATCGGACCCTGTGGTGGAGTAAAGGAGGGCGAGCGTTATTAATGGGTCTGTGGAAATTGGAATGGCAATGTATCACATGCATTGGGGTGGTACCTGAGGGTGATTTGGGTCAGGGCCTTGGAGGTGGTTTCATTTTTGTCTGGATTGAGGGTGCAGTTGTATTGCAGCCTGCAGTTAGGGGGTGCCTGCTGCACGTGTAGAGGGTGTTTTTAGGAATTTTAATTATTTATTTATTTGATTTGACTTTTAATGTCCGCTATCAGGCCAATGTAAGTGGACGTTCTCCTGGACATGTGTTTCTGTTGCACTATGTGGACACATGGTACTTCACATGATTGGACATTGTGGTTTTAGCATAGTTTTATTTGGCCCACCTACCTGATTCTTCGGATGTCTGCACTCCTTTCTCCATCCCTCCGACTCCCTCTATGGTCTCCATTCCAATGGTGGAGGCACAGATTTCTTCCCAGGGGGTCAACTTGATGGGTGATTCCGATCCTCCCCCGGTAGCTGTGGCAATGTTACGGTTGGCGGATAGTATGCTCCGTACGCGTATCCGCAAGTCGTCCCATCGCTTTCTGCATTGCTGTGGGTTGCGGGGTGCGGTCCCCACCGCACTTACCCGCTGTGCCACCAGGGCCCATATGGCCTTCTTGTTCGCAAGTGCCGTCCTGGTCATTTGCGTCGAGAAGACGACGGCAGCATTCTCCTGGAGGGTCTCTGTGAGCACCGTGAGTTCCTCACGTGAGAAGTGGACCTGCCGCTTGCGGTCGCACGCTTTTTTCGCTACTTTTCCCATTGTTTTGGTTTCACTAGGGTGGATGACGGGTTGGGATGTCTCTCAGGGTAGTATTTTTAATGGTTGTGTGAATATTCTGATTTTATAGGTGTACGGCGTGCTGTTTCCCGTTCCGGGACCATGTTTTTGCTTCCGTTTCCGTATATTTAC
This sequence comes from Ambystoma mexicanum, assembly GCF_040938575.1. Classification (NCBI taxonomy): domain Eukaryota; kingdom Metazoa; phylum Chordata; class Amphibia; order Caudata; family Ambystomatidae; genus Ambystoma; species Ambystoma mexicanum. The sequence goes on from NC_090936.1 coordinate 918,788,480, forward strand.
GGTCACCGTATTTTCCGATTGCCGCTCATTACAGTGACCGCTATGTCCGGTGGCGGAATTGCACCTAGGTCGCCGTACGACGGCGGTGAGGGGCGTTTTGGGGACATTTCCGCCATCGCGGACTTTGCACTTCCGCCAAGGCGTAGTGCTCGTGCCCGATGGGTCAGAATTAGCCGCACTTTACTCTGTCGTGCCATGGCGGAAACGCTATTTACGCTATGGCGGTCAGGTCGGTTGCTTTCCGCCAGGGTCGTAATGAGGGCCAAAGTAACTTGCTGAATAATAAGTGTAAATACACAGCAACACAAAGTAGGTTAGATACACAGAAACTTGCTATAGAGGAATATATAACGTGGCAAGGACGGCCATAACTGGAAAATGAACGCTGGCTTGTGTTAAGATTCAATTCAGCTACCTCAGAAACAGATGAGGGTTGCAATGTCAGAAGACGCTGGAAGAACAGCTTTGTGTGCAAAACAAAGAGGAGTCTATGTTGGCTTGGGATCAAGGATGCTATTTTTAAGGACTAGCCGCAAAGCACAAAGGGAGGTAGACAGATACGCCATGGATGACACATATTTCTGTTAGATTAAAGAAGAAGGAAACATATGCAAGAGCCAAGTACTGGACAATTAAAAGTGTATAAAGTCTATACAAGGTAGAATGAACAAGTCTGTAGAGGCCAGGGAGAGCATTGACACTCAGTGTAAGTAAATTAAATAGCAGTAAATAAGAGGATGAGATATGCACATTCGTGGTCTCTACACAAGGACTCAGACGTCGAAAAAAAAGACTATTCATTAAGACTCGGATGAAGATAGTGATGTGCTGACACTCCCTTGAATGTTTCAGAAAAGATAGCAGGTTACAAGGTCAACTACAGATGGGAAACTTTGACTCATGGCCGGACAAATGAGAGGTGATGGACTAATTGAGAAAGGGGGTCGTAATCTGACATGAATCAAGCACCTTGGTTTTGTTTCGCTTACGTGCTGCCAGCCGATCCGAAAGTCTAAGGTTGGGTGGGAATGCCAACCAATCAGTGGGTCTATGGGGCAGCCTACTATAAAATGTTGCATAGACCAATCCGCTGCCATTTTGTTTGCTATAATCAGTATTATACGTATTGAGAGGTAGTTTGAGGCGTGCCTCACAGATAAGAGACAGCCAATGGTGTACTAACCACTATGTATTCTATAAGTAGACATATTCCCGCTAATAATTTTTATAGTTTGCCACATAGAATGACATCAAAGATGACACATTTTTGGGGGATTGGACCTCTGTAATCAAGTTTGTGTGTGAGTGTTCAAGCATCAGTCTGATGTCTGTCAATTGACCCTGCTTCATTAAATTGAGAATATAGTAGTACTCTGCCATATTCTTTGAGTCTGTCTTGTTATTTGGTCTGAGCTATTTATTGGTAATTCCATCTAACACAGGAGACACTTTAAGGTGCTAGAGCACAGCAACAATTATGAATGCTTTTTGTTCAAGATAAATAAGGAGTTTCTTGAAGAAATACTGTGAGGCAAGAATGTTTACACCTCTGTGAGTGGATGGGAGGTCTGGAATGCAGGATAAGTGCACACTAGTCCTTTGCTGTGAGGCGCACATTCTGTAATTGTGCGCTCGACCCATGAGTTAGTAGCCTGTGAATGAAATTGGGCCTGGCTAGAAGGGAAATAAAGAAATATAGACACAGACATTAGAGTCTAGAGAAACATGTTGTATTTAATGGAGTGTTTGTGTACATAGTGTTTTTGTGTTAACTACAAATGACTTACCTGGACTGAACCATTCAGCCAAACATTGGGCTGGATGGACTGTGAGAGGAAAACAATAGAAGATGTCAATGGACAACACTTCCCCTGCCCAGGAGTGGGATGGGCAGGAGGTAACCTTCTCAATAAACTGTTAGGGAGTTGAAGGACGAGAAAGAAGCAAGAATATACAGTTTGGTGGCTGCCTGGGGGCCCGTGGCCTCGGGCGGCTTCCCAGGGTTAAAAATCTTTCAGGAACCAGGCCGCAGCCATGAGTTCAGCCAGCAATATCTGCGGGGCTTGCGCTGCAGGCCTGGGGCAGTCTGGGAGCTCACAGGGCTGTGTGCACTGTCAGCCTACCAGTGGGCTAGACCAGACAAGAGCAACCAGTAGAACTCTGGACTGCTTGTGTGAGGCAGACTGGGTGAAGATTGGTGCAGCCCCACCTGGGTCGCCTGTGCGGTATGGCCTGAACTGGTAGACAGGGCCGTGCCCCTGGGATGACCCACATTGGGGTAAGGCAGGACAGACCAAGAAGAAAAATAGCCTCTTACTTCGTCCTCCTGCTTTAACTCCCCAACTGTAAACTGTCAATGTTTATTTTTTCAGAATGTTCTCTACATGCCCAGCCAAGCCCACTCCTCAGCAGGGAAGATGCTGTTCGTTGCTCTCCTTTCTAGTTTTCTCTCACATTACGTCCAGCCCCATTGTTGGCTGGCAGTTCAGACCAGGTAGGTCTTTTGTAATTAACACAAACACTACATACACGCACACTATATCAAAGACAATATTTTTCTATACAGAAATGTCTTTGTCTTTATTTCCTTAGGAGGGAACGTATATAGCTCACAGTATAGACATGTCCCATAATAGAGGATTTGATTTAAAGAATATTTTAGGACAGGAAAGTATATGCACAAAAAATCCTTATGGGAGGGGGGGAAAGGTAGCACACTGGCTTTAATTCACCAAGATTAGAGGACTAGAAGTGAAATAACAAGATTCAGACCCCTTGATGACATTACATGACCTTTGACTCATATTACATGGCAGGATATTACATTGAAGCCCTTGAGGGAATTCATCAGCAGTAGAATGGGGGACAACCCTTCGTTTGTGCAGAACTCGTCACTAGCTAGATTGCCTTCTTGTCCCCACAGAGCAGAAAGGGTCAGATGGGTTCTGCTTGGCTGGGCCTTGTGGAGGATCAGAAGAAGGACACAAACGCTGTGAAGACATGTTTTCCATATAGTTTATTTAAAGGCAAATAAGGTCTACCTTTTCCTATGTCAATGGCGTGATCCCTACCTATTTTAATAACTAAGGTGCTTGTCAATCAGAGTGAATGTCCAACAGATGTCCGCTTACTGTCCAGATCTAACCTATTCGACCCTACCACTAATGTAACTAACTAAGGCCAGGAGAATTACTCCCTTCTCCTGGGTGTTGTGTTTCTTCATAGGGGTTTTCTTGATTATATTGTTCTACTCAATAGACCATATGTAAATAGTCTCTGCTTTTGGATGACTGGTAGCGTCCTTCTCTTCTTTCTTGGAGATTATCTTTGTTCTGCTCAAGTTCCTTCTCTCTCTCTTGTAAGACTCCAGACCCCCTTGTGTTTGGTTCTCCTCTCGGGAATTGTGGTTGCTCAAATCCCAATTATAGTTCACCTATTCCTGGGGTGCTCTTTCATGTATGATATCTATCTTCCTGACCTCACAGGTCTTGACTCCCTGAAAGTCTCTCTTTGGTTTATTTCTTTTCTTTGGGATATGAGTTGACCTTTCCCCTTTCCCAAGGCAATAAGAAAATAACTCTATTTCTCTCCCACTCCGTTCTTTGTGTGTTTCTCTTTATCTCATTAATATAGTTCAAATTCATCTTGTTATTTCCAATTCTTTTCCCATTAGTACCATCACATGTTTTGTTTAATTTATACTGAGTCCCTTTTAACTTTCCAGTATTCCTGTTGCCCGTATTACCTTCTGTCTTCAGGAGTAACATTGCTGGTACCTGTAGTCCATTGGACTCTCTCTGCTTCTTGGTAGCTCTGCGATTCACTTTCTACAACACTTGTTTCATATGCGTCCCTCTCTCGTCTTATGAATTGAGCTATTGACGGGACTCACTTCGGGAGTTGTTTCTTCCTGCTAGTGGTGTCAGCATCATTGTGCAGGCCGGCTGCCCACCACGATTCCTGCGTGGTCATGGACCCACCTAACTCTCAGTTCCAACTGTTTGGATTTTCTCTGTTTTCACATGCCAGTCTTGCAGCGTTTCTCATTCTGCGCTGGTGCTGCTCTAGCTTACAAGGGCTCTGCGTTCTGTGACAGTGTGGCCTCCTTCCGCTCTGTTATGTTCAGGGGGCTTTGGCGGTATTCAAAGTTTTCTGCCCTTGCTCAGCTTTTCGCCTCCTCTCAGCTTTTTACCCTCTTGGGGAGATGGGATGAATTACCTCAATTCGTCACAGCCTGTAGCATTGTCTTTGCGGCCTCTCTGACTTCATGTGGTGGCTGTGGCCTACCATTCCTGGCCTGTCTACTTCGCAACCCAGTGTAATGTGACAGCAGTACATTTTCCTTTGTCTTGCGTGGTACACTCTGCCCAGGATCACCAGGATATACTTATACATTCACAGACAACTTAAATCTGCCAATAAACACAGAACAGCACTGTCAATCCATTGCCATGTCTAGATCAGACTACCAATAGAAATAGAAGTTGAGCACAACATGGCTCCTACAGTGCTTGTTCATTGGATGAGATATTGATCACCACATCCAAGGCAGCCCCTACATGTACATACAGAACATATAGAGATGTGAATAATATGGGTAGCCTGCAAGCACAAGGTGATTCATCGCACTGCAATTAAATGTGTGCCTCTGTTGATGGTCTTAAACATCTACACTTTGTATAAGCGTCATAAACTAACCTGGCAGTCTGTTTGGCATCGAATATGTACTGTAATGGAAGTTAATCCAATTTTTCTTTTATTTGTCATATCAAAATAATTGAAACTCACGTTGAAGCACAGTCATTGAGAAATTGTTAGCTGCACTGTCAAGTAGATCTCCTATATGGATATTGCGTTCTCCCTAAGGTCATTGGGCCACAATAGGAGTTTGGTGGTAATTCCACCTTACTAACAGCAAGCTCCATTACCGTGACCACTACTTATAGGTTATCATTTGGCGGTGCAGGAAAAACGGCAGTGTTGGTAACAGAATCACTGCCACTTTTTTCTCACACTGCCAAACCTGTAACAAGACGCATTGTCTCTGAACCATTGTCAGAACTGAGGAAGTATCGGGCACATGTTCTGTGACACTGTATTAAAGGGCGTCAGTGTGGTTCCCCAGCAGCACAGCGTTGCACAACGCAGAGGCCTGTTTCTTTGCTTTCTCGCTATATGAGGCAAATACCAAACAGACATGCGCTTTAGTTACAAGTCAATACCAAGCAATCACAATGCGCCCCATGCATGTTAGCTGTCCGGTCTAGCAAAGCCAATACGGATGGATCATGCCTGCAATTTGTACAGGTTCACATTTCAGCCCTGACCTTCCTATTGTGATTGAGGTGAGGCTGTTCAGCAGGGTGAGGTCAACTTGCACTGCGCCTCATTTGCGGATCGGACCTTTAATTTTAGTGATGTGAGACGGGCATTGTTTGCGAATACTACCACTTAGAAAGAAAATGATAACCAAGTTCAATCACCATAAAAACCAGATAAGATTGCACAATGTGTCCAATGCCACAAGAATATGTTGCCTGCCATATTTACCATCTTTCATCCCTAACCCGTTGAATCAATGAATGGATCATAGCGTCATTAGGAAAATGTTAATGTTAATGTTAATGTTAAAGGTATTTGTACCGTGCACCATCACCAACAGAATTGGTCCCCAGGCGCTCAGGCAGATCTTCAAACGAGAAGGCGGGCTGAGGTTAGTCGGGTGAAGAGGGAGTAGGAAAGTGAGAGAAGTGGTGTCCTGTTAGCAGCTTCAGTTCGGTTTTTAGCGTGCGCTGAGCTTGGGTGTGAGAATAGGATTGATGTCAGTCCTCATATGCTGTTGGTGTGGCTTATGTGTTCTTTGTCTGTTGTGGTGTGGTGAAGTGCGTGCGGTTTGCTGTGCAAGAGGTGGTTGTGTGCATTTTTGTGTGAGTTAAGTATGCAGAAGTTTGAGCTTTTGGGTTAGTGGGTTATATATCTCGCAGGTAACATTCACAATTTGGCTAAAAGCCTTGATTTGAGTCCTGTATAGTGGGGGAGCGACCTAGGTTTCGCAGTACAATAGGATTCACAGTATAATAGGCAGAGATGGAGGCTACACCTAGATTTGAGAGCTCTGTATAGTGGGAGAGAAGCCTAGGTTTCACAGTACAGTATGATTCACAAAATAATAGGCCGAGATGGAGGCTACACCTAGATTTGAGAGTCCTGTATAGTGGTGGAGAGGCCTAGGTTTCACAGTACAATAGGATTCACAGTATAATAGGGCGAGGTGGAGGCTACACCTAGATTTGAGTCCTGTATAGTGGGAGAGAGCCCTAGGTTTCACAGTATAGTATGATTCACAAAATAATAGGCTGAGATGTATTATTTTCTTTATTTATTTATTAGCATTTATAAAGCGCACATAAGCCCGGAGGCATCATTGCGCTGTTACAGACAATAAGGAGTCGTTGCTGGTTACAGAAGAAATCTTAGTTACAGGAAGGTGTGGCAGGGTGGTCACACATGGTTGCAAGGAGGAACAGGAGTGTGCAGGGAAGAGGGAACGGGGGAAGGGGTGTGTGTTATTTGAAGAGTTTGGTTTTTAGGCCTTTGTGGAAAGAAGTGAGGTATGTCTCAGCCCTTAGAGCTTTGGGTAGGGCGTTCCAGAGTTTGGGAGCTATGTGAGGAAAACCAATCCCACCTGCTTTAGCTCTTTTGATGGGTGGGATGCAGAGTTCGATGGCGTAGTGGCTTCCTTTGGGATGCACAGAGGACTCTCTAGTGATAGTTTCAGACAGGTAGGGCCGGGTGGAGAGGCTTAAGCATTTATAGGTAAGGCTGAGGGTCTTGAAAGTGATTATTTCTTTTACAGGGAGCCAATGAGCAGACAGACTGGCCTGTGTGATGTGGTCTCTTTTGCGAATACAAATAGCTGCTCTGAGCGCGTTGTTTGGACTATTTGAAGCCTATTTAGATTTTTTGCAGAGGTGCCTGCTAGGAGAGCAGCGTAGTAGTCTAATTTAGTTCCGATAGTGGCTTGAGCGATGCAGAGGCAGGTTTGGTTAAATAGGAAGGATTTGATGGCAGTTATTAGTTTAGTGGTGTGGGCGGAGGTGGAGGCAATAGTGCTGACCTGACGTGTCATAGACAGGGAGGAGTCTAGGTAGACTCCAAGGGTCTTCACCGATGGTGAGGCAGGGTTGTGGTGTTGTCAATGGTGAAGTTACAGTATTTTTGGTTGAGTTTGGACAGGGTTTCTTCGTGGCCTAGGAGGTTGATCTCAGTCTTTTCTCATTGAGATCCATTGGCAGCCATCCAGGCTTGAATGGAGGTGCAGACCTGGAGGAGGACTGCTGAGTCTTGGCCATAGGATCCAGTGAGAGGGAGGAGGACTTGCGTGTCGTTGGCATAGTTAGTGTAAGCTATGCTGAGGGAGTCCAGTTAGTCGAAGAGTGATTTTGTGAACAAGTTCTAGAGCGTAGGTATTGTGCAGGAGCCCTGGGGGACTGTGCAAAGGATGGTGGCGGGCGCAGCGTTAGCCTGATCCGAGAAGACCTTCATGGCTCTGCCTTCTTAGAATGAAGTTATCCAGGAGGAGGCTTGTTTGGAGAAGTGAGCTGCGTTGTTGAGGTGGGAGGCAAGGATTTTATGATCCATGAGATCAAACACTGCCGGGAGGTCCAATAGAAGCAAAAGGTCTGGTTTGCCCGTGTCTATTATATTAGTTATTTGATTTTTAAGGTCTAGGAGGGAGGTTTCAGTGCCATGGCCTTTGCGAAAACCTGATTGCCTTTTGCTTAGAATGGCGTTAGACTCTGTGAAGTGTTGGATCTGATTGTGGGCTGCTTTGTCAAGGATCTTGAGAAGGAAGGGGACGGTAGTGATATGGCGGTAGTTATTAGGGGAACGGGGGTCCAAGGAAGATTTTTTTAGAAGGGGGCAGACCCAAGCTTCCTTGAGGGTGGATGGGACCGTAGCTGTGGTAAAAGAAGCATGTGATGATAGGTGCCAAGGACTCAGCGCAGTCTTTGATAATGTTGGGAGGGCAGGGGTCCCCTTTACACACGGATGGTTTGAGGTGTTGGAGTATTTTTATGACTTCCGTTTCTGAGATGTCTCTGAAGGAGAAGAGAGGGGCGGAAGATCTGAGAAGGGCGGTGCTGGACGCTGCCTGGCGGGTGGGTTTGGGGAGTGCTTTACATTGAGATTGAATTTTGTCTTGGAGAAGTTTAATTTTGTTTAGCATGGCTGTCTGTATGCTGAGCACTAGGCTCCGTCTTTGAGGATCTCATCGGGGCTGGTGGAAGGAGTGATGAGGTTTTTAAAGATAGAGAACATTTCCTTTGATTTGGAGTTAGCATTAGTAATACAGTGGTTGAAGGAGTTGGATATGGCGCTGAATATGGCTTTTTTGTGTTGTGTTGAGAGACTTTTGAATTCTTCCAGCGTGGAATCATTAGGCTTTACCTGCCATTTGGTAAGAGCTAGGAGCTTGCTGGTGCGAAGGGCTAGTAAGTCTTCTGTGAACCATGAATTGGTGTGCATACATTTTTTGTCCTTTTTAGCTTCGAATGGGCTATGACGTCAATGGCTTTGGTGAGAGTGTGGGAGCAGATGTCAGCAAGCGCGCTGGGATCGCTTGTGAAGGGAAGTTTAAGCTATGGGACATCCAGACAGGGGAGAAGGTTGTCCTTGGTAAATTTTTTGGAGCTTCTGACCATGGCTGGAGGGGCGTAAGAGAGTACTTTAGTGGTGGGATCAGTGGGGACTGTGAATAGGAGGCAATTGTGATCAGTCCATGGGTAGGCCGTGTTGGAAACAAGGGTGGGGGAACAGTTGGGGTCTTCCACCCAGTCGAGGGTGCAGCCTTTGCCGTGGGTCAGGCTTGTGACTTTTTGTGAGAAACCAAGGTCTCTGAGATCTTTGGCTGGGGCTAAGGCTGCTTTGTCTTTTGGGTCGTTGAGACCTAGATTGAAATCTCCAAACAGGATGGTTTTTGTGGTGCTTTTTAAGTTATTGCCTAGAATATGGAGGAGGTGCCTTTGGAAATCAGAGGTTGTGCCCGGGGGCCTGTAAATGATGTGTAAATGTATGGTACAGTTGGGAGACAGAGACAGTTTGGCTGAAAGAAGGTTGGTGTTACCCTCCCATGGGTGATCGCATCGCCTAATGGAGAGTGTATCCTTAGATATGAGGGCTACCCTCCACCTTTTGTGAGCTAGCGATCCTGTCGAAGGATAGTGTAGCCTTGCGGGAGGGCATGGTGATGGCAGGGCCGATGCATCCTGGAGCCAGAATTCAGTGACGGCAAGTATATCTAGGTCATGGGTGGTGATGAGGGCGTTGATCTCGAGGGCATGGGCGGGGAGGGAGCGGGCGTTAATGATGGCAAATTTAAGAGGCTGGGCAGGTGTGTGTTTTTTGGAGGTGACGATAGGGTGTGGGATGCTGTTGTGGCAGGGAGAGTGGTGGCTGAGGAGAGGCTTGAGATGCCAGGAGCAGCGGTGAGAGGCGAGAGTGTGCATGTGGGTTGGGTGAGAGGACCCACGGGGAAGGCCGCTGTACAGGAGCTTGCTGGTTGCGAAGGAACTTGGTAGTGGGGTAAGGTGATGAGTTTGCAATGGTTGAGCATGAGCTGAGTTTGAGATTTCTGATGTCTGTGGAGATGGGCAGGCTGGGATGCAGAATGGTCTTGGTGCATGCCCTGTCCTTAGCCTGGTGAGTCTATAACCTAGTTTGGTTTGGGAGTTGGCCGTAGGGTAGCTTGCAGGGGTAATGTTAGCTGAGCAAGTGTACTGACAGGGAGTGTGGGCCGAGAGGTGAGTGATGGGGTTAGATATTATGGCTGGATCAGAGTGCCTGAGGGTGGCTAGTGTAAGGGCTAGAGCAATGAGGAGGTGCTGGGTAAGAGTGAAGCTGTGAGTGTGATATGATATGATATGGCATTTGTAACGCGCCTATACACAAGTGTTTCAAGGCGCGACAAGGCAGGGAGGGGGGGACAAGGGGAAGACAGACAACGATCCTACTAGGCCAGGTGTCATTTAGATCGCGCAAGTGCTGGGGTAAGGGGAAGGGAAAAAGTGCAAGGGGAAGGGGAGGGGGGCAAGTGCAGTACAAGGTAAGTAGTATAAAATAAATAAAATAGGGCCAGCTGGTGGCAAGTGCAAGGTAAGTGCAGACAAGTGCTGGGAGGGGGGGCTGTAGGGATACAGAGACAGTCCCGCAGTGCAGGGGTTGCCAGGGAGGCAGTGCAAGTGGAGAGTGGCTGGGCCCAGTACCGAGGTCGGTGAGAGTGGCCCAGTTGCAGATTCAGTGCAGTTTAGTGAAGAATTTAGCAAGGGAGAGGGAGAGAGAAAGCAGAAGCAAAGAGGAAGGTTTTGAGGTGCTTCCGGAACCGGAGATGGTTCTCCTCAAGTTTCAGGGAGGCAGGAAGGCCCCTGCCGCAGAGAGAGATCTACCCCCAGCTCGTTGCTTCGAGAAGCGGCTGACCCTGAGGGAGTTGGAGACGGATGAGCGAAGGGCTCGGGAAGGAAGATATTTAGGAAGAGAGAGTTGAAGGTATTAAGGCCCCAGCAGGCCTTGTGGACAATGCAGAGGGTTTTGAACTTAATCCTTGCAGCCACTGGGAACCAGTGTAGAGATTTCAGTCCTGGAGAGATACGGTCCCTGGGCTTGAGGCCAAGGACAAGTCTTGCAGTCCTGTTCTGGATGAGTTGCAGAGGGCGTAGAGTGGATGCAGGCAGATTAAGATAGAGGCTTTTACAGTAGTCCAGCTTTGAGAGGACCAGAGCTCGGGAGACAGTGAGCTTCTGGGGGAAGGAGAGGAAGGGAAGAATACCTCTGAGGAGGTGCAGTTGGTAGTGTGACTTCTTAGAGACGTCAGATATATGAGGAGAGAAGGAGAGTGTGGAGTCGAAGATGACCCCGAGGTTTTTTGCCTTGCAGGTAGGAGCAGGAAGAGGGCCAAGAGAGGCTGGCCAGAGAGCTGCAGGGAAGGAGGGAGTGGGTGTGCCGATGAGTAGAATCTCAGTCTTACTGGCATTAAGGCAGAGGTCATTGGCGGCACACCATTCCTGGATAGCAGACAGACAGTCAGAGATGAGGGAAGGAGAGGAGGAGGCCGAGGGTAGCCTGAAAATGAGCTGGGTATCGTCCGCATAGCACTGAAAGTTGGGGCAGAGAGCGGCGATGCGGTGGGCAATGAGTGCCAGATACTGGTTGAACAGCCAGGGAGAGAGATTAGATCCCTGGGGGACACCACAGGTGGAAAAAAAGATGTCAGAGAGGAAGGACCCCAGTTGGACCTGGGAGGGTCGATTGGAAAGGAAAGAGGTCAGCCACGCCAGAGCCTGACCAGTGATACCCAGGTTATCACGGAGACGGTTGAGCAGGATGGCATGGTTGACCGTGTCAAAGGCAGAAGAGAGATCGAGCAGAATGAGAACACACGGAGTATTGTAGACGAGGTTCAAGAGCAAGTCCTCACGGATGTTCAGGAGAGCAGTTTCCGTGCTTCTGGCAGCTCTGAAGCCAGATTGATGGTCATGAAGACTACCAACAGATTCAGCATGGAGGTTAAGCTGGGAGATGGCCAGTTTCTCCAGGAGCTTGCCCAGGAAGGGAGTGATGGAGATTGGGCGATAGTTAGCCGGGCAGGAGGGGTCGGAAGAGGGTTTCTTAAGAAGAGGGTGCACAAGGGAGTGCTTAAGGGGGGATGGGAAGACTCCAGAGGCGAAGGAGTGGTTGCAAAAGTCAGCCAGGGCAGGTGCCAGGGAGTCGATGTGGTCCTTGATAGTTTTGGAGGAACAGGTGTGAACCTGTTTAGACGAGACTTTAATAGATCGGACTTGTCTGGAAACCTCGTCAGCAGAGAAAAGGGGAAAGGCAGAGAAGGAGGGAGGGGGGGTGGCTGCAGAAGGGCCAGAGGAAGAGCAGTGAAGAGAGGGAGGGAGGTGATAGGAGGAGATTGAGGACAGGGTGTCCTGAGTTTTAGAGATGAAGTGAGAGGCCAGTGCAGTGCAGAGGGCCTGGGAGGGGACAGGAGAGGTAGAGACTGCTGCAGGGTTGGCAAGCTCCTTGCAGATTTTAAAGAGTTCGGCCGAGTTGTTAGATGCCGCAGAGATGCAGGCTTGGATAAGGGCTCTCTTCTTGGTGAGAACGGAGAGACGGTATTGCCTTTGGAGCAGACGGCAGGCCAGTTTGTCAGAGGATGAACATGAAGCACGCCATTTCCTCTCTGCCACCCTGCACTTGTGTTTTAGGGTGACGAGATCCGAGTCATACCAGGAGTTGCATTTGGCTTTGGGCTTTAGGCGGATTCTCATGACGGGGGCAAGGATATCAAGAGTATCCGATATAGCAGAGTGGAGCATGGAGAGGGCTGTGTCAGGGTGGGAGTCAGCCGAAGGGGGAGGGGGCGGCGAGAAGGTGGCAGCGAAAGCCTCAACCGACATGCGTTTCATGGGTCGGATGACCGAGAAGGTGGGTGGCAGTGATGAGGGAGGCTTTGCCTGTGGGGTAGGGAGGGTGAGGTGGGAGGATAGGAGAAAGTGATCACTCCAGGAGAGAGGAGTGGAGAGAGGGACGGAGAGGGGAAGGTCAGAAGAGATCAGAGCATCAAGAGTATGCCCTGCAGAATGAGTAGGCCCAGACAGGAGAATAGAGAGTGAGAGAGAGTCGCAGAGGTCACAAAAGAGTCCGGAGGGGGGACAGGAGGCATCCAGGTGGATGTTGAAGTCACCAAGAAAGAGGAGTTGAGTGGTAGAGGACAGGAGTGAGGAGGAGAGGTCAGCCCACTCAAAGAGGAAGGAGGAAATTTGACCAGGTGGCCGAAAGATAGTAGCCACGGTAAGGGAATGGCTAGGAGAGAGAGAGAGTCGGCAGACAAGACATTCAAAAGAGGAGTAGGTCTGCGTAGGAGTGACAGTGGCAGGAGTCCACTCAGGGAAGATAAGGGCTACACCCCCCCTGCACGGTTGGGCCTGGGCACGGCGAGGATCTTGTAACCGTCAGGTAGGAGTGTGTCAAAGCTGGTGACAGAGCTGGCCGTGAACCATGTCTCCGTGAGACTGAGGACGTCAAGGTCCAGTTCCTCAAGAAGGCGACAGATATCAGAGGAATGTTTGATGGCAGAGCGAGAGTTAAGAGTGGCAATGTGGAGACGGTTGCCATCCTTGAAGGACTTCCGGGGAGGGGTACAGATCAGAGGTATGCCCTGCGGAGGTGAAGAAGAAGGAGGTGTAGAAGCAGCACGAGAGGGGGCAGGAGGGAGGGTAGAGGCAAGGTAGCTGAGGACAGAGGAGGGGGGACAGCAGGAGAGGAAAGGAAGTTGATGAGGCGTGGGAAGCATCTATCAAAGAGGTGAAGGTTGGCCTGAGGGCTTTGGACCAAGATGGTCCCATTAGCGTAGACATTAATGATGGCCTTAGAGGAGTGGAAGGGGGCCAAGAGGACATCCCAACGGGTGCCACCATTAATGGGAGAAGAGGAGAAAGGAGAGAGCACAGAGACCATATGAAGGGTCCATAGGTCAGGCGAAGGGACGAAAAAGAGGAAGTCAGTGAGAGTTTCCTTAGAGGAGGCACTAGTGTAGGTGTCAGCGATAGGAAGGCATGGGTTGGAGACCAGGATGTCCTTTTTAAACTTTTTCCTACCAGATTTAGTGAGGAGAGCAGGATAGACAATAGAGAAGCAGTTAGAGAATATAGGCGAGATAGAGAGCACCATGGAGTAGGAGGGATTGGGGGGGGAAGACAGACGAGATGAGAGCACGCAGACAGGAAGTGAGCGGCAAGCTCAAGTGTGCTGGTAATTGGGCGTGTGATGTGGTGGGAATAGTGTTTAGTTTAGTTTAGTTTATTTATTTATAAAGAGCACCAGACCCTGAAGCATCAGGGCGCAAAAGATATGAAGATGTTCAGCTTAGTTACAAGGTACATAGATATACAAAGAATATACATGGAGGTCAAATATGCTCTAATATACAGGTATATACAAAAGTGATCAACTGGTTTAGTTACAAGGTGCATATGTGCAGGATAAACATAGGAAATACAAGAATATCAGGCAAGTTGCAATGTACAGTTCCAGTTATGTACAGTGTGAGCTGGAGTGCTCGTGAAACACCTAAGACATTACAGTGTAACTTGCAAGAAATCAAGATAGCATAATGACTAAGTGAACTCAGAACATCCGGGGTGCAGTTCAGGTACATAGTAGGCTAATCAGAGGGCAGAGAAGTGGGCGTTCAAGTGGGGTGTCAAGGGTGTTAAGAGGTGGTGGTCGGAGTGATTAGATATCATTTACTCTTATCCAGTTAGTTAGATTCTGTCGGAATTTAGAGAAGGGCTGAGGTTCTCTGATGCTAGGGGGTAGAGTGTTCCACAGTTGTGCCGCCTTAACTGGGAAGCTATGTCCTCCTATGGTTGAGAGTCTGAAACGCGGAACTTGGAGGCAGTTCATATTGGCTGTTCTTGTCAGTCTGGACGAGGTTTTTTTGCATAGTCTGTCCTTGACGTAAGGCAGTGCTTTATTGTTAAGGCACTTATGAGTGAGGGAGGTGATCTTGAGTTGGATTTTATCCAAAGTGGATAGCCATTTGTATTCTATTCTTGTCGAGGAGATATGCTCGTTTCTATTAATCTTAAGAGCTGCTCTCAAGGCATTGTTCTGGAGAACCTGAATTTTATGGATGGTATGTTTATTTGCTCCAATGTAGAGTCCATTACAGTCATCTAATTTGGAAAGTATGAGGGCCCTGGCGAGCGTGAGGCAGCTGTCTGTGGAAAGGAATTGTTTACTAGCTCTAATGAGTTTGCATGTGTATGCAGTGGAGGAGGCTAATGAGTTAACTTGTTTAGAAAAGTTAAGAGTAGCGTCTAGGTAAAAGCCTCTGGTCTTCACTTCTTTAGCTACTTTTATGTTATTGCCATCGATGGTGAAGTTGGCATAGTCAGGGCTGAGTTTGGATATATAAGTCGGGGTGCCTAGGATAATAAGCTCCATTTTGTCATCGTTCAGGCAGAGACCATGAGTGGCCATCCATGCCTGAACGATGCTGTAGATTCTATTCACTAAAGCCAGATCCTCGGCGTAATCTCCTGAAAGTGAAAGGAGGATCTGGGTATCGTATGCATAGTTTGTGTAGGCGATGCCCGGATGATCCATTTCGTCGAAGAGGGGCTTAGTGAATATATTATAGAGTGTTGGTGACACACAGGATCCCTGTGGTACCCCACAGGTTATAGGGATCGGGTCTGATGAGGCCGATGGAGAGAAGACTCTCATAGTCCGATTGCTCAGAAAGGACTTCAACCATGTTATAGCCTCTTTAGAGAAATGGGCAGCAGAGTCTAGGTGTCTGCACAGGACTATGTGGTCGACCAAGTCGAATGCAGCCGATAAGGTCTAGAAGGAGGAGTAGGGCTGCTTGTCCATTGTCTCTACACTCGTCTATTTGGGCTTTAAGATCTATTAAAGCCGTCTCAGTCCCGTGTTGCGGTCGGAACCCAGATTGGCGGGTTCCGAGTAGGCAGTTAGATTCTAGGAAGTTCTGTATTTGGATATAGGCCACTTTGTCTAAAATGTTTAGAAAAAATGGCACAGTCGTGATAGGCCTAAAGTTTGTGGGAATGGTCGGGTCTAGGGTTTGCTTTTTTAATAGTGGCAGTACCCAGGATTCTTTCAGATTATTCGGTACGGTGCATGTGGTGAAGGAGGAATTGATGAGTTTAGTTATAAAGGGTGATAGTTCTCTTGCATCATCCTTAATAAGTTGTGCCGGGCATTGATCACCTTTGCAATTGGACGGTTTAAGTCCTAGTGTGACCTTTTCCACCTCAATGGTTGATACTTTAGAGAAGCAAAAACGTGTTTCTTGTTTTGGAAGTGAGGGTAGAGCTGTGCTCAGCGAGGCTTTCTTGATGGCAATTTTAGTTTGTAGGTTAGCAACTTTGTTCGTTAGGGCATGTTGGATGCTGGAACACCACTTTTTGTCCTTGGTATAGTTTTCTTGTGGTACAATAGGTGTTTCCAGTTCTTTCAAAATAGTGAGCAATTCTTTGACACTAGATTTGGCTTGAGAGATTATGTTGTAGGTTTCCTGTTCAGCTAATAGAATGCTTTTCTTGTATTGGGAAGAGGCCTTAGATAGGTTGAGTTTTTTTTCAGCTGACGGAGCGAGTCTCCAGACAGTTTCAAGTTTTCTTTTGAGTAGCCTAAGATTTATTAAATGAGGAGTAAACCACGAATTAAGGTGTTTTTTGGGTTTGCTGTTCCTTAATTTAAGCGGAGCGATGTGGTCAAGGGCTGAGTTTACAGCTTCATTATACTGTTCGACTAGGGAGTTTGGGTCCATGTTGTCTGGGACCGAGTTAAGTTTGAGTGTTATGAGGGGCATCAGTTTTTCAGCTGTTATGAGTTTTTTGTTCCTCGTCTACACAGGTGGGGCAAGCGAGGAATTGGCAATGGCCAGGTTTGTAGATAGTGTAAATAATAGTAAATGGTGGTCAGTCCAAATCTGAGGGATAATATCCATAATGTTAGCTTCGCAATTGTGCTCTGCTAACCAGTCGAGAATCTGACCTTTGTTGCGCGTGGGTAAATTGACTTTCTGGGCGAATCCCAACTCTTTCAAAGTCAAAGCGATAGCAGTAGAATGGATATCCTTAGTGTCGTTCTAGCCTAAATTAAAGTCTCCTAGCACTAGCGTTTGGGAGGTGTTTATTAAGTTATTAGACAGGGTCGTAGAAATATCTTCTGCGAAGGTTCCAATGGGACCTGGTGGTCTGTAGATAAGGACAATGTTTAGGCTTTGTGAGTTAGCGGTAGCAAGTTTAACCGTGAGGCATTCACAGGATTTCATGGGGGAAGTTGTTGCAATTCTCATGTCTAGGCTAATCTTAGCTATGATAGCTATTCCACCACCTCAAGAGGTGTGTCTATCTGCTCGCAGGATCGTATAGTTTTCGCAGATTGCCAGCGATAAGGCTGGACCTGCTGCGTCATGTTACCAGGATTCTGAGATGGCTAGGAATTCTAGGTTGTCTGTTAGTATGATATCAGATATTTCTGTTGCATGGGCGACTAGGGACCTAGAGTTTATGAGCGCTCCTTTGAGATTAGGTTTATGGCTTTCTGGAGTGGGTAGGTGGTATTAGGTCTATCTTTGGTCGTCTGTTTAGAGTGGATCAGTGCAGGTCTTTTGTGTTTGGGGTGATTCAAATTGGTTTCTACGGTTCCCTTCTGAGGTAGGTACTTTAATAGATTTAGTTATTCAATTTTTGTTGGCTGGTAGCTCATGCAATTTGGATAGGCGAGCGCATAGTCTTGCATTTTTGTCTGTGGTATTGCATGGCATTTGTACGGTAGAGTGTTCTAGATATTGGTTCATTTTAGGTACTGTATTAGGTTTTTCTGTGTTTAACATAGGGCAGGTGAAGTGGTTGGAAGGGGACATGGTGCATATGAGCATAGGACTAATTTTAGTGGGTAGACTATAAGTCTGTGCTGCAAGTATGACGAAGGCGGCAATATGGAGTGGTGACCAATCTATCCTATAATGGGCGAACGTAAGGAGTTTACCTAGACCGAGAGTGTGCATACTGGTTGAGAGAGGTGGGTGGTCTTAGGTGGGTCAGATAGGCTGACGCTGGGGATCGTATAGAGGATGCGGAAGGGTGTGCTCTAGTTTATGAAATCAAGTTATCAGTTAGCAATTTCAGATATCATGGTTTAAGCAAGGTATATGCCGTGGTCAGGCTAGATGCAACTTCAGAATGGCAGGGTACAGACAGGCTAGATACAGCTATCAGGCTAAGTGCAATTTCAAGTAGCAAGGTACAACCAAACTAGGTGCAGCCAGGCTGGATGCAACTATCAGATACTAACTAAGCTAGCTAGGTACAGGCAGGCTAGGTGCAGCCATCAGGCTAAATGCAATTTCAAATGGGCAGGTACAAACAGGCTAGATGCAGCTATAGGGCTGAATGCAATTTCAAGTGGCAGGGTACAGACAGGGTAGATGCTGCTATCGGTCCAATGCAATTTCAAATGGGCAGGTAAAAACAGGCTAGATGCAGCTATAGGGCTGAATGCAATTTCAAATGGCCAGGAACAAACAAACTAGCTGCAGCCATCAGGCTGAATGCAGTTTCAAATGGGAAGGTACAAACAGGTTAGATGCAGCTATAGGGCTGAATGCAATTTCAAATGGCAGGGTACAGACAGTATAAATGCCGCTATCGGGCCAATCCAATTTCAAATATCATATTCTAAGCATGCTAGAATTGGCAGTCAAGATTGCGTGCAAGTAGCAGAGATCATCATGCTGGATGTGGCTATCGAATATAGGAAGGAGTACCTATGGGTAGTTAGACTAACTTGGGCAATTATAGATTAGCTTGGGCAATTATGGCATAGGTTGCAAGCGGCAGCAGACTCAGGGCATTGATCCGGTAGAAGAGTCTGGGCATAAACCGGTCAGTATACACCGGCAAACAGGAAGATACAGCGAGGTCCGCACGTCGCGTACTATATATTAGGCAGGCGTACAATCGGTGCGGCAGCCGGATGTGTAAAAGCTGATACAAGTCTTGTTAATACATGACAAGGGGTTAAGCAGAGCAGCGGTACCTTAGGTCTATGGCACTTATTTGTATCAGACGGTGCAAGATTCCTGGCAAGAGGCAAGGCCAGGCAAAGACAGGCTGAGACAGGAATCAGCCTTTGTTCCTGTCGGCCTTCGTGGGGGGGAGGGAACCAAGGGCACTCTGTGTATTTGGGTAGATGTAGTACCCACTCCCGAGAAGAACCCAGAGACTCTGCATTGACTGGCAGCAGAGCCAATCCCACTTGGCCCCTTATCCCTCTTCCCCTTTTTTATCCTTGACTCATGTCTGTGCACTTCCCTTGTAAGCGTCGGGCTACGTCCTCACTTTCCTCTCGCCAACATGTCGCTTCGTAAGCGTTGCCTGCGGTCCGGTTAAGGATTCATAATTTTGACTTGATATGTTGCAGATAAACTAGTTAATAGGTCTAAGACACCCAGCATAGGCCCAGCAATCACTACAGCGAATCAAATTCCAGCAATGTAATCACTGTGTCATACTCTTTCTGAGTGTCCTGGAGTCCGTGACCTTTTGCAATCGAATAGTAAAATTAATCCTGGGGGAATTTGGAATCCCAGCGGTTTGCAAGCACTTCACCCTTGATGAACTGCAGAATTAAAAAGGGGAATAACAACGGCTGAGAGAATTTTCCCACCTGGTGTGCGATCAGCAGAGAGGGGCCCTCTGCCCTAGTGTGCCAGACTTTCCAGATGTGCAGAATCTGGTCTTTATTCCACTGTGACACTGCGCATGAAACTCCCCCCAGCAGGTCAATGGATTCGTTCCTGTAGATGGCCTCGCATAGGAAAAAGTACAGCAGGGCACAGCGTGTCGCCCGGATCCGTAGACAGAGATGCCGGGGAGCGATGGCAACTGCACCAAGACGCTCAACCGCACTCCGCCAGTGTGCAGGATGCGTTGGTAGCCAGTGAGGGGCAATCGATGTCAACAAAGGAGGTTACAATACATCTAGCAGAAATATGCAGCCGTCAGTTTGAGCAGCATGGACGGCCATCAATGTAAAGAGAATATGCAGCCGTCAGTTTGAGCAGCATGGACGGCCATCAATGTAAAGAGAATATGCAGCAATCAGTTTGAGCAGCATGGACGGCCATCAATGTAAAGAGAATATGCAGCAATCAGTTTGAGCAGCATGGACGGCCATCAATGTAAAGAGAATATGCAGCCGTCAGTTTGAGCAGCATGGACGGCCATCAATGTAAAGAGAATATGCAGCCGTCAGTTTGAGCAGCATGGACGGCCATCAATGTAAAGAGAATATGCAGCAATCAGTTTGAGCAGCATGGACGGCCATCAATGTAAAGAGAATATGCAGCAATCAGTTTGGACAGAATGGGCAGCAGTGAAATTTGGAACAAAAAGGCGGGTGAACAATTTTGACAAGGTGGTCAGCAAACAGTTTAAACAGAATATGTAACGATGAAATTAGGCAAAATGAGCGCCAACCAGTTTTAGCAGAATATGTGGCAATTAGATTACACAGCGTGGGCGGCAAACAATATTAACCAGATATGCGACAGTCAAATTGGACAAAAAAGTGGTAATTAGAATACACAAGGGCGGGTGGTAATCAATGTTTTAAAACAATGTTAGCGGCACACAATATTAACAAGTTATGCGACAGTCAGATTGGACAAAAATGCAGTAATTAGATTACACAAGGTGGGCGGCACACATTATTAACCAAATATTCGACAATTTGAATGAAAATGCCAACATTTTTTGCGTGGTAATCGGCAAGTACATATAGGGGGTGGCAGTGTCTGCCCGAGGGTAAGTCAGGGCACAACATTGTACAAGTACTAACAGATTTTAGAGGGTAACCAAAGAGGTACTCGGGAAAGGGCGAGAGGCTAAAGAGATAAAGTGGCTTACCTAGCAAATCTAACAAGGGGTATAGCCGGCGCAAACAGGGCCTTTTCCTTGTGGGCTTTTTGCGGATGTGGGCCGACTTCCCCCAGCCAGCAGAAATGCTGCTACCAAGTAGCTAGACGTTGCTTAGCAACGATGTACACAGCCTTGTTCACAAACGAGCGCTGTGTTGGGACGCCATTGAAAATACAAGCGATTTGTAGTGTGAGACCACAAGGTGAATTGCAGGTGGGTCTCTGGCTGCAGGGGGTCAGCGTGGCTGCAGCGTGTGCTCACCTCTGAGAACACGGTGTGCATGTGTGGGGGAGGCCTGGATAGGCAAGCGCAGCTGCTCCAGCAGCACTGCGTGGGACACGAGGGCTCTGCTGTCTGGCAGGAGAGGAGGGGAAAGGGCTCCTGCCCTCTCCACTGTGTTGGAACGAGTGATGGAATCCGGCGCAAACAGGGCCTTTTCCTTGTGGGCCTTTGCGCGCATGGGCTGGCTTCCGCCGCCGGCGGAAACGCTGCTATCAAGTAGCTAGACGTTGCTTAGCAACGATGTACGCAGCCTCATTCACAGATGAGCGCTGTATTGGGCCGCCATTGAAAATACAAGCGATTCATAGTGTGAGTCCACTAGGTGAATTGCAGGTGGGTCTCCAGCTGCAGGGGGTCGGTGTGGCTGAAGCGTGTGCTCACCTCTGAGAACACGGTGTGCACGTGTGGGGGAGGCCTGAGTAGGCAAGAGCAGCTGCTCCAGAAGCACTGCATGGGACACGAGGGCTCCGATGTCTGGCAGGGGAGGAAAGGAAAGGGCTCCTGCCCTCGCCACTGTGTTGGAACGAGATGGAGGCTACACCTAGATTTGAGAGTCCTGTATAGTGGGAGAGAGGCCTAGGTTTTACAGTACAATAGGATTTACAGTATAATAGGCAGAGATGGAGGCTACACCTAGATTTGAGTCCTGTATAGTGGTAGAGATGCCTAGGTTTTGCAGTACAGTATGATTCACAAAATAATAAGCAGAGATGGAGGCTACATCTGGATGTGAGAGTCCTGCATAGTGGGAGATTGACAATATTGACAATTCTCTAAGAGAGCAATGCAGGTTAACCTTCACAGTTCTGTCTTAATGTTCACAGTTCCATCCCAATGTGGTACTATCTAGGCATGGCTCAAGGCATCATCAACAGTTCCACAAGAGAGCAGTGCAGCCTAATGTTCACTGCTCTATCTTAATGTTCACAATTCTATCCCAATGTAGCTCGGTTAATAATTCATCAGTCCTAACCCTTTGTGGAGCTGTAGAAGCCTGGTCAACTATGTTCTGAGGTTAGGTAGAGTGCAGGGCTTTCTGGAGTAGAGTGATTGCTCTACTCCCCACCCAGGGCACACTTACCATGGTAGTTTCTGCTGGTTGATGGCTGGCCACTGGCTTCCCCTGCTGACACCTGCAGACGCTGTCTGGAGCCACTATTGTAGGAGACACCCTTTGCCTTGGGGCCCATAGCCACAGGGGCTGCACGGGCAGAAGGATGCACTGGGAGGGTGTGTTAAAAGCGAAGAATAGCCAATCAGAAAAGGAGGGACGCGGGTGGGCAGGCAACAAGGCCGGTAGTGGAAGCAGGAGAAGGAATGGGTTTTAAATGCGCACCGACCGCTCTTTCTTTTAAAATGAAACCCATGATGCGGGCAAAATGGTAGATTTACCTGGGCAGGCACGGCCTTACCTTCTGGAGAAGCCCGGCAGAGTGAGGGACATGTGGCGTGCGGGGCCTAATCGCCTCGCACACACGGCTACTGGAGCAGCCAATCAGAAAAGGGAGGGGGGATGGAGCAGGGCCGGTATTTCAAGTGGGAGAAGGAATGGAATGGGTTTTAAATGTGCACTGAGCGATCTGAGCACTCTTTCTCTTAAAATGAAACCCATGATGCAGGGAAAATGGTAGACGTGCCTGGGCAGGCACGGCCTTACCTTCTGGAGAAGGCCAGCAGAGTGAGGGACATGCGGCTTGGGTGCCTAACCTCCTCGCACACACGGCTACTGGAGTAGCCAATCAGAAAAGGGGAGCGGGTGAGGGGAGGGAGCAGGTTCGGTAGTGCAAGCAGGAGAAGGAATGGGTTTTAAATGCACACTGAGTGCTCTTTCTCTTAAAATGAAACCCATGATGCAGGGAAAATGGTAGATGTGCCTGAGCAGGCACGGCCTTAACCAAACAATCTGATTTGCATAAACATTGTGTAGCATGAGAATACAATTCTGGTTATCTGCACTTGCTGAGACCCAAGCCTATCACTACTAAGCAAGCAACCACTCCCTGTTCAATGTGTGGCATTTTCATGCCACACGTTGCCTAAAAGTGTCCGAGACATGGAAATTCAATTTACACAAAAAGTTTTCCGTTCCTTTCTTGCAATAATATTGTCAGGATGTTTACTGGAACATGTATTGGCAGGGCCAGCTGATTCTATGTCGTCCCTCCCTTGGTGACCATTACACCACCTACTAGGATGAACCGGGGTATTTTTCTCTCACACAATGTTCATTTGGCATTACTATATGCTTGGGAACCTTCACTCCACATTCCAGAATGCTTGGCAAGCTCCTGTGCACCATAACTGCAGATTCCACGATGTAGCATGGGTTTCTTTGTTTTTTAGAATGTTCGCCATTTGTATATATGTGAAAAGTAACCGTGATGCAGCAACGTTTGTCTTTCCTCCTCAAAATGCCCAATGATGTCCGACAAACGCTTGGGAACCTTCTCTTCGGATCTCAGCATACAGTGAGGTTTCCCTTTTATTTTAACAATGTTCAGTTGGTACTCTCGTGTCGATGGATAGCGTCATTTCAGGTTGCACGGTATAGTACTATTTATTGTGCCTCTTAACAATCAACAATAGTGGTTACTATGCACTTGGGAACCATCACTCCATGTTCTAGGATGCAGCGTGTTCCTATTTCTTCCTCACGATGATCAATGGTTGTGCAGTTGGAAGCCTTGGAAGGCTGCAGCACAGTTATTACCCCTCACAATGTTCGGTGGTTGTTGGTATGAGCTCATTTAGTCACATCCAATGTACCTGGGAATGGTACTTTTAGATCCATAAAAGTGGGAAAGACCTTTATAGATATTTACATAAAAGGGATCCCAAACTCTATAATGGCCCCAGTAAATAAGGATTACATCTCCCAGAATACCCCTCATGTAAAGAAAGAAATCCAGGCGCAGATCTGAGTGACTGCATTGCCCACCCAAAGATGGCGGCCGGAAACACTGAGAGTCTTCAGAATCTTTATCCATTAGGGCAGAAAAGGCAGGGTGCCCACTCAGTGCCGTGAAAGACTGGGGTTTCTGCCAGGAATGTAACATGCAGGCAAGTGCATGGCACGGTTGGATAGAGAGCAAGTGCTTGGGACACATTGATTAGAAGCAGCATTGAAGCCTGGTAATTTCCAAGGAGACAGACCGGGAGCGCAGAGCTGTTGAGTGTGGAGAGGGATGGCAGATCCCTTACCAGAGGCGCAATCAACACCACAGTGCTTGTGATACCAGATCAGTTTAGCCATGTAACAGTCAGAAACAGGATTACTCAGCAAGGTGGAGGAGTAGAAATTCAAAGAGCTAATGAGCGGAGTGATGTGAGACTGCCAGAGCAGAGAACTGCTGACATAGTTTGTAGACGAAGGAGGACCAAGCCAGAGAAGACCAAGACACACACAGAAGGGGGAGGAAGTTCCTACAGGAACCGGAAGAAAGAGGACTCCATGAAAGAAACTCCTGAAAGCAATCGAGAGGTGATCTGGGGTCGCAAGAGATGCTTAGTTAGCAGGAAGGAATAATGACAGCAATATAAAGATAACCAGAAGACCTGACAAAACACAGAAAGGAAAACTTATGAAACGCAGGGCCCCTGTCACTCTGGAGTGTGAAGATAAGATGGAGGGGCTGAGAATGAAGGTCCATGGAACACAAGAAGAAACAAGTGGTGAGAAAAGAGAAATGCCTAATGGAAGGACTGGGGAGTGCGAAATGGACGGGGCAGGTTAGACTAATCAATATGGCTTTAGATGTACCCAAAAACGGACCAAGGGAGGACCCAAAAAAGAGGAGGATAATATACTCTACCAAAGGACGGGAGGGCACCCAGTGAAAAGCCAGCAGAAAGAGCTATAGTGAACCCCAGAAAAAGAGAAACTGGACAGGATGCCAAGGAAGTGATAGCCCATGGGTATTCCAAACATAGGAGAATAAGAAAGAATACTGAATCTGGAAGAACCCGGGAGAACCACAGGAAATAGAGAATTAGGAAACATTAAAGGCATACAAGAAGTGGAGAGAACGCCACAGAAGGGGGAACTGGAGAGAATCACAAAGAAGGGGAGCCTTTGAATATTCCAAACAAGGAAGAATAAGAGAGAACCCTGTGGAGGGAAGGAACTGAGAAACACCAGAGAAAAGAGTACCATAACGTATCCCTAAAAAAAAGGGGATATCTGCAAGTATCCTATAGAGGAGAGACTTAGTAGGAAATATAGTCAGAGAAGAGTAAAACAGAATCCATGAAGAAAGAGATCTAGAGAGGCCCCTAGAGAAGA
The DNA here is from genome assembly GCF_040938575.1 of Ambystoma mexicanum. Taxonomy (NCBI): domain Eukaryota; kingdom Metazoa; phylum Chordata; class Amphibia; order Caudata; family Ambystomatidae; genus Ambystoma; species Ambystoma mexicanum. The sequence continues at coordinate 918,813,545 of NC_090936.1, forward strand.
CAGGTCTGGAAAGGATCCCAAAGGGGAGATAAAGAAAAAGCTGGTAAATGGTGAAAATCAAGAGAATCCCGAATGAGAGAGAAGCTGGGAGAACCTCACAGACTCCAACGGAGGTCCAGGAGAGGGGACAAGCAAGATATCTGAGTGTGGGGTAGTGAAGATCCAGCTGGCTACAGGAGTAGCTTGCGGAGAAGCTACACCTCAACCCTAACCCGTGGGCTTGGAGAGGCAGATGCACCAATGAAGTCCCAAAATTGATGTTAATCCTGACAAAAAAGAAATAAAGCTATAGGAAGTTACACACCAAGTCCGAGTGGTTTGTTTAAGTTTGTGACAGAGCCTTCCTTCCAGGTTCAGGATGCAGAGCAAGTTCCCTTTCTCACACTTTCTTCACAATGTTTGATATGTATTTGCATGCACTTGGGAGCCTTCACCTCAGGTTTGGGATGCAGAGCAATTTGACTTCCCTCCACACAGTGCCCAATACAATGTGTGTTCTTAAGAATCTTTACTCAAGGTTCCTAGGCTGCAGAAACCTTTCAGTTTCCTCCTCACAATGATCTCTAGTTGCTGGTGAGCACCTGGAAAACCTTCATTGCAGATTCCAAGGTGTAGTGCACTTTCCCTTTCTTCTCCACGATGCTCATTGGTTTGCTGCTGTGGACTTGAGATCCTGTGCTTCATATTCCCTATTGCAGCCATTTTCTCCCCACAATGCTCAATAGTATACTGATAGCCACATGGGAATCCTCTTGAGGTTCTGGGAGTCAGAGGTGTTCACTCTCATTGGCTCAACAGGTGTATGGGGTGAAGTTATGCACTGGTAGTCTGGATCCTCTATCTTGCACACACTGGTCCGGTTTGGCCCCAGCGGCATAGACTTTCACAGATTACCTTTGACAGGTTCTCTGGTCCCCAGGGTTTTATTCTGCAGCTGTGACGTGTACGCTCTTTTCTCAGCTAACGTTCTGCTTCCTCCCTCATAAGGATCTTAACTCTATTCCTTGTGGTGAAAACCTTTCTCCTCTCATACCGTAGCCCTGGTAGTTAACTGCTCCCCAGTGGCCTCCTTGCCATCAAACATTCTGCAATTCCCAGTAGGACACCCTTGTAGTATATACATCCTCCGCATGCCTCTTTCTTCCTTATGACCACCGCGTTGTTTTCTCAATTTCTCTTGAAGAACTGGTAGGCTACATTCAGCTTGGTGGCTTCATATATATGTATTGTTTTGAAAGTCTTTAGCATTTCTACCTTCCTTTCATAATTTCTTTCTTTTTTGCTCATTCCTCTCTCATTCCAGTCCTATTGTATGTGTCTATGTATAGCCCTTGGAATGTCTACTGATGTACATTTTCTTGTTCACTATGTTCTCTCTCCCCGCCAGATCTCACGAGTTACCCGCTTTACTCCCTTCAACTAGCTCACTCTCTTTCAGACTCTCTCACTCCCACTCCCTTTCCTTCTCAGCCATTCAATCTCTCTTGCTCATTCTTCATCTCACTATTTTTTCTCTCTCTTGGTTTCCCTATCCGTTTCTCTAACATATTGTTTATTATTTATGTATTTCTTTTGTAGATCACATCATCTCAGGCTTCATGTTGAAAACCTGTTGTTGTTGTCTGCTGTGCCAAAAGAGTATTTTGCCCAAAGCTCGCAGGAGTGAGCCGATTGACTGATCTCTGATTGGTTTTGCCAGGTCTCTCAGATAACTGAGTGGTAATACCTGTCTGACCAGTTAGGGGGAAGCTATGCAAACCATTAGGAAGTCAGCTGCCAAAATGAGCACTATCTGAACCCCATGCATACATACACTTCCACTGGCAGCGAGTAAGGCAATGTGGCACCTCTCCAATCCTCCTCATGTATACCGCAGAGCCTCATTCTAGCTGTAATGGGGAAAAAGGGAGTATAATAGGATCTGACACTGCCCCTGGCAGTTGTGCCAAAAAGGAGGAAAGACATAGCACAAGAGCATGTTCTATCTCGACCACCCCCTCGCCTCTGCCCCATGTCCCTAACATACTCTTTTCAGTCTAGGACCGGCTCTCTAGTGAAGAGGCATGAGTTGAGTTGAGATGGGGCAACCATGTGCTCGTTTAAAGGCACTCAACCCCTGTCCTATCCCCAGAAAACATGTGATAACACCAAAAGTGTTTCATTTTACAAGCCTCGCATCCTCGTGAAGTGAGCAGTAACCCAACCTACTTACTCATACCATGTAGCTAGCCCTGCTCATTTGATAAGAGATGGAGTAAGGCTGGCGGTTTCAGGGGAGCAGTTGCAAGCTTAGTCGTATAGCCTGTGTCCCTTTCGTCTCTAGTCTTGCTACATAATTGATGTTAAGGAAAGATATTGACGGAGCATTTATGATGAAACCAGACGTATGTAAATTCCAGCCAGCCTGTACGTTTTTGGGGAGCTTTGGAAATTATGAGGGTCTGGAAAGCACCCCTTAGGTTTCTCTTTGAAAAACAACTCTTTTCAACCACAGTGGGCGCTGTGAGTGGCTTCTGAGCTGAAGCAAGAGTGAACCTTTGTCTTCCAGCCCAAGAACAATCTTTAATTGCCTCTGAACACCACTTACCTGCCACTGCACAATAATCCTATTCCATGTCCGACACTAAGGCCACACTGTTCCCAACTGACCTCACATGTTATTGGGTCTACTTAGTTGTGCTTACATAAGTAAGCATACATTGGGCAATTAATTATTGGTAACATTGTTATATATGTGTTGTAGATCAATCGCAATGTTCCATCCATTCCTTTGCTATGTGACTTTGGTTCTACTGTGATGTATGTGTGTTCCACTGGATGTATGTGTGTTCTCAGAATGTTATCATTTTGTGGATGTTCTAAAAACTTAAGTTGGGTTCTGCCTTCATGGGTTGTGCCTGCTGTCGCTGTGAGCTTAGCTCAAAATAAAGAGATTGAACTATCAAAGTTGTCCAGAGCCTTCACTACACACATGTTCAATTATTATGTCATCGACTTTCTCTTTATATTGTGGAATTCAGACAGGGTCACTCTCATTGTGTGTGCTCTTCCTCTTTCTGACCCCTCTGGATTTTCTCTCTCCATCTTGGTGTTGCAAATTTTAAACAATGCCCTTAGCTCCATTTACCAATTAGTTCACCCTACTAACAAGAAAATGGCCCCAATGAGTTTACTGTGTATACGCGCCTTGATGTATAAGTGCCTTACAAATGCCCAATAAAATCAAATAAATAAATAAATTACACTCCCTCGCAGTAAAGCCATTTGAGACATTAAGGTACCTCAATGGGTTAATACATGGCTTGTGGAGCTTTGTCTAACTTGGGCTTCAGTCCTGGCACGTCAACTTAGATTTACATATTGCTAAAGTCAATATTGTGGGTGCCATTAATTAATTTAATCTAAAACATAGGGGGATTTTTTAAAGACTTTATAACGAACAGTGATGGCACGGCTAGAAATAAATACAATTCTAAGCATAATTCTAATAAATTATTATCACACGGGGGATTTGTGGTTATGAATTAGCTTGTGTCTCACGCACAGCTTTCAAAAAGCGGCTAATAAAGCTCAGCTCTGATCCTCGAAAGGGGAATGGTGTCGGTTGTTGTGGACTCCCTGGTGTGACGGCGCAATATGAGACCACCCTTGAATCACTGCGCCCGCTCTTGCATTCCCGGGGCAGGAAAACAGTGCAGACATTGGACGTGCAAAGAGGCCCATGAATAATAGATGCTTTTCCTGCAGCAGTTATGAGTAAATATTAGCTCATAATGGGCACGTTAGCCTTGAGCCTGATAGACATGGAGAGCGGATGCAGGATTTACAAGGGAACTGACGCGGTGAACCAATCACAGATAACAGCCTTAGTGATGTTAAAAGAGCCGGGGACACTATCGAAGGCAGAGAGTGTATTACCATCAATATTAATGCAGCGCGTCAGTGAGCATGCACGCGCAGCACATCACAGCTCCGGAGGGTATAATAAGTGTTCTCACCTATAATATCAGGAGGAATCATTAGGTGGTGTGCATTATATTCGCTGTCAGGTGTGCCTATCTGTTTGCTTATGGGCCATTTTCTCAAGTACAGGTACTTTAAGAAGGGACGCCCCATTTTTGTTCTCATTGAATAAAAAGTAGTTGTCACCGGTTTTCCCCTGGATGGTCGTTTTTGCATGATACTTCTAATGTTTCTTATGGATCCACAGCATGTTCGAAAACAATGTTTGGGAGAATTCTTCCATCATATCGGAGCATATTTATTTTCTAACTGTGAGAGGGATTCAGGAGAATTTATTAGCACTGGTGCACAGCCTAACTGCAAAGAAATGTTGAGAACTATGAGCACCAAGTTTAATACATAATGTTGCAAGCATGACTAAATGGACAAACTCAGCATATTTGCATTTCATGGGAGCTGATGTAAAAGTCATTCAATTTAAACTTGCACTTAGTGGGAGGTTTTACATATTGCATCTTTTTTCTCTATTGATAAACAATATTGTAGCAAGCAACCATGCTTATGGAGGGGGCATACAGGGCCTTTAACAGCAAGCCAAAGTGAGCATTAGTACACCTGACCAAACCAATGGCCTCAGTCAGGGCCGTTACCAGCCATTTGCATTCCGGCGTCCATCTGGGGTGTGAATAGGTGTTTTTTAAAACATTTTATGGGAGACAGGCTCTGCACATATTACACGATGAAGAGAAGGTCCCTAGAATTCCCCTTCTCTCTCCCATGACCATGACTGCCCGAAGAGTTAAGAATGCACAAAGCCACACACTATTCGGTCAGGCCCCAGGAAGACCAGTGACTGACATGCTGAAATATATTCTCTTAGACAGTCAGTGAAACCTTATCCAGTGAATGTCTTTATGGATGCAGGTGCTTCAACATTGGTCATGGACCCAAATGCCTCGATGGATGACGTTGACTAATGCAGGGAAAACCAATGTGCTGACGTCATTAGTGACACTATGACATAGTCAGGTTAGTCATGAAGTACACTTGCAACCATGCACAAAGTTACACAAACACACATGTGAATACACAAAGAATATGCTTACACAGTTCTGTAGATGGAGGACAGATATATATGCACACTGTCAAAAGCTTTTATTATCTTTCCCATTAGCCAAGTGCAGAAATGCTAAATGCAAGGCAACAAAGAGATCATGAGCAAGCTTGCAGATGCTTATGGCAACTAACCTTATGGAACTACAGGATCATGTAAAGAGCCTGGAAGGACCAAAGGTGACTAACCTATTGGAAACATAGTATGGTATAGGTGTATAGAAAGTATAGTACCTATAATGGGGATTACATGAGACCGCAAGCCACAAGATGAGAGACAGGGGAAAGCAGACCCAAGCTGCACAGGACAAGGGGCCAGGGCTCGCAACCAATCTCAGGGACAAATAGCACATTCCAAGCCTAAGGTGACAAGGAGCCAGCTGTAGAAAAACAGAATACATTCTCATAAATTGCAGACCAGAATAGCTTGATTTCCTGGTCCTCAACCAGGTGATGCAGCCAAGCTAGACAATGGTTATTCACCCGTGGTGGGAAGACAAATGTTTCTCAGCAACACAGACATGAAGTGAAACATGGAAGCATTAACAACGTTGCAGCATTGAGGGCACTCTCACAGGCAAAAGTGGTACTGTTAACAGATACATTGGGAACACAGAGTCATTCTCATCACCTTGAAGAGGTGCACAGAGCGCTGAGAACAGAGGTGGGTCTCAGGCCAGAGGAGACCAGTTCCAGTAAATCACTGGACAGAAATCCTGAGGTGGATGGAAGAAGGCAAGAGCCAATGCTAATCCTGCGACACTGCAACAATGTAATACATAGTTTCTTGGGGAAGGGGCAGGCTAGCCACCTGACATGAGAGAGCCAATCAACTAAGATCCATAGGGGCAATCTATAAGGTACACCACTCCGATCACCCAATCAGTAAGTGGGATAGGTTTTTTGGGGAAGGGCCCATGTTGTGACATTACTTTGCCACAAAAAGACCTGACACGGGTTTGGGAGTGGTGACTCTGAAAATTGTTTAATGTCCTGTATGACCCCTGTCGGTTTTTGTAATAAACAACAGTTCTAACTTGCCCATGGCGGAGTCCTCCATTTGTATTGGGGAAGGGTTGTTGGGCCCTTGGAGCTGAACGACTAAGCTCGTAGTAACCCCATACCTCTGGCATACAATATTACACAAACAACGACCCCAAACGTCTGTTAAAAAAAAAAGAAAAAGATGGCCATCGCCATAGTAGATTTCCCCTGTGGCAGCTGCTGTGGACAGGAAGTGCCAGGACCTGAAAACAAAGGTTCAGTCCAGCAGTTAAGTGGTTTGGAAGAGAGCGGATGGCAGAAGGGAGCAGAATGTCTTGGAAGGATCAGAGGAAGGTGGGGCATGGGGAGGGAAAAGGTAGAGGCTCCCTGTTGCCGCCCCACAACCTGGATGGCAGGGCCTGGTAAAGGGCACCGGGTGGCTGGAAAACACGGGCAGTACACCGTGTGGTCTCCACAGCGTGCCAGCCACCAGATTCGCTGAGGGCCCATCACCCATGAGCAAATAAAACATTAACAACTAATACAAACTAAAAAGGCCATTGTGTCTAACATCAGGTTTAACTATCTATCAGCTGGGTTCACTTTAGCAATATCGGAAGGATGAAAGATTGTAAAAACACATGGGGATTTGAACCTATGCCAACGTGGTGATGACTCAGATAACTGCGGTAGGTGTAATTCCCCACTATACTATTCAACCAGTGTCTCTGTTGTTAATGCATGTTACTTTATAAAAAATGTTGTCTTTTAATCTAGCCATTGTCTCACCCCCATGCCCCATATGGCTACCTCTATTCAAGCAATATTACCCGAGCAGGGGGGTGTTACCTGAGCAAGCCAGGTTATGCCCCCCCTGTGAGGGTAATATTGCTATTACTATCCGGCACAATGTACCGGATACTCAGTCTTATTTTTTAAGTTGAGAAAGGGCAATTCAAAATAAAACAAAATAAAAGATGGCCACCATGGCTCCGGAGAAGGGACTACATAGTCCCTTCTCCCTTTCCATGGCGGCCATTCAAACGTGAAAATAAATAAACAATATAGCCACCAGGGACTGGGGAAAAAGGGCTACACATAGTCCCTTTCCGCAGTCGCCATTCGCACAGCTGCAGGGATGCCCCAGAACACTACTGTTCCTGGTCCCAGCATAAGACTAGGCAGCACAAGGTAAGTCGGCTGGGGGATCAGAAGGGGGAAATGTGTGTAAACGGGCGTGGGGTCAGAGGACACGGGGCACAGGGGAGCACTTACCTGGTGGGGGAAGATGACGGCATCCAGCACTGCGGAGGCTTGGAGCGGCAGGATTACTGTATGGTAATGCCCCCGCTCCGAGTCCCCTCATTGGCTGTGAGGACCTGGCCACACCACCCGGGTACTCATTTCTGATATTCCACATCCCACATTTGCCTTCATACTCTATATAATCTCTCTTACCACCCTCTGTCTCTCTGTGCTGCCCTTGACTTACTTTCATTCATGCTCCTTGCTCCCTGCCACTGGAACTCCCTGCCCCCTACATCAAATACATCAGCATGATTAAATCTGCCCACTGATGGCATTTAGTCTCCCTCAACCGGTGACCTGCTCATGACCCTCACCCGACATCCACCCCTCTTCTTTCTGCCCATAAAGTAAATAACTATTTAAGTATAGCTCTACTATGTACATGCTGTAAATATTGCTATTAAGTGTGTCCACATTGTGCTGATTATAAATCCATTAAGACCCCCGTCTCTAACTTGACTTAATCTACTACTAAAACTCAACAATAAATACAAATTCGAGCAAGTGGACATCTTAGCAGAGGACATGAATGTGCATATGACATCCAGGGGGTGTGGCCAAGCTGGCAGACCTCTGAGATGCGTCTCTGGAGAGTCCCAAGCTGGCTAGACCTCAAGAAGACATCCTGTTATTAATGTCTTATGAACAGGATCCTGCACCGACACATGTTTGCCAGAAGCCTATGTGAGGGCTCAGAAATGTGAGACGGACACAAAGGTAAAGTTTTCACAAGGTTTGCTATTTATTAAATGATAAAGGGTGACATAAATGCCTATCTTTCCCTATTCTAAGGAGGATGTCCGTACATAGCAAACTAAATTAAAGAAAGATGAACTAGTGTCCAACAGTCTCTGACCCTCAAACTAATATATACAACAAATGAACACAAGGAATATTTGGCTGTCTTCAATTCAACATAATAAAATAAAAGTTCAAACTTATAGATTTGTGAAAGTGATCCCTGTGACCAGGGCTGGATTCCCTTCCCCTGGATCAATGCAGGAATACTTTAGGAGAAGTTCTGATTCAACAAAGTTCTATTCCGTCCAATACAAAAGCTCTTTTCTGTCAAATTCGCCCTTCAGCTTGTTAAAGTAAACGTCTCTTTCATAACCACTTGTTCTTCAAATCAATGCAATGGGTGTCTTTCCTAATATCCTTCTTGGTAAACCAAAAATGTTTGTCTCTCAAAACACAAGTTCATAAATCAAAGCAATTATCAGCATAGCACACTTGTTCTTCAAATGGAATACTTCTATCAGAATAGCACAGCAACTACTTCTGGTAATGCCAGACCTGTTCTTCAAATTAAATATTGTTAACAATTTCTGTTCATTACAGCTCTTTGACACAATAACAACATCTTTTTTTCCGGGCCCACCAGCCTGCCAAGACTAACTACTATTGGTCCCTTTCCTGGTTTACTCACCTGCCTGGTTGTAAACTCCTACAACTCCAATTATGCTTTGTGGCAATAATTGTTCCAAGAGTCTCCACACCAGGATTCTTTGTGGCGAGGGTTGAACAATGTCTGTCTCTTCTTATAGTCTCTTGACTCTTGGTAATGTGGGTTACAGGTCTCCCCCAGTTGCTGTCCCAGATAGGAGGAGTTGTGCCCTTGTTGCTTTTGTTCTGCTCCTTTACAGCCTCTTTGCTGTTGGCAATGCGGATTACAAGTTTCCCCCAACAGGTGTCCCAGGTAAGGGGAATTGTGCTCTTGTTGCCTTCCTTCTGCTTTTTAATACCCTCCTGGCAATGCGGGTTACAAGTTTCCTCCAATTGGTGTGCCAGGTAAGGGGCATTGTGCCCTTGTTGCTTTTCTTCTGCTCTTTTACAGCCTTTTGGCTGTTGGCAATGCAGGCTACAGGTTTCCCCCAATTGGTATCCCAGGTAAGGGTAATTGCACCCTTGTATTGCTCTCTTTGTTCGGTATTCAAAAGTAATGGTTTCTGCTAAATGGTATGTTCGGCGCACCCCAGGGTTACCTTTAGCTTTAGGTCAACTTACTTGTGATCTTTAGAGTCTCTGTTTTCCCTTGCTGATGCTGCAGTGGACCTTATATCTTCTTTCTGCCTTCCAGTCAGCTCCCGTGTAAATCCAGCAGTCTGCAAAACTTCTTCCCAGAGCTCTGAGAGCTCCAGCGCTCCTCCCGCACATTGAAGCGCTGCTCGTGGGGTCGGAAGCATGTCTCCCTCTCTGCTGGGCTGCTTTTGCCAATAACATTTTCCTCTGCGCTTACTCTGTCATGCCACAGTCCTTCACATCTCACGTCGGCATCAGCTGGTGTTCTTCTGTCTGCTTCTGCGACTGACCCAGCATTCTGGTCTGCCTCTTCCTCGACTACTCCTACCGTGTTCTCTATCACCTGCAACTTGTTTCTTAATTTCAATGTCCCGCTCAGATGCTGAGGTCCACAACAACTAGAACACAGATTCGGGTTAATGACATTGTTAATCCTTACTAACTCGGGTCGCCTCTTCTTTGTCACAGTATCAAGCCAATTATTGATCCTGAAGTCCATAAAGATTTTGGGGTTTTGATGTTCAATTATTTTGGATTGCTTTGTGAAACTAGCAGAGTTAGGGAAATGCATATGAAAGGTTTGGTTTTAACTTTGGGGTTTGATCCTCTCTTTAAGACCTGATCATATCAAATAGAGGATGTTACATTTAATTCCAGAACCTCCAAAGCATGCACCTTATTCTAATTAGATGACTTATCACAATACGTCTTTCGGGTATTTTCATGGGAGGACTTGTACAATGAGAGCATACCATCAAGTATTTGGGGATCTCATCCTCATAGGAAAATTAATACTTCGTCTCTTCCAAAGGAGTCACCACTTTTCCCTGGCAGCCATCTCCTCCCATGTGATCCTCCCTCATATTACCACCCCTAGGGTCAGGATCAAGATCAGGTAGAGGCTGCCTTCTCCTGGCCACATGGGAGGAGAGATCAGGCTGTGGTCCAGTGATGACTTTGCAGGATTTATCACAGCAACCAGCAGCTCAAGTAGAGTTGAGAAGGAAGTTTAAGAAAAGGCTGTGTTTAAAGCTCACCTGGAGGTGCAGCTGCTGTGCCATGATGAGACAGAGCAAAGAAAAGAACACAGCAGCTTCCATGATGGGCCTAGGAATGTAGCAATCACTGCAGAGGAATTGAGCCCAGGTTTTCAAAAGGAGGTGCATCCGTAGAGCTGCTGAGGCACTTTGGTAGTGGCAGCCAGCACATAAAGGCAAAGTAGGGCACAGATGTCTCCCATTGATGACCTCGCAAGGCGGTTCCTGGGTGACAGAGTGATGCTGTCCACACCGAGCAGTGAGAATCCTACCCCTAGAGAGGAATATAGGCAGTGCGGCAGGCAGGGGGTGGGGGGGTTGCCAGGCCTGCATAATGGATTTATCCTGTGAACGGGGATTGCAGACCCACTAAGGCCAAATCCATATCTGATCCATACAATGCGCTCTACCCATTGTGAAGCCAGGGTGTAAGAGATTTCCAAAGTTCCAATAACACAGGATCAGATACTACCGGCATGGAATTGTCCCAGGCTTATTGATTAAGTTCCACTGTTTCGTGACAAAGGAAAGAATACTAGCAGCCACTAGGGACAAGCCCTCTATTGACTTTAAGGAAAGTAAAATACGTTTTGTTCAGGATCTGTCATCTCACACCCTAATGATGAGGCAAGAATACAGTTTAGTTACAAAATACAAAAAAAGTGCTGGAGCTGAAGATCCCATATTAGCGCTCTTATCCAAGTGGTCTCATTTTCTGACAAAGGGACAGTTATATCCTTGTCACCTGTGCATAGTTGAGCCTGGACCCACAGGGATCATCTCAGAAACAAAATGGTAACTGCCTCTGAAGGCCCCTTGGTCATGGGAACCCAGTAAAAGCAATGGGAAGAAAATGAAAAAATGTCCGTTTTGCTTAATATGTAGTAATGATAATTGTTTAAACTGGTGGTATTCTTGGTGTAAAGGATTTATTAGACAAGGAAAACTATGGTGGGTTCGGGACTTTGTTGAAGACGAGGTTTCCCCTGTGAGGCAATTCCATTATTGATAAACCTGTCTTCTGAAGAGGTTCATCTAGTTTAAATAATGTATCAATTGGAAGGGCTGATACGAGTTTGGTATTGGGAATGGGCCTGGCCATATTGTGCTATGGGGTGTTTACTGGGTTAGACATTGTGATGCTCCATGTTTTGTGGTGGATGTAGCAAGGGGTTGAGAATGGGAGGTGTGTTTGGCAGCTGTTGAGGGAGTATGACGGAGGGGAGCAAGGATATAAATTTGTGCTATGTTTAATGGAGAAGGGTGTGACTTGCAATGAGAAATGTGTGTACCACAGTTGGTTCAGTTGATATTTGTATATGTGAAATATGTTTTGTGTATTTAGGTGAAATATGTTTTTTTATAATAGTGAATACACAAAGACATAACTCTCCAAACAAGAGAACAAAGCTATTCCATTTTCTAACAGATATAGAGGTTGAAAATGCAATAATTCAAGAATTGCATTTGGTTAAATTGAATCAAGTTCAGCTACATCATAGGCACCTTCCACATATTTTCCAATCGCCTTTCACTCTTGGAAAGAGCAAGAGTAGCAACTTCGTTGTATAGACACTTTTCTTTTAGGCTGACATCTTTGCTGATATAAAAAGAGGGTAGATTTGTTTTATTTCAGGGTCTGTTTGAGGAATGAAAATTACATTAGCTGGGGTTTACACACCCAATGAAGAACATGATTGTTTCTTATTGGAATTCACCTAATCCTGTGAGGATTTTATGAATGGGAAGCTAATAATTGGAGTCAATCTAAATGTATTGATATCCTGGCGTTTGGAGGGAAGCACAACATTGTTAATGAAGCAGTGAGGGGATGGTTGACCTCTTTGGTGATCAAGGATGGTTGGAGGTTCTATAATATTGAAATGAGAGAATACACATTTTATTCATATGTTCAGAAAGTTGTTATATAGAAGATTAAAATCTGTCCGTCCTCTATATCAGACCACCCACCCTAAAGGTTGATTTGTAATCTTGGCGGGCAGGAACATATTCATATACCTTGGACCATTTTCTAACATGTATTGAGGGATAAAGCAGTGGCAGATGAAATTAAGGAACCCATTTTAGAGTTTATTCTTGAAACCGGGGAGATCAAAGCAACCATAACCAATTTTACAGATGACTAGAGCAGAAAGTCAACTCTTTCCATTAGAAACAACATACTATGACAAGGGCAATATTGACAAAAGTTAAGTTTCTAAAGGCTTAATAATGTTTATCTGGGATAATTCCGGGCAAATTATTATTTTTTTTTAATTCCAAAATAGGGAATCATTTCTGGATTTCTATGAGCAACTTTACTCCAGGGAAGGATGCAACTTTAAGAATACCTGAAGGAGGCTGATCTCCTGATGATTACTCCTTTACAAAGCTCTCTGTCCGGCTGGCCAATATCAAAGAAAGAGGTTCTGGCTGTGATTTCTTTTTTAAAACAAACTAAAGCTACAGGGACGTTTAGCATTAGATATTTATTTTATTTGATCAAACCTTTTCTCAAGAATTTGTTCTGCCATAGTGAAGCTTTTCCTTGCATTCTGGGCATCTGGGACTGTCTCTGGTACGATGAGGGAAGGCCCTATCCTTTTAATTCTGAAAATGGGGAATGTAAGGGCTATTACACCTATTAATGTGGACATAAACATTTAGACTAACTTTCTGGTACTGCATTTGGAAGAGGTACTCCCACAATTACTAAATTCAGATCTAGCAGGTTTTGTTAAGGACCACCAAGTGTTTGATAACATGTGTAGAGTAATTCATCAAATGCATACAATAATGTGGTTTTCTTCAGGCCTGGCTACCCTGCAGACTTTATATGATGAGAAGGTATTTGATAGGGTAGACGGTACCTGTTGGAATAGGAGCCATTAGCTTGCAGAGTAAGGACAAGGAAAGACATAGAGGGGGTTGCATTTGGATGTATTTGCCTCACATTGTCTATCTTTGCCGATGATGATTTGGCTGTTTTGACAGAACCAGCAGTGTTCATGCCTATGTTCAACTCAGAACTAGTTCGATTCACCACAGTCTCTGGGCTCAAAGTCAATCTATGCCAGTCAGAACTAGTTGGTTTCCATTAGTTGTAAAACCGATTATAAATAGGCTAAGGTGAAAATTAAGTACTTTGGTATTAGTATCGCAAACAAAAGGGAGAGCATTTATAATGCTAACTTTCAAACACTTTTTTTATTCAACCAGAGCAGATCTGGGGAGGTGGAGGAAATTGGAAATGTCCTGGTTTGGGAGAGTGAGCATGATATTGATACATATATTTCCCAAATTGTTGTATGGTGTTCAACCATTACCATTGGGATATCCTATGCAGGTTTTAATATGATTCAACAGGAACATAGTGCATTTTCTGTGGAAATATAGAAACCCAAAATTGCTGGACAAATTCTGTTGACCGAAATAGATAGTCGAGGAGTGGGATGCCCAGATATCTAATTACTTTTTGGCTTTGCAGCTTCAGATTCTAAGCAAATGGATTGAAATTACTTCAACCAGGTCTGGTGGAGTGCGGGGGATATGGACAGAGCTGTAGCAGGGCGCAATTGTGGAATCTTCCATGACTTCTGAAGAAACAGAGGCCGCCCTTGGTACATGTTAATCAGGAGACGAGAAGTGTCTTTGATATTTGGCTTTTGGTGATGAAGGACGGGGACATGTGCAGTTTCCCTCCCCTATGACACATATTTTTGGAACCCTAATTTCATCTCAGCCTTGGTGAATGGAATGTTCTCTAACTGGAAAACAGAAGACTCTGTAGGATCGTTGTGTTGGTGAAGAGATTACATCCTTTGAAATGAGTCAGAAAGAATTTGGTCATTAGAAATGGAGCGATAGGAATACCTGCAGTTAAGGCACTGGGTGCTACAAAAGGAACATGTGAAGGAGCCACCAGACCCTTGTTACAGTTGGAAAGAGTGATGCGTGATTTCCAGGGTACAAAGTGTATATCGGGGGTTGGGTTTGAAAAGAAAATAATTGAAAACTGTAAGATCTTTCGAAATATAAAATTTTGTGTTGATCGTTATTAGCAAAACACAGGTGAATTATAATTGATGTTTCACTTTAATTAAAAAACCTGCATGGTAAAAAATATAGTATACTCACTCACATGACTACATATGCATGAAATTCGTTGTAAGGTACACAGACATTCAGTGTACGGCTTTTTTATACACTGAAAAGCTCAGAAAAATATTCCCTAGAGAAAAGGAGTTAAACTGAAGTTGATTTTTCAATCACAAAAGGTTGTTTAACAAGTGATTGTTTGAAGCATAAAACAGGGACCTGAAATAACTGCCTTACATGGATCACTGCATGCTTCATCTAAAAGGCAGTGCATATTAAATCCGCCAGGGCTATTTCTGTATTCTGTATTAAATGTAATTTTTGCCAGCACATTCACTGGGAGTGCTTCTGCGTGTACTATAGGAACAAAGGCTGAATAATGCAGGGCTGTAAATTAGTCGTGCAATACTGCTTAGTTCTCTGCTACAACCTCTCTCATTGATGCACACTGCATGCCTCGCCGTGGGGCCACGGTCGCACCCCTGCGATAGAAGCTCTTCTGAGCTCGGATACTGCATTCAAGGTTTCTCACCCCTCTGCACCCAATATCCCCAGCTTTGTGCACCACACTCTGCTATGAACAGTTACAAAAGAAATGTACCAGTGTCATTCAAACCACTTGTACTGGAATTACAAAACTGGAAGGACATTTGGGGAAAACTACGTGTATGAGTGGCTAATGAGCTGTAAGGTAGGGGTTTCCCTTGCACAATATTTTCGTCAGAATAGAATCCGGTTTTGTGTGCCTTTGCCTCTAGAAAACCCCCACACAGTCAACAACCCGAATGCTGCAGTATATATGGGAGGTGGTGGGTTTGTGATTAGTAGCTAAGAATAGCAAGCAAGTGATGAACCAGCAACAGTATAAATCGACAATAAAAGCATGTGGATGCAGAGCTGGGATTTAAACCTAAACATGGTACAGAGATGGCCAATTTAAGAGTGCGGGTGGACATCTTTGGTACAGACAGAGGTCCAACTAACCATGAAGATGGACCATGAGCTACTGGCTGAGAGGCTAAGGGCCTGATTCACAGATCGTTTTTCAATGGGATTGCGTCATTACAAAACTCTTCTGTGAATTAGGCCCTTAAGAGTGGTAGCTTAGTGGAAGGTTCGACACTGAAGTCATTGTGAACTATATAATCAATCAACAACAATGGGTGGGAATAGAAGACTTTGTAATTGGCCTGTCTTTCATATAGCACAGGTTGCCAAAGGACTCCCAACTGTCAACTTTTCTCCTTAATGTCTACTTTGCCCCACTGATACACAATTTACAGGCAATGTAGCTTTGGTATGCAATTCTATGCTGAAGACAAGCAATTTCACTTGTGAGTAAAGAGGCAGAAAAACAACTTGCCACTTCGGACCTTTTGTCAGCAAGTGGTTCTTACTTGGATGAATCAAACTTTGTTCCAGTCACATAAGAATAATAGAAACACCATGTTTTCTGAGCCATCCAGCCTAGCAGGCAGGGGGGTTCCATTTAATATTTCCACATATTGAAGGCTGAACACAATAAAGACTGATTTGTTTTTGCCGATTTTGTGCACCCTTCAATTGTGACTCTGCCCCCTCCCAAACCTCTCCTCTGCTTGTGGGATATTTTGAAGTCTCCCTTTCCTTTCCTCTGCCTCCCTTCCTGAAAACATTCCATCCAATCCCCACCATAGGCACAAACACCCAAAAACACATACGCATTTACCAGATGCTCCTCCCCTCCATTTCCCACTGCAAACATTACCCCTCCACCCTCACACTTAAACCCAGATATACATACATACATACATACATACATACAGAAAGACACACACACACCACTTACCTCAGGCACCTGCGACTTCCTTCTTCCGCTCAGCCATGACTGTCAGCCCCTGGGTGCACTTGTGTGCGTCCAGGGGCATGGCTGTTTGATTGAGAAAGACCACTCAGAAAAAAGAGACTTTTCTGTCCATGTCGCGTGTGCAAGAGCCTATCTCCCAGGATCTATGTTCACATCCAAGGGAACACATTGACATCCACAGCCAGATTCAATGTTTGTAGTGCTATAAATGAGTCCATAGCGAGATATACATATTCGCCGCCCTATAGTTAAGGTGAGTCAGAGACACATAGGAACCGCTCAAAATTCTATTGTCAATAACTTTTGGTTAGAGTAACGTATTTGGCCAAAATCTAAAAATGTGTGGCCTAATTCCCATTAGTTTTCCCATTGACAAAGCTGCATTTCACAGCCCAAACCGCTGGTTGGATTTGGACCAGGTCCAAAACAACTTGGGCACGAAGTGTTGACTCGCAATCCATGCATGGTTTGGGGTTATTCTGTACTGTGGTTATTTTAAAATTTGACGGAGAAGACCCCCCCTTCTCCAGAAATTATAGTTATATTTCCCATGGTGCATTGCAGGATCATGTTTTTTAAAAATTAAACAACCGCCATCTTGTTTTTCTCCCAATGCGAGAAATAATTGCACTGTAGCCGAGGTTATGGGACAATGAAATGCAGTAAAAAGCTATTTGCAGGTAAAAATAATACAAATGCCATCAGGGTAGAGGCGGAGGAATGGGTAGAAAGCACTGAGTGAAATTTGGGAGTTGGAGGAGGTCAAGGGACCGAGTTTGCAACACAAAGCTTTTTGTCGGCTCAGCTATACGCACGAGTAGCCGACATCTGAAAGCAAATTGTGTCACAGAAGCAGCGTGTCCTCTAGTGTGAAAGTGAGAGGGCATAGGAGGTGAGGAGGCCGCGTGGGGAGTGGGGGGAGCTGGCACAAATGAGGAGGGCGCATGGTGAGATGCAGGGGGAAGTATGTTTTTTTCAGGCAGTTTTCACGATATTCGCGCCTATATCTGAGGCTATAGAAGACTACAGATAGATGAGGGTATGTGTAGTATGGTAGTCGCGGCTATATAGTTAGGGGTGTCAGCGTTTTATATGTTTTGGAAAATTCTTTGTTTAGGTATAGTGATGTTGGGGTGAAAAATTTGGTAGGTATTAGAGAATCTTTTTTACTTTGGATGTGTGTTTTCAGACTTTTGAGTATGCGAGACCTTGGAGAAAGATAGAAGAAAATAGTTTAACAAAATTAATATAAAAAGGTGAAATTGTAGTCTAGTTTTAGACGTGCCATACAATTTATCATAGGTTTTGTATTTTCACTTATGGTATTATTTTTTGTGGGTGTGCAATGTTTGCCTATCTAGTTTACTGTTATGTATATTTTTCATGATTCTTATTTTGCAGTTACTTTACATAAGTACATGAGTAGTGTTCTGTATTTATCATTTAAGTTGGATTGTACTATAAAACTTGAAGTCAGTCCCCACTTTGGCTGAGTTTTTGTAGCCGCGGCTATGATAAATGTCAATGAACTGTAACTGCGGGTATAATAAAAGAATGTTGGGGTTATTATTTATTGTATTTTTGTATTGATGTATGAGTAGTCCTTAAAAGGACTGTTTTGGGGTACTCTGAGTGTAGAACTTTAGCACATCAAGAGTACTGTTTTGATGTTATCAAGGAACACTGCATTTCTTTCATCGGTTAGGTGTACTCTGTCATGTCTATAGAAATTGGCCATGTAGAACTGTATGTTGTTGTTCGCAATCCATAATTGGTTGTGGTGTCATGAATGCTGAAAAACTGCTTTATTAACATTTCTCCAGGATTTCACAATTGTACCATTAAATCTGGTGGTGCATCTCCATTTGTGCCTCTGAGCGAGATTGGAAAAGATAAAAATGGTGTGAGGAAATAGTTCCATTAGTTTTCCCATGTCTTGTTTCATCATTAAAGTAAGGGTCACCATCGTACATTTCCCAAATCATTGCCTCCACAATGAATTAGTATGACGTCTGGGTGCCCTGAACTTCTCAGACTTACCAATTTTGGAAAAACATGGAACCAACGTATTCCCCACAATCCAAACCATTTAATTGT
This sequence comes from Ambystoma mexicanum, assembly GCF_040938575.1. Taxonomy (NCBI): domain Eukaryota; kingdom Metazoa; phylum Chordata; class Amphibia; order Caudata; family Ambystomatidae; genus Ambystoma; species Ambystoma mexicanum. Next base: position 918,832,013 of record NC_090936.1, read on the forward strand.
AAAATCTCTCAAAACCTGGGTCCATGTTAATATGTAGTTTCTCACAAAAAACCAGCAACCAAAACAGCAAACTGTCTCCAATCCGCCAATCCGCCACACAGTTTTCAAACCAGCCATGATATCTGCAGTATTTCTCTGTTTCCAGAAAAGATGATTCCTAGCTTGAATTTCTAGTAGTTTGTATGAGCAGGTTATGTATGATGTGTGTGTGTTGTACTTTCTAATTGGTCAATGGTGCTACACCTCCCCATTGTAGCCACAGCTATATTAGAGCGGGTGACACGTTGTGTGTTTGTGGACATGTGGCAGCCGCAGTACCCAGAAAGTTGGGTGGGGTGGCATCTTATATGCATTGAGTGTTTTGTGGGATTATAAGAGACATGGGGAGTGGAGGAGGACTATGAGAAGTGAAGGGGGGTCTGGTAGGCATGCTGGGGACAGTTTTTGGAGTTTGCTACAGTGGAAATGCAATTTTGAATTTAAAGGTTTTGCAAATTCGCCGCAGCTACCCGCATACATCTAGGAGGGGCTCTTGTATGCCTTTTTCCATTAAAAATGCATGTGCGTAGGCACGTCAATACTATCCTGTGTTTCATTCATTTTGGGGGGAGCTGTGGGTATATTTAAAGCTGCATCTATAAATATAAATTTGCTGTGCAATAATCATATGGTCATGTGCATGATACAGTACAGAATTTTATTTGTGTGTGTTATTGTATGTAGTTGTTCACTTATTTGATTTGAAGGTTTGAAAGCCAATTTAGTTTGATTTGGGGCTTGTAGAAAAAAGTGCGTGTAGCCGTGGGTACAAATCAAGATCTGTATTTGCGTCGAATAGCCGCAGCTATGAAATTTATTTTATTTTCAAATTTCTTTATTGGCATTTATATAATAAACAGTTGCATTGTAGCCTCGAGCGATCACAGTGGTATAAACCAGGAATAATCAAAATAAGCCATTTAGAAATTAACGATTAAGCAGAAACAACAAAACATAAACAATATTAACAAGTCTCCGGATGGTCAATAATGAACGCAACGTAGGGAGGTCAGGAAACAAATAAGTTCAGGTTAGGGACTGCGTAAGTATTCTGTGGCAGATAACATGTATCAATAAGGGCGAGTTTCTCAAGGGGGTTTATCGTCATTGGGGGGGGTTAAGTAAGGCCCAGGTGAGAGTTTTCCAGGCTTCAAGTGCTAAGCTCGTGTCTTCAGGGGATGTGGCAACACCATCCTCCCAAGCTGAGGTTTCTGCCCCTATCCAGCGTTCCAATTCGTTACGCCATACTTGGTATCGTGGGCCCCCAGGGCGCTTCCAAGCCATAGCAATGGTCCTTTTGACCAGAATGCATACCAGGTCCATAAGCTTAACTGAGTGTTTGAACTTGGCCAGTCTGGGATACGTTCCAAGAAGGCACTCTTTCGGGGTCCACTCGTATCTGGTCATGTCTGCCTCGCTACAGAGGAGTTCTGCTCTCGCCCAGAGTTGTCGGGCCTGGACGCATCCCCAGAACATATGCATAAGATTTGCTTCATCTCTACCACACCAAGGGCAGTTATGTTGGGGTAGCTCATATATTTTGGCTATTCTAAGAGGTGTCAGGTACGAGCGGTATAACATATTGAGCTGAATCAATTTAAATCTAGAATTTCTAGATACCACGTTAGGAAACGCTAGTGCTCTCCCCCATTCAGCTTCAGACAGTTCATGTCCCAAGTCCTCTTCCCATTTGAGTTTGAGGTCCCGACTAGGGGGATTGGGCCTATCGATTAGGTGACTGTATATACGGGACACAGGCCTCCATCCATCTCCCAAACTATATAGGTGCGTTATGAAGGGGTCAGTTTCAGGTTCTTCTGGCCACGTGTCCCATTTAGTCTGAGCAAATTTACGGATCTTTAAGTACCAAAGAAATTGGCCAGCTGGCACGCCATCGTCAGATTGCAAGGAGGAGAAATCCCGGAAGGAGCCCTCATTATATAGATCCCCCCAAGTGTACACTCCTAGCCTTTCCCAGTATCTAATGGAGGCAAGGTCTACAGAGTTCTGACACAGGTCGGCAAGGAGCAGTATGTCCGGAGTATATACATGTTTCAAGTGAAGAAGCATTTTAACCCTTTGCCATATCTGACGACCCAGGACAGCTAAGAATGGAATCCCATCCACAAAACGTTGAGGGGCCCAGATGAGTTCATTTAGCCGGATCGGAGCAATTGGGCGTTGTAAAAGCATTGTTTCGGGGGTGTCATCATCGGCTAGCCATTTAGCCACGAAGCTTAGTTAGGCAGCCAGGTAGTATCGTTCCAGATCAGGGAGCCGAATGCCTCCCTGCTCGTAAGGGAGGGTCAGCGTGGATAATGCGAATTTGTGCCTACCAACTCCCCACAAGAAGTCTTTAAGTATCTTCCCCAAAAGACGAAAGAAGGGAGTCCTAATATAATAAAAAATATTTTGAAAACCATAAAGAAATCTGGGGAGAACAATCATCTTAATGATGGAAGCCCTACCCATCATGGATAGGGGGAGGCCAGCCCAAAACCCAATCGACTTGCGCAAAGGGGGTAGCGCTGCTGCCGTGTTGTTGACAAGTTCAGGCGTGTGATAGATATTAATGCCCAAATAGCGAAACGTGATGGGGCACCAACTTATTCCCAGCAAGGGCAGGTCATCAACGTGTGTGTTTTGGAGGGCACCTAACGGAAACAGACAGGATTTATATCTGCTAAAGTGTATGCCTGATACCCTGGCAAAGTTGCCGAGGACCTCCAGCATGGTTGGGACATTCAGCTGTGGGTCCCTCACATAAAGGAGGACATCATCCGCATACAGGGAAATTATGTGGTCTACCCCATCAAGCCTTATACCAGCGTCGAAAAATTGTTTCCTAAAAAAAATGGCGATGGGTTCAAGCCCAAGTATGTATAGCATAGGGGAGAGCTGGCAACCCTGCCTTGTGCCCCTTTGTACGTCCCATGCCGTGGAGATGAGCCGGCCAGATTTTACTCGTGCTCGTGGTTTAGTATAGAGGACTGTGATCCATCTAATGAATCGTTCTCCAAAGCCAAACTCTCGAAGCACCACAATCAGCCACTCCCAAAAAATAGAATCGAACGCTTTGATGGCGTCCAAAGAAAGCAAAGCATAAGATTCCCCTACATGAGTGGAATGTGACAATACATGTTGAAGCCTCCGAGAATTGGCAGTGGTGTTGTGACCCGGCACAAAGCCATTCTGGTCAGGGTGTACCACTTCTCCGATCACCTTGGACAGCCGCTTAGCCAGAATGGTTGTAAGGATTTTAACATCATAATTGAGCATCGCAAGAGGGCGATAGGAGTCACAGTCATCTGCAGGTTTACCAGGCTTGAGGATCGGAACCACCAAAGTCTCACGCATACTCCCAGGCAGGATACCCAACTCGTAGGCTTCTAGGAACACCTCGTGCAGCAACGGAGTCAATTCCGACTCATAGGTTTTGTAAAATTCGGTGGGTAGCCCATCACTGCCCGGGGCCTTGCAAGTGGCCAGAGACTTGATAGCATCAGTTATATCATCTATGGTGATATCAGCATCCAAAGCCTCCTTATGTGACAGCGGGAGTAGGGGCAGGCCAATTTCGTCCAAGGTGTTTGAAATTTCCTCTGGGGGCACCATGTCATTGTGGGAGTAAAGTTGGGCATAGAACTGCCCGAAAGTGTCATTAATTCCATGTTGGGTCCGATGTAACGTGCCATCAGCATCTCTTAAGGCTGTAGGCGAATATTTAGGGTGTTCTTTCCTACACAGCCAGGCGAGCAGTCTACCAGGTTTATCAGCGTGGGCGTGTGCTTTATTGGTTCTGGTGATATAATCGAATTTGGCCAGTCTGTCCCAAGCTTCCTTGCAGGTGGCCCTGGTACGGGCAAGCCTGTCTTCCTGCGGTTGGGGGCCCCGGGTGTTGGATTCTAGCTGTTCTATTTCAGTTTCTAGTAATTCAAGTTCAGTTCTTAGGTGTTTCCTCATTCCTCCAGCCTTTGCTATGACCTCTCCCCGTACAACCACCTTGAGAGCATCCCAGACTGTGCTTAGGTGGTCAACACTGTCTTTATTCTCTCGAATGTAGTTCTCTAGGGATTCTCTGAGATCTTCCCTGAACTCTGAATCCTTAAGTGCCTCAGTGGGCATCCTCCATGTAGGTATAGGAGGTCTGGGTCCAGTGATGTTCCATTCAATTACCAGGGGAGAGTGATCAGAGATGGTGCGGCCCAAGTAATTGGAAGAGTCAATTTGGGGAAAGCTTTCTCTGCCGGTAAAGAGGTAGTCAATTCTAGTGTGAAGATTATGTGGCGAGGAGTAGAAGGAATAGCCACGGTCCCCTAGGTGTTGCTCCCGCCAGATGTCTACCAGGTCTAAGCGGTGTAGCATGGCATTCATAGCAGTGGTAGCAGTCGACGGGCCCCCCAAGGGAGGAGCAGATCTGTCAAGCACAGAGTCACTGACGCAATTAAAGTCGCCTCCCCAGATAAAGAATGCATCTCTATAAAGTGCAATCCTTGTGTACAACATAGCGAAGTGCGCAGGTATATTATTGTTGGGAAGGTATGAATTGACAATACATATCTCTGTTTGTTCGATGTGGCCCCAGAGTATCACATACCTTCCTTCCGGGTCCAATTCAGCTTTGGTAAGCTGGAAGGGGATGTGAGGGCTGATCCAAGTGAACACCCCTCTAGCGAATTTAGAATACGTGGACCCGAACCCCTGTCCACCCCAGTATGATTGGAGCGTTGCGGTGGATTCCTTGGTTAAGTGGGTTTCTTGTAGCAGGGCCAGCCCTATCTTCTTCCTGTGTAGATAGGATTTAACTCTGTTGCGGCGTAAGTAGGTACCCAAACCCCTCACGTTCCAAGTGGCGATTTTAAGGCGTGTAGACATGGTGGTGGCAAAGGAGTTGGAGTGCTGAACTCATGGCAGTCTCAATCGTCTTCAAGCCAGCTTTGTGTGCTGAACAATTGCCCCCTGGGTCGGTCGTCAACAATACGCATTGCAGTCTTCCTGCTGACCTTGATTGTTGTGTTCATGTATCAAACGGAGACTTATGAACAAATTTAACTTCCACTCGAACAGGTGGATTGAACAAGAAAGATAACTGTATGTTGCCCCCAGCAGCTGTTCTGGGAGGACAACGCTCGGGGGCTTCCGCTTCCCATTGGCCGATCCGGGTCGTGAGGTGCGGATGTGGTGATGGCCGTAGGCCAGCCATGATTGGGGTGGGGTGGGTTGTGACAATGTCTGTGGGTAGTCCATAGAGCTCCCATCCTTGAAAGAACTAACTGATCATTACAGCAAAGAGATCTATTTGTATTCAGCCATTGGGCGTCAAGGCGTGATCCTCTCCCTCAGCCAAATTTTTGTGCTCCATCCACATAGTGGCTGCTGCCGGAGTCTACATGAAGACAGCTTTGCCTTTGTATAGTATCTTGAGGCGCGAGGGGTACAGGAGCATGTATTTAAGATCAAGCTTCCGCAGTTGAGCTTTAACAGGTATGAATGAGTTCCTGGCGTGCTGCACTTGCGGGGTATAATCAGGGTAGATAACGATCTTGGAGCCATTGCGTCTAATCTCGCCTCCGTCCCTCGAGAATTTGAGGATCGTCTCTCTATCGCGAAAGTTTAAAATCTTGGCAATCATCGGGCGTGGGTGTGATCCCGGTGGGGGTCGTTTTTGTAGGGAGCGGTGGGCTCTCTCGACGGAGAATCCCTGTGTGAGCTTGCCAGCTCCAACCTCTTGCATTAATAGGGACTCAATAAATTCCGTAGGGTCAGTACCCTCCATCCCCTCCGGAACGCCAAGGACTCGAATGTTACTGCGGCGGGCCCTTCCCTCTGCTTCCTCTGATCTCGCCTCGAGATGAGCCACCTGTTTCTCAAGTGCGATAACTTTGTGCTTTAAGTCCTTGGCAGTGTCTGTGGTATCCTGCAGATTTATTTCCACCGTGCTTATTCTTTCCGCTAGGTTGCGGGCATCTTGACGGATGAGCTGCATGTCCACCTTAAGTTCATCTATCTTGGTCTCCATGCACGTTTGGAGTGCAGCAATAGCCTGCAGCACTTGGGCGTTGCTGGGGTCTTCAACAGTTGCAGGGGGTTCCGTCTGTGTGGGGATCTCATATTGGATGAGCTGTTTGGGTTTAGCCCCTGCGAACGAGTCCATAATTGTTGCACCCCTGTTTTTGTTTCGTGAAGTAGACATTAGTCCCTCCTAGCGTTATGACAGCAGGTAAGAGCCCCTGGACAGTGTATTACAATGTGAGCCTCACGGGCCAGCGCTATTCAGTGATACTCAGTGGTGACACCGGAGAACACAGGGGGGTGCAGTTAAGTATGCGCTCCTGCGCAGATATTCTCCCAGTAGCGCAATGGAGTGCCCTACGATCTTCCAGCACACTGGGCCTCTGTCTCGCAACCCTGCTGGACCCTGCTGTTTACGGCACAGGTGAGTCCCGGCTTCCAAATGTTGGGTTAGGGTCCGCAAGCTTACCGGCTCATCCGCGCTCAGACTGCTCACTCATCAGCCGCTCGGTTGCCTATTCGGGGAGGGAGGAGGGCCCCGTGCAGTTCGCTGTATCTACCGCGACAGGGGTCCACTCGCGCTTCTGCCGCTCCGGCTCACAGAGCACTACAGCACCCGCGGCTGGCGGATCGCCGACGGGTTTCCCTCCTAATGGCAGCAGCCCGCTCACACTCTGTGTCTCCTCTGCAGCGGTCCCGGAGCCTCGGATGCAGCTCCGTTCGCGCCCCTGGGTAGTTCGGGGGTTCTCCTGTACGATCGGGGGCTCCCAGCAGTGGGCCGTCTCCTGGGGTGGAGGGGGATCCAAGGGTGGCCGGTCTTGCGCTTGGTGTTCCACTGGGGTCCTTCCGCTCTGCATACAGAGTCTCCTTCGTCTCAGCACACGATAAAGGAGGCAGCGCCCGATGGACCGTCTCCCGGCTGCCTCGCTGCTGACTTAATCTATTCTTCCGTCAAACCTCGGTGCCGCCCGCCATCTTGTTTCACCCGGGGGCACCAGTTCAGATGCTGCGTTTTCAGGGACGCCGGCTCCGTTTCTCCTCGTTCCTGCGCCAAGTAGGGCCGGAATCGCTTCCCTCACCGGAATATGATTATGGCTACTGTTCAGGTCAAAAATATTGATCAAATTAAGGATCTAGGCCAGGATCGAGACGGGAGCTCCGCACAGACACGTCTTTACGCCATCAGTGCTGGCCACGCCCCCCCGTCGCAGCTATGAAAGATGCTAGGTGGGTTTGTGTCCATTTCATTGTTTGTTATTGGTTGTTGTTTTAGTAATTTTATTGGTCTACAGTACTCATGTTTTGGTGTTTGTTTTGGAAAGTATAAAAGCCAACATTTTCTGCAGTTTGGTCCTTTTGATTCCTGACTGTGCACACGGCAGGAATGTGGCTGATGTGAAAGTAAGTGTTAATCTTTATTTACAGATTTTAAGGCTTATTTGCAGTGATGTGCGTGTTAGTTATAGAGACCATCGCTATCAGATAGTGTTCTTTATTATTTTCTTCATTTGCTGTGTTTAAGTGGCAAGTATTTTTTATGTATTTTTTAAGTTTGAAAAATGTGAACATGTAGCTTTTGTATTTGTTATTAAGGCTGAAGGTTTCTATGATTGTACCTATTGTACCTCTAATGTATTTTTAGCAATGCATTACATGTTTCAAGTGTTTTGTGAGGTAATGCAATTGGTGGTTTTGTGAAAGTTAATTTTGTAATGTGCTTATTTTTTATTTCCTTGTAACTGCATTGTTATCATCATCCCAGTGGATTTGCACTGGTTGTTGTACAGTTAACGCCCGTGGAAGGTCCACCTATATTCAAAATAAAGTGGTACTGCTGTAGATGGAAGCAGCAGATGCATGGATCTTTCTAGCCTTTCAAATGATTTTACATCGTTTACACATGATTTGGATCATGGAAAGATCCGGAGTTGGTAAAAGAGGAGTCTGTGCATTTGATACCGCTGTTGACTTTCCAGCATTAGAGGATGGCGGTGCTGCAGGTGGAGCTGATCTCCGTCTATGTAAGGAATTGGATCCATTAATTTTTCTTTTATGATGGATTAATCATTATTGATGTTCCTAGATTTTGCCATGGAACATTAGAAGGTGAAGAGTACCTCCTCAGCCTATTTTTTGCACATTTTTCCTTCACGTTGAAGAAGCGCCAACTATCAGCTGTTTATTTCTTTCATGTGGAGTGTTGGTCCAAATGATGATGTTGTCACAACTTGTGCTCTCATGTTCAGACATGTTTGAACGTCTTAGTAGGGAGCAAAATATAAAACAATGAAATGACAACATGAAAAAGACAATGGTGCAAAAAATTAAAAAGTTTAAAAAGTTACTGATGAACTATATTTGTCTGATGACTTGTTCTCCTACCCTATTTTCTCTTGTTCTCCAAGTTTACTTATCCTACCCTATTTTCTCTTGTTCTCTAACTTTTCTTAACCTTCTCATAATTTGTTCTGCATTCTAACAGTATATTGTTCTTTGTTTACTTTCACCCAGTTTATATATCCCTGTTTGTTTTTCGTAGTAGTGTTTTCTTATAGTTTTTTTTTTATATTGTTGTATGGTTTTTTAAATCCAGGTTGGATTTTATTTCCCAATGACCCAATGATTAGTATGTGCAAAGAGAACAACAGTGTACTATGCACTAACGTTGTATCTGTTATATAGTGCTTGCGATGCACTGCATATAAAATATGAGTGTCATACAAATGTGTGTATTAAATTGTGTTTAGTAAAGTGTGTGTCATTGAACTGATTCTGTTTCCTTTTTTCAGATAGAAGGATATCATAGTTTTTTAAAACATAGATGTATAGCCACGGCTACGGTTTAGCCCAATGAGCCATTGGTAATTGGAGACAAAGGTAACTGCAGCAACGACCGGGAGGTGTCCCAGGTACAATTTCAATGACGCAGCATGATTGGATATTTTGGTAGCCACAGCTAAAAGTACATATATATTTTTTAAATTACATTTGGCACATTGTATAAACAGTATTGATTGCAGTGTTTGCAAACCGTGTAACATTTAAAATACTTTTTAATCAATAATAATGCATATAAGTGTACATACCTGAAAGGGGTAAATAAATATTCAAACACAGTTTTTTAAAAACAAGTTTATTTGGGAGGGGATGTGGTTGTGGGTTTTCTTTCAGTTTTAGTTAGAATACATGATATATCTTGTTCTGTAGCCATATTTTCTGCATGTGTACACTCCATGATTAATTTAAAATGTTCAATGTCCTTTTTCATTGATTGCATGTCTTTTTGTATTTTCATCATTATTTCTTTTAATTCTATCAAGGAATACATAATTAGACTTGTGGGTTCGTGTTGTGGTACTTCTTTTGTGAATCTTCTAGAGACTTGAATCACTTCTTCATCCGTTGGAAAATATTTGAAATAGTTGTGAACAATTGAAGATATAATACACTTTCAATATATGTGTGTTGGTTGTATACACATTTGATAGTTGGATAATAGATAGATAAAGTATGTGTGTTTGATGACTGATATTTGTTAATATAAATGTAATTGTTAGTCACATTTTACATGAATATATAGAATGTACTAACACAATCCTGATTGTGGTATATTTTCTTCTGGAGAATTGTTTTGGGTGCCTTCTTTTCTAATCTCTTCTTCTGTAGGGTAATTCTCCTCCAGCTATTCCATGTATTGTTCCATTGTTCTAGTGGTATGGAGAAATACTTCTTGTCATTTCAGAGTTAGAATTTGGAATGGAGGAAGATTAATGTGGAGAGAAGGTGGAATGTTTTTGTTTGCTTTGTGATTGGTTGTTCATTGTGTGTGTGGTGGGTGGCTGCTAATATTATTTCAAGTACTTCATATGCTGTTGAATTGTATAGAGCCATTGAGATAATGTATTTTCTTTTAGTGATGTTTATATATGCCAATAAAATTGTAGATGGGTGAGGTGCACCCTTAGGAAACCGTGCTGTTTGTGGGGTATATTTATTGTTGAATTTGATATATGAAAAATTTAGCCAATCCCAGAAGGAGAGGATGTCACATATCGCCCATGGAAAGTTTGGAGGAGATGGTCAATATGGAAGAAGGACTGATTTATTCCATGCAACGCACAGCGCGTTCTAGTCTTCCAGTATTAGCCGCCTTAAAGACCAGCAGATGACAAGCACCTGTGCGTTGCAACTTCCTTACTTTGTACCCGCGAGTAAGTTTGCTTACGCTACCTCTTGTGTTCCCTCCCCGGTTTCTGCTTACCTTGTTTGTCGTTTGCTAGTGGTTTTGCTTCCCACTCGAACGGCTCCTTGCCTCCTTCCATTCTGGACTACTTACCTCTCCGCTTGCGTGGCGTCTGTCGCCGTAACCTGTTTGCCTCTCTCTCAGCCCTTCCTGCTACTGCTGTACTCTCTCCCGCGCTGGGCGGATCCCCAGCTTTCATTGTTTTCTGTGAGCGGTGTCTACCGTCGGAGCCGTGTGTTCCTGAACACGGTCCTTTCCTTGTGTTCCATTATCTCTGCGTGTTAACCGCACGCTTGCTGGACCTCTACCCGGACAACAAGCAACGCCTACTACGACAACAACCAGTGCATTCTGGTACTTGGAGGCAATACTACTCTCGCCTTCACTCTTACTGGATTTCTCTACGGACTGCATCAGCTACCATCCATATCAAGATCTACCAGGGTTTTTTCATCCAGTTTTTCCCTGGTTTGGGGTGGGCTTCCTGGAGTCCCCGCTGCCGGGCACATAGCCTCTTTGGCAAAGTGGACTCTAGGCGAGCCCGTCCTTCTCTCTTCAAATCCAAGAGCAAGATCGGAACCAAATCCACAAGAGCCACCTGGAGAGAAAAGAAGAAGGAAAGTTCTACAGACGAATCTACTGCATCTCCAACAGATTCATCAGGTGAGGAGTGGCTAGTGGGGCTAGTTGTATAGACACTGTACTTGATCAACCTGTCAAACCTGAGAGAGGACTCTATTGAAAATGTTGGTGATATGTTGGTAGAAGAACCCAAAGGCTCTTTCTTTTAAGAGCCACCCAGAGAACTTTTTAAGTATATTGGAAAAGGAAAATGTTTGTTCCCCTTTTTTAAAATAGCTGCGGCTGTGGTAGAAGCCAATGAAGTGTCATGCCCTATCAGGCGTATTGCAGCTGCGGGTACTAACCACGTGACAGGCTACAGCCGAGGCTATAATTGTCATGCCCTAGCTGTGGGTATGAATGCACCAATCACATGTTGTGGTCTTTCATAGCCATGGGTACGAGCAGGCAAATGGCATGTCATGTATTTTTGGTGGGTGCAGCTGAGGCTATAACTGTCGTGTCTTAGCCGTGGGTATGTGGATTCCAATCACATGTCGTGGTCTTTGATAGCCAGGGATACGAGTGGGCAAATGGCACATTGTGTATTTTTATTATATTATGGATGTTTTAGCTCATATTTGTACATGTGTTTCTATTTGGATGTTGTCACCTGAAGGCTAATGTGAATTGATTTTGACATTTTTGTGATGTGTTTTTGAGCGCATTAGACAAACCTTTGTGTAGCTGTGACTATACGTGGGTTTTTTGTTGTGTAACCAGGGTTATAGCCGTGGGTATGTTATTGGGAAAAATTAGGAAGAAAATAAAAGGTAAATATTGTATAAAGTATTCTTTGAAGGATTGTGTTGGGGTTTATTGATTGATATAGCTTGTAATTCTACTTGTTTGCTTTCTACATTCCTCTTTTTGTGCTATTGAATTCTGAAAGCTATGAAACTGACATTTGTGTGAACTTTTGACAGTATAATTTGAGAACTCAGAGTGTGCACATGTTCTGTGTTTGGCTCTGGTGAAGATATATTCCTTATTTGGAGCAGCTGAACATGAGTGATATTGTGTTTTTATATACTTTATGTACAGTTTGAATCATTGTATTTGTAAGATAACTGAAGTATGTTTAGGTGTCCCATTTGGTCAAGTTTATAAGTATTGTTTGCAAAGTAGGGTTTTCTATATTTTACTTCAATGCTTTTAGGAGAATGTTGAAGCAGTATGACATGGTATGTTATGCTTATGTGTGCTCGAAAATATATTTGCAAATAAAGGTTGTTTCTCAGTGACATTTGAAGATGCGATATTAATGATGGTGCATAAGAAATACTAGTGTAAACCAAGCAATGTAACTCTCCCCATGACAACTATTGTGACTGTGTGTGTGCTTTGTAGTTGGATATTAAGCTGTAGTTTTGTGACCCTTAATTGGTGGTTTTCTATTGTGTTAGAATTGTTGAAGTGTGAAATTGCAAAGTGAAGAACGTGAAGTTAAAGTGCCAAAGTGGGTAGGGTTTCATAGTACATGGGACTTTTTTAAACTGCAGGATTTTCACTGTCATGTAACTGTTGGTAGTAATTTAGAAGTAATAATGAACAATCATATTTGTGTGCTTTGGAGGTACAGCAATCTATTTGGGTTCCATGTTATGTGATGCATATGTTGTTATGCAATGCCCTGACATAGAGAGATGTCAAATGAATGGGGGTACATAGTGAGTTGGGGGAAACAGTAGTATGGATGAGGTTTGCTAACATGGTTTTCTGGGTCTGCTTAGGTGATATGACCATTAAGGTTCAGTGCAGTGGGCATGGACAGAGAAGGGAGGACATACATGTTGATATGTGTTGTTGATTAGTAGTAGGAGTGATTCGTTTGTAGGTGAAATGTAGGATAGTGGGTCTGGCTATTGGCCCAGTGATAGTTGAATAGAAAGAAACAAGTGAGGCATTTGACTTTACATGATGAAGGTTGTGACAGAGCACAGTTATGTGAGTAGCAGTAGAGTCAATGTTGTCTATCTGGAGTTGGCCTACAGTCCTTAATCAGAGGGTTGTTAGGTGTGAAAACGGGAGCTGGGTGGAGTAACTCATTGCTAGTGCATTATTTTGCAGCTTTTTTCTATTGATATCTTTGTCATGAATGGTTTATGCATATATTGTTTGTATTATGTGTATGCTTTTTTAAGAATTGTTATGTTATGTAAGACATGGCTAGTGTGGTGTATAAGATTAGCTCACTTTTCATTTAGGTTTATCATTGAACAATGTTTTGTTTCAAGCTCAGATATATTACAAGTTGGCAAAGTTAATGGCCAGTTGCACTTCTGTTTCTTTTCCGAGCACGTGGCAGTCATGCCCACCTCCTTAGTGATGGAGGTTATTTTGGTGGTTTAATGTTTTATATTTGACATTGTAGGTAGACCAAATGGCTGATTTTCCTGCATCTGTTGTGTCAGGCTATCTGCATCCTGTTTTTTCTAAATCCTGTTTTCTCTTTTATGGCATGTATTGGGTTTTGACACATCACACCCTTTTTTTCTGGATGTGGTGGATGTCGAATTGTTATGGTATGCAAGAAATGAGTAATGTGATGTATAAGGTGTCAAATCAATGGGGTTGCATAGTGGGTTGGGGAAACAGTATTATTGATGAACTTTGTTAAGAAAGTTTTCTGGGGCTCGTTAGGGCATATGGCAATTGAAACTTTAGTACAGTGGTGATGGACAGTGAAGGGAAGCCATACATGCTACTTTTTGTTGATTAGCAGTAGTGGTTATTAGTTTGTAAGGGAAAGGCAGGGTAGTGCATTAGGCCATTGTGTTATTATGCTAAAATGGGTGGAATCAGGTGAGGTAGTTAATTGTGTATGTTTTTTGTTGAGGATGGCTAAGGAGGAGTAATTAAATGGGTGCTGCGAGAAGCAAGAGTGTTGTAGGGCCTAATATGTTGTTAAAAAAAATACCTTTACACTGTATTTGTTAATTTGGAAAATGGGTGCGTACAATGGTCATCGAGGTTTTAACCATGAATGTCATCCTTAAGAGTTCTTGTTTAATGTACGCTTGCTAATCACAGGCATCTAAGCAGACCATCCTGAAAAATGGATGCCTTTCTCTGACTGTTATTATTAATGGATTGAACTGCTATGCTGGCTGCCCTCTGAGGTGTCTACTTCAGCATATGTGGTGTTTCTGCTTCGAGTACGAGCAGTACTGGAAGCCATGATACATTCCTGGCTTTCTCAAATACAAATTTGTTGTGTTTTGACATGCAGTAATTACTGTTACTGCATGTGTGGCGGCAAAGGTCTCATCATGCAGTACAACTCTCTTTACCACATATGGTATTAATATTTACTGGAATGATTTTCTGCAGACATTTTATCACTACCATATTTGAGTAAAGCACTCAGTACATTGTTTTCACTTCTCTTCATGAACAGGTGGCAACATTCATGAGAATAATACCAGTGTAGTTGAAAGAGGATTAGCAGTTAGTAGTGTCCTTGCACTACCCAGAGCCGCACTGCCCTGGCTGCACTTACTCAGAGCATGTGAGTACTGTTTTCCCGTCCACTCTCCCTTGCACATCTTCCCTCCTTTTCTGTTTGCAGTTTTCATTCTTGCATTTGTATGATCGGAATGACACAAGGCCTAGTAAGAACCTTTGTCTTGTCATCCCTCTGTCTTCCCTCCCTTGTCTTATTGCACCTAGAAATACTTGTGTACAGGTGCATTATAAATGACTTGGTGCAAATAACTATTACACTTGCACTGAAGGGGCGACATTTTTTTTAAAGTAGTGTTTTTAAATCTGTAAATGCAAATCCTGTAGATAATGCAACAAGTTCTAATGTTGAGGATAGTTTTAAACATGTTGAAGTTGAAATAAAAGATATGCCAACAAAATGTTTTGCTGGAACCGATAATGTTTTTATTGAAAGTAAAAAATGAAAAAAAAATTCAAATGTGTTACCAGCTAGTAAAAAAAGAATGATTTAAAAAAAAATGTGCGAATGTGCTTTTAATTTGAAACAGAGGAACAAGGATATATACATATAGGAGAATATATCACTCCCAAGTTTTTACCAATCTTTGGAGAAGCGTGAAACCAAAATCTAGATATGTGGTTAAATGTTTCATTAAGAAAGCTTTTGATATGAAAAGAAAATTGTTCATTTTCATATTAAATAAATTTAAGAAATTGCTTAAGGTGACTACACCATTCTATACAAATATACAAACAGTTCATGTGCTTACACATGACAACTTTTGTGACATCTTTGGTGGAGAGTGGAAACACACTTCTCATACTGAAAGATTTTTTAATGAGGAGAGTTACATTCAAGTAAAGAATGTTCCACTAGCTATTGAAGAGAATTCGACGTAGCTATGAAGTTCGAAATGGTGTGATTTCTAAAAAAGAAGAAATCATACATTGTAATAATAAGGAAATGGAAACTGTAGGTCAGTCAAAAATGAAAAGAAAGAAATATTGTGAGGTATGGAGATTTTTGAAAGTATTGCACAAAAATGATAATGTTCAAAGGCAGATCAAGAGGTTACAAAGAATAGATGACTGCAAAGTTTGTGAGAAAACAAGACTTTTGGGTCACTCTCTAGTTTGTCTTGATAAAAATAGATGTAAGAGTCCGTTTCATCATATACGGATGCTGTCTGCACATCATACTAAAATGAGATACCTTCTAGTTAAACTGCATGAATGCAAAACAACAAGTATGTCTCTTGCAGTTTTAAATCAAATACTTTTGACTGGAACTGTAGAAAGTTTACTTTCTACAATGCAAATGAAAAATATTATGCCTTTTAAAGAGCATGTGTATGTGGATGAAACACTTACAGGAAGTGGAAATGATTATCCTATACTTTCAAAGGATCAGATTTTTCAACAGTACAAAAGAAGTATTGCAATGTTTGAGTTGTCTTCTACTGCAAGACCTGACATTGTTTGTGTATATTGTCAACATACTTTTTATAAGTCTCAAGTGCAACTAGTGTATGTTGAGAACAAAATTAAACACACTGTAGAAGATGTTTGGAAAGAACTTTCTCTGGATGTGTTTGTAGAAGAATGATTTGACACAAGTGAGGCACTTCATGTTTGTAGATACTGTGTTGGACTATATAATGAAACACTTATTCAGCCAAGAAGTGTTTTAAACTATATGGTAGTGCCCGATATCCCTCTTGTGCTTCAGAAATTGAACATGTTTGAAGTGATTGTATTGCAAACTGTTCATCCTTTTCAAGTTATTGTTAGACTGCAAACAAAGATGTCAAATCTGCCTAAGAAGTCATTATTGCAAGGTGTGAGAAGCAAAGTTGTGTATTTGCCCCTGAATTTGGAAGGAAATGTTAATATTCTAGTGAAGCATGACATTGCAGATCCTGTGTTTGTTTTTGTAAATGGTGTTGCCACTAAAGATAGGAGGATTTGCCAAAAGCTTATCAATATTGGAAAAGTGAAAAACGTATTGGCGTTTCTATTGGAGCACAATTATTTAAACAAAGGCAGTCTGACTGTACCAGACATGTCTATGCTTGATGTTGAGTCACCAAACAAGAGCAGTGAAGGTCAGTTTCACATGTATCGGTTGCAGAAGAAAATAGTTTGTATGTACGTGAAGTCATGGGTGACAGTTTAGAATTGTATAAAATGAAAATGAAAGGTGCACCAATTAGTATTGGGGGAAAATACATTAGAAGCCTGTTGTTTCCCTATGCTTTTTCCAACTGCTACTGGAGGGATATTGGATGATCGGAAGGTGTGAATCTCCGAGCCGGAGGAGCCTGAAAAACTTGGAAAGAAAAACCCCAGCGTTTTCAAACACAATGTTGTATTTATGTTTGCGGTCGCTTCAAAAGCGACCGCAAACATAAATACAACGTTTTTAAAGCTGTGGTTTTATTTCTAAGTTTTCCGGGCTCCTCCAGCGCAGCTAGTGCTTATTTTTTAAAAAAAATAAATAGCACTTACCGAGATTCAGCTGCAGCTTTCCTGCTCTGGTCTCAGGTCCCCGTACTCCGCGTACAGCACCAATGAAGGAAAAGCCACCCAGCGGTAGCTTTTGTTTACTACAGCTGGCTGGCTTTTCCTTCATTAGTGCCGCAAAAGCAAAAGCCAGCACAGGCGGGCATCCATTTCACAAAATGGATGCGCCCATGTGCTTGCTTTTGCGAATTTTGAGCTTGAATAGCTTAGTTGGAGTTGGAGAGTCGTTCAACTGTAACATATTGTCATTGCAGCTTTAGTAATGAAACAGGAGTTGAATGTTATTGTAATACAGCTTTGTGTAACACCATAGTACCAATGCAGTGCTGATAGTACATGGTAAATTATGCACCTTGCGGTTGTTGCTGTGCATAGCCGTTGATGTATCCTTAGTAGACACAGCTATACAAATTGATCAAATAAATATATAAATATATCTACATATATATGGGTAGAAATATATTGCCAGTTATTGTATGAGTTTAATAACTAATCATGAACAGTACATATACAGCTGCACAGGGTATATGAGGGAAAGAGAGAGCTTGCTTAAGCAATCAGAGCGTGAGATATTGCAGAGAAACAGTCAGAAGTGTATTCCATTGCGTGTCATTCCAGGCAGCAAGCATATCAAATGGATGCTTAGCAACTGGGGCTCTTGCTTTCCTTTCATTGCTTTTCACCAGGAAAATTGCAGCCTATGCTGATGTGAAAATTAAGACAACTGGTGGCTAAAACCCAGATTTAAACCAGTAAATAGTGGGCAGAAAAGAATTCAATGGAAAACGCAGGACATCTGGCTTCATCGGTCATTTTATAGACTAGATATTTGGGAAACAATAGCCAGAGCAGCAACACGCACAGACAAATCCAATAGTTTTGGCTTTTGAGTAAGCATTGTAAAGAGGGTCGGCGAAGAGCAAGGAAAAGAGGGTCCATCGAAAAAGGGGAATGGTGAGGAGGGAAGGAAAGTGAGGGGGAGGAATGATGAGGGAAAAAGGGGCAGTGAGGAGTGAACGAAAGTGGAGTTGAGCAGCACAATGGAAAAGATGACTGGAAAGGAGACAAGGAAAGAGGCGGTGAGGTGCACTGAGGGCAAGAGGTCTGATGAAGACTGAGGGAAACAGTGAGCAGTGTGTGTTGTGTGTGTATGTTTGTGTGTTTGCGTGAGTCGTTGTGTGTGTGTTTGTGCGCGTGTGTGTGTGTGTGTGCCTGTTTCCCCCTGCAGGTTAGAGGCTCCATCCCCAATATTATAGATGAGGGGGTTGAGCAGCTGTTGTAGACCAGATATGTTTACATTTTTAAGCCAGTGTATACAGTATCATTATCATAGCTTGGTGGGTAATTTTAACTTCTACAGGAATCTATGATACTCAGAACTTTCTCCAGAGCTTGTCTAACTAAAATGAAAGCATGCCATGTCTCTAGAAAACCCACAACCTTGGCACATAAACCTACAGTATCACCTTGGATGTTTGACCTGGCCCTACAATTTAAGGCCGAAAGGATAGCTCAGGGGCAACTCGCTTGTCTTGGAAGCAAGCCAATGCAAAGCAACAGAGGTTTGATTCCATGTCTCATGCTTAAAAATCAATCTCAGGTATTACGTGTGTTGTAAAAGACTAATTATTAAATTATAAGGGGACTGTTGAAGCCAACATCATCAACCGCCATCTTGCTTATGGATCGGTAATTAGTGAAAAGGGGGGCTCACGCAGAAAAACAGTGCATGCAGCACAATTCGTAGCTCAGTGGAGAATTGAGAGCTCTATGTGTTCAGAGATTTTTGTTTAGGGCCTGTGATACCTTTTCTGTTGTGCTCAAAATAAAATCATCCCTGTAACCTTTGTGATAGCAATTCAGAAAATGTACAAACACGCATATGTCAGCAACTGGAACCAGTTCAAACCTTTTGGAAATAGACAACTGGGATGTAAACCAAGGAGCTGAAACAGCAAAGGCTGATTTCGGCAAGAGTGGAATATCTCTAGTGCTTATATACCAGCTCCTAGTAAACAGAGCTGTGTATTTAGATTTTGAGACAAGTTCAAATCTAGAAACGTTGACATACTTGGGAATACTAACATTAAGGTTTAACATATTACTAATCAATTAACAATGCAATAGGGTAAGTGACTTTTATTTGTAATTTGGCATAAGTCTTTTGTGTAACGTTTGTGATTTTGCTGGCTTTGGCCAGGGAAACAGTATTGTAAAGAGCTGCAGACTCCCAAATAGTTTATCAGCATATCCTTCTGTATTTTGGCATTTCCTTTATGCAGACAGGTGTGGTTCTCAGTATGCAGAGAGGTGAAAAAATGGTGTCTGTGCGTGTATGAAGATGATTGAATTAATCATGTTTTTAAGCAGGTGTATTTCACTAAAATCTAGTTCTGAATACGTTTGGATCTATAATGTTTTAAGGTGCAGTTGATTAAGTGCATCCTTTGATAATCGAACCATGCCTATAAAGTATCCTTTGATAGCTGGGCTTGGTTGATGGAGATTTTAATGGACTTGGAAGAGCACCTGCAATGTATGGTGACCCTTCCAAATTTGAGACACTTGTCCACTTGACTTTAGCATTTCGAAGTGAGGCTTACTGGCAAGAACATTAACTAGACTGACCTATGCTTTGATAGAGCTGCAAGTATCATATGTTTAGGCGGGAGCTGAATGAGGAATCCTGCCTGCATCCAGCAGTCTTCCTTCTCTTTTGTAAGTCTGATCCTTCGGCTTATGTTATGGTCTTGTTTTACTGCAGCGGGAAGTTGAAGCAAGTAAATGTTTTGACCTCAGAAGAAGTTGCAAAACAGATCCAATTCCAGAACTGCGGGTGGAGGTTTGGGCCCTTTTAAGTGGTAGAACTGTAGGGAATGGTGTGGCCAGTGGTTTATGTCTCTGGTTTCAACAGGGTGTTCTTTTGTTGAAGATGTTGTTTCTGTAAATACATGCATATTACTTAATAAACTTGTGTTTTTATTCTATTGCATCTTACATCCACCCATTCCCTGGATCAAGCGTTTTACATCACATCCTAAAACGCAGCCCCTGGTGGTTTCACAGTAAAGGCAGTATATACAACACCCGGTGTTTTCCTGCTCCTGGATATCCCAGGGTAGAACGCAATGCATACTTCCCTTGATTCTAGAAGCCACATAGCATTGTACCCTATTGCCAACTGCCTACCCGTGGGCCAGAGGCAGAAGTGCCTTACCCAGCATTCTACTGGCCTGCTACATCAATCACTACCTTACCTGCCCTTTCTAGCTCAGTGCACAGAATCAGTTTACTCTGTCCGTTGTCATCTAGACATTCTGCCTGCTGCCCACAGTGTAACTATTAAAATGCCTCTTTTTCAATTCATTACACACATGCTTTGAACTGTTACCCACAAGGACACAGTCTCTCTGATCCAGTTTAGCAACACACTAAAACGTTTAAGGTATCGGGTCAAGCCCAACCCTCATAGAATTTCTCACTAGCTGACACGAGTACACGAAATTAATAAAACATTACTCTCCAAAATTGGACATGAAGGAAAGACAGCTGAGTCAGAAGGGAATTACCCAACATGCAGACCACTCATACTACAGACAACATCTGGCCATCAGTGAATGGCTCCCCATCAAAACACCCAATCGCAATTCCCCACACGCATCTGCGAGAGAAAATGTACAAGCCAGACCCAAAATCATGTACATCTCTCCGCCTACTCTCATGCCCTGCACACTTCACTAAACCAGGCAGGAACGCTACAATATGATGACAAGAAACAGAAGCCAGCAAGCACCGTGTGGTCAACCTGGAATGCAAGCAGCTCACAAAACCAGATGTGGAACAGCAATAGCATCTTTATTATGGCACACATATTCAAGCTGGCATGGCCCTTAAAGAACCCTAGACCTAAACACGCCTTTCATCGCCAAAGACCGACTGAATGATACAATCTATTAGGAAACCAATAAAATAAAATGACCCAACTAGCAATCTATTGGACCTGTTAATCCAGGAAGCAAAACACTCAGTGCAGCAGCATAAACCCACAACCAACCAACCATGTGACAAACCCGACCCTGATATGCACCCCATGGACAGGGTCAATGCAGTGCAGTTAATGACACTAACATGGGACCCAGAGGCATTAGTCAAGGTACACTTCAGCCTGATCAACACCAGCCCCATATGTAAGCACAGAATGAAGATTCACAAAATGCTTAGCAAAAGAGCAACATTCTCTAAATAATGGAAGCAAGGTTATTGGACCACTAGAAGGTTACAGCCCATCAATCCATTGGCAACAACATTAAACGCATCCAGACAAACTCTGCTGGCAATAGGGTAGGAGGTATTGCTAAGGCACACATGGAATACATCAAATTCCTGACTTCATACTATACAGCTTAGCCAGATTGTGACATACTCCTGATTGACCTCACGCTCAGTCATACAACTAACCGCTGCTCTCCTACTTATTTGCAGACCTCCCCTATACAATTCTGTCTTTTCAAAAAACGCCTCGGAAAAAATTGCTACCCTTGCGATAAAATAAACACCTAACTATCCTGAGTTATTTCAGCATTTGTTTTGAGCACCAAATCAGCACCCGGAGTGTAAGCTCCTACATAGCAAGCTTCCTCCTCAAATGAATGGTAGAGGAGAAATGCATGCTAAAGGCTACACCCTCAATGCAATTGTCTGTGAAGAAGGCCTGGTAATCACGACCACCCCATTTAGGTACTACGGAGTGACTATGAAATTACACCTTTTCCTATCAACACCTCAATTCGTATCCTCCGGTACACAAAGGCCATACAACCACCCGCAGGAGAAGCTGAAAAAAAGGAATTCTTGAGGAACTCAGAACTATAATAGAAGAGACCACACCCCATCAAAGAACCCTGAAAATAATAGGTTGAATACTGGAAACACATAGAGGAAACATTATAACTAACAAGATAAGGCAACATACCAGAGACAGATCTACTAATACAAAGTGGAAGTCCTTAAAGCAAAGAACCATCACCATCATCAGCAAGACCCCTCGCCCACAAAAAGAAGTCCACCAAATCATGAATGGGATGAAAAACCCTGAACCCTGTATTTTAGAGCACAATGCCGACCCAACTCAAAAACTGCTCCAAGCTATCACCAACCTCTTCAGAAATAAAGTGTCAAACACACTTGAGGAATTCATCGTAGCAGTAGGAAATGGAAGCAACCATCGAATCCCTGGATACAACACCCCGCAACCCAGCCAACGAGCAGATTTAAACCACTTTCTGAATGAAAATAATTATGAAACTCAGCAAAAAAGTTGGCTCTCTGATTCACTCATGCTCACCAGATGGCTACAAAGTTGTCCTCATCTTTCAAACACCAGCACTCAATTTTCTCAAGTGGATGAACAGGGATCCATGTGTTAATATCCACGCAAAAGTATCGCCATATTTTTGCGGCGATAGTAAGGCATGGAACCTGCGGGGGACACCCCCGCAACCCCTGCATTATTTTTAAAGGAGCGGGGGACACCCCTGCAGCCCCTGCTCCCAAAAATCCCCAAAATCATCCCCCTCAAAAATATCGCCTATGGCCGTTCCTGACGACCATATATATGGCAATATTTTTGGTGGGGATAATATGTAGTGATACCATGAACAGCTCACTTCAACATTAATTGTACCAAAAGCACTTAAGACTGTCTTTGTCAAATGGCTTTTGAAATATACAGCTAGACGCCCAGACAAACCCTCCAATTACCAAACTATCTCAAACATACCATACCCAGCAGAAATATATGTAATTAGACATTTTAATAATCTATTAGAACCCTCATAGGTTCGGTTAAGACCTACAAAAGGCACTAAATCAGCACTAGTATCCGTCTGGGATTACCTTAAAATATCTGCTGAGGAAAACACCACCTCAGTACTCATACTCACAACTCAGCAGCCTTCGACACAGTCACTCACAGTACATTAATCAGACAACTTGATGAAACTGGACTATATTATATCCCTTTACAATAGATGAGATCCTTCGTAAGAGACAGGACAGAAATTACTTTCCCTCCACCTTTCAGCTCAAACCCACATACCATATCTTGTACAGTTCCTTAAGGATCAAATCTCTCAGCACTCCTCTTCAACATCTTTATGGCTCCTCAGATGAAGATCATAAAAACATAGGGTTTCATTTGATACAACTATGTGGCCAAGACTCGAGTCATATATAAAAGGACTGATGACAAACATTTTAGCAGCACCCTCAGCCACTGCCAGACACAAATAAGTGAATGGATGACAGCTAGCAACCTAAAATCTAACCTACACTAGAAAGAAATAACGATAGTCTGAGTTTAAGCTGTCCCTGAAACACATCTACCATGGCCTCCAGAAATGTGTAACTGCCCTAAAACAGCGAATTGTTTAAGAATGGTTTAAGAATGTCTGCATACTAATTGCACATAGCCCTACAAAAAAACCTCGAGTCAATTCAATAGTCAAAAAGTGTTTCTACTATTGAATCTCAATCATACAGATTATGCCCTATCTCACTTTCCCGCACAGAATGTTGGTTGTCAATTCTCTTGTTCTCTCAAGAATCGATAAAGCCAAATGCATGTGTCTAGATATGCAAAACACAGGGGCTAGACTATTACTTATACTCAACAGACGGGAGCATGCAACACCATCTCTTAGATCATTACAGCAGCTACCAGAATAAAATGAAATGCACTACAAGGCACTCTACATCACTCACACAGCCCTCCAAGGTCAAGGAGCATAATTCATCCGAAGCAAAATCTCACATTGCCAACCAATTAGAGATCTAAGCTCCAGAAACGATGTCCTAATATTAACCAGCAGACGCTAGAGAGAAAGACAGTGCCTCCCCTCCCACTTCTCCACCATGTTGGCCAAACTTTGGAACACACTAGAAAGGGAAACATGGGCATTATAGAACCACATGAAGTTAAGGACAAATCTAAGAATCCGGATTTTCAATGCATAATGAAAGGAAATTAGCCAACACTCTACAAACAGCGGAAAGACCACCTCGCAATCGGCCAACTATCACACACAAACACACCCTCAGCAAACACCACTCCAGCTCAAGACTGCTAATTTTGAAACCGTCTAATAACTACCCATGACTAGAATTTGACAACACTATCAGGCACCGCTAAAACTCTGGCGATTTCACTTTGTCAAAAATGCAAATCGCATGGATGGGACCTCCAAAGTATGCCCTTACATGCTGATGAGTCCCCGGCATGAAATTTTCCTCACTCGTAAATTGGAGTGTAATAATGATAAATGAAGGTGAAATTGGTTTTACTTTTCAGCTTTATTCTCCATTTTGTGAGAAATAAAACGCTGCCTGCAAGATAGGCGTGGCAGGCAATATTTTATAATGGATTCCTAGGGCATCTGCCTGCTATTTAGCAGGTGCAAATGTCGGGCATATTCCATCAGAATCCTTTGATTTCACACCTGCTTGCAAATCTCATGCCAGCGTAAAACAGGGTACTCTTTCATGGCAGAGGATGAAAGCAAGGCAGAGAAGCAAACTTAGCTTTACACCCCTGTCACACCATGGAAAGGAACTAAAATGCGACAGATCGATAACTTGAGGCATAAAAGCACTATACCTCACTTTTGGGGGTTCCATGTAATGCACCATTGTATCAGAAATGACGCCCTAAGAAAACAACTCACCCTTCCTTTATATAAAAAATGCAGCATCTTGAAGAAGCTCAACACCTCTTGCCACATTGCAGCCAACAGTAATGTCATGTTCTTGCACCTGGAAAACAAAATATGCAGAACCAATCACTGACCCTATGATCTAACTTTCAATTTCTCCACCGTACTCCCCGCATACAAACTCAAACTAGTTACCTACACATGACTTTTAAAAGACCTTCTCCCCAGAATTCAAACAACACAATGCTACACCTGCACACCTTGGGAGGATAGCTCAGGGGCAACGTGCTCACCTTGGAAGCAAGACGACACGGAGCAACACAGGCTTGATTCCCGGGTCCGCGATTATAAACCTCTGGGTATTAAGCGCGTTGTAAATAACCTAACATGTCAATGATTCATCTAGCCCCGAAGCCAAGGTATGACCAATCATCAAGCAAGAGATTGCAAAACTTGACAGAAGGCCCTCGATGCTCCAGACACATCAAACCTACCAAGTGATCTGCACCATCAATGGGACGCAAGACATTATAAGGTGTTCCCTCTCCTGCCCATACCAAACCCATACAATCTCTTCCAAATGCACCAAAGTTCCCGGAGACTAAGGAAATGGCAGTTGTGCCTGGTACAAATCCTAATTAAACAACATAACAAAACACATATTTTGGGCATTTTTGATTTCAGGGGGTTAGCTTCTGGAATCAGTCATGCTGTGGTGGTTTAGATTATTTATTGGTCTGATGTGATGCTGTGACTTATGTATGTTTGGCTATTTTGTTAACAATGTTTCCCTTGTTTAACCATACAAAACATTGCAAACTAGATATGAACACATTAACATATATTAATGCCATACCAGGCATGTGTGCTGCAATGTGTTAGACCTTGTGTTGGTTCAGTATGAACCTGTGACGCATGTGTGTATGGGCCTTTTGCATTGGTTGCAGTAGAATCCCGATGACTACTTTCTTACACTGCAAGTCAAATTTGGTTAAGTGATATTTCGTTCGGGTGTGGCTTGAGTGAGTCCTGTGCAAGGTCCTATTAAGACTGTCTGTCAAGATAAGAAGCCTTGAGATTTTTTTTGGTTTGTTTCTTGATGCGCTTTGAAAATGTGAGATATGTTTGCTTGGAGGGTTGTGTTGGAGTTTTAGGGGATTCTTTTAAAGTCTATGAACGATATTCACTGTTTCATTGGAAATCTTAGTATGTTGTGTTCGTGTGTGGGGGAGGGGAAGTGTCTGAGTGCTGGGGGAGTAATTCCCAGAATTACCTCTTAGTGGTAACACATGTTGTCATGTTGTGAAGTTTTGTTTTTGATGGACTGTGAAACTGTGGCATATTTGTGTTTTTGAGTGTTTTGCCTGAAATGTAAGATTGTATGGATTTGTTGAGTTGTGTCTATAATGAGAGATGTTTTTCATAGATGGTTTTCTTGGGAGGAGTACATATCTGACGTTGTGTGCCCGTGAAATAAACAGTGAAAACAGTAGATTTTAATCTTACATGTGTGAGTATTTGATGTACAAATGTTCACACGTGTTTGTGTGTGTGTGTGTGTGTGTGTGTGTGGACGTGGGTGTGTGTCGGATGTGGGTGTGTGTGTATGTGTTTGGTTGTGTGTGTTTAACTGTTTCATTCATGTGAATAGAAAACATTTGTTCTATCACTACAAAAGCGCAGTCCCTCTGATAAAGTGCAGGCATGCAAACTTGGAGCGATCGTGAAATTCAAAGTTGTATGCGTTCAGGTGTGAGTGTTACTGCATAGTTTAGCATAACTATGAAGAGGCGTGTCTGTGATTGTGTGTTGTGTTGGTGACAACATTTTGTGAAACATGTTACAAACGTGTTCTGCAAAGTTTTTTATTTTTTGAGCATCATGATTTTGAATGTGGTAGCACGTATCCCTTGGCATGAGCAGGCAAGGTGGCTGTGTGTGGAATTGCGCTACTGTACAGTTTACAAAGTGTACTGCTGTGATTAGTTTCTGTACTATGTAAGTCATATTAGTGCATTGCATTCTTTCATTTTTCAGTACTCTCTGTCCCACAACTTGGGGATAGGTAGGACCCCTGGATCCACCGGCTTCATTGCTTGGTTTTGGGCATAGAACTCAGATTGATGGAACATCTTGGCTATGAAACCAAGACACAAGGGCATCGTGGGGCTATAAGGGTTGATATATTGTCCAATTTAAAGTCTTCTAATGCCAAACATGATGATTAGCTTGGTATTTTCTTCCTACGTGTTAATTGAATATTTAATCTTGTCCTTGCCTTATTTGCCCTTTTTGGCATCTTCCTTTCCCCAGTCCGAAATCTGCAATTACCCACTATCCGTCTCAGATTACGCATCCCTTCAGGTTCTTTCTTCTTTCCAATCAATGTTCTCCAAGTTGTACCTATATGCCCCATCTTCCTTGCCCCTCTTGGCTACACCCATCCACCCAATGCCCAAATGCAAATCACAGCTGTCCCTTGCACCTTCTATAAACCTCTCTTCTTTAATCATCTCTTGCTCACTGCTGTTTGTCATTTCTTCTCATCTCTGGGCACCAACCCTCTCAAAGATCTTCTCCAACCCACAACTCTTCTCTTGCATATTCTTCATACCTTTGGGCACCATCCGCTCACAGGTGGCCTTTACTATCTTTGGTCTCCAGTCTCTCACTCCTTGCCAGTAGCCCCAGATCTCTTTGCTTCTTAGTTTGGTCTCCTTGGTCTCTCCTCTAGTTCCCAGGATTCAGCGAGGCCCAGCCTTCTGGACATATCTTCCAGCCTCCTGACCTCTCAGGGAGCCTGTTTCAAAACAGCGCCTGTCACCTGTCCAGTCTCCAGCTCATACTCTAACTGCTTACACTCACAGATCTAGGGCCTCATTACGACTCCGGCGGTAGCCGTGGTGGTAAAAATGGCACAGCTGCCGCAGGAGCAAGGTACCGGAAAAAATAACTGCCGATTCCATTTCGAGTACCATAGGACTCGAATGGGAATGGGCAGGATGGAGGCACCGTGTGTAACAGTGCCGGTGCTTCCGTCAAAGTCTGCGAGCGGGTGCCGTTCCGCCCGCCAGGTCAGACCTGGTGGGTGGAAAGACATCCAGCTCGCAGACTTGTACTCTGCGAGTCCGGTAACAACAGTGCCGGTGAGCCTACCAGCACCGTTGTTACTGGACCGGCAGGGTCGTAATGAGCCCCCTAGTCTTTAGATTTTTATAGGAATAATGTAGCCCTGCCTCTCTGGTGAAAGGAGGCCCCATTGTGTTTACTGGGATGGAGATTCACTGCTGTGCTCTGCCCCCTGTGATTACTTACAACCCTGCTGTGGGACTTGGGATTGCCCCATCCCTCTCCACGGGTGCTCTGTGCTCTGTCCGCCAAGCCCTAGTCCTGCCTTCCTTACTCTCTGCTAGCGAAAGAGAATAGAGGTGTTGTTAAACAGTAATTATATAGTGACTCCTTATATTTATATTGGCCTAAGCCCAATCGCTTTACACAGAAATCCGTGTTGCCAAGTTCCGATTTTTGGGTTAACTTTGCCGTCATTTTAAGATTTGTCCACCATTTTGATTTCTACTTGTGTGTTCTTCGTTCTAAAATGGTGGACTATGTTTTCCGCTTGCAACCAAGCCTTCCGACCTTTGACTACTGTTAATGGTTAGGCTGTCCGAGAGCCGAAAGTTTAGACTGGGTAAAGAGACCTTTTGCTCCATATGAAATGTCATCTAAGTATTATCTGCGCACATAAGACTCATCCTTGTATAAACGTTGGGACAATGAAGAACAAACCTTGAGTGTATACTCAGGCTGAACTGCATTGTGTAGAAATGTAGAACAAGGCTTACCGCGGGATCCGAGAACATACATCACCATTGTGCCGTCATGGAAATGCAAACCTATGTAATCCTTTGCATAATATTGTATAATCTGTATGTGAACTAGGCACGAACTCTAGACCATGAATTATTAACATGTAGAGAGGCTGGACAATATTTTACGGAATAGTATAAAAGCACGAATGTTTTAATGTCCAGCACTCTCTCACCTCTCTCTGCCGGGCCGGTACACATTGTGGGGTGTTGGGAGACAGATAGCTATCTGTTTCTTTGTAAACTGTACAGTAATAAAAAATCTGTGAATCTTTTTAGCCTGTGATTGGTGTATTTCCTTAATGGTACTCAGCCTTGATATTTCTCTGTTCTTTCAGTGTATCTCTTTGGGCAGCTGGTGAAGGGATGGATTGCTGGACCCAAGCCATGAGGATGGCTCCCAGATATGATATGTAACTTGTCACTGGCTAGTCCACACTCCTGGGTGGTTCTCGCTCTGGTTGTCCCGCCCTAACACTGCCCCTGGGTGAACTTTCTGAGCTTTTCTATTCCTGACTGTATGACAGTGGAGGCCATGTACAATGAATGTCTGATTGATGGGTGAGTTTCCCTTCCTAATCCAGGGCTCCTTTTCTCCTCTGTGGACGATATTCATGCACCTGTATGAAGGGAGCTGAGTTTGCTGATGCTACGAACCACCATACATTGATTTCCTTAATAGGCTAGTAGCTGCAGAATCACCTGCTCTGGCAGAAGAAAAAGCACTGTACATTGTGGTTGGGAAGAGCCTGATTTCTAGGATCACATATGATTTCCACTTGCCAGGTGTAGAGGTTCTGGCCTTAAAGGGGAACCTGTCCCTAAGTGGTGCCATGTGTCTTTATCCTGCCCTGAGATGGGGACAAAGTGAGAGTGGCTGGGGAAGCCTCCCTATAATGCCCAGAAACCCATCATCCACTAGCCTGGGGAATCATCCAGTCCCTTTGTTCACTCCACTGGAAGTATCCATAGATGCAGGGTCTGTCTCACACATAATCCACTCCCAAACCGGAAACTAGAGAGCCGCCAAGAAATAGTTGATGTATAATCTGAAAATCTTAGCAACAAAAGCAGGGTGGACTGTTCACATTTGTACGCTACCCCAATATTTCACAGGCAGATTTAATTAAAAAAAAATATGCACAAATAAGTACAGGTTTACAAGTGGGTTACTGAACAGCCCTGTAGTGTGGAACTGTATGCACCAGTGTTTCAAAAGAGTTTCTTCTTTGTTGGCGAATAAGGTTCTTTGTGCAGTGCTCACATGTCCAGGTTTGTTAAAGTATGGAGTTGAGCACAGGTGTTTCTGAATAATGCACTGAAATGAATGTACAGTGAAACACGGTTTATCAACACTTACACATTTCCATTAAAAACTACAGTGTAAGCTGCAACATTTTTGTATCTGAATAATGATAGTCGTAAATCGGGCACAAATTATTTTGCTAATTACTGTGTGGCACCCCACTATGCAGTGGCATGCAGAGCCTACTGTAATGTGTTTCGAGTAATGATTTGAGCTGTATTAGCGACCATTAGAACTGCGAAATATCACTTACGTCATGTCTTTCTTATTACAAAAAATGCTCTTGCAAAGCTCTCATCAAGCAGCAGCATTCATATTCTATTTTTCCAGGCTTGGGAACCAAGTAGGCCTGCAACCCCTCTTTCGAACATGTTTGGATGAGTCTTGTGGCCTGATTCACAAAGGTGTGCAGTGGAGCTAATGAGGAGATCCTAAAATGTAAATCTGATCTCTTCTGCCGGATTCACAAAGCGGAACACTGCAGAAAATCTGGAGACGCCTGTAGCGTCGCTGAGATACCACTGGGCAAATCTCGGAATCTTTGTCAATAGCATTTACAAAGGAGGACTGAGAACCTCAAATATTCTGTAGGCAACTCCAGATGCATTGCTCGTTCAGGCTTTGTGAATTAGGCATAATGGACCAGTTGCAATCTGATGTGCTCACAGGCATCTCGCCCTGTGCCCCCAGTGGAAATGTTTGCAGTTATGTATTTACATTAAAAGATATATCACCCCAAAAATGCTTTCTTAAATGAATATAAAAAATGTTGCACATGTTACATTGATTGGAGTAATAATCATTAATTGACTCAAAATAGCATCTTTTCCAAAGAACCTACACAAAGCACTACACTGAAATGCTGATAGCCACAAGGCAACTCATTAACTTTTGTTTTATTTGAAACAATTGTGCAGGGTTAAGGCTGCAAAGACTAATTCCCTAATTGTATAGGAAAGTGGCCTAGGTAGTTCACTAGCGAGATGAAGATCACATTGCAGTTTCCAGTGAATTGACAATCCATGCATCTTTCCAATTCCAGTCCATTTATTTTCATTGAAAGTAAATATAAAACTTTAACCCCTATTAAGGAAAAGGTGTGGATGGCCTACCTAAGAAATAAAGACAGATGCCTCACTCAAGAGACTAGCCTGGGAACACATTGAGATTACAATCTCAAAACTTAAGAACTCTAGAGCACTTGGCCCTAATGAGTTAGCCAACGTAGTTTTAAAACAAGACCCCAGTGGGTGGGCTAAGATTTTAAATATGATAAAATATGCCAATCACAGGAGATTTCTGTCTCATGGCAGCAATCGATATTGCTACCAGTTTACAAAAAAGGGGACGGATTGCTGCCTGGAAATGATAGGCTTCTGTCACTCTTAGACGTGACGGGGAAAATATTCTCGTCTTTCGTCCTGAGGGCCTCACAGACTTGGGTAGACGAAACACACCTGCTCCACTTTACGCAGACATATTTTTGTCCAGGTAGTTCCATCACCCATAAACTTAGGGCACTTAACTCCAAGGTGGTTGATAGCTATATTAAAGGGATTGCATCATAATAATCATAATACTGGGGGGTCAGGTTAGGCTAGACGATTCAGGTTATATGTCTGTGTTGACTCCGATCAGCAGGGGGGTCATACATGGATGTGTTTTGGCCCCTCTCCTGTTCAATGTTTACCTTGCTGATCTTCACCACAGCTCCTCTGCCGAAGTCGGGTGTTGTCCTGGAATTGGGGGATTGCCCATCCCTTGTTTGCTCTACGCAGATGACTTAGTGATGTTTAATCACACTTACAGTGAAGCAAAGGGATGTTTGAAGAACTGGTCAAATACGCTGCTGAAAATGACATCATCATTGAAATGGAAAAAGTGATGTTGAGAACAGCTAAAAAGACCAATCAACCCGTACTCTCTACTAGCTTGGGTAAACTGGCCTACTTTGAGAAATACCCTTACTTGGGACTGGAAATGAGTGCCAGAAAGGACTACACATACGTAATAGAAGCCAAGAAGATAAAGGCGTGCCACCTGACATATATGATTGTCAAATTTGCCAATCATACAGCTGGCTACTCGATTGAGGGGTTAATCATCCTCTACAAACATTGCTACTGTCCCATGGTCTTGTATGGCCTGGAAGCCCTGGCTATGAGCGACTTAGGCTGGCTAGATAAGACGGATGGCTATGTCTGGAGCAGAGTTTTAAAGCTCCCTCCCTCGACCCCAGAAGAATTTCTTAGGCGTGAATTGGGTTTAATATCCTTGAAGGGCATATTATTGGCAAGACAAGGTGTATTGTACCTAAAAGCGAACTCTAACTACTGGCAGTAGGAGGGTGGATTCAGAAAAACAGTGGTGGTGAATTTAAACTCTTAAATGAGAAATTGTACCAGAATATTAATTGGCACCCAAACTTTGAATGGGGGACCACATTTGACATCTTAAAAGCCCTACTTAGCAGAAGATTGGAGCGATGGGATTGGACTAGTAACTATGTTCGCCTATTGATGCTGCTAACCTATGAATACATCTAAAATGTTACTAATAGGTTTCTAAAAGGGCAAACTTATTTGCAGCAGAGTCCAAGCCTGGCAGTGTTGAATTTGATGCTTAGGTTGCGTACAAACCAACTTCCTCTTTTCATATTTAAGAGTGCCCAACTTAAAATACCTCTAGCTCATAAGAAATGCTGCATTTGCAATAAATACACCAGGGTCAGTTGAAACCCCCAAGCATGTTTTTACTGAATGCAAAGTCCTGGGGTCCATATGCATGACCATACTTGGCAAGTATGTGCATAATTATGATTCAATAAAGAGTGAGGCCCGTAGGAATATCCTTCTGCAGATGAGAAAGGGGATTAACTGTCTGCTGAATAATGTGCTTGCTCCCCCCTTTCCCCCTTCGTTCTCCTCTGACTTCCTCCAAAACCCCCGGTTTAAGCTCACCTTATGGTTTGGAAGGATTAACTCTCCATCCTGCTTCTGGTGCAGGGGCGCGCGTTCGTCCAGTTACTTCACTGGTTTTCAGAATGGCGCAGGCAAATCCACTTGACTTTACTGAGCGATATGCCGTAAGTATGAAGATGCAAAAGTTCAAGTGTGAGCCTCCTTTTATGTTGTCTTTTTCTATCCTTTATTTCAAGTGAAGAACAAAGGCGAAGCGTTGAGGGGTTAAATTGCCGGGGTAAAATCAGGTGAGTCAGTGATGAGGGCGACCCCTCTAAATGTCTTTATAATTCCCCAGTAATGTCTTTTGTCCTTTCCCCATAGGGGCCGGGGAGCGGTACCTGCCAGAGATGTGGCGCCGACCCGAGATGTGGAATGGCTCACCAAGAATAGCCGGTAAGTAATATGGCTGAAAATCCAGCTTCCTCTTGTGTTCCCTTGCTCACCTTTTGTCTCTTCTTCTCTCCCTTAGGTGCGGTGCAAAGATGTGGAGACCGGCACTGAGAGCCGCGATGGAGCCGGGCGGCGTCTCGGGAACAGGTGAGTGAAGCGCAGCGCTGCAGCGAGCAACGCAGTGCTTTTAAATGGAAGTCTTCCTTCAGGAATGCTGGCATGAAGATTCCGGATGCAGGTAAGAAGGTTGAAATAGTTCTTGGTTTTCACCTTTCTCTTCTCTTATTCCCTTACAGGTGTTCCAGGTTGGAGGCGGTTGTGTCTGAAGTCCAGGTGCAGGAGCAGACACGGTGAGCGTTCAGCTGCTGGGATGCAGAACAACGCGAAGCACTTGTGGCTGTCCGGGTGTGGCTTAAATAGCCTTGGAAGAAGTTCCAGGTGAGTATTCTTCCACAGCCCCACCCAAGTAACAAAATAGTTCCTTCAGAAAAATAGTGCCTCCTAAGCCTCATTTGGCTTGGTTCTTCATGCAGCATGGTCTGCTTCAGGTAAGTGCACCAAACACTTCCCTTTATGAGCCTGGCGCCTATGGCACCAGGACTGATGTCCAACATGAGCCTGCCACCAACGGCGCCAGGACAGAGTCCAAAGAGCCCCTATAAAGGGCTGCGGGGCTTTTACCCAGGGGCGTGATGCCTGCTCCCGGGGGTGCTGGGCCTGGCCTGGTGCTCCGGGGGTAGGCATCATGACAGCACTCCCACCAAAGGCCCCTCCCAAGGCCTTTTCCCCAGGAGGTTTCGGTTTGTTCGGGAAACTCCGATGGAACTTTTTACTAGCCAAGGTCATGTACGTGGTCGCTGGGTTCCCAAGATCTTTCCTGAGGCCCGTACCCCTTCCAATCAATTAGATAGAAAAGTTTTGATTTTGAGATCTTAGAGTCCAAAATGTTCTTCACCTCGAATTCAGGCTCCCCATCTATCTGGATTGGTTCTGGTGGCTTTATGAATCTGGTTCCTGGTTGCACTGGTTTCAAAAGCGACACATGAAAGACGGGATGAATCCGCATGTTAGCTGGTAGATCTAGCTTGACTGCCACTGGGTTAATTATAGCTTTGATCGAGTAAGGGCCTAAATGCCTTGGATTAAAAGTCTGAGGTCCCTTGAGTGATAAGTGTTTGGTAGCCAACCATACTTGATCCCCTATTTGGTATGGAGGCGCCTCCTTGCGATGCAGATCCGCATTCTTTTTGTATTTCTCTTTCGCATGTTGTAAGTGTGCAGTAGCATCCTTGAAGGCTTGAGTAATCGTAGAATGCAAATGGTCGACTGTGGGCATTTCGAGGCTCAAAGGTGAGTCCAGGTCTGAAGTACGAGGGTGATGTCCGTATAGGGTATAAAAGGGGCTCTGACCAGTTCCAGAGTGTATCGAGTTATTGTATGCATATTCAGCCACCCATAAAATGTCCTTCCAATTACAATCCGATTGGTGCAACATACATCGTATATATTGTTCAAGGGTCTGGTTTGTTCTCTCCATCTGACCATCGGTCTGTGGGTGGTGACTGGTTGAGAGTCTTACGTCGATTTGTGCCAGTTGACAACACTTTTTCCAAAAACGAGAAATGAACTGGCTTCCCCGATCGGAGATTAGTATGGACGGGAATCCATGCAGACGGATGACATTTTTGAGGAATTCCTTGGCAAGAACAAAAGCTGAAGGTAATCCTTTCAACGGAATAAAATGGGCCATCTTGGAAAATAAATCCACCACAACCAGAATAGTATTGTATCCATTACAAGAGGGCAGGTCCGTGATAAAATCTAGTGACAAGGTGTGCCAAGGTGCTGGTGGAATGTCTAAGGGTTGAAGAAGAACAGCGGATTTTGTTTTTTGACCTTTGTTTTGGGCGCAAACTCCACAGAACATCACGAAAGATTTAATATCCTTTCGCCAGGACGGCCACCAGAATTGTTGTTTAATTTTTTCCTCTGTTTTGGCAATACCAGGATGTCCTTCCATCAGAGTATCGTGATGACGGGAAATAACCAGTTCTTGCAATTCCTTTTCTGGCAAAAATAAACGTCCTTGGAAGTAAGGTAAGCCATCGTTGATTGAAAAGGCAGACCCCCTTTTGATCCAATCCTGCAAGGCTGAAGTCCGGGAATAGTTTTACCCGTGCTTGAATGTCTTCAAGGGTTTGTAAAGTGGTTATCCCCAAGATTCTTTGTTCAGGAATTATCGGCACAGGTTCTGAGTTTGTGTCCATTTCTCCCATTCCAATTCGAGATAGCGCGTCCGCTTTGCCATTCTTACAGCCAGGACGGTAGGTGATTACAAAATCGAACTCAGCAAAGAATAAAGCCCATCGGAGCTGTCGTGAAGACTGAGCCTTGGCAGTTTTTAAATATTGTAAATTTCGGTGATCAGTGATCACGGTGATGGTATGCCTGGCGCCAAGAAGATAATGCCGCCAAGCCTTAAAGGCGGACTTAATGGCTAATAATTCCTTATCGGTGATTGCATAATTTATCTCCGGCGGCGAGAACTTTCTGGACCAAAATGCTACGGGGTGCAGTTGGTTGGTTTCGGGGTCTCTCTGAGACAGGACAGCTCCCATGGCTAAGCTGGATGCATCGGTTTCGACTATATATGGGAGATCAGGACGTGGATGTTTCAAAATAGGTGCGGACGTAAATTTAGCTTTTAATTCCTGAAAGGCCTGTTCAGCTTCCTCGGTCCATTCAAAACGTTTATTCTTCTGCAAGAGTGCAGTGATGGGTTGCACCACCCGTGAAAATTCTGGGATAAACCTGCGATAAAAATTGGCGAAACCAAGCATGCTTTGGACACCTTTCACCGAACTAGGTGATGGCCATTTGAGGATGGCATCCACGTTCCGTGAGTCCATTCGGACCCCTTTAGGTGTCAGGATGAATCCAAGAAATTCAACCTCGGTGGTATGGAAAACGCATTTTTCCAGCTTTGCAAACAGGTTGTGCTGGCGCAATTTCTCAAGGACGGCCCTGACATGTTTTCTGTGATCAGATTCCGAAGAGGAGTACACCAGAATGTCATCGATATACACAACAACACAGACGTCGATGAGTTCCCGAAGGACATCGTTCATGAAGAATTGGAAGGCAGCAGGCGCGTTGCACAACCCGAAAGGCATCACCTGGTTTTCGAATAGTCCATATTTTGTACGGAAGGCCGTTTTCCATTCGTAGCCTTCTTTAACTCGTACCAGATGATAAGCCCCCCGGTGATCTAACTTTGTGTATATGCAAGCGTCCTTCACCTGGTCAAGGAGTTCAGGGATCAAAGGCAGAGGGTAACGATTTTTAACAGTTATCTGGTTCAATGCGCGGTAATCGATACAAGTTCTAAGGTCGCCTTCTTTTTTTGGCACGAAGAACAAAGCCGAGGATGCCGGAGACTTTGACGGGCGAATGAAACCATTGGCTAGGTATTGATCTAAATATTGTCTCAAATGCAGATTCTCCGGCTCAGTAAGGGCATAAATCCTGCTACAAGGGGGTTGTGCACCGGGCACCAGATCGATTTGGCAATCGTACGATCTGTGAGGAGGTAACGTGTTGGCCTGTTCCTTTTGGAAGACGTCCTGGAAGTCTTGGTATTCCGGAGGTAGTTGCATGGAGACAGAGGTTACTGATGCTAGGCTGACCTTCAGATTTTCTGGGTAGCAGGTTCGTGCAAACTCTGGAAAGGTTATTCTCTTCGCTCGCCAATCAATTCGAGGATTATGTGTCTCTAACCAAGGGATTCCGAGTATAACCTGAAACTGTGGAGCCTTGATTACATCAAACACAACTGCCTCCCGATGGCCGTCCGGACCTACAAGTGTTACCTCAGCTGTGGAATGTGTTACCGGTCCCGAGGCAATTTCGGTTCCATCGACTGTGGTGATGACATCTTTGCTGGTTTTAGGACGCAGGGGGAGGTTAATCCTGGAGACCAATTCACGAGCCACGTAGTTTCCTATAGCCCCACTATCGATGTATGCCTTTATTGCATGCAACCGCTTAGGCTGTTCCGGATCTACGAGGACCATTGGCACAGTGAAATGCGAGGTCTGAGAGTTTGTTTTCAAGCTTGGCAAGCGGACCCCTACGCTTGTCGGGCGGGGTCGTTTCCCGATACAGAGGTTTCATGGATTTTTTCAACGGCTCCTACCACCTTCCTGGGCGGCCTTGCCGGGCAATCTCGTAGAAAGTGTCCAGAGGATCCACAATAAAGACATAAGTGCATCTGCCGTCTTCTTCCACGTTCCTTTTGCGTTAAAGGTCCTTTAACTCCTCCGATTTGCATTGGCTCTGAGGCTTCAGCCCCCTTGAGGTTAGCGTGGGTCTTGACTAACACCCGGGTCTCAAACTTGGACCGATCTGCTTTTCTGTTTTGCAGTCTGTGATCCAATTGGACCACTAAGTCTATATATTCAGAGCACTCTTGGGGCGGATTTACAACTTGGGCCAGGACATCTTTAAGTTCTCCGCGTAGACCTCGATAAAATAACGTGATTCTTTTATCCTCTGGTCACCCAGTTTCCACAATTAGTCTATTAAAGGTTGCAATGTAGGAAAGGAGGTCTTGAGTGCCCTGTCACAGAGATAGAAGTTCGTCATCTAGAGCCTGCCCCTGGGAGTGACGAGCAAATAACCTTTCCATGCTTGCTTGAAATCTTTGAAAATCACGAAGAATCGGGTCATCTTGAGTTACCAGTGGAACTGACCAATCGGCAGCACTGCCGCTGAGATATGACAATACAAAGGCTACCTTGGTCTGGTCATTAGGGAAGGCCCCGGGTCTGCACAGGAAATGCAAACAACACTGATTCATGAATACGGCGAATTGTTTGGGGTCCCCAGCAAAGCGTTCGGGTGGGGCCAGCGGCATGTTTCCAGGTAGATTAATCTGCACCGGGTTACTGGAAAGCACAGGAGCGGGGTTCCCTCCGGAACCGGGTAAAGGAGTTTGTCCAGCTTGACCTTGCAAAAGCTGTCTAGCCAGGTCATCAGCTCTTTCCTTTGTTACAATCACTTCCCTCCTGAGAGCATTAGTCTCTTGACGAGCGGCGTGTACTTCGGCCAGTAATTCCCCCAGTAGTTGGGCCAACTGGTCAGTCTCGGAAGTTTCCATAGCGCCTGGGTGGGAATTTGTAGGAAGGCTTCGCGTTCTGTAACGCTCACCTGGCTCCCACGGAGGCGCTGGTCTGGTCTGGGTTGCTGTGGCCTCTTCAAGCGTGATGCGCAGAATTCGGACCACCGATTGAACAGGCCCACCAAATCTTGCTTGTCTGGCCCGTAGGAATATCCTTCTGCAGATGAGAAAAAGGGGATTAACTGTCTGCTGAATAATGTGCTTGCTCCCCCCTTTTCCCCTTCGTCCTCCTCTGACTTCCTCCAAAACCCCCGGTTTAAGCTCACCTTATGGTTTGGAAGAATGAACTCTCCATCCTGCTTCTGGTGCAGGGGCGCGCGTTCGTCCAGTTACTTCACTGTTTTTCAGAATGGCGCTGGCAAATCCACTTGACTTTACTGAGCGATACGCCGTAAGTATGAAGATGCAAAAGTTCAAGTGTGAGCCTCCTTTTAGGTTGTCTTTTTCTATCCTTTATTTCAGGTGCAGAACAAAGGCGATGCGTTGAGGGGTTAAATTGCCGGGGTAAAATCAGGTGAGTCAGTGATGAGGGCGACCCCTCTAAATGTCTTTATAATTCCCCAGTAATGTCTTTTGTCCTTTCCCCATAGGGGCCGGGGTGCGGTACCTGCCAGAGATGTGGCGCCGACCCGAGATGTGGAATGGCTCACCAAGAATAGCCGGTAAGTAATATGGCTGAAAATCCGGCTTTCCTCTTGTGTTCCCTTGCTCACCTTTTGTCTCTTCTTCTCTCCCTTAGGTGCGGTGCAAAGATGTGGCGACCGGCACTGAGAGCCGTGATGGAGCCGGGCGGCGTCTCGGGAACAGGTGAGTGAAGCGCGGCTCTGCAGCGAGCAACGCAGTGCTTTTAAATGGAAGTCTTCCTTCAGGAACGCTGGCGTGAAGATTCCGGATGCAGGTAAGAAGGTTGAAATAGTTCTTGGTTTTCACCTTTCTCTTCTCTTATTCCCTTACAGGTGTTCCAGGTTCGAGGCGGGCGTAGCTGGAGTCCAGGTGCAGGAGCAGACACGGTGAGCGTTCAGCTGCTGGGATGCAGAACAACGCGAAGCACGTGTGGCTGTCCGGGTGTGGCTTAAATAGCCTTGGAAGAAGTTCCAGGTGAGTATTCTTCCACAGCCCCACCCAAGTAGCAAAATAGTTCCTTCAGAAAAATAGTCCCTCCTAAGCCTCATTTGGCATGGTTCTTCATGCAGCATGGTCTGCTTCAGGTAAGTGCACCAAACACTTCCCTTTATGAGCCTGGTGCCTATGGCGCCAGGACTGATGTCCAACATGAGCCTGGCGCCAACGGCGCCAGGACAGAGTCCAAAGAGCCCCTATAAAGGGCTGTGGGGCTTTTACCCGGGGGCGTGATGCCTGCTCCTGGGGGTGCTGGGCCTGGCCTGGTGCTCCGGGGGTAGGCATCATGACACTCAGTAGTGACTCAGAGAATGTTCACATTGGCTTGTTTTGGGTATGGTGTCACATTGTAAAATATCTAGCATTAAATAGAGATATTGCGGGAATTACAATATGTTTTTTACTGGATTAGTCTTATTGCAACAGCGACAGTCCATATGTAACAAATCATGTTGAATTGTATTCAGTACTCTGTAACTGTTAGGTTCTTAAATTGAAAACGTTTTTATTGTTAAAAGGTTCTTTAAGAATCAAAAACAAATAAATACAATTCATGAATTAATAGAAACCAGTCTAATCATCAGCATCTACTTATATTCATTGCAATCCAAGAGACTAGGGAACATGTTATATATTTCCAGGCCCTTTTCAAATAAATTACAGTGTTGCATTGTACCAGAACCATTGAAAACTACAAGCTGAGAGGCCTGGTAGGTATCTTTGTGTTGTTGCCACTTCACCCCCCCCCCAGATCTGTAATTGTGTGCAGAGTATTAAAGTGACCAAGATCCATATTGTACTCCTATTGTGCTAGAGAGAGCACTACATGGGCTATATACATACTTAAAAAGGAATGAATTGGAAGTAAATTCCAATAAGTCCAACATAATTTGCTATTCAGGGGATACAGAAGAATTCATAATTTGTATTGGAACTTTGTTGGACGCAAGTTCGAAGTAATAAGCACAGGTTTTGTCATTTCTCATCGATTCCATTCCCTGAGATTTTATAATGCAAATGTTTTTCCCGCCAGGGTGTATGGTTTGGAATGATGGCATTTGTGGTTAGAGGGAATTTTGTGGAGGAGAGTTCTGGCACTTCCACAGTGTGTGTGGCGCTAGAATAAGATATGAGTCGGTCTTCTATGGGGGTTTGGGTAAGATAGAATATGCTTTATTTATATTCTAAAATTCTAGTCTGCCCCCACCCCCAACTCTATGTTCGAAGCTCTTTCTTCCTCTCCCCCTTCCAATGTATGGGTCCATTTGAACAAACTGATACTCTCATTGATCTTTTCCATATCAGGGCAGGAATATCAAACAATTCCAAGAACTCCTGTATATCATCTTCTCTGTGGTACTCATTCGGGATTTGGGCATTGAAATCCCCTTCAACGATGGTTCTAAGTCCTCCAATATTGTATTATAATCTAAAGTGACTGTTATGGGGATACAGACATTTACCATTGCTAAATGCCCATTTAAGGCCACATGTAGACCCAGCCCCATACTATAGGGTGGGTTAGAAACATAGTTTATCGAGTTAGCATTAACCTTATTGGAGATCAACATTGGAAGATCTCCGCTTGCATGACACTGGGGACCCTTCAAAGTGTGACAGTTAAAGGCAGTGAAGTCATCCAAGGCGTCATTCTCAATTGCCTCAATTTCCTGCAGTGAGATACAGCGGTACAATCTGAGGAAGTCTCAGACATCTCGAGGTGTCATC
Source organism: Ambystoma mexicanum (assembly GCF_040938575.1). Classification (NCBI taxonomy): domain Eukaryota; kingdom Metazoa; phylum Chordata; class Amphibia; order Caudata; family Ambystomatidae; genus Ambystoma; species Ambystoma mexicanum. The sequence goes on from NC_090936.1 coordinate 918,873,161, forward strand.
TTCCCCGCACCATCCTCAATGTTCCTTGGTACCACAACAAAACCCAGCCCTGCATCTCTACACATTATCAGCAGCTGAGTGTATAGGGACAACTCCAATTATTTCAATCATCTTTTGAAATCGATTTCAGACCTATGTTAATCTATATAAAAAAAAAGACACGCCATGTCTGCCATGCAGTCACCTTTACAACATCCTGCAGGGATATCAGAAACCTATGGGAAGGCTCCGGTTGTACCTTGCACAATGGAAGAATTCACAAATGTATGATTATTGGATACATCCTATGTTTTCTCGACAGTTCAAGGGATAGGGTAGTAATTACCTCTAAGCCATTGTTTCATAATTTATCTAGGTATTTTTAAATGAATTTAACATTTATCTGAAAGTAAACATTATAAAAAGTAATCTCAGAGCCAAATACATTCCCCTCCTAGGCCTTCTCCAAGATCTCCACATGGTCAATTTCTGCATGTATAATAACCTTTAAAGGTTGCATAAATTGTAGAAAATATAACAATGACCAAAGACCAAAAGTTACGGCAGCCATATTTACAATCATTCAATATGGGGGACATATAAGTATACAGGAGCAGAAATCTTTGCTGGAAGGTTTAGTATCTCTACCCTCACTGGCATTGTGTATTACTGTGAGCCCTTGTGTGCTACTCAGACATGGTCTAACTTGCTATACCAACCCCGCTTTCAACAAGCAAAGAGGGAGCCAATGCCTTCCACTGTCATTGCTCACCAGTGAGCAACTAAGCCAATAGTATGTACATAGGCTGAAAGGAAAAAGGCTGCGGGTCTCAGCACAATAACATGTCCTGTGGTCAATTATACAACACAGTAGACCCACATATTTTAACTATATTTCATAAAATGAAATGGTAACAAAGACACACTATAGGCAGAAAATAACACCATTATGCAATGACTCACATATGACACCAAATAAGGGCCAGGTGCAGGCTATGACTTGTAAAGTATGGTTGCGTACACTGAGGAGCAACATGTACAGGGTGGGTGTTCTGAACAGGCTGATGCAGGAGCTCAAGCTCATCTTTCAGGGGACTGTGGTGCACCACAGCACGAAGGAGAGAGAGGAGGTGAGCAGAGCCCCTGTTCCAAGGGAAAGACCATCTGTAAGTTGAGGAACAACCTTATCCTGACATTGTACAGGCTGTATAGGGATACCATCACCTCCATGCTTCACCTCATTAAGGGAGACCTAGAGAGGAGCATTGGAATGCAGACTGATATACACCCTCTCCACAACCTGCTGGCAAGTCTGAGCTTGTGCTGGCTGAATGTTAAATCCAACATGCTAACAACCTTGGGGTCTCCTGGATAGGGGCGTAAAACCCCTTCACTTCAAGTATCAACCTGCTACACATCGGGAAGATCCACCCTCTCCTAACCTAACACTTCATGGAAACTCTCACCTCAATCTGGTAGTCAGTCACATTGACTATAGCTCCAGCCTCCTCTTGGCTTTCCTCGCTAGTCTCAACTTTGTCACTCTCACTCATTCACTCACCTCTGATCTTTATCCATCTATCAGCACCAATGTCTCTATGCACAACAGGTCCCTATGCACATTTTTTCTACTAGACTAGCCCCATCTTCCACCTCCCTGCATCTTTCTCCCACTACTGTTCCTTCATTCCAGCCCCCTTCTCAGTCTCTCTGTCGCCCCACCCACCCTGTTTCTTTCACTCTTTCTCCCTCCTCTGCTCCCAAAACTAGAACTTACCCAATAGTCATGCATGCACGTTGGTCTTCAAGCTCCATCTCATATTCCTCGAAATGGCTGCAGCACTATTCCAGCACATAGTTCACTCATCATAATTGAACTCTCCCTTGCATGCACTGCAATATCCTGACCTCTCCCTATAACAGCTCCACTATGACCCCTTTTCGTTTTTTTTTATCACCCACTTATGCTCCATACTTCAGCCATTATCTCCACATCCACGCTCCATTGTTCAAAATTTCTAGTGTATGGCACGACTTTGCAGGATTGCCCCAGTCGCTGTATGTATTTCTAGATGGGTTTCTTATCGGAGTACCATGTCCTTAATTATACAGACAAATACAAAGTTAAGGTGAAATAGAAAACAAACATTTGCTTGATTATGTGTGTATATGCTTTGTTTGCATAACACCTTATGCACCATGAAGGTTATGTGCTCTAGCACCTTGAAGCACCTCTTGTTCTAGATGGAACGACCAATAAAGATCTTAACCCAAATAACCGGACAGACTCAAGGAATATTGCAAAGTACTACTTTGTTCTTAATTTAATAAAGCAGGGTCATCTGGCAGACATAGGACTGGTTCTTGCACACTTGCACAGAAACTTGATTACACAGGGATCTTATACCCCAATATGCATCATCTATGACGTCATCCTATGTGGAAAACCATAAAACCTATTAGCGGGAGGGATTGGATTAGGGGAACATATCTACTTATAGAAGGTGTATGGGTTAGATCTTCATTGACTGTCGCTTATCTGTAAGACAACCCTCGAACTACCTCTTCATACGTATAATATTGATTATAGTAAACAAAATGGGTGCTGATTGGTCTCTGCAACATTGTATAGCAGGTTGCCCCATAGACCCACTGATTGGTTGGCATCCTTACTCAACCTTGGACTCGGCAAGCAGCACATAAGGAAACCCGAAACCCAGGTGCTTGGATCACTTAAGATGACTCCCTACTTTCCCAATTAGTCCATCATCTCTCATCAGTGTGTCCAGGAGCCAAAGGTTCCCATCTGTAGTTGACCTTGCAGCCAGTTCTCTGTTCTAGTACATTTAAAGGAGTGAAAGCACATCACTATCTTTATTCGAGGCTTAATGAATAGCCCTTGTTTTCGACTTCAGGGTCACGTGCGAAGAGACCACGAATTTGTCCATTTCAGCCTTTAATTTACTGCTATCTGATTTAATTATACTGGGTGTCATTGCTCTTCTTGGCCTCTAGAGACTTGCTCACTCGACCTTGGATAGACTTTATACACTTTTAATTGTCCTACTTGGCTCTTGCAGACATTTTCTTCTTCCTTAATCTTAAAGAAATATGTCTCATGTCCATGACTCATCCGTTTGCCTCCCTTTGGGCTTTGCAGCCTCCTTGATCCCAAGCCAACAGCGACTCCTCTTTGTTTTGCACACAAAGCTGTTATTCTAGCGTCTCCTGACTTTCCAACCCTGATCAGCTTCTGAGGTCGTTGAATTAAATATTTACACAAGCTGGGGTCCATTTTCCAATAATGGCCACATTATATATTTCTCTATAGCAAGCTTCTATGCATCTTTTCTACCTTGCGTTACTGCATATTTACATGTATTGGTCAATAAGTTACTTTATCTTCTTTTGCATTCATGATAACTTTTCATACATGTTTCTCTTATTGCTTCAGATACATCATCATTCTTCAGTATTTTCATATCATTTCAGCATAGTTTTGTATATCTTCTTTATGACTTCACCCATGTAAGATTTCACTCAGCGCTCCATGATGTTCAATAGTGCATGCTGACATCCCTCCATACAGCATCCTTCCAAGCTTTCAGTTCAAGGGTACACTCCATACGGTTTTCTGAGTGCATATCGTCTCTTATACACTCGATGAAGTATGGGCATAACACATGGAGTCCCACATATAGCCCTTATCCTGCTGTTTCAGTCTGACGGTGGTGAGGGGGCGGGAGCTAGGGAAAATGCATCCACCTGCTACTCCACAGTTAGCATTTCAGATATTGCAAGTTTGAGTATTGCTTTTAAAGCTGAGAATTCAACTATGTGACTTATTGAGAGTTACTGATTTTTTAGATGCACTGTTCAGGAACGTTTGCATTTGTTCAACCTACCATATTTTATATTCAGGCTCCAATTAAACCCATGCAAAATTACATTTAATTTGCAGTGATCAGTCTCTCTTTTCGCTGTAAGGATGATAGTATGGATGTATGGCTCCTCCTTCATTGCCTGCTATGGAGCGTGGATTGTAGATTAATCTCTGGGACATGTCATTTTAGAAAAAAAAATGCTCTATCCCCTAGAAAAGGGACAAACAACCAAAATTCTGAATAAAACAAGCATAGAACATTTTTCACAAAGGGGCATAGATGCATCGAATTTCTTTGGAAAGTAAATGAACAGCCTTTGCTGCATGAGTCATAGGAATAATTATAGGGTTGATAGCTTTTTTGATCTGTTCTAAGATTCAGATAAAACTGTAGTACATGTACATGCTCTAATTATAGGGATTGCATGCAGACAGGGCCATGATGGAACATTGCTTATTGCGTATAAGGAAAAAAAGACAAGTATGATTTTATATATATCATAGAGCGGTGGTCCCCGCCCTATAGTTAAGGTGAGTCGAGACACATAGGAACCCCTCAAAATTCTATTGTTAATAACCTTTTATTCGAGTAACAGGTTTGGCAGAAATTTCGATAGTGATTGAAAGTCTGCGTGCCTCCCCAAAATGCAAAGTTTCGTAAAGATTTGTTAAAAGATCAAAAAGAGATTACGCGTGGAAAAAAAAGTGTCGCCTACTTCTCATTTATTTTCCCATAGACAAAAAAGGTAAATATTTGCTGAAGCGCACAGCACAAACCGCTGGACGGATTTGGAACAGGTACAAAACAACTTAAGCACGAGGCATTGACTCATGGTCCATGCTTGGTTTGGGGTTATTCTATGCTGTAGTTATTTTAAAATTTGACGGAGAAGGGTGTCCCCCTTCCCCAAAAATTATAGTTATATCTCCAATGGTGCATTGCTGGATAATGGTTTTCAGAAATGAAATGGCCGCCATCTTGGTTTTCTCTCAATGCGAGAGATATTTGCATCAATAGCCGAGATTATGGGAAAATTAAATTTAGTATAAAGCTATTTACAGGTCAGAAAACATGCAAATGCCATCAGGGTAAAGGTGGGGGGATGGCTACTGGACACTGAGTGGAATTTGAGAGTTGGAGGGGGTACAGGGACCAAATCTGCAACACAAAGCTTTCCGTAGCCTTGTCCATATCCACGAATAGCCGACATCTCGTAGCAAACTGCATCACAGAAGCAGCGTGTGTTGCGGGGGGAAAGGGAGAGGGCAGGGGAGGTGAGGAGGCCATCTGGGGAGTGGGGGGAGCTGGCACAGAAGAGGGGGCACTTGGTGAGGTGTGGGGGGCAGGAAATCATATTATTTTTCTGGCCGGTTTGCTGATATTCGTGGCTATATCCGATGCTACAAAGGACTACAGATAGTCGAGAGTATGTGTAGTTCAGTATCCGCGGATATATGGTTTGGGGTGTCAGAGGTTTATATTTTTTGGAAAGTACTGTGTTTAGCTATAGTGACGTTGGGGTTGAAAAATCACTGGCCATGACCTTGTAGGTATTAGAGATTCTTTTTGATTTTGGATGTGTGTTTTCAGACTTTTGAGCATGTGAGACTTTGGAGAAAGATAGAAGAAAATAGTTTAACAAAATTAATATAAAAAGGAGCAATTGTAGGCTACTTTTATAAGCGCCATTCAATGTATTTTAGGTTGTGTATTCTCACTTATGGTATTATGTTGTGTGGGTGTGCAATGTTTGCCTATCTAGTTTACTGTTATTCATTTTTCAATGGTTTCTTATTTTTCAGTTACTTTACATAAGTACATGAGTAGTGTTGTTCTTTATTGATCATTTAAGTTGGATTGTAGTATAAAACTTGAGGTCAGTGCCTTGCCAACTGACTTTTTGTAACCGTGTTTGTGATAAAAGGCAATGAACTGTAGACACGGTTATAATACAAAATGTTTTTTTGTTATTATTTATTGGATTTATGTATTTATGTATGATGAGTAGTCCTTAAAAGATTGTTTTGGGGTACACTGAGTGTAGAACTTTAGCAAATTAGGAGTGCTGTTTGATGGTGTGAAAGAACACTGCATTTCCTTCATCGGTTAGGTGTACTCTGTGATATCTAGAAATTGTCAATGTTGAACTGTATGTTGTTGTTCGAAATCCATAATTGGTTGTGGTCTATCAAGAATGCTGAAACTGCTTTATTTACATTTCTCTGGGATTTCTCAATTTTACTACTAAATCTAGTGGTCCACCTACTTTTTTGCCTTTGAGTGAGATTGGAAAAGATAAAGATGGTGTGAAGGAGTGCAGAAGCTCATGACTGTATACATATGTAACAGTAGGCTATAGATACATAAATATATAGTGCAATTAAAATACAAAATCAAAATAACTTACTGAAAAGTTTAGTTGGTTAAATGTATGAATATGTTTTATGTGCAGTGTAGAGTTTTTAGAAAAGTCGGACAATCTATTCAGTCATTCAACCGTGCATGTTCTTTCATTTTGTATGCTAGGTTTAAGATAATTGTGATTAGCTTTTAAAGTGTGCAGGTGGCCAGAAAAAGGACACACACCAAATTATGAAAGAAGTTATGAAATGGCAATGTAGATATCATTTTCATAATTTGTAATACAGTTTATATCGTTTTTTTTTTAAACAATATGATGTGTATAATATGAAATGTCATTATGAACTTCTCATGTTTGGAGGTGGCCAAACAAAGGACGCACACAGATGTTATAAGAAGTATGGAAATGGCATTTGTTACATTATTAGTGTAGTTTTTGCTAAGTGTTAATATGTTTATTCACAACAGTTTTTATTGTCTACCTATTATTTATAATATAGGTATAAATATAGTTTAAAAAGATCAATACCCAAAATAATGTCAGTGTTGGCATGCCTTCATTTATTTCTTTGTAAAACTGAAGACATAGTTATGTTATATGTCTTGATTTCCTGGTGAAGGTTGCATAAAGTAATCTGTAAATTAGTTATCATGTTGCATAGTAATGTTTGTATAGTATTGTAAAATATGTGCATTGTAGTGAAATGCATTTATTAGTGTACAAACTATGGATGTTGCAGGCAATTATTTTTCTAATTTGCTGATACAGAAACTAGTTCATAATGATGTAAATGTTAAGTTTGAAAAAACCAGAACTGATTTTTTTTCTCCAACAAGATGTTTTTTCCTCTATAGCATGATTAATTAACACAACTTGGTAATGGTTGTGTCCATGAAATTAAATCAGTATTGTTTTTGTATCCATTTTGTATTCATTTTCATATGATCAACACCATACGACCACTCCAGTGGTGATAGCGTGCGGTAAATCTGGCCTTTACCATTAATATTAAGTACATTTTATTGTTTTTCAGAGTTCAAATATGGAATAAAGAGGCAATCACGTATAAAGGTATTTGGTAAGACTTTTGATAAATATATATATGTAATGTAATGTATATATGCACATACAAATAATTGTTTATTTATTTAAATACATTTATAATAATATTATTTCTAGCTGCGGTTAGGTTATTAGACAATTAAAAGCTGTAGTCAGTGGCCATTGATAAATGCCATAGCTAGTGCCCATTAATATGTTAGAATATACAGTCGCACAGCCTAAGGCCTTGGCCACTGGCCAGTATTGTGCTAAAGTCCATGGCTAGTGCCAGGTTAAGTGTATATAATTTACCCTATCCATGGTCAAAGGCCATAGATAGGGGCTGGTTAGTGTTGTATAATACACAGTGCACACTTCCGAAGTCCATTGCTTATGCCATGTTAGTATTTTACAAAATACAGTATACATGGCTAAAAGATGTACAAACTGCTCATGGTGAAACACCATGGCTATTGGCCCATTTATATGTTAGAAGATATATAGTGGACATAGTCAATCATTGTGGCCACTGGCCAATATTGCGCAAAAGACCATGGCTAGTGCCTGTTCAGTGTATATAATATACAGTTGACACTGTTGAAAGCTGCATCCACTGGTAAATGCCAAAATCTATGGTTGATAGCTTTTAGTGTTTTAAAATATTCAGTGCACATGAGTGAAGGTTGTGACCACAGTCCATAACTGAAGGCCATGACTAGTACCCATTCATGTGTTAAAATATATTTGGCCATGTACACTGATCATGGCTGAAGCCCATGCTTAATGGCGAGAGGGATATAAGATACATGATGCGGAAGAAGGCCAGGAGACACCAAGAATGCCCATACAATTTCGGACCAATCCCTAGTGCTCCAATGATCGATAAGTATATACCTCATCGTAATTCTTAATTGGTTATTTATAACACGCTTAATACCCAGAGGTTTCTAAGCACTGACCCGGGGGTCGAACCTGTGTTGCTCTGCATCGTTTTGGTTCCAAAGAGAGCACATTGCCCCTGAGCTATCGAGAGGTACCCGCTCAGCCAGCCCTACAGACCGGGTGCGGTACAAATCTTCCCCAGAGTGGAAAAAGAGTCTCAGGCTGCAACCAAAGATACCTCAATTGACAGTATTGACTATAGGGCCAAGAAGCCATGTTGCTGACGTCGTTAGAGACACCATGATTTAGCTGCGTTAGACAGGAAATACACGTGCCATCCGCATTTTGGGACACAGACACACACTCGAATACACAAAGAACATGAGCATACAGTTCTATAGCTAGAGGACAGATACACATATATACTGTCCTTGCTTTATTGTTTTGTCATTAGCTAAACGCAGCAGGCAGAAACCGCAAGAAGCAAGAGATCCAGAACCGAGCTTGCAGATGCTTGTATGCAAATAACCCTATGGAACTGCAGGACCACCTATGGAACCTGACAGAGTCAAGTGTGACTAACACATGGAGAATATACAATAGCATGGACATTATAGGAACCAAATAATGGTTTAGGAAAATTACAGCAGGCCCCAAGCCCCTCAGAAGCAGCTGAGCTGAGCTGAATTCTTGGCTGAACAGAGAGCAAACGTGTGAGACACGACCCACTGTCAAGGCCACCAGATACTGGTGACATTACATTCCCTGAATGACAGTAACACCAGCTGCAGTAAATGCGAATAATTCTTCCTAATTCAGAGCTGCAGAGCTCCAAATCATGGTCTCCGAAAACATGTGACCCGACCGACTCAGACAATGGACAGCAACCAGCACAGGGAAAGGAAACCGATCTCACGCCGCCAACCAGAGGCTTGCAACAAAGATGTTTCAATGGGAGACAAGTATTGCACGAGATGAACGAGCACTCTCATAATCTAAGGTCGTACACACAAGTTAAAATGCAGACACATAGTTATTCGTATTACCTTGCGAAGGTATACCACGAGCTGGGAATCTTTGCGGATCCCAGGCCAGGGGGGGGCGTTCTAGCCAATCACAGTTCAGGCTCCTAGGGGAGGGTAGCAACAGGCAAGAATCAATAGTAAGACCCTCACACCGCAACTTTGTTATAGATAGAGATTTGAGGATGGACCAGCCAGCCACCTGACATGCGAGAGCCAGTAGATTAACATGTATAGTGTCCGCTATAGGTGGACTATTACTCAGTACCCAATCCAGTAGTTCAATAGGTTTTATGGGGAGGGGTCCAGGTTGTGACATCACTATGATGCAACTTTAGGACAAAACTGGCCTGCGAGCCAGGCGAGACGTTGAGTGGTCCATGGATTCCTTCTATCCTTGTACTGATCCCTGTTGCTTTTGCTGTAATAAACCGCAATTTGAACTTGCCGTTTGACTGAGTCACCAGCAAGGAACTGAGCTAACAATAGAAGCTACAGACTCTCAGATACTCCAAGCTCTGAATCAAATACAAACCTCCCAGTCTAAAACAATCCTTATCCAACTAACGCTCACAAAATGAAGACAGCCATTGATCCAGCTTTTGAGGTGGGTTACATGTGAAAACGCCTTTGTCAGTAAGATTGCCTGAATTAGGCCATTTGTAGCCAAGTCATTTTTATTTTCTCTGTCTCCTTAATGAGGGTTCCTCCCCAAACATCCCTGCTTCCCTTCTATCCCAGCTGCGCAACATGTTTTTCAAATTAGCCTTATTCATGTCGACTTTATTCTCTAAGGGGTTGTCAATCCTGTTTTTACGTGTTACCCATAGATGTTCACAGTTTATAACTGAACTGGCACTTGTAATATCTTTAAAATGAAAACATTCATAATATTGTCTTACAGTCGGAAGGAGCGGTCTTTTTCATGGGATAATGGCCCACTCCCAAGTTATGGACTGAGGCAAAGCAGAGGGCCATAAATTGGGAACGGTCATTATACCAAGTGATAATTACCCCTTGGGGTCCAGAAGGTTATTACCACTTTGTGCTGATAGCAAATAGGGTTTTGGAGTTGTAATTGTGAAGTAAAACATTTCAGTTTAACAGTAATTAAAGTATTAAATTGTAACATGTAAATAACTAGGTTGTTTTTATAAGTTTACCATTTTAATTGTAAACTTGGCCGAACTGGAACAGTTTTAGCATGGGTATGGATTAAATGCAATTTTAAAGTTAACACTTTTCCTTTACAAAGTTGAAAGCATTATTCCATGTTTTAGCTTTGACTTTTGTGTGCTAAATGAAGTTGGAGTTTCTTGTTTAAGGAGACACTCTGGGAAATGACATTGCTGTTTCTTGAATGCCGTGCGCTTCCCATTAAGTGGCTGCAGTCTTGCTTTGAGGAGGTGAATTGATATTGCTCCTGGCATTGGTGAAAACGCTGGTGAATATGTATTCAACTACTTTAGAGTGCGGATCTGCTTTCTACTCACCTGACCGAAAGGGTTTCAAACCACCTGTGACGTGCACATACGTGCGTGTCCTAGCAAGTGGACCATTAAGTGGCTGCAGTCTCTCAGTCTGCAGCTTTGCTGGGAGCAGGACTGCGTGATAATTTGTGTATCTGTGAGTAGTAAACTCTTGGTTCTAATTAAAGCTTTTCTAGCCATTCATCGGCTTGTCGATTTAATAACTTGTAAATATGCCTGGCAAACCCTGACCTAAAGTTAACAATTATAATTTGCGGCATAAATCTACAAAAACTAAATCCAAAGCAACTGTGACGGTGGCAATTAACGAAACGCCTTGTACAGATGACATCGACAAATCCTCCAGATCATCAACAAGTTCGCCATCTAGCGCGACGCAATGCGGCAAATTGAATACTAGCGGCAAAATGACCGTTTATTTCCCATTAGAACCGATTGCCCCTGTGATTGAAATCCTTGATCCTATAGAGTGCCGAAGGTCTGAAGATAAGCCTTACTTCTGGCGCCAACCCCGATCCTGATGTTACGAGATTTTCAGCAATTGACAATAATTCCTTATTGGATTTATGCTATTGTTTGCAAAAAAGCATCATTGGCGAAACTGATGTTGTGGAAAGGGTAGGAACGACCTTGGTTGACACGAGATACAAGTCAACTCCCAAAGACTTTCTGCTTCCCGTAACCTGTGTGTGGTGACTAATGAGTCCAGTAATACCATTTCAGGGGGACTGTTCTGATGACGGATGTTTAGATGTATTAATAGCTGCTGCTGAAGCCCATACGGAACCTGAACCTGTAAATGTTGGAACAGCTTTTCAGCCTAATACTGTTGGAGATCAATCAAATGGTAATGGTGATGTGTCAAAGTAGGTCTATTTTATGTATAAGCAAAGGAGACAGGTGAAAAAGCAGCACGATTGTTGTTCTATTAACAAATAAACAAACAAACCACAAACAGAAATGAATATGAGGATCCTATATTAGGGAGGTGACCTGTTTCCAAATTGTCAAAAAAGGCCAGGAAAAGGGCCAATCATAAGAAAGAGTGGCGATTGAAGCTCCGGGTACACTGACTGGTTGGTTGGTCAAGGGCAGTGGAGCTGCTACGAGGAGTGAACAAATAGATAACAATGAGCACACTGGGCGCGACAGCAGTTGTATGATGACTCAGGATGACTTATGCCTTCCATCTGAGCGTTTGAAGAATGTCATGATTTCAAAACCAGTGCCATTAGGGGACAAGGATCCAGTGCAGTCTAATCATCTACTGTCAAAACAGTGCTCTATTCACTGTAAAGTGGCTACATCAGAGGATGCAAAAAAAACGCAATTGTTCTGATTTATTCACTATGTTGCGTCAAATTAAACAGCTGCGTGTTCTTGAAACTTCCGATTTTGACTTTGTGGAGACTCTAGACTGTAATGATCCTAACGTTTCTTGCATACCTTGCCTAACTGTAGGAACTGCACGTATGATTTGTACACATCATGAGAAGCTTTTAAAACTATGAGTTAGAGGTCGAAAAAGCTTTAAACGATAACAATAAGATTCATAATCTTCTCGCATTTTTAAAAGCATCTAGAGGAGTTGAATATTCAAATTTTTTCAGTAATTATGCACAAGAGGACATACATGTAGTTTAAAAGTGGCTAAGGGAAGCCTTGATAGTTAAGGGCACGTCGCGGTCTTGAATTTGCTTGGTGGCTCCAATGGATAAGTCTGGTTCATTGGGTGTCTTACAGACTCATTACATGTTCCTAGTCCAGGAGAGTTGGTTATCTTCGCTCCTACACATTCATGGCGACCAGGTTTTCCAAAAACTAGCAAAGAAGGGCACTATGGATGGCCCTTATGGTGGATTAATTATTGGGGTCAAGAACCACACGATGGCAGTGATACTTGATACTCGCATGGACCAGCTTTGGGGGAGGAAACCAGCCTTCCTGGTGGTAATCAAAGGCTAATCCAATTAAATATTTATGACCCAACCCCTTGGCAGAGCATCCACTGAATCTACCTTCGAAATAATTTCTGACCTAATGGTTAATTGGTCTAAGTGACAGAAAGTGACTTTGTCATACTTGGCGGGTGTCTAAATGTTTGTTGTATAAGTTTGGAGGCTAGTGCTGAGACCGATTACGTCACTAGCAAGTCCGTTGAAACATGTTGTAGCCAATAGGTAAAGCATATTGTGGACTGAATTTTTCAATAGGTAAAGCATATTGTGGACTGAATTTTTCAAAGACTAGGGGCAAATTTTGACAAATAGGAGATTGAAAGGGGACGGTCCTGGGCCGTTCAAATGGGCTAGTGGTCAGAAAGTTGTAACTTTGGACTATATATATGTTAATCGCAGTGTACTATCTAATATTCGCAGTTTGGGTATTGACAAAAGCGCATATTGTGACCATTCATTAGTCACCTTGTATATCGACAGTAGTGGGGAGGACAATATACAGATGTTAATCGGTAGTGTAGAGGTGAACCATAGTGGTAGCAGAATGTGTAGGTCTACTAAGAGGCTGGACTTAGCCAGCAACCTTTTCTGTGATATCACCGCAGAGAAGTTGGACCAGTTTAGAAGACTATCCATAGATGAAATGGAAGAACGGTTTCACAAAGTATTTGCTAGCATTGCGATACAAAAATGTAACCACGTGGACTCAAGGAAACTTAGCTCAAACACCATCTTTGATAGAGAAATAAGGGATGAGAGGAGATCAATGTGCAAGGCCATTCGCCGTACTAACTTGCACATTCCTATATGGCACATTAAAGTAAGAGCAATTAAACAAATTATGAACAAATATAGGAACTGGATTAAATGGTGGTGCACGTCTTATAAAAATGCACAATGGCGGAGGTTATCTGTGATAAAAACTACGGATCCCAGAACTATATGGAAGTTGTTGGGCAATGTAAAAGCAGCAAAGGACAGCTTGGTAGTTACCCCTGTCAGTTCTATACAGTGAAATGACTATATTACTCAGAATGATACAATGTGAGAATGATCGAGACACACACAATGCAACCCTGGGGAATGAGGCTCTCAAAGCGCCCTATCCATAGAGATAGTATTTTAAATAAGATAAATAAAAAGTCTGAAGGGATCTAGATAGCCAGGTCATAATGGACTTGCAAACGCTGTTTTTAAAAATGACCCCAGAACCTGGGCCACTTTATTCTTTTTAATAAAGTTTGTGTTGATCTCCAGGATACAACTGTGGAGGTTTCAGAAGTTCTTTGTTTGCTTCTGGGTTGTTGTTTTCTTCTCTTACTTTAGGCCTCTCCCATTGTTTGTGTTTGTGTTGAAAGAGCCATGCGTCTTGGCCGAGGTCGTTTTTCGTCCCCATTTTCAAAAGAAGAAAAAGAACTGAGCCCTCAAATTACAGACTCCTGAAAATACTAGATGTCACCGAAAACATGTTAGCCTCTTTTTTGTTTGATGAACTGCAGGGATGGGTTGAATCTATTAAGCTGTTGGATAAATTCCAAACGGGGTTCAGAGCTGGTTCTGGAGTTGCACACGATTTGAGATTTATGGGTAAGCTCATTACGTGGGCGAAAAAAGAAAGGTAGTCCAACTCAATGAGCAGTTTTTGTGGACTTCCGAACCGCTTTTGACTCAGTTGACAGAAATAGATTGCGGCGTAAGATGGAATATGTGTGTTGTGCGAGGAGTCTTTTGTTCGCTGTTAAGATGCTCCATACAGGTAAAAGTGTGCAAGTGAGTCTGGACAGTAGGGGGGGGCTCAACGGCTCCCATTTTCACCAGTAAAGGTTTAAAGCAGGGATATGTGTTGCCCCCATGCTGTTTAGTATTTATCTGGCTGACCTCCCTACTGCACTTAGAAAGATATATAACTGTCCCCCAAGGATCACTCAGATGCAGATCACGTTTGTCCTATGCTGACAATCTGTTTATTGTCGATTGCACCTTATCTGGCATTCAGAGAACAGTACGTGAGTTACTTAATTATGCCAGCAACAATGGCCTGATTGACAACTTTGAAAAAACTAAAATGATGCAATTCTCTTATAAGCAACTGTGTAGACCTAAATGGGTAACCTCTGAGAATTGCGTCCAATATGGGAAATGTTATACATGTCTAGGTATTGAGTTGTCTTCTGATGCAAGTTACGAAGAGATGTTTGTCATCAAGTGTAGCAAGGCTATTTCATGAATTTCACTTATAGTTAGGTTCAGCCATGCTGCGGAACACCCCTGCAGCTGTCCAAAAAAAAAAAGGAAAGGACCCTGCGGCACCTGTTCCCAATCACGAAAGTTAAATGGAACAGGCGCTGCAGAAACCAGCGAGTCGGAATCAAGGTAAGTAGGGGAGTGGGGGTGGGGGGGTGGCGGGGGGTGTTGGGGGAGTGGGCAGGGGTGTCGATGGAGGTGTGGACAGGGGTTTGGCCAAGTCAGAAATGTTCAGGGAAGAAAAGAGCGAAGGTTATTTTGAAAAAATTATCTTCAGTCTTTTCTCCTTCGAACATTCCTACTTCGGTCATTCAACCCCAAACCGGGGCCCACACTAGTAAGGAGATCGAGACTGGCATATGGCCTGTGCATGCTTCTGGAGAGTGGGACACCCAGGGGCCCCTCACAACATTTTTCAAAGGGCACACATAATGTTGTGTTATGCCACTGTATGTATGCCACTCCTGTGGCACAGTCACCTCTAGCAAATTCAGCAGGTGGCATAAAACTGCACCCAAGAAGTTTCAATTTTGGCACTACAACTACTCACAGAATGCAGCTATTTGTGGCTTTTACATGATTACTTGGCACACACAAGTTCCATGCTTTATTTGTGAACACACAAGTTGCATGCTTTATTTGTGAATACAGGGCTTGTGTACAAAGATGATGGATGTGAATTGACAGTGGCAAACTTTAGGGCACATCACAAACTGGGAAGGCACAAGGCCAACTTGTGTTTCTTCAACTATTTGTTGCACAAATGCACATAACTGCACTAGTTCACAAACATCACCTTTGCTTGCACATCTGGAGATGTAAAACCACTGTAAAGCCTGTCATCACAATTTCACACTCTGCAGCACGGAAATGGAGGCATGCTGGTATGAGTTGGCCACGGCTACTCAGCTAGAAGTACTGTCAACGGTCAGGATGATGAAGGCGCTAGACACTTTCATGAATCGTACATGTTTATTAGATGAAGACAGTGTAACACTGCGCTATTAACTATCTTCTGAATTTGGTGAGTTTCATTTGAGAATTTGGCCTGACGAGTCCAGGAAGCACTTGTGCGTAACCTTGGGAATTTGGAATAATGTGCCACAATGTTGTGCAAATGAAAACTTCCGGATCAGCTGCAAAGCCTTGATGAGAGCAGAGGGTAACCTCGGGACGTACAAGAACAATTTATGGGCTCGTGGTAAGAGTACATCGATTACAATAACAGTTTAACACACCGAATTCTGACTATTCAGCTATTATTGTGACGGATGTATTACAACTGGATCCGTTTAGTTTCATTCTTTATGAGGTAATTCCATTATTCAAAAAGGTAAAATCAGCTCCTGGGAACATTGGTCTGCAGAAATGTGTTGAGAATGATCTGAATAACCTCTTGTGTCCCAGCATTTCCTTCCTGTTGGCATTGCAGTGATACTTTTGCTCTAGTACATACATGGGGCTACATTTCTACTTGTTTAACAAATTAACTGCCTGATGACATCAGTTTCCAGGCATACATTATCTCCCAATAATGGCCTCGGATTGGCCTGGGGTTGTTGAGTGCACTTTTTCTCTCAATGGCGTGAGAGCCCACTGACAATAATATGCTTCCACCTCAAAGCCAGTTTCCAATAGGAGACAGAGGCTTTCTATAGCTTGGTTCAGGTTGCGATGTTTGCCGGATTTCCGGTGTCTTACCTGTTAACAACACATACCCTCTGGACTGAGAAGTGTGAAAAGGATTGTGTGGGCTTTCAGACAAATGTAGTGCCTCCGTGCCATTGCCTGGAACTATGGCCCTGCTGCTAAGTCAGAACTTGAATGTAAAATGGTGGACAGCGTCAACTTGGTGCCCTGGAGGAGGATTGCTTGGGAAACAGTGGTTGTAGGGGGGATGGACTGTGCTCTGAGGGGAGCACAAAGGCAGAAATCTTGATCAGCGGGACTGTCTTCCCGATGTGTTGCAACTGGAGTTGCCATGTGCCAGAGCTCATTGCTTTTCTCACAGTGAGGGGGGCATAGATGAAGTGGAAGCCCGGAGACCCTCACCACTTTGGTGGGAGGTACAGCAACAGAGCAAGAAGCCCTGGTTGCATAATACAATGGTAGTTGGGGCATCACTTGCTGTTGCTGGTGTTCCCTTGGTCTTCAGGCTGGGTCAGTCTTAAGGGCTGGGGCCTGTAGGACTTTATTGGATGTGCTGTGTCTAACAACATTGCATCACTGCTATGTCGTGGAGCTACACCACACTTTATCTTCAAATGAACAAGCAGACTAAGAACTGGGTGGCTCAGCCCCACGTACCTGTGGTACAGGGACTGCTTGAGCAGGCGTTAATGGAGAAAGGCACAAGACCAATGATTGACTATCAGCTACTTTTTTGAGTGGGTAACTGGGACACAGGCTGAACATTTATTGAATTGCCTTCTGGCCATATTCCTACATGGTCCGTTGGATATATGGGATCAGTCACTGTGGTGCCTCCACTAGCCTGTGCGCCAAATACAGCAGCTGCCCGCTGCTCTCCTTTAGCTGGAGCGTTGGCTGGCTTCTGTGAGGGACTGAGGAGGTTCCTTTGTTTGCACTGACTATCATTGGTAATGTTGCTTGAGAGGAGGATCCTCCCTGGTGACTCGATTTACCACAGTTGCTTCTGTTTGACTTCTGCCAAGTTGAAGCTTCTCTTGGGTTGTGAGCTTCCACCAGTGTGGTTGGCCTATATGCCATCTAAGAAATGTAGAAGTAAGACCATTGATTCCTACATTGGTAGAGGCACGACAAGTCGTAAAACAACCATCCATTCTGGCAGCTAAATTAATGTTTAGAAGCATAAGCTATTAAGATGTTGGCCTCACAATCGCCTCCTCAATTTCTCACCAGGGTAGACCTGTGTAAAAATCTTGAGACGTTTTATAGCCGGTTTCAGGCAGACTTCAAGTCTGAGACTGGTTTTATCAACCAGGATCTCTCTTCTGCCAACACTGCAATCTAAAAAGTCTTGGAAAATCTGAATGGTTTCTGGCCAAAACTGGATTGAGTCCACATTTCATCAAGGGGGTGCTTACAATGTATGACTCTGCCTTCAATACGAGTATGGTCGGGGTTATCTCTCTGGCATGGTGCACTTGGTTAGAGAGATTTGCATGCCCCCATTCTCTTCCCTTTTTGCACCAGCATTGAAGCCATTTTTGGCATGGGTGTGAAAAAAAAGCATACCTTTCTGGAATAAGAAATGTACATTTACATTGAATATATTTGTAGAATATTTGCTGGTCTCTTTACCCCCATTGACGTCAGAACTGAACGACTACCAGCGCTCCTCAGGTTTCAAGGTCAACCTTTCAAAATCTGAGATACTGACTTTGAACTGGATGAGGGAGGAAATTAATGTCATGAAGGAAGTGCAGAGTCGGTGAGGGCACATGGACAGCTTACATACTTGGGGTACACATTATGAGTCCCTTTGTTACTTTGTTTCAGGCAAATGTTCAGCCATTGGTTTATGACATTAGATGAGACTTAGCAAACTGAAATTCTTTAGCAATGTCATAGATGTAAAGGTTAGCTAACATGAAGATAACCAAACTGTCTAAGCTTCTCTATATTTTCAACTCTATGCTGATGGCAACCCCCAGGAAAACCCTTTCTATTATTCAAACAGAACTGTTGCAGTTTATCCTGGGTGGCAGGAAACCCTGTATCTCTAGAAAGGTTTCTTATAAGATAACCACGGATGGGGTGTTTCCTGCCCTGTTGAAGCCAAGTACTATCATGAATCTCAATTGCGGATCCCTAAAGAGTGGCCTATAATTACCTCTAACACATGGTGGTGGGACACGGAGGTAGCAAACAAAGGTTTCCCACTTAGGTTTGTAATTTGGCTTTCCAAAAGACACAGACCGCCTCACTGTGCATAAGAATCGTATCCACCATGCCTCTGTAGCATTATCAGGGTCTTTACAGACATATTTCTGTTTACCAGGTGTCTTCCCTTGTGACTCAGGGGAATTAAACCTTATCTCAAATGTTCACTGGCCATACTATTTAATCCTTCTCCTAATTCTTCTCCCAAACATCAGCAGGCTGGTTCACATGTTAGCCCCATCTTGTACAACTTGCTGGGCGTGTAATGTACTCTGTGGCCAGTTTAAATTGGATCTCCCTGTTCTTTATGTTGAAGGAAACCTCTTGGATATACGCAAAAAGATCACAGAGGTCCCCAGCATCTAGTGTGATCCCAAGATCATTCACTCCTAGGTTTGCCAATGTATGGATTCCCCCCATGTTATTAGGTGTACAATGGTGTAAAATGAACGCAGGCGTGAAAAGACAGACACATCCTGCTCAAGTTCTAATTCACCCATTTTCAGACCAAGCTTGTGAGAATGATTTGTAATACAACTGTGGATCCCCGACATCAAGGTCCAACATCTGAGCCAATCGGACTCCCCCATTTCCAGAATCCACATAGCTTCAGAGAAGGAAAGTTGGTCACCCCCTGTGGCCAGACAGTGTCTTGTTTAGGGTGCAGCCTGTAATCGAGGCCATATGACAAGTATTTCCCCCAATGCTAATACACGCCGGAACAGTGTGGATGAGTGTACGCAGCATCGTCCTCATCTTGTGTCTTTGAGCCAGCATCAGTCCCACTATCAGATGCAATTTGATCTGGTTGGGCAGCTTGGATGGTGGAATATCGAGGATCTCCGAAGGAAAGTATGGGGTCAATATGTACAGCTCTACCGTACTCCAACTAGCCCTGTCATCTGGATTAAGCCACCACTTAGCCGAGCACACTTGAGTGGCTTGGTACTACAGTTTCCAGGAGGGGAGGGCCAGCCCTCCATCCACCTTGGTGGCCTGCAGCACCTCCAACTTGAGCTGGGCTCTCTTGCCCCACCTAATGAATGTTCTAATCTCTGCATCCAGTTCTTTGAACATTGGTGGTGTGGGAGTCACGGGGTGCATGGTGGCTAGGTAGATCAGCTTAGGTACGGAATCCATCTTGTCAGGTCTGACTTAATCCTATGGAAAACCGGGAGGGGGGTCATTTAATTCAAGCAGCTATCCCATGGCAGCGCTGACGCTGACCCATAAGTATTTGATGCTACGCATTTGCAGCCTGAAGGGAACGGCCATGCCTGGATCCCATGGACTATCCAGCAGTTGTGGGAGGATCTTGGATTTATCCCAATTAATTTTGCAGTCAGCCATCGGTGTGTAAGGATACACAGTGCTCCTCATTCCCCCTTTGCAAGCCCCTCCACTCCGTGTTCACCTGTAGCATGCTTGCCAGGGGCTCTATAGTAAGGGCATACATAAGAAGGGAGCAGGGGGCACCCTTGAAGCGTGCCAGTGTAAAGGGAAAAGGGAGCTGATGTAATCTTATTAATGACCAATGAGGCCACTGGATTGGTGTAAAGGAGTTTGACTAGATCGAAAAATGATGTCAGGAACCTTTATTTGTCTAAGATTGAAACATAAAGCTCCATTGGACTTTATTGAATGCCTTTTCAGCGACAAGGGTTAAGATTGTGTCTCCCGGTTTCGCCCCTGCAGAAGTAACATGCAAAAGACGTCTCACATTGTCCGCAGAATGTCTTTCGCGGATAAACCCTGTTTGGTCCCTCTGGAACAGAAGTGACAGGATCTCTTCTATTCAGTGCGCCAGACACATCACCAGGCTCTTGGCGTTGGCGTTGATCAAAGAGATAGGTCAGTAGGAAAAGCAGGCCTCCGGCTCCCAGCCCTTTGAGTGGAAGACCACAATATTAGCGACCAAAACTGACACAGGAAGCTTGCCACATTCTCGTGATTTAGAAAACACTGACTGTAGGACTAGCGCCAGGCTATCTACTAACGCCTTGTAAAAATCTATCGGCTGCCTGTCTGGCCCGGATGCCTTACCCGTGGCAAAAGACTGTATGGCCCTTATTATCTCAGCTGCTGTGATGGGAGCCTCCCGGCTCTCTCATTGGTGCATGCTGACCTTGGGGAGTGTGACCGTGGCAAGGAATGTGTCTCATAATGGTTGTGATCAATGTGTAAAGCGCTGTAAAATTCTGCGAACCGGGAGTTATTATGACTGTCTCCCATCAAGAGGGTTCCATCTTGACACCAGGTGGAATGTATAATCTGTGACGTTTGCCTTTTGCAAAATGTAAGCCCCATGAGGTGAAAGGGCATGTCCCCCTCTCAATAGAACATCTCAGACCAACCCGTAAAGGATTTTTGAGCCAGGGTATGATATGATATGATAGTTTATTTATATAGCGCATATACACAATGTGTTTCAAAGCGCTTCAAGGCAAGGCAGAGAACAAGGGAAAATACAATGACATTCTTACAGGTCATGAACAGTAAGGATGTGAAATTAACTATCATACTCGTCCTGACGACATTTCAGATAGTGCAAGAGCTGAGACCTAGATAAGGAAGGGAGTGGGAAAGATATGGAAAAACAAAGGCGACTACCGTACTAGGCCTGGCGACATTTCTGGTAGAGCCGGGGGAAAACAAGAGGTGAGGGAGTGGGGTGCAGAAAGGGAGGGGAGGAACAAAACAAGTGACTATCGTTCTAGGCCTGATGCCATTTCAGATAGTGCTGGAAGGTGGGGGGCGACAAGTCAGGGGATGGGGGAGGAGGCAGACGAGTTTGCTATGTCCAGGGACAATTCTGATAGAGTAAGTGCATAGAAACAAGTAAGGGGCGGACGGGAGGAGATAGGGAGAGGAGGAGAGAACAGAGAGTAAGCAGTCAAAAAGAGTGTAGAAGCAGGAGGGGAGAGCAAATACAATTGCAGAAGTCAGTAGTAACACATATGTTGCAAGCCAGGATACAAGATGAAGATGGGAACAGCATGAATCAGGGCCACCATGAGTACAAGATGCAAAGGAAGTCCAGCATGAGAGTTGAGAAAGAGTGATGCACCGTGAATCAATGACGTCCATAAAAGTCAAATCCAGCATTGGCCACAAGACGGTGATGGTGAAACCAGAATGTATTAGGACAGACTCCTGCAGAAGTAGGCTGGATGGGGGGAGCAGGGTAGAAAAATCAAGCAAAACAGGCAACACCTGTGTGTGAGAAGGGTGGGGGGCATAAGGGAACATCACAGGGGGACTAGAGAGGGTGGGGATGGGCTGTGGGGACAGAGGGGGTAAACACATGTTGGTGCATGCTTACCTGCTGTCTGAGCAGGGGATCGGGCCCTGGGTCCTCCTGGTCCAAACAGGAATTGCCCTTTTCTTCGTCAGCCCTTCACGATGGACACCTGGGTGAGAGACGCACTTGATCTAAGAGTTAAGAGCAGGAAGGAAGAGGCAGGGCTAGAAAGGCGGGTGGTGCTTAGGCCAGGTGACGTAGATCCACTTGCACCTGCTCCCCATCTGCAAAGGAAAAGAGGCTGGAGGGCTCCTTAAGGGTAGTTGACACCTGCTTAAGCTCTAGCCGAAGTGTATAGTTGAGTCTCCTGTGTGCGCTTATGGCATTTCTCAAAGTCTAGTATGCCATCCCTCAGCTGCGCATCCCTCTCCCCCATGCCTGAAGCTTGTGTGAACATCGAGAGATGCATTGCCCATGCAAATAGGCTTTGAACGCTGTGTGTGCAGCGGCAGCCAGGACTACCATGCGGCTGATAACTCTTGATCCTCAGTCTCCCGGGACTAGGGGCCAGAGTGTGGTCTACAGTGTCACTGCTGCAGTTCTGTTAACGGCATGGGGGCTGGCACTCCC
Organism: Ambystoma mexicanum; assembly: GCF_040938575.1. Taxonomy (NCBI): domain Eukaryota; kingdom Metazoa; phylum Chordata; class Amphibia; order Caudata; family Ambystomatidae; genus Ambystoma; species Ambystoma mexicanum. Next base: position 918,895,761 of record NC_090936.1, read on the forward strand.
TCTGATGTATTGCTCATATATGCGGCTGCGCCCGGTGCAGGTCTTTGGCTTCCACTGCCGGCCTGGGGAAATCCCCAAGCAAGACGCAGTCTTTAGTGCACCTTAATAGAGGTAGGCAGTGGGGCCCCCTGCCACGCCAGCTACCTCACGGTGCTTTGGACGTATTTTGGTTGCGGGTGGGAGGGCTCACGGATGTTGCAGGCTACCCACACACCCCCGCTAAACTCACAATTCACAAGGCGCTTGTGGGCCACGGGCCACATTATGTCTGCCCTGGTACCCCAGCTGCTGGCTGTCATTATTTTTCAGCAGATTCCACCTCACATCAGAGGAGAGATGTAGGTGCCAGAGCTTGCCTTTGTCAGCAATCTGTCACGTGGAGGCCATCTTCCTCAAGCTCTCGAGCGCCCCAACTTGCTGATGCAAATCTTAATCTTCTCTGTCCAAAAAGTTGGAGGTTGTAGGTCTATTTCAGGAATAGGTGACTCTACATAGAACCTGCTGGGAGATTAAAGAATTTCTTGCATGTTCTAAAAATTGCTCAGTTCAAAACTATGAATGAAAAATAAAGAGTAGTTTCATCTTGATGTGCTGATTGCTATTTCTATAAGAAGGATTCATTCCTCAGTTTGTAAATTAAATTCACAATTACGTTCATATTTTTTTTCAGTTTAATTTAATTCATTTCCCAGAACATTTCTTTCTTGAATCATATCGATTTCTCCCATGCAATCAAAAATAAAAATAAAGTTGTTATAGTTGAACGAATACTTTTGGAAACAATATAAACATTATTTTTTCGAGAACAGTTCTTCTAATACATGATTCAACATCTCAAACTTGATATAATATCCAACATGTATAGATATTTTTGCTCTTTAAAGCTTATCCTCGATATATTGAAAATTAATTGCTTGAAAAGTACTTCCCCTTTACATTTCCTTTCCCATCACACTATGCGGAATGTAGTTCCTCTGCATTGCGTGCTTCTCCAGGGGCTAGAATACACATTAAATATGTCATCCTTTTGAAAAAATAATTGGGAATGCTGTTGCCTGGTTCCCCAATTGTAATACAAAATAAGTACTTGGAGCTCTCTTACTTCTAATCTTATGACCTTCTGTGATGTTCAGCACCATGATACACATATGATTTGATTTAAGAAAGAAACTGCAGTAAATAATACTTATTATAGAAAATGCAATACCACATCAGGATGCAGCTGTTCTTTATTATGCTTAACTATTGCATTGTTTTAGGTGCAAAGCAATGTACTCCCAAATAGAGGCAATGGCTTATCAGTACATTGGTTAGTTAATACCAGCTCAGGTTGATCCCTAACACCTATACTTCTACTTCTAAATGTATCTGGTCGGGAGGCTCAGTAGGGAACTGGGGTGGATGGGGATGGTAGAACTGGGTGTTTGTAACGTGGGTTTCTCTTTTACTTTTGAAATCCGGGTTTTTATGTAAGGAAGTTCCATCTTAATACAAAATACAGAGCGGTCAATGGAGTACATATCCCAGTAATACAGTTATTTTAATTATTAATAGTTGAATAGCCCTTGCAAAAACAATAGAAAAGAAAATGGCATTAACATACATATGTATGTGTCCAGATTTAGAGAGGTTTCAGAACGAGCAAGCATTGCCAAGACCAATAATTGTGGCTTTTGTAAGGGGGTTTGCCAGGTAATGGCATGATATTCACAAATAAAGAAACCAGTGGCAAGCTATTGCTATTGTATGGCCAGATAGTGTTATCAATGTCCAGGCATTTCTATGTGAATGCTCTCCGAGTGGGGATTGTCGAGCAGAGTGCAGCTCCTCTATACTCCAAATGGTGCAAGTGCATGGGCACATGATGGTAATACTTGACACATGTGTGCATGCCTGATCATATGATCCCCACATGCACGGTACAGCCCAACATGCTGTCGTCTTATGCCTAGTGCGGTCCCAAATGTCACAACAATGCCTTCATATGCCCTATAAAGTAACTACATGTAAAATATAGCCTTGGAGGTCCTGCTAATTTACATCAAGTGTAGCCCCAAATCCCCCCATTACGAATTGTATGGCTGATCTAGTTAGCATATGTAATGTATCCCCTCACATGTGCATCTATTTATATTAAAGAAGAAGGCTATGTTTGGACACATAGAGCATAAGGTAACATATTAGCTTCTGCTATGCAGACCACCTACCTAGAATAACTTCTTAAGAGGCCGCAATTTGCTGGAAGTTTAAACGAACATCAAAACACTCTTAAGACCATATTACAAAACCATTCTACAATAGCAAACAGTGCCTTCATATGCATGATATTGTAGGCATATGTAAGATTTGGGCCTCATTCCGAGATTGGCCGTAGTCATGGCGCTATTTGCGCCATGACTGCCTCCAATAAAGATACCGGCACCGGTATGGTTCAATGGGGACTTACCGGTGTAGTCCGACCTTTGCGGGACCGGTAAATCCCCATTGAAAAAGCCATTGCCCATTCCCATTTGAGCCCCCATAGGGCTCAATGGGAATGGGGAAGGCACCAATAACGGTACCGCATATTGCGGTACCGTTATTAGCTCTGGAGTCCCTTAACGGGTCCCGTCCATAATGCCTGGTCAGACCAGGTGTTAAAGGAGGGACCCGCTAAGGGACCTCATAGTAGGGCGGTAAGGGATTACCGGCACCGGTCTCCTTACCAGTGCCCTGTAGCCCTTACCGCCCTACTCGGAATGACACCCATTGCCTCACAGAGGCTGTCATCATATGTCAAGTGAATGTCCTAACTCACCATATGCAAGCTACATCACATGCAAGCTACATCACATTTGGAGGTGTTTCTTGTGTAGACAAGTGATTGGTGCATTTCTAGGGTTCTGGGTGTCCAGTGCAAATGATGCGCTGTACTTTCCCCTCATATATTAGTGTAAGGAGTAGGCCCTTAAAAGGCCTGTCATTGTGAAATGCTGGAAAAAGAAAATATAATTTGTATCCCTGTTTGAGTGATAGAAATGCAAGTGTAAGAACATACCGCTGCAGATTCACTTAAAATAATGCATACCAGGTTGAGAAAATAGTGTGTCATACACTGCCTATCTGCCTGTGCCTGGTCTGTTAAAGAATGTGTGGAAAAACGCACAGAAGTGCAGCCTGCTTCTATCCCTGCTTTGCCTATTTCCATATTGTATTGTATTATATTTGGTTATTTATATAGCGCTCTTTCCCCACTTGTGTGTCATCAATGCGATTTTTCTGGTTGTAACGCCCTCGGTGACCGTAGTCAATGTGGTAGAAAATTCGAAGGAGTTTAGCTTAGGAGATGCATGTGTGCATGTTGCCGTAATAGGACTTGGGTGGCTGGCAAGACTTGACTAAGCAGACCGAAGAGAGTTCAGGCACGTGGGTGGGCGCTGTTGGGAGGATTGCAATAGATTGCTATTGTTGAGAGAATCGATGTGTGGCCAGCTGTACCGAGTACCTTTCGGATGGTATTCGCTGTATGCTAGTGACAGAGGTGTTGAGGTACGTCAGGTGTTTCAATCGCGATCTGAATGACACCTGGCCTAGTAGGATCGTTTGTTTTGTCTCCCCTTGTTCCTCCCCTCCCTGCCTCGTCGCGCCTTGAAACACCTGTGTATAGGCGCGTTACAAATACCATATCATATCATAATCTGGACTGCTGTACGTGATGTTAGATCGGATGTGCTTAGCCATAGCAGCATTATATTGTGTATTAATGCTTGGCCATGCCTGCGGCTTGTGTCCACACTGGTGGTGTGAGATATATATACCGTAAGCTGTTGAATTGTTTGGGTGGGGGTGATCTTTGTCCGATGTAACAAAGGAGACAGGCATAGATTTGAGATTCCAATGCCATTGAGGCCTAGGTTTCCGAAAGCAGTAGGTTTCACTACATACTAAACAAAGATGGAGGCTACCTCTAGATTAGAGAATCCTGTATAGTGGGAGAGAGGCCTAGGTTTCACAATGCAGTAGGTTTCACCATATACTAAACAATGATGTAGGCTACCCCTAGATTTGAGAGTCCTGTATAGTGGGAGAGAGGCCCAGGTTTCACAGTGCAGTAGGCTTCACCATATAATGGACAAAGATGGAGGCGACACCTAGATTAGAGAATCCTGTATAGTGGGAGAGAAGCCTAGGTTTCACAGTGCAGTAGGTTTCACCATATAATGGACAGAGATGGAGGCGACCCCTAGATTAGAGAATCCTATATAGTGGAGAGAGGCCCAGGTTTCACAGTGCAGTAGGTTTCACCATATAACAGACAAAGATGGAGGCAACCCCTGTAAGTGATTTCTATCCGGCATAGACCGAAGTTAATGCCTAGCATGTAGTGCACAGCTGAAATCCTTATTTTTTTTTGTCTAAAAGTTCTTTATTCTGAACGATGTACCACCCATATCACTCCCTCCTCCTGGAACTCCCCCCCCCGGTCACACTGAACCAGGAATCAGGCTGGTTTGCAAAGGTAAAGATGTATTTATGTATTTAAATTTTATCACGCTAGGGGCCTCATTACGACCCTGGCGGAAGACCATGGTGCTATTAGCACCATGGTCCATGCCGGTAAGTTGTCGACTCCGCCATGGAGAAAGGGGGAATTACCACCCCATTACAAGGTTGGCGGGGCGGTAATTCCCCCTTCCTCCATGGCCCTTCCCCATTCCCATTTTTGCCCCATAGGGCTCAAAGGGAATGGGGAAGGCACTAAGTACGGTGCTGCAAATTGCGGCACTGGTCCCTTTGCAGGTCCCTACTTTAACGGCTGGTCTACACCAGCCATTAAGGTCGGGTCTAGCAAAGGGACCTCGTAATTAGGCGCTAATAGGTTATCGGCGCCGCAGCCTTTTACGGCGCCGTTAACCCATTAGCGCCTGGGTCGTAATGAGGCCCTATGTCTTAATAGGTACACATCAATCACCAATGGGGTGATGTAATACTTAATGATCTCTTTAATACACAAGGAGTAAGTAGTGAGCAAAACAATTCAACACCGAAAATAATACTTGTGTGTGGTTTCAGATCATACATCACTGTGGTTAAAGGTTCCCCCTGCACACCGCTCAACCCCCTCCCCCCTAATAGACAATATAAAGAAAGAGGAGGAGAGAGCAGGTATTTAGGAAAGGCAGAATTCAACAAAATATCAATCCCCATTTCCCCAGCAAACACAAGAGAAAACAGAATTGACTGTCAAGCTGTCAGAATGCATTTAGAGTTATCTTAAGAATGGACTTGGCAAAAACACCAAATATGGTCAAAATTGCTGAAATTGTTATATATTCTTATGGGAGCTGCTTTGGATAGTTGCACACAAACACAAGCAATGATTTAATACCAAGAAACAATTTGAAATCTTGAAATTCAAGTCAGAGGCAATTAATTTTGTTTCTAGAACAAAAACTGAGGAAGTTATGGAAGTTTTAGTAGAGGTCGTTTTTTCGAGATAGGCGCAAGAATGGAAAACGGGAATGCACTTCTAAAATGACAAAAGGATTTCTTACACTGGAGGATGACTATGAACAAAACGAATACCACACAGGAAAACAGCCACTTGATCAGAATGACTGCCTGTGGAGGAAAATCGTCGTTCTTCAGATGAGAAAAGATCAGCGCAGAGATAGTTTTAGCAATACTAGTACAGGAGGGTGATAGGATGGTTTGGATAGAGAGTTCAGACAATTCAAAAATACTACTAACAATACAGGTTCTGAATACAAGATAGGATGGGTTTAAGATAGGGATTGGGCTATGCAAAATACATATGCCAGTGATAGAATTCTTTCTATAGATACTCACTGGATAGATTTTTAAATGGAACCATCAGGATTCTGGATTGGATCTGGTTAGGACAGACGGCTGCACTCATCGGCCTGGATCAGATCTGCTAGGCCCTCTGATCACAGCACAGGACTGGATTGGATCTGCCCTTCTTGGTTCTGGTGATGATTATTTTCAGCAGGCAAGTAGTACAGCACAGCCCGGCTGTCTTTTGATGCTTCCCCTTAGGTTTATGGGGTTCTGGGTCTGGAATTTGAGGCCCAGCTGAAAATGGTTCAGCTATGCAATGGGTTCCTGCTTTGCCAAGTTTCTGGAGTCTGGAGCAATGAAGATGTAGAGTTCAGCAGCAGGGTGCTCCGCCAGCATCAGGATAGTGAGTGAATCTGTCTGTCTTTTTGAGTGGTGAGCTGTGTCTATTTATGCTATGAATGGGCATCATAAAGGGGGTGTGTGGGCTTGTTTATCCTAAGCTTGCCCTTTTGACAGGTTATTGAGTCAGAGTCTACTGTCTGGCTTGATAGGAGGAGAGAAACAAAGTGTCACCTTTATGGTGTGATTTTATGAGGCTGAGAATCCACCCCTATCCCCTGGAACACAAAATCTATTTTTGGCACAATACATATTTCCACATGTGCAACCTCTATAACAATCACATATACAGGTTACGTATTTTCCATAGCAGCTACTCCTCAAACTGCGTAGCCGTGGGATCTTGTCTCTGCTTTTCACAGAATTTTGCACTTTTCATCAGGAACACAATGTCCAATTTTTAAGCACATTTCTACAAGTGTGCGCATTTAACATGGGCATAAGTGTATAAAGTTTCATACTTCTAGCAGAAATACATTTTGCGTAAAATCACATTTCTTGCTGTTTCTTTCCAGAACATGTCACACGATTTTGACACCTCTTGAAACGTGCAGCCAAAATTTTGATTCACAAATCTGTTACTTTTATATTTTTCACAATTTTAACTGGCAAGTTATAAGCCTTTAAAAAAAAGTGTTCTTTGTTAATGTTCAGCCGCAGATGGTTGTTTGGGTCCGCCTCTATTTGTTTCCCTGCAGTTCAGGTGCAGTATCCTGCCTGCTTGCTTGTTTGTTTGTTTGTTTGTTTTATTATTTATATTGCGCACCAGACCGGAGGGTATTAGGGCGCGAAGGCATAAAGAGGGTTGTTAAGCTTAAGTTACAATAGTACACAAAATTAATAAAACAGCTATGGTTACAATGCTGTGTGCGTGATCAACAGTCAGAACAAAATTTATACGGAGGTAAGTATGCATTGTTGTCAGGCAAAAATATGCAGTAAAAGCAATGAAGTACTGTAGGACACATATGTACAATACGTATTGTAGGTGCTTAGGAGTTTGAATGTGATGTGAGTTTAGATATCATGTTCCTTAAACCAATGGATAATGGATCGGAATTGTAGGTAGGGTAGGTCATCTCTTAGGGCAGGGGGGAGGGAGTTCCAGAATTGTGCCGCTTTGACGGGAAAGCTGCTCCAGCCTGATTTTGTACGTTTATATCTGTGTACTGATAGAAGGTTGGAGTTGACTTTTCTTAGAGGGCGATTGGTTGCTTGTCTAGTAAATCTGGATGTAAGGTAGTGTGGGGCAGACTGGTGGAGACATTTGAGTGTCAGGGATGCAGTTTTGAGGAAAATCTTGTCTTTCATGGAGAGCCAGTTGACCGATCTCCTAAGGTCGGATATGTGAGAATTTTTTGGGAGGCTTAGGGCAGCTCTTACAGCATTATGTTGGAGGGTCTGGATCTTAGTTGTGATGTATTTGTTGCTGCCTACATAGAGGGCATTGCAATAGTCCAATTTGGACAGGATCAGGGCTCTTGCTAGAGTAATGCAGTTGTTGGATGAGAGGAAGGGCTTGGCTGCTCTGATTAGCTTGCAGGTGTATGAGGTGGCCGAGGCGATGGCATTTACTTGTTTTCCGAAGGTTAGCGTGGAGTCTAAGTAGAAGCCAAGGGTTTTTACTGCCTTAGCCACTTTAATGTTATTGTTATCAATTTTGAAGGAGGAATAGTCCTGGCCTAATTTATTAATGTTAGATGGGGTGCCTAGGATGAGGAGTTCTGTTTTGTCATCAATCAAGCATAGACCGTGAGAGGCCATCCATGCCTGGATGATAAGGTCTACTCTGTTCACAAAGGCCAAATCCTTTCCATAATCCCCCGTCAGCGGGATGAGGATCTGAGTATTATCAGCGTAGTTCGTATAGGTGATACCCAGACCGTCTAGATCATCGAAAAAGGGGCTTTGTGAAGATGTTGTACAATGTGGGGGATACGCATGAGCCCTGAGGCACACCGCAAGAGATGGGTGAAGGGTCAGCAGCTGCTAAAGGAGAGAAAACTCACATAGTCCTGTTATTGAGGAAGGACTGGATCCAGTTGACTGCCTCTTGGGAAAAGTGAGCAGCGGAATCCAAGTGGTTACAGAGAATCTTGTGATCAACCAAATCAAAAGCAGCTGAGAGATCAAGGAGTAGCAGGAGTGCCGTTTTACCCTCATCTCTTAGTGCATCAATTTGCGCCTTAAGGTCTATGAGCGCAGTCTCAGTACCGTGTTGGGGTCTGAAGCCGGACTGTCAGACTCCTAGAAGGTGGTTTTGTTCCAGATGATGCTGGATTTGCAAGTACGCTATTTTATCTGAGATTTTGTGTAGGAATGGCACTGTGGTGATGGGGCGGTAATTGGTTGGGATGGATGGATCGAGGTTTTGTTTTTTAAGGAGGGAGAGGACCCAGACGTTTTTCAGATTGTCAGGTATGGTACCTGATGTGAAGGATGCGTTTACCAGTTTGGTGATGAACAGGGAAAGTTCACGGGCAGCATCTTTTATAATTTGAGCTGGGCATGGGTCGCTATGGCAATTGGACGGTTTGAGGGTGAGGATAACTTTTTCAACTTCTTTGATAGATACTTTATGAAAGTAGAAGCAGTGAGTGGGTGATGTGGGTGGGGTTGGGAGGGTCTGGGGTACATGTGTGGCCTTGGTACGAGTCTTAGAGGTAGTAAGAGTGCCTTTTTTATTGTTAATCTTGGCCTGCAGGGTTGTTATCTTGCTGTCTAGGGCATTTTGTATACTCGTACACCAGTTTTTGTCCTTGAGACAAGAGTCTGGAGCTTGGATTGGTGATTCTACCTCTTTGAGAATAGCAAACAATTCTTTAGTATTCGATTTGGCTTGGGAGATTAAGAGGTTGTAAGAAGTTTGTTTAGCTAGGATGATTTCTTTTTTGTAAAGCGTGGCTAGTTTATTCAGGTTGTTTTTGTTATGAACTGAAGGGTCTGATCTCCTGGTTTTTTCACTTAGATGTTTTTCTTGTCTAATTGCTTTTAGATAGGGCGCGAACCATGTGTTTAAGTGTTGATGGGGTTTACTCTTTCTGATTTTCAATGGTGCTATGACGTCAAGAGATTATAGCGTCACTTTGTTGTACAGTTCTACCATGATAGATGGGTCGGCCTGGTCTGGGATAGAGTTCAGTGTGGGAAGTATGAGAGGGATGAGTTTTTCAGGAGTAATATTTCTTTTATTTCTAGTAGGGGCAGCAGGTGCTATGCTACTGACAATCGTGGGAGATGTGGCTGCTAGCATAAAGGAGATCAGGAAGTGATCAGACCACAGCTGAGGCATCATAGAGGTAACGGTAGTTGGACAGTTGTGTTCAGCAATCCAGTCAAGGGTTCTTCCTTTGATGTGAGTAGCCCCTGTGACCTTTTGGGAGAATCCTAGTTCCTCTAAGGAGTTGTTGATCTGTGTGGCATTAGTATCTAGTGGGTCACTGAAACCGAGGTTAAAGTCTCCTAGGATGAGGCCTTGTGATGAGTTTTTAAGGTTGTCCGATAGTATGTTTGATAGGTCTTCCTCAAAGGAACCTAGAGGACATGGCGGCCGGTATATCAGGTGAATAGTGATAGTCTGGGTATTAGAAGTAGTGAGTTTGGTGGCGAGGGATTCACAGGACTTTGCATTATAAGGTGTGGAAAGTTTCAGGGTTAGGTTGTCCTTAACAATTATGGCAAGACCTCCACCTCTGGAGGTGGTATGATCTACTCTCAAAAGAGTATAATTGTCCGGGGTAGACAGCATAATTGCAGGGCCTGCTGCTGAGTGTAGCCAAGATTCAGTGATGGCCAGGAGGTCGATATTTTCATTGTGGATAAGGTCAGCTATGTCAGTGGCATGGGCCACCATGGAGCGAGCGTTTATTAGTGCGCCTTTTATGCCAGTTTGGGTAGGTGGGGCAGATGGTGGCTGGGCCTTGAAATGCCATTTCGGAGGTGTGATAGGGTCTCTAAAAGAGACCTTGGCTTGGCTCTTGGCAGAGGCCATTTACAACTGCCATTACACCTCGCATCTCCTTAGTTGCAGCTGGTCATTGCTCCTCATGCCTCTGTAGACCAGATTCTTTCCTACCCCATACTTAGAGCTTTTGTGTGATTTCCTGCTGGGGGGAAATACCTTCCTTCTGTGAGAAAGCCTGTTATTCAAGTTCTGCAGCTTTCAGCCAGGTTTGAATTAATTGCTAAATTCTCTGGATTTTTCCTTAGCTTAAAACAAACTTGTTGTATCAAATCACAGCTAAATTCTCATTCAAGATTTTGAACCATGGGACCAAAACAATTACAATATCGGTTACTCTCAGTAAAAGGCCTCTTAGATTGCAAACATTTGATTTCAGTTTATACATGTTTAAAGTTTAATCAGGCAGGCTCCTGACAGCTGTCATTCAGGCGGCCCAGGGTACTGCACCCAGAGATTTTTGACAGGCCACTTTTGCTGTGGAAATCCCTTTATGATTTCAGCTTTTCAGGACTTTGTACGTTCACAATGATTTCTTAAACTAAGTGAATTGTAGCACCCAGCAAGAATTTTGGATATTTGAGGGTGTTCTGTTCCAGCATTCTGCAGTTTCAGCAACAAAAGAAAAAGGGATGTAAAGCAAGATATTGAGTTTCATTTAGCAAAACACTGCTTTTTTCCTTCTGTACTCCATTTTTACTGGTTGTGGAGCCCAGTGACATATTTCAGGAGTGAGGGCTCTGTTCCACCACTAACAACATGCATGGCAGATTGGGCAGCCATCTTCTTGTGTTTTGCAAAGCACGATTTTCAGAGGTTTTGGCGTGCACAAGGGTTTTGCAGCCATTTTGCTGTTTTCTGGCACCATCATAACACAGTGCTGAAGCATAGCAAAGCCGAAGTGGGTCAATACATCCCACACCTCTAGATTAGAGAATCCTGTATAGTGGAAGAGAGGCATAGGTTTCACAATGCAATAGGTTTCACGATATAATGAACAAAAATGGAGGTAGACCCTAGACTTAAGAGCCCTTTATATGGGGAAAAAGGGCATCACATGGGCCAGATTGACAAAACATGTTTGAAAGCCAGTGATAAGATGGCTAGCACATCTCATCATTGGTGCCAAAAAGGAGCAGCCCAATTCACGAAGGGCATCTGAATGAGTGCATCCAAGATGCCCTTTTTCACCCCTTTGCACATTTGTGCAAATCATAGGGCATTTCTGTGCAGTTAAAATCACATCCCGAATTCACAAACATGAAGCACTTTTAAATGCACAGAAATGATTGTCATCTACCTGCGCCGGTTAGGTACAGGCACAGGGGGTGGCACAAATCTTGACTGGCTCATTTCTGAGCCAGTCTTGATTTTTTCTTCAAGTCTGACTGCGGTTTAAGATGCACTGGTCACACTTGCATTTCCATCCACCAAACAGGGATGGAAATGCTTTCATTTTTCACGAGCATTTTAAAATGTGGTCCTGACACTAATGTATGCAAGGGAGCTGAACAGCGCATCTTTACGCTACTGTACAGCCCTTTCTGAAATGCTGAGCTCACCTTTGAGAATAAGGTGACCTGCGCATTTCTAAAAGTAGCATACATGAAATGAGCTTATTCTCAGCACGCCTTCCATTTGTACTTCTTTTTGAGAATCTGATCCCTTTTATGAATAGAGAGCATGATTTTCTGGCACAAATGAAGAGAAGGAGCTGCACACCCCTTCCTTTTTGCCATACAAATCTTTCGGAGTGTGGCCCATGGAGTGAAAGGTAACAGACCAGCTTCTGCTGCTGAGACCACCCCTGAGATGCGCGTCTGAGGGCGCAGTTTGCAGGCAATTTTAGGGAACATCAAAACATCCTAAACAACACATTACAGACTGTCTACGGTGCCCTGTAACGTATGCCTGACCACGACCTGGCTGTAGAATAGGACTCACCGTAGAGCATGCATAAGAGGACATTTCTATTGAAGTTTTTCTTTAGGAAAGCCTGACAGGTGGCATGGGGGGGAAAAGTTGGATAGGATTACTAAACCTCAACCAGATTTCGGGTTTTAAGATATTGCCTGAATGTGCAATGTTTTCAGCGACTCTGTCAATGTTACCTATAAAATAATGTGTTAAATATATGAACGCTTGATAAGCACCAACACTACCAAATGAAAAGTATATTTGCGGTCTCTAGGCCTTGGAGACAGAAGCCTGAGACACAAAAGGTTGCATACAGTAGCATGACTTGCCATGAGTAAGGCTTTCGATTACACAGCCTGCAGACCACGAATGAAGGCAGCCGGAGTCCATAGCAGGTAAGTGGGAGGGGAAAGGGCCAGAGTGCAGGTAACTATCAAAAGAGACTGGGATACAGCCAGGAGCAAAAGACCAACCTTGCGGTTGCGGTCTTCTCGGCCTGGAATCTGTAAGGTCGTTCCTGGTCCCGGCATTTGGACATAGATCCGAAAAGTCTGACAGCAGTGCAGTGGGTGGATGCCTTCAGTGCCCGCCTTTTCAGAGCAGTCTAAGGGGCTGGTTTCTCTTTGCATGCCCCCATGTAGGTGTGAGTTACAAATACCTGTTCTCACACTCGTTTGCAATTACTTGAATTGTTTCAATACAGAATTTCATTTGCAGTCACATGTAAAGTGTATTATTTGCTGAAATACAAATGTTCCTGTGTACAAACCTTATGCACAATTCTAAGTAAACTGCCATGTCTCGTAGCAGTAATACAAAATTAAGAGTGGCCGAAGTACTTTACAAGTAATCGTAATGTTAAAAAATGTGAGTTTGTTTTTCTAGAAAACATGCCACTGCATACATTAAATATCACCTTAATTAATGTATACCCAACTGTAGCTAGGCAAACAACTAACTATCCTAAATGAACTGCTGAACTGTGACTGTGAACTGTATTTGGTAAGTAAAATAAAATGTTTGTAAACAATATACATACCTGGGAACCTTTGGTTCCACTGTATCATGGTATTGCGTTGAGGCTCCTGCAGGGGAAGGCTCTTACCATTTTTTTAATCGTTAAAGGGCGTTCTCTGTCCTTTTAGAAATAGTATTTTTTCTATATCTAATGGGATGGTAACAATGTCTTAAAAAGCCGAGAGTGCTTGTCCTTTCTTGTCCTTTCCTTTCCTGCTGGAGACTCCGAATAATTTTCAACAATAAACATTTATTTTGAAAAGGTAATTATGATATGGTAATCAAAGAACACAGAGTAGAAAAAAACGACTGATTGAGAGTGCTAGTTACAATCGCAATTTCCATTTTACAGCAAATGAGAAGCAGAATCCTAATAAGCAAACATAATTCAGATTAAGTGTTAACGAGAACTGTAGGATTTTCCTGACAGTTATAGCTGCACGAGAAAGGAAAAGAGCGGAGTTTATTCGGGCACTCATTTGTCAAAGGGGTTTTGAGAGTATGTACCAGCACACAATGGCAACTGAAATACACCTTACATTATTACTTCAACTCGAGAAAGAGAAGAATTGGAGTCAAAACACAATTGCAGGGCAATTCAAAAATCAAACTAGTCTGCTACAGAAGATCCGAAATCAACAGTACATGATCATTAAGAAAACAATCGAAAGAGGCAAAGGTTTACAGAAACAGACTACGAAAGATGGATTGTGCACTCATCGGAATGCTGTTCTAAAATATTTAAACCAATACAATTTGTAAAGTGCTATGCCCCATAATGCTGCAGTTAGAATTCGAATTCTGTCTTCCCTTACTTAAAAAAAATCAACTTAGTGTAGTGAGTTTACAGCAAACTATATTTGTATTAGTTCTTCTCACGTGCAAAACATAAGTACATATTTTATCCAATGTTTTATTCCATTCTACTTAAAAACGTTTCTCACTATACAATAGAGTCACACAAAAGTGATCAGAAATTACTTTCACAATATAAAAATGGTGACCATAAAGGTGCCAACATAAATTTGGCATCAACTCTTCATCTTTTTAATACATATAAATCAGGCCGACAGTAACTCGTTGGCTCTGCAAGAGCTATGGCAGCATTTGGATCTCTTAATGTATATAAAGCATATCAACCTTATCTCATTAGCTCGTATTATTCTTATTGCATATATACATCATAGCAACATTAGCTAAACATGTCATGTGTCTGTTCTTTTTGCTATAATTGCTGAACATTCTTCAGGAGCCAACTACATTTATGAAGAGGTTATTATTTCTTCTACATACTGATAGAATAGGTACAGCAAGCGTTCTACTCACAGAAGCCCCATCTGCATAGATATAAACAACATAACATACCTTTAATGCAGTGTGGATTTTAATCCTATTTCTTTTTGTTTTGCCACAAGCTAGTCGTTAAAGGTTTACCTTCACTGGGTGAAACTGCTTTATGATTCATGGCTGAACCATTGCAGCACGCTTTATTAGGCATCTTTGAGAGACACCAGAAAAATATTATTTGTGTATTCCACCCTATGTGTGACCGCAAAGAAAATATATTCATAGTGAGCTTTTTACTTCAGCACCAATAAAGATTAAAAAAATGTGTTCACCCCTGTGGTTTGTTTTTTGTTTTCAAGCACCTTCTGGTGAGTATTACAGCTGTGAATCGGTCTGTTTTCATTCGTGTTCAACTGATATAACTTCCTGAACTGTAGAAGTGGAAGGTCGTTGGGAACTTTCAGGAAAATTACAAACTCCCAGTATTCCCCTCATCTGCAAGTCGCATCTCTTTCCTGTAGGATCTGGGTCTTTCCCTTGTGTACTGATGCCTCCTCGTTCATTTATGTGAGCTCCAGAGCACTAGCCCTTTACGTATTTGATGTCGAGTGAGAGCATCCTGAGCACAACTATTGACTTCTTTTGTCTGCATCAGATGCCAAAATGTAATGTCCCAAAGCTCCTTTTCTTCAGCCTTAAAGGAGTAATATCCATATTAGGCAGGAAAAACGTACTAAATGCACCATATTTATAATCACATTTCTTCATTTAAAGTCGTAAAAAATGGCACATTGTGATTTTAACACTCGTTGAGACGTACCGTGATTTTAGCATGGAAAGAGACTTGCTAAACAGATCTATTGATTTCTCTAGTCTAGGCCAGGCACCACGTTAGAGTTTGACTCATATTTTTCAGAGAAGGGACATTCCATCTAGATTCCTAAATGCAAGGAGAGTTTTCAGAGGTGTTAAAATTCTATTATTTTTTTCTTTTTTATAATTCAGTCTTGTGGTTCTAGAGAGTGTATAGACGAGCTTTGAGTTAGGAAAATCAGTTTTTACTCTCTTTTCATTAGTTTTTTTATCTACCTTCCAGCTATTTTTTTTTTTGACTACAGTCCCGCTAAAATCTTCAAGCTGCGTTAGTCTGGTGCTGCTTGAGGGGTCCAAGAGGTGGTAACAGGGAATTAAAATTGAGGCAACAGGAAGCCAGATGGATTCATATTTTGGACACTTGTCAAACCAAACTTAAGCAAGATAATGGGGGTCAGTACAAATTGGGCGGTAAGGGATACCGGGCACCGGTAAGGAGACCGGTGCTGGTAATCCCTTACTTCCCAATTCCGAGGTCCCTTAGCGGGAACGGTAAAGGATGTGTGGTCTGACCACACGTCCTTTGCGGGTCCTGCTAAGGGACCAGGGCGCTAATAACGGGCCTGCTATTCGCGAACCCGTTATTAGCCCCCTCCCCATTCCCGTTGAGCCCTATCGGGGCTCAAATGGAAATGGGGAATGGTTGGTTCAATGGGGACTTACCGGTCCCTCCAGGGTCGGAATGCACCGGTAAGTCCCCATTGAACAAGACCGGTGCCGAACCCGGCATTGGAGGCAGCCATGGCGCAAATAGCGCCATGGCTACCTCCAATCTCGGAATGAGGCCCAATGACTTTCTGTATGCAGATACCTATGTTAAATCATTTAAGTTCACAAGTTGTTAATGGTGCAATCATTGCCCTGGAAAAATACAGTGAAGTTTGCTTTTTCTGAACTAATTTAGATTTCAGATAAATAATCAAAATAGACCAATGATAGCAAATACCTTGGTCACTAGATGCAAGGGTCGGGAAGGTGTTCCTGTCAACAATTAAAATATCTTTCACGGAAGTCATTTTCAGCTACAATCACAAAGGCATATGTTGCATAACCCCAGACTTCAGAACAACATATAGGCGCAAGGAGCCTTCGATTGCTCCACATAAAGGGTATGTGTCAGGAATTCCCCCGTAACCTCCAACTGAACCTCAAAACCCTGCTGGCAGATTGGCCCAACTTATTCTCAATCCTTTCCATTTGTGTCTCCACACCGAGGTAGTGAATGGGAGATACTAGCTCCAGATATCTACCATTTACACAAACCTCATCTTGGTACGTTTAGCTGGGCCAATCACTTCAGCCTTTGTTTCGCTCTTGTTAACGACTATGATTACAAAAGGTGCCCAGTAGTTTATGCATTGCTATTTCTTAACACGTGAATAGCACAGTTTTGTTTGCAAATGACTGGAGTGCAAACACAGTCCTTCGACCCTGAGCATATCCAGTTGCTGGCCAAGCATAATGTCCCTTAAATCATTCCAGAACAGGTTGCGAGGCAGCACATGCCCCTTTCTACGGAAAGGTTCCCCTTATGATCCGCCTCCAGGCCACATCTGGCGGTTGTCTCTAAAGCCTTGTGAAGCACCTCTAGCATCTCCACATGCCCTTCCCTCAGGCCTTCCCGCCTCAGTGACTCATGCAGCAAGTTCCTATTCACGCAGTTGAAAGCTGCTTTCAGAGCCTGCTCTCCCCTTCATCTCACTGGAGATGGTGGTGCTGGCCAAGAAAGAAACAGGGTAAAAGATGGCTACAACAGAATTACATGCAAACTACAGAGGGTCTTTCTGGTTGAAAGCATAAACTGTGATGTACTGAACAAGCATTTTGCTCTGTTATGTTCAAGCAACCCTCCCTCTCCCAGCCTGCATAGGGATCTGCGTGGTATTTTTACATTTTAAAAACCTTGCTTGGTTTGGGGGTTTGAGGTGTGAATAGAACTAAAGCCCTGTTATTAAGTATGAGACAAGCAATCGAACACTGAAGCTGCTTCCGTTGCCAAGTGGCAAATGGGATGGCATGAATCATTCTCAAATGTTCCTCCGCCAGTAAATAGGTGCACGGCCTTCATGTCATCGGATCATCCTTACATCAGTTGCTAGCATGTTTACATGAAAGTTGATTGCCTTCACATGGGCATGACTGGCAGACTGGTACTGGGTCTTGGTACAGCACCATGTTCTCAACTCAGCTGCGAGCAATAGTTATCAAGCAGTACCTCACTTCCTACACACCGTCTCAAATATCATGTACATCTGGCCCGGCAGCAGATGGATTGTTAGGGGTTAGAATGTTCTGTTGTACAAGGCTGACAATTCGAGTAATTAGGAGTTAAAGGTGAGTTATGACATTGATAATGCTATGCTGGATTGTACAGAGATCAAAAACATTGTATGGGCCTCCATAGAAGGCTGTGTGAGCTGCAGGGTTGGTGCCTCAGCTGCTGATCTAACCGGCTAACAGTTCACCTTACAACAGTCATGTGTGACCAGCACTTCAGCTTGCATATTCTTTGAGACCAGCTCTTTTTCATGGGGCCAACACAAGTTCATGCCTATACATGTTAAATGATATGAAGCACTGTAAAAGCCCAAACTATTAGATTAGACAATGCTTGCTGCTTGCACTGTGTGTCGTCAGCAAATGTCAACCCCATCTACAAATGTACCCCACGTAACTGTTTGCACAGACTACACAACGTTGCCCTATACCATCACTCACCAAGGATTATGAGGAGGTGGTGGGTGGCGGTAAATGTGTGTGTCTTTATACCACCCCCACCTCCATGTGCACTCCTTGGTGTGGTCTGTCGAGATCCCGGCCCGCAACAAAAGTTTAACAGGTCAACTAGGGCAGTGCAATTGTAGGGCGCCACCAACGGCTCTCCCAGCAGGCAGCACCGGATTACCCAACACACCTTAATAACTGCAATCTTTACTTGGAAGATGATGGGAATGGGGTGGCAGTTAAATTGTTACTATACCTAGGGCACTGTGGTGTGTAACCCTCCCAAGTGTGTTGCCCATTTAAGGGGAATGTGTCCCTCCCCTGTGTATTGCCCCTTTAACACGGGCCATGACTGTGGCATGGCCCAAGCTAATAAAAGGAGCCTCTGCAGACATGTGCACCAGAACGACTGCAGACTCCCAAAGAGGAACGACTGAGTCTGTGTCTCATTCATGTAGGCCTGCAGGCCTGTACAGTGCTAGCACAGGCCCTCAGGCCATGATGCCGTGGGACCCTCGTGCCAGTACGGTGGCAGTGGTCCGCATGGTCAGGGGCATGTCTCACCCTGCCCCCACTCCAGCTGGTGCTGCTGTCCCATAGCACCATGGGGCCTGCTGAATGTCCATAGCAGGCCCCAACCCCCAGAGGTACTGAGCCTCCAGAGTGCTGATGTCCATAGCGCCACGGGGGCCTGCTGGATGTCCATAGCAGGCTCCCACCACAGGCACTGGGAATCCTTGCATGGATACTGCCTTTCAATTACATTATGAAAAGCCTCCATTCTTTGGCAGTATTTGAAGCGTTGTACTTCCTCTGGGATGTGTTGGACTCCACTTATTTTCCTGAAATACTGTAATTTCAACAGTTTGATTTATTCTGCCGATAGGTCTAGCTGTTCTTCATTAAAAATGCCTATTATATCCAATTCTGTCTCCTGGATCATTAATTGTTGCCAATAAAACTATCCTCCCAGTTCAAATAACTGCCTAATTTTGTTTCCCATCTGATAAAGGTTAACTGTCCAGACATGATCATTCCATTTAATTTACAGGTAGCTCTTAGTATGGAACAATTTCATACTTTATTTTAATGAATCATGCTGACTTCTCAAGATTCCTGCTTGCCCACTTTGTCCAAAATAATGAGAGACCAGTGTAATCTTCATTTCTAGTGCGTTAGTCGGTAACCTTTGCTTGTAGCAGGATCATGTTTTGTATATCAAGAATGTGTTAATTTAAATAAGTGAATGCGAGACAGGTTTGTTCAAGGTTAGTATGAACATATGATGCAATTGATCTCAACCTGCAGCTCTCCAAAGGTTTCGATTTTGATTCTCATGCCCCCTGGCCATCGATTATGCTGGCTAGGGATGATGGTAGTTGTAGTTGAAAACATCTGGAGAGCCAAAGTTTGCAGATCTCCGATTTAAACAAACCAATCTCGAAATGTGAAGAAAAGCTTTTGAAGGGGTGAGATGAGTAGCACACACCTTGATATGATATGATATGATATGATATGATATGATATGATATGGCATTTGTAACACGCCTATACACAGGTGTTTCAAGGCGCGACGAGGCAGGGAGGGGAGGAACAAGGGGAGACAGACAACGATCCTACTAGGCCAGGTGTCATTCAGATCGCGCAAGTGCAGGGGTGGGGGAGGGGGAAAAGTGCAAGGGGAAGGGGAGGGGGGAAGTGAAGTACAAGGTAAGTGGCGTAAAGTAATAAATAAATAGGGCCAGCTGGTGGCAAGTGCAAGGTAAGTGCAGAACAAGTGCTGGGAAAGGGGGGGGCTGTAGGGATACAGAGACAGTCCCGCAGTGCAGAGGGGTTCCAGGGCATCAGTGCAAGTGGAGAGTGGCTGGGCCCAGGACCGAGGCCGTTAAGAGTGGTCCAGTTGCAGAGTCAGTGCAGTTTCAGTGAAGAATATTAGCTGTTCAGCAGGGGAGAGGGAGAGAGAAAGCAGAAGCAAAGAGGAAGGTTTTGAGGTGCTTCCGGAACCGGAGATGGTTCTCCTCAAGTTTCAAGGAGGCAGGAAGGCTGTTCCAGATGGAGGCTCCTGCCGAAGAGAGAGATCTACCCCCAGCTCGTTGCTTCGAGAAGCGGCTGACCCTGAGGGAGTTGGAGGCGGATGAGCGAAGGGCTCGGGAAGGAAGATATTTGGGAAGAGAGAGTTGAAGGTATTTAGGACCCAGGCCCCAGAAGGCCTTGTGGACAATGCAGAGGGTTTTGAACTTTATCCTCGCAGCCACTGGGAGCCAGTGTAGAGATTTCAGTCCTGGAGAGATACGGTCCCTGGGCTTGAGGCCAAGGACAAGTCTCGCAGTTCTGTTCTGGATGATATATACAATTGTTCTAAGGTTGCAACAATGTATATCCTTTAGATTGCATTTACTTATTAATAACCCCATAGGTCCCAGATATGTATTGCGGAGAGGCACCAATTTGTAGCAATGATGTACATTTCCTAAATAATGCTGGCCAGAATGTTTCAGAGAATAAAACACAAACTGTTTCGTCAGGGAATAGAATGGCATTGCATTGTTAGGAAGGTCAGAAAGTCACTTGAAAATATACAGACATGTGATGTGCCCAAGATCACACCGTAAAGTCAGCTGGGAAGGAAAGATCAGTATGTTATTGCATTGGCACTACCAGGAACGCCGTTGGTAATAGTGCTAGTGTGAATGGGCATGAGCAAACTGCATTTTTTGGGTAATCCGCCCCCTGTTATTATCTGTGCATGGTTTACATCCCCCCACCCAAAAATAGGCTGCTTTGCGAACCGTCATAGGAAGGAAACCTAATTCGTCATATAAATTAATATTTGTCCTGCGCTTTAATCTTTTGCGAATGGGACCACTTGGCAAGGCAAACACACATTAGTCTTAATGCTAGATGAAGAAGAGATACAGCTGCATTTCCGGTAGTTATTTCTCCCATGCACCTGCGCTTTCTCAATTTCACTAGGCCTAGTAAGATCACTGTTTTGTTCTCCCCTTTTCCCCTCCCTTGCCTTGTTGCACTCTGAAACACTTGTGCATGAGCGCGATAGAAATAAGGTCGATTCATGGAATTAATGTGCACCGAAAATTCCCACGCAGAGGTGCCAAAACGTGCGATTCGCAGTAAAAATGCGAAAATCGCAGTGCAAGTGCAAAAATCGCAGGGAAACCAGCGCACATCGATTCATGGAAGTCTGTGCGCGAGAAAAACATTGGATGTGCGCTAAAAATGTGCACCACGGACGCCGGCGCACAGGTCATCCAACAGCATGCGCCACTGCCACTGCGAAATCGCACATAGCGCGGCGCACATCACAAAAGTAGGTGGAACACGGGGCGTAACACTCGGAATGGGGAACAACACGTGAAAATATGGGCATCACGGGGGAAGTACAGGAGGCAAGTGCGCGGAACGCCCACACGCTCGCCTACAACCCGTATTCATGGAATCGAATAGGGCAAACCAGTGCACGGTCAAAGACGCGCACAGGGCCAAACAAGTACGCCACAAGAAAGCAGATGGTAGCACCCCTGCACCTGAAAAAAATGTGCGCCAAAATGGGCGCTAACAAAAGCACCCATATACAGCAATGATGAATGGTCCATACAGTGGCCCTCTAGGACAAATGAGGTGCAAAGGGGTACCGACAAACACGGACACCCGCTGTGTGAAAAATAGCGTGTGTGTGTGTTCCTGGGTGCACGGGAAGTTCCACACGCGATTAGCCTGGGTACGTGTGTTTCGGGGTGCGCGGGAAGTTCCACACGCGATTGGCCTGGGTACGTGTACTTCGGGGTGTGCGGGAAGTACCACACGCGATTGGCCTGGGTATGTGTACTTCGGGGTGCGCGGGAAGTTCCACACGCGATTGGCCTGGGTACGTGTACTTCGGGGTGCGCGGGAAGTTCCAAACGCGATTGGCCTGGGTACGTGTACTTCGGGGTGCGCGGGAAGTTCCACACGCGATTGGCCTGGGTAAGATTCACACCATTTCAGCAGGGTACGTGTATTTCGGTGGTGCCGGGGAATGCTACACGTGATTTGGCCGTGTGGGTCCTCCCAGGTGTTCCCTCTACACCCTCCACGGCCCCTGCAGGCAGCCCACACCACAGGGGACTACCCTGCACCCCTGCTCATGTCCCACAGGCAACCCATCCACCATGGCCATGCCCACCAGCCAACCCACATGTCACCTTGCATTACTGATCACCAACACATGTCTCCCAGCATCCAGGGGCACCCTCCACCAGGCCCCCAAACATGTCTACCACCACCCCCACCCACCAGCAGTGCAGGGGCACACTCCACCAGGCCCCCACTCATGTCTACCACCACCCCCACCCCCCAGCATCCAGGGGCACCCTCCAACAGGCCCCCACTCATGTCTCACACCACCCCCAACCCCCAGCATCCAGGGGCACCCTCCACCAGGACCCACTCATGTCCCCCTGCACCCCCACCCACCAGCCACCAGGGGCACCCTCCACCAGGCCCCCACTCATGTCTACCATCACCCCCACCCCTCAGCAGTGCAGGGGCACCCTCCACCAGGCCCCCACTCATGTCCCCGTCCACCCCCACTCCCCAGCCACCAGGGGCACCCTCCACCAGGCCCCCACTCATGTCTACCACCACCCCACCCCCCAGCATCCAGGGGCACCCTCCACCAGGCCCCCACTCATGTCCCCCTGCACCCCCACCCCCCAGCCACCAGGGGCACCCTCCACCAGGCCCCCACTCATGTCTACCATCACCCCCACCCCCCAGCCACCAGGGGCACCCTCCACCAGGCCCCCACTCATGTCTACCACCACCCCCACCCCCCAGCATCCAGGGGCACCCTCCACCAGGCCCCCACTCATGTCCCCCTGCACCCCCACCCCCCAGCCACCAGGGGCACCCTCCACCAGGCCCCCACTCATGTCTACCATCACCCCCACCCCCCAGCATCCAGGGGCACCCTCCACCAGGCCCCCACTCATGTCCCTCTGCACCCCCACCCCCCAGCATCCAGGGGCACCCTCCACCAGGCCCCCACTCATGTTTACCATCACCCCCACCTCCCAGCATCCAGGGGCACCCTCCACCAGGCCCCCACTCATGTCCCCCTGCACCCCCACCCCCCAGCATCCAGGGGCACCCTCCACCAGGCCCCCACTCATGTTTACCATCACCCCCACCTCACAGCATCCAGGGGCACCCTCCACCAGGCCCCCACTATTGTCCCCCTGCACCCCCACCCCCCAGCCACCAGGGGCACCCTCCACCAGGCCCCCACTCATGTTCCCCTGCACCCCCACCCCCCAGCAGTGCAGGGGCACGCTCCACCAGGCCCCCACTCATGTCCCCCTGCATCCCCAACCCCCAGCCACCAGGGGCACCCTCCACCAGGCCCCCACTCATGTCTACCACCGCCCCCACCCCCCAGCATCCAGGGGCACCCTTCACCAAGCCCCCACTCATGTCCCCCTGCATCCTCACCCCCCAGCCACCAGGGGCACCCTCCACCAGGCCCCCACTCATGTCTACCATCACCCCCACCTCCCAGCAGTGCAGGGGCACCCTCCACCAGGCCCCCACTCATGTCTCCCACCACCCCCACCCCCAGCATCCAGGGGCACCCTCCACCAGGCCCCCACTCATGTCCCCCTGCACCCCACCCCCCAGCCACCAGGGGCACCCTCCACCAGGCCCCCACTCATGTCTACCATCACCCCCACCCCCCAGCATCCAGGGGCACCCTCCACCAGGCCCCCACTCATGTCTCCCACCACCCCCACCCCCCAGCATCCAGGGGCACCCTCCACCAGGCCCCCACTCATGTCCCCCTGCACCCCCACCCCCCAGCCACCAGGGGCACCCTCCACCAGGCCCCCACTCATGTCTACCATCACCCCCACCCCCCAGCAGTGCAGGGGCACCCTCCACCAGGCCCCCACTCATGTCTCCCACCACCCCCACCCCCAGCATCCAGGGGCACCCTCCACCAGGCCCCCACTCATGTCCCCCAGCACCCCACCCCCCAGCCACCAGGGGCACCCTCCACCAGGCCCCCACTCATGTCTACCATCACCCCACCCCCCAGCATCCAGGGGCACCCTCCACCAGGCCCCCACTCATGTCTCCCACCAGCCCCACCCCGCCAGCATCCAGGGGCACCCTCCACTAGGCCCCCACTCATGTCCCCCTGCACCCCCACCCCCCAGCCACCAGGAGCACCCTCCACCAGGCCCCCACTCATGTCTACCATCACCCCCACCCCCCAGCAGTGCAGGGGCAGCCTCCACCAGGCCCCCACTCATGTCCCCCGGCACCCCCACCCCCCAGCAGTGCAGGGGCACCCTCCACCAGGCCCCCACTCATGTCTCCCACCACCCCCACCCCCCAGCATCCAGGGGCAGCCTCTACCAGGCCCCCACTCATGTCCCCCTGCACCCCCACCCCCCAGCCGTGCGATTTGCCTGGGTACGTGTATTCCTGGGGTGCGCGGGTAGTCTCCCATGCGATACCATCAGGGTACGTGTATTATGGGTCCGCGTGAAGTTCCACACGCGATACCAGCAGGCTACGTGTTTTACGGGGTTTGCGGGAAGTTCCACACGCGATTGCCCTGGGTACGTGTATTTCGGGGTGCGCGTGAACTTCCACACGCGACTGGGCCTGGGAGAGCGTGTTACGTGTATTCCTGGGGTGGCCGGGAAGATTCACACGTTCGCCTATGACGCGCCAAAAAATAAATGGTCCAATCCTGAAACATGTACGCCAGCATGAAGCATGCGTACGTCGACCCGCGCAGCATAAAAGTGCGCGCAAACAACAAACAAGCTCAGACGCCAGGATGAATATACCGTTCCTAGCAGCAGTGGCCGTGGGTTACCAAAGGAGGAGGAGGAGGATAGTGAGGGCCCGAATTTTCACTCCCCGAACCAGCCTTTTTGGGATGCCTGATGACCAGGTGTATGGGAGGTACAGGTTTCCACCACACATAATACTGGACCTGGTCAGTGAGTGGGAGGATGACCTGACATCACCCACCCTGTGCTCCCAAGCACTCAGCCCCCTGGAGAAGGTCCTCAATGTACTGCACTTCTTGGCCACTGGATCATTTCAGCGGACAAGTGCCATAGTGGGTGGGGTGTCACAGGCCACGCAGTCACGCTGCCTACACCAGGTCTTGAACATCATCACTGCACGCCCATCAGTCCGTAGGCACATATACCTGCCCAGGACACCTACAGAAAGGCAGGCTGCCGCCCTCGATTTCTACAGTGTGGCACAATTCCCCAAAGTGCTAGGTGCCATTGACTGCACCCATGTGGCACTACGTCCCCCCAGGGCATCTGAGCACATCTATAGGAACCGCAAGCACTGGCATTCCATCAATGTGCAGGTAGTATGTAATACCAAGGGAATCATCACTTCAGTATATGCCAACTATCCAGGGTCCACCCACGACAGCTTCATTTACCGAATGTCTACCCTAATCCGGGACCTAGAAGCTGGCCAGCATGGCGATACATGGCTGCTTGGTGAGTATGAATGCCACTGCACATTCATGCATGTCAGATGCAGAGTTATGTCACTACCCCACTAATGATACCCATCACCTCCTCACCAGGGGACAGTGCCTACCCTCTGAGCACCCACATGATGACGCCAATTCGGAACCCCATCACGCCTCCCGAGCTAAGATACAACACAGCCCATATTGCAACCCGGGGCATAGTGGAGCGCATATTCGGAGTGCTCAAGTCACGCTTTCGCTCCCTTGACCGTTCTGGCGGGCAGCTGTTATATGCGCCCCCAGTAGTGTGCAGGATCATAGTGGCAGCATGTGTCCTGCACAATGTTGCAACATGCCGGGGCCTGGCTGTGGACATGGTGGTGCCCCCACATCCCCAACCACTTGCACGCCGCTGCGCATGGGAGGGGAGAGGGCACGGGGTGAGGCAGCCCGTACGCAGCTGGTGGCTAATTACTTCACATAGAAATCTCACCCCTGTGGAGTGCACACAGCCCTGGCACATACCATCTGATAAGCAATGATGACTCGACCTGACAATTATGGCCAACAAAGGGACACTCAACTGTCAGAACCATAGCAGCCTGAGATTGTACATGTGGAAGTGTCACAATGTGTGCATCCCTACCTACACAAACACCACAATGCAGTGTCATCAAAAGACACACTTCCATGCTGCAGAAATGAATACCCACTTGCAAAATACTACATGAAAACAGTGCCATGTCACCCAACCCCTCCCCGGCACGGCCACACAACACACCATGGCATGTCATGCAATGTGAGAGCAAACAAATTAATCCCCACAACATGCCCCAAGTGTCACCAGCTACAGTGTCACTAATGGAAACATGGCCACACATGAAATGCTCACAGTAATGCAGGACGTACAACCCACATTACCAAATACTTACCAAGAATTCCAATCACCTACACAACCTCCAACCTACCTTAAACATGACATTACAGACTTAAAAATTTGCTAGCCTCACTACCTGATGATGCCAGCACTTCGAACACTTCCAAGTATACAGTGTTAGCGCCACGCAAGAGTGTAGGTGCACTGCTTACAACATGGACTCCAGTTCCAAGGTGGACCGCCTTGTGAAGACATGAGAAATGGACCTGCAAATTAGAAGGATGAGATGGATGCAGAGGCACATATCAATACACCATGCAGTGTACAATACAACAACAATATGCACTATGAATGTATACACAGTATTGACTACAGACTGCCCACACATCGAATGGGAGTCCAATGTCACCATGTACATCAATGTCACTTGGGCACACCCTTTGCAAGCCCATGGAAACGGGAAGCAGGAGGGGTGTGTGTCACAAAAACCCAAGCATCTGAACCAAATTCATGACAAGCCTGCATGTACCCAGCCACAATGCAGCGTATGCCCACGGGAGCCACACAAGGCAACACACTGTCCCCAAAAAATAAAATAAATAAATAAATGGTCATTAATGGGCCCGGGGGGGTGTGGGGGAGGCCACCCAGGAGGTCCGAGGACAGGGTGCACACCAAAACCCACCTGTGTGGATCTTGCGAAAAAAAAACACCTCCATGGGCTCATGGCCTACACGGCTACCCTATTGTCGGAGAATCACTGCTGTCGCTCTCCTCACCCCCTGCAGCTGCATCAGGAGGTGGTGGCACTATGGGAGGCAGCCCACGCAAAGCCCTAGTCTGTTCCTCCATGGCAGCAAGCATGCGGGTGTGGTAGGTCTCGTTCTGGAGGATAATTGTGCGAAGGTCCCCATGCAACAACTCACGGGATGCCCGGACCTCCGCCCTAGTTGCCTGCATCTCAGCTGAGAGCGTACGTGTGAGACGCTCCAGCTACTGTTCTGTCCTTCTGTTTGTTGAAGCCTCAAGCTCAACAAGAGTTGTCCTGAGGTGAAGGAGTTCCACCCTCAGGGCTTCCCTGTGGCCCTGGGACTCTATGGAAATGGCTTCCCACAGAGTCACCAGTGCCGCCCGCCTGTCCCTGTCGGACGCCAACATGTCCTCCCTGTGTGACTGGCAGATGGAGTCTATTGCCTACTGTAGTCGCTCCATCAGCCTTTCGTGGGGGACAATGGAAGTGGCCACCCTATCCGTGGCCTGAGCCATCATCTCTGATGATGCTGTCTGTTGGGTTGCCATACCGTATATGGATTGCTCCCATGCGGTATTGCCAGGTGGCGGACAGCCACCACGTTGGCGGGCACCACACTTGTCTGGGACAAGGCGAACTGTGCCTTGCTGTGCCGGCACTGCCTGAGGCTGCAGGACTGCATTCCCCCTCTGATCTGCTGGCCCAGGAACAGGATCAGATGTCGCGGAATGTGACCCTGCATCCGTAACCACCAAAGGCATACCTGCCAACACTGACATCCCCATTGAGGGTTCTAACCCTGGTGCAGGTGGGTCGGACAGAACAGAATCCCTCCCAGGAACACTCATCTGCAACGGCACACAGGTCTCATCATCCAAATCGACATCTGAATACAGCTCAGGGGAGGTGCAGCCAGAGACACCCCTAGAGAGCACGACCTGCAGCAGTTGTGGGTTCTCACCCACCACCATACCACGTCCCTCACTGGTGGTCGGTCGGGCCTGAGACCCCTCCTGGGTCTGCACCATCTCCACAACCCCAGCAGTATCAAGTGCGTCATCCCCTGCAAAGACATAAAAGAAAACAAATGGAAACAGGCATTATCACTATGGCACACAATTAGGGCTGAGAGGCTACAGAAACAGTACTTGATTGACACATGTCCCACATGACTAAAACCCTCCCATGCATGCACCGTCACTGCGTGTGAAGGGTAGGCAGATGGCACACATTGATGACACCAAGATGGAAGATGAACACATTTGCTGCATGCTGCCTAGCAGTGGCATCACACATTGGCCAGTGATTGGCAGGTCAAATACACATGCCATCACACAGATGGCATGTACCCTAGCCAGAAATTGAAGAGGGAGAGGAGGGCACCAATTGTTCATTCAGTCCAGTTTGCTCATGAAATAGATTTTTTCATTGAAATGGTTCAAATGTTTAACCTGGAGCTGCCAGTCCAAAATGGTCCTATAGCACAGGGACATGTCTAAACAAATCATGTCCAGGAAACAAAGCCAGTCCACTGTACCATAGCCATGTCAGACATTTGACAACAGGACTGAGAAATCCCGAGTAAAAGTGGTGGTATGCAAACAATCTGCCTGAATAAACAGAGGTAAATAAGCAACAATGTTGTGGCAAGATGACACTTCAAGGGCAACTGGCGTGGTGTTGGGCTGGATGTCTAATGTTGGCAGAAGGGATGCTGCTATACCCAAATGCTGGTGCGCAGAATGTATAGGATGAGGCACATGGGTGACCCAAACCACTCAAGCACACACACCCTCACCTGGCACCCAAACAGAAGCCCTCCCACACACACCATGCACATGGATGACACACACATGCATGTGCACTCACCGGACAATGCCTCGTAATCTGCCAGTTCTCCCACGCCTTGGATCTGTTCCTCCGTGACGTAGGTCCCAGCAACCTGCTCATGTGGAGTGAGTTCTATGTCCTCTGCTGGAGACCCACCTCCAGTCACTAGAGTTGCGGCATGACTTGAGGCCAGCTTATTCTTTGCCCTGCGCTTCAGGTCATTCCAGCGCTTGTAGTATTCAGTAGCTGTGCGCCTCACGATTCCAAGGGCACTTATGATGTCCGCAATGGTCTGCCAGTGTGCCTGATGTTGTGCAGGTGTGGTCTTGGATCCTGCAACAATCACCATTTCGTGGTCATGTGCGGACACATACTCTACAAGTGCATTCAGTTCGGCCTCATTGAAGCTGGGCTTCCTTGACGGGCCGGACTGTGTAGCCGTGTCTGGGGCATCAGCCTCTACTGGACGAACACTCTTCCTCTTCCGCTTGGAAGGTGGTGGGGATCCTGAGTGTCCTACGCCGCTCTGGACACTAGGGGCAGGAGCCCCGGTGGACTCTCTACTAGGAGTGTGGGATTGCACACTCAGCATGGGAGTTGGTGCAGGCATTAGCTGAAGTATGATGGTGTCAGGGGGAATGTCAGCATGATGGACTTGGACCGACACTGTCCTGGCTGGGTGTGTGAGAGGTGGGGTGGATGGAGCCGCAGCTGCCCCTGCAGCCTCCCCAGCATGCCTATGCGGGGCAGCAGATGACCTAGCTGCCCCTGATCCATGTGGCCTGATGACACCAACGTTCACCGGCGCACGTGGCCTAGACCTGCTGACCTGGAAGTCAGCCATGGAGTCACCCTGTGCCAGGTCTGGTTCCACAGTGGGCTGGTCCAACAAGGGCTGAGCATGGATGGTGTCAGCCACGTTAACCTCAACCAGCGGGGGGGCATGGGTGTCCCTGACTGCTCCTCCACACATGGGGGGCTAGGGGCACCCTGCAAGTCACGGCCACGTCCTCTACCAGATCCACCACGGCCACCACTTGGGGCTCGGCCACCTTTGCCACCCTTACGGCTTGTTCGCCTCCCAGCCATGGCACTGATGTTATTGTGCATATGGGAGTCGATGTGAACTATTGTCCAAGGCAATTGGGGGTCAAAGGGGTTGGGTACCAGATGGTAATCGTACCCTAGTGCTCTAGCAAGGCTGTATGTCACCCCTGGGGAAAGATGACGGGTCACGCAATGCACAGGCACCCCAAAAAAGGGAAGTAAGGTGCACGCAACCCCTCCTAGACCACGTGCGTGGAAAAATAAACCTGCACTACGCTGTGGCACCCAGAAACACAAAAATGAACGTATGCATGTCACACACCGCCTAGAATGACCTCTGAAGGGGTACGCGACACACGGGGAAAGCACAGATGTTAAATACGTGCGTGACTCACCGTCTGCCAGGAACAAAAGTGTGAAAAATATGCGCGTGTGCGCGTTGGCAACACCCCCGCCAAAAGAAGAATTGTACGCTGTCTGAGGAGACAAGACAACAGTAGAAGGGAATGCTGTTTGAGGAAACAGGCCGAGGAAAAAGAGGAAAAGAGAAAAAGCTGTCAGAGGTAACAGGGAGTACGAACTTGAAACGCCGTGAAGTAAATCGCGTGTGAACCGACAAGAAGTACAGATTTCACCCACTCGCTCTCCACGAAAAGCACGTACAAGGAAATGGCGTTCTACACGTACCTTTTATACATACGTCACAGACACGCATACATGATGAGGCCATTTCCACCAATTACACGCTTTGACACTCGGACGTGTATCTTTTTTTTTACACGTGCCATTCTCTACGGCCATGCGCGTGATGTCATAGCTGCTCATGGGGGCCTTTGGGCCAATGAAATTGCGTATGCGTGCAGACGCGCTTACGCGCTAAGGGCCTTTCCTCGAATTACACGCAGACGTGCAGGACTTTTCACAGGCCAAATCACTCCGTATCAAGCTGGCCACGCGTAAGCACACGGAAGACCACGCTCCTGCCCAGAAAGCCGATTTACTGCCCCCCAGAGCCCTGAGCACGCACCCTCCTGCCATCTGCTGCTGCCTGACTGCCTGCTGCCCACGTGCCCTGCCATTTGCTGCCTGCACATCAGCCAGGGGTGCTGTTGCTGTGACCACCCCTGCTGGAACCGAAGACTCCCGACTGGGATTCTATCGCTCCACAGCCCAGCCCCAGGACCCAGTTGCCCACCCACTCCTGCCTCTGGGGTTGTCATGTCGGGCACTGCAACATCTGGCACCACTGACAACCCCCGGCCAGAGAGGCAGAGGGGCACCAGCTTCAGTGCCAGGGAAGTTGGTGTCCTGGTGGAGCAAGTCCTTGGGCAGTATGATGCCCTCTACGGAAGGGTGCGCGCCGACAAGGAAGGACGGACTCGGATCTGGACGGACATCGTGACTCAACGCGGAGGGGGTGGCAGTCCGCGACTTCCAACATGTCGAGAAGTGCTGGGAGGACTTCAGGTCCAGGACCCTGAACAAGGCCCGGCGCCTCTTGAAGGCAGCGGATGCTAAGGGGCGCCGGGGCCACTTGTCGGAAGATCAGATGAGGGTCCTGGAACGCATATCCCCAGCGCTCCACGTCCAGGTCCTTGAGAGGCAGACCCGTCTGGAGTCGACGGTAAGTGTACATGCATCATGATTGTAAGCTGTGCGTGTGGTGATGTGCCAGTAGTGTGCCGGTTGCACATCTGTTTGCATGGGGCCGAGTATGGCTGGGGGTGTACAGGACCGTGAGGCTAACACATGCGAGCGCTGTCATGTGTGAGACATGGATGGTGCTTGTGTGTGTAGGCTTGCATGCCAAATGCAGTTGTGTGGGCACACATGTTTGGATGAATGTGTATGTAAGTAGGCATGTTCGTGATGTCACGCATGTATGTTGTTTTCAGCTGCATGTATCAGCAATGTGTACATGTGCATGTGTGTGTATTTGACAAGGGTGCAACAGTGATGCAACATGGATGCATGTGACAGCGGGATGTGGAAGCCTGATTGGCAGATGTGACATGAATGCCCATTGGAACACTGCGACAGTTGGCTGAGGTGTACACATGCATGCAAGTGTGGTGGTGTGCGTGCATGTGTAGTGCACTCCCTGTGTTGCATGTGATGTCTGGCTCACCTTTGCCTGCTCATGCTGTTGTATGTGTATGGATAGTGCTGGCAGTTACGATGTGGCTGTGGTATGGCTCATGTGTGCATGTAGAAATGACATGTGTGTTGCCAATTGTGATGCCATGTCTGAGGTTTGCCAATGCCACTCATGTGCAACTGTCATGTGTGTATGTGTCCATTGTACAGTGCCCTGATGCCTGTGTTTTATTTCTCCCTGTCTGCAGCGTCAACTGATGAAGAGGGCGGAGAAGGTGCTGTGGAGCACAGCGGCGGGGATTGCACCGCCAGCCGGAGACGCAAGGCCCAGCTCCCCTCCCAGGTTGTGATCTCGTCGGGGAGTGAGGAGTCTGGTGCCGAGACCCAGGCTGCAGCTGCCGGGGGGAGGTCCAAGAGGCGGAGGTCGGAGTCGGACTCCTCGGCAGCAGAAGGGGCAGCTGGGACCCCACAGGGCCCAACGGGGGAAGATGGCAAGGAGTCATCCAGGTTGGTGGGGGGTTTGGTGGAGGAGGAGGCCGTGCAAGCAACAGAGACGGGGTCTGGAGGTGGGGATTCCACTGGTGCTAGTGGTGCAGTGCAGGACCAGGGACAGGAGGCAGCACAGGTCGCCGCGGAGGTGCCTGTGTGCAATCCTGTCACTGATCCTGTCACTGCATCATCTTGCACCAGCAGGGATGCCTACGTCGAGACCCGTTTTCAGGCAGGGGATGAGCTCACGACAACTGGCCTTCCTCTGCCTGCAGACGTGGCTATCCGGGTCCGGGTTGAGCCTGTCCTGACTGGTGTGGCATTGCGTCAACGGGCCATGCTAGGTGACCTGCAGTCTTTTCATGAGGAGACTGCACGTCATCTCGAATGGCTTGTTGACCGCGTCGGCCTACTGGGACAGGTCACCCAGGCCGGATTCCTCCGTTTGATGGGCCTTGCTCAGACCCCCTCCTCAACTGAACCCCCTATGCGCCAGTCGTCCTCCGTGCCATCTTCCCACCCATCAGTCACCTGGGTGCCCTGTGGAGCTGCCTCTGACGGTGCGGCCAGGCTGGTGGAGGAGGCATCCCTGCCACAGTCGGGAGTCGGACGTCCAGCAGGGGTGGCCACATCAACGACTGCACCCCAGCCAGCAGAGGATGTGCAGGCAGCAGGAGGCAGTGCACGGGCAGAGGCGCAGCAGCAACTTGGTGGGAGCCATGATGGCTCGGGGCCTTCGACATCGGAGGGGCAGGCATCGGCCGGAGGGCAGGAGGACCCAGGACGGGAAGTGTCTTCCGTGTGGCAGCGGTTGGGCCAGGCCATAGATACGGAGCGGCAGCGGGCGGAAGAGGCACGGGTCATGATGGTCAGGGCGGAGAACTCCATGCGGAGGGCTCTGAGGTGGGCTGAGTGCCTCGAGGCAATCCGCAGGGAGTTTGGGGGGAACATGTGGACGGCCCTGCGGACCCTCGGGGCCATGGAGGAGGAGCGCCTCCGGGACATTGAGCAGGAGTTCGATGATGCCCTGGCCCGGAACATCCCGAAGTGAGCCGTCGGACTAGCCCACTGCCCTTGTAAATAGTTCTGTAGTTTGGTTTAGCATTTTTTTTGGACCTTTTGGACAATGGGCCACATTTTTGTATGTAGTTGTTTTTTTTGTAGGTAGTGTTATTAGATAGGTTTCATTTCTTCGGTTGGGATCATGGACCCTGGATTGTTTATCTGTATATAGTTGACTTTTGGATTTTCATTTTTTTTTATGATTTCCCCATGGAGCAATGGTTTTCGATTTTAATTTTCCATTGGATTTACTTTTGTGGACTGTGACTTTGGACACCTTTCGTTTGCATTATGATTTGTGGTTTTGCATTATTTCACGTACCTGCTGTTTTTTTTTTTTAATTTCCATTATTGTTTGTTTATTTTTGATTCAATTTATGTTGCGTTTAATACAGATTTTTTCTTCAAACTTCAATGTGTAGTATCATCTCATTGGTTTCATGCATATCATGATATGGGTTTTGACATTCACTGACACCCATTGGGTGTATGTGAGGGACATGTGTTCATTTCCAAACTTGCAATTGGGGTTCTATCATGTTTTGCCATTTCTAAGTGGGTGGATGCAATACTCAGGTGGGTGTTTGGCATTTGGAGGCTATCCATAAGGGCCAGGGATCTAGATTGTGGTGACATGTTGGCTGGGGGACATGAGTGGGGGCCTGGTGGAGGCTGCCCCTGGTGGCTGGGGGGTGGGGGTGCAAGGAGACATGAGTTGGACATGAGTGAGGGCCTGGTGGAGGCTGCCCCTGCACTGCTGGGGGGTGGGGGTGATGGTAGACATGAGTGGGGCCTGTTGGAGGCTGCCCCTGCACTGCTGGGGGGTGGGGGCGATGGGAGACATGAGTGGGGGCCTGGTGGAGGCTGCCACTGCACTGCTGGGGGGTGGGGGTGATAGGGGATATGAGTGGGGGCCTGGTGGAGGCTGCCCCTGCACTGCTGGGGGGTGGGGGTGATGGTAGAAATGAGTGGGGGCCTGGTGGAGGCTTCCCCTGCACTGCTGGGGGGTGGGGGTGGTGGGAGACATGAGTGGGGGCCTGGTGGAGGCTGCCCCTGCACTGCTGGGCCTTGGGGGTGATGTGAGACATGAGTGGGGGCCTGGTGGAGGCTGCCCCTGCACTGCTGGGGGGTGGGGGTGATGGTAGACATGAGTGGGGCCTGGTGGAGGGTGCCCCTGGTGGCTGGGGGGTGGGGGTGGTGGGAGACATGAGTTGGACATGAGTGGGGGCCTGGTGGAGGCTGCCCCTGCACTGCTGGGGGGTGGGGGTGATGGTAGACATGAGTGGGGGCCTGGTGGAGGCTGCCGCTGCACTGCTGGGGGGTGGGGGTGATGGTAGACATGAGTGGGGGCCTGGTGGAGGCTGCCCCTGCACTGCTGGGGGGGTGGGGGTGATAGGGGACATGAGTGGGGGCCTGGTGGAGGGTGCCCCTGGTGGCTGGGGGGTGGGGTTGGTGGGAGACATGAGTGGGGGTCTGGTGGAGGCTGCCACTGCACTGCTGGGGGGTGGGGGTGGTGGTAGACATGAGTGGGGGCCTGGTGGAGGGTGCCCCTGGATGCTGGGGGGTGGGGGTGGTGGGAGGCATGAGTGGGGGCCTGGTGGAGGGTGCCCCTGGTGGCTGGGGGTGCAGGGGCACATGTGTTGGTGGGCAGTAGTGCAAGGTGACATGTGGGTTGGCTGGGGGGCATGGCCATGGTGGATGGGGTGCCTGCGGGACATGTGCAGGGTAGGTCCCTGTGGTGTGGGCCACCTGCAGGGGCCGTGGAGGGTGTAGAGGGAACACCTGGGAGGACCCACACGTGCAATTCACGTGTGGTGCACCCTGCGCACCCCTGGAATACACGTACCCTGATGGAATCGCGTGTGATACTTCCTGCGCACCCCTGAAATACACGTACTCTGCTGCTTTTGCGTGTGATACTTCCCGCGCACCCCTGGAATACACATGCCCTGATGGAATTGTGTGTAATACTTCCTGCGCACCCCTGGAATACACGTACCCTGCTGTTTTTGCGTGTGATACTTCCCGCGCACCCCTGGAATACACGTGCCCTGATGGAATCGCGTGTGTTACTTCCCACGCACTCCTGATGTACACGTACCCAGGACAATCGTGTGTGGAACTTCCCGCGAACCACTGAAATACACGTTCCCCGCTTGGCGTTTGCTGTTTGCCAGCCCTGTGGTCCAGGGTTAGCGCAGCCCTTTGCGATGATTTTGGGATTTTTAAGGCTTTTCCTTGCGCGAGGGCGTTCTTGGGGGCGTAACTGGCGCTGCTGCAGGATCGCTGTGCCACTCTGCGCCACGGCTGGTTTCGGAGGCTAAAATCCAAGAATACGCTTTGCGATGAAAAGGATTTTTTCGCACGCGGCTGGCGCAGTGCATCGCACGGGGACACTGTGCACCAGACGCGTGCGCCATTTTTGTGCGAATTTCTATGAATTACCCAAAATATCTCTGTTTAGGCTGGAACTGCATATGAATCCGCCCCCAGAGATATGGAAAAGGAGAAGGGTGCTGGTGGAGTCCTGTGTCCTTAGTTTCAGTTGCATATGAACTGATCATCCGAAAATCGCACATAGACTGTACAACATCAAAATGGCACGTTCACTGAATGGGGAATGTAAGGATACACTATGGTCTATGAATTCTTCTCAGAGCTGATCATTGTATACTTTTAAGAAATGCTCTGGGGATGTGAGTTGGGTCTTGCTTTGCCACTTGGGAGGAACGCGATTAGTCTTGTGAAGTGCAAATAGAAGTGTTCTTCTTATTCTATGAAAGACGTAATACACATCCCATGAATGAAGAGATATGCGTGCACTTTAAAGCACCAGCCAAGCACTCTAAAATAAGATCATGAACTTGAGATATACAGTAGAATAGGCCATTTCAGCGATCAAGCCACAGATGCCCAAAGCCACCCAATAGAACCATTCCTGGAAGTTCATCCCAGCTCAGAGCCAGTGAGCAATGTGTTTTGGGTATGCACTTTGGTGTACTTCTTGGGTTGGGAGACCAACATTGTGCGCGGAGCCAGTGTGAAACATCAACTTTGCAATACAGGGAGCAAAGTGGTAGAGGAGAAGTGCTAAACTGGGAGTAGGTAGTGGTAGTTTGGGGAGGTGTGCAAATAGACTGTGGAGTGGAAGGGGAGACGGAGTGAGGAAGGTGGGTGTGGCAGATAAGTAAAGTAGGAGGGGTAGAGTTGGAGGGCAGATGGGAAGGGACTGGCCTTTGGGGGGTGTCCCCTCGAGAGTTGGAAGGGCAAGCAGAGATTGGCGGGGGGGGGGCTGGAGGAAGAGCTATTCTTTTCAGAACACTGGTTGCGCAAAGGTTTGTTCACCGGGGGAGTACTACTCGCAATTATCTCATACAACGACGCACTTGAGCTGAACAATTGCAATGCCCAATGGGATCGATATCCATACTTACCTCATGTTTTCACAAGAGCTGTCACCAGTAGTATTTTTGACTGACATTAAACATGGCGATTTGGAGATTTTCCCTCCATGCTTCTAGAAACACTGTGAAGTTCGGAGTTGGTTTTTCAATCATATGCCACAGCTCCCGGCATGCTCTGTACCCATTGCGCATGCACGTGATTTCCATTCCGCGTTTCCTATGTAAACCCTAAAGATGAAGACGCCACCACACGGAAATGAGTGCACATCAGGTTTCTTCCATGCTCCATTTCAGGTTTATTTTTTACACACTGCAGTTTTCTACAGATTGTAATTGGGGGCTACCCTGTGACATGTTTTTGCCCCATGGCACTAACTCTGACCAGTATTCTACACTGCTTGTGGATTTTCCCTATGTCCTTGCTTGTTGCCTGCCGACACTGACTTTAGGCAGTTTCTGGATGGCTTGTGGATTTCCTCCTTGTTTTTGGCAGATGACCTTGGCTTTTCTACCAGTTTGTCCCCTTGGATTTGTGTTCTTTACAAGAGGTTCCACTCATCATTCCCTTCTGCCAGTGTGTTTTTCGCAGACTTCATCCATACCTCTTCCTCGTACCATCGGGGCATTGTGGAATTCCTGTTCCCTCTGTTCATACCTTCAGGTCTACTGTTCCCAACATTGTGCCAAATGGTTTTGCATTTCTGATTTGCCATTTACCATCATCAGTGTTTCAATGTTATTTCCACTCTTGTATCACATACTTTCACATACATCAATCAAAGAGGAAGACTCCATCACTGCGTATTCCCCAAAGACTACTTCAGGCTCCGGTTATCCATACTGAATTTCTCTAAAACATTTCTCTTTTCAGTAGTTCCAGAGCAAAACGGCCCATTTGAGCGAACAAATTACTCATGTTCTTTTGGAAGAATTATTCTTTATTTTTTCTATTCTTTGTTTTCCTACAGCTTGGTGTGGGATGTCGGTTCTGCCCTACATTTTCGCCCATCACTTCCGTTCTAGATGGGAGTTTGGGAGGGAGGTCCATGAATTCTCTCTGTGGTTTTTACATGAGGCATCCTGACAAGCGGTGAAAAGAAATTACTTTTGTTTCCAATTTCGTCCCACTGCATCTGTACGCATGCTCGGTGGGGTGATTGACACCATTGCATATGGTGGCCCGGACCTACTGCTGTTAGATGTAGGAATGTGCCTTCATCCTCATGAAACCTTTAGAAGAGTGGATCTACAACTGTAACATAATGCCTCACTGACAGGAGGGGTTCCAGTAGACGATTGTCACAAAATATCATTGCTTCATTGTGTGCGCAATTTTTGCAAAACAGAACACATTGCACCAAGCCATGCCTACTTGGGACCGCATTTAACTGAATAGACGGCATAAAAATAGCCCATACTTTATGCTTTAAGTATTGATGTGGTCAGTCGTCCAGCTCATATATGACCTCAGTGTTAGCACTAGGACAAGCATTGCCCTGGTGAACAAAATAGAAGAATACGTTTTTGCCCTAGCGTTAAGACAATGCAAAATGGCACTTGCACCAGTGAAACGTTTCTGTAATTACACTCTTGGAGGCTGAACAATACCCCACTAAGACACCCAGTTCTTTGTGGAAAACTTGAAGACAGTATTGATACATATCATGGAAATAGAAAAGTAGATGATTAAACATGTGGCACACAATATGAGAGCATCCAACGCCAAATTCAGGGGAGAGATTGTCAGAATTTGAGGAAAGACATCGAAAGGAAAATGTGCATACATTAGCCAGACAACTGAAAGCAGCATGAGGAAAATTAGAAACATTTCTTTCTGAAAACATTGAAAGAACATGCATAAATTAAACAAATCCATAAAGTTTTGGGATAGGAAATACCAAAACAAAATGATAGCTTTGAAACTGAGATGTGACGGAACTCAATGTTTTACAAACAAATTAAGGCAGGTGGAGGAATTCCTCTTTGTAAAAAGCAGCCAACGCGTAATATCTTTGAAGATTGCTACACCATATTGCGCTCAGCAGACCATATTGTCACTCGCAGTCGCGGCCATCGCCGTGACTGGCGTTTACTTCCGCGTTGGAGTTTGAGAGGTCATGGGGGAAGGTTGCTTTAGTCCCTTTTTTGTGTTTATGGCCGCAGCTCCTAACGCGAGACGCAACGCTGCCGGGAGTATAAAATCCCTGCCTCCCGGCAGGTCATTGCGTTGCAACCCCTCTCCGTTGTTTACTTCGTTTCTGGGTCCTTCGCTCTTCCTCTGCACCTCGCTTTGGATTCTACTAGGGGTTAATATTTACCCCCACGCGGTTACTTCTCATAGGTGTCCAGTCACCAGTAACCTCCATACTTTGTTTCCCTTTGCCATCCGCCGACCCCCTTTAGGCGGCGTCTGCCGTGCTCTCTCTCTCTCTCTCTCTCTCTCTCTCTCTCTCTCTCTCTCTCTCTCTCTCTCTCTCTCTCTCTCTCTCTCTCTCTCTCTCTCCCTCTCGTCCTCTCACCTAGCTCTTGAGTCTGGTCATCGCGGGGTTTTCTCTCCCGTGCTCCCGTGTTCCTCCGCAGTGCCTCTCGGAAGACTTCTACCTTCAGTCCGGACCTCCCAGCTGCTGTTTCCCTCGCCTCTCTCCAGGTCGACCGCTACAGTGGACGTTTTCAGCGTTTGGTGATCCTTCGCTTCCTCCTCTTCATCGGTGGACTGCTGGCCTTCTGAGAACAGTCTTGGCACCTCCTATCAGGGTTTTTTCCCCTAGTGGGTTTTTCCCTGCTTTTTCTGGTTTGATTCCGGAGAGGGGGTCGCTGTGCCGCTGTTCACACCCAGCGGCCACAGTGGCTTCTCTCCGTGACAAGCCCTCGCACCAGAGGAAAGAGAGAGACTACCTGGCACGTCGAGGCCTGCAAGATACCATCGACTCGGAAAGCCCAGGTGAGGAGAACGTGGGTACGGAGGGAACACAGTCAAAGGTACCCCTTCAGTCACAGATTGCAACGCCAAAGAGTATCACGATGTCAGCTGACGAACAAGTCCAAGAGCTCTGGAAGGCATTCCAAGCGATGTCCCAAGAGCTACAAGGGGTCAAGACTGAGAACGCTTTGCTTAAACAGATGGTTGCGGCTAGGGAACCTACTCCCTCGGAATTGCCACCCATGGCACTGTCCTCGGGGAAATTTGATGGCTCCCCAAAGAAGGTAAAGGAGTTTCTCGAAGCATGCCTGGTTCACTTTACGTTCAGACCCCGTACCTTTGCTACAGATCAGGCCCGGGTGGGTTTCCTAATAACCAACATGACGGGAAACGCTCTTTCCTGGGCCACCCCTCTGGTGACTAGCGGAAACGCCATTCTGCAGGACTATCCGGGGTTTCAGAATCTTCTCAAGCACACCTTCGAACGACCAGAGCTCTCCTTTACAGCCTGCGAAGACCTGTTGGATGTCAGGCAAGGCTCGCTAGACGTGTTATCATACATCTCCTCTTTCAAGACATTAGCAGCCGGGGCCGGATGGCCCGAGACAGCCCAGTATGCCATTTTCAGAAGAGGACTGAAGGAAGAAATTAAAGACGAGCTAGCCAGGTCTCCTCGTTCTCCTACTTTCACAGATCTACTTTCTGCTGCTCTTCACATCGAGTATCGCCTTCAGGAGAGACGAGTTGAACGTCGTAAGCAAAGGACTCCTGGCCATAACTCAGACCCCTCTGTACCCGTTCTCCCTGGTCGCTCTACTAACATCATTACGGAAGAACCTATGCAGATCGGTGCTACCAGGGCGCCCTTGTCCGCTGCTGAAAGACGTCGCAGAAGAGAGAAAGGACTGTGTGCCTACTGCGGATCAGAGCAGCATTTTCTCAGAGACTGCACAGAACTGTCAAACAAGAGGTCGGGAAACGACTACCCTCGGCGTTAGTAGGGACAAACGACCGAGGGTCTTTAAGAAATCTCCATCGTCCCTATGTTTCTCTGTCAGTGACCTCTTCCGAGTCTAAGGAAGATTCCAGGCTAATGGTCATTCCAGTACAACTCAACCTCGGAAACCATCAGGAGGAGACACTGGCTCTGTTGGACTGTGGCGCGGCAGGGAACTTTGTTGACACCGTGTGGGCTGACAAGGTGGGCCTCCGTCGAATTCCCCGGGCAGAAGGTCAGAAGGTGGAAGGAGTAGACGGCTCGCCTTTGTCCTCAGGTCCTATCACCCATACCACTGAGGAACTCACTTTGACGATCAACCAACATAAGGAAGTCCTGAGTTTTGATATTATCAGAGCGGCTCATTTTCCCATCATCTTGGGCATTACCTGGCTCCGACGACACAATCCTCTGATTAATTGGACCGAGAACCAAATAAGCTTCAGTTCCCCATATTGCGCTACTAACTGTTGTTCTCTGGAAGGTCGGGCTGATCTTCAGCCAGTCAAGGTGTTTCCCAATAATCATGTAGGTATCCATGCTTTACCCTATTTCTGCTCAGATTTTTCAGACGTTTTTCAGGAGTGCCTCCATGCCAGACTTCCACCCCATCGGCCAGAGGACTGCACTATCGACCTGGAGCCCCATGCCTTGGTGCCATTCGGAAGGATGTTCGCCCTCACTCAGACCGAGAGACAAGTGCTTCAGAAATACTTGGATACCAACATGGAGAATGGTCTCATACAACCTTCCAAGTCCCCAGCAGGAGCCCCTTTGTTTTTTATAAAGAAAAGAGATTCCACCGATCTTAGACCTTGCATCGACTACAGGGGTCTAAATACAGTGACAGTCCGTGACAGGTATCCGATGCCCCTAATCACGGATATTATTGAGGCAGTGCAAGGTGCTCGAATCTTTACCAAACTGGACCTACGAAACGCTTACCATTTGTTGCGGATAGCCAAGGGTGACGAATGGAAAACTGCGTTTCGTACTCCTCTGGGCCTATATGAATACAAGGTAATGCCGTTTGGCTTGGTGAACGCCCCTGCGGTATTTCAGAGGTTCATGGACCGGATGTTCTCCGACATGCTTTCCATCTCGGTCATCATCTATTTAGATGATATCTTGGTTTTTTCCCCTAATATGAGAGAACACATAGCACAAGTACGACGAGTTTTGGAGCGTCTTAAGGAAAACCATCTTCTGGTCAAAGAGGAGAAGTGCAGCTTCGCGGTACCTTCGGTACATTATCTGGGATACGTGCTATCAGAAGAAGGGATCGCCATGGATCCTGACAAGATGCAAGTGATTCTTGGCTGGCCGGCCCCGACCTCTGTCCGGGAGGTTCAGAGGTTCTTGGGTCTTTCAAATTACTACCGAAGATTCATTCCGAACTTTTCAGAGGTGGTGTTTCCCATCACCCGCCTACTCAAGAAGACGGCCTATCCTTTTTCCTGGTCTACTGAAGCAGAAAGAAGTTTCTGTCATCTAAAAACCCTCTTCTGCTCTGCCCCGATTCTGCAGCATCCAAACCAAACTCTTCCATTTATTCTGGAGACGGACGCCTCCGCTATCGCTGTAGGAGCAGTGTTGCTTCAGTCTTTCAACAAGGTGGAGCATCCGGTCGCCTATCTCTCTAAGACTCTTTCTCCCAGCCAGCTCAACTACTCGGTTTTGGAGAAAGAATTGTTGGCGATGAAATTGGCTTGTGAGGAATGGAGGCACCTTCTCATGGGTGCCCGTCATCGGTTTCTCATTCGCACTGACCACAAAAACCTCAAGGCTTTACAGGACATGGAATGTTCTAACTCCAGACAAGCTAGATGGGCCTACCTGTTTTCGCAGTACGACTTCCAGATCACGTACATCCCTGGGTCTCTCAACCGTCTGGCTGACGCTTTGTCTCGCAAAGATTCCCACTTGGAAACAGTAGCGGTCAAGTCTGAGCCGTTATTCCACAGAAATCGGATCTTAGCCACAGTGAGTTCTTTCCTTCAGGAGGTCAAGGCTGCCGTTGCGCAAGAGGCTCCCCAGTTCTCTTTTTCCGTTGATTCTCCTTTCCAAATCAAAGACGGCTGGGTCTTCTACAAGAAGAAGTGGTATATTCCTGAGGGGTCACTGCGCCGGAAAATCCTTAAATGGTGTCACGACTCACGTCTAGGTGGACACCGAAGCGGGAATGGTACGTTGGAACTCATCTCGAGATCGTTCCAGTGGCCCAACATCAGGAGAGACGTGTTTAACTACGTAAAGACCTGCCCTACTTGTGCCAGTGTCAAATATGCTTCCGGGAAGCCCCTAGGACTTCTTACCCAAGCAGAGATGCCGACTCGCCCGTGGGGTCTCATCTCCACGGACTTCATAGTGGAGCTTCCCGACTCCGAGTCATGCACATGTATCATGGTGACAGTGGACTCTCTAAGCAAGCTAGCC
Source organism: Ambystoma mexicanum (assembly GCF_040938575.1). Lineage (NCBI taxonomy): Eukaryota > Metazoa > Chordata > Amphibia > Caudata > Ambystomatidae > Ambystoma > Ambystoma mexicanum. The sequence goes on from NC_090936.1 coordinate 918,939,143, forward strand.
CATTTCTCTCCTCTTCCAGGACTCCCTTCGGCCACCAAAATGGCAGAAACCTTTGCCCGAGATATCTTTAAGCATCATGGCCTCCCCGACAAGATGATATCCGATCGAGGAAGCCAGTACATATCCAAATTCTGGACGGCTTTATGTACTCGATTGGGGATGGAAAGGGCCCTATCCTCAGGGTTTCACCCCCAGACAAACGGCCAAACGGAGCGACTCAACGCAACTTTGGAGCAGTACTTGCGATGTTTTATTTCCCAGTGCCAAGATAATTGGGTTTCTCTACTCCCTACGGCGGAATTCGTGTACAACAACTCCAAGCACAGTGCCACTGGCCTATCACCTTTTTATTGTACCTATGGCGTTCACCCGCGTTATCTAATGCCCGAGGTACCCAGTTACTCCAACTCTCCCACTGCAGAAGAGGTGTTAAGTAATCTCAAGGAGGCCAGGGACAGTGCATTAACGAGTTTGGCGGATTGCAGACGGCGGAATAAGACCGAGGCCGATAAACACCGCAGGGATACACCTTCATGGAAACCGGGGGACAAAGTGTGGTTGTCCACCAGATTCCTTCCCAGATGGACAAGGCCTTCTAAACTATCTCCTCGTTTCTTGGGACCTTTTCCCATCCTCTCCAAGGTCAATCCAGTTGCCTATCGCCTACAACTCTCTCCGTCTCTCAGACGCATACACCCTGTTTTTCACGCCTCTCTTCTTAAACCTTACTATTCAGATCCCAATCACCGGTCTCTCCGCCGGAAACTACCTGTCACTACAACCGACCAGGAGGAATACGAAGTTTCCGCCATTCGTGATTCCAGATTCCTTCATGGTCGGTTGGAATACCTCCTGTCATGGAAGGGTTTCCCAAGGTCGGAGGATTCCTGGGAGCCAGCTTCCCATGTACATGCCCCTCAACTGTTGGCAAAGTTCCATCGCTTGCACCCAGGTAGGCCTGGGCGGTTGCACTCTAGGGGGGGGCATACTGTCACTCGCAGTCGCGGCCATCGCCGTGACTGGCGTTTACTTCCGCGTTGGAGTTTGAGAGGTCATGGGGGAAGGTTGCTTTAGTCCCTTTTTTGTGTTTATGGCCGCAGCTCCTAACGCGAGACGCAACGCTGCCGGGAGTATAAAATCCCTGCCTCCCGGCAGGTCATTGCGTTGCAACCCCTCTCCGTTGTTTACTTCGTTTCTGGGTCCTTCGCTCTTCCTCTGCACCTCGCTTTGGATTCTACTAGGGGTTAATATTTACCCCCACGCGGTTACTTCTCATAGGTGTCCAGTCACCAGTAACCTCCATACTTTGTTTCCCTTTGCCATCCGCCGACCCCCTTTAGGCGGCGTCTGCCGTGCTCTCTCTCTCTCTCTCTCTCTCTCTCTCTCTCTCTCTCTCTCTCTCTCTCTCTCTCTCTCTCTCTCTCTCTCTCTCTCTCTCTCTCCCTCTCGTCCTCTCACCTAGCTCTTGAGTCTGGTCATCGCGGGGTTTTCTCTCCCGTGCTCCCGTGTTCCTCCGCAGTGCCTCTCGGAAGACTTCTACCTTCAGTCCGGACCTCCCAGCTGCTGTTTCCCTCGCCTCTCTCCAGGTCGACCGCTACAGTGGACGTTTTCAGCGTTTGGTGATCCTTCGCTTCCTCCTCTTCATCGGTGGACTGCTGGCCTTCTGAGAACAGTCTTGGCACCTCCTATCAGGGTTTTTTCCCCTAGTGGGTTTTTCCCTGCTTTTTCTGGTTTGATTCCGGAGAGGGGGTCGCTGTGCCGCTGTTCACACCCAGCGGCCACAGTGGCTTCTCTCCGTGACAAGCCCTCGCACCAGAGGAAAGAGAGAGACTACCTGGCACGTCGAGGCCTGCAAGATACCATCGACTCGGAAAGCCCAGGTGAGGAGAACGTGGGTACGGAGGGAACACAGTCAAAGGTACCCCTTCAGTCACACATATAGACTGTGAGGACCAATAATGGTATCTTGTGGGGATCAGATGAGAGACACACTGGATGGAAGAGCGCATTCAGAGCAACATGTTCTAATGGCCATTAAGTAGTTTAGAAATCCGAAAGCCCCAGAACCTCAAATCTTCATGGCTTTTTTTCACAAGAAATGTGATTTATGTTCTTCAATCAGGGAAAATGATGTGCTGCATGTCATTATCGGCACTAACACTATTTACTAAAACTAATTAAGATCCACAAGAGTGTTCTTCTCGCCTTATTATATGTCACTTAAACATGGAGGATGCATTCTGCGCCAGAATCTTTCCCAAGCAATTTTAGATAATCCTGTCATCCTTGATAGACCTAGGCCAAACTGGTTTTTTAACAAAAAGACATGCTGTTGACAATACAAGGTGACAAAGAAACATAGCACAAAGTGCCATTTAAAAAGAAACCTCTCTCGTCATTTCAGCTTTCGATGATGAAAGATAATCTTTTCACCAACTGTAATTACTCCAAATTAGTTTCGGCAAAATGCACATTTGTAGGACCTATTGCATGATTTATTTATTGTAAATGTTCATCTCCCACTACCATTGAAATAAACAGTTCCCTAGCACACACTAAATTCACTTAGCAAGTGGTACTAGACAAGGATGCCCTGTTTCCCCAGTGATATTTGACTTTTGTGTTGAACAAAAGAAGACTAGGATGGATAAGCAAATTGAAGGTCCATGTTTTGGAGGACTAAAACACAAATCCAGCAATTATTAAATATGATGTCATATACGTGATAAACAGCTCCTACATCTTGCTTCCAAACATTGTAAGAGAACTGGAAGTTTAGGTGAAGCCTCAGTCTTAAAATTAATTATATAAAAATGGACAGAATAAGAATAGGTTGTGTCTGACCTCAAGCAGCAATCACATTTAGATATGAATACACACACATACCATACTTTGAAATTCAAATTTCCGGATCATTCTCCACTTTAATATGTAATGTTCTCAATCTATTAAGGAACCTTCTGCAGAGAACAGGTGGTCAGAATTACTGGGGGGTCGGGGGGGCATCCCTAGTTATCAAAACAATCAAATTCTTAAGGGAATGCTTTGTGACTGACGAAAATATAACTGGCCTTTAAAAACAACTGTTCTCTGAAGTCAGATTGGAGGAAAGGACCAAAATGTCTAATAATACATTTAAATGCTAAAAGTTTCAATAAACAAAAAAGGCAAAAAAAAATACAGGAATTTCTGAAAACGTGTTAATACATTGGATTTATTGTGGTTTGGAAAACCAGCTAGCATTAAAATGAGTTTTCCACCTAAAGTATCATTTGTACTTCTAGCTCTACCAATTCAACTCCCAAATAATTTAATGGAATAAATACAAAATTGGATTTCCAGTTTCATTTGGGCAGAGAAATGCCTGGATTACCAACAAGAGTACTTGCTAGGTTCCAGTGTTGCTAGCACAGACAGGGGTCGACATCTTTGAATGGCAAAATGAGGACTTAGTGAGACAACAATGGGTCAACATGAAACAACCTGCAACAGCAAACAATCCAAAGCAATTATTGCTCTAGGTGGAGCATCGATGCCCAATGTATTTACACAAACAGAATTGTTCAGACAGTACTGCAGTATTGTGATAGTATCCTGCAACGTTGGATTTGCTCATTGTTTCCTTCTCCAGATATGTCAATTTTGCAAAAATGTTAGCCCATTTAGCCCAGAGCAATATGTTCCTTAACAATAAAATAGATTTTTAATGCAATGTTTACCAGTGACCCGAAATAGAACATACGCTTTGGGTTAAGGGTTAAAAGTGTGGCGTAGGGGGGCCAATGGGGAGTATTGGGTAACCCCTATACAGGGAAGAAGGGGTAACAAATCAAAGAAACAAGATTGAAAGTACATGAATACATACATTCTTCATCAAACCATTTTCATAGTTTTTTTTTTTAAACACAATGGGCCTCATTCCGACTCAGGCGTTAAGGGGTTTACGGCGCCGTAAACGGCACCGACCCTTAACGCCTGATTACAAGGTTCCCTTTGCATGATGGCTGTTTAACGCCTGCTTTTTGCAGGCGTTAAAAGCCATGCCGCAACATGACCTTGGTGCTAAGTACGGTGCCGCAATTTGCGGCACCGTACTTAGCGCCTTTCCCCATTCCCATTATGCCCTATGGGGCAAAAATGGGAATGGGGAAGGGGCCATTGGTGAATGGGGAATTACCGCCCCACTCACCTTGGAATGGGGCGGTAATTCCGCCATCCACCATGGCGGAATTGCAACCTTAGCGGCATGAACCATGGTGCTAATAGCACCATGGTCCTCCGCCAAGGTTGTAATGAGGGCCAATGTATTAACTGGTGGGTGAAATGACTTAACATCAGAGTAATTATGTGCTAATGTAGCACCTTTACTTTTTGTAACTAACTGATGTAAATTACTTCCAAGACATTGAGGTGCAACAGTGGATCACTAAAAAAGAGATTATAATCGGATGCACCAGTTTTTTAAAACGCTCTCCATGTCACAGTTAACTAAACAGATTGTCTCATTGATTCATAATGCAGTAGATGAAAACGATATAGAAAGGAAAATAATGTGTATATCAAAATGGGAAAATGAATGAATTTAGAACTTGTGACCATCAGTTGGGCTAAAATCCGAGAAGGAGCAAATGCAGTCTTCAAAATATGGTATTGTTGATATCTGACACTGCCAGTAACACTGGCAATTCATCAAGATATCTCCAGATTATGTTGGCATGGGATAGTTGCAACCTTTGTACATATATTGTAGATGTTTTCAAAGATTCACATTTATCAGAAGGTGTCTCTTGTTCACATCAGAAATTAGTGTGTTTCCTTTAAACTGAGTAATATAAAATGTACTTGAATAAATATTATTCCATTTCGAAATGTATTCAAATGTAAAAACCAAGCAATGGAGATATATCAGTTAAACATTCTGGCATGCCGCATTTCACATGCATTGACGAATGAGCGCTAGTTAACCACACTCCTGACACATATGTGGGTCCAGAGAGTAGAATTTGTTCTCAGGAAACTAATCACATTCTAAGACTGGGAACATTAAAAAAGTTACCATGAAATCAGAATATGAATGTGTGAGACAATGGACATTGGTAGGTTTATTTTATGCAATACATAAAATTATGAGGCTTGACTTTGTCTTTGTCCCAATGAGCTGTGAACAGTCCTAATGAGTACTGTAAATAAAGAATGTGTGTTTATTGTTTTTGTTTTCCTTTTTTTAAAATCGAAATAAACCTGTTAAATCTTACTTTAAAATGGCTCAGAACATGGGATATTTGTCGCTGGTTCTTATTATGGTATGCTTTGAACATAGTTAGGCAATGTGAACCAATACATCATCTAATTCAAGCAAAAAGCCGGGTAAACACTTAATTTGAGATTTTGAAATTAATTTGCTGGTCAGCAGCAACTAGTAAACATTGTCTGTACATTTCCAGGCGATGGTGGAATTTTCCCCCATTCAAGACAAGAGAGATACAAACATTTTAAATAGCATGATATATAGTTTCCGTTGACCATCAATTAGGTTGTGGGAATAATGTCATGCCGGTAGAGGGTGCTGAGAATAAAGTAAGACTAACATACATCTGCCATTATTAGTGTGAAATGAGAAAATAGAGCATAATTGGGGTTTTCTCAGTTCTAATCCCATCACTCTATAGATTCCCAAGTTTCAGCAACAAATGCTAATTAGTTGTGCATAATGTCCCTTGCTTTCTCAAATTACAAAAACGCTTAGTGGGCTTGATGTATTTCAGAGAGCAATGACAGGAAAGGAGGTTCCCGCATTGATTTGTTGGTAGTTGTAAGAGATTATTTGGTCAGGTGTCCTCTCTGCTCTTGTGCTAGAACAAAATAAGATTATTTTTATTTTATTTAATTGGTGATTTATAACGAGCCAAATATACATGCAGAATTAGGGTACAACTACATTTTATGAGGAGATAACATGAGGAGTGGGGAGGAAAAGAGTGAGTTTAGACATAATGTTCAATAAATAGATTCAGAGGTAAAAAGACAATGAGTGAGCGCTTCACAGCTAGGCATTCCAGATTACAAAAGTAGGATATTCTCTTGAAGCATCATTTACATTTTGCAGGCTCTTGAGATCTTGACCTTGGATTTAGAGCAATGTTGTGGCAATTAAGGTTTTCCTCGCTTGGTCTTTTCAACTGCAGGTATTTAAAAGACTTTTCTCAGAGGGTATTGGCTGGATTATAATGATTTTAATATCAATAAGGTAATTTAGATCTAGACTTTGTGGGTTAGACAAATGGTTTTCTGAATGATCTGTTGATGAAAGGCCATGTATTTGATTTTCTGCAGTGCAGCAGCGATGTACCCCCTTGGTGTAATGGCTTGTATCATCTTGACCAACTTTCCATTACTAGTTGTATTTGAAAGATAGATTTCTTTTGTAGGCCTTGATAAAGATTACTGCAGTAATCTTGATTCTCAGTCACCATATTTGTTTGTGAGATGGAATTAGGAAGGATGTCAAAGATCATGCCACGTTTCTGCACTTTTTTTGATTGATTGTTTTGGGTGAAATACTAATATCTTGAGGCCATGTAAATGGTAAGTGTTTTGGATACGGTTATAAACAATTCAAATTTTTATTTTTCACTATTTAGGGGTAGGTAGTTTTTGTGCACCCACAATTTATAATGATGGTGTGGTGCTCCTTTTCTGGAAGGTGGGCAAGTTCTTGAACATCATCTACAAGCGTTAGAAGGTGTTGGTGTACCTGGTTATTACACCATCTAAGGAGAATGCATAGTATGAGGTCCTCTCTCTGACTCTGGAGATCAAGGAAATAACTCAGGGGTGCAGGGGACTCTCAAAGCTAGTGTATGATAGGTCTTGGGCTGGTATGGGGTGGGCACTATGGCCCCCCTCCCTTGGTTCCTTTTGCATCACAGTGGGCAGTCAAAGAACTACCATCTATGACCCCTCCTCAACAGATAGAGCCTGTAGGTCACTCTAGAAGAACCTAAAATCCTAGAAAATAAAAATAAAAACTTTACTTTAACCAGAGTGAATTTCATTCACACAACAGTAGTAGTATTTGTCTTGGTATTGTTATCATCCATCCAACTCTTGGTATTAGACACACCACTTTAAAGCCTCAGGCTGCTGCTCCAGGAATTCTGGAAACCTACACTATAACCAAGTTGCAAGCTTGAGGTTTTAGGAATGTGGATGTAACCTTCAAAGATATAAAGTTACCAGGGCATTGTCTCCTGGCCAAGCTTTTTCTCAATGGGGGTACAATGTTACAATTTCACCTGTAGATTGCATTTGTCTATGTATTCAGGGAGTTTGAAAAATGTAAGCAGTGAGTATTCCATCATACAAGTCACATGCTGGGGAAACAGGAGACCTGAGTCCTGCACAGTCAACACCAGCATGTGAGCAAGGGGAGAGTGGAATCCAAGATGGTGCACAGGCCAAATATAGGCTTGGTCTAGCTCTCTACCTCAAAATGAGACCAGGTGCACCCAGGAACAGCAGCTAATACCAACCCTGCCCCAATTGCGAGACACAAGTGCAGATGCTCACCATGATCCCATCCCATGTAGAGGAAAGGGAGCATTATACAACCCAGAGCCTCCAGTCAGTTTGTGTGGGTTCTTAGAGCAGGACTCAATTTCGTAGGTGGCTGTTCACGCGATTATTAGTACATTTCACTAATTTAACTACATTTAAAATTAAATTAAGATCAACTATCCGTTCCTACTCCTCAATGAAACAAATGTCAAACAGGGGCAAAGAGCACCAGGTAAGCCGTGTTGGGCAACCTGAGTCAATGAAAGTGAGCCTGGTTAAGATGGCCACCGCACATCATTCTACTGCCATCCAATACCCGAATGCTGCCAAATTCTTGCCTCTGCCTGCCTCCCATTGGCCTGCTGTGCCTTTTGTGCAACATCCTGTAGGGAGCTGGTTGGCGACACCGGCCCCCTTTAAAGGCCATCCTTTAAGAACTTATATGACTCCCCCTGTCTGGTCCTGTGAGAGGAAGAGCCAGGCTCGGAGAGCCCCTGGCACCCGAGCCACGTGGATACCCAGCACAAAGTAAGCCCTGTTGGGCTATCCGACTCGATGGAGCTGGGCTGTGTTAAGATGGCCACCACACATCAGTTTTCTGCCATCCAGAACCTGAATGGTGCCGAATTCCCACCTCCGCCAGCCTCCTATTGGCCTGTTGTACATTTTATGCAACATCCTGTAGGGAGCCTGCTGGCGACGCCAGAACCCTTTACAGGCCATCTTCTAAGGCCTCATATGACTCCCCCATCTGCCCTGTCAGGCCTTGGAGGCTGCCAGGAATCGCTACCACCAAGGTATGTATAATATGCCCGACTGGTGCCAAAGTGTTTCTATCTATGTCTGTGCCCTTACCCCACTCCTCCACTATCCAAGCTAATAGCGACCTCCAACCCAGTACCTTTCCTCCTATGTCACTCTTGCCCACTCCTCATTGCTTTACAGCCTTGTGAATGCCTGACCTACACCTCACCTCCAAGGGCGCTGTGCTGCTTGATGTCACCTTGACATGGCATTACAAGGCTGGTCCATCTTTCAGCTCATACTACCCTCCCCATCCACCATCATGCAGAGCCTTACGTGCCACTGAAATAAATAAATGTCTTCTAGCGCGCACCACCATTTCACAAATACATCTGGTCTACAGCTCCCGCTGCATCCAGTCCCTCTATCCAATTCCTTGTCATTGCGCCCTTTTACTTACGAGTCTGGTGCGCTTAACAAATGAATAAACAAACAAACAAACAAACAAACAAACAATACAACAGTACACTTCTGCACTAAGCCTGCACCGTGCCCCTCTCCCCAGGATGTAAGGACCCATGCCAAACATTCTGGGACACTCAGGGACCATGCAAGGTACCGGCAGCAATCTCGTCCCCAACCAACACACTTGATCCACTGAATTCACCTTCACAGACGCTAAACGATGGCATTACTACTTGCATCAATCCCAAGCCTCACCCTAATTCTACAGCTCATCTTCTTTCCAATATTCCTATTTACACTAGCAAGCCCACAAGCTCCGCTACTAATCTCGACTTGCTAACTCTCACGCAAACAAACATGCTGCTCATCCATGCCGGGCTGCCACATACCAGTATTCCCCTTAACCACCTTCTAAATGCCTCCCCTTTCAACCTACAGGGTCGCCCATCCTGCTCTCCCAATCAAACCTTACACAGCACATTGACCACAGACCCTGCAGCTCCAACTTTAAAAGGAGCATTAGTCAATGCCACATCCATTTCAGCTGAAGAGCTGGACATCTCTGACCTCATCTTCTCAAGAAAACTTGACCTGCTAGCCATCTCGGTATCATGGTTTCACGCTGCATCTGTCCTGGCTCTTTCCCATGCCCACCTGCCCAACTACATTATCTACCGAAAAGACAAAATAGATGCTCAGGTTCGGGGATAGCCTTCATTGCCAGAGACTCTCTATCCATTAGGGAAGTCAGTAACTCTACAATCTCGATAGGATAACTCTTGCCAGTTAAACTTACCCTCTCTGACGCCTCTAGCATAACTATCCACCTGGTCCACTGCCCTCCAGGCCAACCAACTTCCTTTGAAGAGGAGATTCGGCAACTCCTCTCAACCAACGCCAAACCTTCATCCAAAACCTTGCTTCTGGGGGACCTCAACCTGGGCTTCAATGATGACACTGACACAAACACCCTATCCCTTGCTACCTTGATAAATGCATTCGGCTTTAGGCATCATATCCTCTGCCATACTCACATTGCGATCTCAATGTCTCAATGTCACCTGGCCTTGTAGGATCGCTGTCTGTCTTCCCTCTGTTTCCCCTCCCTTCCCTCATCACGCCTTGAAACACTTGTGTATAGGCGTGTTATAAATGCCATATCATATAATATCATATCATAAAGCTGTATCTTGGACTGGCAAGCTGACCAGAATTGTAATATCACAGTCGCCTGTTCTTCAACATATTAGTGTCACACCCTGCCCCGACTCTGTTAACACATACGCCCCATACTCTAACAAGGAACTCCAGCAATATAACCACTATCAATATTCTGCCCCTGTTGAGTGAGCTCTCCAACACTCAGAGCCTGAGTAGTGACCCTGCCACCTAGGTTTAGATCTACAACCAGGCCTTCTTAAAAGCCATTAATACGGCAGCCCCATTGACCCATCACTCTACCATACATTCTAACTCCTAGCTCTCCCCAGAACTTGAAGCTCTCTGAGCCAAAACATGTGAGGCTGAAAACCTGCTGGGGTAATAACCCATAAGAGTCTAACAAAGCCCAATTCACCTCCTTAGCAAATCCTGCGAACATTCTATACTTCTGGCAAAAAGCAAGACCTACAACGCTAGGATTGCCAGGGCTAACTCCAGCTTTCGTGAGCTGTTTGCAATTTTACGCAAGTTAGAATAACCAGTGCCTCCCCCCGATCTAACTGCATCACTTGCTGCACCAACATAAAAAATGCCCTGTTGACAAATCACCTCACTCCAGAAAAAGATACTGCTGAAGAAAAATACACTTAGCAGCCACCCTGCCAACCATAGGACGTCTGCATGCTGAGTCCCATCATCAAAATTACCACTATTCACCTTTAAAACAGTCTCAGAACGTGATGTCATCCAGATCAATAAAGGCCTCTGTCATTAAAAATGGAATGGAAGCACTGGGTTCCTTCATCTCCATTATTATCAACGCGTCATTTTCCTCGAGTGCAGTGCCAACTAACTTAAAGGATAACTGGGTCCTTCACTTGTTAAAAAAGCTCACCCTAGACCCAGCCATTCCTAGCAACAATCACCCCATCACCACTATCCCAGTTATATGTAAAACTCATGGGGCCTCATTACGACCCAGGCGGACTTCGCGGTGCTAAATGCACCGCGAAGCATGGCGGAAAGCCGCCGATAGCGCCATGGGGGTTGGCGGATTTACCGCCCCATTCCGACCTCGGCGGAGCGGTAAATCCCCAATCCCCATTCTGCCCTTCCCCATTCCCATTTTTGCCCCATAGGGTATAATGGGAGTGGGGAAGGAGTTAATTACGCCACCGTAAAATACGGTGGCGTAATTAACAACGAGGTCCCGTAGCGCCATGGTTTTCTCCGGCTGGTAAAACCAGGCGGAGAAAACCTCCATGGCGCTACGGGAACTCGTAGTATGGCGGAGAGGTACGCCATGCACTACGCTGGCGTAATACCCTCTCCGCCAGGGTCCTAATGAGGCCCATGGTATCAAAAAGGAGAGTCACAAACAAGAGATGCAAATTCAACAGTTGTATTTATAACTTTGCAAGGGGTTGGAGACTTCCTAACTTGCCCTAAATTTAAAGTGGGAGTACACTCAACCATAAAGTAAAAGTAAAACAGTCCTAGTAAGTACAGTCAAACAAAAGTTTCTAAACCTAATTCCTACCCTAATTCTTATACAAAAAAGGCGCAAGGGAAATGTACACAAAATTAAATGTATAGTGTTCTCAGCAACAAGATCAGGATGGCAAGGGGTATGAAGGAATGATTAATCCCCTACCCACAATTTCACCTTGGGATAATGGAATTCGGGGGCATAGGGACTTAGGCAACACAGTTTTTCCTAATGAGGCACTCTCTGGCTTACTGGGCAAGTCAACAGAAAGTTCAGTCTTCTTTCATAATCAAATGTTAGTTTGGACTTTCCAAAAACAAAAGTTGCAAATGTTTTCAACAAATATACTTCTTCGTCTTGAAACAAAAACCTTAATAGTCACAATCTTTCATAAAGGTCTCAGGGATACCCTTCCCCAAAGCTTTCTAGGTTGAAGACATTAGAGAATGGCATATGTTTGGCTTCTGACTATGCCTGACCACTTACCTTCACTTTCTCCCAATGCTTTCTGGTACTTGTAGTTGCAAGATTAGGGGCCTCGCTCCCTCGGGCTTGAGACACTCATAATATTACTGGTTTACCACAGTCGGGCTTAGACCTCTGATCTTTCACATCAGCTTCCCTGAGTCAGGCTCAGGCTTGAAATGCGTTTGTCCCGCTCATAAAAGCTCCCCTTAATTGGGTGAAAGCTTCAATCCATGTTATTTTTGATTTCCAACAGTCCCTTTTTCCTCTGGACTTTGAAATGTCAGCCATGGTACTACAGAGACTTTCGATTGTGCTGTATCCAACAGCAGGACCACTGTGTGTACATTTTATCACACTGTCTCTTTAAAGTGTTGATCTTTCTTTACTCCCGTTTGACATATTACGCACAATCTTGACTTGATACAGTTGCTTTCAAGCACAAAAACCCGGGCCTTTGTTCTTCTCTTTTGTTAACTCACCATCTGTGTTTTAATATTGTTTGCATGTCGGAGTTTAAGGTTCCTTTACTCGTAGCTTTATCGAACCTCCCCAATTCAATCTTTCACCGGGAGGGAAGCACGTTTCTCAATAAGGTACCACTGAAGGTCGACTTCCATCTTGGGTTATCAGCTGCTTGTTGCAAGTGCTGTTCTTTTGCCTGGCATTCTTGAGACTTCTCAACAGCTCATAAAGTCCTCTGGTTTTCTGTCCTCCATTCTCGCATACACAGCAGATCCTGAAGTCCAGTCCCATCTCGCTCCCAGCCTAGCTCGGAGTGTGCCTGTGTGGTGTGTCTTTTATCCTAGTTGGGGAAGTTAACAGGTTTCAGGTGGGGATGATTGGAAAGGGAGGTTTGACCTTGACCGGCCTCATTACCAGGATAGAGCCTTTGGAAAGAGTCAGAGGTAATCTTGATTACTCTGTTCCTGATCTTCCTCCGCCCAGGACACTGATAGAGTAGAAAGGGTGAGGATCATGGGAATTGTAGTGTCCTACAAGTAGGTTGGGATAGAAGTAGGGAAGGTGTCGGGAAAAGTGGGATACCATGTCTCGCTAGAGGGTGTTCCACCCCAACTCCGAGAACCCCTTACCCAGGTGATCCTCCCTTGGTTGTCCACCCCCAGGGTCAGGATCCAAAAGCGATGGCCATCCCCTGGCCACCTGAGCAATGGATGCCCAGGGTTTAGGTAGTGAAACACTCCCTAGTTTTTCACACAGTCCTACTCAAAATCCTAGAGAGTGCGGCATACCTTCAAATCCAGGCGTACCTCAAATCTACCAACTTCTTATGTCTGCACCAATCTGTGTTTTGACCAGGACATGGCACAGAGACAGCACTATTACACCTAAAAATTCAATAGGATGAATTCAGAGACACCATCAAGGTTGCCCTGCTCCTCTTGCTAGACCTGTCAGTGATCTTTGACCTCGTGGACCATCAAATTCTGTGTCAACACTTATGCTCAGCAGCTCACTTCTCCCCTGAAGCTGTTGCTCGGATCTCCTCCTTTCTCTCCAACAGATCCATGAGAGTCTTTTCAGCCACTGCCTCGCCCCTCCCACCTCCGGTCCCTTGCGGTGCCCCCCATGGCTCTTATGTATCACCCACCCTGTATGACATCTTTATGAAGCCCTCTTCAACCTCCTAAATGACCTGGGCATTATCTATACCAACTATCCTGACGATACTCAGCCACTCCTGCCCATGACAGTTAATTATTCTACTGATGTATACACCCTCCGCTCAGTCCACCAAAACATCCAGACCTGGATGGTTGCCCACATGCTATGCCTCAATGATGAGAAGACTGAAATTATCCTGGTCGAATCCCACACCCTTCTAGGCAAACTCAACGCAGCATACAAGTCTTTTGTTATCGATGATATCACCATTCCAGTTGCAGATGAAGTCAAGAACCTAGGTGTCTACCTTGATTCCATGCTGTCTTTGACAAGGCAAATCAATGCATTGCTTCTTCCACTGCTTACATCACTGAACTAATTAATGCCAGCAGACACTTACTCTACACTGACAGCCACTTCCCCATTGCCCACGCGTTCATATGTTCGAGACTGGACTGCTGCAATTCCCTCTTTGCAAGTACCTCAGCCTGAAACATCAACAAGCTGCAGGTCATACAAATTCAGAGCGGCTCTCAACATCCCAAGACACAAGCACATCTCAGCTACCAGAAGTTACGCACACTGGCAGCCTAGACGTGAGCATATCACTTTTGAAACACTTGCCATCAACCAGAAATGCCTTTCTAACTCTGTCCCAAGATACCTATCACAAAAGTTCACAAAAGGCCTAACCATACCTCCTGCACCTACCGACTCACCACCCCGAGATTTAGACTCAAATGAGCTTGGGGCTCAAGCATCCCTGTCATTGCTGCTAAGAATTGGAACGATCTAACTCAGAATTTAAGATCAGAACAATCATATTGGGTCTTCCGGAAGCACTTAAAGACTTTGCTATTCACCTCAATGTAACCATAAGGGGTTTCAAATACCAACTGAACAAGTGGTGCATTTTCCGACTTTCTTGATGTTGTTATTGTTGTTATTGTTGTACCTGATGTAACCAGCTCCTTGATGCCTGAGTGTTTAGTGTGCTTTATTAATAAAAAAATAAAAAAATAAAGTTGACTCCAATTAGGTTGTTGGTTGAAGTTAAAACTCAGCTTCATATATAAAAATGTTACCTGTAAATAAAACACTAGGGGCCTCATTTCAAGTCTGGCAGTAAGCCTACCAGTGAGAACGGCGGCTTACCGCCAGTCTCGAAAAACATTACTGGCGCCTGACTTCCTGGTAACACTGGGGTATTACAACCCCAGTGGCCGGGAAGTCAGGCGCCGGTAATTTTGTAAGTCCCCATTCCCATGGAGTCTGATAGGACTCCATGGGAATGGGGATCACGGAAGCACTGGCATCGTTTGCAATAGTGCCGGTGCTTCCGTGAAACGCTGCGAGCGGGTGCTGTTCCACCTGATAGATCTTACCCTGGCAGGCCAGACGGCTCCCGCTCGCAGAGTCGTAGTGTGCCAGTCTGGTAACAATGATGATGGTAGGTTTACCAGCACCGTTGTTTCCGGACCGGCACACTGGTAATGAGGCCCTAGGTCTTCATCGGGTATGCTTTTTCAGATATAATGAAAAACATGGTATTCCTGCCATACACTGTGAGGCCATCACAACAAGGCCACATGGAAATAAAAGTGATGTCAAAACACTCCCTTTGAATGGGTCTATACCTTCTCATACTGTACACCTAAACGTTACACTGACAAGCTTTAGGGGTTTTGGGCCTGATTTACAAAACATTTTAAGATGGCGCAATCCTATTGGAAACAGCTTTGTAAAGTAGGATCCTTGGCAGTTAGCTATATTTTTAGAAAAAATCACAAATCACTCTTAAAATTCCAAACGAATAAGGATCCACTTTTCACAAATGTGATAAGGTGTTACTGAAGATTCAAAATAAGCAAACAGAATAATTGAGTCCTGGAAGAAACAGTAGCCATTTTACAAATGCTAGTCATTCCTTCAGCTTCTGTTAGACATTGAAAACGAATTTAAATGTTTTGCTAATTGTAAATGACTCCCACCCAAACCTGATCTGAAAATGTGCATGAGCCAGGGAACCCAAACTTGCACAATCCCTCTCATAAGTATGAACAATGTGATAAATTCAACAATTGTTGCAAACTTAATTTAGGCTGCATAAAACTAATTTACCCAAGGTGGCAGACATATCTTAATGAGGACAGTGTAAAGCAATATGTGTTTATTTTTTTAACGCAAACAACGTGTGCCGTCAAATTGCTGGTGGCTAATACCTATTTAATATTCAGTGTGTTCCCTGTGCTTGTTTCTGATATAAACATAAACTTGCCATGCTTCTTTCTAGACTTCAGCAATCTTGGCACGAGTGAATGTGAGCATATTTGATAATGCGTCGATTTGCTATGAGAAAAGTGCACCATAATCAGTCAGCCTCATGAAAAGCAACCTACTTACCCATATGAAGCATCATGATCTGCCTCCATGTTCCTGAATGCACAATCAGCATGACACAACTAAATATATAATGGGCAACACAGGTGTTGCCAATCGAATTTAGCATATTTTCCCTATTTAGGGAGGCAGGTATTGGTGAACCTTTAAACTGGTTGGGTGTAAAGTACCAACCTGCATTCCACTGAGCAAGTCAAACGAGAACCCCAACTTCCCAAAGGGATATTGGTTGTAATCACCTCCCAGTTGAATGTTACAATGGTGGATACCACAGCACAATTTTCAAAATCAATTCCCTGAATTGCCATAAACACATAGGAGGACATCACAACCCTGGCGGTAGGAGGTTAATGGGGCCGGTAGAGCTGCCAGCCCCGTTAACCCCCTACCGGCTCATTTTACCAGGCGTCCTAAGCGGGTCCCGCAAGCGGTCCAGCATGCTAACAATGGGCCCGTCATTAACGGGCCCATTGTTAGCATGCTCCCCATTCCCATTGAGCCCCATGGAAATACCGGGCCCTCCATGGTCGGAATGGCCTGGTATTTCCCCATTCAGGGAACCCGGAGCTGGTACCCGGTATGGGGTAGCCATGCCGCTAGAGCCCAAGTAACCTATGATGTAATTTGAAATAGTCTCCTATCATTTTTAAAATATCTGACACTGGCCCTCTTCATTTCGACCTCCCCATCCTTTCATTTACCTTCTGTGCACTTTCCAAATAGATTGCTATTATATTTATTTCATTTATTTATTTCATATGTTGATAGCACCCATACCCGCAGGTATCACAGCACTAGAAGTTTACAGCATAGGTAGTAGAAATACTGATAATGTTACACACAGTAGGACCTGGCAATGCAGAGTTAATACATGTTAGAGTTGTAGATCATGGCTGAGCATGGTACATTTCAGGTGAAGTCTTATCGGGTTCAGGGGTATTTGTTAAACAATGTCAATTTTATTTTTTGAGGAAGATGGGTTAGGAGGGTTCATCTTGTATACAGGGTGGTAGGGTGTTCCAAAGAGCAGGGGTGATAGTAGTGAAGCAGGATCTGTCAGCTCTCTTTCTGTTAAATCTAGGTGTGGAAAGTGTGGTGGACGATGAAGAGCGCAGGCTGCGTATGTGTGACTTTTTGGAGATGTGGTGAATGAAGTATGATGGCCGGTGTTGTGGAGACAGCAGTGTGTGATGGGCAGTATTTTGAACTCTATCTGTGCTTTCATGGGTAGCCAGTGTGCCTCATGTCTAGTACACAAGATGTGGTCTGATTGTCTCAGGCCCCAGGCTGCTCTGAGGGAGTTGTTCTGGATCAATTATAGTTTATTAAGGTTTTTTTGCGAGGTTCCTGTGAGGATGGCATTGGAGTAGTCCAATATACTACCAATGAAGGCCCTCGCTGGGGTGAGGCAGTTGCCAGTGGTCAGAAATGTTCTGGAGAGATTGATACGTTTGGTGGAGTAGGCTGGAGATGAGGCGATTGCCTTGACATGTTTTTGCAAATTGAGCTCTACATCGAGATAAACATCCAGTGTTTTGACGTGCGATGATACAGCAGTGATGTTACCATTGATGCAGAAAGAGGTAAAAGTGGGGCAAGGTTTTTGAGGCGGTATGGGGAGCCGAATATGAGGAGCTCCGTTTTGTCATCATTCAAGCACAGATGGTGTGTAGCCACCCAGGCATGGATGATGCTGTAGATATGATTGATATTGGTAGAATATAATTTGTAATTGCCAGTGAGTTTGATGAGGACTTGCGTATTGTCGGAAAAGTTTGTTTATGGGATGTATACGGTGTACAGGTGGTTGAAGAGTGTCTTTGTGTACATATTGTACAGTGTGGGCGAGAGGCAGGATCCTTTGGGACATCGTAGTAGAGGGGGTTGGGGTCAGCTGCTTCGGTCCCGGCGAAGACCCTGAAGGATCTTCTGCATAGGAAGGATTTGATCCAGTTGTACACATCCGTGGAGAGGTTGAAGGTGGTGGCAAAGGATCTCATGGTCAATTAGGTCAAATGCTGCCAAGAGATCTAGTAGGTGGAGGCTGGCGACAACCCCCATATCATGGATGAGGTCCAGCTGGATTTTAAGGTTGAGGAGGGCTGCTTCCTTGCTGTGTCTGGGCCTAAAACCTGTTTGGCAAGAGCCTAGGTGGTTGTGTGTTTCAAGATGTGTTTAGAGTTGCTGGAAGGCAATGTGGTCAGGAGTTATCAGAAGGTAAGTTACTGTTATGATAGGTGTGGAGGGTACAGTCTAGGGAAGGTTTCTTCAGGAGTGGTATGACACATGCTTCTATGATGGGGTTGGGAACTATGTGAGTTGAAGGAGGCTTTGATGAAATTGGCATTTGTAGCTGCCAGTGAGTCTGCGTACAACTTGAGGAGGTGGGCTGGGCAGA
This sequence comes from Ambystoma mexicanum, assembly GCF_040938575.1. Classification (NCBI taxonomy): domain Eukaryota; kingdom Metazoa; phylum Chordata; class Amphibia; order Caudata; family Ambystomatidae; genus Ambystoma; species Ambystoma mexicanum. The sequence goes on from NC_090936.1 coordinate 918,957,448, forward strand.
TGTCACCAGTGCAGTTCGTGGCTTTGAGGTGTAGTATGGTGGTGGTTATACCCATAGGGGAGAAACGGATAAAGAAGAAAAGGGGGTTTTGGGAGTGGAGGAGTGGCTGGTGTAGGGGTTTTGGGTTTGGGGGGAGGGAGAAGGGATTTGTTGAGAATGGTTTTGTCCCTGAGCTTGTAAAACGCTATATGACCAATGGTCTGTTGAAATGAGGCATGGATTGTAAAATGAACAAGGACACTAGTCTCACAATCACATACATTAAACTGCAGAACTAGCCCCTGGGATGAACACTGGCTTTAATGCTCAGATAGCAGAGCAACCACAAAATTTACAGAGATGTTAAAGTTTAAGGGAGTAGACATGTGTCTTTGGTTCCACCAATCTTATAGGTTACGGCATGGAGAAATATATATATTTATATATATATTTGTTTTTCAGTGAAAATAACATGTTACTGGGACTTTATGGTTGTAGCGCAAAATCTAAAAACCAAACAAATTCACTTGTTATACTAACTGGTAACAGAGGACTTGACCTTAAGGTGCCAAAATATCACTAATTTTGATACCTACATTTTACCCATTTTTAAAACATCTGCTGGACGGATCAATACCAAATTTGAAAAAGCATCGTTTTGAGACCAGATCGCCAATCCTTACACAAGTTTGGTGAAAATCTGTCTAGCTGTAGCTGTAACAGATTTTCTTTTTCATTCAATTCAATCAGATTTTCATAAAATTGGAAAAGTGAGACCCTTGTAACTTTATCCCTCTCTTTGACGAAACTGCAGCAAACTTTGCAAATAAATTCAGAGTCAGGTTTATATTTTTGGGGGAAAGTTGCATGCAGATTCATCAAAGGTTATAAGCCGCCCAAAAAGGAGCAGGATCCTGCAATACCTAATGAATGTGGAGCTGTAACTAATGATTGTTTCTTTAAGCTATTGACAAATTTGGTCAAATATGCAAAAAGTGATAGAGAAAAGGTTGTGTCATAGAATAAAACACTAGATGGAAAAGCAGATTGAAGAGAGTTTAAATCTGAAGAAAAACATTGATATGCATCTGGCAGCGTATGTGATAGATATAAAACAAAGAAACAGAGGCAGTTTCTACGAGACAAGGAAGATTATGAAACTGTTAAAGTTTATACTTTGGCACAAAGATGTAATCAATTACGTAGGACTCTATAGAGAGATCAAACAACTGGTGAAGGGGCTGGCAGTTGATCTGATGACACTGCTTCATATATGGCTGAAACATTTGAAAATGAGGGAGAGAAAAGACCCATTAGGCTTAATTATTTAGATGAAAGGCACCTGTTGCATCAGGATGGCAAAACAGCCATCAATGGAAGGGAAAGGAGAATAACACAAATGACCAGGACATGTAGAGGTAGTAGAGGGAAGGGCATATATGGGAAAAAAGATCAAACTATTCCGAGTCGATCAACACACTTTGGGAAACAGAAAATATGCTGTATGTGACAGAAGTGATGAATCTTTCAAAACAATTACTTTCAGAGAAGGAGATACGAATATTACAAAAAGGTACTCATTGTTGCCCCTTGTATACTTTTGATTACACCACAACTCATAGATGTCCACACATCATAAAAAAATAAAGTTGGTAAAGCTTCTGTATTTACACCCAAAGAAAGAATTTGTCATAATCACTTAGACAGGAAAGACCTGCCTAACTATTGGGAATACATCAACAGTCACTGATCTGAAAAAGTTTGCTGAATCCGCTGACTTGGAGGACCGCTTTCACCAATCATTCCATCTTTTGAGGAACAGGATACAACAATGAATCGGGAGCTGTAACTAATGATTGCTTTGACATTGTTGTCAAATATACTTGAAGGAAGTTACTGTGGACTTCCGCAAGTTGAATACAGCTCTGTCATGGCCATGTAAGAGTACATTACAAAAAACACATTTTAATCCTGCAATAGCAGCATGTGGCTCAGTTGAAGCATATCTGAATTTGGTCAGAGATGATTTAAAAAAACTTGAGGATATTTAAAAAAAAGAAGTGTCAATCACCAAATTGAGCAAAGAAGAATGAGACATACTAAATGAGGTGAGGTCCACCCAGGATGTGTTCTTCAAGCCATCTGACAAAGCCAGACCAATAGCGCTGAAAATGCCCTTTCTGCCAGCGCATTTACCTCCAGCTCTGGGCTGGAGGTAAATGTGGCCATACTCAGGATTGAGTGGACCCTTAAATACAACATTAATAACGTTAGCACTGCATTTAAGGGCTACTGCCCAACCCGTGATCAGGCCCACTAAGTGCTATTTGAAATGCATGAGGACCCTATAGCCTAAATCAAAGCTGATGTTGATGTGATGGTAAGTGAATGGCTCTGTAGTGGTTTGATTGATGATGAAGAGAAAGGTTTTTTGATAAGTTATTTTCCCATTATGGCAACTATATATTTCTTGCCAAAGATCCATAGATGTAAAAAACCACCTCATAGGCGGACTGATGGCTCTAGTGATTCTCTTTTAGAAAATATGAGTAAATATATATATTAGGTACTGTGTCCTATTGTGACACGTATGCCCTCATATTTAGGATACACAACATACCTTTTGGGTTGTGTTAAACATATTGCATGGGGAGACAAGTTAATTCTAATTACAATGGATGTGGTAGCTTTATATACATCAATTTAAAATCAAATTGGAATTGATGCATTTAAATACAGTCATTAAACCTTTGGAAACGTTCTAAGATGATCATTGAGATGTTGACCTTTTGTTTGACATACTTTCTTTTTGATGGGACTATTATCAATAATTAAGTGGCATGGGTATGGGCACCATCTGTGCCCCATCATAAGTCAATTTACTGGTGGGCTGGTGGGCTAAAAATATTAGCTCAGTCAAGGAAGACAGTACATATAGACACAAAATTGCAATGTGGCTAAAATACACTGAGTTTTTATTTTTAATCTGGAATGGGGACATCACTGAATGGGATGAGTGTATGGGTATTTTGAATACCAATAATATACATTTTATCTTCACTGGGACACACAGTAAGGAAATAATTGAATTCCTGGATGACCGAGATGGTGAACTACAACCTGTTGTAATTGGAAAACTAACTAGGTCTAGCTGGTTGTTACATACTCAGAGAAGTCACCCAAGTTATTTGAAGTGGAGCATTCCATATTGGGAGTTCTTTCATATGAGACACACCTGATCACAGGAGGATAGTCTTTTTACAACAATCTAAAATAACAGTCTGTAGATTTAAACAGAGGCACTACCCACAAGAAATAACTGAGATTGCATTTTCGAAGGGTGAAAGAATGAACAGAGGACGTGTTGGTTACTAGAAAATAATATGAGCAACAACAGAGAATTTCTACAAAAGTAGATCAGATTAGGATGTTCACTATCGATAACGACAAATGAAATCTAGTGAAGTGACACCATTTAATGACAGACAAGTTTCTGAAAGCAAAACATGGCAACACATTAACTATATCTTATCATAAGTCACCATCATTTAGTGATATCTTGGGCCCTAGCTCTTTTCAGAAAAGTGTGTGCTGCACAGGTAACATGGCTTGGTGAGAAAAACATGTGGGTTTCATAAATGCATGAAATGTAAAGCATGCAAATATGGTAAAAATGGTGATCAATAGTCACATCTGGTGACAGGATTATTATGAAACAGATTTTATCATATATGCATGAACGTGATCATGTGATAAGCGGTATATTGCCAGCGCAATCTCTAAATAGAAATTAAAGATATTGCATCTTGTAAGAGCGATAGAACATGAAAATCACACATGCCCTACAGCTAAGTCCCATATCTGTTGATCTTAAAGATCTGAAGTGTTCCCCTTTTCTGGTATAAAACATAGCAAGATTCCCCCTCAAGCTGGATATCATAAACCTGTTTTAAGAAAGTTGGAAACAAGATATAGTGTAGATTTCAATAGTTATAGTTGTGCCTAATATTGATGATGAATTGAATAAAATTCAGTATGAGCTCATAGTGATTCATCTAAATATCTGTTTCAGTTTATGGATTTTTTGCAATCAACTACTCCAAGGAAAAACCAAATTGTAATAATGGTGTGCTAAATATAAACATGTCATGATTGTGTTTTGAATGTTTGGTAGATAGTTATCAATCTTTAAGTTGACATTACCTGAAATTTAAATTACTAGTTAAATGAGAAAACAACTGGACACAACCATCTTGTATTGCACTGTAACTTAGTAATTTCCAAATACCTTTTTTGGTGTTCTCTTTAACATAGAAGTATTTTATTTTTGTTGCTTTCTTAAATGTTAATATGGAATTTTCATTTTCATATGTTTACTTCTTTGTTGCTTAGTTTACTGTGTATGCATGTTTCGAGTTTAGAGGGACAGAGTTGCACTCTCCTGTGATCTCAGACTGCTCATAATTTGCACAATAACAGTATATTTCCAGTGTGTCTACTCCAAATATACTTGTATTGTTCAAATACCAGTCTTCTGGACTGTAAAATCCCAAATCGTCACAAGGTAGCATGGAAAGCAAGCAGCCATTGGAAAACTCCTGCTTGTACAACAGAAACTGAAAAGAGACAGCACATGAGCATACGTCACAACGAGCATTAAGGCAGGCCGTCTGATAAAGCTTATGACGCATACAGAGGCCAAAGAGTGCACACGATGGCATAATGTGATAAGAGCCACGCTGTTGGTATCTAAAAAAGGGAAAATGTACTCAGTAAAGATACTGTTTAATTCAGAATTATGGTAGTGGAAGAAGGCTGTTTTTAGATGCCTTTGAGCTGTTATTGTTTACTGTCGTGCACGGCTTGCGTATTAGCAGTTTTCTTTTCTGAATGCTGTTTCCTCCTCCTGTGACATTGTGGCTGTGGACTATGGCATTTGTAATCAGCTGCTATAACATCACAGCCTGGGCATTCAACATTTTCTCTTCAAGTTATGTTTGTTCTCCTTTTCGGCTTTCTGAGGAATGGGGGGAAGGGAGCATGTTTTATGTTGGATATAGATCCCTCATGCCTCCCAGCTAAACCCCCAGCAATGCTATCCATGGGGACAGAATAGGGGGTGTACGTGGGGCGCAAGGGGGCCATTCACAACATAGAATTATATATGCTTGGCTTGCAGCTGCAAGTGTACTTCAGATCGGAGTTTTGCGTGACATTAGACAACTCAGGCTTCACTTTCGCTGTATATCAGATGTCACTTGGAACCCCTTGATGGACAAAATCCCGGTAAAACACAGCTACCCATCTATAATTCTTTATGTAATCCAGTTGTCAGTTCAAGTTTGTTTTGCTTGTTTGATAGTCCGAGGATCAGACAAATATGCAATTTGAAACAGGAGCTGGTATGTTACTGCTTAGTTAATGCACCTGCAGGACCTATCAGCTTGCGACAGCGAGTAATATTCTGAATATAAAAAGTGAACAGTCCAAGTACAGCTCTGTTGGCCTTCCCAGCCTCCTTCGGTTTCTTTGCAGCCCTGAATTTCTATGTCGTCACTAAAGAGGAATTAGAGTACGGCTAACAACACATAACTGCACACTGCTGGGGAAAACCTTCACTGCACTCGCATGTCTTCAATTAGGTCTGGGTCAGGCGCTCCTCTTGCCCTCATCAACATTTTCGTCTCAGTACCCTTCTTCGTCTGGCATCACACTCCCAGCTGGGGCAATCACTGTCAAGCAGAAAATGCAATCTGCGCAAGACACTCATTCCCAGAGGCTCACCGCTGTCCGAATAAATCCCCAAGCCAACGTCAGCTCCATGCCTGGGAGCGCCGTTGAGTTATTATGCAGGATAAGACAGCCCTATCGGACTAATGGAGGTTATGCATGCAATACGCCCCATTCCATGGCACAACATATCCGCAGAGCCGCCTGCACATTTCTTTAAATCGGTCATTCCTGCGCTGGTGGTTGTTCCAAATTCTTTGTAAGTAAAGGATAAATGCAGTATGTTTCAGATTTTTACATTTTAATTTCAACTACTGAATTACACTATATAATATCAAACGGTGAAATGCAAACTAACCAAATATATGCACTAGGGAACATTATCATGCTAACATACAGGACCAAAAAGCTTGGCTAAAGCACACATCAATTCGATTGCAAAGAAATCACTTTCAGTCTGCTGGAGAAAAGCAACAAAGAGTACATGAACATCCAAGGTTAAGAATACTACTTGCCAGCAAATGCATTTTGTTTTTATTTCATTAATTGTTTTTCTTAAGTGTTGTGACAATTCCAAGGGGATCATCACCTCTCCTCAAGAGGGACCCCACCCCCTTTGAAACTAAAGAGGTGAGCCTGCTACGCTTAACACCCGCCCCTTAAGGAACAGGGTAAGTGTGATACCTCTGGAGCTTACCCCCTTACGGGACAGGAGAACCTCAATGATGAGTCAAGACTCTAGCACCTTCATATGATATGTGGGAGCTAAGGTGTATGATAACCCTATAACCCCTTTTGTAGTAGATGACTCGGCTTCTGGCCCAAACCATCCCCAGTTCTCATGGAAGACAGCAGCGAGCCAAACCGACTCTGGAGGAGCATCCTTGAAAGAACCAGAAGAGCCATTCCGCAAAGCGCCGCAGAGTTCATCAGAACTGAAGCACCCAGAGGAGGCATGGCCAGTAAGGAAGGGAGAACACCAGACTCGGTATCCCTGCCAGAGGTCTTCGCTACAGCAGTGCAGCAAGGCACAACGGACTGGCACCCAGAAGACTATAGAAGACGCTTGACCCATCACGTAGATGAGAACAAAGTACCTCCGAGTGTCATGGTGAACACCACAGGAGAAACTACCAATGGGTCCCCGCACGGAGCAAACAGAATAGAGAAGTCACCAGCTGTCAATGCAGAGTCCAGTTGATGAGTTGCATAAGCAGCTGCATGTAGAAAGAAGACCCGCGCAGACTCCATGCTCCTCCAGAGTAGCACTGCCTATCAAAAGCAAATACATGGTACTTCCATTGGAGATGGAGGAGGGTGGCACAGCAAGGAAGAGAGATAAAAGCCCCAGAGTGGGGCAAGAACTAAGAAGCCCCTCAATGGTCTGAGAACCAAGAAGCTCCAGAGACGAGAGAGAGAAAGAGGAGTGTCCCTGAGTTGGGGAAGAAGGAAGAAAACCCAGAGTGGGGAGTCATAAGGAGCAGGAGCCCAGTGTGGGGGAAAGACTGAGAGGACCCCGAGTGGGCAGTGCTTTTGCTGTGCTTCGGTGGTGTGCTTGTTTTCGTAGTGCTGGAATTGTGTTTGTGGGCTGTGGCTGTGTGCAGGAGTGTGTTTGTCTGTACTCTTGGGACGGTTTGTATTTGTAACTGCCAAACTTGCGGAAGTGAATTGCTGAAGTGTATTGCTGTCTCGATGGGTTGCTGGAAGACTCTGGTGGACTGCCTATTCAACTCCGGCTGCAAGCGTGTTTTTGCTGGACAACGAGCCGTGTGTTGGCCACGCCCCTTTGACTCTGTTAGATTGGCCTCATTGGCCTGCTGAACCCGCCCCCGAAGCAACGCTTGCAACTTCCTTTAAAAACATCTTGCACGCGTGAATGCGCGCGCGACTTGCGGAAGGGAATTGCCGAAGTGTATTGCTGTCTCGCTGGGTTGCTGGAAGACTCTGGTGGACTGCCTATTCAACTCCAGCTGCAAGCGTGTTTTTGCTGGGCAACGAGTCGTGTGTTGGCCACGCCCCTTTGACTCTGTTGGATTGGCCTCATTGGGTAGGCGAAGCGCCTCATTGGCTTTTCTTTTTTCAAAGTGGACGAAAATTGAAATTGTTCCTTTTTTCCTTGGTTCCGGCCCATCTACTCTTCTCTGTTTGTGTAGCCTGCTCAACCCTCCCCCCAAGCAACGCTCACAACTTCCTTTAAAAACACCTGGCATGCGGGAATGCGCATGTGACTTGCGGAAGTGAATTGCCGAAGTGTATTGCTGTCTCGCTGTCTAGCTGGATAGCGGGAGTACGGGTTCGGTAGTTCGAGAGGTTGATTCATTTTTTGTGTATTATTGATTGTTTATTATTCTGTGTTGGTTATGTCTCGACAAATTAACTCACTAAAAATGGGTATGCCAGAGAACGTGGCAGACATTTCCAATCTTCTGGCCCCCAGACCAAGAAAGCCTCTAAATGTGGATATTCACACTTTTTGTACAACAGACACTGTGGTGGTGGAAAAAATAATGCCTATTCCTCCACAAAGTGAGATAAACATGCAACCAATATGCAGTACGTCCTTGGTCACAGCTCCTCAATCAGCCTGTACCAATGTTTCGTCCTTAGCTGAAGTACAAACGGCTACCAATATTGTCTCAGAGGAGATGGCGACAGATTTAAAAGAATATCCAGCTAGTGTGCAATCGGAGCAGGCGGGAAGAGAAGCGGCGGACGCCACGATTGCATTAGCATGCAAAACATGAGAAATATATATCTCCCAAGTGACTACTAATGTTGACAACTCATCAAATCGCCCACATCTATACCTAGGTGTTCTGTTGAAGCTCAGCATTTATTGCGAGCTGAGTATGGAATTAACAGCAGTGGGTGAGTTTGGTGAAGATACCTTACCGTCAATTAATTTGTCTAGTCAACAGGAATCAGAGACACCCGAGGTGATGTATATATGCTCCATCTCAAGTGACTTGATCCAATTAGCTGACAAATCACACAAACATACAGCTGCCTGTATTGAGAGTGCACAAACTTTGGATAATTAGCGACCTGTGGAGAAAGAGAGTCACAAATTGTACAAATCGCCAGTACTATTTGAAAAATCTCCATCCAGTATCTCAAATCTCTCATTTGTAGCCCCAATGCCGAGACGCACCAGATTCAATGAACCTGATATTAATCATCCATACTTTATACGTGATAGTCAGATGCCGTATAAAGACAATAGGTTCTCCTTTCCAGAGGAGCTGGCACTTAACAACACCTTGAGTGCAATGAATACGGCACTTTTGTCCTTAGCAAAATTATATGAATCATTGGACGAAAAAGTAACAAATCAGTATAGAGAAGTACACATGCTATATTCGCTATTAATGAAAGAGCAGCAGGCACAAAATCTAGCATCTTGTCCTTGTACATCCAAGTTGGTAAGTCAATCTACTCAGACAAGCATTCAACAGGATCCAGATGTGATGGTAGATTTGCCGATAAACTCAGTAAAAAGTCTGATATCTGCAAAATGTTGCTGTCCATGAAGTAAGTGTTCAGCCGGCATCTGCTAATCTGACGGAGGTAATCCCGAAAGTGCAAGGTATATCATTTGCACCAATGTTTTCGAATTTTAAAGTTCAGTCCTCGGTGCCTGTTCTGCCCATCGAGCAGGATATAGATTGTATAAATCACCAAATAATTGTTAACGGGAATTCTGTGCCCAAAGGTAAAAAAGCCACGAGGCTAGTGATCTCTGCTAAGAAAAAAAGAAAATTGAACCTGAATATTGAAAGCCAGCTCAGAAGAAAGGAAGCCCTCAAATATAAACCACTTGATGATTTACTTGCAATTGCGATACCTCCTTCCCAAACCCTATTGGGACATAGTGAAAATGTCCCAATTGTGGTTAATCCCACACAAGCGAAAGCTGCAGAGAGGCCTCAAAACTCATCATCTGCAAATAAAGTGCAGGCAATGAGTTCCACTGTGGTCCGTCTTAAAGCCAAAGCTTTGAATGAAAATGCATCAAGCAGTACTGTTGGTATGATACAGGACTTACGTGAAGAAATACGGCCCTCGTTTGAAAGACACTCCAAGGTAAATGATGCCCTCACACAGTCCTATATAGCTCCCATTAGTGAGATCAAGGCTAATAAACCGAATGTTGTCATTTCAGAAGTGAAAATGGTACATGCAAATGATTTAAATAATACTGATGTCATGCTACAAGACTTGCGCAATGAAATACGAGCATCATTTGAAAAATACACCAGAGAAAATGAAGCTCTTACACAATCCATTAGGCTAGCCAATCAGGGAATGTTAAATAAGTCTGACCAATACAATCAGGTCCCCCATAAGGACATACCTAACATCGAGCTCTTGTTGAAAGGCCCGAGGGTGCTTCAAACAACAGCACCCTGAGAGTTTGTGGATCAGGGGAGTGTGGGGCCAATAACAATTACCAGGCCGCTCAAGATCCAACAGAGTGAGCATGACCCTGTGGTATCTAGGCATCTTGGCAAAGCTCAATTTAAAAATCATCATTGCTTATTTATCAAATGCCGTGGCTACCCATTTGCCCCATATGATCTCAATCGAGCCAGCTTTCTGAATATTTGTGTGGAAATTACCGCACTTGAAGATTTAACATCAGCCGACATCAACCTGGTGGAATTCGTTAATGACACAGACCTAACAGAAGCATGGTTGTTCATCCAATCAAAGGTTGTTTTAAATACCTTGTGGTTAGCATGAACTGCATTTTATAATTTTGGCTTCATTCTGACACAAGATACAACCATCTATGACACGAAACAAACACTGATCGCCCAAAAATTAGAACGTATGGTGACACAACAACTTCTATGTCATTGGTGGCTGGGAATACACAAAATGTTTGGATAAACGACAACTGTAATGTGAGATCATAACAATCCCAGACGCTTGAATCTATTAGCCTACTCTCCTGGAACACAAAAGGACATAAACATTTTATTAATGACAAAAGTAAGGAGCTTCTCCAATTCGACATATTAGTGTTCCAGGAGACACCCGTATGAGATCAATATAACATTCATGTGGTCCCTGCCGCTGAAGGGACGCCCCATGGCTGGCCTGCTGATGGCTTTTCGTAAGGATAAGAATCTCGAAGTCATATGGCTTAGATCTCCCTCCCCCTGCTTTCAATATGTCAAGATTCAGTACGGTCAGTTTTTGTGCCATAGTTAATATCTATTGGGGGAAAAAAATCTCTCTTCAAATGTGTTTTTTGAAACCCTAGCCATGATTCTTGATCAACTGTTATTAGATGATACCATTACTAATACCTTTATAATGGGAGATTTAAATCTACATCTATTGCCTACAAAAAACTCGGGATCCATTTTGGATGAATGTCGTTGGTTATCTATAATGGCTGATTGAAACTTTGTTATTGTTAATGGTTCACTGCAAGGCGATGTTCCTCCCAGAACTACCTGGCATAATGATGGCAGTCATGCAACTTTAGATTATATCTATGTGAATTACCACTTTCTGAACAATATAACCATGTTCTCTGTTAAGTCAACTATTTTGAGTGATCATAGCCAACTTCTTCTGACATCTGATTGGCCTAAAAGTAGGAAACAGTCCTATAATACTAATGTCTAACTTACAGGTTAACAACACTGGCAATCGTGTAAAATGGTCTAAATCGAAATTATGTCAGTATAGAAATGTTCTGAGTGATATATACTCTGTTGATAATGATTGTGATAGTGGATGTTATGTTCATGCTGTGCAGCTATTCTCAACACAGAGGGCGCATCCTAAATGAGGTATACAATCCCAACTTCATATGCATATGGGCCTTGTTAAATAAAACCTCGACCAAAAAATCAGCCTGCGTTGCAGGTAAACTCCATCTCACAACATTGTTGGAGGGCCTTTTATGGTAATATATATACCACGCCGTTCTCAAACATTGCTTTAAACTGGGATGGTATTGTAGCTGATCATAATGTGAATTTTGATTGTGAAGATATACTCTTCTTTATATCAAAATTGAGTGTCTCAAGAGCCGCTGGTCCTGATGGTCTTCATAATGCTATAATAAAACAAAACAGACACTTATGGACTGATATATTATATCTCATATTTAAGAACATCATGGTGATAGGTTCTATCCCCCGAACTGGAAAACATGAATCATACTCCCTATATTTAAGAAAGGAGACAGGGCAAACCCGGCCTCCTATAGACCTATTGCCTTGCTAGACTGTCCGGAGAAAATCTTTGCCCGTATGATATTGGGCGAATTTAATAAATGGCTAAATCATCTAAGTCATAGAGATCCCTTTCAGACAGGTTTTGCACCTGGTGTAGGTACAGTTATCAATCTAATCACCCTGAATTCCATCATTCTGCAAAGCAAAACACATAAACAACCAATATACGCGGCATTTGTGGACTTCAGGTCAGCCTTTGATCTCATCCCGAGGGAACTACTTTTTAAGAAACTGATGGATCTGGGGTGTCCCTGGTACATATTCAAATGGATTCTTGAATTACACTCAAATACATCAATTCAGATTTGCATGAATAATGATGGCCTGTTCTCCGAACCTATAGAGACCTCGCAGGGTTTGAAACAGGGTTGCCTGTTAGCCTCTGCACTGTTTAATTTTTTCCTTCTAGGCATTGGATCTAGCTTCAGGGGGTTGATTATTGATCCACCAAAATTGTATGGGACAGCCATTAATTGGCTTCTTTATGCCGATGCCATGGTGCTTTTGTCTACGACACCAGCAGGTCTACGCACCATGTTAAATACGTTAGATATCTATGCTCAGAAAAATTGTATTAGCATTAACACCATGAAACTCAGGTGATGCAATTTGGTGACAGAAAAGGACAAAACTCATGCCATTGGCAGTTACAAAATATTGATCTTCTGGTTGTAAAGTCATATATTTATTGGGGGATCTGTATAAACAGTCACGTGTCTGATAAACCATGTAAAGACCATATTCAGTTGAAACATCTTACTGCTTTGTCACAAGTACGAATTATTCAGGCAAAATATTGCAAATTTACCATAGACCCTGTGATTACATATTATAAGCAAAATATATCCCTACAATTTGATATGGCTCAGAAGCCAAAAAATGTCAATCTTATGCTTACTGGATTAAATATGAAAATGCCTTCTGGAAAAAATCACTCATACTACCAAACTCAGAATCCATGCCGATTATTAGACATGAAATGGGTTTAATATAATTCTACGCAGTATATGAATGGAAAGTTTGCCAATTATACAGAAAATGTATTATAAAAGTAATACCAATGGGCTGCTTACTATCATATCTCGATATTTACTGCTAGCAGATGATATTTTTGCAAATAAATGGCGTGATTGTGCTAAAAAATTCTTACAAGGAGCCGATATCTCTAAAACCTTACTAATTGAAAATCCTAACAAAGCCAAATTTAAATTGTGGAGATCTGATTGGATCAAGACAAGAAACGCCTGCATGAACATTCTGAAATTCAGTCTGAATCCTTTTGCCCTCAAAGCACAAGGACATGTGGAAAATATCTAAAGCAGTCCCATAATCATAGTCATCGAGTAGATTTCCTGTGTTTTAGATTAAATATATGGCCCACAAGAGAGATATTATTCAGATGGAAGAAGATATCGGCTCAAGTATGTTGATTTTGCAACCAAGGGGTAGAAACGCTGAAACATTCGGTAGTCGAGTGTGTTGGTTTGTTAACAACGAGAATATTTTACTTCAAACATTTGTTCAATGAGACTGCTGTCATTAGGCATGACCAACTATGGCTATTATTGCACAAAGGACATTCCAAATGATTAAGATAAGCAGTTGTAAACTATCTAAACTCATTGAACATCAAGACGTATGATACTAACGACGGTTAAGTGTTGGAAATATGTAACTGTAATCATGTAATTTTTATGTATACTGAGTCGAATGACATTGAGAGTGGTTAATGTATCAATTTGTGTACATTTTTAAGGTTACTCTATGATGATTTGAAAGTCTGTCTAAATCTAGAAATCAAAAATGTCATTTATTTGTCTTTATTTTTCTCTTATTTCTTCTTATCTCTCTTCTTTTGATCAATTTTAAATTTTGTAATGAATTTGATGAAAGGTCAGGTTCTACTGATCAAAACAACTATAAAATAAAAAAAAAATAAAAAAAATGTAACTACCATGTAATTTTCTATGACTTACAATGCAGGTTTTCCTATTTAACTTGCCGGTAGATAGGGACCTGCTAACTGGGATCTACGGTGATAGGCTTCATAGCCATACTTCCTGGTGTGATGCCATGTTGATTGCTGCTCCTTTGTTAGGATTCTCTGCACTGTGCTGGCAGTGGGTAGAAGCATTGTTTCTCCAGGAAAGCAGGAAAGGTCTAGATGCGTCATAGTGACTGCTTGACTAACAGTGAACTGAACCAACTACTTTGAGTACTTGTGACGGGAAAGGGCATCAGCGGTTGTCTTTGGGAGGTGTTAGGGAGAATTCTCATTTCATTGCTAATTTCCCTTACCTAGTGAGTCCCTCAGCAGCTTTGCTGGATCTCTGGAGTTATTTCTTTCCACTTGGTAAGAGTGGGAGCTTTTCCCCCACTCTTACTTGTGTTTTGCTATTTGTTACCTGTTTTTTGTAGTTGTTGACTCTGGAGTACACCACTTCAGTAGCCCCCTTCTTTTGTGTGTCACACAGCACCTTCCGTGAAGTGACACAGGGTTGTCGTTCAGACTGCCCACCGACTTCATTTCTGAGGCTGACTACTGTCCCCCAGAAAAGGGTAAAGTTACCATTAACTTTACTTAGTCAAATTAACCACAGATCCAGTACACCCCATCTTACATGGAGTGCTGGAAAAGGTTACTCCTTAGCCCTTTTGTTATCTGTACCTCCTAGAGCATTGTTTCGCTCATTTAACATTTAGACATGGATGGTGGCAGTGGTATCATACCTAATTTTCTACCGCGGTTATCTTATATAACCGTGGTAATATTGTAGGCTATTGTGTTAGCCTCGAGCTTAAACCCGCTTGACCAAATGCTTTTTCTTTTGGCTCCAGTGCGGTTTATTCACCATTTCTTTTTGTTAAACTCCTTCTTGTGTTTTACTTTGTGCGGCAAACCAGGTTTGCCTTCTTTGTTCACTGTCTTTTGGCGGGCTTCTGCCAAGAAGCCCTCCTCAAGGCGCCTGGGTGTCTAGGTGGCCTGAATGTGAGGGAGGGGTGTAGTCACCCCCTGCACAGGGTATCCTAGGTAACCCAAGTCGAACTTTTCATGATTGGATGAGGTGGTTGTCCGGGCTGGACAACCCCCTGCTGGGTGATTGACAGCCAGGCTGTGTGAATGGGGGATTTTCGCATAAAAGGCAGGTCTCTTGGGCTGGAAGTCAGAGAGTCGCCACTGGAACTACAAGGAACCAAAGAGAAGCAGAGGAGAGGTCGACTGCTGCAACTATCCCGTCCTGGTGAAACCCTGCTGCAGTCCTGAGCTATCTACCCTTCAACGACTAAGAGAAGATCCAGTCCGGACTCTTCTTCCCTTGAGCCTGGTGGGGATAACCAGCTCATCTTCTTCAGCCAGAGGTCCCCTTCGTGGTTGAAATCGCTGCACACTGCTGTAGTGGTCCGGATAGCCACCTGAAGATCCTCTCAGTTTTTTAAGGAGCGCACCTTTTATTCATCGTCACAGCTGCCAGCCTCATCCCTTTGTGGTGTAGACCCCCTTCATTGTACTTCTTCGTGCCGAAGCCAGGAATAGTGGGTCTACAGGAAACTACCAGGAACAGCTGCCGTAGCACCAGCTTCTCCTTTGAAAAGGTACTGTGTCCTGCTTGAGGAATTTTGGGTGAAATCCCTATTTCTCGCTTATAAGGCTTGCCCTTATTTTTCCCTCCTTCTTATAACTTTTGCTTCCGAACATTTGACAATATCTAAAGTACTCTTGGCAACATTGAATCGCGAACTATCCGACGTGTGATCACCGACACAGGAACCCGGTTCCACTTGACACTGGCTCTGGCCTCTTGACTCTTGCATTTCCATAAGTGTTCTTCGATCCTGTTTGCCTAACTAACATATTGCCTATGATTTTTCGCCCCCAACTCTCTCTGGGTATCTCAGGTGCTAAGTGTGTTTTTGCCTCGGTAGCATTTCTTGCCGTGGATACGTGTTTATTAAGTAGACCGAACTGTCAAAAAGTGATCGCAATCGTATTCACGGTAACGAGTATTGTTCCATAATACTGATTCTATCAAACACAGGGTACTTACCTTGATTCATACCGTACAAAGTGAATTGGTCAGTTGTAGTGTATTTAACGTGTGGTTTTAAATTTAATAGAAGTGTTGTGTTGATAACGAATGGTTTAAAAAATAAATGTACTTATATTTTTTACCTGAAACCTTGAGTCAGTGTTTGATTGAGTCACAGTAATTGTGGTCCCTTTGTGTAATCTCTTCTACTGATCATATAGGGCCTCATTACACGGATGGCGGAGAACCATGGCGCTATTAGCGCCATGGTTCATGCTGGTAAAATACCGGCACCGCCTTGGCGGAAAGGGGAATTACCGTCCCCTTCCAAGGTTGGCGGGGCGGTAATTCCCCCTTCCACCATTGCCCTTCCCCATTCCCATTTTTGCCCCATAGGGCTCAATGGGAATGGGGAAGGCGCTAATTACGGTACCGCAAATTGCGGTACCGTAATTAGCTCTCTGGGTCCCTTTGCGGGTTGGTTTTTAACGCCTGCAAAAAGCAGGCATTAAATCCCCCAACCCGCAAAGGGACCTCGTAGTAAGGCGGTAAGGAATTACCGGTACCGGTATTTTACCGGTACCGGTAAATCCTTACCGCCATCCGTGTAATGAGGCCCATACTCTTGAGATAAGCCTGGCTGCTCCGCTACTGCTACCACTTTAACATAGTAGTACAGGCTTGTACCAAAGGTAAAACTTGTATTGCCACCTGTAGTCTAAATTGTGTGTAGTGGTCCCTAAGGGCACTGCACAGGATTCTGCCTAACAGGAGGTGTAAGGTAGTGCAAGCGAGCAGAGTATTTTGGGTGAATGATGATATGAAGAGAGCACCCGATTGAGAGGGGAGCCACTTAGGATTTCCTCAGATTCTCTCCTCCCTCAGTGGGGAGGGAAGAATCCTAACACACAATGACAGGAAAATGGCCACTTTGTGACTCAAAGAGGTTCTGGAGAGGGGATAGCCCATGTTCTTAGGAATGTGAGAGGAAGGGGGTGTGGCTACGCGTGCTGCAGGATGGCAGCTTGATCCAGAACTCCCACTCCGGTATGTATATTATCATGAGAGGGGCACTCTAAGCACATCTTTTTTCCACAAATAAGCCTCACTTATCTCATTTCTTCACCTCTGGATGATGCTGTGAGTTTTTTTCTCGCACTCCTGCCTCAAACTCATGCCGAACATCCAGGAGGCCCGACGCAGTGTCATCAAGTTTGGAACACGCCACGCTTCCTGTCAGCAACGTCGGGTTGCGTTGGAAGGTTGACGCGGCCCGTATTTTCAGCGAGCTATGGCTTTATTTAACAACACAGGTAGCCGCACAGAAAGCATGCTTTCTACTCACAATACTGACTTCTTTTTATCATTTTATAAATTTGAGGACACATTTATGCCAAATGGCTGTGGCGCTAATAACTCTGGTGCATTAACAACATTTCTGCTATAAACCCAGATGTGAAGATACTTCCAACCTATTGAATAAGCTGCTATAAGTTTTATTTCAAGAAATACTTTAATTACACTGGTATTAATTGAAGAGGCAACTTTTAAACATCTATTTCAGTATTTGCTTTAAACCTGGCTATTGACAATATACATGAATTACTATTTCACAACCAGTTACTTGAACAAATATGTAGGTCTTGAGAACTCCACCAACATGTTTATTAAAAAGAGGCGGCATACTTGTGACAAAGGTACATAGTGTGACGTTTTACACCCTTTACTGGTGCTGTCAAGGTTGCACCAACGGTTTCCTCAATAATAATAAGAAACATTATACTTAACAACTACTAGAGATTAAAGGACTTAAATGCACCTGTGCATCATTAAGACTTCTCTGTCATCTCCCAAGATGTCCTCATGAAAAAGTCACGCAAAAGGATCAGCTAACAAAGAAACATCAGGGGCCACCTTAAAAAGGTTAAAAGGTGACTCCCCTCCTCCAAATCAAAGAATCTTGAAATCAAACATGGAAACTATTCGAAATGGAAATAAGGGCACTCAAACCCTTTATGGAGACCACCAACACCAAGCTTCAACAACTAGACAAAAGTTGGATTCGTGCTGAGAACAGAATTGAAGAAGTAGAGAAAAGGGTTGGCGTGGCTGAAGAAGTTGCCACGAAAGTTGCTCATATGGAACAATCCATACATACCCTTCAGAAACAAAATGAAGATTTGGAAAATAGAAACGGTAGAAATAATCTACGCGGCTTTGACTTTCCAGAAGGAGCACAAGGGGATGATGCCACTCTTTTTCTTAAGAAAACCCTTCCTAACATTTTAAATTTTCAACCGCTCATTGCTCTGTATATACAAAGGACTCACAGAATTAGAGCCAAAAAGGCTGAGTCATATGAGAAAAACTGCACCAAGAACAATCATCGTCTTACTTTTTGAAGACACTCAACTCCAATTGATTCTACAGAAAGCTCTAGGAATGGAGAGTCTAACATGGAACGGCCACAGGATCTTCATCTCACAAGATGTGTCCAAAATCACAGCTCAACGAAGAAAAGACCTACTCTCATATCGTCCTGCATTTAAGCAATTAAATGCCACGTAAGGTTTGATTGACCCTTGCACTTTCAAAGTCACTATTAATGGTGAAACATCTTCTTTTGAGGACCCAGCCGATTTAAAGAACTAGATAAAACTGCAAAAGATGGAAGCGATGGATACAGGCAACGCCAGTCACACTTGATTTTCCTTCCTTTCCTCATTGGTTTCTGAGTCATGTTTAATTTCAAGAAGTTTCCTTGGAATAATCAAGGTGCTGACTCTTTCTCTGGTTTTTGCTCGCTGTTTCACCCTATGTGGGATGCGCTTACAGTCCCTCATCACACTTGGCATTGCGACTCTGATTTTTTAGCCTTTTTCTTTTGCTCTGTTTCATTTTATCAGTTGTATTGGGTGGGGTTGTCTTAAACACCATCAAGTTATGAGTACCTACCCAATAATACCCTACTGTCAGATATTGCAAGGTTGGTCTTTTTCTTTCCTTTTTGTTTTTTTACACTGAATTGTATTATTTTATAACAACTCTTGGAACTCTTCTTTTGCTCTGGAATTTGTAATTGTCTGGATAAGCAGAAAATACTTTGACTATGGACACATTTTTATTGTTTATCTTTTACTAGCATTACTTTCCCTTACATTATGGCCTTGAAATGTATGACATGGAATTTTAAAGGTCTGAATAGCCCAATTAAGAGGCAAAGATTTAAACTAACTATTGCTTGCATTTACGAGACATATTTATCTTTACAGGAATCCATGAAACTGAAGAGATTTTCGGTAGGTGAGGTGATAGCCAGTCAAGTAGATGGTAAACATAATGGTGTGGCTATCCTAATCAAGAAGTGTACCAAATAGCAGATCAAACACAAAGGCACAGACAAGAGTGGTAGATGGGTTCTAGCTAAACTATCAATTAACTCTCAAGTTTTCTCAATTCTAAATCTCTATGTGCCCACTAATCCTGATCCCAAGTTTTGGAGCGAAATAAAATAGATGATCCCAAAAGCATATCTCCAGAATTTTATAATCTGTGGAGATTTTAATAATGGTATTGACCCTTTCCTAGATAGGAAATCCCCATGTCAATTCAAATGCAGTAAATCACACACTGAATTTACAAAATGCTTAGCAGAAATTGGTGTTATTGACTCATGGAGGTTTGTTCTTCCAACTGATCTAGACTTTACCTTTCACTACTTTCCTCATTACTCGCTATCAGGTATTGAATATATCTGTGTCTTATTGATCAGATCTGTGTAGTGTAACCAAATCCCTAGTATGTGCAATAATTGATTCTTCTATTGAATGCTCGCT
The DNA here is from genome assembly GCF_040938575.1 of Ambystoma mexicanum. Lineage (NCBI taxonomy): Eukaryota > Metazoa > Chordata > Amphibia > Caudata > Ambystomatidae > Ambystoma > Ambystoma mexicanum. The sequence goes on from NC_090936.1 coordinate 918,977,278, forward strand.
AATATCTGATCATTCTCCGGTAATCACTTATAAGCAGATGGAGATTCAATAATTCACTACTTCAGGATGGCAACTTCCAGAAATCCTTTCTCGAATTCCATAATTGTTTTCATACTTATAAAGATGAGGACACCTCTAGAGCCAACAATTGGATTGCCTACACAACTGCCCTAAGTGGACATATCATTTCATACGTAGCCAAAAGAAAGAAAGATGCCAGGAAAAACTTAGATGCCTTATATAGCGAACTATGAGTTCTGGAAAAAAGGTACAATAGTGATATTAATTTCCCTAATTTTAAAAATGATCACAGAGCCTTTGTTCTCAAACAAGCCAGAAACCGATTCTCCGAAAATACCTACATTAACCCACCCACTTAGCTAACTATTGAAAGATATCTCATTTCACCATTTGATATTAAAGATAAAATATATCTTTTCAATGGATCCAAGTTGGGCTTCTCCAAAAAGATATGTCTTACCAGCTCCTATTTGAAGGACTTTTTATTTCATCAGATAAATAAACCAGCTGGCACTCTCTCCCCCTTTATATGGTGTAATAGGCATATAGCCGTAAACGAGAGGAAATAAGAGGCCTATCTTCTGCAAAATTTGGATTATCAAAGGAGTTACTTTTATAGATCAGATAATTGTGGAAGGCAACATCCACGCTGCACAAGAGTTTACAAATACATTCTCATTGCCAGCATTCCCTCTTAACAAATACCTTCATTTAAATAATGCATGCCGAGTAGAAATCACTCCCAGCAATAACTTGTCGATATATCCGAGAATGCGTATCATAGATTTCCTCCATTAAATTAAAGCATCCAATATCTACAAAGTTATAAGGCCTGTTAGAACTCCTAATAATTAATGGTCATCTGAATTGCAATTGGAAGAAGACTGTGGAATACATTTTGGCAATGAACTGTGGTCAAAGATTTGGTCAAAAACTAAAGGTGTATCTACCTCGGTGAATTTAACCCAAACTCTTTACTTATTTATGCACAGAGCATTTATCTCACCCAGGAAACTATTCCTATCTAAATTGGCAGATAATGATCTATGTTGTTCATGCACCTTGCTTCGGGAACCTTTTGCCATACCTTTGTAGACTGCCCTCTGCTAAATACATTTTGTAACCATGTTTGGACTTCCCTTCAACAGATCTTTAAGATCTATTCCTTTCAATGTAACCAATCTCCTACTGGTGAGCCTAGCCCTTAATGACAGCAAGACTAGGTCATCGCTGGTTATATTTGACTTGTTTATGCTTCTGGCAATACGCTTAATTACATCAAATTGGAAGGATTCCACTGAAATCTCTTTAAAAGGTTGGTGGAACAATATATGTGATGTTCATAGTATGGAGAAATGCATGGCCAATTCACCCTCACTGTCACTCAGACATGATAGAAAATGGCATCTGTGTGTTGATTACTTAAATAACACAATTGCTTAACTTATCTGACTGATGTATTGTTAGTCCTGTCTACGATTGCATTGAAAGTTCCTGTTATCCTGTTGAATAATCTTTTTTTTTCTTCATATTACCCCCCATTGCCCACTTTCCTCACTTTATCACTCAGTTCTGAGCAACTGGCTCATATGTTAACGATTTCCATAATATTTTATTCCTAGATACTCTGTTGCAAGATGCCTTCAAAGTTAATGAATCTCACGTTATATTATTCTATAAAATGTATTTTATGAGTTTAAAGCTATATTATATAATCCAGAGTTCATATAGACTCAGACTGTAACTGTTTACTTCTGTACTAAATAAAGTAAAAATCCTTAAACTCAAAAAGGAATGTGAGAGGCACCCAGCAAATGTTTTCAGATATACAATCATTATGTATTGAGAGCAAACAGAAAGGCAATGGGGGTTAAGTTCTTAAAACAAATGCAAATCAGGATCAGTGAAAGGAAAGTAGGGTTTGCAGAAGCTCTGTAACTAGGGGAGTTCCCTTAACTCTACCAAATAGTTTAAAATTGAGACAGAGTGGCATTATGATAGGCCTAGAGGTGAAATGAAGAGTGGGGCTGATGGGTGAAAGCTGGCCACTTGCTTTAAAGTACATCATTCAGAAGTACTCTGGTAGATGAGTAGATGAGGATGGTTGCCACTCATGCAGCTAACAAGGAACCCCAAGCTGATATTTTTATAGTCCCTCATCCTCGAAAACGAGGGGTGGCAGTCAGTCCCTGGATTACAGCATGTCTCTGGAAAGTGTCACCCCACATTTAACCCAGCTTTTGGACTCAAGTCATACTAGAAAGCCCTGCATACCTTGAGAGGTCCCGAGTGAAATAACAGGGAGGAGGGAATTGTAAGGATCATTCCTCTTATGAACAATATTCATGTCAAACAAAAGGAGAAGTCTCCACCTGGTAATGTATATAACCATGTAATTAAGACTTTGTTATTATGTCCTGGATCTAGTTTGATTGTGATAGGTTGCCGTCATCAATAGATGGTTTATGTTCCTGTATCTAATAAAACTATATTAAAGACAATAACACACATTTCCAGTGGTCGTTGCGGAATTATGGGCAAGGGAGTAGCGGCATGCGTTTAAACATAGCTCAGGATCCTAGTTTCCATTAATCAATAGGTAGAGGAACTTAACAACGGCAAATAAACTGAAAAGTAACGGCAGACCTATTCCGAAGTAGGGGACCCATACATTGAAGTCAATGCACTTGCAGATCTCCTGTTATATTCAGGAAATGCCAAACTGCACGACATAGACAGAAAAAGGGAGCTGCATATGTACAGTGTGGTGCTGGATGTTGTGTGTGTGCTTGTACGTTTCTGTGTTTGCACTACTGGTGATGCTGTATATTGGTGTGTACCCTGCAGAGTGAAGTCTATGGGCGTCATTATAAGTTTGCCGGTCCGGTAACAACGGTACCAGTAAGCTTGCCGGTACCGTTGTTACCGGACCAGCAAACTACGAGTTCTTTTGCGGGTGCCTTCCCAGCCGCCAGTACTGGCCTCGCGGACATATATTCGCATGTGCTGGAAAATAAGCACGTGCGAATGGGCAATTACCGGGTCTGTGGGGCCGTAATGACCCAGTAATTGCATATTCGCGATTACCGAAAAAAATCGCAAAAGTCTCTTTTTGAAATAACTCCTGCAGTCTGTATATTCCTCATCATATCCATCGCATCACTATTTACCTCATGGCAAACGTTTCAACTCACTATATGTCGCAGCCTGATACTCATAAGACAAAATTAAAAAAACAGTAAAACAGACACATTCATTCTGCACTAGCATACTCGTTATGAGGCCCAGAGTCTTAGATGAGATGAGAATGGAAGAGGAGAAAAAGAGGACAGAGGTCGAATGGATAACAGAAAATTAGTCCAGTGCTTAAGATCTAGTAAAGAAAAATAGCAAAGGACGAATTGATCACAAGGAGGGTGAGGAACAACCAAGAGGATGAGGGGAAAATAGAAGGAGACCAGAGAGGAAAGATAAACTGTATCAAGACCATGAGTGTCCTTGAAGGCAATAAAGAGAAAGAGAAAAACCAAGAGAGATTTAAAGGTAGGCAAACGAAAGGAGAGTAAAGCAAACAGCACTGTCACAAGAAGATAGAGAGAAGAGCAAATAATGGGGTGCCGGGCGCCTCCCCAACCTACCACTTAGTCCCCATCTAAGGGCAGGGGAGTTTCACATTCCCACCACAGGCCCCCCCTACCCCTATAATAGAATTGAGGAATGTCAGCCTTGCAGAACCAGCAGTGCCTGCACCATCAGCTCCCCTTGTGTGTCTGTGTATGTGTGTAGGAATCACATATAAATCAAGAGAAGGAAAGAGAAGCATCTAAATTAGCACAGGAAACCCATCAGGCAGTTGGGCATAAGGTCTCCATTCTCATATAGGTAAACACAGTTTGACTAAGAAATCCGACCCCAGGGCTAGGCTGGGGCATGACAACCAGAGAGAGGAACTACACAAAATGAATGGTTAGCCAGCCCCAAGTCCCACATCGGAACTGGAAGCCACCCTCAGGGGTGGGGCTCAGCAGCATATCCATACACCAGTGGCCTGAAGAGACAAACCTCAGTTTGCTTTCGCTGGAGAGAGGCTGGTAGGAAGGACCAGGGTGTGGCAGGCATGGAGAGGACCACACTGGGGGAGGGAGGTATAAGTCAATCCCAACTCCCACATCATGGCTGTAATTCATCCCCAGGGTCAGAGCTTGGCCTGTCCTTATCTCATGCAACACACCTGAGACAACTCTTACTAGAGAGAGGTTGGAAGGCAGGGCCAAAATCCTTTAGTCTGTGTATTCAGTCTTGAAGAGCGGGTGTTTTGGAGTAGGAGTTGGAGCCTCAAGAGTAGAGACCGGAGTTTGTTTGGAGAAGATTGGAGGAGAGAGTGCACGATTGTGCAAGAGAAAGGTGACTGGAGCAGAGGGCAGACCAGGTGGGAGCATATAAATACCAAGGGGACTGGGGTCCAAGAGTCGGGGTAAGGCCAAGCAAGGGAGAGTATGGGGTTGATAATGACCCAGGAGGCTGGGGTCCAGATGGCTGGATGAGGCCAGACAAGCAGCAATACGTTCTGGATAAAGACCTGGGAGGCTGGAAGAGAGACCCAAATGGCTGGATGAGTCCCCATTAGGAGGGATCAGCTCTGCATAAACACCTGAGAGGGAGATGTAGAAACCATTGAGACCATTGAGCTAAAAGTAGGAGCAAAGGTGCACAGAAGTTAAGAGACGTTGGGAGAGAGCTAGACATTCTTAAAAGCATAGTGCAGGAGGGTAGCACTCAATAGGGGAAAAGGGAAAGCTTTAAGTAGACAGGAGAAAGGCAACGCAAAAAGGGATGAAGGATTACAGGTTGAAAATAATAAAGGGGGTTCTTAGAGGAGCAAAGAATGGGCTCGAATGGGTGAAGAAGGTAAAAGAGGCATGGCAGTTAGGACTGAGAATACAAAGGGAAAGAGTTTTGCTCAGTGGAGTGAAAAAAGTACCCAAAGGGTTGAAGAAGGTGGGAGATAAAAAAGAGACTTGAAGAGTAGTGACAGTTCAGAGACGATCTGTGAGAGTACATAGGAGGTTGCTGATCATGAGCAGGAAGATTGGGAATTGCATCCGGAGGAGGTAGATGAAGTGCTTCTGGAGGTTGTACAATATTAAGAGGTGTTAGGTTGGAGGGGAAGGAGCCAGAAAGATTGACATACAGAACTTGGAGAGGAGGTTGGAGAGCAGAGAGGTGGACAGAGGTGGCAATAAATAATGAGGAGGAGAAAGGAGCACGCCAAGAGATAGCTCAAAAAGGTGAAGGGGATTAAGAAGGACTAGAAAAAAGTCAACCCACAGGATAAGGAGGTGGATGAACTGAGACCAGGAAGAGTCTGGCAGGTACTGTTGACTCTGGCAGGTGTTAAAGCCAGGAGGAGAAGCACATGCATGCTACGGAGTGCACATCAACTTCAAAGAGAAGGAAGGGATCAAGACCAATTCCCTAGTAGGAAGATGTAGGCCGGTCCAGAAGATAGCCCCTAAGAAGACAAGAGGACCTTACTCTGTGACTCTGCCAAACAGCAGGAGACCAGCTCTGCTTAGAAGCTGAGGCAACTGCGAAGTGGTTTGCTCTTTTGTCAGAAAAACTCCAGATCTCATTCTCCTTCTTCAACATGGACGAGTGGATCTGACAGTCAAAGGATGAACCTGCCTGACATGAATCTGAGTCTGACATTGAGACTGTGACTAGGGTTTGGTGACCTTTGGAAGCCCATAATACCAGGATTTGGGATCCCCTGGAAACCTGCAACAGAGGAACAAAAGAAGCCTGGTCTCTGATTTATTGCAGACTTTTTGTTTAAACACTTCACTTGTCAGAGAGTCATTTTTCTTTTGCTTAAGCCCCTGAGACACTAGCCAGACCCTGAAGGAATGTCCATCCACACTATTTTCTTTGGTGAAAGCCCATTTTGTTTCTTGTTTATTTTGACCATCCTCTGTACATGAACCCCTAATAAATTGTTGGTTAAGAGAAAAATATAGTCTGTGGACATTTGTCTTGGTCATTTGCCTGGTCACAGATTTGATATACCGTATGACCATAGAAAGAGCCTGATCTAGGCCCAGCTGTTAACATGGAAGGTACTGCTGCCAAGCTGTATTTTTACAAATGGCAAGGCATTACCTCCACCCCAAACAGGGCAGCAAATGGCCAGCACGTCAGCATTATCACAAGTGACAGCTCAGTGGATATGTAGCAATAGGCATGAACACTACCAGGTATCCTTTCTTCCTGACTTAGATACTCCTGGAGAAGGCCTAACCCTCACCAACATCTTGGACATAGATATGATAATACAGGAAGAAAATCCTTGTGGTGGTCTTACTGTTGATTGCTAGTAGGTAAACTGCTTTGCTGGAACAACACTATGATTCCATTGATGGTACTGCCTCGGTGAAGATACTCATACTATCAGGGTGGTAATGCCTGCTGTGAGATATACAAGTAATGCAATTTTGAATTCTACCAAGGCCATGTGCCCTGATCAAACACCCCCTATTACACAATGAAAAAGGGTTTCTGCGCCCATCTATTACTGCGCCACAGTGAAGTTCAGGTATCAACCAAAACCAGTTTTTCTTAAATCATCTTATATTTATTGATAGCCCATAAGGATGACACATGTTTCGGGACCCTAAGTGTGCCTTTTTTCAAATCTGGGCATTAAGGGTCGCTTGATAAACTATATACAAGATAGCAGAATCTAAATAAAATTAAAAAGCAATTTTTGTGATGTATAGCTAAAACAGGTTCCCAGGGGTTCCCAAAAGACCAAATGCATATCAATCATATTATCCAGCAAATGTCCAGAACAGATCAGCATTTTTGTTAATAACGCAAAACAAAAAACAAAATATATCACCCGTTTGTTTCCACACCATTATGATTCCGAGAAAACATGTGTAAATCCATCAAAACATAAAAACATAAAAACATAGAACATACCATCATGGCGCCCAAACGTAATGACGGTGCAGGAGCAATCACCGTGGGAGAGGAAGGGGAGGGAGGGAAACATCATTGGTAGAACAGGAAAAAAAGAACAGAAAAGAACTAAAGATTCGTTTATATTTTGCTTGCTAGTTAAATTTAAAATAGATCTGTCTCCAAATAGGGCTTACCTATCGTCGGAAATGTGTGCACTGATCTCGTGTTGTTAGAGAGAGTCCCATCAGACTCATAAGCGCTGCAAGCACTTCAACAAGAAAAAGAAAACAGTGGGAGAATATGTTAATTTCCCCTGCTTGATACCGTATCGAAATTTTAATTTTTATGTTAGAGTTTTATTTCTATCAGGATTCAGGTATCTGACAATCCTCCTGTTTTTTATAAAATGTTTAATTAATTGTTCATACTAAGGTGCCCGACCTGGAGATGTTGCATTTAAATCTTAACTAGGTTACGTTTTCTCCAGGTTTCAAATAGGAGCAGAAACTCCAGCATAACGATTAAACTTGGTCATTAAAAGAGACGTATGTTCATAAAGCATGCATGTCTTGTATTCCTCATTCAGGTGGATGAGCGTTCCTGTAGTAAATGAACACCAGGACTTTTAACGAGTGTTACGTGCGTATGCATATTGCAACGTCCACAAAACAAAGCGGCATGTGTAAACCCGCCTGTTTAGCTGCGGACCTGTTTGTGATTGGGAGGCTATTTGGGTGGGCTTCAACTGCCCTTCAGTGCTTACCTTAACAATCTGGTTTCCTGCTTCACGCATAGTCACCTGCGGGAAAATGTACATTGGAAGTACAATTCGAGAACTCCGTACCAGGATTCGGGAACACTCAGCAGCTATCGGAAGCCAAGATAGAAATATGCCACTAGCTGAACACTGGCAGAGGCATCATCAGATGGTTTTAATTTTTATGTTAGAGTTTTATTTCTATCAGGATTCGGGTATCTGACAATCCTCCTGTTTTTTATAAAATGTTTAATTAATTGTTCATACTAAAGTGCCCGACCTGGAGATGTTGCATTTAAATCTCAACTAGGTTACGTTTTCTCCAGGTTTCAAATAGGAGCAGAGACTCCAGCATAACGATTAAACTTGGTCATTAAAAGAGACGTATGTTCATAAAGCATGCATGTCTTGTATTCCTCATTCAGGTGGATGAGCGTTCCTGTAGTAAATGAACACCAGGACTTTTAACGAGTGTTCCGTGCGTATGCATATTGCAGCGTCCACAAAACAAAGCGGCATGTGTAAACCCGCCTGTTTAGCTGCGGACCTGTTTGTGATTGGGAGGCTATTTGGGTGGGCTTCCACTGCCCCGCAGGCCCTGTAATATAATATATATATATATATATATATATATATATATATATATATATATATATATATTACAAAGCCACGGCAGTGGCTGTGTAGTTATGGTTAAGTTGCTGTTTCCATAGGAAGAGCACTTTTTGGGTGGCTTATAACTACACTCCCCCTGGACGAATCCACACCAAACTTTGCAGAAAAGTATATGACCCACTGTGAATTTTTTTGCAAAGTTTGGTGATGTTTGGTCCAGGGGGGGAAAAGTTATAGGGGGGTCCCAAAACATATTTTTTTTCCCATAGACTGAATGGGGGAAAAACTTTGTGCACGCCTACAGCCCAAACCGCTTGACAGATTTTCACCACATTTGCGGCAGGAGCTTGGTCCCGAAAGCGTGCTTTTGTAAATTCGGTGCCAATCTGTCCAGTAGTTTTCTTTAAAACGACCAGAAAGTGTGTCTCAAAAAATGTGTGATATTTATGTCTGCTCCGCAGACACACTTCCCTGTTTGCTCCGCGGACAAGATACCGATTGGCTAATCGGTAGCGTCATGTCCGTGGACATGTTGCGCCTTCACTGATTGGATGTTGAACGGCGTGAAGTGCGTCAGATTCTTTCGCTGTGCCCGCCATCTTTCATTCGTGTTTTGGTGTACACGGAGATCGCCGCTAACACATATAAAACAACACACCATTGCACTTGTTAACCTTATGAAATACTGTTTCGGGAGGTGAGGGTTAATGAGGCTGGGATGGGATGTGGCAGCAGGAACTCAAAAAGTGGGGTTTATTTTCACCAAAGTCATACAGTAAATTGGAAGTTGCTGCTCAATATAGTGTCCACTAAGTACAGGCGAAGATTTACTGCGTCTGTGTTACAATGTATTTAAAATAATATTGCAGTCAGACTGGCGTCCTACAGTTTGAAATCTGAGGCAGCCACCTGCACTGTTTGATGGAAATAGTGGGTCTGCAAGTGTATGGGAGTACCAGTTCTCATGCATGCATTCAGATATGTTGTTGCAAAGTCAGAATGTATTTTCATTCTGAATGAAGGTCACTTGGTTTGCTTTTTTGGTTGCGAGCTCAGTAGGCCCACGCATCCGACTGAACCCATAAGGTCAATTGTTTTTTGACCTTGAGCCAGAGGGAAAATTCAGTAAGAATGCAGGGAGTGAAAGTTTGGAAAACATACCATTTGATAAGGTTATGTATTCAAAACGTTTGTAAGACTCATGTAATATCAGTTCAAGAAGATTCTTTGGTGCAAGTACATTGCTGTCTGCGTTTAAAGAAGACAATGGAGATGGTAAATATCGTGTACGTTTATTTTTGATGACTCTACAGCGGAATGAGTTTTGATTTTTTATTAACACAATACTAATTTGGCATTGTAACTGAGGTACTATCTTTGTGTGTAGTTGTCATTTTTTTTCTTATTTATGGAGAGTGCAGATTCTCACCGTTTGTAGACTATCACTAGGTTCAGCCATGTTCAACACTATTATTTCTTTAAAATGTCATGTATGACCACATCGATTTGTGTATCAGTTTCCATGTTATGTTTGTCCTTTTTAAAATTGTATGATGAAGGTTGGGTATTGATACGTATTTTCTGTTACGTTTTCTGAACAGCTACATTCTGCCGTACTGTGATTGCCATGGATTCCAAATGCCAAGTGATGGTTTCTTTGCACGCCAGATGCACATACTCGTGACCAGCTGCCTAACCGTTACGGTTTTGTGGGATGACCGGCCCGGAACCATTTGTCCATACGCTGGAGTGGCCATTCGGAATAACATAACATGTTTTATGGTGGTGTAGACTGAAGTTCATGCCGACGTCTTGGAAATCAATGTGCGACCGAAGCGGTTGCTTTATCGAAAGCAAATACTTTGCGTATGCGAAAAGAACAATGTGTGCATCACGATTAACGTTTTCGAAGACGACCCAAGAAACAAAGTTACTATTTGATTGAAAATGGGAATAGTCAGATGGTCTTGAACAGTTTATTGTGAAATAAAAGTACTTTACAAAATCTAAAATGTTAATGTTTTCTTTTACAAAGTATTATTTCAAAATGTAACATGGTACGTTGTACGTCGCTGTGTGTTAATTTTGAGGTTATGCGTCACGGCACGTAGTTTTGCTTTTTGCAGGCTGCCATGGAAAGCGAAGAGGGGCCATGTATGGAACAACTGCCTTCCCTTTCTATGGTGGCCATCTTGGAAAAGGATTTTGTTTTGTAATCCGGGATGCCGCAGGCGGCCCGGATTATAACGAGAAATCCTATTTTTTAGTAGCACACGTTACTAATTTGCAAATCTAGATTGTTAATGGCAAATCTTATTGCGTCTATGTCCTTTACTGAGAAATAGAAAGTAGATGGAGTGTATGCGACTTTTTAAAAAAAAAATCTGTTTACACTGTGAAAGGTGGTTCTTAAGGAACATTTACTTTGTTTACGGGTGGCTTTTTTTTTGGAAGGACAGCTAATAAGGACATTTGTGAACGGAAATGAGGAAAGAGGCACCAAATCGTAATATGGGGGGGGGGTAGGTGGTCAGGGGAAAATGTTGTGCATTTGTTATTTGTAAGGTAGGGGCAGTGTTTCTCATGCTCCTTCATTACAGCAGTGGTGCTGTTTCTTGGGGAGGAGGGATGGCCTTAGCTCTTGTCGTTTTCAGATAACTAGAACTTTTGCTAAAAGTATGTAATGTGTACTACATTGCTAATGGATGACTATGAATACGTGTTGGAGCTGTGCAAGGGAAATTTTGAAGGTGGAGGTTCCTACATCAATATAAAATGTATTTCCACACTGCCTACGAGGCATACATCTTATTGGTAAGTGTGTACGGATTCTTGGACACGTCACTGTGCTGTACGCCAGCATATGGTCATGTGGCATTCTCTGCAAGGTGTGCAATTAAGTCAGAAGTTACTTTACATTATGGTTACGTGCCACTACTACAAACCGATGACCTTTAGCAAAAAAACTTTGTTAAAGGGACGGTATGGTTAAGTTGCCCTACTAAAAACCTGGGAATTCCCTAAAAGAAGTTTGTTAACGGGATGTTATGGTTCGAAGTAAAACCAAAAAACCCCTGAAATTCGCCAGTTATGGTAAGCTAAGCAACCATAACTCGCGCCACCACCGTGCACTGCTAAAACTAACACCCAGGACAGAAATAGGGGCTCAAATGGGAATTGGGATGTACCGGGTCCGGGTTCCAGGAAAGGGAATTACCGGGCCTTTCAAGGTCAGAATGGCCCAGTAATTCCTCATTCCAGGAACCTGGACCCGGTACCCAGTATGTGGGTAGCCATGCCGCTAAAAGCGGCATGGCTACCTCCATACTCGTAATGAGGCCCATTGTAACAGTTCTCACACCATGGAGAGAACTAGAACACAGGCCCTAAGTTTACATTTCCTAGAGTATATCAAGCATGAATTACAAAGTCTTAAATTAATGTTCTTTGTAGGCTCCACAGCATTTGTATGGAATGACAGATTATATAAAGACATGTCAGTATGTGCTCCCCAAGTCCTTCACCACTTGTATGTAGTTAGGAATAGCATATTATATACAGATGCAGAAAGTCACCATCCCAGCAGCTCGTCTTTGCTTCAGGAAACTGGATTCCATTTTTATTTATTTTCCCTACACTGCACTGGTAAATCAAGAAAATCAATCACAGTGATTAGAAAAGCAGCCCTTATTTGGGTTGTTGTTATGACAACATTGATTAGAGTGAGTCTCTAGAATTCGCTTCCAAATCAATTATGATGTTTCAGAATACAGACATTTAATTGTACATTTTATGGAATAGAAATTCAGCCAAATTTTCGATTGAAACTATAATACTTTAAAGCGATTTCAAAACTACTATGTTCTTTTACGGAAGCCTGGTTTTAACGAAAGCTAACATTGGACAAAGAGACATGATGAATATCATCATCTGGTGTTGCATCTGGAGGATTCTAGGCCTCCTTAAGTTACTAAGAAGTGTAAACAAGAAGAATAAATACAATAGATGGTAAATCTCCTGCTTAAGTGGCGAACAATCCGTATGTTTTAAATTATAAAATTCTTGCAGATAAACCAAGCAGAGCCAATAAAATGAGTTTCCACTACTACAACATCGGGTACAGTTACGACTACTTTAATGCATTAATAAATCACAATCTGGTTCCATGCAAGATAAGGTAGAACAACTGTGTGCCTATATTTATGGCAACATGAGCAGGATAATAGACAACGAAGATGAGTTTTACTTGGAAGATGCAAATTGCCATTTTGATATCAAACCTGCCATGGGCAGGAGGTTTAAGCTAATAAACAATGTTATCTTCTAATAATTCCAAACCGATCCTAAATATGTCTTACATCTCATGTCAGTTTAATAACAAAGGTATTGTTGAGATTTGGGTTCTAGGATTGGGCCTCACAGGAAATGGTCGAATGCCCACTCATCATAACTAACTTTAACCTCAGAGCTGACACTACCAGGTGGGATCAGATCTATACACGTTTTGCCCAGTTCAACAGCACTGATGAGTGTGTGGCCTCATACCGTGTCGCTGGAAGGCCCTGTGCTTCATAATCCACCATAGATTGGATGGTGGCTCCACTGTCGAATGCCCTCGTGAAAGCAGGACTAGCACCTGCACATTGCTTAAAAATGCATCCACTTTGATCTACTTGGCTACTCCAAGAACCATTATCTAAGGTTTTAACACCCAGTCAATTGAGGGGATTACTTGCCTAATACTCTCTCCTTTGTAAGTAAATCAAAACGTAGTTCTTCTAATTCTATGGCAGCCCATTGATGCAGTTTAACATGTGTTCAGAACTATAAAATGGCACCATTGCAGCCTGGCATCACAACATGGCACTCATATATACTGTGCCCCTGGTGGACTGATTTCCTGATTGTGCATATTAATGGCCTGTTGGCACAGTGTTGATGAGTGGGTCATACCCATGGCCCTCGCCCTACATCCATATGGATGATGTTCCTAGCCTTTCCCCAGATTTTAGATTTCTTTAAGCAATGGTGAACACTCCTCTGTTCTTGCTACTTTCAGCCACCTGTGCTAATATCTGCAATATATTAATACATGTGGGACACTGGCCCCACCTGTCTACACAGAGGAGTGCCAATGGTTTCTATAACAAATTGAGCATTCTTTCTGAAAGTGATTAGATTAACTTAGTGAAATACTGTCAATTTCATCTCCCTGACTTGTGTTGCTTTTTGCAAACTCACTGTCACTGAAAGCTAAGAATGGCACTGTTTTCCCAGAAGGGCTTCCTAGTTTAAAAGGGCTCTCGTCAAAGACCCACCAGCTTTATTCTGCTGTCGGTAAGCACTTAAAAGATACCGCTCTGGTCTGACAGAATCATATTTTGGAGCCACATTTTACAGGCACAGTGTGTGGTAGAATAAAAGGCCAATTGGATAGTTGCAGAACCCAGTCTGTGTACATCCCCAGCTAATCGCTGTCAGTCTATAATTGGGTAGAACCCAAACTGTCACATTTGCAGTTCTTTGGCAGCCCTTGAAAGCTGGGATATGTATTAGCAATGGAGGCGCCTTTTGTGTGAGCAAGAGCTGCATGGGTTATAGCACTCCCCATCTTGCAGTACATCAAGGGCAGGCAGGTTTTCCCTGACAGTGAATTACACCTGATGCCACTGTATGTTGACACAGGCTGGCAGCACAGCGATTAGAGCCAGCCTCAGCTGAGAATGGCGGCTGCAGAGGCTTGATGTTTATCAGCTTTGGATGTAGGTCCATTTGATGTGCATTCCCTTTTGAAGTTCAGCTAATTGGTTCAGGGGACCAAATGCACCTGTGCACACTAACTTATCATTTAGGCTCCAGTCTCTGCAGGATGATGAAGCAATAGAAATAAAATGGGGAAAACTACACGCAACAAAACAGGAGATTGAAGAAACTCTAAAATGCCAAACGCTGGATATTCAATGTATGATAATTGAAAGGCTGTCCAGTATTACCTGGGGAGATACCCAGCTGTCATAATTAGAATGATGGGTCCTATGTGTTTTTACAACATAAATGTCCTAACTGTTTTTTTAGCACTTTTTCCCCCTATCCTTTGGTGCAAAATGCAGTGAAAGATTGTGATGAAATGAACACTTCTAGCCCTTCAAGGAGTAGAAGGATCAGTAGTGTCCAATTATAAACCTTATCCGCCTTTTGTGCCAACATGGCCCGAGGGCAGGCTCTACTCTTAAGAGGGGTGTAAATATGAAACAGTAGCAACCCAAACAGCAACAGTAAAACAGTCCAACAAAAGGAATGTTAAATGGAGGTTCTATTCATATATATATAGCTTGTGACCAAGCTACCAGCCGTAGCGAAACACGTCATTTGTTTGCCTCTGTCTCCCGACATGACTCGCTTGGAGCCAAATGGAAGAAACGTTTTTAATTGTTAAATAAAAATAAAGAGGTGTTTTAATTCAACATTTTGGATGCTGATGGTTTGATGGATTGGAAAGCTGTTAAATTCATTCACTCTGGCCATGAGTGTGACTCACCTTAGCCCGTGCTTCGTACAACGGTGAGCTTTTGGAATATATATATATATATATATAATACACCAATGAAACCAATGTGTACAACTAACAAAGCCACCCCTGCAAAGGAAGACAGAGAAATATGCAAGCACTCTAGATACTTAGCAGGGAGGAAAAGGCCAATAAAATATCACAATGTTCAAAAAGCATATGCTTCTCTGTAAAAAAGGTGCACAGGTGCTTATCCAGTCTAAAGAGGCCTAACAAATGGATACGAGGTCTGGAGCCTTCTAACAGTATCTTAATCCTTTCTTGGCAGTTTAACTGTGTGAAACAGTCTTCTTAATGTTGCTTGAGCAGTTCGAATCAGGTTCAGCTATGGCGAGTCACATTGATTGAGACAGGAAGCAGGCATCGAGTTGGGTTTGAATAGACGTTTGTTGCGGTCGAATGCAGGATTCTAATGAATTGGATTGATAGGGACACAAGGGTCGGTTCAATGTTCGATCACCGTTAGAAGATTGGTCAAGGTATGGCAGTTCAAAATCTTCCTGCAGCAGCAAGCATCTGGTTAAGCTTAGGCAATGAAGTGCCCAACTGGTGAGGTCCAGCAAACTGTTTTTCGACGATACAGATACAGTGGTTTAAAGATCAATGGAAGCAAGGGCACTCAACCTCAAATTAGCAGAAGGGGGTATTAAGTACCTAGGAATCACCCTAACACACAAGGTGGAACAACTATACGGCAAAAACTACCCACAGCTACTGTCAAACGTCAGAAGTGACATAGGTAAATGGAATCCCCTGCTGATCTCTTGGTGGGGTAGGATACAGGCGGTAAAGATGACCATTCTCCCAAGGCTCCTTTACTACTTCCAGGCCCTACCGGTAGGGATTCCACGCTCTTTTTTCAGGGCACTCCTGAGGGTGATCTCGACCTTTGTGTGGAAGGGGAAAACTCCAAGACTGTCCAGGGCTGTCTTAACATCGACAACAAGGGAGGGAGGGATGGCGCTTCCACATTTCCAAAAATATTACCAAGCGGCCCAACTAAAGGTGCTTCGGGAATGGCTGGGAGAAGACCCACAACAGATATGGACGGCTCAAGATAGGGCGGTGGCTAGAACCCCTCTAGGGGAACTACTCTGGAAACAGAAACAGCATAGACATCCCAACATAGGGATCAGCGAAATACTGAGCACGACAATGAAGGCTTGGGACACCCAAACACGTAAAGGCGCAATGTCCACCATACTAGGCCCATTCACCCCCATATGGAGGAATCCGCAATTCCCGCCAGGGACAGAGCAGGGTACATCAGACGATTGGGAGGAGGTGGGCATAACGAGAATCGGGGAAATGTTCCACAACAAAGAAATTAGACCATTCAAATCATGCCTCACACTCCCAAATAGAACCACAGGGAACAGATATAGGTATGAACAACTTAAGCACTGGCTGAAATCCCCCGAAGTCGTAAAGGCGGCAACGAGAACCCTAACCCCATTTGAGACTTACATAACATCCAACTCAGGGGTAAAGAAATGGATCTCGACACTATACATCTTTATAAATAAGCAAGATGAAGAGATCAAATGGGCATACATGGGCAAATGGGATAAAACGCTGGGAACGGAAGTAACGAGAAACCAGTGGGAGGACATATGGACCCTGATCCCCAAATTGACAAGATCGGTACAGTTGAGAGAAATGTGGACTAAAATAATGGCCCAATGGCACTACACACCAGAGAGACTGCACACCATGTTCCCAAACACATCTAACCTCTGCTGGAGGGAATGCGGAGAGGTGGGGACGTGGAAACACATCTGGTGGGCCTGTAAAGGAATAGTGCCGTTCTGGGAAGAAGTTAAGGGAGAAATGGGCAAAATGTTCCCAGACGTGGAACAAATAAGTGACGGCGTATGGATGTGCGGAATAAGAGACGACACTACAAAAAGATACACGAAAGCACAACTGAGAAGCTTTGTGGGACTCCTCATAGCGGCTTGGACAACAATAGCACAGAACTGGAAAAAGAGGGAAACACTGCTAGTATTCACATGGCTTCAAAAAGTCTGGGCACAGCTTGCAATGGAAAAAGTCACCCACACAATCCAAGGCACAAAGGACAGGTTCGCCAAAGAATGGGGTAGTGTCATGGAACACCTACAGTCGGATTTTATGGAACAATGGTGCCCCCACAATATTAAGGTTTCGGACGTTTTCAACGCATAGACTAATCCCTCTGAGATAAATATCACGTGTCCCCGGGTGGGGGGGGGAGGGTGAGGTTGGGGTGAAATGTTAATACAAGTTGACTATATGCTGTTCACTAAGGAAAAAATAATAAAGATACGTTTTTTAAAAAAAAAGATCAATGGAGTGTCAAAAGCATCACCCGTGAGTCTTGTGGCTCAAATGCATCACAAAGTGGTTCAGTGATGAAAAACATGGATATTGGCTGTTCTGGCTCTCAGGATGCTATCCAGGGAATACAATGAGTCCTGTTATCTTTTCTCTCAACATGGGGAAGGCTGGCAAATACCTGCAGAAGTTTTTCACTTCCAGGGAGGTCTTGGGTACCGTTGTGGCTGGCAGAGAGACAGATCTTGTTCCAGCAGCAAGTCACCCACAATGTGTCCTGGGACTGGGTAGCAAGCAGAGCGTGCCTCTACCTTGGAGCAGTCAATGTTCACCTCTCACTGGCAGAGGGCTACAGAAAGGTCAACTCTCCCAAAAGAGGCCCAAATCGAATCTTCTTGCAGTCCAGGAATGAATCAAAGAAGGGGTGGCAGAAACCCCTCTTTCATTGGCAAAGGTCAGCAGGTGATCCGACAAAAGCATGCTTGATTTAAGGGGTATAATCCCTGTCCTTGTGGCAAGTTGTCTTTACCTTCTTGTATCATACACACAGTGCTTTGTGCTAAAGTAAGTGATCGATCGGGCTGGCAGAGACAGGCTTGCTAGCTATAATACACACAAACTTACATACAAGGTTTGGTTCATGAGTGATAAATTTAAGTTTATTCCTGAATCATCTGCGCCCAGATGCAGTTAAATCTGTTCACACCTGCACATTATAAATAACTCAAAATCAAACAACCCTTCCACAGCTGACATGGGCTAACAGTGTTGACGTATGTGATTCAAATCAGATGTGGCTTTAATAATGATGTGATTTACCTACCCTCATACCCCAATCTCAGGTATGGTTTATGTCTATAGATGAAACTGCCACCAGGATGGCCATTCCTCATGATAATGTGGGTTTGGGATAGAGATGCAGATTTCAAATGCAGCCTATGTGCTGAAGTGACGTTGCTGTCGCTGCAACTGTCAAAAGAGCACCTGTAACGTTTGAACCACTAGGGAGCAGGTGCTGTAGATCAGGTGACTGATGCAGTGGGGCACATGTGTCACTATGCTTTTGGCGTGGAATTTAGGGAATCTGATTAGCAGACAATTGTTTCTGAGATGGAATTACCTGCATCATTATTTATCCCAGAGAATTGCCCCCACACCCTGCCCACACCATTTCCTCATCCGATACTGCCTCAGCGAGACCCTATCCCCACACCAACCTCAGCAATTTGCATAACAAACTCAATAAAACAAGTACAAAGTCTGCTGTGAAATTTCTGCAGTGAAAAGATTGGCCACCAGCTTGATGAATAAAGGGTTAGAAAGCTGACGTTTTCGGTACAACACTTATTTCTAGGGCAATGCTAGATAGGGCTGGGCCCAACAGCACCACCAGCATGGGACATCTCATACTGCCCCCTTAAACTGCAAGGATTCTACCCATCGTGGGCAAAGAGGCAACAAAATGCCACCTTAACAATTGCAGCTTAACTTTGATAACCAGCCCTAACCCACCCTACAGATGGAGGAGCTCATTTACATTTTGGAATGGAGTTAAATTCATGCATGAAATGCATGTGTAAACGTTTAACACATGACATGTATTTTTCTCAATGGAAATGCATATATGGTGGGAGGGGGCATGGAACAGAATTACCATTTCTGACTTCACCCTCCTCACTGCCATACAACTACACTAGCATTTACGCTACCATGGTATTTCCATACTGGTGTAAATTCTGTGGATTCCTATAATACCAGCTAAAAGAAGGCAGATTTAATTGTCAGCCAAGTGCAAAATGTTGCCTGGTTCTTACACATACATTTTACACTGGTGTAAATTACATACATTGAACGAAGGGGACCTGTTAGCACCTAAGTATAAACAAAGCAGGTCCCCTCCGTTCAATTTAAATGGATTTTGAACATGAAGAGACAATACTGAAATGTCTCAACTATGAACATGCTATGAACATGCTATGAAAAGTCTCCGATAGTAAGAATATGGGCACAATCAGAACATTGGCAGTCGCATGCCCATGAGGCAAACGTTAATGGAAGCTGCATACACCAAAATGTTTGCATATTAATGTCCAACAAGGGAGATAATTCAAGAATGACTTCCCAAAGCACACGCATACTTGCACTGCAACAAATAAAATTCGCACTAACTGCAGAAATGTACTGATTTTCCAATGCACAAGTATGGCATTTGTACAAATAGGGGTTAGCCTGTGGCAGAAGTCTGCCTCAGCGGCATCACATCCCATATCCACTAATAGATAAATTGCTATTGCACGCCCTGACAGGGGTTACCACCTCTTCGACTCTGCAATGGTAGAAGTGAAAGGACACAACAGACAGGCAGAATCCTCGACCCGGTGTGTAACCCGAATGATGACATCCTGCATATTTATCTTCACTCTTCAAAATGGGCAGGAATGCATCTCAGCAACCTATGGCAATCACCTGTAGATCCTTTCCCAACCTTTCCTGGTGATATCTCCTCAGATGCCTTAAAGATAGCAAACTGCTTCTCCTGGAGCAGAGTGGCCTTCAATTTGTAGGATCCCGGCTCCATGCACAGCCAGCTACTGCAGCATGTAGACATTTTCCTTTCAAATAATGGGCTTCTGCATTCAGGACAACTAGCAGAATTGTGCAGCATTGCATATTTGCACTGCTCATATCTGTACTGTTTTTGTGAACTTGCTATATCAGATGTTTGATGTTCCTTTGAACCAGGTAGCTGAAATGTGCATCATCCAGAGAAAGGTAGCAAAGTGTTGTGAAACGGCAAAAGGGCACTTTGTGTTGTCGTTGTTGGAGTCTTTCCTCTATTTACTCTATTGTTTTTCATCTACCTTTAATTATTTTTCTTCCAATACCTTTGGTACTTGTTCTGATTACATTTTCATCAGCCCATGCAATCTTCTTGATGGAAATTCTTGCTTCCTAATATTATCGTTCTTACCACATTGATTCCTCGCAAACCACGCTCCGCTACGGTCAAGGTCACCAAGAGGAATCTACTGAAAGTACAGGACTAAGGCACTCCAAGAGTGGAGCCCATTTTGGAGTTTTTACTACTTAGCTCATATAAAACCAGTGTAAGGTATGAAGTAACCTGGAAAGAGACTGCGCCTAATTTTTGCAAATTAGTTTTATTTCTCAGAAAATTGCCCTTATAGTTGATGACACGTGTTTCGGTCCTCCAAGGACCTTTTTCAAATCAGGGCTTATAGTCATGTAAGATGCCCCTGTCACATAATGTGAAAAATTAGCTTCCATATGTCAAAAGGGTAAATCCCTGCTCGAGACTTGTAGCAACTTTGTGATCGTACGCGCTTATTCTGAATCCTGATGGAGGCCTCTGGGCTCTAAAAATGGGGAATTACATTACTTGTAATCCTGCTGTAAATCCGTGGGACAAGTGGTGGTAACAGTAATTGAGTTTGGCAGCAATTCAATGGAGTTACTGCTGAATTACCACCAAATTCGTGATGATGTCTCGCCAGTATGTCTTCCAGGTGCGTGTCCTGACTGTCATGACTTGCTCGACATCATTGAGATAGACGTTGATGTCCAATCTAGCTTGATAGGGATGTCCTAAAACCAAGCACCTGTTTTTTGCAAGTAAGTTTGTGGATCTGAACTTAAATCGTATGCCACACTTTATATATCCCAGTAGTGTTATGGTTTGTCCATTATAATTGAATGCATGTCTTCTTGTTTGACACATCTAGTAGGCATTCCTTTGCCACAGTTCTCTGCAGGTATGCATCAATATACTTGTATAGTCAGCTCCTTAGTGACCCAAAATGGGAGCACTTGCGTCTTCCTAGGTGTACCTAGCACATGACGGAAGGGCTTTTGGGGCCTTTCTTTGCATTACTGTTGTACAGAATGACTGCCCTGTTCTGTTCCTCTGATGTGTTTGATTTTCTTGAGCTGTGTTCATGTGGGACACCACCCTCACAAAAGGGTATTAGAGACTTTGCCAAAGTGCCCATGCCTTAAACATTTGGTGCACATTGCATCTTTGGCAGGACACATACATTGTAGGCCATACATTGCTTGTTCCTGCAAGGAAAGCATGCTCTTTCTTGTTTGTCACATTGCCTTCCTAGCCTCTGCCAGTGATTATTCTTGTCCTCAGGCTTCTGATGCACTGCACTGATTTTACATGGGTCTATGTTTTGCTTTATTAGTTTCTCAGTTGTAACACACTTTGTAGCTTCTTCCACACTGTTCACCATAGGCATGGCTTTGTCCAGGGTGGATGTTGTGCTGTTGTAGGGCTATATTAGCTATTCCTGAACACAAGTGTTCCTGCAACCCACCATTACCAAGTCTCTGAGGATTTCGTCAATGTTGGTGATAAACCCACAGGAATGTCAAACATCTCATCTATTTGGCAAATGTTGATCTATGGACTCATTGTGTCCTGCCTCAACTTCAGCCTGTGTTTCATGACAATTTCTTTGTTTGGAACATTTTCGCTGCCCTTTCCGAGACTTTATGATACCAGTTATTATTGAATTATGACCTAATGTGTGTTGCCGTGACTTTGGCCTTCCATTCTCAGGATATTTATCAACAGGGCAGGTCTATGGCCAGCTGGTGACTGAGCTGCTCCTAAAGCCTCAGCATACATCATGAAACGTTGCTTCCATTCAGCCCACGGTATCATCGGTGCACCCGGTATCACCATGACCAGTGGTGGTGCAATCCTCATTCTTCCCCTTGACCATCTCTTTAGGTGTTGAGCCTCATTACGAGTCCGGCGGTAACCGAGGCGGTAAAACCACCTGGTTACCGGCGGACTCATATTACCATTCCGCCTCCGTGACTCCCGGAAATACCAGGGCATTACGACCCTGGTGTCCCGGGAATTCCAGAGGCAGAATTCGGTTAATCCCCATTCCCATTGAGTCCCATAGGACTCAATGGCAATGGGGAAGTGGAAACACTGGCACCATTTCGTGATTGTGCTGGTGTTTCCACGTCCGCCTGCAGGCGGGTGGTGTTAAACCCGCCAGGTCAGACCTGGCTGGAACATCACCTCCCGCCTGCAGGAGTCGGGATCAGGCGGTCCGGAATTAACATTGGCGGCGGGTTTACCGCCACTGTTATTTCCTGACCACCCAACCTGTAATGAGGTCCGAAGCATCCAGATCTCATCACCACTTGTAGAGTAGCATGACTGTACAAGAGTCTATGAGAGAGGGCGGTGATACAGAATAAAGGGCTCACATGCTAGAATTGGTGAAATGATTCGTCATGTTTTTCATTCACTAAAGCTGGTCTCACAGTATTCAGCAGCAAACATCTGCTCGGACCTTCCTTTGCTCCGTGCGTGGCAAAAGTGCTGCCTACTTTAACTCTGCCTGGCTTCACCCACTTTCACTGATGCAAGCCACTCCTGAACATGCGCACATCATCACTACAATATCCACCAAGAAACTCCAAAGGTGATGCTACATTGGGAGTTCTCACCGTTCAGCATCTTGGGAGCCCAGTTCAAGTGAAGGTACTGGAACTACAATGAAGCCAAGGTACTATGGGAACCGAGCTCTATCAGGAGCTTTTAGGATTTGGTTTGCCTAGATCTAAGATCTTACACTGCACAATCCAGTGGGAAGGACCACCAGTAACTGGCCAGCAAAAGAGTTCTTATCGCTCCTTTCCTCCTCCAGCACAGAAGTGAGCAGGCGAAGAGACACTCAGCAGCTGAGAGAAATACTATGTGCCATTCTGCACCCCACCAGTGGCCGGTCGTGAATGCAGCCTCCTGGGCTCCTGATCATTTTCACTATATATCTAGCCCATGTTGTCTGTAAAAGGAACTCCTGTGCTTTGGAGCGCGGATCAGGCTCATGCTTCTTATATACCCCTAACAAACTAAATATGCTGGCATCCCACACATGATGGCATCCCACGCACGATGACCTTCTGCCTTATTTCAATGAAGGTGTAGGCTTTGCTAAGCAACAAACAAGATCCTGATTATTGAAGGGGGGACCTGGGTGTATTCAAATCACTATGTGCCAACCGCTTTTAGTGGATATCTATCAGGCTACAAAAAAGGGTGGTTGTCTCAACCCTGCAAAAAATGAGAAGGTAAGTACCAATAATTTTTTTGAAATGTTTTTGGACCCCAAACACCAGTGGATTCATTACCAAACACATGCAACATCTCTGTGGCCTTAGTTCTCGCCCATGAAGTTCTTAATTCACAAAAGGGGCTATGGCTGTGTAGGAGGGGCTGGCTGTAGTCCAAATGTTGGGTAGGTTTTTTCGACACCTTCGTATCCATTATCTCACAGGGTCAGTACGCTACCCGCTTGGGGTCAATAAGTGCATTTACAGTGATGGGCCATCCCTATAAATTCAGCTTTTACTTGTTCACATCTGTTTTAGAGGTATAAATGTACAAGATAAATAGAAATGCTAATGCCAAGTTTCATTTATATGTGGTTCTATAAATATACCAAGATGCAGTCCTAAAGTACTCTCTGGATGCTACAATGTGCACTGTAACTTGTGTGTACTGTATTGTGTACTACTGTCATGCATCACGGATGATCCAATGCAATCGGTCTGAACCAGTCTTGAGTATGTGTAGCGTGTGGTGGAACGATGCACCCTCGTTACTGTGGAGCGCTAAGCATGTGATAAGAACTGACACCGAATTAGGATTCCACAGAGGAAACCGAATGCACGGTGCCATCCCAAAGCATGCAGACGTGCATTATTGGAAACCCGGATTCCTAGAGGAAAACACTAGGGGTCATTACGAGTCAGGCTGTAGGGGATACCGGGCACCGGTAAGGTGACCGGTGCCAGTAATCCCCTACCACCCGATTCCAAAGTCCCCTAATGGGAACCGCAACGGGTCCCGCTAAGGGACCAGGGCGCAAATAACGGGCTTGGCATTCGCGAGCCCGTTATTTGCACCCTCCCCATTCCCATTGAGCCCTATAGGGGCTCAAATGGGAATGGGGAATGGTTTGTGCAATGGGGACTTACCGGTCCCGCCAGGGTCGGACTAGACCGGTAAGTCCCCATTGCACAACACCGGACACGGTCATGGTATGGGAGGCAGTCATGGAGCTAATGGCTACCGCCATACTCGTAATGACCCCATTATGTCAAATAATTAAAACACTAGCTAAGTATATCTAAAAATAAATATTCTGAAAATGTATACAATATCCAAGATCCATTTCTATAATGTTTCAATTTCTAAAGCCACATTCTCAAAAACTAACACGCATAAAAAAATGCACAGAGGATGCACTTTTGTTGAAAAATGTGCAAGCCACCGTAGATTGAAATGTGGCCTGTGCATTTCAGGGGTGCGAGGCATCAGCACAAGAGATGCACTAGATAACCCCCGGGCATAAATAACACTCATGCATGACAAGGTCTCAGCAACCACTCTGGGGCCGCATTTCACATTGTCACAAGGAAAAAGATATATATATATATACATTCCTTTGCCTGTTTGTGAAATAGAAACGCCAGTGTGACAGCAGCATTTCCTACCCAGGATGCACTTTAATATGTGCAGAAGAAACACCGCCTTATTTCGGCAAAGGCACGAAGGGGATCCAGAATGATTCATTCCTGATTGTCTGAGAGATAACTAACATTTGAAAAAGTGCTCTTATTCTCCGAACCCTGCACTTTTTCAACAACGTGCCTTCCCACAATCAGAGGTTATCTAAGCATACTGACCACTTTCATAATTACTGGCAGATAACTCCTAAAATAAACACACAAACATTGATGCAAAGTTAATCTTCTTGCATTCTAACCAACCAATTCCACGATAACTGTACAGAATGGTAAATAAACACACCAAGGAACCACAAGTGTGGTTCTGATGGTGGCTGAAGAGGAGCAAGAAAAGAACAATCCAGATGGTTCTATTGTATATTCATACCTGGGGAAGGGAACTCAGTCAATCAGGTGGCTGGAAACACAGACAGAAACTGCCAGTGCCCCCTCGCATTCACGCAGCCACCCGCGCGCCCTTCACCAGATATCGACTTTTTTTGGATTCCACAGTGCAGGCTCCCCCTTTCCCTTCTCCTAAGAGTCCCCTCATCAACCTGCACTGCCCTCTTATCTTCCCAACGTACCTGCTCGCCAGAGGACCTATTCCTCCCAGCTACGCTGTCCATGCCACCAGGGAAATCGAAAAGGGACTGCACGTCCCTCTTCTTTTTTTCATGTGGCAGCAGCCACACAAAAGGCGCGTGTAGCCCATCTTACATTAAAAACAAACCTTTTTAGACTATTTTCACCTCAGCGGGAGCCCCAGGTGTGAACAGCTATAACCCCTTGTTCTGGGGCATACCAGGCCAGTAAGCCCTTGTCGCGGTCCTTGCTTTCCTTGGGCCTACTTAGGCTCAGGCTGGGATACATTAATGTTGCATTTATTTTTTTGGTACTTTGTTGTTGCTAGAGAGCGGATGTATAAAGTTATATGCTTGATGTGAGCCTACGTGCTTGACATAAAATTAAGGGGTGGGTGTAACCAAATGTTGGTATCAAAGGCCAGCTCACCTCTAACATCCAAGTGCAGCTCCCCTCACAAGTTTGAATCACAGTAGGACCAACTCTGCCTATTCTTGCTTCTAAGGTCAATACATCAAGTACCAGTAAATTAGACAGTAAAAACCCCTATAAATATAGCACTTACGAGCAGGAGGAATATGGCACAAAGTGTTTATGCACATGTGATATTATTTCTGAATAAAGAGGAGAAAATATCCAGAAACAAATTCCCTACCATTTATTTTTCTGTCTTTTTCTTCCTCTTCTGTTTCAAGAACATTCTGGTTGCTTACCACAGCAGAACAAAATATGTACTCAGTGTGGTGGATAGCATAACCAAGAAAGATATTTTAAATGAATTTGAAACACTCAGAAGTCTTATTATCAGTGCATGTTATTTATTCTACGACGAAGTAAGGTTTGTCAGCTGCTCTCATCATTTTGCTCCCCACTCTCGCAGCAACAACGACTAACAGAGTTCCAGATGATCGAAAGTAATGATTGCTTTGCACCTGAGAACGCATCATTCTTAGCTACGTTCACTTATATGGTTGTTACAAATTGGGAGATGGTCTAGTGAGAAGTTCATCAGAAAGATGTGTAAAATATGAAACACTGCCACAAAATCCAAGAGGGGAAAGTAGGCACCAGTGAATGGGGAATAACCAGGAGGGGGGGGGGGGGGGGGCGTGGTGGGATGGGGGCGGATGTACGATGAATTAGAAGGAGCAAGGTTTTTGACTTTCCAAATTAAATCATGGGAAATTTAGTGAAAGAAACAATCCAGTATCACCTTTATTCCATACAGGCCTAATTGGTCAAGCTACGCATGAACATTCCATTTCAAGTACTAATATGGTGATAATGGCTACCGGACTGTACCGGCTGGTAACGGCCCCCTGATCCAACATAATGGACCGAACAAAGAAAGAACTATTATCATGGGCATTTCTCTTCTGTGAAAGGATGTGAGCTAAAGACTCTGTTTGAGACTGTAACCCGGGATATAGGCCGGTAGTAGAGAAACTCCCAGAACCCCCTGTGTTTGTGCATATTAAGTAGCTTTGTGTTTTCACCCTAAGTTACGAGGGTAATGCAGACGTGGCACCCTTGCTCGTTGTTCTTAGAGAGGCACAGATCCATCTCACTGACGAGGCCCAACCTGGCCGAAACACGTGTCTGGGGTTGCTGTTGGTACTCTTATTCAGAAGAGAATTGCCATGCATTTCGGTGCTGGACTGCCCCTGGGCAGGACAAAGACTGATATGTAGATGGAAACTTCTCTTCTGTGAAAGGATGGTGAGCTAAAGACTCTGATTGAGACTCTAAACCGGGATATAGGCCGGTAGTAGAGAAACTGTCAGAACCCCCCTAGTTTGTCAGCTACTCGCATCATTTTGCTCCGCACTCTCACAGCAACGACTAACAGAGTTCCAGATGATCGAAAGTAATGATTGCTTTGCACCTGAGAACGCATCATTCTTAGCTACGTTCACTTATATGGTTGTTACAAATTGGGAGATGGTCTAGTGAGAAGTTCATCAGAAAGGTGTGTAAAATATGAAACACTGCCACAAAACCCCATATTTGGTCCATAGCTACAAAGGAGCAAAACGGGTAAAGCCAGGGCCATCACCTATCAATTCGAATCAGCATATGTGCTGCCAGGTCACTCAGTACAGAATCAGCCCTTATACCGTATCTGGAGGTTAGATGCCAAGAGGGGAAAGCAGGCACCAGCACATGGGGAATAACCAGGATGGGAGGGGTAGGTGGAGATGAATTAGAAGGAGCAAGGTTTTTGACTTTCCAAATTAAGTCATGTGAAATTTAGTGAAAGAAACAATCCATTATCACCTTTATTCCATACAGGCCTAATTGGTCAAGCTGCGCATGAACATTCCATTTCAAGTTCTAATATGGCGATAATGGCTGCCGGACTGTACCGGCTGGTAACGGCCCCCTGATCCAACATAATGGCCCGAACAAAGAAAAAACTATTATCATGGGCACTTGGCTGGTACCTGCCGGTATGGCCTGACTGGTGGCCATTAACATCTCAGGTGTGGGAAATTTAGAAGAAAAGTGGGCCAAAAAGCAGAGTAATGATGGGGAATGAGAGAGGTGAGGTGACATAATCCTGCAGATGGCATTGCAGGAGTGGAGTAAGACTGTCAGGATGGCAGTGACTAGGATTCTGCTGACTGCAAGTATGGCAAAAGAGGGGGAAACTCTGCATTCAGAGAGTTGGGAAAGATGTGGGAATAGGCACTGAAGTGCAAAAATGAGTAAAAACATGAGTATACATAAAATGATTATAGATGTGCTTAGGCATGGGAAAAGTAATAGAGGAAGGACTAGGGCTGTCAGAGAGGAGGAGCAGGGCATAATGGTGGATGAAAACCAACGCTGGCTTTTATGGCCAGGTACAGGCCCCATTTCAATGAGTTCACTAACTCTCTCCCTCTCAGCCACTCCCCCTTAACCCCCCTCCTTCTAGCAGGGAAATAGACATGAATAGGGAACAGGACGTGAAAGGTATCTTGTATTTGGCTGGATAGAGGGGCACTGAAGGAGGAAGAGGGCTGCAGGGATACACTGGGATCGATGTAAGAGAAGGGAGTGGGATGGAACGGCGTGATGCACAAGCACAGTACATGTATGCATAAATAATGCTATTACTAACTAACTAAATAAATTCTTGTATAGCGCAACACTAACCCAAAGGTCTCAGGGCACTTCCACAACGAAAACAAAACAGAAAACATAAAAGGAGGGAATGAAATGAGAATAGAAATACAGACAGCTGTGCATACTAAAGAGAGCTGTCATTTCAAAGTGTAAGCAACTATATTTATTGTTCAGTTTAGACATCAAAAATAAGTGTTTTGAGACGTTTCCTAAACTCATGAAATGTTGCACATTGTTTTATTTGCAAAGGAATTGAATTCCAGATGTATGGGGCCCATGCATTAAAGCTTGCGCCACCCAGCTTCTTCAAGGTCGTGCGTGGTTGGGTCAGTAGCATCTGGTCATTTGAGTGCAAGGTTCGCTTTGATATGACTTTTTAAATTCTTGATACAAGATATTCAGGTGCATCCCCCATAAGGCATTTAAATACAATAACTGAACCTTTGAAATTAAGTCGTTGTTCTATGGAGAGCCAGTGTAATTTCCTATGGTGTTCAGTAATGTGAGTTTGACGGATGAGCTCGCATACTGCTATTGACCGTGGAGCCCTATTAAGAACACACGTCATTTTACATTACCCTCTTCTGGGCCTTACCTTTCGTCCTGGTGCAAATCTGAGCCAATAAAATTATACATTGCCTTGTTTCATGCAATAATGATGCAACAGAAGATGATTTTCAGAAATTGAGGTTTCAATCAAAAAGCCAACAAAAGGCTATCGCTTTTATAGGTAACCATACAAATGATGGTATTTCCATGTCATGTGTTGCAACTAACACCATTACCGATATAGGCCGGCACCAAGGAAGTGAGACACTGCAAAAAGTCTTATTTTAGGGTTCTGCCTGATAACATCAACTTGTCCTTGATGCACTTTGAGCAGTCATTCCATCTGGCAGATGGCGGCAATTAAAGAACATGTCTGGCGGACGTAGAATAGAGATGATGACAGAGACTCAAGGTAATTTGAAGAGCAGTGAGGGCAGCAACATTGAAGAACAGTGAGATCAGGGATGGGTGTGTGTATTTCCTAGCCTGTAAAAACTTAACTACCCAGAAACAGGGAAAGGTTTTAAGTGGGGATGTTTCTCTTTCTACCAGTGCCTTCCATAACAAAATGCATTAGGTGAAAATAGAAATTTTTGAAAAGAGAAACATTTCACCAACATGCATATTTATCATAGTCTTCATTAAATATTCTCTAAACATAAAACAATTACAATTAAAAAATAATTTCATTTCTTTGATCTGCATGCATTATGGTTGTGTTCATTGGATAGTTATGTCTGTGTGTTAAATGTAAAAAGTACAGACTAACAGATATATTCCTCCTAAAGACATTTTATGAAATCCAGAACAAGCACGCTCTGCTTCAGAAGTTGTCAACAGCCACCATGTAGCATTGTGCTGCTCTGGTGTCTGCCTCGTCACAACTCCATGGTGTCCTCTTCTGCAGGAAGTGATGTCACCCACACAAAAACTCCATGCTGCTAAAGCCATTTTCCTCAGTTCTAACTTTTTCTAACCCCTGCATTGGCAATGAAAAGAAGAATTGTCATGATTTCTTCTGCCCTTTCAGGGGTCACTTTTCTGCCCTCTTGAGATATCAACTGCCCAATGTGCAAGACCTCCTCTTGGCAGTTTTTTAGATTCTCTTTGTCTACCTTGCATCCCTTGTCAGCCAAAACCGTCATCAGTTGTATAGAGTCTTTTCGGCATTGCTCTTCTGTCTCGCTGCACACCAAAATGTCGTCCTTGTACTGACTCACAATACTGCTAAGGTGTACGTTTCCTAAATCCATCTGGAGGACCTTGTTGAATATTCAAGGGGATTCACAGTGCCCCTGTGGTAAACAAGTGTGTTTCCATTTTGTATTTCTTTACACAAACAAGGTCAAGTCTTGCAACTCTTCATGAAGGGGGGATTGAAAAGAATGCATTCTTTAAATAGATCACTGTAAAGCATTTGGCTTTGATTTGAGATGTTACACAATAACATAGATGGAAATTATGCTTCAACAATGTTGTTTTGGGGGCGTACATCCAGAATAAATCTCCATGACCCCCCTGTCGATTGTTTCACTAGGTACACTTCTGCAGTCTCTACCTCTCCTGTTCCCACTCAGGCCTTCTGTATGTCTCTAGCTTCTCACTTCACCACTAAATCCCCGGATATCTCTCTGAAAACACGTGATGATGTTTCTAGACAAGTCTGATCTATGAAAGTGTCATCCAAACAGGTGCTCCCTTGCTCCTCCAGAACTATCAAGGAGCATATTGAATTCCTCACTGCAGCCTTGGTCGATTTCTGCAATCACTCTTTCGTCGTTGGTTCCTTCTCCTCTCTCCTCAAGCACTCCCTTGTGCACCTCTTCCTTAAAAAAGCCTTCTGGCAACTCTACCTTTCTGGCCAACTATCGCCTGATCTCTATCACTCCTTTCCTGGGAAAACTCCTGGAAAGGCTGGCCATCTCCCAGCTTACTCTCCGTACTGAATCTGTTGGTTATCTCCATGACAATCTGTTGGTTGACTCCATGACCATCGGTCTGTCTTCAAAGCAGTCAGAGGCACAGAAACTGCTCTCCTGAACACTCTTGAAGATCTGCTCGCTAATCTTGATTCTAGCTGTCCTTCTGTCCTCATCATTCTGGACCTTTCCTCTGCTTTTGACACGTTACGGATGCTATCCTGATCAATCGACTCAGCGAAAATGTGGGCGTCACAAATCAGGCCCTGGAGTGGTTGGCCTCCTTTCCCCTGGACAGACCCTCCCAGGTCCAACTTCGGTCCTCTCTCTCCACCACCTCTCCCTCCAAATGTGGAGTTCCCCAGAGCTCTATCCTCTCACCCTGGCTCTTTAATGTCTACCTGGCACCTATGGCTGACCTGTTCTCTACCATCTCCTCTAATTATCACTGTTATGTGGATGACACTCAGCTCTCTTTCAGGCTCCCCTCAGCCTCCTCTCCTCTCTCGATCATTCCTGACTGTCTATCAGCGATTCAGGATTGGTGCGCCACCAACAATCTCTGCCTTAATGCCACTAAGATGGAGATCCTTCTCATTGGGACCTCTGCTCCCTCTGCTTTCTCTCTCTCACTCTTGGGCCTTCTTCCTGCTCTTTCCTGTGTGGCAAAAAACCTTGGTGGAATCTTCGATTCCGCTTTCTCCTTCTCTACTCACATCACAGACTCTTAAGATGGATTTCTGAACTCTGTCCTCGTGGGCAGAGGTTCAGAAGGCCAGCCCAGTTTCTTGGAACAGGGTAAACCTCTGGACAAGCCAGACCAATAAAGGTAGCATTGGCGGCAGTCAAGACTAGGTCTCAGGAGGGGTGAGGGTGAACGATATCCACGATGAGCACACACAATAAAAGACACCACAAATTACTCTTAGTCAGATGTATATAACAAAAATACATATACATTTATTAAAAGCCTTTTCAATCAAACAGAAGATGAAACCACAGCAATATTAACAATACCAGCACAACCTTATACTAGGGAACATAAATACATCAACTATTGGCCTACAGAAATATTAACCAAGAAATGATCCACAACCTGTAACAGAAGAGGGTCAGACAGTGCAAATATACTTCAGGCAATTCTTTAAGAACCTCAACCCTAACTAATAGGCAGTCCAATCCCTATGAAGTATGGAGCCTTGTGCTCAAAAGTACAGTGTGGCAGCACTCAATCGTCCATTTAAGTACAAAAACGGGTCTCTTCAAGGGGCTGTAGTGTCTCAGGAAGGGAGGTAAGGCGATGAAGAATTGAGTTGCACTATTAGAGGAGGGTCTCCACAAGGGTGCAGAGCTATTTTCAGAAATCAGGTATAGGTTGGTAGTTCAGACTATCCTTACAAAGGTGAGTGGCCCTTGGGGGACAATCTTGCATAAAAGTCTATGGATGTGCCAGGGGCCACCGGTAAGTGTTGCAAGTACTCACAGACCATCCACGCAGTCCAGACCAAGTGCAGTTTGCTTGCAGGTTCAAGTCCAGTAGTTGTGTGTCTCTCCGGCTTTCAGGGGCTGTGTTCTGGGACCTCAGTCCGTGGCAAGACTGTGGCAATTTCTCTGCTTCTGGGGAAGGGATTGGGCCAGTTGCACTGCAGCTCGTTTTAGGGCACAGGGGGCACAGTAGCAAGGCACCAACAAAGCTTGTCACCACAGTGGGGCAACACAGGTACTGCATAGGCTCAGGTTCAGGCGGTCTCTCCTAATTCCAGACCTAGGAATGCTAGGTGTACAAAACTCTGCCGGAGAGTGCTTTCTACCAAGAGTTTACGGTTCCCAAAACTCTGGTTGAAACTGGAGACGGCATCGATTCCAAAGCAAAGGTCTTGCATGAGCTGGTCTGTTCACTGGGGGGTCCAGGAACACTTCTGAAGGGGCTCATTTGCAGGTTAAGCAGGAGGTGTCGAGAATAGTTAGTCCCCCTACTCTAATGGGTCAAAGTGCCCTTGCAAGCCTTCTGTGATCGATGAGAAACATGGGCACTGATAGGACAACAGTCGGGTCAGGGTACCAAACCTTCCAGCACGTAACCAGCTGTTGCACAGATCTGTTTCTTTGGTTCAGGATATTTGGCTCCTTTACTAAGTTCGGTGTGAACTCAGAAGATTGACCTGGAATAGGTCTAAAGTGCCTTCTCTTATCCAAAACCTCCTTCGCGCCAAAATGAAGAGAAACCAATAGGAGATCTGCTCACATTCAACCATTCCAGACGTGGACCAATCACGGACCATAGTGGTCCCAGTTATCCCAGCACACCAGACATCCTGGCACCCAGGATGTGTATTGGAACTTGACAACTCAAGCCCACATCCTGGGCGCACACACAAGACATTCAGAAGTGTGCTCGACCTGGGGAAGGCAAAGGGACAAAATGGCCAAAGGATAGAACAACAGACCTTGTGGCATGGCCATTTTAGGCACTGGCCACTGTACTGGGCAAAATGGGGTAAATGCGGTTTGGACCATTGAAAATAGTCAAAAATGATTTAAAAGTAACTGCTGCCACCAGCTCTGTCCTAGACACACTCACCAAAATTCCTTTGCGGTTGTCTAGGGAAAAAGAGACCCCAGAGCACTATACTGGAAGGTACATTGTGCACTGATAAAATTACACCAATAAATGGCAACAAAGTGAAAGACTCCCAGTACTGACAGACTGAAGGGCATGTCAATTTCCCCTTAACAAGATGAGCAAATGCCCAGCAGAGTACAAGAGAAGGCTAGGCTCCTCTGGTAAAAGTCAGGTTGGGATGGTCAGAAAAAATCAAAAAGTTGGGGGCTTGGTTCTCTCTAGGCTGGACTACTGCAACAGCCTCTTTTTCAATCTGCCTTCCGCTACTCTCCACCCTCTTCAACTAAATCAGAACAGGATTGCAAGACTTATCCTTGGCCTCTAGTCCACGGGCCGTATCTCTCCAGTCCTGAAATATTTCCACTGGCTCCGGGTGGCTGCAAGGATCAAGTTCAAGACCCTCTGCATCGTCCACAAGTCTTTCTGGGGCTGGGGGCCGCACTTCATCCAACTCTCTCTTCCAAAATACCTTCCCTCTTGAGCCCTTCGCTCAGCTACCTCGAACTCTCTGAAGGTCAGACACTTTTCTAGGCAGAGTGGGGGGTAGATCTCTCGCCTCTGCAGCTGCCTCACTCTGGAATGGCCTCCCTGTCCCTCAAAAACATGAGCCGGACCACCTGAAGTTCTGGAAGCTGCTCAAGAACTTCCTTTTCACCTCTGCTTTCTCTCTCTCTCTCCCCTGCAGACTTACCTGTCTTCTGCACCAAGTGGTTGCGTGGCTACCCCCAGAGTCTCACTGGGCACTAGGCTCCTCCATGAGCAGCCTCTCCTGCACTGCCTCTGGGCCCACTGTGCACTTAGGGCTGTAATTATTACTTCTACACCCCTCTGCCTCTTTGCACTTACCCAGAGCCGCACTGCCCTGGATGCACTCACTCAGAGCAATGCTGCCCTGATTGCACTTCCCCTTTCCCTCCCCCCTGCACTTTTGCGCTGTTGCACTTGCATGATCTGGATGACACAAGGCCTAGTAAGATCATTTGTCTTGTCCTTCCTCTATCTTCCCCCCTTGTCTTGTTGCACCTAGAAACACTTGTGTACGAGCGAATTAGAAATGACACATTATATCATTGTACTTTCAAATTGGAAAAATCCCAATTAGCAGGGTAGGATGGGAGGGTGATGAGAAATCTGTGGGAGGAATCAACATGTCCATCAGAGTATTAGCTTAATTACATCATTTGCTCTGTAACAAGCCAATGAATTGACTTTATGCAAAAGGGGTTATATACCACACATAGTTTCGAGATTTTACTACAGGTTCATATTATCAGCTGTAACAATACTGACGATTGCAAAAAATCGTTCAATAGGAGCACACCTAATTAAATATTGGTACGTAAAATAATTTCTAAGCACTTTTATTCCGGGTGCTGGGGAGGAATACAAGCCCTGACACTGGAGCTTGTGCAAAACATGAACTAAGAAAAAAGTGTTTAATTTTAGAGACACTCCCGTCCCTGCACACCATTTAAGTTGAAATAAATCAGTCAATATACTGTTTAGATTTTCACATATATGTAATAAAATTTCAATGTTGAAACACAGATAAGTACATAAATCATTTGTGTTTAACAATTTAATATAAAAATAGAATAATAGACTTCACATATGGCCAAAAAAGGAAAAGAAGAAACAATGTTCTTATGTTGAGATGAAATGAAAACCATCTGCAATTACATATATACACAAAAATATTTGATACTTAAAGTAGCTATTGTGTAAAATGACTGTGATGAATTCAATCACTAGCTGTGGATCACATTTCACGTTCCTAGATTGCAACAGTAACCACTCTACCGCTTCAATCCCCTCCTGGTGTGGGATCGAGGTGTATCCATCGAAATAGAATACATTCTGATGACAAACAAGAAATCTCATACACATTTAAGAGAAAGTCAGTAGTGTCTCTGAAATAGGTCGGTATCATTTGAACCAACGGTTGTAAAATCCTGTCCTCGTATTTAGATAGTGGATCTAAAATGCTGTCTGTGCCAGCGACAATTGGCCTTAATCTGTTCAATCTGATACGCCGAACGAGCAGTAATCTACATAGGAAGCCCATGAGGTAAATGATTCTTTACTTTGAGTGTAACAGCTTGTTGTTCGATTAAAATACGGACTCTGATTGTATTCCTTTATGTAATGGTTTTTTCAGAACTCTGAGGCGTGTACATGTTGAATTTCACCCTTGGTACTTCAGATCTAGTGACAAGACTCCCCCAGTTACTGTGATATTGGCTCAAGACGTATTAGTGCGAGTTCCATTGTGTGTACCACAATTTAGTTTCTACTCCCAATGAGGTTTTTGGAATTGTACGTTAACCAGCAGTACCCACATGGTAATTGGGTAAGCACACTTTTTCTCCACTTTATTTTAACTTTTGTCTGAGTTGATCTAGAAGACCAGACCTTACTCAAACCGATTATCCTATATTTTGCATAGAGCACCTTTAGATCTTATTGAGCAGTAGGCACTTTGGAACTACATGGAATTCTCCCGTGCATATTTGGGACCGGTATATATGAAGCACACATTCTTCTCTAGATTATATTGAAAACTTCCCAGCTGACAGGTACATTAGAGGAATTTATTTCCCCATTATTTCACTTTTAGTTTCATTTTTGGAGTCACACCATGTGTAAATCAGGATACACTATTCATGAAGTGATAGCATACTGAACATTTAACCAAATTGCAGAATAGCGTTACATTTTGGAATTCTGCTTAGTGATAACACCTGTAATGATTCGTTCAATGACATTGAGATTTTG
This sequence comes from Ambystoma mexicanum, assembly GCF_040938575.1. NCBI lineage: Eukaryota > Metazoa > Chordata > Amphibia > Caudata > Ambystomatidae > Ambystoma > Ambystoma mexicanum. Next base: position 919,013,640 of record NC_090936.1, read on the forward strand.
TTGTATTATGAGTTGACTGATATTTTTGTGTATATATGTAATTGCAGATTGTTTTGCTCCTGAAGAAGGGGTGTTTCCCCAAAACGCGTAGAGCTTGAAATTTCGTCTCAACATAAGAACATTGTTTCTTCTATGTATGTGAAGTCTATTATTCTATGTTTATATTCAATTGTTAAACAAAAATGATTTATGTACTTATCTGTGTTTCAACATTTAAATTGTATTACATATATGTGAAAATCTAAACATATGACATATTTATTTCAGCTTAAATGTTGTGCTGGGGACGGGAGTGTCTCTAAAATGAGACACTTTTTTCTTAGTACAATACTGATGATGCCACACAGTGCACGATATGGCAGATCAATGCCAAGGTGGGCAACATTCCTGGAGGATTTCGAAATCCAGCCTGTGTGAAAATACTGGGGCTCTGGACTCTATAAGGAAGGATATAAAGAGGGGCTACTCCATACAAAAGCGCTTTACAACAAGGATGGCTCTAGATGAAGACAAGACTAGGCAACCATCCAGGGTGTGCCCATTAGTTAATTGTAAATTGCTGCACCAAGCAAGACAATCTACCTTACTTAGGTTTTACCTAGGGCAGCCAATATCGTGGTGATGATTACAGCGCTGGAGTGGAAATTGCATCACAAGTAAAATTAGCACAAATGGAGAGCACAGGGTTGCGGCGTGAACACAGATGATGAGACAATTCCATAACATGATCAAAGGTGTGTGGACCCCAGCACATGTGCTCGAAGGGAATGTAATGCGTTTACGAACATATCAAACTAATAATATATTTATTTTCCTTACTATTAATGTATCATATTCTGCCAATTTTCCAAACAACTCTCGCTTTTAAGTTTAGTAAGCATTCCCCTTACTTGGTTATCCTCTGTTTTGTAAAATGCCATCAAACATGAATTGACAACAGAAGATGAAAGGAAGGTAAGTCTTTTAAAAAAAAATCATTTTATTTATCATTTCGAGAATAAAACATACAAGAGAAAAATTACATGTACATATCCATTACACCAGAGATATGCATTCAATTTGTATAATACTTATAATAACAATTGACTGAACCGAACCAAAATTAAATCCAAAATTTAAAACCCAAACACACTACCACAAATCCCTGTCTTATAGTAGAAAACCAAACATCTCAAGACAAAAGACAATACAACACCAAAAAATACAACACACAACATTGAGTACGAAAATAATAACCTCCATCAATCCCAGTCAAAAAATGAAGCATGCAATCAGTAAACCTCAACTGTATAAGTCATTGAAGGAACCCCAAGTTCTAAGGTAATGCTCCTCCCTCTTCTCTTTTGCTAACATAATTCTCTCGTAATCAGACAAAGTACGGACATGACTCAGCCATTCATCCACAACCGCCTTTTTCCTTGACTTACAAACTTTTAATATTTGTTTAGTCGCTACCACTAATACCCTATTAATGCATCCCGTTCTCACCACACTGCCCATGTCCCCTCTCTCTCTACTCGACAATAATATCGTTGAGTAAGGTGTTCGCGGTAGGGAGTCCCCTATCACAATATCTAAACTGTTCAAAACATCCCTCCAAAAGATGCACACCCTTGAGCATGACCAAAGCATATGAAGCAGGGAGCCCCCACTAAGACCACAACCCCAACAGATATCATTATCCAACAATCCTTGCTTGGCCATTCTAGTAGGAGTCCAATAAAATCTACATAAAATTCTCTGTCTAACATACCTCAACCCTAAATCCAATTTGGACTGCACCCCTATACCAAACAGACTTTCCCATTCCCCAGTAGCAAGGTAAGTCTTCTGATCCATTACAGAAGCAAAGATGGCTGCATTAAATCAGATATGTAACCATGAACAATGCGTTCATTATCATTTTGTTTTCATTAAGAACGGTTGGTTTTGTGATATTGGGTTGTGTATTTCTTGTACTTAACCATTTAAAACAAATCTTGTGGTGCTGGCAAAATGTTATATAGTGATATTAATAAAAGTAAAACAATTTTAAGTAGCACGTTTACCCAAAGTTGTCATCAAGAAATGTTAGGGGCAATTCAAACGTGCACTCAACCGCAGCAGAATGAAAGGCTTTACACCTGAAGATGACACATAATGCACAGAATTGCACATCCAACACAAGGGACAGGTCACTCTATGCAATTAAATGACTGGTACACTGTGGGAGGGCCATGGGGAGGAGCAGTGCAACTCTTCAGCTGTTCCGTCATGATTAGTACTACCGGAGGCCTACCGGCAACCTCGCAATGAGGGCTTCTCTCTATTATCTTTTTTGGAATTATCTTTAAGAGGGATATTCAATTCTGTTTTCTCAATGTATCCTTATATCATTTTTCATCGAGTTTTAGTGGAAAGTACTTAGTACTACAGTGTTTTTTTGTACCATGCTTGGGCCACATTTTGGCCTTACATTATTGATTCATTAAACTGTATCAGTTGTTTGCACACTCTAGCATAGACATCTGCAACCGTTGGCTCACCAGATGTTTTGTACTACAGCTCCCATCAGCCCTATCCAACATAGTCAATGGTGCTGGATCATGGGAGTCATAGTCCAAGACATCTGGTTGTGGATCCCTACCTGTGTATAGCTTCTTCTGCCCCCCCCTCATCCATTCGTTCTGTGCCTCAACTGACACTATTGGCCAATATCTGTCTGTTCTTTTCCCTGGGGTTGGATCTGTAGATGGGAAGCCATGAGAAACCCAGTTTGGCCCTGCCAAAGCGGAAAGCTTTGTCTTTTTGGTCTATCCTTACGCGCGACTGGTGCCGAAGAATCACTGTCGCTTCCTATGCCTCCGGCTTCCTTACGCAGTCTTCGGACGCTGCATGACAAGTTGGTATTTGCGATCATGAAGTAAAAAGAGAACTCAGACCAGCATTGAGACTACTGAACCACATTTACACCACTCTTAAGAGTAACTGGGGTAAGAGTCATATGCCAGAGTTTGTCCTACCACAGAGGTGGGATGACGGAATTGGGAGGACCGTAATGACTGATCTTGGTACCGTTCTCTGTCACCCAATGCCCTGCACCATCAATGCTGGTCTGAGTTCTCTTTTTACTTCGTGATTGCAAAAACCACCTTGACATGCAGCGTCATAGGGCCACAGTATCTGAAATGAAAGTATGAAATGGAAGAGGATACCTTGCTCTTTGTTGTTTTCGTCATGGTAAAGTTGTGATAGTGAAACCTTCTGAAGGTCGTTGATATATTTGAGGGTAAATTTACTGCATACATATTTATTTATTTATTTATTTGACATTTAATACTTAACTGGGCAAGGGTATCTACACTTCACTGTGCAGCATGTTCTAGTATCCACTGTGATGAATTGCCATCTGTCAAGGGTTTAAAAGCCCTGGGTTTTTTCATTTTTCTTAAATAATAAAATGGTGCAGATTATTCCATCTCCGAAAGTGAAATCTGCTCATCAGATTCCCCCTTCATAAGGTAAGAAAGCTCAGTGAGCTAAGCACTTGCTGCTGCAATCTGTGTGTGATCTGTGGGTCACAGTTTTGAAAACCGCAAGGCCAACTCAGCCTTTCAGCCTACTGAGGTCGATAAATGAGTACCAACTTCGGTTGAGTGATATTTTATGTAAACATGTTTTATGTAAAGCGCTCAGGCGAAAAAGCGCTATATAAATAACACATATTTTCATTATCATAAGCTCCATGACAAAAGCATAGTATAAACTTGTGCCCTGCTCCATCAGTATCCTGATTCACAGCACCTGTTCTACCAGGGGCACAAGAGCGGGTTCAGAGTTCACTGGTGCCCTCTTGACAGCAGTGACATCCAAGTCTCTGCAGCGCAGGGGCTGCATTTGAAATATGCACCCCTGTTCCAAAATCTGCATAGCTCTAAAGATCCTGTCCTTTTGGCATGCTAAACTATAAAAAAAAAATAAGCCATACCTGAGGAAGGGTATGGTGGCCAGGATCTCTCAGAGTTATCCCAGCCACATTAAATTGATAATGCATATTGCACGTGTCAGCCCTGTGGGCCCAGTTCAGCTGTGGAAGGATTATTTATGTGTATTCCTCCCAGACAAGGCCCACCTCTGTCCACTGGCAGGACTGTAGCCTTGGGAGATTGTGTCTATCATTCCTTTTCCACAGAGACAGTCACTCTACAGGAAGCTGGCCTGGGAACAGAAACCAAGGGGCACACCCATTCACAGAGAGATATGCCTCACACCAGAGTGCAGCATTTCTAAAGGCCTTTGTTCTCAGAGAGAATGGAAGTGGGCGGGATTAGAGTAGTGAGGGGAACTCTGCTCATGGAAAGGAGACTTCGGCTACCTTGAATCTATCTGCCTCTTTTCCGGTCCCCTTCAGTTCCTCTGGAGCAAAGCACTTTGGGTGTGACATCAGAAGGGCACAGTCCACACATTTCAAGAGCAGGGCTTGGACTCTTAAAGCAAGTTAGCTTTAATCCAATCTGTGAATAATCCTACAGAACCCTCATGAAACCCTGCCTAAAGTCTCCTCCAAGGTGGCCAATGAGAAGGCAGATTCTTCCTGGTCCTTACCCTGGTGGTGGTATACTGTGGGAGGATCACCTGGGAAGAGACAGGGCCCAGGGCAGTGAGGAGATTCAGTGGGATGAGACTCAGTAGTTTTCCTCTTGAAGAATCTTCCCAAGGTACCTAAAGAGGAAATAGCTTATTGTCATTTTAATGTCCCTGATCCTCATATTAGATCTAAAGTTGTGGACCTTAATGTTGTACAATCTAAGCAAACTTTACCAAAATATAGATTCTTTTGGGTATCCAAAACTATACACCATTGATCCCCAATGTGTAGCTCGCGAGCAACATGTTGCTCTCCTGACCAAAAAATGTTGCTCGCCAGTTGCTCTGGGCCATTGTGTGGAGGCTAAGAAGAAGGAGATTCAGGGATGAGACATCAATGGCAGTGTACACTGAGCCAGAACTGCATGGGAAGGCTAGCCAATCAGCCTGCTCTATTTGACAGGCATGACATACTATTAGTTGTTGAAGCATTAGCTGTAGAGGCATCAGTGGAGTGGTCTGAGTGGTGGGGCATGCCAGATCGGTGCAGGGAGCAAGTGGGTGGCTAGGGAAACGAATCTCTTGGTGCTTCAGATGGGAAGGTCTCCGGTGATTTAAGAGAAACTGAAGCACAGAAACTAGTCTGCACTGGCCAGCCATGTGAACACCCATTGTACTGCTCTGTAATCAGAAGTAAAAATGACTCCCCATGGAACCCACGCTTATTGAGACAATCCCTGTCTTAGCACTCTACAATATCTATGCCACTTACAGTTCTGGTACACTATGAGGTGCATCGCTGGCTGGATCAAGTACACAATCTACGAAGATAATCTTGTGCCAACTGAGCCTTCCCCTGCTGCACTCAGGCAGACAGTAAAGGGGTTAGTTGCTGAACAGCACGAAAATAAGTCAGAAAATAAGTGATTTGACTGCCCAACTGTAAAGGAAGTTCCAATAAGCTTCTTTTGTACATGTATGATTTGCGTTTGTTGCCAAAATGCATTTATTTTCTCCAAAATGTTGCACACTAATTGCATAATCTTCGTGAAGACATTTTCATCTTCTGATTCTCCTTTCCATTCGGAAGTGCATTAATGGGAAACATAATCGAACCAAATGCCCATGTTTGTGTTCTGGTGACAATTGCCAACTTCTGTGCCTTTATACAGCTGGTACCTGCATATTGGACAAATAAGTGGCCTGCATGCTCAAACTTTCCTTCTTAAACAATTTGCTTATACCAATGTCTTTACATGTGAAGTTTGTGTTTGCTGGCCCCATGCGTCATAATTTGCACAAATGTTACATACTACTTATTTTCCAATGCCGGTGGGAAATTCACATTGGGCCTCATTAGGACCCAGGCGGTAAGGGGTTTACGGCGGCGTAAACAGCGCCGACCCTTACCACCTGATTCCGAGGTCCCTTAGCGACATGGAGGTTTTAACACCTGCTTTTAGCAGGTGTTAAAATCCATGGCGCTAAGGGACCTTGTTGTTAATTACGCCACCGTAATTTACGGTGGCGTAATTAACGCCTTCCCCACTCCCATTATGCCCTATGGGGCAAAAATGGGAATGGGGAAGGGTAAATGGGTTAATGGGGACTTACCGCCCCACTCACCTCGGAATGGGGCGGTAAGTCCGCCAACCACCATGGCGTAAACGTAGTTTACGCCATGGTGGTAAAGGTACGACCCAGGCGGTAACTTACTGCCTGGGTCGTAATGAGGCCCATTGTATGATGCTTTGCTTAACTGGCAATTGACTAATAGGTTGCTAAGGGGAATGAGTTCCAAATTGTACACAATTAATTAGTGTAGCTACCAATTGCAATGCACTTAAGTTACTGAAAATAATTTTTTGTGACATAGTATTTATTTTTACTTTAGTATATTATTTCTTGCTAGATTCTTCGTGCATCTAAATACTTTGAGAACGGATATTACACAATTTATTGCACTGAATTAATCCACCTCGAGCGATGATTGGCTAAATCGACCCTGCACTTAACAAGTGAGGTATACAGTCAGAAACATATAATGTGTACAATATGAAGGAAAAACCCACCCCTTCTGTAAAGTGGACTTCAAAAGTTCCAATTTGTGGACAATGTTACTGGCCCACTAGCATGCTTAAAAATGCACCACTTACAACAAGATTTCCCAGGGGATTGCTTGGGGAAAGAGTGCCCAAATCCATCAGAAACATGTTTTTATTCCTAATCACTTGTCTTCAAAGTAACAGACCTTAAGAGCTTTAAAAGGCACTATTTTCCACTCGATTCCTTAGGTGGATAACCCTCCCTCACACAAAACCTGGTTGAAATTATGTTTAAATGTTACCATATTCTGTTCAGTGTTACTCACCCTGTTCTCCTAAAAAGGCACAATGTGCCCTTATAGATCCTGACAATCCCTTTTGAGGGATGGGTGGATCCGCACCCAAATAAGCCTTTATATTTTGGAGTAAATGCTACGGTTGAAACGTGCTTAAAAACATTTGCCATTAAATCGCTTGAAAATGTCCTGAGAGAGAACTCCAAGCACTCAAATATGTTGTTATAGCCTGCAATGTATATGAATAATATTTCTGGCCTAGTGCCTAAAAATGCACAGTTTGCCACTTAATTTACTAAAGATTGTATTTCTATACCAATATAATGTCAAATGATGTTTAAGGCTATTCTGAATTGGCTGTAGGCTTACACCTGGATGAGATTACTGTTAATTACTAATAATTAACAGTGCTATGAGCAGTATTGAGCTTAGTACAGTTATGATTTGTTCCAATCATTTCACCGCCGACTGAATGTCGATAAATTACACCAAAGTACTGAAGTGGCTCACCATTTCATCTGACACTCAAATGTTACTCATTGCTAGCAAAAGCTTGGAGACCCCTGCTATACACCTTCCTCAATCCCAAGGGTACAATGTAAAGGGACATGGAAATGTCTTCAATAAAGTAGCTTCAACCCCAACGACAGACCTGCAGCCTTAGCCGGCCCCCTCCAACTGGCTCTGTTTTCATTCTTCACCATGCAACGGAGCGCGTGGTCCTGCAACGCTACATCTTTGCTGCCTTTCACCCCAGGAGCTCATGTGTGTAATCAGTGCGGGTTTCGAAATTGTGGTCACCTTTTTTTCGAAAATGTACATCTTTGCAACATTTGACTTCTTTTTTGTGCTTTCTGTCTGTAAATACAGCGCTGCACCATTGCGCTTTGAGACAGTGTGTGATTCTATGTTCCTGCTGCCTGGCGCGTAAAAAAGTTGTGTTTGGGTTCCCCTGCCTGCACATCATTAACATTCAGTTCTTTCAACATGGCCGCCGAGGCATTTTGTCCTTGGGATGCATTTTTGGTTGAGCCATCTTGCTCTATCCTGGTTTCTGATTGGTGGGGGAGTGTGCTCTTCAGCCCCAACAACGGACTGGCAGGTTTTAGCCAGCCCCTATTCAATGGCCCATTTCTAAGGACCCTGTCAGCTTCCCTGTCCGCTGACAAGCCGCTACATGAGACTTCTACCAGGGCCCAACCCTCCCTGATGTTGCTATCCGTGGACTACTGGACTGCTATGACTCTCTTAGCTCACTCTGCATGGGTTAGTCACCTCCTGCTTACTGCCCTTGTCCTCCCATCTCTGCCTGCTATGCACTAATGTAAGTCCTTTCTGTACTCACCTTTATCATCTTACTCCCAATGCCATTTCCTCAAAAACAGGGCCTTGCATTTAAATTGAAAGTCAAACTTGGCTATATTTTGTATTTAAATTGAAAGTCAAACTTGGGTGTATTTTGCATTTAAATTGAAAGCCAAACTTGGGTGTATTTTGCATTTCACTTTGCCCATTGATTGAAACCTGCTAGCCCAGTGACTGTTCCTACCATTGGACTTGCATACTCCTCCCTCTGCCTCCTATCTTCTTCCCTCTCATGGCACTCTCTGTTTCTCCCATCTATTCCAATTGCTTCTCTATCAACTATCCTTCCCTACTCACTAAGTCTGGAAAGGAGAAGTTTAAAAAGGATATTTTGGCCTCCAACCCAGGTCTCCCTATTGCTGATACCTATCCCAGCGCCTCTTCCAGACAGACCCTCACCGACATCCTCTTTGTCGTTCCTTTGCTGGATCTATGGACCCCACATATGATCTCTGTGCTCTGTCCTATCTCCTCCTCTCCCATTAATGGTGGCAAACGCTGGGAAGTCCCCATGGCTTCCTTTGATTCCTTCAGAGTCATCCTCAATGTCTACCTCAATGGTACTGTCATGGTCCAAGTTCCTCAGGCCAATCTCCTCCTCTTCGATGGGCGGTTCCATCACCTCATCAACTTCCTTCATCTCCGGCTTTCCCCTCCTTTCATTCCTTGGATAACCTTCCCACTCCTCCCTCCTCCTCTGCCCCACTCCAGGCCACCTCTACTCCTCCGCAGGGCATACCTCTGATCTGTACCCCTCCCTGGAAGGTCTTTAAGGCTGGCAACCTTCTTCATCTTGCCACTCTCAACGATCGCTCTGCTGTCAAACACTCCTCTGACATCTGCCACCTCTTGGAAGAACTAGACCTTGATGTCCTCGGTCTTATTGAGACATGGTTCACGGCCAGCTCTGTCACAAGCTTTGAAACTCTCCTCCCTGGCAACAAGATAATTTCAGCACCCATAGCCACCAGACCCGGAGATGGTGTAGCCCTGATCTTTCCTGAGTGGACTCCTGCCACTATCATTCCCATACAGACCTACTCCTCTTTTGAATGCCTTGTCTGCAGGCTCTCTCTCTTGCCTTGCCACTCGCTTACTTTTGCTACTCTCTACCGGCCCCCTGGTCAAATCACCTCTTTTCTCTCTGAGTGGGCTGACCTCTCCTCCTCCCTGCTAAGCCTCAACCACTCAACTCCTCTTTCTTGGTTACCTTAACATCCACCTTGATTCTCCCTCTTCCCCATCTTTGCCCATCTTTGCTCTTTTGTGATCTCTGCGACTCCCTCTCTTTCCTCCCCTCTGGCCTGATGCACTCTGCAGGTCACACACTTGATGTCTTGATCTCCTCTGGTCTCCCCCTCACTATCCCTCTTACCACTCCTCTCTCCTGGAGTGACCACTGCCTCCTTTCCTCTCATCTCTAACTCTCTTCCCCCCAAGCCAAGTCTACCCCAAAACTGCCACCTACCTTCTTGGACATCTTGCTCAAGAAGCGCGTGTCAGTTGAGGCGTTTACTGCCACCTTCCCCCCCTTCTCCTCTGGCTGACTCACACCCTGACACAGCCCCGTACCTTCTCTACTCTTCTATTTCTTATACTCTTGATGCTCTTGCCCCTATCATGAGGATCCGCTTGAAGTCCAAAGCCAAGTGCAATTCTTGTTTTGACTCTGACCTAGCTACACTTAAAGATAAGTGTAGTGCGGCTGAGAAGAAATGGAGGGCTTGCTGTTCATCCTCAGACAAACTGGCCTGTCACATGCCCCAAAGGCAATACCGACTCTCTGTCCTCACCAAAAAGAGAGTCCACATTCAAGCCTGTGTCTCTGCGGCATCTAATAACTCTGTCGAACTCTTTAAAATCTGCAAGGAGCTGGCTAACCCTGCTGCAGTCGTTACCCCTCCTTTTGCCTCCCAGGCTCTTTGCAATGACCTTGCCTCTCACTTTATATCAAAAACCCAGGACCTCCTGGCCAAACTCTCCTCCCCCTCCCCCTCTCCCATCTCTGTCTGTGCTTGCTGACCATCCTTCACCCCCCCCTTCTCATCCTTTCCACTTTTCTCCCCCGATGAGGTCGCTAGATAAGTCTGATGTATGAAAGCCTCATCAAAACAGGTTCATCCTTGTTCCTCTAAAACCATCAAGGACCATATTGACACCATCGTTCCGGCTCTTGTTGATTTTTGCAACCACTCCTTTGCCTTCCCATCCCCTCTGAAGCACTCCCTTGTGCATCCTCTTAAGAAACCCACAGCTGACGCTTCTTGTCCAGCTAACTATCGCCCAATCTACATTACTCTCTTTCTGGGCAAACTCCTGGAAAAAGCTGGCTATCTCTCAGCTTAACCTTCATTCAGATTCTGTTAGCTGTCTCCATGACCACCAGTCTGGCTTCAGAGCTGCCAGAAGCATGAAAACTGCTCTTCTGAACATCTGTGAAGATCTGCTCTCCAACCTTGACTCTAACATTCCCTTTGTCCTTATCCTAATTGATATCTCTTCCGCTTTTGACACTGTCAACCATACCATCCTGCTGAACCGTCTCTGTGATAACCTGGGTATCACTGATCAGGCTCTGGTCTGGCTGATCTCTTTCCTCTCCAATCGACCCTCCGAGGTTAAACTTGGGTACTTCGTATCATCTATCTTCCTCTCTACCTGTGGTGTTGCCCAGGGGTCTAACCTCTCGCCCTGGCTTTTCAACCAATACCTGGCAACTCTCGCCCACTACATTGCCATTTTCTGCTCAAACTTCCAGTGCTATGCTGACGACACAACTCATTTTTAGGCTGCCCTCTGACACCTCCTCTCCCTCTCTCATCTCTGACTGCCTAAATGCCATTCATAACTGGTGTGCCGCAAATGATCTTTGTCTGAACGCTTGCAAGATTGAGATCTTCCTCATCGGCACTGCTTCATCATCTTTTTCCCTCACTCTCTGGTGGGCCTCCCTTGGCCCTCCTCCTACCCCCACCTGCATGGCGAAGAACCTCGTGTCATCTTTGACTCCACACTTTCCTTCTCCGCCCACATCTCTGATGTCTCTAAAAAGTCAAACTTCCTACTGCACCTCCTCAGAGATACTCTGACTTTCTTCTACTTCCGCCAGAAACTCACTGCCTCCCAATCTCTGGTTCTTGCTAGGTTGAACTATTGTAACAGCCTCTTTCTAAATCTACCTGCCTCTACTCTCCGCCCTTTGCAACTAATCCAGAACAGGACTGCAAGACTTGTCCTTGGTCTCAAGCCCTGGGATCGTATCTCTCCAGCTCTGAAATCTCCCCATTGGCTCACACTGGATGCAAGGATTAAATTCAAAACCCTCTGCATTGTCTACAAGGCTTTCTGGGGCCTGGGCCCAATATACCTTCAGCTAGCCCTACGCAAAAACCTCCCTTCTCGAGCCCTTCGCTCCTCTACCTCTAACTCCCTCCGGATCAGTTGTTTTTCAAAGAAACAAGCTGGCGGTAGATCGCTGTCTGCGGCTGGGGCTTCACTCTGGAACAGCCTATCTGGCACACTAAAACTTGAGGATAACCACCTCCGGTTCGGGAAGCACCTCAAAACCTTCTTCTTTGCTTCTGCCTTTGTCCCCCCTGCCCTCTGCTGATCTGTTCTATCTTGGCACTGAACACCTGGCTACACTCTGCCCTCTGGGCCCAGACACCTGCTCACCCTGACACCCTCCCGCACTGCCTCCGGGCCACCTCTTGCACTGGGGTTTGTATCTTTTCCCATACAGACCCCTGCTTCTGCCATAGACCCAGCGCTTGCCACTCGCTGGTTGCTCTACCATTGTTTGCTGCCCTTCTTATTTATTATTTATTTACTATTATTTATTAATATTTATCGTTCTCCTATGCTCCGCACTTTCCCACTCCTCCCCCCTTCCTTGCACTTTTCCCCTCCCCCTCTCCCATGCACTTGCGCATTCTCAATGTCACTGGGCCTAGTAAGATCGTTTTGTTCTCCCCTGTTCCCCTCCCTTGCCTTGTCGCGCTCTGAAACACTTGTGTACAAGCACAATAGAAATATAATATCAATTCAATTCAAATCAATTCATAGCCCCTCCCTTAATAACTTTCATAGAATTAGATCTGCCCTTGAAAGTAATTTAAATGTTGAAAAAATGAACTTTGTTGATGGGGACTACAAGTCCCAGAATTCACTAACGACTGAGATGAAGAAGAGGGCTGGAGAGCCATGCAATTGTAAAGGTCAGGCAATTAAATCTAACAGCCATTGCAGTAGTCAGGCAATTGGGCCTAACAGCCCATACCTGGGGAAACCTGTGAGGCATGAAAGTCCCCCTCAGGTGCAAGAAGGAGGGAGGAGTGGAAGGAGCTGGAATATTGGCTGGAGTGCAGGCTGTAGCAGTGGAAGTAGAAGGGAGACACAAGGCTGGCAGGCCACGCAGAAGTGGGAGAACAAGAGGGACCCCGGAATGTGGAAACAGCAGATTTCACCTGCATGTTCTGAGAGAGTCCTGTTCTACCAAACTCTGAAGTTCAGACGTTGGCCAGCAGAAGACCTGCAGGAGATGCAGTTTTCCCCATGTTAGATTGATTGCTGTGGTTGCCTAATTACTGGCGTGTCGGAGTATGAGGCAAGAAGTAACTGCCAAGCTGAGGAACTCAGGAGTAGAAGGAACTCCCAGACCAGAGACACTTGTTCAGGAGAAGGGTGTGGGTCCCCAGTGAACCAGAAGCAGTAGAAGTTGCAGTGGAAGTAAGGAATGCATGGCAACCCGCAAAGCTCCTTTTGCCACTCACGTACGATTCTGAACGAGTAGAAGCTGACCGTTGTATTAAAAGTCATCCGAACAATGGAATTGTAACACACGTGTATAAAGTAAAAGGTTTCTTGCTCTCGTAAGAAATTAACGCTACAAACACCCATTGTTCCATTATTCAAACACTATTTCTGTTAAGAGAGTGGTCATGTGTCCCTAATTAAGCAGAGGGAATGTAGATACGACCATTTTAGAACATTTCACTTAGAAGATTCAAGAGCTACAATTTTTACCATTGTTAAACTACATCAAAGAGTGGCTGCGTGTGCCTAATTGTAGTTTTTACCGAAAGACTGAATCTTATTTACTTTGATAAAAATAGCAAAACTTACATCGGGGTCATCAACCTTTACATTGGCAATATCTACTTGAAGTTAATGGCAAATAGGCAGGAGCTACTGGTGATGTCCATGAGTATTGGAATTTGCACCAAGATGATTTTTGCTGGTTTATTTGCTCTTTATAGAAGAAAAAAAGAATATCAGATGCATTTACAATGATATCAAAAACATATGTATTTCCATATTTGTTATTAGTAACTGTCTCCTAAAAATTGCCAAGCATTAAGAATGTAGGAAACCAATCGGGACACTCAATATGAAGACTGACACTACATGCTATCCCACCAGTGCTCGGTAACCTGGTGTGAAGTTTGAAACAGCAACAACACTCAAATGCTGTCAGATTTCAGGAAGTGCATCTGAAAAAGGCAGATTTGCAGATAGGCAATCACATTAGCTGTAGTGCAAATACCCTCCTTGCCATAGTGTTTGCACCTAAATACACACCTGGCATGACAGACATAAATTCAGGACAGTTTTCAAAATCTCTTACAACAGACTCAGCCAAGTGAGCCACTGTTTCACAATTGCACTATCTGTAAAAGTACATTTGTTTTTCATCAAATAATTAACAACTTTGAAGGATGCCTCTGTAACAGCAATCACATTGCAGCGTTTAGTTTACCTATGTTTTATGATTGCAGACAGCTTCCTTTGGAAATATTATTTTCATTCTGTCTGCGTATTATTGCAAAATGCCTATGAATTGTACTTTTTTTCCCACTGTCACTTGGGCACGATAGATTAAGGGGGTAATTCATGGATTTGCGCACAAATCCCGTTTTTTCGGCGCAAATAATCCATGAATTACCCCCTAAAGATCCACTGTTTCCTTTTGCATTGGAAGAAAACAAATTGGTTTCCAACTTTGGATGGAAACGGTACATCTTTTCCCTTTTCTTGGATGGTGCGTCTTCATCTGCATTAAGGATTTCAACCAGGGTACTTTTTTTTTCTTAGTAATTTAATGTGCAAAAACAATCTGGGGAGTATTTCAGTCAATGTGTTATTCGATTTAAAAATAATTCAGCATATACCACGTTATGCTTTGTCAAAAAACAAAATCCACTGCGAGTTTGCCATATCCATAATTCATACAAAGGCTTACATTAACTGATTGAAGAAGAGAACAAGCATTGACGATGCCAAGAATACCCCATATAACTGTGAAGCTGACCCTTTCACAGATTAGAAAGCAATCCAACAATGCTGTGAAGTTACTTACAGTTATTTGGCCTAAACAAACAGTCTGTCAATATTACCTGAGGTCAAGAGAGTGGCACCAAGGCTTCTGGGTAATTGAGGGCTAAATGCTGGCAGAAATGTGCAGGTAAAGTTGGGGAAGGAGAACTCGCTGCTTGTAAAGACGAATTTGAAGCAGACTCAACCTGTAATGCCAAAGACTGTGTAGGTCATAGAGAGAGAAGGGAGTCTTGAAGTCAAACCGAGGTTATCATTGTGGCAGTAAGAAAAGAAAGGCTAAGAGGCTGACCCTTGGAAGAAAACAATTCAAAGGAAGTGTGCCTAGCCTACCCGAGGAGGATATAGTATTTTACAAATGTATCTTGTCGAAGTCTGTCTAAATGTCATTTGAAGCTGTGGCAGCAGTCCAAAGTATTGGAACTCAAGAGGTATATCTGGCTGTCAGTAGATGCTACATTGCAGTTGTCCAAATTAAGGTACAATGCTGTGGGACAAAGACGACTGTTCTCATGATGAAGCAAATAGACGTATAATTGTTGAAGCAGAAGTAGCTGTACTAAGAAGTCATCCTGACAAATATGCCAATTTGAATGTTGAAGCTATAATTCAAGGAATCATAACTGTTAACCAAGAACTTGGTAGCATTGACAGTGTGGATATTGTATTTTCTTTTGACAGTGGAAAGTCTTCTTGTGGGAGTGACAAAGCATTGTGGCCAGGATTACCATTGGGGCTATTTTGCTTGAAGTGGAATGTGGATAACTTCACCCAAAAGAAGAGATGTGTTGCCAGTGGAACTTTTGTTGATTAACTTTTACTTTGACTTTAAAACCTCAAGAACTGAGTTAAGACAGTGGGCCTCCTTCTAAAGTGTGCCGGTCCGGAAACAACAGTGCTTGTAAGGTTACCCGCACTGTTGATTCCAGACCAGCAAACTACGGGTTTGCCTGCCATAGCCACTGTGCCCAACAGGTCTGGCCCTGCTGGGCACAGTGGTCACAGCAGGCAAAGCCGTCATGGAAGCACCGTTAACGACCTCTGTGTCCCCATTCCCTGACTTCCCGGCTGCCAGACTTGGAGTAGTCCGGTGGCATCGGGAAGTCAGGGGCTGGTCATTTTTTGCAGGTCCGGGGGCAACCCGCCGGTAGCACTGGCAGGGTTACCTCCAGACCCGTAATGAAGCCCATGTCTTTCTATGGTTGAACATTTTGATGAAATGACTTTAAAACCTGAGGAATGGAAATCACCCAGGAAACTAGAAGGTCATTTAGGAAATGTGAATACTGTTCATGTCATGTTGAATTGCCATACTTTTTATTTATGTGTTTGTTGTTTAGTATGAGGGCCAGTTATCATGTGGTAGAGTGTATTCCCTTAGCTTTTAGACTAGGCAGGGAATTCCTCAGCAGAGTAGTGACAGGGAGGCATTTTAATATATTTTCTTTCATAATAGAATTGCACATTTTGAATGATCTTCAAACAGTTGTCCGCCTCGCATTTCTGACCCCTCACAAATCACCTGGAGATTTTTGCCTATAAAAGAAGGGGTCTCTCACCACTTCTTTGAATCACCTTGGAGCATTTTTGGATCATCACTTGAGAATATTTTATTGAAGCCTGCTGGGAGAGAAGTCCTTTCCAGAGTTCTCCAGATGTGAGGTGAAGGCAGGTGTTCCAAGGCAGAGGACAGCTGTGTCCCCCAACCATCCAAAGGGACCATTGGGGTGATCTGCTGCTGCAACAGGACCTGACTTCTCTTCCAGCCACAGCGGTAACCAGGAACTCAATGGTGGACCCTGCAGTTGTATTATGTTTGATGGAGCCGACAGAAAGAATTAAAGGGAAAAATGCAACCTCTGAAATAGTATAATTAAGGAACAAATTCAAGATAGGTTTTTCATTAAAAAAACAACATGCAGTTTTCAGTGTTGGTATATTTTGGAGCTACCACCATGAGCATATGAAATTATACTTTTTAATATTGAATTAGGGTAGACAGCGATGGGGACAGTGATTGCACAGCGGCAATGCACCCTGCCTACGTTCAGTTTCAGGCCAAGTAAGCCAGGTGGCAGGTTCTGCAACTTGCTCAGGGGAAGACTCAAGGTGGAAAGTCTTTGATATTGTGTCTGGGAAAGAAGATGCAAAAGGTGTCAAGTGTTTTGTGTGTGAGACATCACAGAGGGGGAGGGAGGCAGGGCAATACCCCTGTGTCACTTACCAAGATAAAGTATCCTGCGGAGGTCAGTGACTATTTTACTCGGATGCAACACCAATCTAAAATAAAGAATAACATTCAGATGAAGGGCCTTACAGAGCTGGTCAGATAGCTTAGAGATTTAAGTTCTAGCTACTGCTATCTGCAGGCCACAGGTGTGAACGCTGGCAGGCCACTGTTGGTTCAGCATATGATAAGGCATTACCATAGTAGCAGGTGCTTATAATATTAAATACAAAGATTGGTACTGTTACTAAGCATTGGAGATCTCCAGCATGCACAGAGAGGAATACTATAGCGTTAGTTGCAGGGGGAGGAGTAATACTCTGCTAGCTGGAGCCAAAAGGCCGAGTAGCGAGAGCCTTCTGAGGGCTTAGAGACGCTAAACGTATGAAATCCCTACCCCCAAACAATTCATTCTATTAGCATTCTCTGCAAACATTTGTGATGGTAAAAGTTGTTTGCTTTTTTGGTAAATTGGCTGGAAGTCCTGCGTTACAGCTGAATCGCTGCTGTGTGTCTTCGAGCCCAGGCTTGCGTGGATTCTCTCTGTCCACCATAACCTTCCCAGTGGAGACCAGTGAGCGTAGGCATCCACACAGCCTTCCTGGCTTTCCTTTTTCAGTGCTCGTGTTCACCTCACTGTCTACCACTGGGTCCCCTTCCTGGCATACGGGGTCCCACAGGATACACGTTCTAGCAGCACTTTCATGGAAAGGTCAGTCAGGCCCTCTTGTCCATCTCTTTCTCTGATTCGTGGGATTCTCTAGGGAGCAAATGGACACTAGTATTACCAAAGCCTATGATGTCTCTCAGAGGGATTGCTCTCCTTGCAACCTCATATAAGCATTAGGGATTGGGCATTCCCCACCTACCCAGGCTTTGGCTTTGCAATCCGAGGCTCCATATTTGGAGATCGGATCACTCACGTCTAGGTATGGCATGTAGCTCTCACGTCTAGCAATACCCTGGAAGGCCGATTAACTGGGCTTCAGAATTCCTTCCTGGCCTTGGGATGGAGTCAGAGAGCTGACTTGATCTCAATCGAGGCAATCAGCTTTAATTAAAGAATTGAGGTGCACAGAAGCAAATGCACAACATTCTATAACAAACTACTACTAGAAACATTGTGTTATACCACTCATCTTGTGATAAGACTACACCAGAGCAAGGGCAGACATATTTAAACCCTGACAACCTCGTTGAGGAGTCTTTGAAATCAATAATGTGCAGTGACCAGACACTTGTTGAGAACTTCAGGTACATAACTCACTGTAACATACATCTAATAGTAAAAGGCTCAAGAATGTCTGGATAGCGCTCAGAAGGCCAGTAGGATCAACACATGACTAGGACACTCTTCCGGTTAACTTGATCTTTTGTTTTATTCAGTTAAGTTATCATGTGGGTATAGCATAGCAATATAAAAAACACACAAACAACATCTCGCTTCGTGTTCCTTCCCCGGGTATTTCAGGGTACAGGAAGAACCCAGAGCCAAACACATCCCCTGGGATGATTCCAGGATGGGCGAATCAAAACAGATACGAAACAAATAAAGTCTCATAGTTTAAAATAATATAGCTCTGGATTTCGTGACTCTTAATCTGGGTTTTCCTCACAAATACTTTTCAAGATACAGTCACTCACAGTCCTGGGGTACCCAATACTCCACTCAGTTATTTTTTGTTTGATGAATTCTGGTTCATGGTGTCACTCACTCTTCTTATTTCAAGGCCACACAAGTGTCTTTTCCTGAGGCCTAGGCAGCCGCTAAGTGCAGGGTTTGATGTCTTGATGTCCATCCCCATAGATGACACCAGGTGGCGGACCGCCTGGCTAGGGATGAAGGTTGGGTTGGTGGATCTAATCCCCCTGCTTGTCTGAGAGGTCTAACTCCTGTCCCCACCAACTCTTCCTTTTCTGCCTCCTTGATGCTTCAACATGAGCTTGTCCTAAAAGGCTCCCACGCCACTCTTGTCCTATGGCTTCCATTTGCTAACTTCTCCTAGCCCCTCATCAGTGCTCTTCCACATGCTCGTACCTCTGCCCTTCCACTCACATCCTTTCAGCAGAGGGCATATCTCATCAGCTACTGCCTTCTCTCATCCTCCCCTTCCTCTTCCTTCCTTACTTCCTACCACAGGGCATATCTCATCAGCTACTGCCTTCTCTCATCCTCCCCTTCCTCTTCCTTCCTTACTTCCTAGCACAGGGCATATCTCATCATGTACTGCCTTCTCTCATCCTCCTATTCCTCTTCCTTCCTTACCGCCTCGTTTCCTTCTCTGTGTTCTTTTCACTTATCTTTTCACCTTTCTCCTTGCAAAGATGTCTCCCCCTGTCCTCCTCAGTGACTCTCTAAATCTCTTTCACTGTCTCTGTCTGAAGCCTCCATTTGCTCCCTCTCTCCAGAAATCCCGCTACCTCGATGTTCCCTTTCCTCGTTTTCAATCCTGGAGCCTTTTCTATTATCTTCTTTCTTGACGTCATTCCAACCTCTTTCTTTACTAAAAATATGCTGCCTTTCTGCCCTTTCAGCTCCTCTCTGGGTCTCAAACACACCACGCCTTGTTTCTGGTACCTCTTCAAGCACCTTCACTTCCCCGATGCCCCCATGTTCCACTGAGCGTATACATCTGTGTATCATAACGACCCAGTGGTATGTGATTGGTGACTTAATAATGTTCCGTTTGCTACCACTGTGTTTCTGGTGGCACCACAGTCATGTGCAGCCTGAACCTTTAGAGGCTTAACTTCCATTTTGTTTCTGACAGACATAGTGGTTACAGAAGTGTCCCTATGACCTCCACACAGCGTATCCCCAACCTAGGGCTCACAATGTCTCATCTATGCATGCAGGTCTTGCTCTGAAACACTTCTGATTTGGTAATATGATGGGACTAGCTCCTGGGCTTACTGAAGGGGCCATGATTTTCACTAGCATGCCATGAGTTATGGTTTGGGGAATTCTTTAAAAGGACACCAGTCCAAAGGGCCTGATAATTCTGCCTGCTGTGCTTCGGCAGGTCCCTTGTTGAACAGTACTTCTGGTATTTTGTAAGCACATGCCTCCCCACAAGTGGCATGGTAAAGTTTGCCGGCTATCCTCTCCACACCAACCACAGCCCCACATCACACAACACATGGCAGCACCTGGTCCTCTTGTCAACTCCAACATCCTTATTCAGGATCAGGTAGGGGATTTAGTCACAGAATACTATATGATTTTAGCCCTTTCTTCTAGGAAAAAAACGGTAGGTAAATAAAATAGAATTAAGTGCCTTACCTTTGAATAAAATTGCAGGTGGATTTGCATTTTATGAATGATTACAGATTTGGAACAATTGCTAGTTATATCTTTAACGTGTTGTAAATATTACACTGAATGCACCCATTTGTGAAAATATCAATTCCTTACAGCTGACAGAGGTGTAGTCAGGGGTCTCCAATTTAGTGCATAATAAAAACCCCATGCTCAAAAATGGAGCACAAACTGGGCAAGAAGCAACAATATTTATTACAGCTGGGAGAGCACAAATCAAACAGAACAGTGGATTAGCTCTGACTGAGAGGCTGACATCTGAATGGACTATGATTTTAACAAGAAATACAATAGTTGGAAGTCGAGTGAAACATTTGCAAAATGGGGGATTCGTTTTTTCTGTGCTTCCCAGGGATTTGATTGGTTTACAGTCTCCTCCTCCTCGATAGTTACATTAATTCGTGAAAAACATAATTAGAGCAAACAGTTCTACAGTTTCCGATCACCTCACCTGCCCATGTGGTACCACATTTTATTCACAATGTTATTAATCAAGCAACATTTGTGCTGCCCGCTAGAACTTTAATACACTGCCATTGGTCAGCACCATTGAAAATGAGACACAAGACACCCTGCAGCTGGTGAAAAAGGGACATTCACATGATACCTGTTAGATTATGACCTTTGCAGAATCTGGGATACTTTGAAGACTGGCCACCTCATCAGAGCTCAGGAACTTACCGTCTGGTTGGTCCTCCCAGGAATACCACTCCGTCCAGTGTTCCCTTCCCACTGCTCCCTGCCAGTGGGCATCGGCAGTCATGTGACCGGCACACTGGAACAGAGCCTCCCTCCCCGCTATTGTGCAAGGCGGCTTGTTTGGGAGACCGCCCTGCAGTTACATCTCCCAGTTCTGATTGTGTTAATTCCCATATGATGAGTAAATTGAGCCCCCTTCCTCCTTTGTACATCCCTGTTATTGTGGTCACATGTTTTAAATCGAAAGTTCCCAGATCCAGCCCGTCCCAAGGGATCTCCCACTATGCATATTTGTGATTGTGCTATTGTTGTCCCCCCCTCCTTTAGCTAATCATAGAGAAGTGTTTTGGACCAAGTTTACATCCAATGTATCGGTACCCCCTACCATTCCCTGTGAAGTTCTTTATATAGTGTCTGTGGCTCGGAGTGTCTGTGTTATTCCCCATGCAGCCACCCCCACTGTGCATCATCTTTACTACCACAGTTGGTAGGTGCGTCCCCCTATCTGGTGCTGAAATAGCACTTTTAACAAAGTGGGAATACATGGAAGACTGGGTACAGCACATGGAATCGTTGGACCCGATTTCCGGAAAGTGATTCAGCTGATTATTTGGAAAGAACAGAACACAGTTAATGTAACAAATGAGATTATGCATGCAAAAAATAAAAGGCAGCTCTTCCTATTGATCAGAGGTTTATCTGTTCGGGACGCAGCAATGGAGATTACAGGAGTCGTGCGCATCTACACAAGGTTACAGAAATGAAATTATCAGCGCTTGTACAGCCATTCGCAATTTCACAGTCAATTCAAAAGACCTAATGAAGCCATGGCAGCATATTTATCAAAATTAGCATGTTTTTCAGAGAAGCGAATTAGCCTACTCATACGCAAGACGGGTTGGTTGGTGGGCAGTGTTCATGAGGATTGAATCATTGCGGTCTCATATCAGAGATGGTGTTCGATTTTAACAGACCACTGAGAAGGGCTCTGAATAAGGGGTCACCCAAGAATGCATAAACACGAAAAGTACCATGGGTGAGATGACAAATGCATGCAAGTTGCCCTCGCAGAAGAGAAATAGTGACAGGAACTTTGAAGAAGAGAACATCTTCAGTTCATGGCCCTATTCGTATGAATACTAAGGAATTATATTTCAAGGAGTCAGGCTAGCAAACACTGAATATGGCTGCACATTATTAACATCAAACCATCATCTTTTGATATGTGCTCATGGCTGAAACTATAAGCGAAAATAAGCCGGAGGATACCTCAGGGGCAAGGCGTTTGCCTTGGAAGCAAGACAGGCATAGCAATACAGGTTTGAATCCCGGTCTTGAGTTATAAAAGAATAATTATAATTATAAGCGGGGATCGTAAAATAGCTGCAGTACATGAAATAGCTTTTGGCTAGCATACAGACAGATAAGCCAGGTAACAATACACTCCCCTAATACACTTTGATAGATGGGAGTCTTTCCGAGGATAATCCAACCAATTATTGTACACACAGGAAGAAAACATGTTTTCGTTCTCAGTGATCCATGCCTTTTATCACCAAATCGCTGCTAGATTTTGGTGCCATACATCCCGGAACCAGTTTAGCTTTCATAAGGCACCGGAAGTGCCAATGCTAAAATGGGATGCTCGATGGAAGCACATGGGCACATAGGTAAACCATGTTCTTCTTGAACACACAAGGCGATGTGATTGCAGCCTTCGAAGGGTAAGGGGCAATATTCAATGTAACTTCGATGATAGGGGAAATAGTACATTTAAAAATAACTTCTTGCAACTGTCTATACATGTTATTTACATGCTGTATATATCAGGGGTCCTGTGAATGAACGATAGTGTAAACATATGTAGGGTTCCTCCTGTATAGATTCTTATCTTAAGAGTTCCAACAAAGCAAAAGGGAAAGGGCAGCTACATCAGTTGTATTTCGATAAACTATTAGTAAAAAAGCCACCCTAAAAAGTTAACAGAATGTGCAATATGTTTATAGTAAAAAGCATTTTAATTCTTTCCTAGTAACATTTCAGCTCCATTTCAAGATGTCGGAAGAGCGCTCAGTTGGTGAGAGATTGTAACTGTGTGGGTCAAAATCTTGCCCCTGTTCAGCCCAATCCTTGAACTTGGAAATGCTTGTGTTTGGCAGCGGATGCCGACTAGAGAATGCCTTTCTGAAAGCTGGGGTTAGAAGATTGTGGGCCGAGGCACATGACCAGTCCTTTACTTTGGCTCCTCCATTCTGCCACAAACCGTACCAGTGGGCACAGTAGAGCTGTGCTTAGCCA
Organism: Ambystoma mexicanum; assembly: GCF_040938575.1. Taxonomy (NCBI): domain Eukaryota; kingdom Metazoa; phylum Chordata; class Amphibia; order Caudata; family Ambystomatidae; genus Ambystoma; species Ambystoma mexicanum. Next base: position 919,036,788 of record NC_090936.1, read on the forward strand.
AAAAAGCATGAGGGGTATGTATGGCTTAGCTCCACTTGCATATCTGTCAAAAACTAACATGCACCAGGACCGACCTTTGGTCACATACTAGCGCCATGTGTGAGAACAGTGAGGAAGTTGTTCTTGACAGAAGAGGTGGGTGAAGATAGCAGATGTGGTAGGCACAGGCAGGTATGGGGGTCGAGGCATGAGTCTGGAGTTGGCCGAATGTTTTCTTTAAAGAGGCAGTGCTGAGAGCAGAGAGAGTTGTACTCGTGGTGGCAGAGGAATGTCCTATTTTTGTCACTATGGGTTGGGGAAAACAGGAACTTGAATTATGTTTGATCAGACATTTCAGAGGGGGTCGGGATTGGCACTTGGGGACAGGGGTGCTGCCAATACTGTGGATGCTAGATGCACAGCTCCATTGTTTATATGGGGCCAGGGAGGTGGAAGTGTATGAAGCAGCAGACAGTCTATGCATGAGCAAGTTGCCTGATTATGCATTGGACAACAGTGGGTAATGCTCTGCAGGATGAGAAGTTTGGGGTCTTCTGGTGATCACTGTTAGTTCAAGGTTAACTTTGGGTGTAGGCAGATTCGGATATCCACTGGCTGAATGAGGGGTAGTCGGATAGCAGAAGCTCTACGAGTCCCAAGGAGAGTACAGGCAGTGATCTTCTTGCAGTGTCTGGATAAGGTAGAGGTACAAGAACTACTTTTCTTCTGAAAAACTTAACCCCACGTGCAAAAAAAAACATCAACACAAAGTGCCTCATCACGAGTTTGGCGGTGACCCTTAAATCCGGCGGTCGCGCTATTGCCGCCGGATTTAAGGGTCCACCATATCAGGGCTTCGGCGGATTTCTCCCCAGCTCTGAGCTGGGGGGAAATCCGCTGAAAATTTGCGCTATTACCGCCGGTGGGAAATCCGCCGGCGGTAAGAGCGCAAAAATTCCCCATTGAGCCCAATGGGGAATGGGGCATTCCCGAATGGGCTCAGTGGGGAATAGGGAATTCCATTACCACCAAACCCGTGATCCGGCGCTAATAGTGCCCTGGGGTTTGGCGGTAGGGCTAATACCGCTGGCGGTAATACCGCCGGCATTACCGTCCAACTCATGATGAGGCCCAAAATCTGGACTCCAGAACAAGAGGAATACATACCTGTGTCAAAGTTGAGCCAATCTGAGGATTGGGCGCCTTCTCCAGCCACCCCCTGAATCAGTTCCCATTCAAGGGAACATCATTGTTCATCTAATCCTGAACTTAGGTGCATTCTTATTAAAGCTAACAGGCCCCACAGGTGTGTCATTATTTACATACATGGCATTGGTGCAATGATTCATCATGTACCCTCTTAGATCAATCAGTTCTGGGGTACCGGGCCTGCATCACTAATAATTAGCACCTCATGGAACATATTTAATTTAGAGTCTTAAATGCAGATCATAATGATCCAATGTACTTGTCACAGCAACATGTAGTTCACAAATGTTTATTTATTTATTTTCTACTCTTTTTTTTAAACTAGTTTTATTCGATTTTCCAACAAGCAAGTAAACATACAATAACTTCAAATTAATAAACGTAACCCTTCCAACTTCAACAACAATCAAACCAAAACCATCCCCGAATCAAATAATCCACAAGGCTCTAAGGGAGCTGTATCCAGACATGTCAGACATGGGTTCTAAATTGGCTCGCAAAATGAAGCCTGATGAGGATCCAGTGAAATACATATAATCCATAAAAGAAATGAGGGTGCAGGAAAATAAACAGTCATGGGGCGAGAAAATACATTCTAATGAGGGGCTCCCCACAGATGTGCAGGTCTTTTTAGAAAAGATATTGAAAATAGAAGCAAAGGTGTGGCCTAAGATACAGGCGACAATTGTGAACTATTGGAATAGAAAACAGGAGAAGGATAAGGAGACAGTTGATAATGCAACCAAAGCGGAAAACAAATTGGTCCTGGAAAAAACAACTGCCAAAATTACACATGGAGGGAGAAGTACTCACAGGACCAGGTGGTTCCACAAGCTCAGAAAGGGGGGCTTCCAGTGTAAGCAATAATGGAGCCAGGAGGTTACACTCAGGTGCCACCCATCCAGCAGTGGGGAACGGTACAGATGTAGCAGCAACCCACAGTCATAAACATGCAGCAGCCAGGGGTTATGCAGGCAGGCAGAGGAAATTGGTACATGGGACACTATCAGACTGGGAGAGGATACTACACACATGGGATGCAGGGAAATGACTCCACGTTTCGGAAGTACAGAGCTTCACATGTGGGAATTTTGGACATTTTGCCTGAACATGCCCATTTATTGCACAGGCAGGACAGCCACAAAAGACATACATGCAGCAGATTCCTCAACAAACAGCAATTACAGATACAGCCCAAACAAACACAGGGTATTGCCACCCAGGGACAAATGCAGGTACAAAGTGGGTAAATGGCAGGAACTCAAAGTACAGTGAACGTACTCCAGGCACCAGTACAGACACAAATCCCAGAAGGGGTAACAATATTGGTACAGAATACCATGCCCCAATACACAGGAGTGACAATGGTGAGTGGTAATCCATTTAAGTCACCCACAAACACATTTTCTCAATAGGGGTGCCGAGAGTGCGAGTGTGTCATGTTCCAGCAGTAACTGAAGACCCCGAGGAGGAACCGGAGGTAGCAGTTCAGATAGGACAGAGGGGATTTTCCTTATAGCTACTGGAGCAACTAAATCATGCCTCAAGGAAGAAGGATTTCCATTATCTAATAAAGGTTTAGACACACAAGTCTTTTCGGAAACAATTCTGAAAGTTTCTCTGACAAAAGATTTACTCTTGACAATAGGGACGCAGCATATTGTGGCACTGTTGCTGTATTCAAAAGACAATCCTATCAACATTCTAGGGAGGGACCTACTCAGCAAACCGAATCCTACAATATCATTTTTGTAGAATGGGATGGCGTGAACCACACCCGGGATATATTCAGCTCAGGTGGCAGTTCTGATTCGGGCATACTATGCACACAGCACAATGAGAGGGAAAGTGACATGCATAGAGGTGTTTGTATTTGGAGTATGTTGTTGGGATGGTTGCCAGTGATTGAAGGGAAGGTGTTACAGCTGTCCAACACATTTTTGTTCAGGCCTCACTGTCCCTACTCAGTTAGTTCAGACACACACACTCTACTGTACTTGGAGGAAATAGTGATATGAAAAGACCTGATTATGCTAGTTGCCACTGATGAGAACAACCTGGAAGGAGTAAGTGACACAAGGCCTCATCACAGGTTGTGCGGTAGCCAATAAATGTGGTGGTAACGCTATTACTGCTGTATTTAAGGGTCCATTCAATCACAAGTCTGGCTCTAAGCTGGTGGTAAATGCACCAACTTACCCATTTTCGGCTGCAATTAGCGTGGTGCTACTAGCACATGCTAATTGTGCCCAAAATGCCCCATTGGGCCGAATGGGTAATGGGGAATACCAATTACCACCCAACCCTTGATCCAGTGCCAATAGCGCTGGACCGGGTAGCGGTAAAGCTATTATCCCAGCCACTATCCCAGCGGTAATACCACTGGGATACTGCCCGACTCGTGATGAGTCCCACAGAGTTGTTTGCAATAAAAGACAATGACGAAGGAAAGGTAGTGTTCAAACTGAGACTTCCTTGCTCAGTACACATAACAGAAAGGGCAGTGACCCAGAGGACCCAAATAACGAAACAGAAAGCACAATATTTGCAGGAAGATTTGGAAAAAGTGCCCAAGAATTTGTGGACAACAAAACCCCATGATGTAGGAATACTGAAAGGGGCTGAGGTAGTACACATCAAGTTGAAGGTAGGAGCACTATTGCCACAAGTAAACCAGTACCAATTTTCTGGGGAAGCAGATGAAGGCGTATACAAAACACGGCATGCCCTATGGCAGCAGGCCATAATACAGGTGAGCTCATCACCGTACAACACAGGTATCTATCGGATTAAGAAAGCAAAGGGAGGGGAGTGGCTTTTTAAAAAGGATTTACGCCTTCTGAATGACATTATTGAGGGAAAGTATCCATTGGTTCCCAACTCCAAGACACTTTTTTGCAACGTACCCACAGAGGTACATTATTTTACAGTGGTTGACTTAAAGAACAGAATTTTCTCTGTTGTACTACACCCTGACTCAGGGTATCTCACCACCTTTAAGTATTGCAGGAAACAGTTCAAACATACTAGAATGCCTGTGGGGTACTGTGAAGGTTCTAGCATCTTTAACCAAGTAATACAAATAGATTTCAGTAATTTGCAGGTTGCTAGCACAGTAATACAGTATGTTGACAACTTATTGGTGTCCAGCCAGACAGAAGAGGACTGTAGAAGGGACTCGGTGACACTACTGACTTTGCTAGCAGACAAAGGATACAAAGTGGACAGAGAGAAGTTACAATACTGTCAGAAAGATGTGGTGTACTTGGGTCAGACTGTGTCAGCAGACTAGAGAAAAATAACACCAGCAGAGATAATTGCAGAGAAAGTAGAAGGGGATTATGTACATGACTTTGTAGCATGCATCGACAGGAGCAAAGGTAATCCCCTAGTTAAGGATGAAGTAATGAAAGGGGGGGCATGATTTTCATTGACAGGAGTTTCAGCATTGACCTGACCATGGAGCAAAGGCATTCAGGGTGCGCAGTTGTGGGGTATGGACGTGGAGTACACAAAGGGGAGGATTTGGTAGTGCACTCACAGACACAACTACCAAACCATTACTCTGCAGAAGCGGCAGAACTAGTGACCTTGATTGAAGCACTAAACATGTCAAAAGGCCAAGCAGTGAACATCTTCTCTGATTCGGCCTATGTTATTCTCTACAGTGCACTCAGGACTAGCAAGTTTGGAAAGGAAAGGGTTCAAAAGAAGTGATAGCACTCCCGTTCAGCATGCAGCATTACTGAGTGAATTGCTAGAAATGTTACCGCTCCCAATAGAATTAACGTTCATAAAGTGCAAAACCCATACAGAAGGGCAAGATTTTATCTCACTAGGAATACTCATGTATCAAAAGAGCACATGGCTGCAGGGGTAAGTGAAGACTGGTTTGTGCCAAATCTGTATGACTTCGTTTCTCAATATACAAGTAACTGCATGATCTGGCAGGTGTTTTTGCCAGGTCACACATTGAGAGTTGTACAGGGAAGATTGCCATGAACGGAAGGCACATTTTGGCACTTGCATATCGATTACATTGATATGCAAGCGAGATGTACTTCTTACAGGTACATGCTTGTAGTTGTGTGTCCATTCTCATGTTGGCTTGAGGCAGGTCCCTATGCCTACAATGATGCCCGCTCTGCAGCTACATTTCTGGTGAAGGAGGTGTACCTGAGGTGGGGGATCCCAGATGAAATTGGTTCTAATAATGGGCAGCACTTTGCAAATGATTTGATAAAGGAAGTAATAACACTCCTGGGGATAAAGCATAAACTATGTACTTTTTACCACCCTCAATCCAACTGTTTGGTAGAGAAATGGAATGGACTGCTAAAAGTGCAACTTGCTAAGTTTATGCAAACATTTGAAAAATCATGGGTGCACTGATTGCCTCTTGCTTTGTTTGCACTAAGAAATACGCCTGGGGGAAATCATCACTTGATTCCCCATGAGATTGTTACAGGGCAGCAGGGAGTGGGGAATCACTGATCTCACACGGAAATGCTGATTATGGTTTGCTGTCCCACCTCCATCGTTAGCTGATGCCATGTTATGTGGCACCAGGAAGAGTAATGCAGCATTTCAACAATTGGTGCAGACAGAGAACCTGTGAATGTCAAGTTGAAGGCTGATAGGGGTGAAAGCATAAATAGGAGGAAAAAGGAGAGATTCTGGTGGTGCGGTTTCTTGGAAGAAAGAGCAAAGTTTTGAAGTTGATCTGATGACAAAAAGGTCCATAATTGTTGGTGAGCTGATGTCTCATCTGAGGATTCCCCACTGTGTACTCTCCATTTATTTTCCATGCAAGTATTGATGTATCCTGTTATGTAAAAAATCTCCTTCCCAAAATAACACTTCTATTCCCTTAATTATTTATTACACCAACCTCCAGAACTGGCCACCCCCTGACAGTTTTGATGACACTTATTTCAGAACTGAGAGGAATTTCACTTGATTTTGAGTATAAAGTACCCACACACTGTGTCAGACACATTTAAAAGGCAAATAGATTTCAAGCTTGCTTAAGCCACATACATTTGGTTAACCTTGCCAAGATGCTGAACTAATCCAGTCACTAGACTTTGTATTTTCTTTCTCCCGTCTTTGAACAAATTGATTGATACAATGCAGAATTCTCGCTGACCCAGGACGCATACATCAACATTGAGTATTAAATCCTCAGATGGGGCTTTGTACATTTCCAATAACACGGCATTGAAGGATGCTAAACTGGCTAGTGTGCAAGTGGCCACTCCTTCTCTACATAGATCAAGCTGTTCTGTTAAGCATGACTGCTGATAATCTCAGTCAATTGTTATCTTTTTCCAAACCTTCTACCCATATATGGGTTGTTTGTTGATCAATGAGGCCAAGTGTAGAGTTATAACCGGAAGTGATTTGCAAACCATCACCCATTCTCTTGAGCTCAGTTGCAGATAACGTTAAGAATGTTGATTATATGAGGTTAAGATTTCATAATCATGCTAATTTCAGGGATCACGTGGTCAAGGCCAGGATTGTTTCAGGCCCGAGTGTAGTAAGTCTTACTGGATGTAATAAACATTTGAGGGCTGTACTCTTCCTGCACCCATGGACATGTTCTTATCCAAATGCAGGTTGACTGATCAATATAGGGTTGAACTCTGACATCAAAAAGGGTTTGACCTGCTAAACAATACTTGCAAATACATTTTGCAAGTACCTATTGGCATTAACTCAATCTATGCTTACCCTTTTGCGAATTTCATAAGTAAAGGGGGCATTTTTCCAGAACATTTTATTTTGTAGTGCACAGTGTTTTGAGTTTGATACATTCTCTATGCGAAAAGAGAAGCCATTTCAGATTGTTTAGTGCTGTAATAATGTGGTCATATGTATTTATACCTCTGTTTTATGCCAACTGTAATTGTTTGAGAAATGATTTGACAAGGCCAATGTAGAGGGTGTTGCAGTAATGCATCTTACTGAATATTAGTGCCTGCACCAGCTACACTTTGTGTTCCGGGTTAACAGTGGGAGAATTTTCCTTGTGGTGTGTGTTTTTGGTGAGTGTATTGATTGTGTGATTTGGCACAATGAAACCATAATTCACATGATACTATTTAGTTTTCATTCCTACCAATTGCACCAGGAAATTTGGGAGCCTTCCAGGTCACAAGGCATAGTTGATCTGCCATAGTTCATATAGTTCTTCAGTGGAATATTATTTTGCAAAGTGTATCTATTTTTCATGGAAAAGGCATCTAACGCATATTCCTCTATGAGAAATGTGAATTAGTTTAATCATGTGCAACCTTTATTCATTCCATGAAGAAGATGTCCATTATATTGGTTACAGATCAGGGTTGGGCTGGGGTAGTGGGAGGAGGTTGTTTGGATGGGTGTGTGGGTGTTACTCTTTGCATAGGAAAATATATTTACTGTTTAATTCGAATTTTTAAATAATGTCTTGCATCATATATGTTCTGTGAGTAATCTTGTTTACAGTTTAATTACACTTTGTGTTGGTGCTTAAGTATTGTATTTATGAAAATCCAATGCATGTCTAAAATGTGCTGTGCAGCAGAGAGGGACATCTGGCCCCATGCTCAGGTACTAACCGCCCGCTGTTGATATAGGTGTTGCCCCACACCTATTTTGTAAAGTTAAAACACAACTATCAACACTAATGATTGCGCTTTATCATAGTTTATAGATCCTGGATTTTTATTGCCAATATTTATCCATTCCGACTCATTTTATAACATGAGACATTGATTTGATGCCTTTACAAAATGTGATCATACATATTACAGAGCTAATTGCCCTTGAACATTGAAATCATGCCCTTAAAGATTGTAGACTTTGTTGCAAACGTGGCACAACGATTTCGGCAGAACTACACCCTAACTAGGGTAGTTAATGAAATAAGTCTATAGAATCGAATGAGCGTATCAACCAGTGAGCAGCAGGCCAAGTGGTCAAACTTATTGAATATAGCTCAGTAGCAATGGATGATTTGAATTGCTGATTTTTTCTGAAAAAATATGCTAAATATTTGAAAGACTTGCAAGTGCCTTCATTAGAGAGATTGGATCTCATTCCAAGAGTAGCGTTCTGGATCCAAGGGTGCCGGTGAGCTTACCGGCACTCTTATTTCCGGACTGGCACACTATGAGTCTGCCTGTAGCCGCCATTGCGCCCAGTAGGGTCAGACATCCCGGGCGCCACGGCCCCTGCAGGCAGACTTTTCACGGAAGCACCAGCACCATTAGCAACAGTGCTGGTGCTTCTACCTCCCCACTCCTATGGAGTCCTATGGGACTTCACGGTAATGGGGAGCTACCGAATCTGCCGCCTGACTTCCCATGCTGCCGGGACTTGTGTCCCGGTGGCACCAGGAAATCAGGTAGGGACATGATTTCACCAAAATGCCTGGGGTAGTGGAAGTGATATCACACGACCATTGACCTCTGATAACATCACAGGAAGTGATGTCATTTGACCCCACCTCACTATAATGTGATATACATTTCATACAAGAATAGATCGCCATATGTATCATTAAGATCAGTGTGTATAGGCCCATATTACCAAACAAGCAGACATCCATAGCCAAATGATAATGATGTTTTATTATAAAGCACTTACGCTTAAGCCCTTTATATAGAACAAATATACATGCAATATCATCCAACCTGTGTTGGTACTCATTTACCAACCTCAGAAGGAAGAAAGGCTGATTTGAGGTGTTTAAGAACAGACTAAATCAATGACTAACCCCCCGAAGTGTACCGGAAATAAACCTTTAATGAGTCCAGCAATTATTGCATAGAATTCAAGAAAGACAAATTATTTGGTATTCCTATTCTTTCTTATTTAGGGTCACTGCTGTAAGTGTTACACTTGTGGAACCCGTGCTCTTTTTCTTTTTAAGAGGCCTGAACAAGAAATCCAGCCACTCCAGAAGTAAAGTGCCACATGGCGCTGGCCACAGCCAAGGACATTGCGACCCCTGTGGACCCCTAAATGACATCCCTGAAATCAGGTGGCGGATTCAGGGTTTCCAGGTCGGAGGCAACCTGCTGGTAGCAGCGGCAGGTTACCGCCAACCTCGGAATGAGGCCCATAGTCTTGTGAAAGACCTAGGTGTCTTCTGGAGAAGATCTGCCGGTGTTCAACAAACTGCATTTGTGGAACCCCAATGAAGGATTGACCTGCATTTGCCCCGATGTTTGTAATGCCTAGAGCCCACATTCGATGAGTCAGCCAGCCATAGTATTGCATATTATTAATCCAGTCCATATCACTGTTGACACATGCATAATGCCTCCATCCCTGCTCGTCACAGAAAAGTAATATGCCACGTGTTGCCTATCTTGAATGTCAAAGTTCCATATGGTCACCTTACGTTCTTTGAACTCTAAAATCTGTTGACTCAATCTGCCCATGTGGCCTTAACCGGTCTATCGCATGCACACAGTTCAGTGTCCATAATCCTCTTCTGGATTGATAAACCAGCCATAGTGCCATCCAAGTCCTTCCCAGTGCTTACCCAGGTTCAGTGTTTGAACACTTCCCACTTGCCCAGTGAATCCAAAATTGGCATGTGTACTATTTCATATGTTTGCTTCGGTCCTTCCAATTGCCTTCCTCAGATCAACATTTGAAGATAGTCCCAGGATCCTTTGTTAACAGTGTATCTGTTTGCTAGTCTTTGCCTCTGGAGAATTTAAAGGACCAAAACTCTACAAAAGAACTCTTATGATCCCAGGACAATGACTATGTTTGCACCTAACTTTCTCCTCCTGTCAGAGTTCCCTCCCCACATTGTAAGAAGGCCATGATTACCCTTTTGTACCCAGTGTTGTATTAACATGCATAAAACGATATTTTTCATTATAGCTTCTCTCAACTATAATATAGGCCTATCCCCACTGTGCAGGTATGTGAGAAAATTACTTATGCTCTGCATAAGTACAATGGTGAGTCGCCAGAACCCACACTTCTACAAAGCAACCGTGATCTCAATCAAAGCACCCAAACAGGCACAGATAAGACTTATACCTCTTTTGACTTTTGTGGTAACATGGGCCGAGGGAAGGCTATATACTCTGAGGAGGGGTGTGAATGCTACATAAGGAACAGCCCAAGCAGCAATAGTACAGCAGTCAAAATAGAAGAATGCCCAATCAGGGTTCTATGAAAAAAAAAAAAAATATATATATATATATATATATACTATATAGATATATATATATATTCAGTGAAAAAAACTTTGTTAAAGGGACGTTATGGTTAAGTTGCGCTACTAAAAACCTATGAAATTCAGTGAAAAAACTTTATTAAAGGGACGTTATGGTTCCAAGTAAAACCGAAAAACCCTTGAAATTCGCCAGTTATGGTAAGCTAAGCAACCATAACTCACACCACTACCGTGCACTGCTAAGACTAACACCCAGGACATCAAAGATGACCTCACAAAGAGAATAAAAGAAACTAATACTTAATCAAATACCACAAGCAAAAAACAATCAATCAGGGAAAATAAACCAGGTATTTCTTCAAAGAAGGAAGTCAAACCCCAAATAAAGCAGTCAAATACAGAACTACCTGGTCCATTTAAACTCTCAAATATAGTTGGTGTAAGTTGCTACGCAAATGTAGCAATGAATATTCTATTTCAATTACCACCAATTATTGACAACATTTACTTACACAGTACAGACCAATTGTGTTTGCAAATGTTAGTACTTCACAGAAATGCAGAAAACAACCCTGATAACACAAAGTGTTTATGGAATAAGACAAGAATTGGACTACTGTGCTGGAATGGTTAAATTCACTATAAACTCACAGGAATATCCACAAGAATTTCTAATGTACTTATTACAAGTACTAGAAAACAAAAACATACCTATAAATGAAATCTTCCAGATTTCCTACATGTGGAAACATACATGCACTCTCTGCAACAATGTGACACAAGAAGAAATCCCCAATGAAAGCTTCCTATATATATCAGTACCTAATTGTGAATCCATTCCATTTCAGCAACTTGTACAAAATGCAAACCATGGTAGATTATGTTCTACCTTCAATTCAGATAATCGCTCCACATTAGTAATACAAACACATAGTAAATACATAATACTAATGTTTCTATGTTACAATGCAGATGGTACCAAAAACAACTGCAAGCTGACTGGATTCACACATTGTCAAATATCACTTGGCAAGAAAACCTTCACAACAATAGGTATAATCTACCACGCAGAAGGCACAACCAATGCAGGTCACTACACTGCATATATAAAAAAGAAACGTGGATGGTTTGAATGTAATGATAGTACCATTACTCTAAAGCAGAGATTACCAGCAAATCTTACAAACGCTTATTTAATGTTCTTAAAACCAAAATTTGATAGATAAATTGTTCTTAAACCTTAACTAAACTTGTAGTAAAAAATATAAACTGTTAGAATATTCCAAAAGCTATATAACTGCCCAAAGATTCTACAACTAATCAGATAAATGAATACCACTAAATTAGAGCAAAAAATAACAGTTAGAATACGCCAATTGGTATCTAACTGTCCCAAAATTTAAAAATATCCAAACAAATAAATCAATACCACTGAAATATATCAATAAATAGACAGTTGGAATATGCCTACTGGTATCTAACTGCTCCAAAATTTTATAATATCCAAACAAATAAATAATATGTTACTGCTCCAAAAAAATGTAACAACCCAATGTATAAACCATTAGCCAGAAGCAACAAGTGAACAATGAAAACAAACAAACAAATAAACTGTAGCATAACAGAAAAAGTTTTTTCTTTTTAATCCAACATGGATTTTTTTTTCTCCCACAGACCCAATGATTTTAGCAACGAACACAGAAACTGAGCAAATTGCACAGTACTCTGGTTTGTAATCTACTAAATATGAGGGTCCAAAAAAAAAAAAATGTTGATTATACAATGTAATAAGTCATTACAAAATACTAATACTAACATGCTATTTTCTTTTATCACAGAAATCAACAAGTAATACATGTACTCCAGTTACTAAACCAAACAGTGAGTATATTATACACTCTATGCCATAGCCACAACCATTGCAGCATATCACACCCATAAAATCTTATAACTTTGTTCCTTATTAATTTGTTTTTGACCCAAAGTTATAAGCAACTATAACTGTGATATGCTGCGGTGGTTGTGGCCAGGGCATAGAGTGTTGGGTGCATGACCACTGCAGCATATCACACCCATACACTCAAACATGTCCGCTATGGCCTATGGAAACTTTTAATGTCCGCAGACATTACCAGTGTTCTTAGAACACTTTCAATTTACCAGTGAACAATACGAACAGCGTCTTCAGGACACCCCCTACGAACATTTCAGAACACCGCAAGAGTTCTTAGAACACTTTAAATTTGACAACGAACAATACGGACAGAGACCTCAGAACACCCCAATTTTGTATATTTGCAAACATTTCAGGGCACCGCAAGAGTTCTTAGGACACTTTCAGCTTGCCATAGAATAATACGAACATTTCAGGACACCCCGTGAGTTCTTAGAACATACCCCCATTTTGCTTATTTGCGAACATTTCAGGACAGCGCGAGAATTCTTAGAACACATTCAGCTTGCCACAGAACAATACGGAAAGCGTCTTCAGGACACCCCCTATGAACATTTCAAGACACCGCGAGAGTTCTTAGAACACTTTCAACTTGACAACGAACAATACGGACAGCGTCTTCAGAACACCACCATTTTGCTTATTTGCGAACATTTCAGGACACCCTGAGAGTTCTTAGAACACTTTCAACTTGGCAGAGAACAATATGGACAGTGTCTTCAGGACACCCCCTAAGAACATTTCAGGACACCGCGAGAGTTCTTAGAACACTTTCAACTTGACAACGAACAATACGGACAGCGTCCTCAGAACACCCCCATTTTGTTTATTTGCGAACATTTCAGGACACCGCGAGGGTTCTTAGAACACATTCAGCTTGCCACAGAACAATACGGACATCATCTTCAGGACACCCCCTACGAACATTTCAGGACACTGCGTGAGTTCTTAGAACACAATTAGCTTGCCACAGAACAATACGGACAGCGTCTTCAGGACACCCCCTACAAACATTTAAGGACACCGCGTGAGTTCTTAGAACACACCCCCATTTTGTTTATCTGCAAACGTTTCAGGACACCGCGAGAGTTCTTAGAACACATTCAGCTTGCCACAGAACAATACGGACAGCGTCTTCAGGACACCCCCTACGAACATTTAAGGACACCGCGAGAGTTCTTAGAACACTTTCAACTTGACAACGAACAATACGGACAGCGTCCTCAGAACACCCCCATTTTGTTTATTTGCGAACATTTCAGGACACCGCGAGAGTTCTTAGAACACACCCCCATTTTCTTCATTTGAGAACATTTCAGGACACCGCGAGAGTTCTTAGAACACATTCAGCTTGCCACAGAACAATATGGACCGCGTCTTCAGGACACCCCCTATGAACATATGAGGACACCGCGTGAGTTCTTAGAACACACCCCCATTATGTTTATCTGCGAACATTTCAGGACACTGCGAGAGTTCTTAGAACACATTCAGCTTGCCACAGGACAATACGGACAGCGTCTTCAGGACTCCCCCTACGAACATTTCAGGACACCGCGAGAGTTCTTAGAACACTTTCAACTTGACAACGAACAATACGGACAGCGTCCTCAGAACACCCCCATTTTGTTTATTTGCGAACATTTCAGGACACCGCAAGAGTTCTTAGAACACATTCAGCTTGCCACAGAACAATACAGACAGCGTCTTCAGGACACCACCTACCGACATTTCAGGACACCGCGTGAGTTCTTAGAACACACCCCCATTTTGTTCATTTGCGAACATTTCAGGACACCGCGAGAGTTCTTAGAACACTTTCAACTTGGCAGAGAACAATATGGACAGTGTCTTCAGGACACCCCCTATGAACATTTCAGGACACCGCGAGAGTTCTTAGAACCCTTTCAACTTGACAACAAACAATACGGACAGCATCCTCAGAACACCCCATTTTGTTTATTTACGAACATTTCAGGACACCGCAAGAGTTCCTAGAACACATTCAGCTTGCCACAGAACAATACGGACAGCTTCTTCAGGACACCCCCTACGAACATTTCAGGACACCGCAAGAGTTCGTAGAACCCTTTCAACTTGACAACGAACAATACGGACAGCGTCCTCAGAACACCCCCATTTTGTTTATTTGCAAACATTTCAGGACACCGCGAGAGTTCTTAGAACACTTTCAACTTGCCAGAGAACAATACGGACAGCGTCTTCAGGACACCCCCTACGAACATTTCAGGACACCGCGAGAGTTCTTAGAACCCTTTCAACTTGACAACGAACAATACGGACAGCGTCCTCAGAACACCCCCATTTTGTTTATTTGCGAACATTTCAGGACACCGCGAGTGTTCTTGGAACAGTTTCAGCTCACTTGTGAACAAAACAGACACATTTTGAGTCCTCCGAACACCACCCATTCAGTTTATTTAGAACATTTCAGAACACCCGCGATGTCCGCAGACAAATCGGACACAAAAAGAACATCCACCACCTAAAAAAGCACAACATTTAACCCTCCCATCCTCCCCAAACACTCCCACACAACAACACACTCTACTAAATACAGATTTCGAACAAACTTTCACCACGCTGTCCACGGACGTCCGCGAATCCAAGATGGCGGGCGCTACCGAAACTCTGACACGCTTCACGCTTAACACCGTCCAATCAGCGAACACGCCTTATGTCCGTGGATATGACGTAAGCCACATGGCCAATCAGGACACTGTCCGCGGAGCAAACAGGGAAGTGTGTCCGCGAATCGAACACAGATATCACAAAAAAATGTTTACCTACTTTTTGGTCATTTTTTTAAAAATTACTGGACGGATTTTCACCAAATTTGCAAAAGCACGCTTTCGGGACCAAGCCGCTGCTCCTGGTCCAAATTTGGTGAAAATCCGTCCAGCGGTTTGGGCTGTAGGCGCGAGCAAAACATTTTTCCCATTCAGTCTATGGGAAAAAAAGAAATTTTGGGACCCCCCTATAACTTTTACCCCCTGGACGAATCCTCACCAAACTTTGCAAAAAATTCAGAGTGGGCCATATACTTTTTTTGCAAAGTTTGGTGAGGATTCGTCCAGGGAGAGCCAAGTTATAAGCCGCCCAAAAAGTGCTCTTCCTATGGAAATACCAACTTAACCATAACTACATAGCCACTACCGTGGCCATATATATATATATATATATATATCACAATCCTTTGCACCGTCTGAACGGTGCAGTCTTGAGCCGCACTCCCAGAGTGGTGTACAGAAAATAGAGTCAATCCTTAGCGTTCTCCCAAAAAGCTCACTTCAGCCAGATGCAGGTTAAAAAATCTTCTTTAATAATGCAAAATGTTAAAATCCATGTGGAAACCTCCAGCCCTCGCCCAGCAACAGGGTGGAAAACCCTGGCGATGACGTGTTTCGCTACAACTTGTAGATTGATCACATGTCGTTCTCGTAAAAAGACACAGTATTTAAATCTTTCACCCAATGACTAGCAGTAAACATAGAAATAGGACTGCCACCATTTGCGCAATGCAGGATTCCTGCCCCAAATGCCTGCCATTTTGTAGTGGTTTCATTGTGAGGTAAAACATAGGAGCTCTACGGTGTGACATGGAAAAATCTCCGAGCTCACCCCTTCAAATATAAACAAGCATAACACATGTTCACAATATGGCCATTCCCATTTTAGTGACGTTCTAATGTCATATCGTGTTGTTCATATTACATCGAAACTCCTCCCAAATGAGTGACCCCGTAATTCTTAAAGTTTTACAGTGAATTTCATAGGTTTTTATTAGTGCAATTTATCCTTTTAACAAAGTTTTTCATTGAATTTCATAGGTTTTTATTAGTGTAACTTAACCATAATCTCACTTTAACAAAGTTTTTTTCATTGCATTTCATCTGTTTTTATTAGTCCAACTTAACCATACTATCCCTTTCATAGGCTTTTATTAGTCCAACTTAACCATAATCTCCCTTTAGCAAAGTTTTTTCAGTGAATTTCATGGGTTTTACCAGTCCATCCTATTTTCCTACAACTTACTAATATCATACTTACCCAATATAGCAATATGTGTGGCCAATTTACAAAGTGCCAACTTAAAACTCTGCCATTTCCAACCTTCTAGAATCATTTTGAACACGTCTATACACTTTTTGCAACTATTTCAAGCAGTTTTGCATCCGTAGACGTCTACGAACATCTGACTTCATTGTGGACCTTCTGGACAGTGCCACACGACCATACGCAGGTGGGTGGCATGATGGCGTGTCCGAGAACCCGTCCGCACTTCACAATATGATCCGTGCTTCGCGGGCCGTTCGGAACTGCATTTTCTACTGATCTAGGAACTTTTAATTTCAAAATTTCCATTGCACAGCTCCAATACCTATTCCTACTCATTATCCATTAACAATCTAGTACACAGTACATACTTTTAGCAAAACTGCTATTTATCTTAAAATGGCATCAGCTAATGCCATCCCTCCTCCCCAAGAGCCGCCACCACTGCTGTAATCAAGGAGCATGAGAAACACTGCCCCCTACCTTAGAAATGACACACGCGCAACAGTATCCCCTGTCCACCTACCCCTCCATATTAGAGTTTGGTGCCTCTTCCCTCATTTCCCTCCCCACCTTTCGTTCTTAGCTCTCCTGCCAAAAAAAAAAATAAATCCAAAACCAACAAAAGAAATGTTCCTTTCGGAACCACCTTTCATAGTAAAAAAAAATAGAACTAAAAGAAACTTATAGACTCCATCTATTTTATATTTCTCAGTAAAGTACATAGACTCAATAACATTTTCCAACATTTCCATTTGCATTTTGTGTTATGCTAATGGGAATATTTTGGCATTCATCCTCCGTTCCAGGGACTGGAACCGTGGATACCAGCCCGGCAGCCCAAGTTATCAGCCCAAGCGAAGCTAGGGTGGATAACAAGGTCTCTGGGCCATTATCCTCCATTCCAGCCCCTCTAATGGGGGATGAAGGCCTTTTGCACCCTAGGTTTCCAAAGCGGGAATCCGGGGTGCTAAAAAAAGGATTTTTCTTCCTACACTGGGATGCCTGCGGCGTCCGGGTGTAGGAAGGAAAATCTTTTTCCAAGATGGCCACCATGGAAAGGTAAGGCTGGGTTCCATACAGGGCCCCTCTTCGCTTTCCATGGCAGCCTGCAGAAGGCAAAAAGAGAACTCTATGACCATATTACCACAGGCACATGTTTCTTCCTTTTCAAAACTATCCCAATTTCGAATAACTTTATCACAAAGCCAGTCCCAGGTGGACATGGCCACTTTAACCCCATGTTTTGTCCCTCATGGTCATGGCCAGTAGCCAGATTGTCCGGATCATGACCTTATTCCATGACCCGCACAATCTGGCCACTGCCCATGGCCACAGGCTACACCTTAGTCACCAAAGGTATATCACTATCTTTTTTACCTACATTATGACACTTGTCAAAAAATAAAACACGGGCACATTTGCAAAACCATGCTTTCAGGTCCTTCTCAATGCTCCTTACACAAATTTTCTGGAAATCCACCCATGTTTTATTTTTTCAAAAGTGGTAAATGTATGCACATACAATTGTCATATAACCTAGCCCCCTCTTGACAAAATCCATTCAGACTTTAGGAAAACCTTTATATCTAGATCTATAATCTTTTTGCAAACCTTTGTGTAGATTTGTCAAATGGCACCACATTTATAAGTCTTTACAGTATTTTGGGACCCCCCTCTAATTCCGCCCCCTCTTGACAAAATCCCACCAAACTTTGCAAAAACATTTATATCTAGATGGTTTATCAGTTTGCCAAATTAAGTGTAGATTTGTCAAATGGCACCTCATTTATAAGCCTTTACATTATTTTCGGACTCCCCTCTAATTTTGCCCCCTCTTAACAAAATCCCACCAAACTTCGCAAAAACATGTATATCTATATGTATTATCGGTTTACCAAATCAAGTGTAGATTTGTCAAATGGCACCTCATTTACATTATTTTTAGAACCCCTCTAATTTTGCCCTCTCTTGACAAAATCCCACCAAACTTTGCAAACACATTCGGGATCAGGTCAGGAATATTGCCATGCAGTTTCATTAATTGGCGGCAAAGTTATAAGCTATCAAAGAACTGCTTTTCACCAACCCTGTAATACAGAGGTGTCCCCGAACTTCACAGGACTGTTCACGAACATCCAAACTGTTTGCGGACTTTCGCAGCGAAAAACACAGTTTTCTTTGCTTCTTGCAGCCATATTCCATTCCATCCTCATCACCCCTCACCTCCCCAGAGATTATTTGATGAGTTTGACAAGTGCAATGTTGTGTTTTTTAATATGTTTTTACCGCGAAATCCGCGGACACTGGCCGCTGTCTGCGAATCCAAAATGGTGGGCGTTGCCAAAAATCTGACGCACCTCACGCTTCACTCCAACCAATCAGCGAACATGTCACGTGTCCGCGGACATGACGCAAGCCGATTAGCCAATCGGTGTCCTGTTCACAGACCGAACAAGGAAGTGTGTCTGCGGGGCGGACATAGATATCACACGTTTTTGAGACCCTTGGGACCGCTCCTGCTGCAAATTTGGTGAAAATCCACCCAGCGTGACCAAAAGATGTTTCTCCATTCAGTCTATGGGAAAAAAAGAAATTTTGGGCCCCACCCCTATAACTTTGCCCCCCCCTGGACCAAACCTCACCAAACAATGCAAATTCAGAGTGGACCATGTACTTTATTTGCAAAGTTTGGTGAGGATTCGTCCAGGGAGAGCGAAGTTATAAGACGCCCAAAAAGTGCTCTTCCTATGGGTTTAGCAACTTAACCATAACCACATGGCCACTACCGCAGGCCATGTAATATATATATATAGAGAGACTGAATCCCAGTCTAGGGCGCAGCGGCACTCCGGCAAAAAATATATCAGTTAATCAATCCACATTATGAGGCATTTCAGCTGTACACATTGTCCTTTAATCATTTAAAGTTTCTGGAATGGAAGGCAGGACACAAAAAAGAAAGACGCGTTTCACCCTACACGGGCTTCGTCTGGTATTATATATATATACCAGACGAAGCCCTTTCGGGTGAAACGCGTAGTTGTTTTTGTTCTCTCCTGTGCAACTTGTCCACCATGCTTTACAAATAAAGGACGTTTGATGGAGATCCTTTTTTGACGTGTCTGGATGATTTTTAATGATTGAGGAAGAGTGCCGTCCAGGAAGCCATATTCCGCTTTCTTTTTTCCTTCTCTTTATATATGTATATATATATATATATATATATATGGACAAGGAGAGCCAGAAGCCAACAATGTAATAACCATTGCCAATCTTCAGAGGCTTCCAAAAGAACACCTGGGGACTCATGAGTTAAATGCTAAAAAACATTTTTTATTCAAAATTAGCAAAGTTTAAATACATGGTAACTGGTCTACATACACTGGTCTTATGGTGGCATGATGAAGAAATAGCAGCCAAGATAAGATTAAGCCACACATTCTGTCCGAAAACCACTGACATCCTTAGGCCAGATTAAAAATAATTTTTTGTGCTCCTATAGATATACTGCCTGAAACCAGTGTAACATGCTTCTGTCAGATCACCTTTTTGCATTGAGTAAAATGTATCTTAATCATGACCCACACCAGGTGCCATCTTGAAGGTCCCAACAAATGAACCAGGGTGCTGGGACCTTCAAAAAGTATAAGTGATTTAGGAGGAATCCCGGTTAACACTAGACTAACACAGGTTAGAGGTGTTAACTCTATCTAGGCGCAGGGTGGGTAGAAAATCTATTATAGAGAAGATAGAGTTCAAGGTTCAAGGTAATAGAAAGCACTGAGCAGAGTGATCAATCCTGATACACTAACAAACTAAATCAATAGAATTTTAATAAAGTATGAACAATGGTTAAAACAGAATTAAATAGTTAAACATATGTTAGCACTAAGGCTTAATGACACAAACAATATATTTAAAAGCAAGTTCCATAGCAAAATGTCAAAATCAATGAATGATTTGTGTAACGAAAAACAATTTTCAGTGTATCAATGCATGTCATTCATTGTATACATTTATCAACTCATTGACAATCATAAGATCTTTGTTAACTCTGTTACAATCCAGAACAAAGGTGTCTCAACATGTTTCTGTTCTTTGGAAATCAATATAGAGCATTCATCAGGAGAATACTTTGAGGGTGAAATCCTATTCGGAAACTCCAATGCAACCTGTAAGATTAAAATAGATAGGGATAAGCTAATTATTAGCTAACATTCCTACACAGTTCACTTAATAGAACCTTCCAACAGTACCTAATTCAGTTCTTGATGATTGAAAAACATTAAACAGGCTTCTTAACATTGTATAAGTGGTTCAGATCAGGGTCGGATACAGCGATTTGCAATGACTCGATGGGGAGTAGGTGTGGAGTCAAATTCAAACTGGGGCTCATTGCAGTTTGATGCAGAAGTTGAAGGAAGTGGGTCAAAGGGTACCAGGGTCGGTTTGGTGTTCAATCTTGGGTCAGCTATGAAGATTCTGGTGATACTAGGAGCTGCTTGAAACATAGTGATTCAAAGAATTCTGCCAGAGCAAGCTTCTTTTTCAAGCCAAGGCAATTGGTGCGCACATCTGGTGCAGTACGGTGGTGAACTGGTTTGAGGATAAGAGCATGATAATTTGAAGTTCAAATGAGTGCCAAAAGCAGATTTGGCTTGTCCTGTTGGTTCGAATGCAGAAAACACAGATCAAATGTGTCTTGATCGATTCAAAGCAATGGAAACAGTAGTGATCCTGGATGTTCTGGCTATCAGGAGCAGTGAGTTTCCATCCAGGGGCTCAGGGACAAGATTCCATGTTCTCTCAGTCAGGGGGCAGGATCCTAGCTAACACCCGGCGGTGTTAGTCACCACCAGTGAGGTCCTGGATACTGGTGTAACCGGCAGAGAGGCAGATCTTGCTCCAGCAGCAATTTACCCCCATTTTTCCCAGGGGTTGGGTAAGGAGCTTGCCTTATCGCGTCATACCCAAAGTGCTTTGTGCTGAAGGCAGTGTAGAAGACTGGGGGAAGAGAGAAACAAAGATAAACTAGATGGTGCAATCCTTCCCCCAACTGTGCTGAGCTCCTTCTGGTTATACAAACTGTGCCCCTTCTCAGGCCCATAGCATCAAAGGTCCTTTGGTATGCATGATACCTCAAAGAACCTTGATTTACCTTTGTGATGGAATGGATGAAAAAGACTGTGCCAGATCATGTTGGGTGCACTAAGATGCTTGCTTCGTAATAGTGCTCCACAGTAATATAAAAACCTAACCTCCATAGAAATATGCACATTATGATGGTGTACTCATTGCCAGGGCCTACTGCAAAATTCTATGGATGAAATGTTATCAATGTTAGAAGGCTGACTCTATTTCACTTCATTTGGTACCTTTTTCAAAAATGATAAATTACTGATTCATAGTTTTTTAAAAATCCAATAAGTCTGCATACATCACATAAGCCATGCTATGAATTATGCATGTATCACATGAATTAAAGAGGCATTTATTGGCTGTACTAATACTTGAAACACCAAATGATGGTAACAATTTTCTTTAAAAGAAATAAAAGATAACTCATTAATAAAACCTGTTATTTACTGAAAAACCTCAAATGTCATAATCTCTCTGCACTGGCTCCCAGTTTTAACATTCTGTGCATCATGCATAGAGTCTATTGCAACAGTGGTCTGGCCTACTTGCGGAAAGATCTCCATTCCAAAATGAAATCCTAGGAGAATCACATTCAGTTTAAACAATTCAAACCCGTTCGCTTCAAGAAAGTGTTCTTCTTGACCCCTCGCTTCGTGTATATCTTGAGATGTGCTTGTACTCCTGGAGTTTTCCATTTGTTGATGTTGATCTGAATCAATTGGACTGAACAGGGTTTGCGCCTTCGTTGTTGCTCCTGGGTTAATATCCGGCTTGCCATGCACATATATTTCTTTCTTTGCTTTTGCCTTTATAATGTACCGTTGTCCTTGCACTTATATATTTATGCTCTTCCCCACTGCCCTTTCCCTAGCTTAGCTCTTTACTGAACCAAACGTCTCCAAATCATGTGAATGATAAGCTTTCCACCCTCCTCCTTACCCCCCACCCCTTCCTTTGGAAGGTGCTACGAAGCATCTTGGCTGCTATTAACGTCTACACCTCAAGAAATAAATGAGTAAGTGATTGACTTGCTTCATTATAGAACCCTAGGAATTAGCTGAAACAGCTGAAACTGAGGGATTGTAAGGGTGCAAATTTCGCAACATTATTACCAAAGAAACCTGAACTCCCCAGGGCTCAATGCCCCCAGCCGCCACAGGCGCTCTTCCTCTACGCTTTAGATCACTCATGGATGGCATCACCTTGGCTTCCGTACCTCAACTGACAACATGTCGTTACACATATTACTTTCATCTGAAGGAAGAAATAATGGCACGGATTGAGTTTTTAAATCCATAATTCTGCAGTCTCAGTCTGCGTATTGTATCCTCCAGAAAGCACTGGAAAGCCTAGTGAACGATATTTAATTAAACCAAAGTTAAGCATTGGCAATCCAAACGAAATGTACGCTTTCTGCTTGTTCACAGAGACATACAATTTCTACTTGGCAAATATACCCTAAGCTATATGGAAAACTACTGCAAGGCGAGTCACGTTAAGAATTCTAACGAGCATCGATGGCCAATCGTTCATTAGAACATGTTCTGTAGCTTGGGCTGGGAGTGATGAACAGCCTTATCGACCTATCAACCCTTACTGTTCTGTTTACAATAATGAGAAGCTACAGAAGTTTGCAAGATGATAGATCACATCTATGTGTTTGCCTCATTTCACGTTCAAGGCAGCTTCTTTTATTTTCAGATAAATAAGTGGCTGGGAGATGCTGCTTGGGCTGTAAGCAGGAAATACGCATCTTCCCTGTTTCCATGGTAACATAGGCAGCAGCCACAACATCTGCTGAACAATGGCGCAAATTAAGCAGCCAGAAATCTCCCTTTAACTTGACACAGCAATCCAACACACATTGCCCAAATGTACGGCCATCAATGCAGTATTTGTTTCAATGACCATTCCTTTAACTAGAATCGCCAACAGGCCCCAAGAAGTTGGTAATGGCTTTTTCAGACATACCGAGCATAGCACAACACAACAAAAATTAGCATTAGCAGATTTACAAAATACACATGTTCGACAATCAACTAAGAGGCAAAGACATTGATGGTGTACTTAAGCGAAGGCTTTGATTTCCCAAGAAAAATCAAACCTGTTATTTGCCAGTTGATCTTACGTATTTATTTACGCAGTTGCATCATTGCGCCTCCTAAGCAAAGGGAAGAGAAAGGGACCCTGATCTTTACAGACTTTGCAGACCAGCAGATAAGTTGAGCGAGAGGGAAGGGAAGATGGTGACGAGCATAATGAGAAACACGAGAAACAATACAAAATGCTGATAAGTTCTGGCATAAGAGGGACAAGCCAAAAGTGACAAACGGGGAGGTACGGGCACGCAATAATAAGCAAAGAGTCACTAAGGGTCAGAGAGAGGTTCCTGCGAGGCCAAGTGAATATCAAGCTCTGCAGTCTGGAATTCAAGGCTGAAGGCTTTCCTGAAGAGGCATAGGAAAAGGCAGGTCAAATGCCAGAGAGAGCAGCTTAATGATTCAATGCTTCCTGGCATGAACCACACCACTGGTAATTTCAGATCATTTTAGAGGGATCCACAAACACTGGAGCATCTATGTCTTTCAGTGCGGGGCACTAGGTGTGCAAGTAAGAGCAACAGGCATAAGAAATGCTCATTGCTTGGCATTTGCAAGGATCTCCTTCAACCGTGAAGACCACTTTCAAGGTCCCGGACCGAGTGATTGGGGATCATGCAGGATTCCTCAATGATCTTTCATACTGATATTGCCGGGTCTGTGTCTTGTCATACTCGTATTCAGAGCTTTACCCATTACTTGAACACTGCAGGGATTCAGTGTCTTGCCTGCAGCATTGATGAATCAGGTGCCCTAAAATGATATGCATCATCAAACGCCTGCATCCAAAACATGGCATAAATGTGCATGCTGTGCTGGAACACAGGGTTGGGAAAGTTGGATCAAATAAAACCTGTTTGTTTTCTGTGTAAAAAAATTCATGAAATGACAGATAATTTCCAGCCCACACAGGTAATCAGTTTGTTCTTTCAGGGAAGTGACCGAAAAATAAATGTGTCCTTTCTTTTTGTTAATCAGTGTCATCATCCAATTTCATACAATGGATTGGATTTAACAGCCCTCTTAGTTCACCCAGTTCCAACCTGATTCACTAATCATGAAATGATTGCGTATGCTCTTCCTCGCGTTCTACTGTCCAGTTGCTACTGATCAAGCAAAGCGTCTTTACAGGATCGACCCAAAAGAAATCAAATAACAGAACGCTGCTCCTTTACAATTAATTTACAAATACAGTCCTGTCCAATACATCCGAGCGCCATGGATGAAGCTCCCCACTGGACACAAATGTTTCTCTGCTCTCAACACAGGATTCCTAGAAAACGGCCTGCGTAGAGAGCTCGGGACACTTCCGGTCAGCGTGCATCAACACAACAGCAAAGCTATCTTGCATCTTCCCTTTCCCCCATAACCAAACTTACCCACATCTTTTTAAGATCTGCAAGATCACCTGAAGACCATGCAAATAGCAGCGGTGTGCACTATAAATCCCAATCTGTTATCAGTAAAATGCAAGCTCATTGGGCCTCGCCCAGGCGTTACCTGCCCGAGAAGGCTATGAGAAGGCTTCGACCTCTGCAGCATCCAGAGTTCTTTCTGCAAATGTATGCCATGGAAAGGGGGAAGCGACGACACGTAGTCCCTTCTCCCTGACAGAGTTTGTGCAGGTTGTGCAGAAGGAACCACTAACTCATGTCATAAGGGGTGATCAGCCGCATTTAAACACTCCAGCCATTACTGCCATCGGAAATGTACCACCTTTGAGAAAAGTGGACGGTAATGATCCAGCATTTACTATAAAGAGCATTAAGCAGAGGGTTACCAGAAAAAAAAAACATATTAATAGATCAGATTTCCTAAATTTGACACGGAAAATGTTGGCTTTAAGAATCTTGGATACGTCAGATTTTGAATATTTTTACCCAATTAAAAACTTGCGGCACCAATGGGGCACCAATGTAGCAGAGTCCACTGTACTTCAATTGAAACAGCAAACTTGGAGAGACTCTATAAATCCAAATGTTATGAACTTGGAAATGAATTGGACGTGGTGATGGAATTAATCTGCCCAGCAGTTCCTTAGAGCCTGCCAGTAGAGAATCTTTGTGAAGTATTAAAGGCATCTACTAATAAAATTGGGACAAAGAGTAGCACGCAAACATCACAAGAAAATATACTGAGTGTATTAAACTGAGTAGTATAGAACAGCACTCAAAAAGATGTAACGGACAATTGAAATTGGTTACTAAGTTGCTGTAACACACATGCGTTGTTCATTTGCTAGATGAGAATGGCTCCCAAGGATTGTTGTTGAAGCATGATATATTTCTTCTGTAGGAATGTTGGTGGCAAGGCAGAAAAAAAATTGAGAGGCCGCCATTATCGGAGTAAGAAATTCCATATAGGCCACAAGAATTAACCTAGAGAGGGGTTCACTTTACGCATTGGCTGTGATAGTTCATTTTCCTAATGCTGGAGCAAATATTACCATCATAACCATATGTGACCCTCTCGGTATGACAAACTCGGCCACCATCATAGAATTGGTTGAAGAAACCATAAGTGAGATAATAACTATGCATGGAGGTGAACGGATCATTTTGGGAGGAGATTTGAATGCACAATGTAATTGTAAATCTGAACTGTCAGACACAGACATTATGGTCTGAAGCATTATTGGATTGGGACTGGTTCATGTTGAATGGCTGAGTGACGGGAGACAGACCGACCAGAGATAATTGGAAAAATTGACAATTCCTAGGCTAGACTACTTTTTCTGTAATACTGAAATGATCCCTTTGGTCAGAAGGCTAGAAGTATAAGGAAATTAATTTAGCGATCATGCTATATTAACACTTACATTGGCGGTTAAGCCACTAAGGAAGAGGTGGGTACTATTTGTGACCTAGACATAAATATTGCTGGTAAAAGGATCTCCTGGCCAGAGAACAATCTAGAAAAAGCCAAACAATTTGCCAGTCGAAACCTATCCATAATTTCCACTCAAATGGACACATAACAGCAGAAAAAATCGAAGTATGGATAATGGAGAATATGAGGAAGTTGGCTAGACAGAAGGCTGCTATTCTCTATTATCTAGACCAGATTCTAGACATCATTATGATAAAATAATAAGAGAGAAAAAAGAGAAATGAGAGCAGAACTCCAATATATTGGTAAGGTGGGACTGAGCGTGTCTAAAACAGAGCAGGCAAAAAGGCATATGTAAAATAAATATAGGACCTTGGATAGAGGATGGTTGCTATCGAACAGGAATGCACAATGGCAATATTTGCTTTCAGTGGACAGTGTAAAGATGCAAGGAAAATGTGGAAATTGTTAAGAACATTTAACTCACCTGAAGCAAAACAAGTCCCTTGTGGCATAGAAGAACTTGACTGGGTGTAATATTTTAGTGAGACCTTTAAGGCACCTGTGACTAAGGAACCGGAAAGTTGCCAGCCAACAATAGGTTTTGGTGTGGGCATTGACAAAGATAACATAGCAATAAACATTGGGCACCTAAAAGAATCAAGAGCGCCTGGACCTAACAGTCTCTCGAATGCTGTCATGAAGTGGTCACCAGACTTTTGGGCAAACCTTTTGAAGGTTTTGTACTCAAAGATGTGCGCAAAAGGGACAATCCTGCTCTCCTGGCGTAGGGCTCTTTTCGTACCAATCTATAAGAAGGGCAGTAGAGCATTAGTGGAGAACTTTAGATTATTACCTACGTCGGATGTCACAGGCAAGATGGACGCTTCCTTTCTACTAGAAGCGCTTGAAAAGTGGATAAAAAGCAATAACCTGATGGGAACATTTCAGAAGGGCTTTCGGAGGGGATCAGGCACAACCCAATGTCTTCGATTAATGGATATGCTCATAGGGAAGCTAGACCAAGGACAACCCCTCACTATATACTGCCATGATTGACTTTCAGGCAGCATTTCACACCATTGAGAGGCAGAAGCAGCTGTGGACACATATGAAAGCTTTTGATTGTCCAAGAGACTTGTTGGCAGCTGTGCAGGGGCTTTATGAGGGAACATCTGTGCAGGTTCGGATGGACAGCAGCGGAGCCATCACGCGGCCAATAGAAACACATCGAGGGCTGAAACAGGGCTACGCGTTGGCCCCACTGCTTTTCACTGGCTGATGTCCTAATGGTTTGAGTAAAGTGAAGTCTTGACCTCCTAGAGTGGCGGGCAAAAAGTTTATTGCCTGGCCTATGCAGATGATTTGGTTGTATGTGATCACACTCATTCCGGCCTGAAAGGATCTCTAATTGCGGTTCAGAAATATGCTATGAACCATGGTTTAAAAATAAAAAAGGAAAGCCAAATTAATGCATTTTACAAGTAAACATTGAGCTAACCCAAAGAAGGAGATAGTAGGAAGACTAATGAATACGTGGAACAACTCAAATATTTGGGCTGTTAATTATCGACTAGAGGCGATTATGCAGCATTCATTATGGATAAATAGCATAAAGCAACCGCCTCTACCTTGATGAAACGAAAGTGCATTAATCAAGTCTGTGGTAATAGCCTGCATGGAATCTTGGCTCTGAATAAACTAAGCTTCTGCCCTACTATTTTGTATGGACCTGAGGCTCGGTGCCCAGAGGATCTAGCCTGGATAAAAACGATCTAGGGAAGATTCTGGAGGAGCATACTCTGCTTGGGCCCTAGTACTCCTACAGAATTAATTAGGCTGGAAATGCGCCTTGAGTCTTTAACATCAATGCTATTCAAAAGACATTGCCTACTGTATATTAGGACCCGCACATCTCCCTTCTACCCACTGCTAGAAATTGCTGGGAAAAGAATGTGAAATCCATCCAAGAGGTTGCTTTGCTTTGCTAGCCAATAAGACCTTGAAGGAAATAGATTGGAAGCCAGATTGGAATGAAGATAATAATTTGTTAAAAAAATAGTTTTCATTAAAACTGGAACGCTGCGATTGGACAAGGAACTATATGCATATGGCAACGCTAAAATGTTGCAGCCCTGTGATGTTGATTCTGCTACACAAATATAAATCCCCCCAAACCTATTTGAGAATCTGTCCATCTGCAGCCTTGTGACGATTCATGTTACTTCTTAGGCTGAATAAGCTCCCAGTGTTGGAAATTATAGGGCCAGAGTTGAATATTACAAGGGGAAACCGAATATGCTGATTATGTGGCATTACAGCTAAAAAGGGCTCGACATGTTCTCAATGAATGTCGAGCACATGGCCCTCTTTATCTCTGAGTGCTGGGCTCATATGTAGCAAAGGCGGATAGCATAAAAAGTAACTCGTTTTGGTGCTATTGTTTGAATACTGATAGCAAGCAATTGCAAATAGCATTATTCCAGGTATGGAAAGGAGTGTGTGCCACTGGGAAACTAGATAGACCAGATATTTGTTGATTGTTGGGTTTTTGGTTCGCATAGGTTATTTTAATTAGATATATTTCCCCATGAAATAGATTTGATAGTATGAACAAGTACAGTTTTAGATTAGATATGTGGAAATGTTATAGCATTTGTTTTTATGTTTTCTTGATAAATGATATGTAAAACTTCTTTGAAGTTAAATGCCTCTCATGTAGGAGCCCTTACACTCTACACTGTGTTCTTTCAGCTCCCTGGCTGCTTTCATGGCCAGCGTCTACACTTTGCCACTCAAACACATTGACTCTTGCGAGAACCAGAATAACAACCTGGCAGCACACGACATGGTGGATCTATGCCACTTACATTGTGAGCCAAAGGTATCATTCTCAGAGGGGCCCAGAACCGCTGACCAGACCTCACCAGCCATGGGCTACATCATGCAAATGCAATGCTGTGCCCGCTGTCAGATCTCTCTGGCGGTGCTCATTACGTGTCAAGCAGAAGAACAGATGCACCAAACACATTAGTGATTCCAAAGTGCAATGTCAGTCAACCATTACAACTATCCTGGTAAGGAACCTGCTTGGGACCCCATTATCTTTCACTGTATACGGCTTGATAACCTAATAAGAGTACTCCTGCTATGAGCCCTCAATGAAGGTTGCTGACCACTCACTGCTGTTCCTCTTCAAAGCTATTGCACCCCGCGCATCGTTAGGGTAGATTGCTTACCTATGGGCTGGGCCTGCTTACCCCATGAAGATGTGCATGAGTGACGCTTGGGCGAGCAGGAGCGTCCCAGCCTGCCTCCACTTGAGCGCTCACAAGCTTGCACTAAGCGTGCCCCGCCAAATGTTGCCCCACTTTACCAGCGCTGTTTGCCCCTGGCAGGGCGCTAAAATGCATGTCCTACATTCCCATTCACACTTGGCTCATTCTTCAGCCAGCTCGTTCATGTGCCTTTTGATGTTCCATTTCTTTTCTTTCGTTTATTCGTCTTTTTTTTCTTTTTCTTTAGTTGTGGCTCAATGACCACCAACTGGACTTTCTCTTTGCTGGGTTCGTTTCCTGTGATCGTGATTTTCTATACACCTGTCCCCTTTGGCGCCTCTCTTGCCTACATTGTTTAACGGAAATTTCACTCGTCGCATTCTACAAACGCCCGCGTATGAGGCTTTCCACATTAATGTTACTTTCTATGGTTGCAGATGCTTGCTCTTGTTGTGATACTAGATAGCCACGATCTAGAACCAGTGCAGTAATAAGTTCCTCACGCGCTTTATCGCCAGCCTCATCATTTGGAGTGATTTTATGTTTGAGGCCACATATTACTTCTTCCAAAATGTTTCCGTTCATTTGCAGAAGGCCTTTCATGGAGAATTGTAGCACCGAAGGTTGTGCCTGTATATCTCCGTATGTTGTCTCTAAAGACGGTGTAGTGATTAATGATCCTGGGGCAGTTTCCGCAGGACAAAGGTTAGGCGTGGCAGATAATCTGTGTGCAGCAGCTCAGCCTCTAAGTTATCTATTATAGGGTCTGATGATTTATTTCCCATTAGACTTTGCTCCTTTCTCCGCTCTTCTTCATTTAAATCAATTTCAGGCTGGCTTCCTGCTGTAAGGTTCTCACGCAAAGCCTAACATAATACCAGCAAAGAGTTGTTATTGTCCATAGCCGAGAAGGAAGGACCAGACAGATTAATCATGTTGGTGTTTCCTGCACCTTCCTTCTGTTTCAAAATCGAGCAATCTGCTTGAGGGATAATTGTTGGCTGCCTAACAGTTTCCTTTGCAAAGTAACGTGTAGTGGTGCCGGCACCTCTTTAGACTTGCAATTTCCGGGGGAGATGGTGACTTGTAGGTTGTTTTTTTTCCTTAAGTTGTAATTATTTGACTTTGCATGCAATTTCCCCGGTATATTCACTATCTGTAGGAGCCGTACACCTTTACCCCAAAAAAGTGATGTCGACGCATGTCAATAAAACAGAGTTTATCAGTCCCTGCAATCACTTTTCAACCACGTGACGGCCCCTTGCTTGATACTCTTATTGCGATGCACTGGCATCCCGGTGGAATTAAAGCAGTCTACAAATTTCGGCTTACCTCAAAGCCAGAGAACGGTTGCCACCCCCCTCCGAACCCGGTGGAACACTGTGAATCATGCACGCTTCACTCCACGTCGCTTGGCGAAGGAGAATATGTTTTATGGACTTGCTCCACCCCTCACCAGCAGTCAGTGTAGAGAAACTCTGTTCTGCCAATGCCAACAATGTAAAACACTCACACTTCACTCCGCCTGGTATGCAGGGGTCCGCATCTTTTTTCCACCTGCACGGCCAGGTTCATGCGTTCAGACATGAAGCATCAGCAGGGCCATCCACACAGAGGAATCCCAACAAAGAAGGTGGTCTCCGAGAGTGTGGTAGCACTAGGCACTAATATTAGTTATTCAGACAGCTTCTTGTTCGCAGGATGAAGTTAGCTTCTTAGTAAAGTGACACAGCAACAGTGGCACTTAACTGATTGCAGGTCCTTACTGCTTCACCTCATGACCT
Source organism: Ambystoma mexicanum (assembly GCF_040938575.1). Classification (NCBI taxonomy): domain Eukaryota; kingdom Metazoa; phylum Chordata; class Amphibia; order Caudata; family Ambystomatidae; genus Ambystoma; species Ambystoma mexicanum. The sequence goes on from NC_090936.1 coordinate 919,068,329, forward strand.
CTCTTTGAGGCCTTATTGTAGAGCATGGGTGGGAGGGACCTAGACTATGGCTAAAAACGTGATTGTAGAATGAAATGTTAAAGGTCTTGTTGATGTGCACCTATAGACCTGCCTTGTTTACATTCTAACTACACATAGGTTCATGCACCAAATGTAATGAGTTGTTTTTTGTTGAATCACTTGTGTGGAGTTAAATAGACCCCCTTGGGTGGAACTAGTGCAGGCACACAATGCGTGAAGTTGTCTTTGTCCTGGGAGGAGGGCACAAATTACTGTTTAGAATTAGCACATGACGCCAACGCCAGAGTTAACCCTCATCTTTACAGGATGACTCTCTTAATATGTCATCAGGATCTTCATGTTATATATTCAATAACTTAGGCCTGCTGCTGGTCAGCAGGGTAGCCCACTTCTGTCATGCATTTTCTTACATGTTAATGGATCTCAAACTCAGATTGACCCCGGAAGGTGGGGTGTATAGGCTTTCTCCCTCTGGCCAGGTGGCATGGCTAACCAGCGGGCCAGAGTAAACAGAACTGGGCTAGTCAAATATACTATTTACTGAAATGTTCGAACCCAGATGAATACAGAGAGGTTTTGAACATAAAACAGTAATGACTATTTCAAGAATGCCCTGCATGTAGGCTGGTGTTGTGCAAAATGAAATACTGTACATGACTTGAGATCATTGACACTGGAGGAATGATGGATACACTTGATGCAGGGGGAAATGATCTCATTGATAATTGCACTAGTCAATCTCCTTACTAGAGTATTTGAATCAATCGGAATGGTCGTATAGAGGTTGACATTAGGACAGAATAAAGTAACTCGGCCAGCACTCAGCAACATGCTTCATCAGGACATCCTTCCCCCTGATGATGATGCCCATGTTCTTTTTCTTATCCTTCTTTTTCTTCTCTTCTTTTACTCTTTTTTTCCCTTTTTTTGCTTAATTTGTAAAAGTTTAATATAACCAAATCAATAAGAACAATTGTAATATGTGGTGGTGAAAGGCTTAATAAAGTCCAAACACCTCACCACATTTTTACATTTTTTTTAAAAAACAATGAGAATTATTGTAATGTTTCTGGCCTCCTGTCCTGGGGTGGTGGGTTGAATTTAAAGATCGATTTTTCCCGCTTTATACTGACTCCTTGCCACTACTTTCCATCCACAAAGAATTTCGTTAGTAGGTGTTTGGGGGAAGTGGTGCAGGGGGAGAGCATAACCTGTGTGCCATCTGTCATTTTGAAGAAAAGTAATTTTGCTTCTGCTTTCTAGTAAAGGTTTATGTAGATGATGTTAGGAATTTGAATGAATTGTGTTGTAGGATTTTTGCATTGTATAGCCACAGTAGTGGTGACTGCTGTCCTAAATTTAGATTTGCTTGATTTTCTTTGAATTATAAACATTTATAAATATGTCATTGTTACACACCGGTCTGGTTAATAGTCCATTGCACACAGGGTATTTGTTAAGGTGGGTGTGAGAGGGGTTGGGTGCCTTCTCAAAGTCAAATCCGAGGATAAATAAAGATAAAAAAGCATTTATATTGTCCGCTGCATTCATTGTCAGTGGAAAGAATCCCTGGCTGGAGTGTACCGTGTCCCAGAATCCACTACACAAACCTTTATTTGACAAAAAAAAGAATGCAATCCTATCTATCCCTAAAACTAAAGGTGGTTTCCCTACCTCAATAAAACTAAAACTTGGGCCAGTCAGCAAGCCTATTGTGTCAAATAAAAGTACCATCCTGGTTAAAATGCCTATTCTATCCCTGTCACTTAAACACAAACCACTAAGCTAACAGAAGTGTTCATATCCCAACCTAGGGGAATGGCTGCCTTCTCCTGGGTAGAAGTCTCCCAAAGTTCGAGCTTCACAAAGTTCCTTGAATCCCGGGACTAGGAAAATGGTTCCCTTCTCCTAGTTTACATCCAGTTTTTAACAGGCTTTTCTTGAGTTACTTCAATTTTAGATTCTTCATTAATTTTTTAAGTTCTCTTCACATATTGTGTACTATCTCCACTTGAACACTGTCCTTGGACTTACCCCCACCGGGACAAAGGAGAGGCCCCCATAGTCCTTCTTGACTCTTCAATACCACAGTCTTACGGACCTGACCAGGGCGTTGCCTCACAAAATGATCTACTTCTTTCTTGTCTTCTGGTTTTACCTTCTCAATCTTTCCTGGCCCCCTCCTGGAATTACTACTCTTCCTGTTACCTTCTCTCAGGAACTCTTCACCAATTTCACCAGAGGTCGCGGGTTCATTCTTTCTGTTTCTTCTTCTGCTCTTCTTTGGTACACTTGACTTTGCGTTCCGTTACTGCTTGCGGTCTGGGTGCAAGTGTCAGACCAGATGGACCAACCGTTACAGGTCACGCAACCACCACAGTTCCTCGTACTTCCCATGTAATCACCTAAATGATTCCACAGTAGACTAGTGTTGACAGTCTCAGTGTAGTTCTTGGACCACAAGGCCCACCCATCAGAGGTCATGCCACCACCACCACACAGACTGAACTTCAGGATTGTCTACTCCCAGCCAACTGACGAAATGCTTTCCTGGCATCCCTCACTTCAGTCTTATCACTCCACACTGCTGCTTTGATACAGCCTTCGAACGCCCTGCTTCAAACTTACTGGCTTTTTGGTGCCCTCCTAGCTAGCCGACTTCTGCTTCCGGTTATCGCTCCCCTTATCCTTCTTTACTGTTCAGCTTAAGTATCTGGGACTGCCCCATCATAACCACAGGTCGATTGTAAACAGCTGGTCAAACACTCTTCTTGCTTGACTGTAGCATTGTTAGGTTCTTCTTCATCCCAGTCCTTATCATAGTGAGACTGTCTGATGCATCACAGTAACACATAGGGCCTCATTACGAGGTTGGCGGAATGGGTTTACCGGCACCGGTAATGGTTCTGGTGCCGGTAAACCCATTCTGCCCTATTGGAGGTTCCCTTGCGGGACCCGCACAGAACCTCTGGTCAGACCAGACGTCCTTTGCGGGTCCCGCAAGCGGACCAAGGAGCCAATAACGGGCCTGTTATTAGCTCCATCCCCATTCCCATTGAGCCCTATGGGGGCTCGAATGGGAATGGGGAATGGTTTTGTGAATGACCCGGTAATTCCTCATTCACAGACCCCGGACCCGAACACGATTTTGGAGGCAGCCATGGCGCTAATAGCACCATGGCTACCTCCAAACTCGTAATGAGGCCCATAGTCTCTGTCTTTATCATACATAAGGAAGGGATGGGTGTTGTTATTACCCTGTTGGGTTGGAGTTAAAGGGGATGTGTCCTGGACTCATGTCCTTGTCCCCATGAGGGGAGTTCCTCCCCATGAGGTCCTCCTGCATGTTACACCCCTAAGGGGACTATCTGTTAGCAGCACCTCCCTAGCCTCCTCATGGAAAGGGGCACACCTCTGGAGAGAAGTGATGTCATCGGGAGAATTGTCACACCAGTTAAAGTGAGGATTTGTTAAGAGCTTTCAGATCTGATAGGAAGGCAAGGCCAGGCTGTAGCTTGTGAATTGTGCCAGAAAGCTGTATGTGTATCTGCTCATGTAATTGATTCATTGACTGCATGACTAGTTGTTCTAGTGCAAAAATGACTGTAGGGTCCTCTGCCCTCAATATTTAAAACTATACAGTCGTCAGTGAGAAAAAAAAGGTCTGCTGATGTCACCAGCAATCAGTAAGCTTATGACAATTTCTAGGTCAGTTTAAAAAGAGCATTATCTCTCTCACAGAGCTACTTCATCTCTATTTCAAAAGTAACCTGCTTTCACCACACTGCCACTGAGCTACTCATTGAAGTAGAGACCTTTAAATTAGCCCTTTGCATCTTGCCTTTACTATGTAATTCTTCTTTTACGTCTTTGCTTTCTTTTTGGAGATGGCGGATGTTGCACAGTGTGTGCAATAATAAGCAGGAAGAATTACCTGATGGTTTATTTGGTGGCATTGAAGCTGTAAAAGAAGTGCCTATGTATGGGCCATCTATGGTCCAGGATATTCTTTGCCCATCACCACCCTTGCCATGTTCCAAACACTGTTGTCTCTTAGTGAGTGGAATTTGCTCCTCTGGTATAAAATGTTCATTGCCAAGTTCTGAGGCCATGGGGACAGGTAGCAGGTTTGGGCTTTCTAGTCACCTGAGACAAGACAGGCTCCTTGCCTCACTGATGCAATTCTGGCACTAGGATCTGCAACAGGCAGCAAAGCAATATTTTTCCAAAGAAATGTCACGAGGGAGCTGAAGGGTCTATGCTATCAGACTCAATGTTGAAGATGAGGTGTGCCCCTGCTCTGGGTAAGAGCAGTCAGACCACTGGCTTTACCCCGTTGATCTAGTTGGGTATCATGGTGCAGTCCAAAGCAAAGGTGTGTGTGTGTGTGTGCCTACCTGGTGCTATACCGCAGAGGTACTAGACTGCATGCTGTGAAGATTCACAGGATCTCGTCACTATTCCCCAGAAGGGAGCCCTAGCCTATGAGGCTAGGTAGGTGAGTCTGCTACCCAATGATATGATATAATATGATATGTCATTTATAACGTGCCTGTACACAAGTATTTCCAGCACTAAGAAGAAGAGTTGATAAAGTTTTAACTCAGTTGTTTGCAAATTCTTGGGAGGAAGTAAAGAGTCGTCTAAAGAATTGTACAAAGGACTACACTGAACAGTCTGCAAAACCCTTCCAGATAAACCAGGAGAAGGGAGTCATTCTCCTGGTCTAACAGTATTTGGTAAATCAGACCCTACTGCAAGAGACTGATGTTAAATCAGCCTGTGACTGGTTGTTTCACCAGGAGAAGAGAGCCATTCTCCTGGTGTGTTTGATAAGACGGTCATTGAACCCTTTTTGGTTTAGTTCTTAGTGGTAGGAATAGAGTAGTTGGTTTGGACAAAGGATGGTATATTGGTTTTTGACTTACATCTTGACGAGCACCTGAGTTATTCTGTGTTGAGGTAGGGAAGACCCCTCTATAAATTGTGAAAGGCAGGTTCTTTTCTTTATTTGAATAAAAGTATATAGCCAAAATGATATCACTTTGTCAGCCTCCTTACTCCAGCTCACCAAAATGTGTTTTTGTAATTTTAGTACTGTATGACAGTGGTATTTAGTATTTTGCATGTTTAGTAGATTGAAATGCTTGAAAAGGAGTTGTCATTTGAGAAATTCCAAGAAGGGGACATTTTAAGTGTTGTGAATTAAAACCACATGGTGAGTTTGTTTTGAAAGTCATATTGTATGCATTCCACATAGAAGCCATTTCCTTTATATGTGTGCTATTACTGCAGACCATCTTGTAACAACACACCTAATGAACGGTCTAGGATGTGAAATATGTTAGACTTATAAAACACACAGTTGGAATTATAAAGCAATCAATGGAATTCCACATCTACAATCTCCCACCATGTGTAAAGAGTGATAAAATGGATGGATAACAAGAAGATTGTTTCCTAAGGATTGAATTAAAATGCCATTTGAGATGCAATTCAATTATTTAATCATCAGCACTACATGGAATTGGTAAATGTATATTAAATGTATTTTGAAGGCTTCTTTGTGGGCAACCGTGTGGAATCTGCAATGGCGACTGTGGTCTCTTTTATACTGAAACTGGTTGGTTCGCTGGCTTCCCACTGGTTTATAGTAGAACGACCCAGGAGAGTAATGATGGAGTTGAAGGTCCATGGACATTCAATTGTTGTGCTCTCTGATGAGACTGTCAACACCTGCCAGGAACATCTCCACAAACAATGTTACAAAACCATACACAAAATTAATCTTCACACACACAAAACGTTTCAGAATAAAACGCAGACAAACAGATTTTGTCAAAACGTGTTTTTTGTGTACGTTCTGCTTCTGTGTTAATAGCATTCACGTGACATTATGGCCAATAATAATTGCAGTACTCAAAGCCACTAGAACACACAGTCTTTTCTCAAAAACAATTGGTAAACCTTCACAGAGATGGGACCCAAAATCAGGATACAATATAGAAATGCACGGGCCCCTCAAAGAAAAGCACCAGTCACTCAGAGCAATGGCAAGGGTAGGGAACCACAGTAAAATACACACATTGACGGGCTGGGGCACATACTTCACATTAATACTATGGGCCTCATTACGACCCTTGGACTGACGCAATGAAGGGGGCCGGTACGGGACCCGCCCCCTTCATTCCGTCAGGGCTGATTACGAGGTTCCCTTTGCAGGACCCGTATCAGACGTCTGGTAATGGGGAATGGTTCCTGCAAGGAGGATTTACCGGTCCTCCTAAGTCGGAATGACCCGGTATATCCCCATTGCAAGAACCCAGTAATGGAGCCCGGTTTGGAGGCAGCCATGGAGCTAATAGCCCCATGGCGACTTCCAAACTCGTAATGAGGCTCTATGTGTTATGTTATGTTAATTGCATTTGTATAGCGCACCTTTCGCCATCAAGGGCATCATGACGCTAAGGGAGTAAGAAATGAACGCAGAGCCAAGTAAAGAGACCAAGACGCTAAGATTGAAAACAAAAAGGCCTTCAGAGCCTGCCTACAGGAAAGATGGTGAAGAGGTAGAATTCCATAACAGGGTCGCTGAGACCAAAAACGCGTGACCACCCACATGGGCATATTTAAAGCAGGGCACAACAATCCTCAAGGAGGCAGAGGAGCGTAGAGGACGGGAAGGGTCAAAATGAAAACATTTGGCCTCCAGAAATTCAGCCCTTTACCATAAAAAGCCTTATGGACCATGCACAGAGCCTTAAACTTGACACGTTTAGCTACTGGCAGCCAGTGTAAAGTATTCAGGATTGGAGAGGCTGAGCACAGGCAGGCAGCCAAACAGCCAACCTAGCAGCCAAGTTTTGAAGGACCTGCAACTGCTGGAGGAGAAAAGCAGGCTGCGCTAGAAATAAAGTGGGTTCCATGTAATAATGTACCCGCAAAAATGTCTCCTGACAAAAAAGTCACTGTTTTTTGTGGAGACATTATTACATTGAACATGGGGAGCATGGGACATCCCCGCAACCCATCCCCATGCATAATGTCACCATTTATAATGTTGCCAATGCCTTTTCCCAGCGACTTTATGGATGGGGACATTATAACCTGATACCACAGAGCTTGGCAATAATCCAAGGAACCGGTGGTTAAAGGGGATACGACCATGGGGTGAAGTAGAGAGGGAAGATACGGTAGTACCTTACGAAGGGTGCACAGTTTAAAATGAACTGCCTGGCAGACTACACTGACCTGTTCCTGCATGGACAGCGAGGCAGAAAACCTCACACCCAGGTTCTTTACAACTGGGGAAGGCAAGGGCAAAGGGCCCAGTTCCAGAGGCCAGAAAGCTGAGGACCACCCAAACGACTCAGGCATAGAGCAAACAATAAGCACCTCAGTTTTTCCTCTATTAAGGTACACCCCATTTTTTCCCATCCAACAAGGGACCGCAGAGAGGCAAGGTTGCCACCGCTCAACAGTAGCTGGCAGTGAGAGGTTGTACCACACCAGAATCTGGGTATCATCAGCATAAGAATAACACAGAAAACCAAAAGAGTGAATCAGTTTAACCAGTGGTTGAATATAGAGATTGAAGAGAAGGGGGAACAAGCAGAACCTTGGGGGACACCACAAGTGAAGAGCTTAGCCACGAAATTAAAGGAGAAAGAGAGAGAGGTTGGGAACGTTCAAAAAGGAAAGACCCAAACCAATCCAGGGCCCAGCCAGTGATGCCTGCTGAAGACAGCCTCTCCTTGAGGATACCATGGTCCAAAGTGTCAAATGCAGCAGAGTGGTCCAGCAGGCTCATGTCCCCAATACCACCCTGATCCACAATCTGGGCTAAAACATCAGCCGCAGACACCAGGGCCGATTCTGTTCCCCAGCTGGACCGTAACCTGAACAGAAAGGGGTTGAGATTACCAGAGTCCTCCAAAAAGGAGCGAAGAAGGGGAGTGACCAAGGCTTCAGGAAGTTTCATGGGGAACGAAAGATGAGAAATGGACTGAGAATTAAAATTAATGGTAGGTTGTGATTTGTTTTTTTTAAAAAAAAAGAGGAATGATCATAGCATGCTTGACTATAGCCTGGATGTGTGCATTGGAAAATGATAGATTGACAGCAGAAGGGAGCACAGAGTAGATGCCTGGAATGATGGCCTTAAGGATGCTGAGTGGAATGGGATCAGCAGGAGACACAGATTTCAAACTAAGAGTGGCGGAAATAACCTCAGACTCCGAAAAAACCGAGAAGATGGACCAGCCATGGGTAGGTTGACTCAGGCTCAAAGAGTGATGGAAGAGAGGGCAATTTTCTGACTGATGGTCATTTTATCATCAATAAAAACGGGCAGCGAGTCGCAGAGCCTTTGTGTAGGAATCACTATATCAGTGAAAGGAGGGAATAGACCAATTTGAATAACTTCTTGCGGGAGTTCACTGCAGCTTCCACACAGGAAGAAAAGTACATGCACTTGGCTTGCATGATGGCACGTTGGTATATAGCAGTTGCTAAATGAGCCACAGGACAATAGGCGGTGCACCACTTGCGCTCTGCTTGCTTACGGGCAAGACGGAACCATGGCTCTAGCAGCAGCCATCAGAGCAGACGAGAGGGACACAAAAATCACATGGGGCACCCATGGCCAACAAATAAATAATGCTCGAGGAACAATGTGGAGGTAGTCAGAGAAGTAACACTTCAGTGACACTCAGGCCATGTTGATGTAGATTTTAGAAATAGTTATCAGAGAGTATAAATTGTTAGGAGCTCTGCTTATCAGTACAAAATAGTATTTCATGTAAATGAATTTAAAACATGTCAGAAAAACGTTCAAAATCATTGGAACAGAAGAATGACAAAGGAATTTCCCGCTGTGATAGACGTTCTGCCAGAGCAAACACATCAGCAGGAAAACACAACAGAAGTTAAGATTGGTCCATGTTTTCCAAAGCGGTGCAACAATTCTGAACTCAGCCAGTTCCCAAAGGGACCTGTGAGTTAATTCAGCAAGAGAAGAACCAGCAAGTGGGGCAATAGGCAGAGGTCATTACTGGTAGAGCAACATATCGTGTAAAATCGGAGCTTGCTAATACTGTTACAGGTATTACAGAGAACAATTGTGCATTTGGCGCATGATAACATAGCCCAAAATAATTTCCTCCCAGTGTACACATAAACAGAAGTGGTAGGATTCCAAAAACCTCTTAAGGGGTTTTAGAAAATGGGATCTCTGTGAGCTAAACATACAGTTCTCACACTTGCAGAAAAAATAAAGTTGGTTGTGAAATATAAGCTACACTGTACCTTCTACCAGAGGTTATGGCCTGCTAATTAAAGATCCGGAAGGACTCGGTTGTCCATATTTTGAAACAGATGGTGCCTGCCACAGGTTCCGGCAGCTGCTGTAGCATGAACAGGTTTAAAACAACTCCAAAATAAACTGACTAATTAAAGCAACACAACACGTTCAAAGTGTACACAATAAACAAAGCTAGAACGTGGTGGCAAAGCCTATTTCACAGACTGATGGTGAAGTTCCTGCTCTTTCAGACTGAGATGCCCAATGTTCTCTTTATACACTGTACGGTGGATTTTCAACATACAAGGTATTGTATCAAAACTGCACTTTCCATAGCCTGTGGTTTCCATTCAAAATATTCCTGTGTCAAGCAGTGGCCAGAACTAGATAATGTCCAGCAGCGCTGTCAACTGGTAGCAAGCAATCAAGAAGGATGAGGGTGTGAGTTTGATATACCCCCAGAAAGATTTATCTTGGTGTAAAGAACAGGCTAAATATTGTCCATATCTACTTTATTTCATTTATTTTATACACTTATAAAGCGCTGAAAGTCTGCAGGCATCAGGGCGCATGACATACAACCTATAAGTAACAAACAAACAAAGCCACAATCTGACCAGAACTATCTATCAAATTAGCAATATGACTCAAAAGCAACCAAAAAGATATACAGAACATACAAAAGCGGGGGAACTTAGTTCAAAACTATTCATATTTTTGTAGGTGGGAACATGTCCTGAAAATTTCTGAGCCTATTCATAAATGCGGGCAGACTGCTGGACCCACATCCAATAAGAATGCAATCAGTATTCTCTTCAGTGCACCAGTTACAAATCTGCAGTCTGTGGAGGACTTTCAAGTCCTGGGATCTGATGTACATTTAGCTTTATTGATTTGTAATGAGGTAGAGTTGGGACTGGTGCACTGTTTTCTTACACTGGTATAGTTGGCGCCTTACCTCAATTATTTTGCACCAAACGATATGACTGCCTACAAATGAGTGTCCCTTAAACCCACATAGTTTACCCTTGGAAAGGCCTAGAAACAGACCCTGTACTGTAAATGGGAGCTATAGCATTAGACGATTGAGAGAACGGGGTGCCATTTGTGTGGAGGTTCATAAATTTCAGCTGTAGGCAGACACACCACCCCGATTAAACAATGGGCATAACTCTGAAGCCCAGAGACACTATGCACCAGCCCAGGATGAGTGGCAGAGGGCTCCAGAGTGCCCAATGAATGGAGTATGGGATGGTGGGATCCCTCCTGCACATCTGGGCGGCGAACATCTGATCAGCTCCCAGTGACTAGGGGACAGGGCAGAGTGAATCAGTGCACCCAAGCATGAAGAGTCTGCAATACCAGCAGTAGGCACTCCTCACAGGTGGTGCTAGAAAGGGTGATTGGGATCCGCTAAGGGAGCTGGTCAGGTACCCCTCACCCTGCCTCAAAGATGGGTAACAATAGCCTACTCAGACATATCACAGGTCAACAGACCTATTACAGAGACAGAGCATGAGAAAAGGAGATGGGTGAAGATAGTGCGATTCTGCAGCAGTCCCCAAGTTAGCTGAACTGCTGACTCAGCATGCATTTACTTTCTTACTGTGGTATGGCATTTATTACTTTTTGTGCCATGGAATTTTTTACTGGCTGAGATTCCTTATATGGTAATACAGGTATATATGTGTGCAGCCTAATCCCACAGGAAGAGCACTTTTTGGGCGGCTTATAACTTTGCTCTCATTGGACGAATCGTCACCAAACTTTGCAATGTAAATGGCCCACTCTGAATTTCTTTTGCAAAGTTTAGTTAGGTTTGGTCCAGGGAGGGCAAAGTTATAGGGGGGGTCCCAAAATGTATTTTTTCCCATAGACTGAATGGGAATAAACGTTGCTCATGCCTACAACCCAAACCACTGGACGGATTTTCACCAAATTTGTGGCAGGAGCAGCAGCTTGGTCCATCCATCCAGTCGTTTTTTTTTAAAAAAACGACCAAAAAGTAGGTCACAAATAATTAGTGATATCTATGCGGACAGGACACCTATTGGCTAATCGGCTTGCGTCATGTCCGCGGACATGCGACGTGTTCGCTGATTGGCTGGAATGAAGCATGAGGTGCATCGCATTGTATAGATGTGCCGCCAGCTTGGATCCGCGGACATCCAGGGACAGTGCAGCAGCGAATGGGGAAGAAATACAAATTTGGCAAGTGTGCTGGTGTGTAAGAGTGCTTGGGGAGGGTCGGGGAGTAAGAGATGGGTCAAAGCCTGTGTTTGTTTAGGTGGCAGGCACCCCTGATGTGCTCGTCATGTCCACAGTCACCGCGGCTGTCTGCGGACCCAAAGAATGCAATGCAGTAGCCCATATAGCCAGTTAAAATGTTTGATTCTATGGGTGTGATATGCTGCGGTGGTTGTGGCCAAGTCCTAGAGTCATGCACTCAAGACTCTAGGCCCTGGCCACAACCACCACAGCATATCACACCCATAGATCACACCCATAGAATGAAACATCTATCAAATATTTGCAAATCTACAGTTTGTGTACGGTTTGATTTGTATAGTTTGTATGTGAAGTTTTGGCTATATCATGTCATTAAGATTGTAGAGTTTGGTAACAAGCACTGCGGTATATCATATCCATGGAAGTAAACATTTTGTATTATGGTGTATGGTTAGATGTTTGCTTCAATGGTTGTGTTATGGAGCAGTATTTATGAGTTGGATTATAATATACTTACTGTTTGATTTTTTGTGATTGGATATATTTTTTTCATAACTTGGGTAACTGGAGCAGATATTCTTTGTCAATTTATGTGATAAAAGAAAATATCATGTTAGTGTAGGTAGTTTATAAATACTTATTACATTGCATAATAGACATTTCTGCTTTATTTCAAACCTCCTAATTAGTAGTTTACAAATCAGTGTACTGTGCAATTTGGTCAGTTTCTGTGTTTGTTGCTTAAATCATTGGGTCTGTGGGAATAAAATCCATGTTGTATTATATATTTTTTGTTATGGTACAGTACATTTCTTTCTTTGTTTTCAGTGTTTACTTTTTTACTTTTTTCTGGCTAATGTTCTATCTTTTGGCTTGTTGCAGATTGTTAGACACCTGTTGTCGAATTGTAACTGGTTATAGTTTTTATTTATATTCTCAAATTGCTAATCTATCTGCTGGGTTGTTGCAGATTATTGGGGCAGTTAGATACATGTTGGCGTATTCCAACTGTTTATTTCTTGTTATATTTTAGTGGTATTGATTTATTTGTCTGGTTGTTGCAAAATCTTGGGGCAGTTAGATACCTGTTGGCATATTCTAACTGTTTATTTCTTCTTATAATTTAGTGGTTTTGATTTATTTGTTTGGTTGTTGCAAAATTTTCGGGCAGTTAGATACCTGTTGGCATATTCTAACTGTTTATAGTTTTCTAATTGAAGTTTTGTTAATGTTTATGTACAGATTAGTTATTAAGTTTTGGTTTTAAGAAGATTAAATAAGTGTTTATAAGATTTGCTGGTAATCTCTGCTTTAGAGTAATGGTACTATCATTAGATTCAAACCATCCACAATTCTTTTTTATATATGCAGTGTAGTGACCTGCATTGGTTGTGGCTCCTGCGTGGTAGATTATCCCTATTGTTGTGAAGGTTTTCTTACCAAGTGATACTTGACCATGTGTAAATCCAGTCAGCTTGCAGTTTTTTTTGGTACCATCTGCATTGTAACGTAGAAGCATTAATATTATGTATTTACTATGTGTTTGTGGATCTTCTTGTGAGTTTATAGTGAATTTCACCATTCCAGCACAGTAGTCCAATTATTGTCTTATTCCATGAACTGTGTATGTGTTGTCAGGATTGTTGCTTGCATTTCTATGAAGGACTAACATTTGCAAACACAATTGGTCTGTATTGTGTAAGTAAATGTTGTCAACAATTAGTGCAATTGAAATAGAATATTTATTTCTATATTTGCGTAGCAGTTTACACCAGTTATATTTGAAAAATTGAATGGACCAGATAGTTCTGTGTCCAAGTCATTTCTTCGGAGTGTGTGTTGCTTCTTTGAAGAAGTACCTGAGTTACTTTGAATAGTAGATTCTTCTTTGGTTGTAGTAATTGATGAAGTATTAGCTTCCTTTACTCTCTTTGGAGGATGTGCAGTGAGATCCTGTTGCATTTCTGTTTGAAGTAGTTTTCTTTTACAACGTTTGGTTTTTGTGGAACAGGATAGGTTTTTAGATGGGGGGTGTATAGTGAATGTAGTCTATTGTATTCTGAAATGCAAGGAATATCAGCGTTCACTTTACTTGCATTGAAGTTGATTAGAAATAGACCGTCAAGTGTACGTAAGCGTGATAGTGCTACGTAGCTCATGCCTTCTTTAAAGACTGTGTTCCCAATATCTATCAATGCTTTATCTAGGGTAAGACCTAGTGATTTGTGAATGGTGACTACGTATGATAGAGTTAGAGAAAATTGTTCTCTGCGTACATACGTTTCTTTGAAAAGAAGGAATCGAGCTGTTGAGCCACCTATCTTTTTTACTTCTGATAGTTTGTCAAAGAGAATATTGACAAACTGAATGTTGTTGTCACGTGGGTATGTTTGAAAGCCAACAACTGTACCAAGTGCTCTATTAACTAGTCCTTGCTCCACGTCAAGGTTACGTTTAAACATTACTCTACAGTTTAAAGATAATCTTAATATTTTCATTTATATTAACATTGTTTCCTTGAATTTGGAACAGCTTGCAAGAGTTGGCATCAAGGACATACAATTGACATTTTTGTGTGGTAATTGTTCCATGACATGGCCATAAAGTGCATGGATGTGTCGCATTTTTAATATTGTTTGTGCTTCTTGAGATAGTACACCAACTCTAATACTTTTTAAAATGTTGGCGTAGGTAAGGTCTGCAGACTAGCGCATGTTTTCTGTTAATTCTCTGTATTGGAAATGTTGCCAAAGGTTAACATTTCCTATGCTGCCAACAGTTTTACGGCAGAGTTTGTGTCCTAAGGTTTTAAAAATAGGTTCACATTTCACTGGTGTCAATTGAAGAAGATCTCCGAAAACAATAATGTGTTTTCCTCCAAAGAGTTCTTCCTAGTTTGTTTTGAGTACTTCTTGTAATCTGAGGTGAATCAAAGCCAACATTAGGTTGGAGACCATGCTCACTTCATCTATTAGTAGCATATTCATTTGTTTTATCACTCTGCACAGTTCCATTGCAGCATCTGTAGAACGTTTTTAGTATTCTAATTTGTTTTGGTGTTCTACTGGAAGGAGTAGTAATCAGTGTAAAGTGACACCACCTATGTTTTAGGCAGCTAATCCTGTGGGGGCAGTTACAACAGCTGACAGTTTGTTGTTTGTCAATTGTTGAAGGAACTTGCTGATGATTTTGATTAAGAATATTTTTCCTGAACCAGCTTGAACACTGATGTATAGTAGAATAGGTTTGTAATTTTGGAAGGTACATTCTATATTTTCATGTTGTACACTATGTGCAATTTCTTTTGTTACTTCTTGAAAAATGCTATGCTGCTCATTGTTCAGTGTTGATTGCAGTACAGTTAAGTCTTCTGTATCTTCTTCATAGTAAGACATGGTGTTTTCTACTTCTGACATAGCTAATTCTGCCTCATTTGCTATTAGTGGCTGCCCCAGTGGGTTCTTGGCTTCCTGTTACAGAAGGTTGACTACTGTCGAGAGTGTGCTTATCTAGTTTGGCCTGAAGTTTACATTGGTTATAGTGCTTTCATTTGCTTTGAAAGCGTCTTCATAGGAGTCATAGATATCTAATAACTCTTCTTCTTTTCTCCATGGTTTAAAAAGTTGTAGCAGGGACATGTAAGTTTCACTAAGCTGCCTTCACAATTTGTCACTCTGTATCTACCTTTATTTTCATCAGGTTTTATATTATTTTTGTATGTGAAGTTTTGGGCTATGTGGTATAAAAACATGGTTTCCAAAGTGGTACTCCTGTTTGGGTAGTAATTTTTTTTCTAAATGTCTTGGCTGTTAGGATCATTTTTGGCTATTGTTTCCATCTCATTGTATGATTTGAGAACTCTTGTTCTAGATTTAGCAGGACCAAGACTTCGCCATACTATATTTTCAGATTTTCCATACAAAGCGGTACCGGTTAAACGATCTGCAGCTACATAGCAGCCATTCTGTATGAGAGACCATTTTTATGCCTAAGCTGTACAATTTCTGAGACAGTGTTTTGTCCGATGGTAGGTCATCCCAGAGGTCTTGAAGCTCTGTTTTTTTCTGCTTTGGTTATGTAGGCTGTAACATAACATGCAACTGCAGTGGAATTGTCTGCAATGTACTGCACATCTATGTTTGCATTCCATAAGAGGGCAATGATTGCATTGTAATCATTGATATACTATGCTTCTTCTGTTCTTTTTATGTAATATGTGTTCTTAGGTGATTTACCTTTAACACTATGTCTAACTGAAGACATGAAGTTGTTCACTTCACCTGTTTCTGTAACTGGTCTAGGGAAACCAGAGCAGCATTTGGTGTAGTATTTCCCTTTGTTTTTGTATTTGCGATGACAATATTTCCCACATTTGTGTCTTTGAAATTGTACAATTTGTGCATGAAGATCACTATTTGTTGCTTCTGATGGAATTTCACAAGTGACATATTGTTTGATAAACTGTAAAACAGTGGCATCACTGTCTTGACCAAATGTAGGAGCATCTTTAATCCATAAAAGCATGTGGATATGTGGTGCTCCTCTGGCTTTGTATTTTTTTCTCCAAAAGAAGTGTTGCAATTCTACGAGTGGAGGAACAGTTTTATTACAAATAAGGTGTAGCATAGCAATGAAGCGATGATGGAAATATCTTGAAACATTAATAGGATCTAGAGAGTAAAGTTCTCCAGGTGTTAGTATATCTATGTTTGTTTTCTTTTTGTTTGATATGCATAGGAAGTCATGTAAATCTTCCTATGCATATTCTGCACAACTGGGTGGGCCAAGGTTTCTTATCATACAACATACATCTCTGTGATGTTGGAACCAGTATTCTTTTGTACCACGCATGTTTGCTAATAGATTTGTAATGTTTGATTGTAGAACCTCATCTTTTTCCTTTACTTTTTGTAGTAATTGTGTAGCTGACATATTTTGAAAATGGGTTCCTGATTTCAATGTGTGTGCAACTCCGCAGCATAGATTTGCTAGTTCACTTTCAAAGAGAAGGTGGAATATGTATTCCACATTTTGTCTAAATCTGGGATCTTCAGAATACATTCGTAAAGAGCGGTATTCTGATGCTGTTATCTGAATGGGTCTATCATCATACCTTCCTCCTTTCCCAGTAGGAAAGAGTAGAGGAAAGGCACGTGCTTCTATACTTTTTTCCCATATGCTGATTGGTGATCCTTTGGTTTGTCACATTTGGTGCGTAACTAGTGCATCATCTATGGTGTCTTTATAGTATAATGGATGAATTGTATAATGGTCTAAAATATTGGATGCTGTAGCAGGATCTGGAAATTCAAATTGACCAGTTTCTGGTGACTCTTGAATTATTTCAGTGGTTTCCCTCAAGTTTTCTTCAAATTTCATTTCTTTGTAGTATTCATTATTGTCTTTTAGATATTGCAAGGCTTGTCTAACTTTATGTAAGTCTACGAGTTGTTGCCAAATTATTTTGTCTTTTGTAGGCACACCATTTGCTAAGACAATTAAATATTGCTCTATTGGACGTTGCACTCCCAGAGTGTGCACCATTTTCTTTCAGATCTAATGGTAAATAAACTACTTTATTACAAATGCCTTTCACTAATTCAGAGGGAGGTAATTTTGCTGTTTTTGCTTGAAGGCATATTATTGCCTGAAATGGTGGCACTGTTTGAATTATGATGCTCTCATATAAATTGAGTTGTTGCAGGGGTTTTGGTAGTGGGGATAATTCCAAGTTATTTGTGATAGCACGTGAAGGAGTTTGGTTGTTGTCAAGTTTTGTAGTGCAGTAAGTGCAAAGTATCAAGGGGTCAGTTATTTCGTATTTGTTTTCTGCTATAAGGTAGAGAGCTAATTCAAAACATTTGGAATCTTCATTGTCTTCTATTTTGTATGTTAAGTCTACAGTTTTTGTGTTACTTTTATAAAAGTTCTGCGGCAACACACGCACACATGGTTTGGTACTTCAGCGGATGTACTTTTAAATTTTAGTATTTCTTTTTTGTATGTGTGTAGTATAAGGTTGCCATCTGTACAATTGTTGCTAGTCTGTTGTAAAGCTACTGCATTTTGTAAGTGGCTTTCACTTCCAAAATATTTTCTCTGGATATACTCTAATTCTTCGAGTAGGTCTTTGGCTGTACCATGTAGAAGATTGTTATTTAAATTGGCTAGTGCTAAAGAAGGAGTTCTAGCATAGTACAGTTTATAGACTAGATTTCTTATAGTTGAATGATGTGTTGATATCATTTTGATATGATCGAAGGTGCTTTTGCAAATAGGTCCTGAAATGCAGGCTAATGAATGTCCTTGTAGTCCTGTGTATTTGCGCACTGGACAGGTATCTATATTTTGTAGTAGTTTCATTTTGATTTTGTCTTTGCCTTTCGCATTCTGGTTGAGGAACTGGTGTAAAGATTTGAAAGATTTTTTGGCAATGTTACACATTGAAGTGCACGGCCATTTGTATACTGGACGTTCTGGTTCAGTTGAATGGAGAGGTGATACTGAGCTTTCTGGGGATATTTTTGTAAGCAGTATTTCTTGTTCCATTGTGGTATTATTAGGTTTTTCATACCCTCGTCCACTGCTGTCTATGGCAATTGTGTTTGTTTGCTTTTGTTTGTATGCTTCTTGATTTAAATATGTTTCTGTGCTCGTGGTGTGACTCCATTTACCTCCACAGATATTTAAGAAGTTATTTTTGTTGACATTCCGTTTATTGAGAAGTCTTTTTTGTAATTTAGTAGTTAGTTTTGTTAGTGGTTTCATTCTGTTTAGCACTAAAATAAATAACTTCCTTTTGAGAAGGATTGCACTTTCTCTGAGAACTTCTAAGATTCATTTTCTACTGTAGGTTTTAAGGGTTGTGCATGATTTCTCTCTTGTTTTTATAACATTCTGAAGGACTCTGTGGCAGAACATTTTTTCTAAAATACTATTGGTATGGTTACTTGCCACTACATCAAGATTTATAGGAGCAGTGTTAGCATTAGTGGTGAATTCTTGTTCATCACTTTCTGTTTCGTTTTACATTTTGAAAGAGGAGGGAATGTTTTTGTACTGGAAGCTTGTTTTGTTTCGCTTAATGACTCTATTAGATGTCTTGTTTGAACTTTTTGTACAAATTCTGCTACAAATGGATGCTTATTTTGGACACTCATTTTCATTTGCTCTACTTCTTTATTGTTTTCTATGGACTTGCTTTTTGGTAGGCATTCTTTGGGGTCTTTTGAAAAAAAGAAGGTATGGGTTGGGCTGTTCTGCAATGTATGTGTGCTGTGTGCATGGGTGTCTGAGTATGATGGTAAGGATGTATGTGGTGGTGTGTCATTGTGCATTGGACAGCTACAACTAGTTGGGAAGGCTATTCTTGTATTTGTGTGTTAGTATCCTAGGGTTCAGATGACAGAAGAAAGTAAGCTAGTGATGAGGAGGAACACTAATAGTAAATCTAATGTTATAGAATTAAAACAGTTCTTTGTTCTGCAATACTAACGTTCTAGGGGCTGAGTTATGTCATTTGTGTGCTGACAAAGAGGGATTTGTGTGCCATTCTGCCTGCAAATCCCGGTTTAACAAATGGAGATTTGTGGGCAGAATGGTGCACAAATCTCTGTTTTGTGGTGCACAAATTGCATGAATCAACCCCACAGTGTGTTTCAGTAAGAGTAAGAATATTATGGTAGTTTTGTACTTACCTTTTTTGTTTGGAATCAGCAGGAATCTTCTGAGTTGTTGTTTGTACTTCAGATGCTGGTGCTTTTCAGGAGAGTGGTCTTCACTGCAATTGTAAAAGAAAGAAGTTAGTAATTTTGTGTGTTTATAGCACTGATGTTAATTTAAACATTGATTTTTATGTTTTTGTAGTAGTTTTCTTGTTTGATAACTGAACATAGAGTGTGCATGCAGTTTCCTTTGACTATGTGCAGCCTTTATATTTTACTTACAATATGTTAGTTCAACATGCTTTGCAAATGAGTAGAATGCTAAGTATATGAAACTCACTTGGTTTCTTAGGGCTGTGTTATTGCATGTTAGAAGATAGAAGAAATAATGATGTACTTGTTTTGCAATTTCTTTAAGGTAAATGGCAGAAACTGTATAGAAAAGCATAGTATGTATGTGTTTGTGAATGTGTGGGTAATAAAGCAGAAGGATATGATGTACAGGCAGTGGTGTTATTTCAGCTGTGCGCTTTTCAATGATAGTTAGTGTATAAAGATGCATGAACTTATCCTGGCTGTGTGTAATTTTATAATACACTTCTAAGTGTTTTTCTACAATTATACTGTCATTTATCCCATCTTTTAATATGATAATTGTTTAGATAGTTGTGTGTGTAAAAAAAGAATTTAGATAGCGGACAGGTTTGGAAGTAACAGTTGATTATAGCAGATGGGAAAAATAATATTAAGTTCATTTTATAGGTTATACAGGTTAAGTGGCAGTCAGTTACTCTGTTTGTATGTATTTATAAGAGTTGTATGTACGCTGCATAAAATATGCATACCTGTGGTTTTTATTCATGCATCTGGATATGCATGCAGCTGCAAGTAGAAATCTTGGAAACTTGTACAGTAGTTTTTGTAGTAGGTGCTTTCCAATGATATGAGACTTGTACTCAGAATGATCATCAGTACATTTGAAGTGCTGAACTCTGATGATGGAGTTAGATGTAGAGGTCTTGGATGTGATTGGTGGATGGTTGTATGACTTCTTAGCTGTATCCAATGAGGGAATGGCACAGAGAGTGAAGTGGAAAGGGTAGAAGGGCTGTCCAAGAGTTACGAGGTCCGGGGTTTTCCAGCAAATCCAGCATGGAAAGGGGACTGTAGGATTTAGCAAATCAGGTGTTCAGGTTGTGGATTTGTGTTGAAAGAGGCTGTGTGTAGTGAAGATGGCAGAGGTGGAGAAAGTCAGGGTGTTGGTGCTTGGAGATATGTTTGTGCATGGTTTACAGCAGTATGCTCAATGCAGGCATGTGGCAAACAATTTTAATGTTAAAGGAGTGGAGGTGGTGTGGAGCACTGTGCCTGATTGCAATGTACAGGGAATTGTATGAGTTTGTGAAGATATGGGCAGGATGAACAGTCCCCATGTAGTAGTTTTGCACTGTGGTGGTTTCCATTTTGGCTATGTCAGTGCCCCTACTTTCTTGGCAGATTTGGAACACTTGGATCAAGCAGTAATGAACATCCTTCCAAAAGCCAAACTTATTTTTTCTGGATTAGTACCTAGGGCAATATGGGACAATAGTTCTGTTTTTTGTCCTCAGCAAAACATTGCTAAGAGTCCAATCAACCGAGGCATGTGTGCTTCCATGTTTAGAGCTGGTATGTTCTTCTGTAATAATGAGAATATTGATTACAGTAATGCTGTTTATTTTAAAGAAGATGGCATTTCTTTATCTTTTATGGGAAATGCCATGCTGTTCTGGAATGTAAGGGTTGCTTTGGAGAAGGTTATGTGAAGATTTTAGGAGTAAAGTAAGAACAAAAATGAAAAAAATACAAAATAACAGGTGTCTGTCAAGCATCTGCAAAAAAACAAAAAAAACAGCTCTTTTCAGCGCCAACCTCAAAGGGGAAATGGGGCACACTATTTAAATTTAAATTCACCATGCTCAGATTTTCGATATGTCCGCGGACATGACGGTAGTCCGTGGACACCGCATATTACATACGGGGATTTTGGGGTGGAGAGGCATGCAAATGAGGAAGAGTAGAGCAAGGGATTGGTCAATAAAGTTTACTGGGTGTGTTGTGTAAGGAGAGAGTTTGCAAGAAAGTCTTTTTTCTCAGAGAAGAACAGATAGCTGTGGCTGTGTGTTTCAGAAAACAGATTATCTTGATTTTGGGAGACTCATGGATACATTGGTTGGAGGTGCATGCACAACGCTGTGGAGTGGCTGCAGATCTTGGATTCCCTTATGTAGAAGTGCATTGGCATGGAGTGCGTGAAATGAAGTGGCTGAACTTGGTACCTCTCTGTGCTACTTTGGAGACACAGCATCATCCAGACATAATTATAATGCATTGTGGAGGGAACAGTTTAGGACATGTGTCTGGAATGTCTTTGCAATTTGCAATGAAAGAAGGACTTGGGAAGGTCATGGACATGTTTCCAAATTCTCAAGTAATTTTTTCTTGTTTTGCGCAGAGACAAAAAATGTGGCTGAGTTCTTCTTCATTTGGTCCACAAATGGAGAAAGTAAGGCGCAATGTCAATAAGGCTGTTTGTGCCTTTTTAAGAGGTGTTCGCATGTCCTCCTTTCACAATGAAAACATTATGTTTCATAGCAAATGCATTTTTAGCAGATATGGAATCCATCTTACTTATGCTGGCAATCAGATTTTTCTGAGAAATGTACAAAATGCATTGTAACCTTTTTTGGAATGACAGCCATCCATTTTGCAGTAGGTGTTGACCATTTGAAGTTTTTCAAACACAAACAAACACCACCAAAAGGCTCCTTTCAGAGCCACCACTTCCTCCCAGAGAAAAGTGCAATGGTTTTGATAGGGAAGCACCCCAAAATGTTAGATGTCCGCGAACTGTCCGCGGACTTCTAAAAAATACACAGGTTCATGCTCCATTTATTTGCCACTTCTATTTTTTAACTGTGAAAGGCGGCTCTGAAAAGAGCCTTTTTTTTGGTTTTTGTTGTTTTATATTTTTTTGGTTTTTTACACACGACACACAAGGAAAGGAGGGGAAAGGAGGGTAAGGAAGGAACACCAACCACAGGGATAAGAAAGGGCAGGTGGAGAGAGGAAGATGTAGGGTGGGCCTTATTTAGGTAGTGTGCAGACCTTCTCATGCTCCGTGACCACAGCCTCGAAAGCACTCCGAAGACTCTCCCCCCTGCAAAGTACTGCATAGCAGTACATACACAATATTGTGACCCTCGAAAGGTAAGGGTCAACAGCTTCATGGACGGCCTGTGACAAGGCAGCTCGAGGGATGTGCTGTCCCACAGGAGTGTCTCTTGTGGTGACAGGAGCAGAAATGGAGGATATTGTAGAGAAACCAACCTACTACGTTTATCACAAGGTACAACCTTGCAAACAGCCCCACCATGGAATGACCTTAGGTGTTGCTTCATGGATGTCGTACCAAAGCTGTATGAACCAGGCCTCCCATGACTCAGCACCATTTTGCACTGGTTGCAGGAGACCTTGTTCGAACATGCTTTTGGTATGTCACCATGAATGGTAAACAACCGCCACACCCAAGACTCACAGCGAGAACTGGTAGTAGGGACTTCCACTACCTCATCTTCTTCATCCTCCTTCTCTACATCCTCATGCCTGTTCCCCTCTGCAGGCCCTTGGGGAGGTGTTGTTTGTGGAGGGGGTAGGGGTGGTGCTGAGGCACTAGTAGCACCAGCTGGAGCAGCAGCAAGCATAGATGCCATCAGGTCTGATGGGAAGCAGCAAGAGCAGCAAAATCAGGAAGATTAGCAAAAGCTAATATAGACAATGTTCTGTCTGGTAGCCAGAAACACAATGAGGATGAGCTCTGGGGCTCTGGGGTGCAGGTGCGCGCTCCGCGGAGAGCCGCGCCGTCCGCGGACAGATCGAACACCCCAAAAAAGCTCAAAAAGTTCCAAAAAGTATGTAGAAAGCCAGAGTCATTGTCTGGGATATGTGAAATGGTGAATTTTTACTGTACAATACTTTGGATTGTCTAAAAAAATACTTTTTAAATGTTCGGGGACCCGGACAGTGTCCGCAAATCAGGACACACGCTCAGCGTGGGTGCGGTCACATGATGATGATGTGAACACGTCAAATGGGACGGGTGTCTGCAGAACACCAAATGCATAGGAACGGTCCTGCGCATGCGTGTGGGTGTTCTACAGACAGTGTTTGGGTCCTCAAGCTAATTAAAGGTGCGACACACGTGAGACGGACAGTTACGGACAGGCGCAATGTTCGTAGGACTTATGGGTGTGGTACGCATGTGCGTAGATGGTCTGCAGAGAGTATGGACAGGTATGGTGTCCTTAGGACACCTCCATTATGGTTAATTGCTGATACTGCAGACACCGAGTGTGTTCTAAGAACAGTTCCATCTTGCTTTCGAACAGTGCGGACAGGTGTAGTTTTCTAAGAACACCTCCATTTTGGTTAATTACGGACATTCCAGACACCAAGTATGTTCTAAGAACAGTTCCATCTTGCTTGCGGACAGTATGGACAGGTATAGTGTCCTTAGGACACCTCCATTTTGCTTAATTGCGGACACTCCGGACACCTGGTGTGTTCTAAGAACAGTTTCAACTTGCATGCAGACAGTCCAGACAGGTGCAGTGTCCTCAGGATACCCCCATTTTGGTTAATTGCGGACATTCCGGACACCCACGCTGTCCGCGGACACCCTAACTGCCTTTAAAAAAAAAAAAAAAGATACAAAGGAATGAAGTAACAACACATATAATATTTTATTATATACAAATATAACATTTATGAAAGAGAAGGGGAAGCAGAAACTGACACAAATACAGGGGAATTAGGGGTTTGGAGAGGATCGACGCAAGGGGATGAAGGGATGGAAGTCTCATCATAATGTTTTTCTTGGTGGTGAGGGTTTGGGGATAGTTGACTGGGACATGGAGAGGGGGAACGGGTGCATGTGGGACAATGATATTTAATTGTTTCTTTTATGTGGTCCTCTACAAAATGTTAAAAAAGATTGAAATTTTCCATAAGTATATCCATTTTTTGTTCCATGCGCTGTACAGTATTTTCTAATATCTCTTTTGCTGTATTATTTTCAATGTTTGTATGGTCGGTTAAAAAACATATATATGTTAAGTACACATAAAGTAATGATTATTATTTTTTTTATATAGAGATGTGTCTACCATTAGTATCACTATCTTCAGAGATTTCCTCATGTGGGAAATTTTCCTCAAGCCATTCCAAAGTACTGGACATTTCTGTGTAAAAAAAATAATATTACTTTTAGTGTACCAAATACAGAAAGTTTAGAAATATATAAGAAAATGAAGTTTACTTACTAGTTTCTGGTAAGTTGTGTTCTCACTGTTGTGTAAGTCTGCTGTTGCTCCTAGCTGTGAAGTTTCTGTGAGGTAATTATGTTGGAAGCATATCTTTTTTGTTTTGGTATATTCCATTTTAGTACATGGTATTTAAATGGATGGTTGATGTGTTACATATATTGGTTGCACTTCTTATTTATTGTTACATATAATGTGTTTATGTGCTGCTTTTTGAACTTGTTCAGTGTTTATATGGCATGATAGAACAGTCTCAGATAACCCCTGAGTTTTTGGGTACTGTTAATGTTGTCCACGTCCGTCCGCAGACATACGCACACTCCGTGGACATCAAAATCTCTAACAGGGGGTTCAGCATGTTATATGCATATAAAGTAAGGGAATCCTAGTAAACATCTATCAAATTCACAGTATGTATATGTATATTCAGTAAAAAAAAAACTTTGATAAAGGTATGTTATGGTTCCAAGTAAAACTGAAAAAAACCTGAAATTTGCAAGTTATGGTGAGCTAAGGAACCATAACTCGCGCCACCACTGTGCATTGCCAAGACTAACACCCAGGACATCAAAGATGACATCACACTTGCCACCTTGCATTTAAAGAAAGTGCTCCTCTTCATGAGGCTGCGACCCATTCAGGAACTTAAACAGTTAAAGTTATGTGTGCCGTGTTGCTGTGGAAGCGTGACTGACGTGTCCCCATCCATTCAAAGAAGTGAACTCCAAAAATACTTAAATTTTTCACCGCCATCCTAATGGCCTCATAATACGTGTGCGCACTGGCACAAATGTATCCCCCATATATGCTGCAACAGTAACTCGGCATGCCAAACTTCTACTAGCCCCTCAAAGCGGCGACAATTGATAAACTGCCTGCTGTGCAACCCTGCATAATGTGGACCCCCGGCCCATCACAGAAAGAAAATAAATGCATTCTGTTGCACAACAACGCAGCAAAGACATGTCAAAAAGTAAGTATAACCCTGTTGTTAAGCAAACCAATACCCACATGCTAAATGTTGTTCAAAAGCAGTATTTACATTTTTTTTGTTACGAATTTACGAATTTGTAACCCAATGAAATACTTCACCCACCTGCTGCTAATTACCTCCCACAACCATATCAAAAAAGCCACAAGGAGGAAAACACTGATAGGAAAGCACCTTGTACTTTCTACTTCTACACTGTGTGTATATTTAATGCAATGTCACATGTATCATTTAACCTGTTTAGAAATCAAACCCTAGAGGATTGGCTCAGTGAAGATACAGAGGAAATACTGGAAACTATTGACATCCCAATAAGATATCATTGTCTATCAGATGCATATTTAAATGCACTAGAAATTAACCAATGTGAAGCCAATGCCCAATGTGCAACCAAATGGTCCACAGATATATTCAAAACCTGGCTAGGCACAGTGCAAACTATCCACACACTTTGAAGAACTTCAAATGCCAAATTGGAATAACTTACTGCACAAATGTTACACAGAAGTTAGAAATTCATCTGGTTCATTACATCAGCCTGAAAGCCTAATTTCAATCTGTGCTGGCCTAAATAGATATTTAAACAACCCTCCATTTTCATGAAATGTGAATCTGATGCATGGTGAAGTCTTCCAGAGTTCCAACAATGTCTTCATATCCATCATAAAAAAGCAAGACTTGAGTGCAGAGATCAAGAAACACACAAACCATACATCACTGAAGATGATCTGCACACAATTAAAACAGGTGGAATCTTTAATACAGACCCTCCCATAACTCTCCGATACAAAGTGTGTCATGATATCCAACTACATTTTTCACAATGAGGTAGAAAAGGACAACGTGCCCTACCACCTGATGCCTTCTGTATTTGCACAGATGAAACAGGCCGTAAATATGCCACATTGACATTCAAAAAACCACCAATCAACAAAACCGGGATGCCCTTTGTGGTGCTATGTATGACATACCAGATGAGGATGACTGCCCCATTAATCTTTACAATTATACCTACAAAAACTAACTCATAAATCACCATGTTTCTTTATCCTGGCTAACAAAATGACAATTGCTGAAGCTAAACTTAACCCCATCTGGTATACCTGCAGACCTCTTCGAAAAAAATACACTTATACAATTATGCAAACCGTCACAAAAAAAGGTAAATTAACTACAATCTACACAAATCACTCCTTACGCATGACAACTGTACAGATTTTAGCCAACGCAGGTCTTGAAACTCATGAGTAATGTCTGTTACTGGCCACAAAAATGAATCCACAATCAAAAGCTACTGGACCCCAAAATACTCTGAGAAAAGGGAATGGTCTAAACTTCTACATGATAGAGGAAACGCCAACAACAAATCTTCTACCTGCCTTTCTACCACAACACCTGAGACAGATACACCTACAACAACCAAGAAAAGGAAGTATCCTGAACTGACAAAAAACACAGACAAGCCAACAGGAAGACCTTTACCAGATGAATTTCCAAGCACATCAACAGACCACAAATCTCTTACTGCTATCATATACACTCCTGCAACCAACAAAATGAAGAAATATCCGAAACATACACAATAAACAGACCAACCAACTGAAGTAACTTTACCAGATGAACTACCAAACACATCATCTGTCCATGATTCTTTAGCTATCACCTCAACCCCAAATATGAACAACACTGGAATGACCCGTCTTTTGCCACATGGCCACTGTATGAACTGCACCGCTCATTTCTATGGCACCACACACTTGAACTTAAAATAGATGTTTATCTGTACAAAGCTACCCTTTCCACCCGCTAAACCTTTTCCCAATAAAGAATCATTTCTGCAGCATATATTAGTAATTTGTCATTTTTCTAATTGAAATAAATACTGAGGGTGTTCTAATAACTTTATAAATCTGCAGCTCGGGCTGTACCAGGTGTTATGGTCCCTCATATCTCGTTAAAGGCCCTTGCTATGCTCGGCCCTTTAACGCGGTCTTCAGGGCGCATAACACCCGGCACGGCCTTCGCCACAGGTCTATAAAGCTATAGTATTCTTTATGCATTCTTGCACTGTTTTTTTGATGGGGGATGGGTTGGGACACTGTTTTTGTCTGTTATTGTATTTATTGTTGCAACGGTTAGTGCCTCAAACAGAAACAGTGTAAATGTGAGTCACAAGAGTGACAGGGGCAATCCCTTTTCGGAGCGCTTTACAAAAGGACAGGGGGATTCCTGAGCAGGTTGAGATCCAGTTGATGGAGGGGGAGGATTCCAGTTGGCGCAATAGCAACAAAGTGAACAGACACTATCAATTATGGACAGTAAATACAATGCATTAGGTACAATCCGTTGCAAAATACAATATGTACAGCAAGAGAGAAGAGGAGATCAGAGGGGTGGGACGAGGTGCTGGGTGGACGTTAACGGTCCTCTCCCAGGAGAGGAGGCAGATTTTGAATGCAGGGGTGGTGGTAATACTTTGGATCACAGAGGGAGGGCGGGAAGTTCCAATTGGAGGAGGCAACGACTGCAAAGGAGAGGAAATGGGAAGCAGTGCATGGGGTGGGGAACATTGAGGTGGAGTAGAGCACTTAGGGTGAGTGGCAAGTACTGAGTTGGCTAGATGATGGGGAGTACACCATGGATAGATGTAAAGACAAGTACGAGAAATGCAAAGGGGAATCAGTGGCGATGGAGAGCCAGCATGTGGTTGGTGAGTGGGCGGGACAAGTGGCAATGGAGAGCCAACTTGGAGTCGGTGAGTGGGCGGGACAGGAGCAGAGGAGGATGCAAAGAGTGCGAGTAACAAGCTTGGCATTCATAATTTGGGCATCTCATACGCATACAATTGTCACTTTCTAGACCTTTTTTTAAACGGAAATTCCATTTTGTGAGAAATCAAATGAATTCTACATCACCGGGCAAGCGGGTGCTCCCCCATTTAACATGTTTCTGCTTCAATGTGTGCTGTACCTTCGTTTGCCACCACCAGCCACTGTGCATTCTAGCTAGATTACTGTATGACTACATTTCTGCTAATTGGTTGAACACTGAAATGCGCATCTAGTACTTTCGTTTTTTTTTTTTTTACTTTGACTCACTTCCACTCGGAAGAGAGCTCAGGCATAAGGCAGGCGCTGTGACGAACTCGTAGGGCTTTAAACTGTGCTTCCCGCTTGCACCTAGCCAGTTGATTACCTGGAGTTTGTGTTTCAATTATTATAGTTATTCCTAGCAAATAAACTAAAAATAAGCATTTCTATTTAAGAACACACTTTATGCAGTGGTGTTATATGCAGTTTGTACCATTGCTTTCTTCTAATGGTGTTTATGCTCTATTTAATAAAAGAAATCACAGATCTATAGATTCAGCAAAGAAAATATCAAACTACATGAGTCAGCAATAGTCTTAGTCATGATCAGCAGAATGGGGACACTAAAAGAAGCTAAACAAACTGGCGTGCGTCATGGCGTTCAGCAATCATGGCCATGGCCACTGGAATTATGCGGCAAGGCATGGGCAAATGATGCATCCGGGGTGAATGAATGACGCAGTATTGGAAATAGAATGTATGTGGCGTGTTCAGGCTCGGACTGGCCACTAGGGTAATAGGGAAATGTCCGAACCAAAAACGCAAAACATTAGTGTGGGCCAGTTTTTTGGATCAAAGTGGGACACTTTTTTGGTCTATGTCGGCCACTTTGATAAATTACTTCGCCACGCGGCTAGTAGTTTTGACCAGTGTTACTGAATGAATATTCTTTAAAATGCACAATTTGCATCGCATTTTATCAAAACCTCCCACTTGGGTACTCCTCAGACAGTCTGACGCAAAAGTAATGAACAGCCATTTGCAACAGGGAGCTACTTTTTCATTGGTGCCCGAGACAACTTTATACCCCAGTGCGACCCAGGGTGTTACGTGTATACAGGCGATTTATGTGGCAAATTCTGTGGCATTCTCTAACTTAAGATTTTAACATCCTATAGGGAGAGGGAAAGGTAGAGGTAAAGAGAGAGAGAGAGAGAGAGAGAGAGAGAGAAAGAAAGAAAGAGAGACGGGGAGAGAGAGAGAGAGAGAGAGAGAGAGAGAGAGAGGCGCTCAGGAAAAAGGCCACATTATATTTTCTTTTTTTTTTTTTTTTTTTTTTTTTTTTTTTTTTTATTTTAATAATTTTTTTTTTTTATTAAGGTATGTAATATACAATCATATAGTCATAACTTCATAAGCATAATGCGGTGAAACTTTTACATGAGAATAGATGAAACAATGGTAAAGTGGAAGTGTTCCAGTAGAGCATATATTTTCTAAAGTGTGGTAAATTGGGCACATCGCACCATTTACATGAAGAAATGGAAGAGATGTTCACCATCCTGCAGGGGACAGTAACCACGCTGGCAAGCTTGGGCAATGCCAGCCTAGTAGGGTAGCAATGGAATTTGTACAGCCACGGCTCTGCTAACCACTACAAAAAGGGACTCAGTTTATAGCTATTACTCCTACTGGTCTTAGTAGTATACGCATTGAGCCAATAACTAAAATAAACACTTGGAGTAAAGCCTTTGGTGGAAGTGTGTACGTTCTTAACTGTTCCACACGTGTTTCACGCGTACAGGCTCCTTTTCAAGGCCTCCAAAACTGCATATGTCAATGAATAATCCCATCGGTTGGACGCATGGAAATAAGACATTCACAAACATCTTAATGTAATCATGCCAGTAGTTTCACCTCGGTGCCACGGCACGAAGGAATGGCACACTGGGAGGTTCTGGAGTCGCTGCTTGGTAACGGTCAATTTACGCGATGAGCGGTCCCTGCAATGCAAGCAAAGTCCTTTAATAATATCTGGTTGATGTTTCTCCTAACCCCTGCCATCGAGGTTGAGAGCAGCTGCAAAGGCAGGGAGCGGAAGAGAGAAGAAAGCCGGAGGGTGACGGTGGAGCTGGCAGGGGAGACCAGGGACCCAATTCACAAAGACGTTACCAGGAGTAAGTCTGGCTTGCCCTTTCTTTAAACCTCGAGTTGGCTATTTGATTTGCAAAAATAGTTATTCAGGGTACCTCTGACTTACCCCGGGTGTACTTGAAGTGAGTCAGACATAAATCCGGTGTAAGGAAGAGTTATTCAGATTACGTTCTCTTGAAAAGCCATCTCCAGTTGTACGACAAGGGCAAGTCAGCTGAGCGACTTCTAAATTCCTTGTGAATCAGGCCCAAGGTGTCTAGAAGGCAGCAGATGATTATTTGTAACCTCTTGTACATCCCGACAAGGATATGTGCTATGCTCCTTAATTTAGGACCAGACATTTCCAATTCAGAGCATGAGAGACACTAAAGGCAACTCTGGAATGATCTGGGAGAGTAAGATCAATGTATGTACATCAAGAAGGCAAAGATCGCCTGTCCTCCTTCAATGTGACACTGCTCTTCAGTGTAATATACATTGGGTACAGTGCAAAGTTCCTGGAAAACTACACCTGTGCATCTCTTCAAATAGTTTTCAATGATAAGGTTTGCGCAAATAACCCTTCACAAAAACACAAGGTCTCTAACAATAACGTGATGCTATTGTTCATGTACGGAAGCCAAATATGATCCAGATGCTGTCAAATGTTTTAGTACAATTCATATTGTGACTTGATTCTTAACCTTCTGTTAACATAAACACCACAGAGCATATAAAAGCATGAATTGAAAGAGATGCAGATACATCTAAATGCGAATATTTGCAACAAATAATTTCAAAAAGCATGAATTCATCCAGTATATTATGTTCATAGATTTACATTTGCTGAATAGGAACAAAGAACTGTAATCGCAAAGGATGACACCAGAATGTATTGCAAAACTCTTGCCAAACGCCTAGTGGTTCCTTGACCTCAGTATTTTAGTTGGATCACCATATCACAGTACCAAAATCTGCATGAAAAGATATCTATCTGTTTTGCTGATCATAGTATGAACATAATGTCACTGTAAATAACCCCTGCTCTGTTGGTGAAGATACAGTACATGTATCAGGGGCCCTCATGCACTAGTCAAGCTTGCAGAGTTAGTGATCCATTTCTGTTGGGGTCCAGGAGCGTTGCACTGTCAGGCTAGCACCGGGTAAGAAGGATATGTAACTGCTACAGGAGTGGCCAGGAAGTACCTTAAAAACCAGGCCCATATTATTCTGAACCAAGGTGATAGCCACAGCAGAGATTGCAAATCAATACGCATTAGACCTAAACGGTTGCAGAAGAAAGACATTGCTCCGCTAGCGCTCTGTATGTCTATGGATCTGTGCTGCTGGGCCTGTGGCGGAGATGGTGATCTTGTGCTGTGTAGAAGGTCTGGCATGGGCTTTCCTCTGCCAAGAATGATTGTGCTCCCTTCCAGGGGGGCTACCGACAAGTCAGCACCACCTGGTGGGCAGATCTTCACCCTCATTGAACCAAGGGCATTCTGGCCATCACCTTATTTGAAGTTGGACTTTGGCATAGAGTCTTTATATGTCATCCTTAATTTGGAGAGTTGACTTTTAGGTACGAGCAATAAAGTCAGCTGATCTTCCCGAGGTTACAGATGAGAGAAGGTTGTCTGGATTCTCTGTCAGTGAGTCGCAAAGCAACAAATCAGGACTCATCGGTCAACAGTAGACATCCCATCCAGCTCCAAGTACTTGAGCAAGGTCAAGCTTTATCGCAGAGTGTGAAAATAAACAGCTTGCTACAGCAAATGCTTCTTTAACATTTGAAGGGGCTGAATTTTTACCAGTCCCATTATGTGGACTTATCACTTTCTTGTTTATCATTAACACCGCTCAGCCCAGATTACTAGTATGGGAAAGGCATCATTGACCCTCATTTTCCATGAAGGCAATTCTGCTGTGGTAAATCGTCTAAATTTGGAGGTTAAGTGGAGCTTTTACTTGCAACTAAATGATGGAGGTGATTTATCCACTTCACCTACAATCTTGGAATTTGGCGTAATGGTAAAATTGGTGGCCATTCCATTACCACCAAAAATGTAATGGAATTACCAACCAACATTTACTGCACAGTCAAGCTCTTTATGAGGCCCTTGAGATAACATACCAGAGCTTGAAATGGCATATTTGACACCGTCAGGTTAGGTTTGCATTGTTGAGCGTGTGCGCAAGTTTACTGATGAGCAAATGCATAAGGCCGATGCTGCACAGGTGGAGCTATCAGTAAAGATGAAGATAGAAGTGGGGCCTTTGCATGCAATTATACCTCTGGGTCTACCTATACAACCTGGTCTGCAATGAAGTTCATGATTACATTGGAAGATAGAAGGTTGAGGAAGATTTGCAAGCTGTGCCTCACTCAGGGAAGCTGGGAGGACAATGAGACAACATTTAGCACATGGAATTTCAAACTCCCGTTGGGGCAAGGGCAGCAACTGTAAAGGAGGCCTGAGCGAGGCTAAAATGGTAGTCTGGCACAGCACCAGGGTGCCAAAAATAGCAAGGGAATCGGCAATGTAACAGCTGCAGAGTCGCAGACACGTGTAAACAGGAGCAGACAGAGCCTTGAATATTATCCTAAACTGTGAAAGGGACCCAGACTCTGACAACTGCATCTAGAACGAAAGAATATTGAACCCAGAATGTTGTGATGTTTGAATCTTCATCTCCTTAATGTTCAGAATGATGGGAGATCTTTCTATGGGGTAGTCTCTGGGGGCCCGAGTGTCTTCAGGCGCTCATGGGACAGGCTGGCGTGCACTGTCACATGAATGGTAGCTTCTGAAAAGACCATCTGACGGATCACAGTATCCTTTAACCTGTGACAGGGCATTGCTTCCCACAAGGCATAACACCAGAAATGTAGTGTTGCAAATATTTGGGGGGTTATTTAGGTTGGCCAAAAAGAAGCATTACGAATTCCAACTAAAATGTCTTTCTCAATTCCACTTGAGGATTAGCAGGGCCTCTTTCTCCCACTCAGAGGCTCTGCGGGAGGTAACTATATCTCTTGAAATTCCTGTTATTTTAGCCTGGAGTATGTCAGTATCATGAGTATGGTGGGAAGACTCGTTCCTGTTGTCTCAGGTCTGGAGTGGTGTTTGCACGTTAGATTTGTGCCAAACATTGAAACGAACCTGTTTCCGAATAGAACTCAGAACAGTGGGCAGCCAGGAAGCCACCTTATAGTTTCCAATGGCTCCTCGCTAGGCATCTCCCCAGCCCGGTGTGTCAGGGTCCTAGCTACATGGCCCGCCAGCCCTCAGTCTGTCTGCGCTCTCATACTTATAGGACCTCATCTTATCCCTACTCTTCTGATTTATGTTCTCATGCTTTACATGCACCAGTGCAATGCTGTGCCACATGCTTAGTCTGCCATCCATACCAGACATCACCTTGTTAGTTTCAGAGCTCACTCCTTTCTACACTGGCCCTCTCTACAACCACCTAATTTCCTTCTCTAGCAGTACTCTTCATTCCCTCAATTATAATGCTCCTTCTGTCCTCTCAAACCCCTAATCTCCTCTGTGGTCAGCCTCCTCCTCTCCTCCCTTCCTACCCTCATTCTCTCCTCTGCTGTCACTTTGCTCCTCTCCTCTTGTCCCCCCCTCCTCCTCCCCGTCACCAACTCCTGATTTGTCACTTTTCTCCTTTCTTCTCTTCTCACTCTCCTCCTCCTCTCTCCAAATCCTGATAGACCACGTTTCCTCCATTCCTCTATTCTCACCCGACTCTACCTAGTCGGTCCACTGAACTTATAGCCTAAACGCCCACACTTTTCTGCAAGCACCCGGGCCAAATATAGGGCCCCGAACTCCACCTCTCCAACAACCTGAGTCTAACACACTGCAGGTGTGCTAGATTCGGATATTCAGAGCCTGATTGGCTGACTTCTCTTATTCTATGCCCTGCCTGTGCAGAACGTAGAAGCTCTGGCCTTTTTTGATTTGTATTAAATATTAAAACATCGCTGGTAATTCCATCTCAGAAAGCCAAGTCACTTCAGCACAGAGGCTGCAATTAAAGTCTGCACCTATGTTCTAAAACCACATCATTATGAAGTATTACTATCCGGGTGGCAGTTTAATCTTTACTCATAAGCCATACCTGAGCTAGGTTAAGGTAGCTGGTAATTCACATACAAATTAAAGCCACTTCTGCTCTGTATCATCCATGTGTCAACACTGAGTCTAGACGAGCTGTGGAAGGTTTGTGCATTTTCAAGTCAGACAGCCTGTCCCTGCCAGCTAGCAGGACAAGAGACTGAAATACTGTGTCCCCATTCTGTTCCTTTGTGAGGTCAGGTAACACCTCACTCCAGTGAAACAGTCCTCCAGCAGAAGCGGACATGGGAAACAAGAATCAAAGGCAACCCCTACATAAAAGGAGTGGCTTCACACCAGCCTGTTACATATCACAAGGGCTTTGATGCAATGGGTCTGAAAAGGAGCTAGTGTTAGTGCAGACAGAGGGTGCTCAGCATAGTTTAGAGCAAATTCCACCTTCGTGTTTTTCTCTGTATCTCTCCGTCCTTCCTGTCTCCTCACTTCTTTCAGCATATAGTACTTTGGGTAGGATACAAGAAGGCAAATACAATTTGCCACAAGTACAGTGATTTGACCCTTTAAATCCAGCTTGCTTTTGTCCAATCACCTGTGGGCCTTTCCCTATTAAAGAGTGGGTCTCCCACCCCTTATTTGATTCATTTTGGACCTTCAAGAAGAATTAATTTTGAAATGTTTTGGAACAGGTGATATTTCCAGAGCTCTCCCCTGGTGAGGTGAAGATTGAGTGTTCCAAGGCAGAGGCAAGCTTGGCTCTCTAACCAACCCCAGGGCACAGAGGGGGTGACCGGCAGCTGGAGCAAGACCTGCCTCTCTGCCAGTCACACCATTACCCAGGATCTCACTGGGAGTGAAGTACTCCTGCAGGTGTTTGCCTGCATCCCGTCTGCTGGGAGAAAAGATAACAAGGATTAATCTTGTCCCAGAGCCCCTGGATTGCGACTCACAGTATTCTGAGAGCCAGAACAGCCATTTTCTCACCATCAGTCTGCTTCAAGCTGTTTTAGAACTGCATTTGACAACTGAATGAACCAAAAGGACTCACCAATGCTACTTTTTGTGACTTTCTTGATCTTTGAACAACTGTTGCTGTATCTTCGATCCAGTTCACTGCCACACCACATCAGTTGACTCCAACCCACAGTCTTCAACCCATGATCTAGCATCGAACCGACGCTGGTGGGCCTATCGACCCACTTCATTAGAACACTACATCAAACCGCAATGAGCACCTCTTTGAACCTGACTCTCGACTCCTACTCCCTGTGTAGTTCACCATGACTCGCTGTCTGAATCTGAATGGAACCACTCAAACAATGAGAAAAGCCCTGGTTCAACACCGTCGAACCACCAAAAACTGTAAAGGTACTGTTTCAAGGCCCCAGCCCCCATGGTCCATTTCTTGGAACCCCTATGCCTCTTTTTGCACTGTTTTCACCAAGAAGCATATCCTTTTTGAACACTATGGTATTTTATTACCTTTTTCCTCCCTTCTCAATATCCAGACTGTATGCATCTTTATATTCTCCATTTCTCTGTATTCATTTACAGGGGTGTTTTTATGGTGTTAGTTGTGCATTGGTATGTTTAATTAAAGTATAGTTATTGTTATAGAACCTTGATTGGACTGTTGTGCTGTTGCCATGTGGGTGGCTCCATTTGGCCCACATTACCACCAAACGTGAAGAAGGTATATCTCTGACCTGTGCCTATCCCACCTTTAATATTAGGATCACTCCTGTTTTGTAGAAGAGGGAGCGCTGAGTAGGCAGTTTAGCCACTACTTAATCTTACACTCCTGCAGGACAGAAGTAATTTCGTCACACTGCCCCGTCCAAACTTTTCTCCTGTTTCTGCTGCCCATTCAAAACTTGAAGAGTGTGTAAGAATGGCCCCCTGGGATCTTTTACACAGTTTGCACATGATACTTCTGGCTCCGGCATAGTTTGGTTCTTGCTGCAGCCAGACCCTGATGACATAGGATGGTAATAAGGGAGCGTAACAGGGTATTTGGGATCAGAGCTAGTAATTGAAGGGGTAACTATCTGAAGCATTCAATCCTTGGCCATAGCAGGGTCCCTTACAGAGACATTGGGCCTCATTATGAGTAGGGCGGTAAGGCATACCGGGCACTGGTAAGGAGACCAATGTCGGTAATCCCTTACCGCCCTACTACGAGTTCCCTTAGCGGGTCCCTCTAACGCCGGGTCTGACCAGGCGTTATGGACAGGACCCGTTAAGGGAAATCAGAGCCAATAACGGTACCGCAAATTGCGGTACTGTTATTAGCTACTTCCCATTCCCATTGAGCCCTATAAGGGGAATGTTTTTTTCAATGGGGACTTACCGGTCCCACAAAGGTTGGACCACACCGGTAAGTCCCCATTGAACGAGACCGGTGCCGGTACCGTTATTGGAGGCAGTCACGGTGCAAATAGCGCCATGACTACCTCCAATCTCGGAATGAGGCCCATTGCTACATTGTAGCCCCATGTAGTGAGCCCATGACTTCTGTTCTGGGACCGGTGGGGTTTCTCCACCCTTCACCCTTGAGCCCAGTATCAAATTACAAAAGGCAGCATGTGGCCGCCTTCACTGCCATAACCATCATCCCATGGTACAGGAGGTGACCGCAGTACAGGAACCTAGGAGTTCACTGTAGATTTAGGCCATGAAAGCACCTCAAAGGAACCAGTATGATTAAGCCTATTAGCCTATCAGACTGGATTCTAGTATCTTTAGACCATACAGGCACATTGGAGAGGGCTCCAGCATCTTTGTGGCATGTTGGCAATTCAGAACAAGCTTTTGTATCTTCATGCTGCCTAGATACAATAGGTTCTTCCTCAGTGTTTGGCCAATTAAGCATCTTGAATAAAGTCTTCAGGGGGTACGACCCACCCATATTATATTGAGACCACACGGACCTGCCTAGGAAGTGCAAATCAGACAGTAGGCGTGGCTGTAAGTACATGCTTACTGACCCTGTCTTTGCACTGCTTCCTTAAGAGAACTGCCCTGGCATGTGGTCGCTAAAGATGTCTGCCTAGCAGTCGCATTGATTCTTCAGAGCCCACACAGATGACTGATGTACTCTAAATGTAACCTAGATTGATTAGCTGAGCAGAACTGGTAGTTTCAGCGTTGAGATTTCAAGCAGGCAGACCATGTGACTTTGTGGGATCTCACAAATATCCACAAGTAGACAGGTGAACAGAAAGCCCAGTCAACACGAAGAAGTATCAAAGAGCACAAAGAACTAGCAAGAGAAACATACAGCTGGTCAAAAACACGTCCAACCTTGTCCAAGTGAAGAAAGTGATGTATGGAAGCTGTTGGCCACTTCTGGGGCACAAGCAAGGCAGTGCAAATGGCCAGACATCGGACAACTATTTTTGTGCCCTGCAAAAATGTGTTCCAGTCCTCACACCTGCTGGTAGAGGATATTCCATGAGCCATAGGTAGCGGGCTGTAAATAGGCATGTAACTTTTATTCAGATTGCAGTAGTTCTACTGGAAGACCAAATGCAGTGACAATAATGGCAACATCTAAGCTGGCTGATGATAAAAATATCCCACAAAGAAGAGTTAGGGTACAAGGATCCCATGAACACAATTAAAGGTCACTGGATTAGGAGAATAAGCTGATGGCACCCAAAAGGCTGTTCCCGGTGCACACATTGGAAGACATGCTTCATCCTTAAATGCACACATCCTCATAAATTGGCTTATTTGTGAACATTTTAAGTTAAAAAATGTTTTCAAAGAAAACCTTTAAATATATTCTGACTAAGAAAAAAAAATAATATACACTAGTTGTGTCATTATTAGATATCGATTTGGCTCGAAATATGTTCTATTATATTTTAAATCATGTGTTTTATGTTTGATCATGTGTGTTAGTGTGGTATAAAATGAAGATGGGGTAAACTCATTTCACACTGTGCGCAAGACAGCGTTGCATTGTACAGAAAAAGCTCATCATTCTGTTGAACGCCCTGGCAAATTATATACTAAGGCAAAGAAAGTACTTATT
The DNA here is from genome assembly GCF_040938575.1 of Ambystoma mexicanum. Classification (NCBI taxonomy): domain Eukaryota; kingdom Metazoa; phylum Chordata; class Amphibia; order Caudata; family Ambystomatidae; genus Ambystoma; species Ambystoma mexicanum. The sequence goes on from NC_090936.1 coordinate 919,106,965, forward strand.
TCAGGCTTGATAACATATTTAAAAGGTCATTTAAAGAGGGGAGAATGCATTACTCACTTTACCCGGCAGTATTCTTACCACTGTTGCGATCACATAGAAATGCAATTAAATAACGCAAATGTGTCACCATTGGGCAAGGTAATACATAATAATGTATACACTGCCCTTCCATGTCCACAATCACCCGGTGTTCCTCAGGCTTTGTGAATCTCACTAAAAGCCACCCCTTTAAGATATTGTGAGGCCCTGCTGGGGCTCGTGCTCATGTCACATGTCAGTGACGATCTGACTACGTTAATAAAAAGGGATGAGCGGTTTCCCGCTCTTCAGTTAGCACCACCAGACTCCAGCCTGATGTCGCGTCATTTCCAGGGCTGTGCTGGCGCTGCGTTAACCGGTAGAGGGCCTGCCCTGGAAGGCCGTCTACCATGACAGTGCCCCTGCAAGGCAACACTGTCCCTCCTGAAGGAAGCTTAGCAGAGCCCCTGCCGGGAATCTCTGAAGCTGTGTCCCAGAGCCCCTGCTGGGCAACTCCGGCTGTGTTGCGCCGCATGGGCCTCAGTGCCTCCAGGCTGTGATTTAGCAGGATGATCCCTGCAACCGAGATTGCCGGCTGGCTGTCCCCTGCAATGATGGGCTTCGACCCCGGTGCCCTGAGGGTCCAAGTACAACACTAGCTAAGTTAAACAGTGTATACATATTATACGAGTGGTATATTTGTAGTGCATCAAAAGGGAGTCGTGAGGGAGCAGTGAGGCTCAAAAATGAAGGACCAATGGGGTTCATAAATACCCTGAATTAACGGAAAGGGACGTTAAAAACTACATGATGTGAATAGACATATTTACATGACATATATTAAACTGCCACAATACCAACAGCTGTAGTTAAGGATACACTGAACTTCACAATCGAAAAAAAAAACTACTTTTCCCTGTAAGGTTTGCTACGATCCCTTTTCAGTTATTTGCAGTAAGATAGAAGGGACAAAATGAAAGGAAAGATACAGCTTGAAATGAAAAACGTCCTGCAAAACTCACAAGGTGATCCACTCCAGCCATCACCCAATAAGCCACTGTACGTCCGTGGTGGGATCAGGTGAGAGCAAATGTAATCAGAAATATAAAACAGAATGACAACTATTTAGCAAAATGCCCAAGATGACCTGCCGCGCCAAACACCCAGTAGGGCCTCTCTGGAGTTGCAATAGGGTCAAAATGAAAAACTACACTGCCGGATGAAAAAGTTCCCCAAAACACACAAGATTATCTGCCGCGCCAAACACCCAGTAGGACCTCTCTGGAGTTGCAATAGGGTCAAAATTAAAAACTACACTGCCGGATGAAAATGTTCCCCAAAACACACAAGATTATCTGCCGCGCCAAACACCCGGGCTAGCCACCACACCCGTGCAGTATGGAGGACAAAATGAAATAAAATAAATATGCTGTGGTGAAAATAAAATGCAAAAATCACAAAAACATCTGCAGCACCCAATACACACAAACACACCCCTATGTATTCATACACACTACAGTAAGTGGGAAACAACGAATAAAGCATATACCTCTAAACAACAACAAATCTGTAACACATCCACACTCACACTAGAGCCCGCCTCTTTAACATTCAAATAAGGATGATAACTTGCAAAGAGGAAAACCATTTGCCCTGGCAGCAAACCATCAAAGTATACAAAAGTAGCCAAACAAAATATGGCATCACAAACCATACAGCTCACAGCAACATGGAGCCGGGAGGCAAAACTTTGGGCCTCATTACACGGTAGGCGGTAAGGGTTTACCGGTACCGGTATTTTACCGGTACCGGTAAATCCTTACCGCCTTACTACGAGGTCCCTTTGCGGGGTGGGGAATTTAACGCCTGCTTCTTGCAGGCGTTAAAAACCAACCCGCAAAGGGACCAGTGGAGCTAATTACGGTACCGCAATTTGCGGTGCCGTAATTAGCACCTTCCCCATTCCCATTATGCCCTATGGGGGAAATATGGGAATGGGGAAGGGCAATGGAGGAAGGAGGAATTACTGCCCCGCCAACCTTGGAATAGGGCGGTAATTCCCCTTTCCTCCAAGGCGGTACCGGTAAATTACCGGCATGAACCATGGCCCTAAAAGCGCCATGATTTACCGCCTACCGTGTAATGAGGCCCTTTGTCTTAGAAGCAAGATAACGCAGACCAACACAGGTTCGAATGCCCCTCCTGCGTTAAGCGTCTATAAAAGATGAATCAATTAACAGAGTCACAGGGACCAAGTGAGTAAAACAATGTACCACACAACATACATTGAGAGGGAGACAATGAAACAAGGAATATATCCTGCAACAAAAAGAATACAATTCAGTAAAAAAAAGGAATCGACCACAACATGTCCTTTGTCACAGTACAGCAATGCAGACGTGCAACAAAGAAAGCACACCAGTGCACTATCAGCACGTGCAAACATGATTTAAAACCACATACACAAAAGTAGCCAACCAGCATAAGCCATCACAAACCACAGAGTTCCAAACAAATGCAAGACTATGCCCAGCAGTGAGGAATACAGCACTCAACAAACAAAACCATCTGCAACAGCATATTCACTACATGGAAGTAAAATGAATCCTACACGAATATGACACCATACAACAGAGAACTCACACATCATCACAACATGCAGCCATTAGCATGAAGAGCAAACTCACGTGCCCTTAACAGGCATACGTGGCACCACAGCTGCAGCACACTCTTAACTTTTCAGACACGCAAACAACGTAAAAATACAATAAATTGGAACATTAGAAATACACACAGGCAACACAGCATTGTCCTACAGTTTACCCATAACTCACTTCCAGAAAAATCGAAGGTCACGCATAACTTTTAAAAACGTGGAAACACAAACAATCTTGATTGATGTAGCCTCGGGCAACACACACTTAACACACTACTCAAAGTGAAACGGTCCCTCTTTCTGTTGCAGCCAGAAACAGAAAAGGTCCCTGATTCTGCTAATGCTGCAGCCAAATGTCCCAAACATTGGGCTCCAAATGAAGATTGCCACCAATATAGGCATCTGATCAAATGTGTAACTAAAAAAGAAATATCACATATGTGGTCGAGGAAGGGGAGGGAAAGATGAAGGAATTATTTTATCTGATTAATGTATGTGACCCACCAGGAATCAGATGTCATCACTCTATCCTGAAGACTAGTGAAATCAGGTTATTGTCAATGGAGGCAAACACGGTTAGCATTATAGGGGAAGATTTTACTGCTAGCATGCCCTGGGTATCAGCGGTGATATTAACATAGAGGAACAGGCCACATCTAGCAAACTGAAGCATAATGCGAAGGGCTATTTTTGGGCCAACTTTCTGCTGCTCAATGGCTTTTCAATGTTGAATGGTAACTGCAAAGGTGATCAACAGAGGGGCTATACTTGGATCAACTTGAGATCATCTTCAACGATTGATTTTCAATTTATCAGTATATCCCACGTAGAGAAGACTATGGATATGGCCATTGTTGTAAGAGAGGAGAGTGATCACATGACACGGTGTGCACTGATACACGACACACAGGAGTCGCGTGAAGTGACGGAGGTGGGAGAACTAAGTGTGAACTGTGGTCTTAATTGGATGCAATGGAGGTCTGATAAATTAGACCAGACTAGAGGAATAGCGCAGAAAGAGTGGAACAGCTATCTGCTAAGACTGGAACACCTAGCTAGTGACAGTAGTGGGTCATTGGGAAGTTCGATAAAGTGTTGAATAACATCCAGGAGTCGGTATTTCAGACTGGTAGTAGGAATACAATCACAGGGCAATATAAAGCAAAATCGAAACCTAAAAGGCAGGACTATGATGCTTTGGTACAACTAAAAATAACGGCTTAGTAGGGCCCTAGAAGAGATAGTAAAAAAACATGATTATTGGGGGTTAAATACCTATAATGAAAGCTTAGGTATAGATATGAAGGTTAAACAATCTCAATTTAAGAGCCCATTTTAGAAACAAAAAAATGAAAGAGCGGCTGGGTATGGCAAAAGCACTGAAGGATAACGACTATAGGTGGTTCTGTCAATATATAAATCTGATAAATAACCCCGACATCCTAATAAATGGGGCATCAAGTCGGGTGTGGCAGGAGTTTGTTATTCCCTCTTTGGGTATGGTGACAGTGCCCAATCAGAATGGGTAAAAGTTTGGGTGTCACTGAATGTTATTTTTATCTCTCTATTGATGCCCTCTCCAAAATAATCAGTGAACTTAAGGTTTCGACAACCATGGGCCCTGAAGGGACTTGTAATGGGCTACTAAAATTGGATCCCTAAATATGGGCCTGTGCACTCTTCGGACTGCTGGAAACAATTAGTAAATCTGGAAAAACCCCAAAGGTTAAAAAGGGACAGTGAATCGATTCTGCTAATTACGGGATGCTCGCTATGCTTGGCATTCCCTGAAAACCTTTCAGCAGGCTTCTACTTGACGAACTAACAGTCTGGAGTGAGGGTGCAACAATCTTGCCCATTAACCAAACAAGTTTTCATAAGGAAATGAGCAACAGACATACGGTCTCTTAGAAATGTAGTTGAGTTTATGTGGTCCAGGCGGGGACTTCCTTTGCATTTTGCCTATAATAGACTATTTGGCCACATTCGATACAGTGACTATAGGCAAACTGTGGAAGAAATTACATGATTGGAACATCCCAGAAGGCCTCTTGCATATGATAGTGGCATTATACACAAACACAAGGGTGTGTGTGCGGTATCGGGTAATAATGTCCCCATATACATACATAATGTCCTCATACATAATGTCACTGGGAAAGCCATTGGCATTATGTATCGGGATGGGTTGTGGGCATTCCCCTGCACCCATTGTAAAAAAAAAAAAAATCAGGGGTTGCGGGGGGCTGAGGGGGTGGTCCCGTATGTTCTGTTCAATGTAATAAGGTGTCTGCAAAAAACAGTGACTTTTTTGTCAGGGGACAATAGCTGTCTTCACGTATGAACTGGGCATACATTTGTTGAGATCTAGTTTCCACTGGAATATGTTATGCTTACACCGAAAAATCATTGCTCCCCTAAAGGGCTCAATGTTTGAAGTTCTATACAAATCAAAGAATTCTGGAGATTGCAACATGCTAATATTACTGTCTGAGAAATGTAAATTGATTCTGGAAACCTTGAACATAGACAAAGATCTACTGATTGATAATCCAGTCACGGTTAAGAAAAAAATGTGGGTACATGACTGGATTGACAATCACCAAAGAATCCCTTAACATAAATGATATAGGGACGCGGGTCGAGCATATAATACCAGGGATCATATCAAAATATCTATTGCGATTCCCCTCAGCTCACTTTCGGAATACTTCTCGAAGACACAAATTTGATGCACTACCTACCTGAGAAATGTTATAATTTCGAGCTAATCTGAGAACCCACCTTCACACTTGTAGGTTCTGTGGTAATGAGGGACATGTTGAATCTCAGAAGCACAAGCCAGTTGATTGCACAGGAACTTTAAATATGTGATGTTTGCACTTAAGAGCCTTTGTTGGATCTTGGGATATGTTGGCTTCTGCTTATTTTTGGAATCACTTATCTGCAAGTCATCATACTTCACTGAATATCACAGCAGTCAGAGTAATTAACTTGATCCTTGAATCTAGGACCTACCATACTCTATGCACTATGTCCCTGAAATGAGGTATCACTGCTTTGGTGTCAAACTTTCCATGATATCTTCTTATTATATGCTTATTTGTCATTGTATTTTTATGAATTGTAAATGGTCTTATAAATGTATATTGTATTGTATTTGGTTATTTATATAGCGCCCTTTCCCCACTTGTGTGGCCTCAATGCGCTTTTTAGGTTGGAACGCCCTCGATGACCGACGTCAGTGTGCTTGAAAAATTATAAAGGGTATAGATTAGGAGATGCGTTTGTGCTTTATGCCGTTATAGGACTTAGGTGGCTGGCTAAGCTTGACTAAGCTGCCCAAAGCGAGGTCAGGCACGTGGGAGGGCGCTGTTGGGGGTTTGCAATAGATTGCTATTGTTGGGAGAGTCGATGTGTGACCAGCTATACCGAGTACCTTTCGGATGGTATTCGCTGTATGCTAGTGGCAGAGGTGTTGGGGTACATCAGGTGTTTCAGTCTGGGCGGCTATGTGTGCTGCTAAACCAAAAAGCTTAGCCATAGCTGCATTTACTGTGCATGGATGCTTGGCTGTGCCTGTAGCCCGTGTCTGTGCCTATATCTTAAACCAATAATTATTTCCTAATAGGAGCCTACCGTAATATTACAAAATATTACATTTGCGTACATGTGAAGAACACTTTAAAAATCATCCTACAATAAAAGACTCATAGAATGCAAAGATAATGTATGAATATAAGGTAGAATTTCGCAGTGTAATAGATACAGATATACAATTAATATACAATTAATTTTCCAATTAGGTTATTTTAAAAGATCCAACATTTCCAACATTCTCAAAATGTTGGTATTCAAAAATGCCAGCGCTCATTCTGACCCATACATCCGGACAAGGAGGAAGACTTACATTAAAGAAGAGGCCCAAGTATTTTGTACGAGTATCAATGAGAGCCGGGCATTCCACTAATATATGCCTCAACGTCTGAACTGTTTCAGATATTTTACAAAACACACATATGCCTATGGCTGTGTCCAGTATCAGGGAACAAGAGTATAAAACTTCCCCTGTCAGCAATAAGTTTAACCGAAATCTGAGGAACTGACTTCGATAATATGGACTGGGATAGAGCATAAGATATTTCGGTAGTATGCCCAAGGCTTTATCTTCTTTGGAGAAGGTAGAATGGATATGATAGCTTCTTATTCTATCCATTTTATCTATCCAGTCCATTTCCGTTAGACACTTTTTCACCCACAGGTGGTTAATATTGTAGTCAGACTTACTCCTACCGCTTTTAGACAGGACACATTCCACCGTTTGTTTCATGCATTTCAACAGATTCGACGAGTTAGTTATTAAAACATATTTCAAGGAGCCTTGCATGGGGAAGGCAATTTTGCCAACCAAAAGGAACCAGTCTTGGAGGGATAAAAGACCCAATTCAAATCGCATGGGTGTTGAAGGGGGTAGTTTTAGGGTTTGCTTCCATATCATATACCTACCCTCCAATCTTTCCCATATTAACAGGTAGCAAACTGGCTCCACTTCAGAACTGTACAAAAGTGTTGGAATTACCTTTCATATGTAAAATGTTATAAGCAGCTTTACTGAGCACTTGCAATATTTACTCAGAATCTTTTTCATCTGGTATGGAAATGAGTCAGCCTTGCCCTCCAATCTTTTAATAATGATCTGCACCCTGGAACTGGCCATTATTGGAAAGCCAAGATATATCACTTCATTTATTTATGCTCTTTGTAAGGTGCAGGGCTCTTGATTTTATTTTTTTTGGTTAACAATTATATTGTTACCTTTGGCATATTCCCCCAAAGAGGTCGTCAGGGTCAGATCTAACAAGACGACATCATCAGCATAGGCCATCCAATATATGCTATTATTTCCCAATTTAGGGTTAACAAAAGCAGCCTTTTCCAATAGATCATCTATATCAGCCAGATATAAATTAAAAAGACAGGGAGCCAAAATGCATTCCTGTCTGAGGCCTCTTGATACATTTATCCCATCTATCAAGTGGCATTCGCCATTAAGTCACATTTGAATTCTAGTGTTGTCGTGGTAGTACTCCAAAATAGACATGAGCGCTGGTGGAATGCCCCAGAGCCTTAATGTAGACAATAGTGTGTTACGGTTGACCATGTCAACGGTCTTGGAGAAGTTCACCAGCGTCATGCAAAGGGAAGCACTCCTTGTGGCCCAGGCTCTCTCCCTTAATGTAGTTAGAATAATCCCATTCATATTTATGCCCATTCCTCTCCTAAATCCCGTCTTCTTTTTCTTTTCAGAATGTGATTCTCCACTATGCAGGCCTCCAAACTCTCCAAGATCAATGCTGAGAAAATCATGCTGTCCGCATCAAGAAGGGCAATTGGTCGATAATTAATCGGATCTGACCGATCACTGCTCTTGAATATGGGTATGATAATGGAGATCTTCCATGTAACGGGCATAGTTCTAGTGGCAAAAATATCATTAAAAAGCAAAGAGCGCAAGATATACCATAATTCCTTATTAGATGATGTTGGTGAGACCATTGAGGCAGGCCGCTGCAGAATTTGATGCCTTTATAATTAAATGCTTGATATTCTCTCTTTCAAAGGAAATGGCCCATGGACCAGAATAAGTAGAAATCATACCCCAGGTGATGTTACCATTCATTGTATCCCTGTGAACTCCCATTGAACTCTCCATGAATATTCTGTCACTGCACTGCATTCAGTTGGAACATAATCTGAGGGATTGACCTTGTTAACCAGAATCCAAGATTTTGAGAATTCTTTGAAATTAACGTATGCAACATTTTCTCACCATTCAACTCGGTTTACGAAAATGTATGCAGACGTGATCAGTTTTTATACAATCTGCTCAATTGCTTTTTGTTAAGGTCATAGTTCTTTTCGTCCACATTGCTTAACATCAATTGATGCAGTTGTTGTCTATATACCCTCGTTCTAATCCAGACAGCTTCATCAAATTTATGGTGATGTGAAGGGACATTAACTACAGCGAATCCAGGGTCCTCTCTATTCCTTAGCAAGTTCTTAAAGCCATTACTAGAGCAAGTCTTTTCAAGGACCTCGATAGCGCTCTTTGAACAAAGTCTTGCAAGTATGGAGCCTCCTTTCTGAAATGTTCTAATCCGATTGCCAGTACTAGTAACAAACAGATTAGTATGTTCATTAGATAGATTAACTTCAGTTATCAGGTATAATTTTGTTATCATTTTATTGTGATTGCTTGCCTGAGTAACTAAAATTTCAAAAGACAAGCATGCACTATGCATAGATCTCGACAGATATAGATAATCAATTATTCTTGATTTGGTACCACTTGATCAAGTTGCCTTGGGATTCAAATCACCCTCTATTTTGCCATTTGCCCTCAATAGATCCCAATCAGAGAACCAAGTCCTCCATTTGCGGCCATTGGTAATGCTAAGGGTGGTTTTCAAAAGATCGTCTTGAAAGCAGTAAGAATTAAAATCCCCTGTAATAATCAAATTTTTTTCATCATGGTTAGTCAACAAGTCACCCATGATTCCTGTGAGTTTTCCAATGAATTCACCTGTTGAACAAATTACAGAGTTCCAGTAAAAATTAACAATTAAGATGGTCATGTTTCCTCTCTGAGTGCCAACCTCTATTTCAATAGCCACAATTCCAGGAACACTCTCTGATATAATGGTTGACCTTCTAAATTTCAAGTTCTTAGTGGCAACAAGGAGACCGCCAGAAGGTCTGCCACCAGTCTGGCCATTTGCCATCTGCTGCATAACTGAGAAGCCATCTAGCCAGATATGATGTGTGAGCCAGGTTTCCTGTAGGACAACAATATAATTTTCCTCAAAAGCCAGCCTAAATGATTCCTTCTGTAGAAAGGTATTGTGCCCTCTCGTGTTCCAAACTAAAATCTAGATCTTCTTATTCATCAGAGTGGTGGAGCAGTTACTGAGAACTTAGCAGCCTCCTGTTTCAGGAACCCTACCAACCAAACCCATCCATCTCGATGAGCATTAACCTCCACCTCTGCACATTGAAGCTGATCATCCATGTTAAAATTAACGTCCTAAACTTCCTCCCTCTGCACTTGGTGAGTCAATATACCATATTTACCAATTTCTTCATACACAGTCAGTATGGATTTGGCAATAAATCTAGAGCAGAACACCACTTAAAAAATATTGGTACAGACTACCCCAAGCAAGCTAATACAATCAATGTCATGTGAGGAGATACTCTCTGGCCCCAAGACCTCATGGAGCTACTCCAGAATGCCAGACTGATTCAAAAGAACTTTGGAGTTCAAATCAAACTTTAAAAAGGACACACCTTTCAACAATGCCAGGCATGCTCTTGTGGTCTGCTCCTTTTTTGGAAGCTGTTTTAGTAATCTGTTTTAATGATGAGCGAGAGAGTATCTGTGATGATCCTCGATCTTTATTGTTAGAAGTGGATTTTGCAATATTATTTTGGGGTGCAAGGAGTCACATCAGTCGTTCCTGTTCCTCCCATTCCTTTTGCATATCTTTGAAAGACCCGGCACTGCAAGCTCTTCAACCATTCTTTGTTTTTGGTTGTTATCCAAGACATCGAAGATCTTGGAGGTTGTACCTAGTTCCTTATCCACTGCTTCTGATCTGTGACCATCTACTCAGCACTACATCTTGACATACAATTTTCCTCTGTACTAGTGCTCCATAGTTTCAACAAAAATAATCAGTTTGTACAGCTCTGGACACTAATTCACCCAGTGTGAGCCTATGCTCTACTAAGGCTGTAGAGAATGCTATTATAGTTTCATGAGTTGTGCAGGCTACAGACACAATATTAGTGTTTGGAATCAAATTCTGTAGAGCTGGGCAATCTTCTTCTGGGTTCCCACCAGATCAATAATTTCATTATCCGGTATTTGAGTAACCAGCACGTTTGGCACAGAGGAGTCTACTAAAAACACTGGACCTTCAGTAGACCTAGGCGATTTCTGAGTAGTGACTTCACCAATGGCCTCTTGTTTTTCTTGCCAGACACGACAGCACTGTGCTTCATTTAATCGAAAGCGCTGGTTCCTAACGAACTTTCTGGAACAAAGCTTTCTGATTTTTGATTTTTGACCTTGTTTAGCATGAGTTACTACTTTGCTGGACATTTCCTTTAAGCAGCCTTCGCATTCATTCACTACATGACTCACAACCACATTTTCACCATTTTCATCATTAACAGCTATGATTCCCAACACTAGTTTCTGATGGTCCGTCCCTTTACACTTATTCACCAGTTTTGGCCTTGCCCCTCTAGAGCCAAACGCCCAATTACTTAATATGTCAATTTTCACATTGAGTTCACTCAGGTTAGGTGTGTGAGCTTTCACGTCATCACAAATGTTGTTGTATTGTGCAGCCGACACACTCAAGATAGAATTCAGGGCGGAAATTGAAGGCAACAACAGTTTGATTTGATCATCTGCTTCTTTTAGTGTGTGATGCATCAATGTTTCTAAAACTCACAAGTAAAGGGTGCGTTAAGTAGCAGTTTTACATGTTGGAATGCCTGCCGGAAAAGGTATAGAACCTTTCGATCATACATTGTAAGAGTCAGAGGAGCGTTAGCTACCATTACTGGTGGAAATATATTAGCTAACAGCAATGTAGCAGGAAGAGTGACTAAGTAGCTGCTAATACTAGAGCAGAATGATGAGTCGTACACAAAGCTTCCAAGTGCGTGCAAAGACCTTTAATCTTAGGAGGTAACTCTAGACATGAGTATATAGTTTCAGGCCAGATGTTCAAATATGGGGGCACTCTTGAACAAGACAATTTGAGTTTTTCTTGTGTTGAACTGTAACCAGTTGAACTGTACAAGCAACAGCAGACGCTAGCCAGGACCTCAGAGAAGGAAGGCCAAGCCATCCCAGTTACTGTACGATATAAGTTTAGCTCAAAGTACCATGGTGCAGCCTAACATCACAAATGACAAAGCCACAACTTCAAATAATTGTCATTCACAGTCACACACTCTTAAGCACACACACACGCCAAACTCATAACACATAAATGTGAGCACCTACACGTGCATAAAGACGCACACATATACACACTCAAGCACATAGGCACATACAAACACATACAACCGTTGCCAAGATTGTCTTTCCTACATCAGGTCTCATTAAACAGGCACCAGGCGGCTGCTTCATTTAGACTTTCAACCCCCATTTACTCCCTGGATATAGAAGTCTCTTGTAACATCCAGCAACGGACACCATGGGGGCAAGTCAGTCCACTACTGTCCGTCAGGAGAAAGGGAAGCACGGTTAACATGATGTATTTTAAGATAAGTGCACGCCTCATATATTGCATGTTGTTCTCACTGATGTCTTATAACTGCTCTAGCAGAGCACTGATGCCACCAATGCCTGGTGTCAGTTGCTACCTGTTGGAAACATTTGACAAAATATCAGTCACTTTTTGAATTCTATATATTGCTGACCTATGGATTCATTGACTGTGTGTAATTGAGGTGACCTTCTGGTAGATATTGTGTATACTGCCTATGAAACATATCGTAGTTACTGTATTAATTCAAGATTTTGGTGTCACTTCAACCAGAAATAAAGCACACAGGAAGCAATACAAGAGACATGGGCAGAGTCGAGATAAAGTCTATTTACAATCAGTTGAGGATATAGGAGAATGTATAACCGGTTATCTATATGTATATATTCAGTGAAAAAACTTTGTCAAAGGGATGTTATGGTTACAAGTAAAACTCAAAAAACCCAGAAATTCACCAGTTATGGAAAGCTAAGCAACCATAACTTGTGCCACAACCGTGCACTGCTAAGACTAACACGCAGGACATCAAGGATGACATCACAAATGTCATTGATGACATCACATATCTAGGCCACTTGTTTTTGTTCACTGACATATCTAGGCCAGGTGTTTTTGTTCACTGACAATCAGAAGATAATTATTCAAAAGGTGCTATATATCTAGACCTTAACCTTGTTGTATGTTCTTTAAGTACGTTAATTAGGATTTGGTCTCAGTTCATTCATTGTGCACATAGGCAATAAGCAGGCCTCAAACACACAATTCATTTGTATAGATGAAGATTAACTTTAATGTTATTGACATTTTTTCTGCTGATGTTTCTTTGTTCCTTTCTTTAGTGTCCCTGTATGTGCCTCTGATTTGTTTGCATTGTGGGTCTTCATATGTATTGTTTGTACTAGTACAAGTGTGTAGTAAGTCTATTTAGTCCACGTTTAACATTACTGAAAACTCTGATAAGGTAGCATTCATTATTTTACTATCCAAAATTACCAGATTACAAATATTGTGTAGGTCTATCGTGCATGCTGCAGCCATTGCCTATCTGTATGTGTGATTAGGTTTTGTATCAACAACAACACTCCAATATAATGTTTTGTTTAGATTAGTACATTCTTTAATACATTAAGTAGTTTATGATAGGTCTCCCATCACCCCTGATATCTTGTTACCAACCTTATAAACACAACCCCTTGCAGGGATTTTTCATCAAAATAATGTGCATATGTGATGTCATCACAGATGTAATCAATGACATTTGTGATGTCATCTTTGATGTCCTGGTTGTTAGTCTTAGCAGTGCATGGTGGTGGTGCAAGATTTCTGGGGTTTTGCGGTTTTACTTGTAACCATAACGTCCCTTTAACAACGTTTCTTGTGTGAATTTCATAGGTTTTTATGAGTGAAAATGTTTCATGATGTTACATCACTGCATATAAGTTATTAATAATTTAATATATATGAAAGAACTGTAAACCTACTTTAACAAATATATTTTTTGCAACACATACTGATGTGCATCGTTATCAGTAGCGCATGCATGACCCCAGCCCACCAAACCACCCCCGTTATTACACTGCACTTACCCTGCATCCTAGTTCAGTGCCCACGATAAATATATATATATATATACCCTCATAATGTGACCAATGGCCCGTGCTAATGGCTTGCAGACATGGCCAAACTCCACAATCCACGGGCCTCGACCATGCCACATTCCCCAATAGGCAAATCAGAGTAGACATTTATACTTGCCAAGGTTCAGGCCCACTGCCCAGGCAGCAAAGTTATGTCACTATTTTTGTACTTACATTTTGACATTTTAGAAAAACTAAAACACAGGACAGATTTGCAAAATCATGCTTTGAGGTCCTTGTCGATGCTCCTAGCAAATGGTTGCTGCAATCCTGACCAGCACTTTGGGATGTAGCCACGAGCAGAATTTTATTTCCCATTCAAACCTATCTAGATTTTGAAAAACATTACCACATAGCCGGTCCCTGGAGGTCATGCCCACTTTAACCCCACTGCCGGTCCCTCATGGTCATGACCAGTAGTCAGATTGTCCGGCTCTTGATCTTTGGCCATGACCCGGATAATCTGGCCACTGCCCATGGCCACAGGCTATACCTCCGTCACCAAAGGTATATCACTATTTTTTGTATCTACATTATGAAAGTGTTCAAAAAATAAAACACAGACACATTTGCAAAACCATGCTTTCAGGTCCTTGCCAAGGCTCCTTACATGGGTTTTCTGCAAATCCATCCATGTTTTATTTTTTTGAAAAGTGTCAAAATGTACGTACAGAAAATAGGCATATAACTTAGCCCCCACTTGACAAAATCTATTCGGACTTTGCACAAACATTCAAGGTTGGGTCTATAATCTTTCTGAAAACGTTTGGGCAGATTCGTCAAACAGCAAATAAGTTATAAGCCATCTAAAAATGTTGTGTTTGCCTCTCTAATGTTACCCCCTCTAGACAAAATCCCACCAAACATTGCAAAAACATTCATTTCTGGGTTTCAAATCTCTTTGCACACGTTCGTGCAGATTCCTCAAATGGCACCAAATGTATAATCCTTTCAGATATTTTGGGACCCCCTCTAACTGTGCCCCCTCTTGGCAAAACAGCACCAAACTTTGCAGAACCATTCTGTGTCACGTCTAATATGAATTTGTTGGGTAATCAATTGCGAAAGAAGAAGTACTAAAATATGTATCAGTGTTAGTGTCAGATGTGCACCATTAACTGTGCAGAACATGTCCTTTGTGGTGCAGATTTACTATTAGATTTAGTTCACGCAACCTTGGGTTCATGCATTTAGTCCTCCCAGCAAATCCCTGCACTTTTTATTTGTCTTTGCCCAATGCCATAGGCTTAACAAAGAGGCCGCACACAGGCCCAGATCATGCCAATCAATGAGGCTAGCCATGCCCTGCACACCTTTGCATCTAGCCTTCCATACCCTCTATGCATAGACTACCCAATGTACAGCTCACACTGTGAGCTTTGCTCCTTCAGATGGGTGGGCTCAAAAAGTTCCCTGAGACCTGCCAGCAGAATGGCGAGGACTACTCAGAGTAGTTGCGTTTACAAACCTGAAAGCATGTGCATTGGCACGTTTAGAAATGCAAACTTACATTGCACATCTGGCCCCTCAGACTTTCTGGCCTCACTGCCATAACCAGGCAGCTGTCGTGAAGCATCCTGCATCTCAGGTCCACTTCCAATCCGGGAGTCGATCATTGGGTGATACCAATGCAGCAATATAGGACTGACTAAGCTTAATATCGTCTTTCCTCACCTCATTAAAGCTAAACTCGGTTATGATTCGAACGATCTACCCATGGCCGTCCACTAATGAATGCCACTTTGGTTCATCTACCGGCTCGGCTATTCATTAGGACAAGCTGACCTTGCTTGCCACAATACATGCTTCCATCATCCTTTACATCTTTTCTGCAGCCACCCAGATTAAGTGATATCCGCTAATTTGATCATCTTATTTAGGAATTGCAAGCATACAGATACCTTTGCGCTCGCTGAGCTATGTAAACTACCATATCACAGCCCATGAAAAGCCTAAATGTGAATACCATTGAGCAGTCCAGGCGCCCCAACCGTGAAATCCATTCTACAAAAACATCTATGCCAGGTGAGCCACCAGGTCCTTAAGGAGACCCATTTTCTTGCCGCAATCCCTCCTCTTTTTCAGCCAGGAGATACTTGGATTATTTCATTGTGCTTCTCTATTTAGGTTCCTTCATTCATTCAATGATCTGTTTGTAAAATAGTTCTCAAATTTTTTTGTGTGTTTCAGCCTATAAAAATAAGCCTTTCACAAAAACCAGAACAAATCACGAAAAAAATAGAAAAACGTACAAAAACAGTCTCTAAAATACAATACAATACAATGTAGATAGAATCACAATGTTAAATGCAATATATATTTTAAATCCTTTGTTCAAACGCTACCCCACATACTTCAGGTCATACAAAATGTAAACAAAAGTCAACAGGTCTTTCACTTCCCAAACATAAAGGAAACCGATAACACATCCATGAGGGAGGAAGCTAGGTAAGCTAAGATTGCTCCAGCATCTTTGAAACAATGCAAGGAAACGCATACAGAGCTACAACCAGTTTCACAGCATTCCCCCACGTGCGGCTTGCCCAGAAAAGCGCTGCTAGTTCTGTGCATCCCAAATAGCACAACCCAACGTCCCCGAAAGCTACACACCGCCCAACGATATGTTTCAGAGTTTCCTCAGCACTATGGTCCAAGCAGAACCCGTAGAGGGTATTTGTTAAGGTTTTATCCCACTTACTTCTCCTCTCAAGAGTAAGGAATTGGTTTAAGGGGAACCCCATAAAGACCCTCCTGATTTGAGGACAGGGAAATAAGGCCACATACTGAGGAATTTCTTCACTCTTCCGTCTGAATTTTGCATATTCAGTATATAGAGAGACGGTTGCCAATAGATCACAGGTTTCACACCAGTCTAACCTGAACAGCTTCTTTTTCACTAGGCTCTGTGTGATGTTAAGCTCTTCGATTGTTGAGCCTATTAGTAAGAGAATTTTATGACTTTCCAGCTTGAACTCTTCAGTTGATGAAGCTGAAAGTAAAACTAAGGGTTCCCCTAGTTTTAAGTAAATAGAATTTTTGGGTGGGATTCAGGAATGTGGCGTTTTCTGCCAATTTCTTCCAAAGGTCCCTTCTAGGCAAGTAGACCAGACCGAGTTTGTGCCTGATAACGACATTTGGTAGAGACATTTCCAGGCCCAAGGTCTTCTTCCAGAGCTGGCCCTGCAACGAACTCAAGCAGGGCCCCAGATCAAAGGGTATTATAGCCAAACCATATAGGATGCTCAGCTCCACCTTCTGCAGATAAAACCTGACATGGGGAAGTAGGGAATAACGGCATAGCTGGTGGTACACTTTTTTCATTTGTGCTCGCAGAGGGGAAACACCATTCTTCAAAAGGGCTTTCCATCCTTCCCTCGAGTGGCTATTAGTGAGGGTGAACGTTAGGTATCTCATCGACTGTACACTCTCCAGGGGCTGGCAAACCCACCTTCCAAACAAACCCCACTGAATGCAATTTCATTGTAAAGACGATGACCTTAGACTTGTTCCCATTAACCCTTATATTATTGTCGACAGCGTATTGGTGAAAAAGAGTCAACTTTCTATGGACACCTATAGGCGTTCTGTCAAAAAGAATGATATCCTCTGCAAATGCTAGCCAATTTAATAACAGATTGCCTAGTTTTACTGGAAATGTAACTGCTGAGTCCCAAAGCCGATTTAGGTCCGCTATGTAGAGGTTGAAGAGGGTAGGGGCCATGACACATCCCTGTGTTAGCCCCACATAGGTGGCTATAGGGCCGACATAGACCCTTCCCTGGTCAATCTCACCGTCACAACCGATTCACTGTGCAACAGTGCCAGGAGTTGGATAGTTTTTAATGGGATCTTCCAATCATGGTGCTTGATCCATAGGGTGTTCTGGCTCACCATGTCGAAAGCACTCGACATATCTATGGAAGCCATGTATACGGGACCCACCACCCCTTTTTTAACAGAGGTCAGCAAGTGTGATAGCACAGTAGCATTTAATGTGGTGCCCATGTCGGAATGAAATCCCACCTGGCAATTTGAGGGTAAGTTTAAAGGCTCTAACTCATGATTTAGGTCTCTAACCAACAATGACGAAAATATTTTGCTATACGCATCTAACAGGGTGAACGGACTATGATTTCTGGGGTCTGCCACATCCCCATGTTTGTATATCAGAATAAAGATTGACTGATGCCATGAAGGGGGGGCTGTGTTTGTTAGATAGAGGCTCTTGAAGAGTGTCATCAAGAGGACAACCTACAGAAAAGGATTCTTCTTTATAAGAAAAGGAGGATATACTGTCAGGACCCAGAACTCTAGAGGCCTTTGCTCGACCGATGGCCCACAAGATGTCATCTTCCTCCAATGGGAAGGTACCTGACTCGTAAGATGACAGAAATCGACACCCGACCTCTTTTGCTGGTAATGCAAATTTTTCCCTATAATACTCCATCCACAAATTCTCTGGTATGGGAGAAGCCCTTTCCTAATCAGATGCAGATGTTTGAGCCTTGATTAAAGACCAGAAACTGGCATGGTTGTTCTTCACCAAATCCCAAAGAGTCTGCTGATTCTGTTCGATATGTGCCTCAACTCTGCATGCTTTAAGAATTCCCGTGTATTGAAGAAGTAGTTTCCTTTGTTGAGGGAATGCTGTAGACTAGGCAAGGTTAGGGCCCTTAGAGTGCCTTTTGTTCTTCCTTGCCTATACTATATTCCCATCATAGCTATGTAAGTGCTTCTGAGGCCCCTGAAACGAACCCCTTTTAACCAGAAGCACAAGACAGTTGTTGATGGTTCCACTGAATTTCTCCACCGAGAATGTTCCTGTGGAACACCCTTCCATCTCAACCAATCGAGCAAAGGTTTGAAGAAATGTATTGCAAGTGGTGGGGTTCCATGTTATCATCAGTCTGCCTCTTGTAGAAGCAATAAAGGCGACTGTTCGGCTGAGCGTACATCTTGTCCAGGGCCCTTTAACTGCAATTATGAGTGGACAATGGTTTCTTACCCGGAAGAGGCCACACACCAGAGGACCACAACTGGAATTTAGGGCAGAAGAAATGTAAACGGGGTCAATCCAAGACCATTTTGTTCCCCTATTCCAGGTGTGGAACTCCAGCCCCGGCTCCCCGCGCGCTGGCAGGCATTCCAGGCCCCAACTATGCAGATAACTGTCCCAAAAAGCTGAAGATTCCTGATTGAGAAAGGAAGCACGGATCCCCTTGTCAAGACCCCTGGTGTTCTTAACGTCGGCACATCAGGAATTAAAATCTCCCCGCCCCTTATTACTCTTTTCCCTTTTGTTTGGATTTCTTGTGTTATTCATGTGTTTTTTCCATTTTTTTTTTCTTTTTTATTGGGGTCAACCTCGGGCAGAAGACATCCCATAACACAGCTTCTTCTGAAATATGAGTTGGGAAACCATGAAAAATTCAGCAAATAATACTATGAGGATTAAGACCTGCACTGAAGAGCGCTCGAACCGTGCTTTCCTAGATACATGTTCTAAATCAAGGCGTTAGTCATGTTGTATATTGCAGCTTCAGAATCATATGCAGTTCCCTGTCTCTGCAGTCAGTCTATCTAAGTTATTGCACTGTCGTTTCTTGGTGACTCCCAATGAGCATCCTATTCCCTCAAATTGCTGCTTCTCATACTTCTTCATCGTGTGCTTTAGCATGTGAGTTCCATGTAATCACTGTGGCGGGGTACCTCTCTAGGCATAGCCCTATGTGTCTGAGCTGTTCTACTAGGGCATTTCTACATCTGGCAGTGGTTCTCCCGATAGACCCTATGTTTATACCGCAAGGCAAATATTCAGTACAGAACGTTTAACTTATTTGTGAGAGAAATGTTGAACATCATCACCCAAACATTTCCTGGCCCTGAAACAAGGTCCGATTTTGCTTTGGCGTATATGGAAAACCCAACCCAATCTGAAGATCGACACCACGATAAGGCATATACCATCCCTTGCAGAAAAAGAAATGGCACAAGGCAGATGAGGACATTGTCCTCACTCACCAGATGGAAAGTTGTGCCTGGTAAGCAAAGGACAAGAGTGACGAGAAGAAGAAATGGCACACAGTAGATGAGGACATTGTCCTCACTCACCAGATGGAAAGTTGTGCCTGGTAAGCAAAGGACAAGAGTGACGAGAAGAAGAAATGGCACACAGTAGATGAGGACATTGTCCTCACTCACCAGATGGAAAGTTGTGCCTGGTAAGCAAAGGACAAGAGTGACGAGAAGAAGAAATGGCACAAAGTAGATGAGGACATTGTCCTCACTCATCAGATGGATAGTTGTGCCTGGTAAGCAAAGGACAAGAGGGACGAGAAGAAGAAATGGCACACAGTAGATGAGGACATTGTCCTCACTCACCAGATGGAAAGTTGTGCCTGGTAAGCAAAGGACAAGAGTGACGAGAAGAAGAAATGGCACAAAGTAGATGAGGACATTGTCCTCACTCATCAGATGGATAGTTGTGCCTGGTAACCGAAGGACAAGAGCGACGTCCCTGATCCTAAAGCAGAGGAAATGACTGGGAGAGCGGGTATATTTAGATAGGGTTTGTGCTATCCACTGCTGGTGATGCCTGCCTGGCTCTGCTCTGCTTGGAGGAAGGGCCTGCTGGAGCCTGGGCTTGGGCTGTGTACGTTCTGCTGAGAGGGAGCCTTTAATCGGCACGGTGCGAGTCGGTGAAGGCAGATACCTATGAAGGCTGCCGAGAGTTCTCTTTCCCATAGCTAGTCTACACCTATGGGATGGAGAATGCCTATTGCTATGCCCGTCTAGTTAGGGCTCCGATTCTGGTGTATGATGCTGAGAATGGGTGTGAGAGTTCCCTTTGGTACCCGCAGGGTGGGCGTCCTATTGCATAGTCAGCCAAATGCTCTTTCCCACTGTGTCCCTCAAGGCTCAACCCTGTCCCCCAGTGTTTTTACTCTTCCTGTCTTCGCAGCTGATTGGCTGCTTCTATATTTGGTGCTACATTTTGCAGATCCCACTTCTGTTGTAGAGTGTCGCTGGCTGCCATCTTATATGGAAGGAACCCCTGTAGATGTATTACCATTGGCTGAAACTCAGTGCGTCTCAGACCGAGGTGTTAGCTGTGGGAGACAGGAATGGCTTGTGGACAGCTGTTTTGCCTTCTTTGTCAGGTACCTGCAGTTAACTAATGCTTGTATCCTAGTCTTTGTTAGATAAATATCTGTCACCCGGTCACTAAATAAACACAGTCACTGTCAGCTGTGTTACCATCAAAGGCTTCGTAACAAGTACTACCTCAGCACCCTGTCAACGTCCACCTCTGCCTGTACTTACTCTGACACTGGCCTATATCCCCTCAGCAGAGATGTGGAACTTGATACTGTGTGTGTGACCCTCAGATGCCTGCACGCAGCTGTACCTTCCCTTGGAATAAAGACCCTTCAGCACATTGCCTCCGCTTGTTCAATGTGTTCATCTGAGAAGGTACTGCTCTGTTACCCACACCCAACTTGCCTGCAATGGAAGGAGGGTTTATTCAGTGCAGGCTGCGTCCAGCTGGAACTTCCTGTCCAGGGACCTGATTGCCACTGTAAAGCATGTGGAGGATGACCAGGACTTGGCTGTTTACCAAATCTACATTCTCGAGTGGCATTTCAGCTCCTCAGCTCACTACTAAAGCACTAAGAATCCATCACATGATGTGCTTACTAAATCTTAAGAAAACAGTCTAAATATGAGTGTGCTAGCGCATCATTCACTGATTCTTCACTTGGACCATTAACTAAGTTCATATCGTGTACTCAAGTAGACAAACTGATGCTTTACTGTCATGATTCACCCCCTTTGCACTTGTTAACACAATTTGGGGCATGCTTTAGGGCCTTTCCAGTATTGGAATTTTCTTACAACCATAGTGCAGTGAACTGGAAGATCTGCGATCGTATTTCAGAATTAAATTCCCATCAATATCCATTTTGAGATTTTATCAGCCCCTATGATTTTGTATTCTATAAACTACATTTCCCAGAATACTTTGCACACTGCTTCTTCTCCACCCTTGGAGACCAAAGGTGAGTGGAGAATAATAATAAGACCGAACCCATGATCTTGCCCCCCCCCCATCATTATTGAATACATTCATGTAGGTAGGCTCAATGTCGTAAATGTGTGCAAGCTGGAGAATGTCAAATCATGAACATCTTTAAAAAGGGTTCAAGAGTGGATCAAAAATTCTATCAACACATATCCTTGATAGACTCCCTTGTCATGCTGTTTGACAAAGGGAATCGGAGAAGACTTCGAGAGCTGGTAAAAAGAGAATAATGTTTAGCTGCGTGTCAGCTATGATTTGAAGAAGAGAAGTGTAACCGTGACCAATGTCTTGCATTACACCTTTTCATGGATAAAAGTGTTAATGTGAAGAAAGAAAACTTGTACTTAGCCCTTATTGAATTACATAATTGTAATTGGTTATTTATAACGTGCTTAATACCCAGAGGTTTCTAAGCACAGACCCAGGGATCGAACCTGTGTTGCTCCGCGGCGTCTTGCTTCCAAGGCGAGCGCGTTGCCCCCGAGCTATCCTTCCGAGATGTACCACTTTTGGGACCCAAACATTAGCAAGCATTAGCCAACCTATGTGTTCCCATAGCCTTGTTCTCATGTACTATGGACCTGGATGACCATTCCTAAAGTGTACGCTTTGGAAGAATGGAACAAAGGACTGAAGCAATTTCCTTGTCACATGTGGCGTCCACCCAGGAGGTAGCCTGGCCACCCATTTGTTTATTTTATATTTAAATGGACTAGGGCATGGGCTCCTGCAAACCACCAGAGATCTTTCAAAAAGCAAAATACAGACCTACACCCCTAATACTGTTCACAGATGATGCCGTTGTAATGGCTCAAATGGAGATGGACTTGGTGAGACTTCTGAGTTTGTTGGCTTCTCTGAAGAGCATAGCCCTCACTATTAGGAAAATTAATGTTATGTCAGGTGGTCAGAGAAAGAACACGCTCCCATTTACAGTAAAAATACAATCCCCTGGAGTTGGTCATGGGTTTTGGCTATTTGGGGATTCAGTTTGTGTCAATGTTAACTTGTGTGATACTGGTCACACATGTCTACACAAGGATGAATAGTCCACAGGGGCCATACAAAAAGCACAGGAACATGTCCATAAAAGCGGCCATTGCTGTGTACATAGCAAAAGCAGTGGCCCTGGTCATGTATGGGTTTGGAATTTGGCGTGTATGCACCTGTGAGTACTTTAATATGATTGAGATTTTGTTTTAATCAGTGTCAGTAACTCGGTATCTAATATAGTGATACATACTTTATTGTGGTATACACTTTTGGCATTTTGTCTCTAATTCATCTTGATCCCCTTTAGTGATTTGAATAGAATATTCAAACATCGAATATTTAGTCAGCCATTCTCTCTCTGATGAACTCATGACACTTTGACCTTCACAGGTTAAATCCCATCCATCTGATCCATGATTTTCCCCTCAATTAAGGGAAGAAAAACAACAGATCAGGTGCACAGGAAAAGCCGGACACAAATCTCATAATTCTCCTAATGATTGCCATCTTGCTGCTTTCTGGAAATCATAAAGGGTCAATGAGCGCACTACAAAGTCCACTTATCCGACTTTCCAGAGTTCTGCAGCTTCCAACAGTCCCTGTGAGAGGTGTAGGATCCTCAAATAATCCTCTAACCCGAATACAGCTACTTGCATTGAAGTCAGATCCTCTTTGGTTGATTCTTTTAACACTTACTTTGTTGAATATTAAAGAAAATCCAACTAGAAATTATATCAAAATATCCCCATCTTTCTTCCTTATTGCCTTGCAATGCTCTGAGCACAGCTTCCATTTCGGAATCTTTTCTCATTGTTTCTCACTCTGACTTCCCATTTTTCCTTTCTTCTCTGAAGTCTACCTCATGCTTGTATGATTATATTCCTTCCAATCTTATCAATATGATTCAGATCTTATATGTAGTTTCTTTTGATTAACTCCTCACTTCCTCAAGAGAATTTCCCAAACTATTTAAAAGAAAGTCAACTATCATCTCATCACCGCCCTATCCTTTTCCTTGGGAAGATTTTGGAAAGGTGTGTGGCAGAACACCTAGCCCGAAACCTCTGATGTCATGGTTTCATGTATGCTGCAGGTGTTTGACAATGCCCTTTGGATAGTGGACAACAGAGTGGTTTGCTAGCTCATTATTCTGGACCTATCATCGTATTTAACACAATTGACCATGAGGTTTTGTTAAACATATTATCCCTACTTTGTACGGTGGGTGTATCCTGGTGAGATTGGCCTCCTTCCAGTCTTCCTATGAGATTGCTCACAGTTTACACAGGTGAGTTTAGTCACAATCGGCAGCCTGTTCATACATGGTGTAGTGACTTAGGGTTCTATCAGATCACCCATGTTGTTCAAAATCTATGTGGAACCCCTGTGATATCTGATTGACAGGTGTGCCTCGAAGTGCATCAATATGCTGATGACACCCAATTATATTTTAGGGTATCTTTTCCAGCAGAGGTCCTCCGCCTGCAAGACTGCCTTTTTACTATCCCATATTGGATGTTTTTCTTTTCTCTGAAACACAATCCACAAAAGACTGTATTTCCTCTGGTTCATCCCCCACGCCCCTCAGTTTATATCACATATTCAAGAGTTTATTACCCCATGTATGATTTTAGAATCAGTCTTCCCTGGTGTCCTTCATAAAATCACTTGTTTCTTTCAAGAGGCTAGCTTATTTTTTTATTTACATATTTCTAGTTTATTCCAATTGTATTTTTAGTTGGATCCTCTTAGGAAGATCGAAGCATTTTTACCTTTTGCAGACTTATGTTGCAGAGGCCCCTGTTTTATCTCACCTGGACTGAGGTAAATACATCTTTTTGGGTCTCCAGCTTCTTCACTTGCCTCTTTGAATGTCAATGTACATTGTCCCTTTTTAAACATGCTCAATAATCTGCTCTGCCCCTTTGTGGTGCCAAAGGCGGTGCCCACTGACCAGGGCCGAATACCATGTTAATGGCCTGGAAGCATTCTAAAAATCTAAGGAATAACAAAACCCTTGAAATTCAAGGAAAAAACATTAGTTCCAAGCATGTTAAAGTGAGCAATAAATTGTAACAAAACCTTTGAAATTCAAGTAAAAAACCTTAGTTGCAGGGACGTTAAGGTGAGAACTTAATGTAACAAAACTCCTGAAATTCAGCTAAAGCTACCATAACTTTGCACCCCTGTTGCACAGCCTATGACCACAATGATGACATCACGGATCACATTTTGTTGAAATAAAATCATCCACCTGCGACTTAGGGAATTGTAATGGCAAGCTAAAAGGTGTTCCTAGCTGCTATGAACATGTACCAAATTTAAGAGTTGCCGAACTAGTGGGGCGGGGTATTAGGTATTTGGGGAATAAATTGCATGGTCTCAACTATTAAGCATTTTGTAAAAATGGTGGATAATTGCCAAACGGCCGTGAAACATGGTGCAGACTCAGCTTTTGTTTTATTAAATTCCCTGTGATTAGCCGAAGCAGAAAAAAAATATATATATATATATACATACATATATATATTATGGCAGTTATTAGTAAATCACAAAGTTTTTGACACATAACTATATTTTAGCCAAAATTTTACATGAAAACAAAAGGACATTGCAAATGGGAATTGCCATATGTCTGCTCCAGACTCCTCAACCAATCCATAGAGAGAGGCTGGACTTTGGGGGGGGAGAGAGAAGGGTAACTGGCCAATCCTCATTGCGAGACCTCCTGCAGAGAAGTGCCCAATTTTATGAACTTGATGGTCTCATCACTGGTATATAAAGTGAATGCACTAGGCGGAAGGGACAGAGCTGCTGAAATTTACCATCTGACAGCTGCAAGGAAACACCAAAGGAGATTGCTCAGATTGAATCTGGGTGGAGCTGTGTATTGCTTGAGGAGCCTAAAAAGCGGACTGGGCCCTACGGTGAATTGTGGGGACCATCCTTGAGAGTGGAGTGACCAGACCCCTGCCCTGTCATTGAAGAGAGTCCTGAAATGCAGCTGCCTTTCCTGGACTTTAAAGGCTTTCCATGTGAGTATAATTGAGCCAATTGAATCCAAAGGTGGGGGAATCTGCTTGCCTTAAATCTGTTCCCTTTATAGTGTTGGGAGGGGGGACTGTGTTAATCCTTAGTCTATTTAACCAATTAACGTGTCTGTCTGCTTATCTGAAGGAGACCAACTTTTGGACTGAAAAGCTTCTATGTTCCTGTATTTTTTTAATTCCGAGTTCAGCCTTGATTGCAGCCCCTGATTTCACACCTCCCCACTACATTCCGGTCATTCACCAGCTAGGGCCATTTGCCCTGCACAGAAATTAGCTTTCAACGACTCCCAGTCTGGGGGAAGTTAGTTTGCCACACCCTTTGCGGCAACACTTTAAAGCAGTTGTAAACAGCCGGATTGCAAGCCAGCTTTCAGTGGGGGAGTCCTTTGTGATATTTGCCCCAGAGCAAGCAAAAGGGTCTGCCTCTGGCCTACAGCAACTTTTTCAAGGAAACAAAGTGGGCTTTTCTTTTCAAATGTTTGCTAGTATTTTGCATGTGAACCATAATATACATTACTTTCTTTCAACACACACCTTGTCTTTTCCCTGAAATCTTTATGCTGGCAGTGGAACATTTTTCTCTTGTCTTGCTTTAAACATCAAACGCCCATGAAAAGTCATTTTGGTGTCAGTGTTTGAAAATCTTGCTTTTCATGTGAAAAGGGCCTTTGGATTTCTTCTGCCACTGCAAAATAAAAAGGCTGCTTTTCCTTTTGTAATGACAGGTAAGTCTTTTCACATAGCGCATCATTGTATTACATGCATAAACCCACACAGTTTGCTTCAATAGGACCAGGTTCTGTGTGAAGGTTTTTCTTATTTTCTTTGATGAAAGCTGCCAGGCCATGCTTCCCGTAGTCCTTCAGTTTCATTTATTTAGGGGCTTTGATTAATTTCCACAATATATATATATGGACTTAGCTTACATGCCAACATTATCCATTCCATCTGGGAAACTCTAGTCCAGTCTTGGTTTTAACTTTGCATTCTGGGACTTGTAGTGCTGGATTTATAGTAGGGAAATCCAGGATTACACGTCCCAGAATGCAAATTTAAAATCAGGACTGTACTAACATCTTCCGAGTGTAATGGATAATGCATGCATATACGAGTTAGTGCACATGCTCATTATAAAACAAACCTTGTGGGTGAAGAGTGTGCTGAAGGTCTGGGCGTCATAAGAAGATTCTGAGGGTTTACCCCACATCCCTTTTCATAGTACTTTTGTAACATGTTATCTTGCACAGCCTTGGCTTTGGTGTTTTTCCATCTTAGTTCCTGGGTGCAAGCTGCGGACAAGTAGTATGATCTTGTAAACATTCCCCTCACCAGAATCCTCTGCCTTGGAGAAAGTCCTACTGCTTCCACTTCAGATGGAAAGAGATGCCACTGCTTACTATAGCAAGGATGTGTATTTTATTTGTTAAGACAAACAGTCTGTGTGCTTATCTATCCTAATAATGACTCACAGGCGGGCAGGGATAGACTTACTGATTGGTTGCTCATATTATCCATTCTCTGTCACCCTGTGATCTCCTAAGCAGCCAATCAACCCGAATGAGTCATTCCCGATGAGGCCCTGCGTCAGTCAGCGTGGAATGGCTCCGTTCGAGCACTGAATCACTATGTTTGCTTTCTGTTATCATTCTATGAGGCAATGTCATTGTCAATACAGCCTCTCACCATCCGCATAGGAGAGGACATGAACTTTGCTCCCTACCCTGGGCGTGCAAATAAGATAAGGATGCTAAGGGCATTCTATTTGCAGAGGAGGAACTGGTGCCAAGCTGGCATGCTCCTATGACTGTGCACTACTTGCATCTGAACTGCACTCATCACATGGTCAGTCTCTGAGCATGTACTGGCTGTTGCAATACGGCATCTAGGTCTTTCACAGTGACAGTAGCAGACTTGATATGATTTTCTATCGAGACAGAAATTTCTATCCAAGTTATGTTCTGACTGAGCAAGCCCCTATGCATCTGCAACCTCTTCTCAGAGATCAGCCTACAATCGAGGACGGTTCGTCTGCTTTGAGCTAAATTCGGGCTGACTCAAGCAGAAGACAAGTACAACCAACCAACCATACATGCACTGCAGGTAAATTGCACGCATTAACCTTCGCCATATAAACCGCAGTAGTTTTGCGTCAAGGGCAGGGGAAGGGGTCGTCACTGGCTGAACATGTTCTGGTTTCAAGATGTGCACAATGTCATGTCATATCCTCTGGGCTAAATGACATGGCCACGCCTGCGCCTCCCCTCCCTGTGTCTCGCTCCAGTTTAACGCCTTCTCATTGGCCGTCTCTTCCTTCCTCTATGCAGAGCCCTTGATCTCATTCTCGCCCAGGCTCTCCTTCCGCCTCAGCCTGTTGTTGTGTATAGGCTGAGTAGTGTGGGCTCGCTTTGCTCTTCTTACCAGATCCCTACCTAAATAATAAATCACAGACCAATTATGTTTATGGAAAAGTTGTAGGCCGTAGGCATTTTATTTTCTTACAGAAAATACAAAACAACAAAAATCAATACACTGCCATATGCTTTTGGGCACCTTGAATCCAGTCTCAAAGTTGCCCAAGGCTCCTCCTGAGTCTTTGTTATCCCTGGGCCTTCGTTCCTGGGCACATGCCGCCAAACCTGAGCGGGTGTTATTCGTGCCTGTTCAGGTCCCCCCCAAAAGCACCCTACCTAGAACCCCGTTCCTGGAGTGCCCTAAAAATGTTGTCGGAAAAAAAACCCATCCCCTTCCTTGATAGGTGTACCCCATCCTGGTGAAACATATTCGGATTGTTCCGGTGTAGTCCATGTTTTATGAAGTGTAACCCTGTGCTCTTGCAGTATTTTTCTACTGCTTTATTTAGTTTCTGTCTGGCTATTTCGAATCTGTGCCTCCTCTGTGCCCCATACCATACCCTTCTTGGTATTATTTCCGACATGAAAATCTCGGTTTTCCACCAACTGTGGGCTATGCTATGTAGCGACTCGCAAATGTTCCTCTGTAATTTACCCCTATTTGTGTTGTGCTCACTAGGTCGTTCCCCCTGTGGTGTATAACCAGGTACTCGGGGGGGGGGGGGTCCCTGAAACCTATCAGTTCCGACAGCCTGTTGTGAATGTCCTCCCAGTGCATCCCTGGGAGGCCCCCACCAGGATGTAATTGTGTTTTTGAAATGTAGTCCTTGCTTCACTTCCTCCAGCCACCTGCCTGCCCAGGTCACGAAAGAGTGCCCCACTATCCATGCCGATTTGTAGGGTCCAGCCTCTATGGAAACGGGGGAGATAAGCGTTTATATCAGTTCCTCCCTTGTGTATTTTTTAAAGCATTGCGACTTCCATCCCCCAATCCCTTTCACTCCCTTTGCTCCCAGGCCCCCCGCCCATGCAGAGGTTGCCGCCCCTATCCTGAATGAGTGTGTTCCAAATTCGGCTGGATCCCATCCTGCTTTTGCCACCGCCTGTTTTAATACCGCCTGAAACTGGTACCTGCTGAGTGCACTGCCGTCCCTATGTATTAATAGCTGCCCATTGACCTCTGGTCGGAGATCTAGGAATTCTTGGGTGATGCATCTGGGACCGTGGTCCTTCTCTATGATGCAATTGAGGTCTATTGCACTCCCATTCCCCGTTTGG
Organism: Ambystoma mexicanum; assembly: GCF_040938575.1. Lineage (NCBI taxonomy): Eukaryota > Metazoa > Chordata > Amphibia > Caudata > Ambystomatidae > Ambystoma > Ambystoma mexicanum. The sequence goes on from NC_090936.1 coordinate 919,136,381, forward strand.
TCTGTTTTAGATTTCTTTAACATTATAGACATCCCCTTGTTTCCCCTACTAATGTCCCTCCTTGCCAGGCTGTCTCCTGCCACCGTATTACTGGCCACCAGCTCCCCTACCCTGAAAGCCCCGTAATATGCCAGCGCGAATGCTGCCCTGAACAGCGCGGTTTCGTACGCGCAGCTGCATGTATCTCGTACTTTTGACAGAATGAACAACTTCCCAAAGTTCACCGGCCTTCTGCTATCTGGTTTCTTCCCCTCTAATTTAGCCCATCCTCTTTCAGCATATTTTATTCTAGCGCTGTCGTTGGGTCCGGTTTGCCTGCCACTTTTGTGGTATATGCCACCGCCGCTAGGTGCGCTGCCGCCCAGCTTTTCTTTTTTTCCTTTGGCAAATGCCCCTTGGAGAAATTCACACATTTTTTCATTTTTTTGTTTTTTATTTTTATTTTTTATTTTTTACACCTCTTGCACACCTGTTTCCACCAACACATCTTTTCCTTGCTTTTCGTACTGCTTACCCGTTTTGTACGTTAAGGCGTTCCTGGTCAGTTTGTCAATGACCCGTTCCGTTCTCCGTGTTTCTCCCACTTCTTTAGAGTCGACCTTGTAGCCAACCGTGCTTCCCCTTCCAGTGCTTCCAACAGGACCCATGCCTTCTGCGGCGTGGACGTTCTTTCCCTTTTTGCATCTGGCCTCAGCTCCCTGAACCTTTCCCCCCATTTTTGTAGGGCGTTACTGGCCAGCTTTTCTGTGACCCGTGCTTTCCATGGGACCCATGCCTTTTTTGGCGTGGGCGTTTTCTCCCTTTTGGTTCCAGTCGACCTCCTGGCTAACCTTTTCATTATTTCCGAATTTCCGATGCTTATTCTTGGAACCCGCCTTTCCCGGTATGGGCGTTCTTTTCCTGCCATACACGTGGCCATATTTTTCTTTTCTATTCAGCTTCATGGCTAACTTTTTCATTATTTACGGTGCTTATTCGTGGAACCCATGCCTTTTCCAGTATGGGCGTTATTTTCCTGCCATAAACGTGGCCCTATTTTCCTTTCCCAGTCAGCCTTATGTCTAGCCTTTCCATTATTTCCGATGTTTATTCATGGAACCCATGCCTTCCCTGGTGTGGGCGTTCTCTGCCGTACGGTTGCCTACTATTGCCCCCGAGCCATCTTTACCTCATGGTTGATATGCGACTGCCATATAACTGCTCTTATTGACCACTTTGGAATTCCCCCTTTTCGGCCCTTCTGCTTCTGCTCCATGCTCCCAGCTATGTTTTCCCGATATCTCCCGTGCCACCCCCTTGAGCCGTTGGTGGTATGTTACTTTGCCGTCCTCTCTGTGTCCCCTATTGACTGCCCCAAAGGTCCTGTTCCCCTGACCTTAAACGATTCCTTGTTGTTATTATTGTATCCCGTTGCTGTACCTGTCTTTTCTTCTATCATTATTTTCCCATTATGCCTGTTGCCCTCCAGAACTGTGGATCGTGTGTTTATCTTTTACTCCGTTAAACATTTACCCTCTCTCTCCTTACCTAGTAACCCTTCCCATTTTACCCATTCTTCCAGGGGGTCCCTCTCTTCCTCTTCGCTGCTCTCTCCCTCGATTGTGGAAACCCCTTCCTCCCTGTATTTATCCGGCTTTCTCCCCTTCCTGTCCCTGGTTCTGGGCAACTTACCCATACCAGCGATGCCTGAGCTTAACCTCTTTACCATTTACTTCCAATTTTTCTTCTGTCCTGGTGGTAGTGCCCCCTCTCCTGCCGCCGGGCTCCTCACTCAGCAAAGGCGACATTTTCCTTTGCCCTGTCCTCCTTCCATACGCCCAGTACCCCTTCGGCCACCAAACACTTTTTCTGCCTTCTCGGCCCAACTGCTGCATTCCTTTTGCCCTCTTTGCTCTTACCTCAGCCATTTTCTTCTCGCCTTACCCTGCTTCTTTCCACATCACTGCGCGTGGAGCGGCACCCCTGATACAACGTGCCACGACGTGTTACCGGCGGGTGGTCACCGTGGGCACCCCTGTTCACCCCACCGGACGACCCCCCCAAATCTCCCTTGCAACGCCCCGCAATCTGCGGTGCAACCAAAACCTTGGCCGCACTTTTCTGATCACCAGCGATTAGAGAAACTCCAGGTGCTCATATTAAGAGCAGATTTACATTTTACTTCAACGTTGGCAAGCTACCAATGCCGTGTGCCTTCCTCCTACGTCTGCCACATAGCTGCCCATACAAGCATTGACCTCTTTGCTGCGCAGCCGCTAGAGAGCATATCTCCACAACCCCTTTGTAGTTCGTAGCTGCGACCCTACAGTGGTCCTTGCGCACCCGACAATGTGTTACCCAGGGCCAGTGGCGTTAATTAAATCCCCAAAGTGCTCTCACACCGCTCGACATTTTCCCTTACAAGAGGCTACCGCGGCACCCAGCGCTGAAGTCCCGCTTTCATCCCTCGTATTACTCTGCACCTTACCTGACTGGCTGCCACCATATTGCCGCTGCGCTGGAACCCCGAGACGACTGGAACCCTTCCTCTTCTGTTGTAGCATTGGGCGACATCGATCCGCGTTATGCTTCCTTACTCAGCTGGCATTTCCAAACCGGTTCCTTCTCCCTTGTCCAGGTCCCAAAACGCTTACCCGAACGAGGTGAGCGTCTTGCCTGGTTGCCCATTCACTGAAATCCTGGGCCCTTCTTGCCATTTCTTCCACTCTCCTTCTTGTCTGACTTCCTTCTTTCTGCAGGGCTGACCTCATCAGAGACTTCCTTGACTTCCTTGAAAACACTAGCTTCCTTTAACTTTGATGCTTTCCTTCTGATGGGCCTTTCCCACGTTGCTTCTTCTAAATACTAAGCTTGGCTGTGTTGCTTTAATGTTTTTGACTTAGGCCATGCCCCTTTGTTTGCCGTGTCTATGTAGACAAACAAACTTGGTTCGCGGGCTTCCTCTGTTGTCCTGCCTTCTCCTTGCGGCTGTGCGGGCTGGTCGTTGCACCCTGCTTCCCGCCTCCTCATGGTACTTGCTGCGCCAGTGGTTTTCTTCTCACGGTTCTGCCAGGCTGGTCGCCGCACCGGCTGCCTGCTTCCCCAATGAACTTATTGCTCCAGCGGTTTTCCCCCACGACTGCCCGCTCTCCAACACGGTCGGTGAAACAATGCCTCATGTTCAAGCGAGCAAAAACAGTGAGCCCGCAAGAGCAAACGTTTTTGCCTGTATGTTAAAAGGAGACTTAAAACAGTGAGCCCGCCAGAGCAAACGTTTTTCCTTCCCCTTATCCAGGCACTAAGAGCCTATCCGAGAGAGGTGAGCGCCCATGAAAAGTCATTTTGGTGTCAGTGTTTTAAAATCTTGCTTTTCATGTGAAAAGGGCCTTTGGATTTCTTCTGCCACTGCAAAATAAAAAGGCTGCTTTTCCTTTTGTAATGACAGGTAAGTCTTTTCACATAGCGCATCATTGTATTACATGCATAAACCCACACAGTTTGCTTCAATAGGACCAGGTTCTGTGTGAAGGTTTTTCTTATTTTCTTTGATGAAAGCTGCCAGGCCATGCTTCCCGTAGTCCTTCAGTTTCATTTATTTAGGGGCTTTGATTAATTTCCACAATATATATATATGGACTTAGCTTACATGCCAATATTATCCATTCCATCTGGGAAACTCTAGTCCAGTCTTGGTTTTAACTTTGCATTCTGGGACTTGTAGTGCTGGATTTATAGTAGGGAAATCCAGGATTACACGTCCCAGAATGCAAATTTAAAATCAGGACTGTACTAACATCTTCCGAGTGTAATGGATAATGCATGCATATACGAGTTAGTGCACATGCTCATTATAAAACAAACCTTGTGGATGAAGAGTTTGCTGAAGGTCTGGGCGTCATAAGAAGATTCTGAGGGTTTACCCCACATCCCTTTTCATAGCACTATTGTAACATGTTATCTTGCACAGCCTTGGCTTTGGTGTTTTTGCATCTTAGTTCCTGGGTGCAAGCTGCGGACAAGTAGTATGATCTTGGAAACATTCCCCTCACCAGAATCCTCTGCCTTGGAGAAAGTCCTACTGCTTCCACTTCAGATGGAAAGAGATGCCACTGCTTACTATAGCAAGGACATGTATTTTATTTGTTAAGACAGTCTGTGTGCTTATCTATCCTAATAATGACTCACAGGCGGGCAGGGATAGACTTACTGATTGGTTGCTCATATTATCCATTCTCTGCCACCCTGTGATCTCCTAAGCAGCCAATCAACCCAAATGAGTCATTCCCGATGAGGCCCTGCGTCAGTCAGCGTGGAATGGCTCCGTTCGAGCACTGAATCACTATGTTTGCTTTCTGTTATCATTCTATGAGGCAAAGTCATTGGCAATACAGCCTCTCACCATCCCCATCGCATAGGAGAGGACATGAACTTTGCTCCCTACCCTGGGTTTGCGAATAAGATAAGGATGCTAAGGGCATTCTATTTGCAGAGGAGGAACTGGTTCCAAGCTGGCATGCTCCTATGACTGTGCACTGGTTGCATCTGAACTGCACTCATCACATGGTCAGTCTCTGAGCATGTACTGGCTGTTGCAATACGGCATCTAGGTCTTTCACAGTGACAGTCGCAGACTTGATATGATTTTCTATATAGGCAGAAATGTCTATCCAAGATATGTTCTGACTGAGCAAGCCCCTATGCATCTGCAACCTCTTCTCAGAGATCAGCCTACAATCGAGGACGGTTCGCCTGCTTTGAGCTAAATTCGGGCTGACTCAAGCAGAAGACAAGTACAACCAACCAACCATACATGCACTGCAGGTAAATTGCACGCATTAACCTTCGCCATATAAACCGCAGTAGTTTTGCGTCAAGGGCAGGGGAAGGGGTCGTCACTGGCAGAACATGTTCTGGTTTCAAGATGTGCACAATGTCATGTCATATCCTCTGGGCTAAAGGACATGGCCACGCCTGCGCCTCCCCTCCCTGTGTCTCGCTCCAGTTTAACGCCTTCTCATTGGCCGTCTCTTCCTTCCTCTATGCAGAGCCCTTGATCTCATTCTCGCCCAGGCTCTCCTTCCGCCTCGGCCTGTTGTTGTGTATTCTATGCCCCGCTTTCCTTTCTTTCCTACTCTTTTCCCTCGCCCTGCCAGTTATAAGACCCCTTTCGTTGTCCTTCCGCATGCTGGGTCTCTCTGACCAACTCTTTCTGCAGTTGATCGCACGCCGTTCTCTCCTCTCCCCTTCTCCCAACCTGACGTACTCCATTCTCGCTGCCCTTCTCTACACCGCCCCCACGACCCCCTCCATCCCTGCCGCTGTGTCTGTCTCTCTACCCCCTCGCTCATCTTCCTCCCTGCCCTCCTCTTTTCCTTTCCCCACAACAGGTTACCATGACAACTTATATTTCAATTTCTCCACTTGTCTATTTTTAGATGCGCGGTTTAGGGAAGAAAAAAGTCGCAAAGCATAAATACTAAATACCACCGTGATCGTCCAAAAGCAGGCGCGAAACCATTGCCTTTCCCCCCGCGTGCAGACTTTAAAAGCTGCAGATGGTTCCAATCGCGCCTTCCTCCGGGGGGTTGCAGGAAGCCAAGGTCGCGCGCGCAGCTTCGCGAGCCCCGTCACGCGCGCATGTCTCGAAGGGGGAACACCTAGCGCCCTGAAAAGAGCCTTTCGGAGACCGGCAATGGGAATTCCCACCCACGGCTCCAGAGCGTTGCGTCTGTTCTTCTGAAGATAGGCCAATGGGGCCTGTCATTGGAATAAAGGCAGCACGCAGTTGCCTTGAATGCGTTGAACATAGTGGCCCACGTGTGAACTGACATGCACACCTACACAGCCACCAGCTCGCCGCTCTGCACTGCGTGCACCTGATTTAAAAGTAAACAGCTTTCGGAGTTGTAACCCCACCCGCCACAGGGTTCGGGAAACGTTTTCTCAGTGAAGGTTTCATTTGAGAAACAACACCTCCAGCGTCACACCGTCCACAGTTACTCAAATAGAATCGTTTTGATATAGAAAACCGCAGCAAGTTGCCACCAACACACCTACTACACGGAAGTCATTGACATGGAGGAGAGAGTCCGTAGGTGCAGAAGTGACAGCGTTGCCGCTCTGCCCCCTCTCTCACGGGAAGCGCGCGCCTGCTTCAATCTAACAACACTCTACTGAGAAGAGGTCCCCAGCCTCGGCTCTCCGAAGTGCCACAGGGAACCAATCGCGCTCCTTTAGGATAAGGATGGGGACAGTGGTGCCAGGTTCTGGGGCCCCAGTTAAACCAAGCACCACAGGCAACCAACAACATTCTTTCAACATCAGGATAGGGACAGTGGTGTCAGGTTCTGGACCCCCAGTTCAACCAAGTGCCACAGGCAACCAACAGCATTCCTTCAACATCAGGATAGGGAAAGTGGTGCCAGGTGCTGGACCCCAAGTTAAACCAAGTATCACAGAGAACCAATAGCGCTCCTTTAGCATAAGGATAGGGAAGGCTGCCCTACGTTCTAGAGCCCAGTTTACCCAATTGTCCCAAAGAACCAATAGTGCCCTCCTGCATCAAGACAGGGAAGGCAGTGTTAGGTTCAAGATGCCTAGCGTACCCAAGTCCCACAGGAAACCAATAGCATTCCTTCAACATCAGGATAGGGACAATGGTGTTAGGTTCTAGATACCCAGCATCCCAAGTACCATGGGGAACCAATGGTGCTCCTTCTTCATCAGGACAGGGAAGGTAGTTCTAGATCCCCAGTTTACCCAAAGTGCCAAAGGCAACCAATAGCATTGCTTCGGCTTTAGGAGAGGGAATGAAGTTCTAGATCCCTGTTCACTCAAGTACAAGAGAGAACCAAAAGTGCTTCTTTAGCATAAGGATAGTGAAGGCAGTTCTAAATTCCCAGTTTATCCAAGTGCCTACAGAACCAAAAGTGCTCCTCTGGCATTATGATAGGGGGCAGTGCTAGGTTCTCGATACCCAGCATCCCAAGTGGCACATGGAACCAATAGCACTCCTTCTGCATTAGGATGGGGGGGCGGGGTTACATTCTAGAGCCACTGCATGCCCAAGTGCCACAGGGAACCAATGGCCCTCCTTTGGTATCAGGATAGGGAGGAGCGTTCTAGATCTGCAGTTTGCCCACATGCCACAGGGAATCAATAGGGCTCCTTCAGCATCAGGATAGGGATGTTGGTTCTGGGTTCTAGATACCCAGCATCTCAAGGGCCACAGGGAACCAATAGCGCTTCTTCTGCCTCAGGATAGGGGGTGCTACGTGCTAGAGCCTCTTCATGCCCATGTTCCACGGGGAATTAATGGCCCACCTTTGGCATCCTGATAGAGAGGCCAGTGCTAGGTTCTAGATCCCCAGTTTATCCAAGTTCCACAGGAAACCAATAGCACTCATTCAGCCTCAAGATAGGGGGCTGGTGCTAGGTTCAAGCACCTCTGCATGCACAAGTGCCACAGGAAACCAATAGTGCTCTTTCTGCACTAGGATAGGGAAGGGCGGGCTAGTTTCTAGATCCCTAGCTTACAGAAGTGCCACCAGAAACCAATAGCACTCCTTCAGCATCAAGATAGGGGGCTGGTGCTAAGTTCTAGAACCTCTACATGTGCAACTGCCCCAGGAAACCAATAGTGTTCTTTCTGCACTAGGATAAGGAATGCCAGGCTAGTTTCTAGATCCCTAGCTTACAGAAGTGCCACCAGAAACCAATAGCACTCCTTCAGCATCAAGATAGGGGGCTGGTGCTAAGTTCTAGAACCTCTACATGTGCAACTGCCCCAGGAAACCAATAGTGTTCTTTCTGCACTAGGATAAGGAATGCCAGGCTAGTTTCTAGATCCCTAGCTTACAGAAGTGCCACCAGAAACCAATAGCACTCCTTCAGCATCAAGATAGGGGGCTGGTGCTAAGTTCTAGAACCTCTACATGTGCAACTGCCCCAGGAAACCAATAGTGCTCTTTCTGCACTAGGATAAGGAATGCCAGGCTAGTTTCTAGATCCCTAGCTTACAGAAGTGCCACCAGAAACCAATAGCACTCCTTCAGCATCAAGATAGGGGGCTGGTGCTAAGTTCTAGAACCTCTACATGTGCAACTGCCCCAGGAAACCAATAGTGTTCTTTCTGCACTAGGATAAGGAATGCCAGGCTAGTTTCTAGATCCCTAGCTTACAGAAGTGCCACCAGAAACCAATAGCACTCCTTCAGCATCAAGATAGGGGGCTGGTGCTAAGTTCTAGAACATCTACATGTGCAACTGCCCCAGGAAACCAATAGTGCTCTTTCTGCACTAGGATAAGGAATTCCAGGCTAGTTTCTAGATCCCTAGCTTACAGAAGTGCCACCAGAAACCAATAGCTTTCCTTCTGTATTAGGATAGGGAAGGCAGTGCTACTTCCACAGCGGTGCGCGTAGTGTGCGAGTGTAGAGTACAGCAGGGGTTCATTAAGGTTGTGTGTGAGTGCTGGGTAGTGCAGTGTGAATGGAGCAGGATGTAATGTGAGTTCAGTTGTGATGCAATAAGAGTGATGAAAGGTGCAGTCATGTCTGCAAGCACTTTGACTACAATACTGGGAGATAACTGCTATGCCTTCCATTTGAGTTGCTTCTGTGGGCATTGTACTTGCTGTGCCATTTGAGCCGTGTAGAGTGGAGTGTCAGCATAGTGCAACCCAGTCCGAGTGGACGCAGTACGATGTGAATCCAGGGTTCTGTGGTGCACTGCGAGTCTTAAGCTGCAGCCAAGAGAAAACCGTGCAGTGCAGGCCCCCTCTACGCTGCCCCTGCCAGCTGAGCAAGGAAGCTGACAGTATCAAGTTGCGCTTCCAAATTGAAAAGCTGTGCTCCCTAATGTGGTATATCCACTTCCAACCATGGCAACTTTCATGTGCACAGAGTATGACTATGTTATACATGAAATGATTGTGAAATGAAGACTCATCCACAATTTACCACTGCCGGGAAAGTCATTTCAGTGGCATATGCAGCCTTTTGGCTATGCTATGTGTAGTGGTCCGCTATTCTGAGTTTGCTGAGCACCTGGTGTCGTGTGGCACAGGGCGGAATGTTGCGTGAGCTTGTAATCACGCGTCAAAGGGAATGTGGGTGTTTGCTTGTCTGTACAGCGCACTGTGTTATGATGTTGTCTAGTGTATCAATCCCTATTTTGAGGCTGTGCTTTTCAACAGCGTTTGATATCGACGGCGATCACGGTATCAGAGGGGATGTGTGCGTTCGTATGTATGACAGCGCATTCTAGTATGATTTTGTCTGGGGTATCAATCATTGTTTTATGAGCGTATCACTCTTTTTGAGTATTATTGGGCAGCTAGACTTTGTGTGGTGCCCTAACTGCCTCTTAAAGGATGTTAGGGAGGTGAACCCTATTGTAGTGTTTTGAGGAACTAATCCCCGAAGGGGCTACACCCTACTTAAGTGTCGTTGGGGAACTAAGCCCGTGGCATTTTAGGGAACGAAACCCTGCTGAGTTATTGGGGAACTAAACCCTGTGGTGTTTTGGGGAACTAACCCCTGCTGAGTTTTTGGGGACTTGAACCCTGTAGTGTATTGGGGACCTAAACCCTGCTGTGTTGAAGGGGAACCAAACCCTGCTTTGTTCTAGGGGAACCCTACCGTTTTATAGGGGAACTAAGCCCTGTTGTGTTATAGGGGAACTAAGCCCTGTTGTGTTTTGGGGAACTAAACATTGCTGTGTTGAAGGGGAACTAAACCCTGTTGTGTTATAGGGGAACTAACCCAGTTGTGTTATAGGGGAACTAAGCCCTGTTTGGTTTTGGGGAACTAAATCCTGCTGTTTTATAGTGGAACTAAACCCCGTTGTGTATTAGGGAACTAAACCCATTATAGGAGAACCAAACCCTGCAGTGTATTGGGGAACTAAATCCTGCTGTGTTATTGGGGAACTTAACCTCTGAGTGTGTTGGGGAACTAAACCCCATTGTGTTATTGGGGAACTAAAAACCCTGTGCGTGGATCGTAGTGTTTAGTACATGGCGGCATGTGGCATGGCTTAACTGTAGTGGTGGTAAATTGACTTGTGACTGGGGTTAGCACAGGTTTGTTTATGATCCCTTTTTGTGGCACCCTACGCGTGTGATTGGAGCTATGTTATTACAGTTGCATAGCAACGAGGCTTTTCGGTGTCCGCTGCTATGCGCCGTGACCGACCTGAAAGTGTACACATGTGTTGGGAACTAGTGTTTAGAGAGGGCTGGTGATACTCTTGTGACCTGCAGGTTTTTGGTCTTATGCTCTCGGCGTTGTCACCTTTGTGACCTTCTGAGTGGTTGTTGCATGAGTGACCTTCGGGTTCTTCTGGTTGGCTGTCAGGGTGTGTTGTTTACTAAAGACCTTCGTGCTCTCATTATTTGGGGGTTCAGCGTTTTTACTGCCTGTCTGTGCACTGTGTTAAGTGTCTACTGGGGAAATCGTTTTTGGTTTCCTTGGGCTTCTGGTTCTTGTCTTGCAGGGGAGGCCATTGGCTCGGTGTCATCAACGGTTCATTTGCAGGGATTACTGTGATTTTCTTGTGTATGGTTGATATTGTTTTGTTAGGAAGTCTTTTTCATGCCCAGAGGGGTCACTGTATGGTGTGTTTCATCTGCATTGCCGCTTTTAACGTGTTTTTCTGTCCTTGTGAGAGGAGTCTGTATGTTGCTTCACGGTGACATGGGTCTGAACTGTACATAGTTTAGAGGTCGTTCAGGAGTGTGTGTGCGTTGTGGTAGGAGTCTCTGTTTAAGTGGTTGTAAGCATTTCAAACCCCTTAAGTGCCGGGCTATTATGCAAGTCTATGCAAAAAGGACTCGCATACTCGTCCTTGGCACTTAAAAGGATGTGTTTGGTGGATGCCCGGTCGCTGTGGTTGGTGGGTGAAGGGGCGTGTTCCTTTTTTTTTAATGTGTTATATAAAGACGTCTCCTTGTTGGGTGGTTTGAGACCCTCATTTAGAAGTTGTTCTTTGGTTGTGGTTGTTTTTGAGGCGCTATGTTTTCCCTCCTGTGGAGATGTCAAGTTTGCACTGTTTGTTCTTTCCGTTCGTAAGGGGGGAGGTGTGATGCGGTCAGCTATTCTGAGTATGCTGAGCGCGTGATGTCATGTGGGCACAGGGTGGAATGTTGTGTGAGCTTGCAGGTAGACGTTCTGCAGGAGACGGGTAGGAATACCGGCAGAGCATAGCCTGGCTGGCAAATGTGCCCGTTCCATCTGGTGCCCTGCGAGGCACATCTATCTGGCTGTGACAATAAAGGCAACTTGGACCACTCACCTGGAGTCCGTGGTCTCATTCCCCCACTTGGGTGCACTGGTTTTGCCATAACACTATGCTGTCAACTCTTAGGGCCTCATCACGAGTTTGGCGGTAACCCTTAAATCCGGCGGTAGCGCTATTACCGCCGGATTTAAGGGTCCACCAAATCAGGGCTTCGGCGGATTTCTCCCCAGCTCTGAGCTGGGGGGAAATCCGCCAAAAATGTGCACTCATACCGCCGGCGGGAAATCCGCCGTCGGTATGAGCGTGAAATTTACCCATTGAGCCCAATGGGGAATGGGGCATTCCCGAATGGGCTCAATGGGGAATGGGGACTTCCAATACCGCCAAACCCGTGATCCGTCGCTAATAGCTCCGTGGGGTTTGGCGGTAGGGCGGATAGCGCCAGCACTATCAGCGCCGGCGTTACCGCCCAACTCGTGATGAGGCCCTTACTCTGGTACCCGGGGTTCCAGCACACCTGTGAACCGCTGTTGGGGAACAATGGGCGCATCTCTCTGTGAACGTGAGCACTTAGGTGCAGGCTTAAAGGCCGGTATGATTAGCGGAGTAAAAAATGGACATTAACATGTTTATGGCTGCTGTGTGCAACAGGCGATGACCAAGCTGGTTCCATTCATTGCAGATTCATAGCTGTCAAGTTCATTTTGAAGGACTATGGAAGTAAGAAGGTTGTTTGACTTTTTGTTGTGACATGGCATTGCAGAATGTTCTGCGACTTCACTTGTGCCACAGTTTTACCATCGCTTAGTTGGAAATGAGAAAAAATCAACCCATTGGCACGCAACCAACATTCCCCCTTTGCCAACACAACAAACACAGAGCATAAAGACGTCACCGGCCAGGTAAGAAGCATGGCAGCAAAAAAACGGGCATTTAAGCATTGCATGTGGGAGAATCCCCAGCTACGCAGCCAGCGCACTGTTGGCCTGGATGTCTCAACCAGCCTGATGGTTGCATTTGTACTCACCTGCACCACGCTTCCAATTCATCTTGAAGTAAACAAAATGTTTTAAATTGAGGCCAGCAATTCAGCGTTATGACCGACGAGACGGGAATGCTAAATCCACAGGCCAGACTCCTCCTCCAAGCAAGCACCATCAAAGCATCAATGAACTCTACTGGCAAGAGACCCCTTCTCTAGCAAAGACTAAGCATGGAACAACCCGAAACGATGACAGTTGCCCGGACAACCAAACACACGGAGGACAGCTCCTCATGATAGCTATAAACATATGAAGATGTGCACAAAATACAGGTCTGACACAAATGCTGGGTACCAGTAAACTATCTCATCACTAGACACATGATCAGAATTGAACCAAGACATTGCACATGTACAAAGTCATGGACCACCTATGTGATAAAGGATTAATTCAGAAAAAGCAAGTCAGGCTTTCTAAGACACTGTAATTAACCATTGAGCCTAAATTCTAAATGGTGCAGTGAGTGATGGCCAGTAGATCTGCCAAGAGGTATTGAAATCACCACTTTGCCATGCATGTGGGACAGGTACAGAATTTAAGGTTTTGGGTGGTCAGGGCAATGTGGATATGCTACCCACCATACCCCTAGTCGTGATTTGCACCTATCAATATATAAAGCCCACTGTGTTCCTGACTCCCTTGGGAGTCCCTAGTTTCTATCACTAAGTGTCATATAGATATAGAAACACCTATAAGCATATGGGTGGGGCTCTGGAAGACCAGATAATCAATGTCTCCACAGATATGCATGGATTCCTTGTGCTGTAGCAAATACTGTGCCACCAGAGACTTATCCATATTGCCCTGCACCTCCCTGATAATGCCCAACAAAGCCGAAACACGTGTCAGGGTTTGCTGGGGCTACTCCTGTTCAGATAAATGCCTGGCATTGTGGCTATGGACTGTCCTTGTGGGTGGAATCGGAGTGGTGTGCACATTTATATTTCTTTACTGCTGTAGTACAGAGCTAAATCACGATTGTAGACCCCTGTGAGTCAGTACCATCCCACAGACAGCTGCTTTTGCCTTGCTAATTCTCATGAGATGGCCGTTCAGATTTTTACCAAATACAGATGTTAATTCTTATGGAGGGATTTTGGCCGGGGAAACGGAATGGTACCCTGCTCAAGTATGGTTGTGCCCTCCTCTAAAGTAAGCCAGACACAAAAGCTTTAGTGTCTCTCGTCAACAAGATGCCTCTGATTTGCAGTTCGTACGAGCATACTGCAGATGAGGTAGGACTTTCCTAGTTGGAGGAGATGTGAAAGAGGATAGTGACCTTACCCGTGCTGCCCTGGAAGAGTAGGGATCCTCAAAGAGTGCCCAGATCCGTGGTTTCCAACGCCTCCAGCGCCCAGCCTTCCCTTCTGGGCCGCCAAGAACATCCTCAAAACCAAGCCTCTTGTCCAGTTCCTCTTCTTCAGGGTCAGCTCCCAGACCGGTGGGATCACCCCCAATGAGGTCTGGGGTTTCAAAGATGTCGAGGGCCTCCTCAGCATCGCGGTGCTGGCGGTATGTCATCCAGCAGCAAGGCTCGACATCAGTCTCATCAATGCCCCAGAAAGCCAACTCCTCCTCAAAGAGGGGACCGCACACATCCGCAGGACAATGCAACTTGCCTGTGCGGTAATAGTTGAGAACATAGGCAAAGACTCCTGGGTGGCGGTCAAAGAAGAACTCATTGGTTCTGGATGATGGGGGGCTTGGAGGATCAAAGCAGGCCGGGACCAGCTGCTGCTCCAGATCCCCTGACTCGCTCTGGGCCTCTGAGGCGAGCAGGGCCAGCCGGGTCCCAGGGAGTGTTTTTAGTGTGTTCCGGTAGGTCTCGTGCCGGGTGCCCCCAACGTTGAGGATTATCCTCTCGTTCTCGTCGATCTTGCCCATCTCTCTGGATCAGACATGACTCGGGTGAGAGATCAAGAAACCGGGGTTGGAATAATTGAAATCCAGATTCTAAAGAAGATAAAACCAAAAAAAAGTCAAATAAAACAAAAATATATGGACTTTAGCATGCTACTTCAAATTACCTCTCCTAAGCTACCCTTTGGATTCGTGTCCTTACCTTCTGTCGGTTATTGCCCTTATTCATTTTTAATATCTGAGCTCTCAGTCTTCCTTCATCTGCCTCGAGGTGTGTTCTCTTATCTGGCATTTGACTTTGTTTTATTGTATTAGGGGCATGGTATGGCATGCTTGCTGGTAATCTAATAATTGAAAGCAAGCCTGGAGTCATTCAGCGGGCACCCTTGGCGGGCACCCTGCCAAGTTCTTGATTTGTTATTCAGATTGCACACACTGGGAACTCTGCTCTTCGCAAGAATAACCTTGTTATTTCTCATGTCATTTCAATTCCCCTTCCCAGCTAGCTCTTTCGATCCCCTTCTCTCTGCACCCTCCATGCCCTTTCCATCCGGCTCCCACTCGCGCCCTCCCCACACATGCACACACATTCCCTGCAGACATGAAACAGTGGTGGTGATCAAAGGGAGTGACAGGCTTGCCTGCAGGAGACCCCTCCTTATCGCCCCCCCTTCCCTGGCTGTCTCCTTGGGGTGCTCTCAGACTGTCTGACTCAGAGGGGGCGGCTGTAGCTGCCGCAGCCTGTTGGGAATCTTTTCGCGGCTCTGACAGCTGTTGCTTTTTTTAGGCGACAAAAGAAACCAAAACGCATGCACACTCGCGTGGAAAGGGGGCGATAAATGGCGAATTGTAAATTGTCACTTGGGAAAAGTGAGAAGCAGAGAAGGAATGTGCAGACGGGATGGGTGTACCTTACCTTAATCGGGTGGGGTGGTCTTCCTCTTTGCTCGGGGAGATGGTTCCCGTGCAGGTGCTGGCAGAAAAGCCGCTCTGTGGAGTAAGTGTTGCAGGGAGAGCCACTTGTTGAGTGAGTCCAAGCCCCCCAATGCAGAGCTCCAAGGTTGGACCCAGCTCCGGGCTTCTGCTCTCCACGGCTTCGCTCTGAACTATCTGATACGGAAGTGTTGGTTCAGGAGCGGTGACCTCCGCCAGGGGAGTGCGGCGAAGCTGACACAGTGATGGGTCGTCCAGACCGAGCCTCAGGCCTGGAGGGGTTGTCACTTCTGAGGCTCAGTCACGCTCCTTTGAACCGCGAGTGGGGGAGCGCTGCCAGCGCATTGCGGGGCTCAGGCAATGTGGAAACCCACAGCCCTGCCCCGAGACCGCCGAGTAGCTGTCTCTTCAGCACCACAACAGCAGAGCTTCTTTGGGCGCTTGGAGCTGTGCCTTTAACTTCCATCTACTCAGAGTCCTCCCGGGAGCTGTCCCTTTAGCACCACCTCCCGTGTGCTTCCTATTCCTGACCGCCAGTAGCTGTCCCCTCCGGTGCACGTTACGGCTAAAAAGCGGTTCCTTCACCGCGCCCCTTACTACTCGCAGTGATCACGTTTCCTTCGGAGCCTCTTGGGAGAGGGTCTTTCAGCACCATAAGGAGAGATGCCTGTGCATCACACATTATCTAGAAGCACACAAGGCAGATGTGCCTTAAGCACCACATACATCGCTTCCAGACCCATATCCCCTCCCTCACAGCAACAAGCACTACGCGGGGAGCGTTTTCCGTCAAAGCTACAAGCAGAGCTGGCTTGCCCTATACAGAGCACCGAACCGCACATACGGGAGCTGTCCATTCAGAACCATGAGCAGAGCCGACGCCCCCCAGCACAGCGCGCAGGGACGCTGCCACCTCAACACCACACGTAGAACTGTCTGCCCTCCGCACAGCACCGAGCAGAGAGCCGCCGGCCAGCGTTCACTATAAGGAGCATCTCAGAGAGGAGCTGTCCATTCAGAACCACAAGCCGAGCAGCCGCCCAGAAGCAGCAAGCACACAAGCGAGTTCTCCCTTCAGCACCCGTCTCCCCCAGAGAGCCCCAGCGCTCAAAGTCAAACACACCTCTAGTACACGGGAAACGACCCAGGGCACAAATAGCAAGGTGAACCTCCCACAGAAAGCGTCACCCAACACAGTTGGCGTCCACTGTTTATTCAGGCGATGGGAATAATAGCTTGTACAGCTGCCCTGAGCTACAGGTGCCCTTCCCGCCGCTCCCACGTCCTTTAACTCCATCCAGTGGCGCATTGTGCATGAAGCGACGCAAACAGCCCCAATTACGCGAGGAGCAACATAACAAGGGAATGTAATATCAGCTGGAACGTGTTTTAGGAAATGCACGTTCTGTTGATTTGTATACACCCCAGCAACAAATAGCACCCTCCTGACAATAATCTGCGTACCGCACCGCTTCCCGCAGCGCACAGACGCATCCCTCATGCGAAGGTGCGTGAGACACAGGCGCTGCGGCTCAGCATCCCGCGGGCTATCGCGCGGAGTGCGTCTCTCCTGTTGCAAGGATGGATGTGGGTAAAATATCCTGCAGCCCAAGAACAATGTTGTGCAAACGGCTGGTTTTTACCTGGGCAGAACATGCCTTCAGGGGTCAAGCACAAAACCCAGTGGCGTGTTGTTATCATAGAAAGAAAAAACAAGGGGAGTGAGTAGGGGGAAGATAGGCGATGCCCTAACATCACGATTTACTTACAGGCCAGCAAGAATCCCAAAGCCAGTTTGAAGGTCATTGTACATGCGTCACATACTGAACAATGCATCCTATTGTAGGGCAGGACACCGCCGCCGTCAATTGTTTCAACAGGTTTTTGGGGCAGACGACACATGAAATATATTTATTTACTGTGCTGCGCTTTATAATAGCCTTCCACAAACAAAAGAAAACGGACAAAAAGAATAGGGCTTCTACACGATTAAAGAACTATATACAATGTATGTATGTGGCAAGAATCAAAGAAGTCGGCCTACATAATAAAAGCCGAATCCAAAATTATTTTTTTTTAAAATGGTTTTATAACTAAACCTTTACAAATCATTAAATCAGTATCAACACAAATTAATTTTGATTTACAATATAAAACACAGAAGACATTTTTTTCTCCACAAGTTCATAAAGTAGAACAACATTCACAGATAAGGTTTAACAGACAATGGTAAATATAAACATAGATTTACTTTAAACACCAATTAATCAAAACAGCTTACGTCTGTTGCCGGGTGAAATGAAAGTCTGATACTGCAGGTAAGGGAAGTGAACGTCTTCACTAAGTTCCAGTGAAGAGGTATGTACATCAGGTAAGTTCAAGGGTAAGTAAGTAGGAAGGTACAGAGGAGACATCCACCGGCCTCATCTCTCACAGGCTGCTTCACTCCAACTGACATTCATGGAGTTTGCAGGGGCACTCACACCACAGCATTCCACAGGCATAACATTCAGGCAGGACCAAGACAGGGAACACAAGTGTATATTCTGTAACAGCGCCTCGATGCCCGAGGACAGTTTGCACGCTTTATAAATGGAAATAAATAAATAAACAACACATCTCCCTCCTCAACAGAAACCAAGATAAAGGTAGGGAAAGAAGTGCAAGGGAAAATACGTGGGATAATGCAATTAAAGTAGGAAACCAACAACACTCTGGCCACCTCCACGCCCAACTCCAAATCTCCAATCCAAATCCCACTCACTCCATTCCGAAGAACAAGGAGACATGCTCCCACCTACCTCGTCTCTTCAACGACCTACAAAGAAGTCAAACAACCACACAAAACACTGACAGTCGGTCGCTGGCCAAACAACAGACACTCAAATCAAGGAACCAGCCCTAACTTTCAACACACCACCATGTCACACACTCTCAAAACATCACCCTCATTCATCCTGCTGCCCACAACTAAGGTGCACTGTAACACAGCGCACCCTTCATCTTCTAGTATACTAAATCAGAACAAATAAAGCACAGAGCACAGGCACCCACTTCCTTTCATGGCAGGTGGAGAGGATCACCCCCTAAGGTACCAGCATCCAGCTCCCCAAAGCACAGGCATGAAACCCCCTCAAGTGCAGAGCCCAATACCCCAATATTAGCGGCACGAGTGGCAGAACACCCGTATAAACGTGTGCCGGGTTCCAAACCCCAATACTAGTGGCACGGGTGACAGAACACCCCTACAAAACGTGTACCGTGTTCCAAACACCCAAAAATGTATTGTTACAAGGCAAAACAGCCACCGTTCTCCCAATGCACATCACCCTCAACCACACACAAGGTGATACATTGAAAACCAAATATTGAAACTCTAAACATTTTGTGAAAAAGTCCACAAAGTACACGTTGGAAACAAACGTTAGTGCAAGATACAGCTCAGTTAATAATTGCATTGCTGTCATGTCACACAATAAAACAAGGGGAACCAATCTCAACAGAGGCCACGTCAAATACAGTCACATCAGCCAAACATCAAACTCCACTTCCAGCTAGATACATCCTTGACAACTTCTCAAGAACATGCCTCACATGACAACTAAGTGTGGACAACAGTTTCAAAAACTTAAATACTGCTGAAATACAAATGGGAACATTGCCACCCAACATGGAAGCCAGAGCGGATGGCACCGGAGACAAAACGAAGTGCAAATTCAAAAGAAAATGCTAGCAAAGCATCTAAAACTGATGGTGCCAACAATTCCCCAAAGGCCAACCGAGACTGGCAAAAGGATCAAATGTTGCCCAATGCACATCAAGCCACAACATCTTAGACGGACATCTGCCCTGAAAAGCATGATCTGACCTCCTTCCGAAGCCATGGAAACGTCGTCCCATGTAGTTCACAGTACCTTCACTTAGATGTATAATGAGATGAAACAAAACTTCCTTTCAGAGCTGGAGTGCAGCGATGCCCAACTCTGTTTCCTTGAACTTCCCAAAGACATTAGCAGCACCTGCCCTGTTGCTGCGCAAGTCCTGCAAAATACAGCACTCTCGCCACCGGCGCCTTCATTGTTGCTCTCTCAACTTCCAAACCCAATGTTCTCGAGAGCAACGTGAGCACCTAACAAGGTTCTTTTCTCTGATGCACTGTTAGGCAGAATCATATGCAGTACCCTTTGGGAACACCACACACAATTAAGACTACAAGTGCAAGTACAAATTCACCTTCGGTACAAGCCTGTACTACACAGTAAAGTGGTAGTGATGGCTGAGCAGCCAGACCTATCCCAAGAGTAAAGTGAGCAGTATCAGAAGTTACACAAAGGACAGTAATTACTATGGTTCAAACAAACACGGACTCAAGGTTTCTGAGTAAAAGAATATACATTTGTTTACACATTCATTTGTAAAACAATTCACTAAATAAAGCAGCAGAAAAATAACACTCTTAATATACTACACAACATCCAATCAATTCTGGACAAGTTAAGCTCAAAATGAAGTGTGAGCAAAATGGCATTCCAGCAATTTAAAAAGGGAAGGAAAGACAAGGTTATACAAAATTAAGCAGCATCACCAAGTAAGTAGGCAGGGCAATCTACAAAAGGCTTGCTACAATGAGGATTCAAATCAATAGGCCTGGGCCAATGTTAATGGTTAAGGATCACAAAGTTCACACAGTTCAGAGTAGTTTGCGGTTAAGTCTTTCTTTGCCAAGAGTTCATAACGAAGTTGGTCATAAGAAAAGTTACTTAAAAGAGTAGAGAAGGACAAGCCCTTAGATTGGTGAAAGATTTAAACCACTTTCACCGCGGTCAGACGGAACGAACAACTGGGTTCGAACAGTACCTTTAGAAGAAAAAGGATGCTGTAGCTGAGGCACAATTTCCTGGTAGGCTCACGGTTCCTGAAGCGACTTTCGGACTGACACGAAGAAGGAAGACTGGAGGGTCCTGCACTGCCCAGGGAAGAAACCAGCAGCAGAGCAAAGCAATGAATAAAAGGTGTGCTCCTTAAAACCCAAACAGGGTCCAGTCCTCCTGGCTATCAGGTTTACTGCAGCTGTGCACAGCAAATTCGACCAGGGGGGGGGGCTTGCTTGGTGTGTGGCAAACTAGTTGGTCCCACCAACTCAAGGGAAGAAGATCCCTTGCAGATCTTCTATGTTGTCGAAGTTTGGAGAGTCGGACCTGCAGCAGGGCTTCATCGGGATGTTCAGTCGTGGTAGTGGTCCTCTTCCTTCAGCTTCTCTTCGGTTCTCTCAATCCAGTGGCGACTCTGCCTTCTAAGTCCCAGTGACCTGCTTTTTATGCAGTTTTCCCCCATTCACACAGCCTGGCTGTCAATCACACAGCAGGGTGGCTGTCCTGGTGTTAGGGAGAATTCTCATAAATGGCTGATTTCCCTTACCTAAAGAGTCCCCCAGCAGCTTTGCTGGATTTCTAGGATTTATTTCTTTCACCTGGTAAGAGTGTGAGCCTTTTTCCCCCCACTCTTAAATGTGGTTTGCTGTGTGTATTTTCACTTTTTGTGTGATCTTGGGCACTGGAGCCTCACCTACTCCATGTGCACCACTTTTTGTGTGTGTTACACAGCACCTTCAGTGCAGTGACACAGGGTTGTCTTTGAGACTTCCCCCTGACACCATTTTTCTGGTGCTGACTCCTGTCTCCCAGAAACAGGTAAAGTTGCCATTAACGTTATATAGTCATTTTAACCCACAGACCCAGTACACCCCATCTTACATGGAGTATTGGAAAGGGTTAATTCATTTCCCTTTTTGTCTGTGCCTCTTGGAGCCTTGTTTCGCTCCCTTAACATTAAGAATTGGCTGGTGGCAGTGGTAACTACCCTACCCTGGAACGAAAGAACCAATGAGAAACTGGAAGAAGAGGACCCCTACCATGACTGAACTGCCCGGTGAAGCCCTTCTGCAGGTCTTAATCTTCAAATCCGACGACAGAGAAGATCCTCCAGGAAACATCTTCCCTTGAGCTGGTGGGACCAACCAGTTCACCCAAACTGCAAGCCAGGACCCCTCCTCTGGTCGAATTCGCTGTACAGAGCTACAGTGGGCCGGATAGCCAGGAAGGTCGGACCCTGCTTGCGTTTTAAGGAGCGCACCATTTATTAATTGATTAGCCCTGCTGCTGGTTTCTTCCCTGGGTGGCGCAGGACCCTCGAGTCTTCCTACTTCATGTCAGTCTGACAATCGCTTCAGGAACCGTGAGCCTGCAGGAACCACCAGGAACGTCCGCCTCAGCTACAGCTCCCTCTCCGTTTCAAGTTACTGCGCAAATCCGGTTGTCCGTTTCGGTCAGCCGCGGGGAAAGTGTTTGAAATCTTTCCCCAATCCAAGGGCTTGTCCTTCTCTTCTCTTTGAACTAGCTTTTCTACCAACCAACCTCGTCCGGAATCTGTGCCACAAACTTTACCACAAACTACCCTGAACTGTGTGATCTTGAGCAAAAGACTTTCGTCCTATTGACTTTGGCCCTAAGCATTTTCTATCTGATCTCCTCACTGCAGTCTCTCTTGTTCTATTGCCCTGATTACTTACCTGTTGGTTTTGCCTAATTTCTTATAACTTTGTCTTTCTCTCCCTTTTAAATTGCTGGGGTGCCATTTTGCTCCCACTTCATTTGAGAGCTTAACCTGTCTGCAATATATGGGAAGTGGTGTGGTGTATTTATGATTGTGATTTTTGACTTGCTTAGAAAGGTGAACTGGTATACAACTGATAAGGAAATAAATATGAATTATTTTACTTAGAAACCTTGAGTCAGTGTTGGCCTGAACCATAGCAATTGCTGCCCCTTTGTGTAACTCTTGAACTGCTCACTTACTCTTGAAATAAGTCTGGCTGCTCCGCTAATGCTACCACTATAACTGTGTATTACAGGCTTGTGCCAAAGGTGAAATTGTACTGTCACTTGTAGTCTTAATTGTGTGTAGTGTTCCGAAAGGGTACTGCATATAATTCTGCCTAACACTGGTGTACAGAGGTGAGGATAAAAGTATAGTGGTTACACTTGGAGTGCTGCTATTACCTTGGATCAAGTAACCACAAGGCTAACATCACTAAAAAGCAAAATTAATCATGTCTGATATGGAAAGGCAAAGTCAGGAGACCCTCCTGAGTCACACTGCTGATTATTTAAGAAACATGTGTAAAGAAAGGAAACTCTCTGCCAAAGGCAAAAAGATTGAATTAGTTGAAAAGTTGTTAAAGAACCCAAGTCTAGGGAGTGGGTCTGAAATGCCTGACTCCTTAGCAAATGTGGAAAGTATTGAGGATGATGCTATGCCTGTTAATGATGAGTTGGAAGAGGTAGATGTGTCTCCTAATGTAGGTCTCTCTGCTCCCTTGCCTACTCAGCAACCTAAACCCTTGTCCACTGGGACCCCCACAGGTCCTACACTCAGTCCTGAATTCATTGCTCTAGAGAAAATGAGGTTTGAACTGGAATTCAAACGGTTAAATGGTCAAACTGAACAAAAACATCAAGAACTGAAACTCAGAGAAATGGAGTTGAATCATGAACTTGAAATGAAAAGACTGTCTCTTGAAAATGCTTCTCTCCCAGTGTCTTCTCGGTCTTCCAGTCCTAAGAGACCCTGTATGCCTAAATAAATGGTGGGTTTGTATGAGGTTAAGCTTGATAGTTTAGATTGGTTGGAAATGTTTGAATATAACCATAGTATTGAAAGGTCTTGCAGGGAATCAATTGCTTCCCTGGCTCTTCTCTAGGCTACCCACTGTTGCATCTGATGTTGTAATGGAGTTGGGGGAGGTGGATAGGATGGATTATCAGTGTGTGAAGCTAGCTTTAATTGCTAGATTTGGGAAGACCGCTTCCCAGTACCTTAAGAGGTTTAGGACCCTCAAAAAGCATGATGGTACCCCTTGGGCTACCTGGGTATGTGAATGTTCGGAAATCTTAGATGGTTGGATTAAGGGTTACAGAGTAAACACTTATGAAGGAATGAGAAATCTTGTAATGTTGGAGTCTATTTTTGATGTCTGCTCTCCTGAGCTCAGACAGCACTTGGATGATTCTAAGGAGATGGATCCAAAGAAGCTAGCGAAGGCTGCTGACTTGTGGGTTGCCAACAGGGCTACTCACAAGGATTCAGGGGCTACTCAGAAAAAGGATGAGGGGAAACAGCCAAAAAAAGACACCAAAGAGAATTCTAATAACTCCAATCCAAAAGAGGGCCACAAACAGCAACATAAGGGTAAACCACAAGGGAAACCAGATCAGGCTAGTGAACCATCTGGACCCAAACCAGATGGAGGTCAGAACAACCCCCCATTCATCAAAACATTTGGGAAATGTTATGTTTGTGGGTCAACTGACCATGTGAAAGGGGATCCCAGATGTAAGGGTAAACATTCAGGGGTCCACATTGTCTCCTTAGCCTTCTCCCCAGAGGAAGAAGTACCTATGGCAAGAGGAAACTTTCACCTACTGGCTGAAGAACCAATGCAAGTCTCAGCTAGTGTTTCTTTAGTGTCCCTGGGCTTGTGGAAACAACATAACTTAGATGTCTATAATTCCATCCCAGATAATACTAAAGAGTATTATAAAGATAGTGTTCTTGTGAATGGTCCGGAAACCCCTGCCATCAGAGACACTGAAGCCAGCATAACTGTGGTGGATGAATCATTTTTCAAGGTGGAGGATGTTGCTAAGGCACCCAAACACCTCACCAAGTTAGCTGAAGGCCCTGTGCAAATGCATCCCCAGTTACCAGCTCTCATCCAGTGTAATGATATGACTGTCAAGATACCTGTTAGAGTGCAGAGTGAAGTACCTGGGAGAGTCCTGTTGGGTAATGACCTTAAAACTCTTGGAGTTGTGTCAAGCACCCCCAGGCCTCCCAGTAAAAGGAAACAGGAGCTTCCAAGATCTTCAAGGTAGAGAACCTTGAGAGGCTCTCCAGAGGAGATGATGAAAGAAAATATCACTCCCACTCCACAGGAGTTGCTCACTGCTATTTCTAGAAAGATTGAGGCAAAGGGGAAACCCAAGACCTCCAGGAAAAAGTCAGACAGCACCCCTGTGCTACCATAAAGGGCATCACCAAGATTGTCCAAGGTCACTCCTGTGACTACTCCATCTGCTGAGGCAGAGATTGAGGTGCAACCTTGTGTGGTTGAACCAATATCTGAAGAGTCAGATATAGAAGAAGACACTGTCTTAGTTGGAGATCTTGACCCTGTTGAACATCCTGAGCCGCAGTCTTTACTGGCAGTAGGTGGACCCAACAGGGCAGACTTTAGCCAAGGACAGAGAGAGTGTCCTTCTCTTGAAGTTCTTCGACAACAGGCTGCTAACCAACTTGATGGGCAAGAAGTTGGGAAGCAGAGGTTAAGCTGGGAAGATGGCCTCTTCTACAGTGAACCAAATGAGTCTACCCCTGGGGACTGCAAAAGACTTGTAGTGCCCCTTGACAACAGACTCCAGTTCCTACAATTAGCCCACGAGATACCTTTGGCTGGTCACTTGAGTTTCAAGAAGACGAAGGAAAGGCTCTCTCTCTCTACTTCTTCTGGCCTAAAATGGGTTTAGAAGTGGACACATTCTGTAGGAGCTCTCACACTTGCCAAACCTCTGGCAAGAGTGGAGCCAAGAATGTGGCACCCCAGGTGCCTCTCCCAGTGGTGAGAGTTCCTTTAGAGAGGGTGGGCATTTACATTGTCGGTCTCCTTGACCCTCCCACATCTTCAGGGAACAGGTTTATCCTGGTTGTAGTAGACCATGCTACAAGATACCCAGAAGCCATAGCTCTGAGAACTGTTACGGCTCATGTTGTGGCTAAGGCTCTACTTGGTATTTTTACCAGAGTAGGGTTTCCTAAGGAAGTGATATCCGACAGGGGATCCAACTTTATGTCCCACTACATGCAAACCATGTGGAAAAACTGTGGTGTCACTTACAAGTTCTCTACAGCCTACCATTCACAGAGAAATTGACTGGTAGAGAGGTTTAAATGTACTATGAAGAGCATGATAGGTGCTTTAGAGGAACCCGTTAAGAAAAAGTGGGACCTTCTACTGCCATGCCTTCTCTTTGCATATAGAGAAGTCCCTCAGGTGGGAGTGGGTTACAGTCCCTTTACACTTCTCTATGGACATCCAGTCAGAGGTCCATTGGCCCTGATCCCGGAGGGGTTGGAGATTGCCCCTTTCCCCAAGCCAGTCAGAGTGACTGACTATGTGATAAGTCTCCGGAGGAGAATGTCACACATGATGATAGAAGCAAGTAGTAACTTGAAAGCAGGTCAGGCTCTGGTCAAACATTGGCATGACCAGAAGGCCAGCATGGTTGAGTTTGCTCAAGACCAGCTTGTATTATTTATGGTCCCCACAAGGCAGAGGGCCTTGCAGGACAAATGGATAGGACCCTTCAAGGTTGTGGGCAAACTTGGAGAGGTGAACTATCTGGTGGACTTAGGCAGACCTAAGGAGGCTCCCAGAGACTTTCACACCAACCTTTTTAAAGGCTTATGTCTCGAGACCAGAAGTAGGAACTCTGCTTCTAGCTTCAGCTCCAGTGGAAGAGGAGAGTGAACCTCTACCTGACCTCCTCAGAGGCCAACCTTTAGATGAACAAATAGAAGGAGTTAATCTCTCTTCTCAACTGACTTCTGAACAACAGTAGGAGTTCAAAGTTCTGTTAAATCAGTTTGCCTCCCTGTTTTCACTAACACCAGGCTTGACCCCTTGGGGCCAACATGATATTCTCACTGGTGACTGTTTACCTGTGAAAAGCAGAGGTTACAGAATGTCAGAACATATGAGATCCCACATCAACGGAAAGGTCAACAAGATGCTTGATCTCGGGGTTATAGAGCCCTCCACAAGTCAATGGTCTAGTTCAATTGTTCTAGTACCAAAGGCAGGATCCAAGGAGTTTAGATTCTGTGTGGACTATAGAGCTCTAAATGCAGTCACTAAGACTGATGCCCATACTTTGCCAAGGACAGATGAACTGGTGGATAGACTTGGTTCAGCCAAGTGCCTCAGTACATTTGACCTGACCTCAGGCTATTGGCAAATAGCACTGACAGACCATGCCAAGGAGAAAACTGCATCATTTTCTACCCCAGCAGGGCTCTACCAGTTTAAGGTATTGCCTTTGGACTAACAAATGCACCTGCTACATTTCAAAGGATGGTTAATGAAGTTCTATATGGGATGGAGGACTTCTGCATGGCATACTTGGATGACATTGCAGTGTTCAGCCCTACATAGAAAGAACATATTGATCACCTAGGATATGTTTTGCAGGCTCATCTGACCATAAAGGCAAGCAAATGTCAAATTGGTAAGAGTAAAGTGGTCTACCTTGGTCATGAGGTAGGAGGAGGTGAGATAAGGCCATTGCCCAGCAAAGTACAAGCTGTGCAAAACTGGGCCACCCCTACTACTCAAACGCAAATGAGAGCTTTCCTAGGCCTCACTGGGTACTACAGGAATTTCATTGCGAACTATGGGACCATAGCTTCTCCCTTGAATGTGATCTCCTCTCCAAAATTCCCTAAAAAGGTTAGATGGAATGAGGAGTGCACTCAAGCCTTTGAAAGCCTGAAGAAAGCCCTTTGTCAAGCTCCAGTCCTAAGTGCTCCTGATTATCACCAACCCTTCATTGTGCAGACAGATGCCTCCAATATAGGTATAGGTGCAGTCAACTGGATGAGAAAGGTAGGGAGCACCTCATTTGCTTCATCAGTAGGAAACTGAAGGAACCAGAAAGGTGGGCAACCATAGAGCGTGAATGTTTTGCCATTGTATGGAGTTTGAAGAAGTTTAGACCATACTTGAATGGATCTACTTTTGTGATTCAAACTGGCCACCAACCCTTGAGATGGTTAATGCAAATGAAAGGGGATAACCCAACACTTCCGAGATGGTCAATCTGCCTGTAAGGGTTTGATTTTACCATTGAGCACAGAGCAGGATGTCACCACCAAAATGCTGATGGTGTCTCTAGGATGTTTTAAACCGAATAGAGGTAGATATTCATCCAGGAGTGGATTAAATCCTCCTATCTCTTAGTCTGGGGGGGAGGGGTGAGTGTTAGGGATAATTGTCATAAATGGCTGATTTCCCTTACCTAAAGAGTCCCCAAGCAGCTTTGCTGGATTTCTAGGATTTCTTTCTTTCACCTGGTAAGAGTGTGAGCCTTTTTTCCCCACTCTTACATGTGTTTTGCTGTGTGTATTTTCACTTTTTGTGTGATCTTGGTTACTGGAGCCTCACCTACTCCATGTGCACCACTTTTTGTGTGTGTTACACAGCACCTTCAGTGCAGTTACACAGGATTGTCTTTGAGACTTCCCCCTGACTCAATTTTTCTGGGACTGACTCCTGTCCCCCAGAAAAGTTGCCATTAACTTTATATAGTCACTTTAAACCACAGACCCAGTACACCCCATCTTACATGGAGTATTGGAAAGGGTTAATTCTTATCCCTTTTTGCTTGTGCCTCTTGGAGCCTTGTTTTGCTCCCTTAACATTAGGACTTGGCTGGTGGCAGTGGTAACTACCCTAACTTTCCTACTGCGATTATGTTATATAAAGGTGGTATTGTTCCATGCTATTATAGTATCCTCGAACAAAAACCTGCTTGACCAAATACATTTTATTTTGATTCCAGCTAGGTTTATTCACCATTTCTTTTTGTTAAAGTCTTTCTCGTGTTTTTCTCTGCGCGCCAAACCAGGGATGCTTCCTTTGTTCGCTGTCTTTTCACGGGCTTCTGCACAGAAGCCCTCCTTAAGGCGCCTGATAGTCTAGAGGGGCAGGATGTGAGGGAGGGTTCTTTAGACCCCTGCCATGGGTTGCCTTAGCAACCCAAGTCACACTCTTGTCCGATTAGCTAAGAGGACTGGCCTTGCCAGGCCAGCCACCCTGCTGTGTGATTGACAGCCAGGCTGTATGAATGGGGGACAATTGCATAAAAAGCAGGTCTCTGAGACTGGAAGAGCAGAGTCGCCACTGGAATGAAAGAACCAATGAGGAACTGGAAAAAGAGGATGCCTACCACGACTGAACCGCCCGGTGAAGCCCTGCTGCAGGTCCGAATCTCCAAATCCGACGACAGAGAAGATCCTCCAGGAAACTTCTTCCCTTGAGCTGGTCGGACCAACCAGTTTGCCCAAACAGCAAGCCAGGACCCCTCCTCTGGTCGAATTCACTGTACCAAGCTACAGTGAGCCGGATAGCCAGGAAGGTCGAACCCTGCTTGGGTTTTAAGGAGCGCACCTTTTATTCGTTGATTTGCTCTGCTGCTGGTTTCTTCCCTGGATGGCACAGGACCCTCCAGTCTCCCTACTTCATGCAAGTCCGACAGTGGCTCCAGGAACCGTGAGCCTGCAGGAACCACCAGGAACATCCGCCTCAGCAACAGCTCCCTCTCCGTTTCAAGGTACTGTGCAAATCCAGTTGTCCGTTTCGGTCAGTATTTGAAATCTTGCCCCAATCCGAGGGCTTGTCCTTCTCTTCTCTTTGAACTAACTTTTCTACCATCCAACCTCGTCCGGAATCTGTACCACAAACTTCACCGCAAACTACCCTGAACTGCGTGATCTTGAGCAAAAGACTTTTGTCCTATTGACTTTGGCCCTAAGCCTTTTCTATCTGATCTCCTCACTGTAGTCTCTCTCGTTCTATTGCCCTCATTACTTACCTGTTGGTTTTGCCTAATTTCTTATAACTTTGTCTTTCCCTCCCTTTTAAATTGCTGGAGTGCCATTTTGCTCCCACTTCATTTGAGAGCTTAACTGGTCTGCAATTTAAGGGAAGTGGTGTGGTGTATTTATGATTGTGATTCTTGACTTTCTTAGAAAGGTGAACTGTTATACAACTGATAAGTAAATAAATATATATTCTTTTACTTAGAAACTTTGAGTCAGTGTTTGCCTGAACCATAATAATTGCTGCCCCTTTGTGTAACTCTTGTACTGCTCACTTACTCTTAAGATAAGTCTGGCTGCTCTGCTACTGCTACCACTATAACTGTGTAGTACAGACTTGTACCAAAGGTAAAATTGTACTGTCACTTGTAGTCTTAATTGTGTATATGTTCCCAAAGGGTACTGCATATAATTCTGCCTAACACCTGGCAGGACAGTCACCTAGTCAATCAAACAAGAGTGTGACTTGGGTTTCCAAGGGAACCCTGATCAGGGGTCCTAAAACCCCTCCCTCACATCCTGTCTACCCCGACTCTCAGGCGCCTAAGGAGGGCTTCTGTGCAGAAGCCCACCAAAGGACGGCGTACAAAGGAACCAAACCTGGTTTCGCATGCAGAGTAAAATACGAGAAAGACCTTTACAAAAAGAAATGGTGAATAAACCCAGCCGGAACCAAATAAAAGTAAATGGGGTCCAGCGGATTAAAGTTTGAGGCTACTGACTTAGCCTAAAACAGTACCAAGGCTATTTTCATAGACCGCTGTAGGAAAAATTGGGTAGATACCACTGCCACCAGCCAAATCTTAAAGAAAGGGGAACAAAATAATGTTCCATGCACCACAACATTCCACAGGCATAACATTCCATCAGGCATACTCTCAGACAATCATTCATGCAGGACCAAGGCCAGGAACACAAGACAAAACAACGTCCTTCACAAATCTCACTGAAGTCCTTTTACAAATCATTAAAACACTATCAAAACAAATACATTTTGATTTACAATATAAAACAAACAAAAAAGTATACATTTAACAAATTCATAATATAGGACAACATTCTCAGATAGAGTTTAACAGAAAATGGTAGATATAAAAATAAATGTACTTTAAACACCAATTAATCAAAACAACTTACATCCTTCAAAAATCACACTAAACTAATTTTTAACTAAACATTTTTCCCATGCAACATATTCAACCAGAGACAATCCAATGATGCAAAATGTAGGTTAAAAACATATTTTCCCCCCAAAAAATTCTTAGGGACCTCAAGGCAGGACAATATATTAATAGATGTCTCAAGGATTCAACTGCTGAGCTGTCCTGACAAAGCCTACAGGAACACTCCCTCATTTTAGTTACCTGCCTAATAGTAAGAATGACATTTGTTAATAGAACATTTAAGCGAAAATACATACAATAATTTCTGCCACTTTTCCTGGGAATTTGATCAAATACGGTTCTAGAGTACCAGCTTCTTTTTTAAAAGGAAACTATGTGCCCATATAATTTTGGTTTTATAGTAGAGTCTATAGATTTAGACCAATCAAAGATCCTATTTTGTTTTTAGGATTTGTTAACAATAGCCCTTCCATGACCCGATTTTCTCAAAAGTAGATAGACCTTTGGTGCATAGCTCTTCAATAAAGCCTTTATTTTTCACACCCTCCATACACCCGCTTCCGAGAAGCCCTTACAGTTTGGATACAGGGTTTGCCAGTAATTTTCTCATAAGCAACAATTGATTCCACTGCAGCAAACTAACCAATGATTGCAGACCTAATTAGTATATTTTGTGGGAAAAGTCACACAACGTGGAAGATGATACAAGACTTTCCTCCAAATTAGGTCCTCATAAAGATCCAACTCCTCATGGATCCACTCAGGAAAGAATTCAAATCCACGTAGCAGTCGAGGAACAACTTCGGCAATATAAAACTTCACGGCCAGAACAAGTGAAAAATACCCATACTTTCTGTCCACTTTAACCATTTGTGTTGCTAGAAATATGGCTTTGTTCTTCAGGTAAGCCCTATAGAAGCCATTTTTAGGGTGAGCAATGACAGGATAGCCCAAATACACCATATGGTCTTTAGTTAGAATCTTGGTCTTATTAACAAACCATGCGAATGAATATTTCTTGCGAGTTCTACTCAATTTGAGTAGAACTGTTTTTGAGGGATTAATTACCAAAATATTCAGTTGATTATATTCAGTAAAGCAATTTGAAAGTCTTTGCAGACCAATCGGAGGTGCATCCCTTAATACAAAATCATCCGCATAAGTGAGCCAGCAGATCTGAATATTGCCAATTTTAGGAAGAACCAGTGAAGCTTTGGTTAATTGACAACCAACATTGGATACATAGATATTAAATAATGTTGGTGCAAATAGGCATCCCGTCTTAGCCCATTAGATGTCGAAATTAGCCGACACATTAGGCCTTCATTGTTGAGTCTCAACCACCCTAATAGAGGATTCTTGATGTAAACAAAACAAAAAAATTAACAGTCCATCAGGCATTTCCAACACATTTAGTTGTTGCCATAATTGATGGCGATCAACCAGATCAAATGCCTTGGACAGGTCCATTGAGGCGACAAACTGTAGAGAGAACGTCCTTCCCAGCCGCATGTTGTAAACTGGTCAAAATTAGACCCCCACAAACAGTACCCATCCTTTTATAGAAACCCAACTGAAATATGTGAAGTATTTTGTTCTCACTACACCAGTCCGCTATATGTCCCAGAAGAATTACAGCAAATATTTTAGAGTCTGCGTCCATGGGTTTGGGCCTGTAGTTTTCTGGGGATAACCTAGCCCAACTCTTAAATATTGGGCCGACATAAGAGGTTTTCCAGTAACATGGAATTTTCTGGATCTTCACGATATAGGTAAAAAGAATAAAGAGAATACTTGACCATAGGTCAACTTTCTGTTTAAATATAGTATATGTTAACCAGTTGCCCGCCACCCCGCTCTCGATGGGCTTGCATTCAATATACTTTTGGCGACATCTTCCAGAGTAAACTGGAGTGTCCAAATGGTACCCTCCTCCATATAAGGAAAGATGGAGGGATATTCCAGCTTTATCAAATTCCCTAAAATATGAGTTCCAGATTTCTTCCCTGATTGGGTTAGCTTGAATTTGACTTTGAGTTCATTCCAAGACATTGATCCGTCCCCAGAAAGTGTGCGAGCTTGCTTCTTTTAGAGATTACATCATGGCCTCACTATCAGTTTGAAGCAGCTTGGCGCTAAACATTTTTGACCAGTTCCTCAGTATCTGCTTAATCCCTTTTATCTTGGTCTTTACAGGAGCAGAATCTCCCGACCGGGAAGCTTTTATTTGTCTAATCTCTTTCCTGGGCCTCCTTTTCATGAATTGTACGATGGGCTCGAATTTATGAAAATGATTTTGCCAGGGAACCCAAATGACCTTCTTTTACCCATCTTAGGCAACACCCTCTCAATATACTGGTTAAAGGAGAATGAGGTAGATGCAGACCTCTTTAATTCTAAAGTCGTTCAGAATAGACATATTGAAGGAGGCAATCTTCTTATCGCTCCATCTGATACGATTCCCTAGAGGATTTATCTTAATCGGGGAATTATAATATAGTGTAATACAGTTAGAAATTTTACATTCAAAACCAGCAATCAACATTGTGTGGTCACTAAATACATTACGGACCACATGAAAGGAGCGCTTCATAGTATACAAAACTGCAGTAACTAATATATAGTCAATGCAAGAAGAGGATGAAGGTCCAAACCATGTATCCCGATTTCATATAGTTCTCTCTTTATCAAAATGGAGTAAATGGAGCTCCCATCCTTCAAAATTAAAATACCACATTTGTCCTTGATTAGTTTTACGCCTAACAGCACTATATCCCATACCTCATTCTTCCCCGCCCAGCATTGAAAGCTGAAGCGAGATATCAGTTGAACCACAGTTCAAAATAGAGGCAGCGAGACAAGCCGCATTGAAGTCCTCAATAACAATCACCTGACCGCCCGGACATAGAAGATACCACTACTCAATTTTTAGGTTAATCTTCTGCAAGACCCAAGACAAATTACCATTTCTACCCCAACAGATGTTAAACAATAGAAGATTCTTTAGTTAGGGAGCCCCTCACTTTTATGGATACCACAAGCATGCCCTTACATAAACCAGAGTGATCTATAACACTAAGGCCCCTTCCTTGTTGGACAGTGGTCAGGAGACCCCCTGAGGGCCGGCCCCTCAGACCCTGTAGAGCCGGTTCCCTAACTATTTCATATCCTTCAAAGAGGGGAAGACCTGTGATCCTAGTTTCCTGCAAACAAAAGATTATGTGGGTACAAATGTAATCACATAAGAAAGTATTTGTTCACAATACAGAAAACCCCCAAACATTCCAAGATAATATTGTAAAACCTACATTCTCGCTTAAGTTTCACTTTCAAATCTTTTAATTGGGCTATTGTGTTATGCTATGTTAGTGAGATTTGTAAAGCCCATGCACGCCCAGAGGCATCATGGCACTAGAGAGAACCAGTATAGTTGAGTACCAGTATAAAGGAGCGTTCTAAAATAGTAGAGTTTTTAGTTTCCGCCGGAATGCAAGATGATCAACAATCTTCCAAACGTCAAGAGGAAGTTCATTCCACTCCTTTGCTGCCACAACGGAAACGGCATGACCGTCGATGCGGGTGCGCTTGAACCGGGGGACTGCTATCAAGAGAGCGGAGTGGGAGCGAAGAGCGCGGGTTGCAATATAGCGTGCAAATTTAGCATGTAAATATTCAACTCCAATGCCGTAAAAAGCTGTGTGAACCATACACATAGATTTAAACATAATCCGAGCTGCCACAGGAAGCCAGTGGAGTTTCCTCAGCAGAGGGGACATGTGTGTGCCAAATAGTGGGCGAATGTTGGATCTTGCTGCTGTATTTTGGAGGAGTTGCAACTGCCTGAGCAGGTACAGGGGTTGACCCAAGTAGAGTGAGTTGCAATAGTCGACTCCACTCAAAACGAGGGCAGCAACCACAGGCGGCTGCGAAGCAGTTGGAATAAAAGGCAGGACCTTCCCTAGGACCCGAAGTTTAAAGTGGCCAGTCTTGCAAACTGCAGCCACCTGTTCCTCCATGGTCAAGGAGGTGGCGATTTTTATCCCTACGTTTCTTACTGGCACAACGGATGTAGGAAGTGGACCCAGCGAAGGGGGCCAGAAGTAATTTGTCCAGTACAGATGGGGGGAGGCAGTGCCTACAACCAGGACCTCTGTTTTTACTGGCGTTTAGCTTGAGCCAGTTCGAGGTTATCCAACCTCCTAGCTCTTCCAGGTACAACCTTAAACGGACTCTGTGTCAGACTGAAATAGGTCAAGACACACCAAAATATGGGTTTCGTTAGCATAGGAATAAAAGCAAAACCCATGGGACTGAAGGAGAACCAACAAGAGTCTAATGTATACATTGAACAAGATAGGGGACAGTGCAGAGCCCTGGGAAACCCCACAGAAAATAGAGACGGGAGCAGACCGAAAAGGGGGGAAGGGACACAGATTCTGAGCGATCAGCCAGGAAGGAAGAGAATCACCCGAGAACTTGGCCAGACAGGCCAGCAGCAGATAATCAGACAATCAGGGTAGAATGGTCCACAGTGTCGAAAGCTGCTGATAGGTCCTATAATAGGACGGCTCTGACACTGCCCAGATCAACCAGACATACCAAGTAATCTAGTAC
The DNA here is from genome assembly GCF_040938575.1 of Ambystoma mexicanum. Taxonomy (NCBI): domain Eukaryota; kingdom Metazoa; phylum Chordata; class Amphibia; order Caudata; family Ambystomatidae; genus Ambystoma; species Ambystoma mexicanum. The sequence continues at coordinate 919,170,887 of NC_090936.1, forward strand.
TGAATTCAAGACGGATTTGGTGCCTCTTCCTGGCCATAAGCCAGATTGGAATTCATTGAAGTATTTAGAGGACTCAAGAAAAGTAGATAGGAAAGGGGATACCAAAGTTTCCAGAACCTTCATGAGAAACGGCAGCAACAAAATAGGCCGATAGTTGGTAAGCACTTCAGGATCCAATGAAGGCTTTTTCAGCAGAGAAATAACCAAAGCATGTTTGAGTGATGAAGGGATCACACCCGTGAAGAAGGAGAGATTTACAGCAGAGGTGATGTGAGCAATAAGGTTGTTAGAGTTTTCCTTCATGAGAGCCAATGGTGTGGCATCTGCAGGGGAGGCAGACTTCAAGCGCTGAATAGCTACAGGAATATCAGAGTGTGAAAAAACGGGGAAGGTGGACCAAGTGCCTGTAGCAGGAGGAGGTTCAGCATGATTCCTATTTGTGTTAAGAACCCTAGCCTCCTCATTTATGGTATCTCTGATAACAGATATTTTATCCACAAAAAGAGGACAGGGAATCACATAGTGCCTGAGAAGGCGGCACCAAAGGACAACTGGATATAGGGGTAGAGAGTGATTGCACTAGGTCAAATAAGGCCTTAGGTTTGTTTAAAGCCTCCTCGACGGTGTGGCTGTGGGGCTTTCTTAGCATTGGTAATAGCTATATGATATGTGCCAAGAGTACTACAAAAGTCAATTTTCGCTTTGCAGGAGTACGTAGCATGCCATTTCCTTTCGGCTTGGCTACACTAAAGTTTAAGAGCACCAAGTTCTGTGGTAAACCAAGGTTCAGAGGGCCAGCACCGTTGGAACAGTTGTCATCATGACCACAATGAGCTAACAAAGAGGTAGCAAACTCATAATTACTGACCCCCAGCCAGCTACGTTTAAAAGTAGCAGGCTTAGGACAGGGGGGTGGAGGAGTCTCATTTGCACAGGAGAAAGGCACAAGAAAATGATCAGACCAAGCCACAGGGTGTGGGGGGGTGACATTAATGAGGCTGTCAGGGGCAAAACTCAGATCTAAAACATTTCCGTGTACATGAGTGGAACATGTAACCCACTGAGGAAGGCCTAAATCTAGCATTGTGGCCATAAAGTTTGCCACATGTCCTGCAGTAGGAGGAGTAGAAGGCAGATTAAAATCACCAATAACTATCAGTTCAGGATATGTAGTCTGAAGTCCAAGTACCAGTGCAGGAAACATAATGCAAAAACTACTATCAGTGACAGGAGGCCAATATACGAGAAGAATGGAGAGAGTATCATTAGATGATACTGTGATCCGAAACAGAAGGCACTCCATTTTAAGGGAATGAATAGGAGTGGTGGACAACATCTTGTATTTGGATAAATCAGGGCCACACCACCACCAGGATGAGAGGACACACGATCTAAATGAGCTACAATGTAGTCAGGAGGTAGGGCCTGAAAAACGGCCGGACTGGAGGAGTCTTTCAGCCAAGTTTCGGTTATAAACATGAGCTCAAAATTATTAACAGATAGAAGATCTTAGAATCTCTTAAGGAAATGGTGAGCAACCAGCAACTCTCAATCTCTTTACCCACAATTACAATCCACATTGGCCACCCCAATCCCTTAATTCAAGGTAGCCTTGTTAACGGGTTGGGTCCTTCCATCCCCTTCCCGAAACTCCTTGTACCCAACTTGGGAAGGATAAGATCTCAAATCGTAGCCCAATTTTTGAAGATTCTCAGTTTCATTCAGCAAGATCTCATAAACCATTCTCAATGGAATTACCAATCTCACATAATCATATCTTCACAAATATATGAAGTCAACTAATTTAATGTTTTTAGTTGTAAGTAACCACAGGGAAGCAATTTCATTAAATAATGTGAATATGTAACCTCTGTTTAAATGTTGCAGGCTGCCTGTTTCGAACATGTAATTCAATGTAAGGCTCATAAGTTCTGGATATGTTGGATCTTCAAAAAGAGAGTCTCTCACATGTTCACTCACATGAAGATCAACACGTTCTCTTGCATGTGGCAAAGTACAATGACGTGTATGTATCCCACAAAATTGTAGGTCGGTAGTGTGTTCCCTAGTGAGATCTCTCCAACCTGTGCTGACGGGGTTAGTTGTGGACCCCTTTATTGCAAGCCCCATACACTCAACCATGCCATCAGCAGGACCTCAGACCACTCTACCAACATGATTAAAGGACTGCATTACTACCCTCGGTTCACTCAAGGTTTGGGGATGAAGTTTCTTTCTGCATTCAGATTCACTCACCACACCCATTTCCTGCCTAATAATTTGTTTGTTTGATGAGGTCTCTAATGACCACATCGTTATTGGACGTTGTCAAAGAGGGGGTATCAATATTCCCACAAAGACCAATAATGTTTGTGTTAGTTTTTACCTCAGTCGTCGATAAAGCATCGAAGCAAACATCATTAGAGCTATCACCCACCCCCATGTTCACAACCCTCGAATGATCACCAGAGATCTTAACTTTGTTCTTGCCATTCGCACCCCTGGGACAATCTGGTTAAACATTTCAAAGGTGGCTTTGGCAGACCCCTGCTCATTTTCCATACTGGATTTAGGTTTCATCTTTCTTTTCAAGGCATCGCCAAGTTTCCCATCTGCGGGTGCATAGCTCCCCTCTACATGCACTTGCGCGTTCTTAAATGTCACTGGGCCTAGTAAGATCATTGTTTTTGTTCTCCCTTGTTTCCTCTTCCTTTGCCTGGTCACGCTCTGAAACACTTCTGTACGAGCGTGATATAAATAAAATATCATATCATATCATATACAGCAAAGAGAATACAATCTTCTAACAACAACAGATTCCAACAAGTGGCCAACACTCTACATGCAGCGTTCCTGCATATCACTGTCAATGTATCCTTGCACTTTAAGCGAGAGTTGAAAGGGTCCAGGCCGGCAATGATTGATTCAGGAGCAACTGGAAATTTTATGGAGTGGGGATTGGCGAAAACCTTGGGGATTCCTTTAGTCCAGAAAGGGGTTGCGGGTCAGGTGAGGGCTGTGCATGGTTCATTGTTGACTTTGGGCCCAATCACATATGAGACAGTTCCATTACTTATGACTATGCTAGAGGGTCATGGAGAGATAATTATCTTTGAGTTGATAGATGGGCCCCAATTACGAATTATCCTGGGTATGCCATGGTTAACCTTCCACAATCCTGTGATTGACTGAGTAGAAGAATTCTGGGTTTTAAATCTGAATTTTGCAATGAAAATTGTTCTGATTTTAATCTGGAGGATGATGTGGAAAGTGAGGTTGGGAAAAGGATTTTAGCATTGGCCGATGGTTGTGGTGAGTTTCATTCCATTGAAGCTATTGCTGGAATTCCACCGCAGTGTTATAATGACTTTATTGATTTCTTTGATTAGATTGAGGCTATGGAGTTGCCACCACATAGGATATATGACTGTAAGATTGACCTAGAAGAAGGTGCGTTTTTGCCAAGTAATAGGGTTTATGCCTTGACGGAAAAGGAGAATGAGTACTTGAAGGACTATATTGATGAAAATGTGAAGAAAGGATTTATCAGACACTCTCAGTCACCAGCAGCCTTGCCTCTCTTTTTTGTGCCGAGGAAAGAAGGGAATTTGAGGGCATGCATTGATTACCGTTCATTAAACAAAGTTACTGTCAAAAATCGATATCCAGTCCCTCTAATATCTGAACTGTTCGATCAGATTCAGGAAGCCACTATCTTTACCAAACTAGATTTGAGGGGTGAGGGTTAGACAGGGGGATGAGTAGAAAACGGCCTTCAAAACATGATTCGGTTTGTTTGAATACCAAGTAATGCCATTTGGTTATTTAATGCTCCAGCAGCTTTCCAATTTTTTATTAATGATGTTCGCAAAACATTTTTGGATACTTTTGTTGTTGTCTACATTGATGACATCCTGATTTTTTCTCATGATGTGGATCAGCATCACGTACATGTGAGACAAGTGTTGAAGACATTACGAGCCCATCATCTTTTTGCTAAATTGGAGAAATGCCACTTCCAAACGGAGGTGGTGGAGTTCCTGGGATTTGTAATATCTCCGCAAGGACTTGAGATGGACGGTAAGAAGGTGCAGGCGGTGAAAGAATGCCCATCTCCTACTAGAGCCAAAGAAGTGCAGAGTTTCCTGGGGTTTGCAAATGTCTACAGACGATTCGTTAAAGATTTGTCTCTGATCATTCCTCCAATTACCAAGCTTTGTAAAAAGGAGTAACATTTGTTTGGAATTCGGAAGCAGAAGAAGCTTTTAATATTGTGAAAGAGAGGTTTATCTCTGACCCTATTCTGTTGCATCCAGATCCATCCAAACCATTTTTGTTGAGGCTGATGCATCCAATATAGCTATGGTGCATACTATCGCGAAGACATGGAGAGACAGGTTAATTACACCCTGTGGCCTATTTCTCAAAGAAGTTTTCAGCAGCAGAATGTAATTATACAATCATATTACTTGCAATTAAAGCAGCTTTTGGTGAGTGTCGACATTATTTGATGGGTGCAAGACATACCGTCACTGTAATGACTGTCCATCGAAATCTACTCTTCCTTAAATCAGCCTAAACATGAACTCCTAGACAGTTACGATGGTGCCTGTTTTTTGCAGATTTTGATTTTGTTGTGACCTTCAGACCAGGTAAATTAAATGATAAGGCTGATGTGCTGTCTAGGCAATTTTTAGGAAGTGAGCGAGTGTTGGAAATGTGTCCCAAACATTTGATTCCTGAAGAACATTTTGTTTCAGCTAATATCTCTAAGGATGAGAGTCTATATCAACAGATTAAACAAAGTTTCAATATGAATCAATTGAAGGATTGGGTCAGTCAAGATCCTCCTCGGTCAGTTTTGGAAGGATTGCCACATTTTAAATCAAAGTTGTTTCTTCCCAATGAAGCTCTTCGAGGAACAATTCGGAGAGAATGCCATAATTCTGTTTTGGTTGGACACCCAGGTTTCCCAAAAACATTGGAACTAGTACAGAGAAGTTTCTGGTGGGAAAATATGAGGGAAGACACGAGTTTGTGAAGAATTGTGAAACATGTGCTAAAGCTGCTGCAAGAAAACCTGCTGGTTTGTTAGACCCTTTGTCAATACCCCTGAGACCATGGCATACTGTTTCGTTTGATTTCATTGTGTATTTACCCATTTATCAAAGATGTTTAACAATACTAGTTGTAGTGGATGGTTTTTCTAAAGAAGATCACTTTATACCTTTGAAGGGGGAAATGACAGCTTCTAAGTTAGCTCAAAAGATTCTTCAAGAAATAGTTTATTACATGGGTTACCAAGTCAAATTATTTCTCATAGAGGTCCACAATTTGTGTCAAGATTTTGGAGGGCGTTTTGTAAAAGTCTAGCTATGCAGGTGACGTTGACATCAGTCTATCACCCAGAAACTAATAGGCAGGTGGAAATGATGAATCAAGAGTTGAAGAAGTAGTTACAATGTTTCTGGTGTGAAGGTTCAGGTTGGATAGAACAATTATGGATGGCAGAGTTTGTGTACAATCATTCTAAGAAAGATTCAATATCTATGTCTGATTTTTTCTGAAATACTGGTTTTCATCCTCGGTTTCTTGGGGAGGTTGAGAGTGATGCAAGTATTAATCCTGCTGTGGAAGTAAGATTATTGCAGGTACGCATGCAGTAATTGCTGTTATTGTAGTTGCTCTGATCTGTACTGCTTGCCGCATATATTTTACTGCCCATTACACTCCAGTGTTATCATCACAGCAATTTCTTACTCCCTTCTAGCATTTCTGTTCTCTTTGTGTGAATTTCGCATCTGAACGCGTTTTGAACTTGTGACTTGAACAAGTGTTTGTGTGGCAGAGAGGTAAAGCACTCTCATTTGAACGTGCAGCGTGTTTAGTAATCGTTTCGACTACATTACCCAAGTACCTTAGGGTATTTATTTAAAATTCAGACGCTTCAGCGCCAGCGCTTCTGTGTCGTGCCGGTCTTCGCCAATCCTCGCTGCAGATTGCCGGTCGCTGACTTGCTGTGTGGTTTCCCACCAATTACACCTCACAAGGAAGCTTTGTGCCCATTGTGGTGAGTATCTTTGAATTCCTCATCTTCGTCTCTCTACGGCTGATTAATACCAGGCCTATTCTGTACTACTCTATTGCTATATCTTTCCATAGTCTGTGTGTTTGTTTGCCTCTAACCAGAATGTGCTTAAAAAGTAAAATGCATTTACAAAGCTCAAAGTTTAAAAACATTGCTCCCTTGCTGGTTCTTTCACTCTCTCTGCTATACACACGCTCCCTGGCAAAACGTGGAGTGGAAGTCGACGACTATGTGGCAGAACATAGCACTGATATATTTGGCCTACTGAAACCTGACTCAACCCACATCTACCCAACAAGGCCACACTCTCAACACCTGATGGGTATGTGCGCTTTAGGGCAGATTGGTCTCACAGTAAATGGGGGGTGGCGCTTATGTGCAAGGAAAGCCTGTATTGTCACATGATTCCACACACCTCTCCTGAAGAGTGTAAATCCCTTTGGGTTAAAAACATCACCCAATACTTCTTTCTTTTAATGTACTCACTCTCTAAAGACCTCCCAAGGCTATGCCTCAATTCGAAGAACAATTGTTTGAATTACTGGCTCTCATATCCAAATCTAGGAATCCTTTGATTATAATGGGGGACTTTAATTACTGGGCCAACGACCACCTTGACAAGAAGGGAGTCACACTGCTAGACTCTCTTACATCTACAGGACTAAGACAATGGATCGAACTATCCACTCAAAAAAGTGGGCACACATTAGACTGGCTTATTCCCCAAAATACTGAAGTCTCTCAACTAAATGTGGTCCCATGTGCATGGCCTGATCATGCTCTGATTCAAGCAATCATTTCCTTACCAGCCCCTCCATCTAAACTGTGTTCTCTGCCTTGCATTAGCAAATTAACTCAAAATCTTAAAAACATCACTGCTGCCAACTTTTCTGCTTTTCTGTCTTCACAATTACAGCCTTTGGCTAGCTTCTCAGACTCGTCCTCTCTTGTGGAACATTTATCCACTTTCATAAATGAAGCTATTTCTCATCTAGCACCATTGAATGTGAACATAATTAAACATGAAACACATCAGAATACCTCTTTTCTGAGGACATTATCGCTGCCAGGCAAGCCAAAAGAGCCTTAGAGAGAGAGTGGCATAAAAATCACAATGAATCAAGCCTCATGGCATATAAACAATCTGTTCAGAAATTTAAAGATCTGATCACCTCTTCCAAAGCCACCTACTATAACAAGACAATTATAAATGCCAATTCAAATGTAGGGGAACTCTTTAAAATTCTGGCTGAATTCCAGGACTCTCCTCCCACCAATGGCGACCTTGTTAAAAACTCTGCCTGCTGTCAGGAGATTCATAATAGCTTCATGTCTAAAATAGCTTCTCACAAAGAAACCATTATGAACATTCAAACTTCTTCCCATGAACCAGATACCCTGGAAAACCTTTTGCATAAGCCTGTAGGAAAATCCAATAACATCCCATGCTTTTCTTTCTGCCAATATTCAAGATCTAAAACCCACCTCTTTCCCCGAGGATGATTGTCCCACTGGCATCTTCAAGGATTCCCTTGAACCTTTGGTGCCCTTTTTGACAAAACGTATCAATCTTTCGTTTGATGAGGAAGTTGTTCCATCTTCCCTCAATACCGCTTGTGATCACACCTTTGCTTAAAAAGGCCAATCTTGATCTATCGGTTGCTGATAACTACAGGCCCATCACTAACCATTTATCCTTAAAACCTTAGATAAATTGTCATAGCTTCAATTTCAAAAACATATTGAGGAACATAACATATTGGGTCTGCGACAGTCTGTCTGCAGAGCACTGCACGGGACAGAAACTGCCATGCTTGAGCTTAAGTCCACTTTGGCCGGCATGGCGGACAAAGGTCATCCCACCCTGCTGATGCTTCTAGAGCGCTCCGCTGCCTTCGATCTAGTGGATCACGCTCTACTGGTGACTAGGCTCGGGGAAGTCGCCCACTGCTCTACTTCAGCATCCAATTGGATATCTTCTTTTTTGGGACCTCAGACTGTCCAGGTTCTTGCTGGAGATGATCACTCTTCACCAGTCATACAAACATGTGGTGTCCCCCATGGCTCCTGCTTGTCTCTGTTTCTATTTAATATATACATCCGGCCCTTGCTCAACCTGTTAGGAGCCCTGGGTGTACGGTATACCAATTACGCCGATGACATTCAGGTTGTTCTTCAGCTCAGTGGGAAGTATGAGCAAGATGTTTGTGCTATAAATATCATCTACAATGCCATCCATGACTGGATGACTTGCAACACAGCACTTAATTGTAAAAAGACTGAACTTTTGATTGTTGTTTCCAAAGCTGGTCTGAGTAAGTTGGCGCCCGAGTATTCCAACGTTCATATTGCGGGCAATGTTAAAACTCTGGGAGTAGTTCTTGACAAGAAACTGTCTATGAGGCCTCATGTGTCTTATATCCATTCCACATGTGGTCTCATTACCAGACACATACATTACATTCATCCTTTTATCACTGCTGAAGATTGTGCCTTGCTATCCACTTCTCTCGTTAATTCAAGACTTGACTATTCTAACAGCTTGTTGGCAGCCATTACTGCTCTTAACATTCAGGCTCTGCAAATCACCCAAAATAATGCAGTTCGAGCGACTCTAGGTCTCTCTCGTTGTGCACATGTTTCTGTTTCCAGGAAAGCATTGCATTGGCTTTCTATTAAGCAAAGGATTACTCACAAAATCCTGCCATGGGCTTTTAAATGCCTCGCTCATTCATGCCCCGTTTATCTGTCAGATCGTGTTAAGCCTAATGCCAACACTAGAAGCCTTAGTTCTTCTACGGCGCCTTCTTTCTCCCAACGTAGATTCAAACTGGCACGCCTTGGTGGGACCCTCTTTGACGTTCAGGCAACACTTCTGTGGAATTCTCTTCCTGCCTCTATGTGTCTAGCTAGTAATCTCATTTCCTTAAAGAAAACAATTAAAACTCATCTCTTCAACCTTAGCCCGGACTAATCCCACCTCTCTCTATTGTTGTTAATTTTGGAATGATTCTCTTCTCCGCTCGTTGTTGTCATGTCATGTTATGTTCTTTGTGCGCTCTGAGGCCTATGGGTATGTGGCGCTTCATAAAAATGTAAATAAATAAATAAAGGACGGTTGGTCAAAAGCGATCCAAGTTTTGCAAAACAGTAAAATCAGTTATAAGAAATTTGCAGATAGAAAAAGGAAAGCTAGTCCTAAATATTTGGAGGTGGATTAAGTTTAGCTATCCACTAAGTATCTCAGGTTGAAAGGGAGGAACACATTGGCCCTCATTCCGAGTTTGGTGGTAGTCATGGTGCCATTTGCGCCATGACTGCCACCAATAACGGTACCGTGTCCGGTTTGGTGCAATGGGAACTTACCGGTCTAGTCAGACCTTGGCGGGACTGGTAAGTCCCCATTCACCAAACCATTCCCCATTCCCATTTGAGCCCCCATAGGGCTCAATGGGAATGGGGAGGGCTCAAATAACGGGTTCGCGAATGTCAAACCCGTTATTTGTACCCTGGTCCCTTAACGGGTCCCGACCATAACGCCAGGGCAGATCAGGCGTTAAGGAAGGGACCCGCTAAGGGACCTCGTAGTAGGACGTTAAGGGATTACCGGTCTCCTTACCGGTGCCCGGTATCCCTTACCGCTCTATTCAGAATGTGGGCCATTGTATCCAAAATGTGTTGGGCCATTTGAGATTGAAAAGGTGATTGGTCCGGTATCAGTCAAGCATAAGTTGCCTCTTAGTCTAAAGGTTCATCCAATGTTTCACGTCAGTTTGCTTAAACCTGTAGTCGAGGGTACAAGGTTAAGTTCTATTGCTCAACCAGTCTTTCGTGAGTCTGATTCTGAGGAATTTGAGGTTTAGAATTTCTAGATTCAAGAAAAACCAGAGGAAAATTACAATGGCCCTCATTACGACCCTGGCGGAAAGCAACTGACCTGACCGCCATAGCGTAAATAGCGTTTCCGCCATTGCACGACGGAGTAAAATGCGGCCAATTCTGACCCATCGGGCACGAGCACTACGCCATGGCGGAAGTGCAAAGTCCGCGATGGCGGAAATGTCCCCAAAACGCCCCTCACCGCCGTCGTACGGCGACCTAGGTGCAAATCCGCCACCGATCATAGCGGTCACCGTAATGAGCGGCAATCGGAAAATACGGTGACCGTAAATATACGGAAACGGAAGCAAAAACATGGTCCCGGAACGGGAAACAGCACGCCGTACACCTATAAAATCAGAATTTCCACACAACCATTAAAAATACTACCCTGAGACACATCCCAACCCGTCATCCACCCTAGTGAAACCAAAAACAATGGGAAAAGTAGCGAAAAAAGCGTGCGACCGCAAGCGGCAGGTCCACTTCTCCCGTGAGGAACTCACGGTGCTCACAGAGACCCTCCAGGAGAATGCTGCCGTCGTCTTCTCGACGCAAATGACCAGGACGGCACTTGCGAACAAGAAGGCCATATGGGCCCTGGTGGCACAGCGGGTAAGTGCGGTGGGGACCGCACCCCGCAACCCACAGCAATGCCGAAAGCGATGGGACGACTTGCGGATACGCGTACGGAGCATACTATCCGCCAACCGTAACATTGCCACAGCTACCCGGGGAGGATCGGAATCACCCATCAAGTTGACCCCCTGGGAAGAAATCTGTGCCTCCACCATTGGAATGGAGACCATAGAGGGAGTCGGAGGGATGGAGAAAGGAGTGCAGACATCCGAAGAATCAGGTAGGTGTCCCAAATAAAACAATGCTAAAACCACAATGTCCAATCATGTGAAGTACCATGTGTCCACATAGTGCAACAGAAACACATGTCCAGGAGAACGTCCACATACATTGGCCTGATAGCGCACATTAAAAGTCACATTAAATAAATAAATAATTAAAATTCCTAAAAACACCCTCTACACGTGCAGCAGGCACCCCCTAACTGCAGGCTGCAAAACAACTGCATCCTCAATCCACACAAAAATGAAAACACCTCCAAGGCCCTGACCCAAATCACCCTCAGGTACCACCCCAATGCATGTGATACATTGCCATTCCAATTTCCACAGACCCATTAATAACGCTCGCCCTCCTTTACTCCACCACAGGGTCCGATTCAAACGACGAGCTCCAGGACACCCCTACCAGCACACCTGCAAAGAGGGCCAAGACCAACGGCCAAAGACCCTCCACCTCAGCTGCACGGATCAAGACACGGCAGCAGCACAAATCAAGTGGCAGCACACAGGAGGGGACTTCAACAGGCACCCCAGCACCCAGCATGGCCACAACAGCACCACCACAGGCCCCCCCAATGGATGCCACAGAAGGCACTGCTTCTGGTGGCAGCAGCACCATAGGTGACACTGCATTAATGGCAGCATGCTCCGACACAGAAAACGGTGATGTCGATGTAGGATCCATCCATGACCTGTCTCAATCCCCCTGTTTGTTTCATCCCGTACACCATGAGGATACCACGCAGGGGCACCCACAAGACGACGACTGGCCATCCCCCACAAGCCCTGTGTCAAGGCAACATGAGGTGATCAGCCCCTCTGCCAACTTGTGTGGTACATGCTTATGCTGATGGTTGGTTTGTTTACTGGCAGGAGTACAGGGCTGGTGCAGTCTCACTCAGGATACTGCTTTGAATGTTGCCTTACACTGGTGTCAAGCGATGGGGGGCCTGTTTTTGTTTGTCTCAGTTTTCAGTTCATGTTGCTGTACTTGAAGCTTCACATGCCTGTGCTGCATCAGTACGGCAATGGTGCCATGGCTAATATGGATGGCCACTCACATGGCACTTGGAGCCCCTACATTCATTTGTTCGTTGGCATGCATGGGTGACTTGTACATTTCACTGGTTGCATTGTGTGACTTCATTAAACCTACGAGGAGTTGTGCAATGTGGCCAGGGAGTGGTGTACAGGCACTCTGTAGGGCCTTTTACGGTTGGTTCGCGATGCCGTACTTCTCACCATGGCGGAATGGTACTTTCCGCCATGCTTGATGGCGTTAGGTACATGTCCGCTAGGGTCAGAATTCCCGTACCGTTGCGCCATGGTGGTAATTACGGTTTCGCTTGGCGCGCGTGCGCGTACTTGGTGCAGTTAGCGTTGGCGTTCACTACGGTGTCGCTAATGGCATCGTACTTTACGGTGATGGGTCATAATCGCACCGAGCGCTATTCGATGGCGGTATTGCATTTCCGCCATCGTTTTTCGATTTCCGCCAGGGTCGTAATGAGGGCCAATATCTAATTGAGTGGGAAGGTTTTGTTCCTGAAGAGCGAACTTGGGAATTGGCTTCAGAAGTTCATGCTAAAACATTAGTAACCAGGTTCCATAGAAGAAATCCTATGAAACCAGGCCCTGAGGTCAGGGATTAAAAAGGGGGCACTGTCAGGTCCTGGGCCTTAGGTCTTATTTAGTGCAGATTCGTTTTAAGATTAGTTTTATTTTATTTCCTTTTCTTGGGAATTTATTTTAGGCTGAAAGTGTTCTGTAATCATTCAGCCTTAACCTAATTTACTATTTCAGAAAGAGAATGGCCTCCCAATCCATCATAGTGGTGCTGAGGCTAAGCAATGATTGGTGGAGAGATGAACTTCAGGATTCTACAGGCATTCTAAACTGAATTTCACTGTTCCGATTTAGCCAAGAGGTCCTGTTTAATTTGAGCTCCAGGTTAAGCCCTTTTTAGGAATACAGTTTGTGAAAATGCAGTAAGAAGCAGTGAAACCTCATCAGGAAGCTCGACACGACGTGGGATACATTAACCACTCTATTTGGTGGGAGCACAGCGAATTGTTTGGGAGATTCCAAGTTTGTTCAAGAAGTTATCTTGAGTGACTTTCAATTTGATATTCTGTTTCTTTATTTAGGTAGTTAGTTAGGTATTTAGGCTTTAAAATTCATTATTTGCTGAGACTGCATTGAAAAGCTTCAAGCGTTTGTTTAAAATCATCACAGACTTTTGAATGACTTGCGAGGCATACGGCACTGAGCGCGTGCGTGCTAAAGTTCAGTTAAGTTACCTGAACTTTGTTAGTAGTCGTTCAATTGATGTCATCGGAGTATTTTCACAGTATATTCTGTGTAAATAAGGAACTGCTGAACCTTTTCCTAACTGTTCAACGCTGCGTGTAATGAGGAAGTCAGTGTGAGTGGCATATCACAGACTTCCTTAGCGCAGCAGATATTCAGAAAACTAATACATGGCGGTTGCACAGAGCAGCGCCTGACCGTGTTTAGCGTTTCTTCAAGAGAATTAAATGTTCCAAAGTAGAGATTTGTCCGCGCATGCGCAAGAGTGCTGAGTGCAATTTGATTACGTGGAACGAAAATAAAGAGAGCAAAAATTTGCAAAAGCATTAACGCAATGCTCTTCAGGAAAGATCCTTTCAGGAGTGTTATAGTATAACTGTTTCAAGGACTCTTAAAAGGAGAGAAACTCTGGTTAATCTATAAACAGCAATTTGAAAACAAAAGAGGCAAACATTATGGATAATATCTTCTGTTAAGAAAGACTTTCACTCTTAAAGAGATTAAGCAATATTGCAATCCATGAAGCTTCTTATTCTCTCTACAATTAGAAGAGGATTAACAGGTACAATGTACATACTTTGCAGAAGGGTGAAGTGATAAGGGAGTAAGGTATATGCATAGTGGTAACCATAGATGTTTTTATTTCCCCTCTGCAGATTTCCATTTTGTGAGAAGAAGGAATCTGTTGTTTGTTATTTTCCCCACTTCCTCTTTCCCCTAATGGTGTTAGCATTTCAGATGTGAATGAAATATTCAGTTGTTGATCTGACATCAGGAGGGGACTGTGGGGTTCAGCAGCACCTGCGGACCGAATCTTCAAGATCAGACACCAGCGAAAGATCATGACCTCCAAAGAATCTTGAATGCTGCACAACTGACCCTGACTAAAGAGAACTTTGAATCTGGCATTGTGTGCAAAATATACCAGCAGCCCTCCCGGGAGAGCGACCGAGTTGGCAAGGTGAAGCAGCAGTTGTGGTATCGACCTTGGCTCCTAGATCAAAGAAACAAGTACAGAAACCAGCACAGCCAGTGAGTTAAAGAAAGCTGTGAAAGGCAGTCGGTGTGGAAGATAAATCTACAAGTGGTAACAGTGTACCACGAGAATGAAGGTTGTGCATATACTGAGAAGACACAAGTGAAAGTAAATGTGATTAAGCCACCAATTTATTGCTGAACTGTGAATCGAACAAGTGAGACATGGAGAGATAACAGATTGGTCCAGCCTAGAGAAAGTGCCCAATCGAAAGTCTCTGTTTAAATGTGAATAGTGATGCAAGCAGAAAAGTGAAAAGCAGAGTAACCCATGAATGATAAATGTATCTGACATCAGTGAAAAAATTTATACAAAAAGTGAACTGTAATCAAAGTGGTCCTTCTGAGGTATCCATAAAACCCCTCACACATTCAAAAGTCTTCGAAGAGAAAAGCAAACTGTGAGCAATTGTGATTGGGAGGTTCTGAGCCCGACAGAGGGAGACATGTAGCGAACTGTGAGAAAGTGTGATCGAAAGATCTGAACCTGACAGAGAGAGACCTGTAACAAACTGTGAGAAAGTGTGATGGGAAGGTACGAACCCGACATAGGAAGACCTATATGAACTATAAAGCATAACTTTTGTGAACTATGAATCCTGGAGGAAAGGAACTTTTGTTGAATGAACTCAAGGCATCCACGAATAAGAAACTTTGCATGAACAAAAGACTTTGTGCGGCCAAGATACTTTTTCTCATGGAAGACCCTGGTCCATGTCCTGAGTTGCATCCTTGTGTCCAAAGCCAGAATGTGTTCTAAGACCCAAGTGTGCCACCTTATCCCGTAAACGTGGGTAAGGAGTTTTGCTCAGTTACCTTGACATATTGTTTTGAACACTTCTTTTTCCTTTACATATACATCTTTCCCTATACACATTTATTGTAGTAGAGTAAGGGCAGGCAATAGTTCCTTTTAGTATAGGCCATTTTGTTTTGACTGACAAATGATTATTACAGTGTTTTTTTTTTTTTTTTACTTTGATGGTCGCGAGTACTCCCATCTTTACCAATAGGGCAAACTAGGAGATTTCCAAACCCCCCTTTCAAGTTTCAATAAAGGTTTCTGAACTTGTCAATCCTGTGTCTGTGTCTACTTGTGATACCATGCCTCCCTTTTCAGTATTGATAAACATTCTCTAAGGGTGTTGATGAACATTCTGGGGGCATATTGAGGAGGCTAACAAGCTGGTGAACAACATCAAAATCTCACTTAAAGACCTGAGTAGACACGAGTAGAGGGTGTCCACAGAAATGGGAAACATTTGGGAGGGGTGGGATTGATAGCAGTGAGGACTGAGCAGAGACAATATTCCTCCTCCTTGGAAACAGGGGTAGATGGTAGGGATGAGAAGTGAACAAAGGAAAGGATGGGGAGCAGTAGAGATTTACAGAGGAAGGTGGGAGGTGGTTATTCAGAGAGACGGTAAACTCATTGAGGTTGCTGGTCTGGTAGCACAGCAAATAGAGTGTTCACTTTGACATTTGTGCAGAGCCTGCTGACGCAGGTTTGAATCCCAGCAGAGCCAAACTCAGCCTTTCATCCTTCCAAGGTTGATAAATGATCACCACACACCGTGGTTAATAATAAGCAGCGCTAAGATACCTGAGGGTTCGTAGCGCTATATAAATGCTAAATTATTATTATTAAATTAATGGTAGTCCTGTCATGCGATTGTATTGCCATTTGTTGTTATGTTGCAATGCAAATCCAATAAAATGAATTAGAAAAATAGACCTGGACCCCAATGGCAAGCCTCAGGAGAAAAACTGCAGGAGGGTCAATGGGAAGAAGTGTTCCCCATACAAATCAGATAGCCCAAGCTTAAGCATCAACTCCACCCTTTCAGCAAGAAGCAGAGAGGATCAGCCACAACAGTAAAGGAGCCCCACCGTGTATGTAATGATAGATGTCAAAAACTTTCAATGTTATGAAATCCCCATGGGGCTTGAACAAGAAGGTGGCTGCAGTTTCTCACTCTGAGTGGTGGTGGATGATACCGTTCATATGGAACCCCATAACACACCATTTCTGGCAACCCCAGCATTAGAAGGAAACCAAAGTGATGTCACTGCTCAGGAAATTCCCCTCTCCAATAGATTTTCTCCCCTGGAAGGACCCAAATAAATGCTACCAATACCTGTGAGAGCATCATCACCAGCCCCCAGGGACATACCAATAGTAGTAACCGTATTCCTCTTACCGGTGAAAATATGGTCCTTGGGATGGCCTTCATGTCCCCTATGTGCATGTCAGCCCGAAGGATGATAAAGATGATATTCCAAGTCGCTGTTTGGCCAACCCCCAGATGGACCAGTGTATTCCATGTATGGGAAAATATATTCTCTTAGACAACCGTTTAAACCCTATCCAGCTGATGTCTTTGTGGATACAGATGCCTCATCACAGGACCAGGTTGCCTAATGATAAATGTCCAGCCGTGTTGACGTCATTAGTGACAACACGACATAGCAAGGTTAGTCACGAAGTAAACTCACATTCCTACACGAAATTAGGCAAACACATGCATACACAAAGAACATCAAACACTGTTCTGTAAATAGAGGACAGATAAATATACATACTGTCAGAATCCTCTCCTTTTCACTAGCCAAACGCAGAAACTCAAGAAAGCAAAGTTCACCTGGAGCAAGCAAATAACTGCTTTATTACAGCTAACCATATGGAGGTACAGGAACGTACATGGAACCTGCAAGGGCTCGAGTACTACTAACCTCTAAAGAAAATAATACAATTATGTAGGGAGACCATAAAATGACTGTAGTGAATTCACATGAAGCCACAGGCCTCAAAATATGGAAAGAAGAGATGCAGACTCTACATCATGAAGCACCGAGCAAGAACAAGGGCAGGTGGAAAATTCCTGGCTCCCGAGTCAGGGAGCCACCTGCAAAATAACAGAATAAAATCCTCACTAATTGCTGACCGAAAAGTTCAGTTTTGTGATCCTCACCCAAGTGCCTCAACCGAGCCGAACAATGGCCATTTACCCGCAGTGGGAAGAGGAGCTGTTCCAAGTGAAAACAGACAGAATTGATACATTTGTTGTCCACCGAACATTGCAACCTGCATGCATTCTCCCAGGCTAGGTGGCTATAGCAGTGGTAACAATGAGGACACACAGTCTTTCTCATTACCTTGAAAAGGTACACTGAACGCTGTGAACAGAAAAGGGTCCCAGGCCTGGGGAGACCGGCTTCAGCCTATCATGATGCTCAAGTCCTGGGGTTATGTGTGAGGATGCAAGGGCCAATGCTAGTCCTGCGACCCTGCAACAATGTAATAGATTTTTTTGGGGGAAGTCTCAGGCAAACCCACCTGACATGGGAAGACCAATTGAATAACTCATATAGGGGATCTCTATAGGTGTTATTACCCGAGCTACCCAATGGGTTTGGTTCTTAGGGTTTTTGGGAAGGGTTGGTAATTGTGACATCACTACAGGATCGAAGCTTGTAACACGGGTGCATGAGCTGTGATTGCCAGAGATTTTGTTATTTCCTGTGTGGTCCCTGTCTGTTTGGAAAAATGAAGGACAGTTCTAACTTGTCCCATGGCTGAGTCCTCTGTCATTCCCAGGGGAGGGATCAACGGGCCTTGGGTACTCTGCTAAGCTGTGATTCTGTGGTGCTAACCACGGTCCACTGGCATACTATACAAAGTGGTAGCAGAGGATGGTTCACTATGTTCAATCGGCATGGAGCTGTCTCTTCTGTCGCAGCGCCTGGAGGGCTGTGAGGTGACCCACGGAGAACGAGAACCACACGGAAGGTGCACCCTGTGAAGAGGCTGTCATGAACCACCTTGGAGAAAATCCTGCCTGCTGTCTGTGGGACGCCCAGCAGACCAGAAGGGCAGAGTGGCAGATTTGGGGAGAGCCGGTGGCCGAGCGGCATCAGCGGATCACAGAGTGTAAGTATAAACTCAGCCATACGGCATCTAGGGGAAGTGGTGAACAGATGTTGGGTGTGGGATAGTATTGAGTATTGGGTGGTGAGACGCAGAGGTGGATGTTAATTGTTTGTGGTTGGGGAACATTCAATCTTGAGGTGATCAGTTGCAGCTGTTGTCCTAGATGTCTGGCTCAAGGGTACAGATGACAGAAGTTATGTAAATATTGGATTTCCTGTGGGTTGGGCGTTGCAGCTCGGGTCATGGATGATGGTATCCAAGTGTATAGGGCTTACCAGGTTAAGATAGCTTGAATCGTGGAAGGTGTTCTTCTGGTTAATTCTCGCAGAGGCTTTTTATCTACAAGGCGATGCTATAGGTACAGATTGAGCATGTGAAATATTGGTTTTCCCTTGTTAGGAGGCAGGAAGTCGGCCGTGGATATATGTTGTTTGTATTTGTCAGGGTCTCAGTGCCATTGAGAAATGTTTTGGTAAAGGTTGTGAGTGAGCTGGTATCTACAATTTTGTTTCTTTATCTTTACGCATTATTGAGGTGATGTCACCAGTGAGGTTTGTGCATAGGTTTGTGCATAGGGCTCGTGGAGCAGGAGGAGGTGCAGAGCTTTTTGACGATCAAGGATTGACAGAGTTTGTGGTGTTTTGTGGCGGTGTGCAGAAGGAGCATGCGCAAGATTGGTGGGTGTGCCCGAGAAGACAGAGAGTTGCAGAAGGGCGGTGCACAGAGCACTCCCAGGATATTGGTTGAGAGCGGAGAGGCATGTGTTCTTGTGGATTGAACTGTTATTTGAATATTTGAGGTTAACATCAAGTAAAGTGCATTTGTTTGGTGAGGTGTTGAAGTGTCGAAAGCCCTGACTTGGGGTCAAGTAAGTAATAAAATAATGTATTGTGGAAGCAATGTGAGGGACACACCCCTACAGCACATGGGGTGGTCCCTTTCGCAACATAGGGACAACTTTTGTAAATATAGCACAGAATGGACACAAAGCACAGACGTTAAACTACCTAAGCCATGGCCGAAAGGTGGGAGCTTCACCAAATCTGTGAAGCAACTATTACATGCACATATACACAAGGTCTACAAGGGGAATTAATTGGATAAGCGAATGGCTATATTTGAACTGTGGAAAATATTCCAGGACGATGGAGGGGATGTGGCGCAGCATTACTGGATGCTGAACCAACAGTAGGCTGCGGTCGAAAACCCCTAGGCCCCTGCCCCTCCTCTTCCTGAAATGAGAGCGAAGGCACAACAGCGGGGGTCCAGGGATTATATCCAGCGAGGTAATTGAGAGCAGCAGCCGGGTACACAAATCCAATATGTGCACCTCCAGCATACAGCAGGAGGGAAGGGCAGAACGAGGGCAGACACCCAGTTGAGGAAACTGAAAGTGCGGGAAGTGAAATGAGAAAAGGAGGAACAAGAGAGATTACAAAGGGAGAAACAGAAGGCAGAACCATGAGAGTGCGGACAGCGAGAGATGCGAAGACAGAGAGAGCTTGAGGATATGGTGAGAAAAAGGCAGTAGAAGAGAGGGAAAAGCAACTGCAGATAAAGAAGGAGCAGAGGAGGTTGGAAGTGGAACAGTTCTTTAGAAAGCGACAGTGCAGAGAAGAGGATGAACGCACTGTGAGGGAAGTGTGAGTGAAGTTGGGTTTAGCACGTTTTCGTGACAACAAGGAGAGAGAGGAGCAAGGAGAACAAGGAGAGCAAGATCGAGGCAGGAGATATGGTAGGGCTGCAATGCTGCCAAACAAGAGACAATATCGGGTAGTCCGTGAGGGGGAGTGTAGGAGCATAATTGAACTAGAAGTAGGGCAGCAGGAAGGAGCAGTATTAAGAAGGCTAATCTTCCAAGATAATATTGACAGTGATGGTGGAGATAGCGGGTCAGATGATGACTTAGTAGGCAGCGAAGACAAGGAAGTGGGGTGACCTGCCCATCAGTCTATAAGGAAGAGCCCTGACCGAGACACAATATGGGAGGCCGACAAGGACACAGGTGGACTACGGGGTGACAAAGGGGAAAGGGGACATAACTCTAGGTCTATATCGGGCAGCGCAGATAGTGTTACTCCATATACGCAGAGGCTCAGGGACCTTCCAGCACGGAGGAGGGGAGAATTGGCAAGGGCATTCACTGCCACAAAAGACACCGGGAGAGAGGGTGGGAAGACTGACACAATACCCACTATTGGAGAAAAGAAAGAGGCAACCTCAATACATACCATGGCAACAGATTGACAAAGACAACTTGACAAAGACAACTTGAGGTGTAAGTTACCCTCATTGACCATGGGTGCAGGGAAATGGATATATGAGATAGAAAGACTAACAGCAGGCACAACACTAGCGGTCGGGGATATGAAAAGTTCACTTTGGTGATTCTCGAGGGCCAGCTACCCAGGAGTAACCGCCCAGAACATGGTGCATGATGGGTCACTGTTAAACAACTGCCGAGTGGCCATGTGGTGCGCACTATGAGTACAGTACCCAGACACCTCAGACATTAGCATGATAATGGCACAAAATATTACGGAAGACGAAGACCCCCTTGAAGAACAATCAGGCTATTCAAGAGAAATTGAGACTTGAAACGCGAGAACCGTGGGACAAGTCAGTGGGATTATTCTATCATATATTATGCCAAGGGTTGCCAGAGCCGGTGCAAAGGCAACTCAATAAGTTAGTTAGGATGGAAGCCAAACTGTGGTCTGAAATTCAGCTCACTATAGTACACTATTGTAGGCTAATGCAAGAAAATGCGAGAAAGAAGTGTGAGGAAAGAAAGCAGGAAGAGGAGATGTTAGTGCAGAAGAAGTTGTCAAAATACACAATGGAAGGGGCAATGTTGGCGAGCACGGAAGGACAAGGGGCCCTGCATGTGCAGCACGGCCAATCACCCACAGGGGGAGGTTTCACTGGGTGGGGTGATGCACATCATGGGTTCAGAGGAAGATGGGGCCTCCCTAGAGGCCCAGAGTATGGCCACTCTGTAAAGCACGGCCAAGAGGTATTTTCAGGAGGGTATCAGAGGCCAACGGGAATCACCCAAATGCTGGGTATGTGGATAAATTGGACGCATTTCCAGGGTGTGTAGAAGCAGGGGGGGAATGCAATATCAGCCCACATATTATGGAGGACTAGGCTCAGGACCAAACACAACGACAAGTGCAGTCATCGGACGCACACCCGCAGGCATACCAACCCATGACACAGACACCCCAGATGCAGGCGGCCGCACAGCCATACTCACAAGCACCAGTCGCACCACAGATGCAGAATAATATGTAGTCACCATACACGGCACAGCAAAATGACAAGATAAAGACACGCACAGACTTCATGGGAATGACTCCAATTTGGAAATTGGGAGGGGTGGCTGTGGTGGGGGGCAACCCATTCACAGGGAACAGAATGTCATTGTACCCACAATAGGACAGCCCACAAATGCCCCTAATGTGTTCCATCCTATCAATTACACCCAACCCGGCAGAGGAACCACATATAGGGGTGATGATAGGTGACAAGACCTTCTCCTTTCTTGTAGACATGGGTCAACTAGATCCTGCATCCAGGAGGGAAGGTATCCAATGTCAGGCAACACCATGAATGTGCACGTATTTTCCAGGGCGACGGATTTGGTTCCTTTTGCAGACAATCTTACACTTTCTATAGGGGAGCATGACTTAGCTCTACACTTCTTGCATTCCCGACAGACACCAGTAAACATAATGGGAATAGACATTATGTGCAAACTTAACATGACTATATCATTCACTGACCAAGGGATACTATGTTACACACCTGGGATTCACCTCCTAAACGTGAGGGAAATTATTCAAGCCTATTGTGGATGAATGGTACAGAGGGGGGTGCTAGCAGATGGAGAGATATTCCAAAATGGAGTAGAGGTAATACTAGCATGGCTCCTAGGGATCGAGGGAAAAGTATGGTGCCTTCCAAATGAGTACCTGTTTAGACCAGAACTACCATTAGACGAGCCAGAGGGGACAGTGATCCTACTAGATCTAGAGGCAGGGATAGTTGGGGAAGACAGAATAACAGTACACGGGATAGATGACACTGGATGGGCATGGAGGTCAGGGATTGCAGTGGGAGAAGGGCTCAGGCTGACTACCATCACTGATGAAGAATTGCTCAAAGACAACCGCTTGGATCACAAGATGGTGTTCGGCATTAGCATTACATATTGGGTGAAAATACACTACAGAGAGATACCACAGAGAATGGCGATGATGCTACAAGCACCGCTGTTATTTATCGAGGAACACTTGGCCAAGGTCCCCAGTGTCCTATGGACCACAAGTCCCTACGACATGGGTCTTTGAAAGGAATAGGAGCAGTAAAGATAAAACTTAAGCCAGGAGCCATTCTACCAAGAGCAAAGCAATACCCTCTATCAAGGGAGGCAGATGAGGGCCTTTACGAGACCATTGCAGCCCAAGTTAAACAAGGCATTCTAATACCATCAGCGCCACCATGCAACATAGCGGTGTACCCTGTGAAAAAGGCAACAGGGGGGTTATGGAGTTTTATTCAGGATTTGCGCACTTTGAACCATGTTGTTGAGGCCAGATTTCCTCTAGTTCCGAACCCAGCGACAATTTTGTGTAGCATTCCCACAGAAGCTACCCACTTCACGGTTATAGATTTGATGAATGCCTCTTTTTCTATACCACTCCATCTAGACTCACACGATTTAACTTTGTTCGTAAATAGAAATAAAAAATGGAAGCACACTATGGTCCCACAAGGGTACTGCAAGTCCCCGTCCATATTCAACAGGGTCCTCCACATGGACTTAAGCAATGTACAGTTAGAAAGTGTTGTTATACAATACGTAGATGACATCTTGATCGGTAGCAAAACAGAATAAGAGTGTAGAAATGAATCTGTGTGCAGGTTGACACAAGGTAGACAAGGCCAAACTACAATATCGCCAGAAGAAAGTGTTATATATTGGGCAACTGATATCGCTAGTGGGGTGGAAAATGTCACCAGAAAGAACAGAACAATTCGCAATACCCCAAACCCACAACCATGAGACAAATGCAGCAGCTTCTAGGCCTTTGTAATTACTGCAGAGCATGGGTATTTGACTACAACACATATACAAGACCCTTTTTAAGCACATTCAAAGAAGCACAAAGAGGGGAAGGTACATTAGAGTGGACAGAAGAAATGACTGAGACATTTGAAGAGCTGAAAATAGCAATATGCACAGTTCCACAGTTAGGGATCCCAGACTATCAAGATGAATTTTACTTATTCTCACATTCCAATGGAGTAGTAATGACTGCAGTACTGATGCACAAAACTACCATGGGCCACAAACCATTAGCATATTACAGCAGGTAACTGGACCCAGTGATGAGAGGATACTACTCTTGCGAGCAGGCACTAGCTGCTGCAGCATTTGCAGTGAAGAAAACAGCGAATATTACCATTGGACGGAGCATCACTCTTTTTGCGGAGCATGTGCTCACTTCGCAATACTAGAATGACCCAAAAGTACATTGACAAAATAAAGAGCTTTGGGATATGAAGTGATACAGTCAAATTCAGCTATCAAGGTAGTGAGGTGCTGACTTGTGAACCCAGCGACATTCATCGCTGAACCCATAGAAGAGGATTACTATGTGCACGACTGTGCCACAAACATAGAAAACTATGACGACATCCCGAAGGTAAAGGAGAATGCACTTGAGGAGGAAGAAGTGTTTTATATTGATGGGTCATCAACCATAGACCAGAACACAGAAGAAAGACATACTAGTATGGCAGCAGTGAGAGTAAAGGAGGACGAGACAAACGAGGTGGTAGAAAGCGCACATTTACCGTCACACTTTTCAGTACAAGCTGTGGAACTAGTAACTCTAATACTGGTACTGGAGCGAAGCAAGAATAAGGAAGTGACAGTATATTCAGATTCAGCCTACGTGACGTCTACAGTGCATTCTGAGCTGTCATGCTGGCTAAGGAGGTGCTGCCAACGTGCTGACGGGTCACCGGTGCAGCACGCGCTGCTATTGGGTAGTCTCATAGAAGTGCTCCAATTGCCAATGAGCATAGCGGTTGCAAAATGCCAGGTCCACACGAGGGGGGCGGATCCTATCTCCAGGGGCAACGAGAAAACAGATGCAGAAGCAAAATGCACTGCATATTTTGATGACATCTTAGAGATGTATACCCCATCCCAGACACGTAACTATGTACGAACAATGATGTTGAAGGAAGGGTACAACACATTACCAGTGATGCAAATGATGGAGCTTCAGGGAGCTGCACCAAAGGAGGAAAAAGAATTATGGTTCAGAAGGGGATATTCCATATTTCCGACAGACACCCTAGGCAGCAGGAAAGCACAGGGAATGTAGTGATGCCATTATCATTATTAAACACTGCACTAACAAAGTTACAACATCCTACCCATATGGGGAAGTATGAACTTACTGCTCACATTGGAGAACATTGGTTCTGTCCTAACCTGGCTGAACATGTGGCAGAATTCACAACCAATTGCATTGTCTGGAAATGTTTTTCAGCAGGTCATACACTGAAGGTAGTGAGAGAAGTCTTACCTCGTCCAATGGGCCCATTCCAACACCTTCTTGTCGATTAT
The DNA here is from genome assembly GCF_040938575.1 of Ambystoma mexicanum. Taxonomy (NCBI): domain Eukaryota; kingdom Metazoa; phylum Chordata; class Amphibia; order Caudata; family Ambystomatidae; genus Ambystoma; species Ambystoma mexicanum. Next base: position 919,195,639 of record NC_090936.1, read on the forward strand.
GTAGACATGCTTCAAGTATGCCAGGGCTACCGCTACATGATAGTGGGTGTTTGCCATTTTCCTGATGGATCGAACCAGGACACTTTTCCCATCCGGATGTCATTCGAGCGGCAAAATTCCTGGTTACGGAAATGTTCCCAAGATCGGGTGTGTGAGGTCCTGCGGTCTGACAATGGTACTCACTTCACCAATGAGGTGTTTCATCACATCACAACTTGGTTAAGAATCCAACACAAATTCTCCTGTGCATACCACCCGCAAGTGAACGGGATGTATGAGCATCTCAATGGGCTGCTCAAGGAGAATATAGCCAAGATAAAGAAAACGTTGAATAAAAGCTGGCTACACTGTTTGCCCTTATCTCTGTTGGCATTGCGCAACAAACCAAGGTCTGACCACCATTTAACCCCACACAAGGTGGAAACCAGGGGTGGCGCATGTGACTCCCACCGGCTCCTCCCACTAAGGCGTTGACAGATGCTGAAAAAAGTCTGATGTATTGGGACCGGAAATGTATGAGTACACCGTTGCCTTGATGGCTAGTAGTGCCTCTTTTATTTCTCACCAACTGCAGGCACAACAAGAGCGGCCCAAAGGAAAAGAAGAAAGCTACAATACAAAAACAAATCAAGAACAGCTGAAAGCACCACAACTTTATCCTGGAGACATGGTCCTCTTGCATGATTTTACAATGACTTGGTTTAAACCCAGATTCACAGGTCCACACCAGGTTGAAGAAGTAACTGATTGTGCTGTGAGGATATGGGGGTAAGAAAGCATGGAAATACCTTGGGGAAATCAGCCCTGACAAGCAGTGGCCTCTCCCAGCAACGACAGTGAAAGGGCAAACGTTCCACAAGAGGGAGAGCAAAAAGATCACTGAGGAGCATCGCAGCCCAGCAGAGACCCACCCATAATTACTCGCTCCTGAGCAAGAGTGCTAGGGAAAGGACTTTCTACACATACAGAGTGAGGATACACAGTATGTTTGCTATTTTTCTTTTTGCACACTGACAGCATTCATCGTGAAAGTTGCGACTGTTATCCTTCCATTGTACCATGCTTCCCAAATACCCTCACCTCCGACCTTCCAAGGCCAATTTGTCCTCTTTGTTAGGAGATCCAGCCATGTAAGGAGACTCTCCTCCAAGTTTATTTTTCTGTGTTACCTTGGCCTATCTGTCCCAAACATACCCACAAATTCATCGAGGAAATCTGTCCATACTTGAAGTACTTGGTGACCCTAGAATACACATTGTGTGGGAACAGTTATTCCTTATTGCAGTAGAACAACATTGTGACCGCTGAGCCTAGAATAATAAGTACTAACAACAAAATAACACATTTCTAGCACATTTCAGGCAGTTTATTGATATCTTAAAAGCTACACAAGGTTCTGAAGCAGAGTAAGTAATGAATGCCATTATTAAAAGTGTGATAATGCTGACTTCTGTCTTCTTTTCACTTGCTATTTTTGCCCTTATATTTGGCGAATGTCTTTTGATATAGAAAATAAAGCTGTGACCCCTACTAACACTACCCCAATTCCGTAGGTGTGGCTACAAAGTCAGGTTGGTGGTAAGCACTGCCAGACCAGTAAGGAGTGGTAGATGCAGTGTTAATGTAGATGTAGGAGGGGTGGATTCTTATTTCACCGAAACTGCTCGAGTATCCAATAACATGTGGTACAAGCACATGACTAGAGTAGGTAAACAGACTACTGGAGAGAGCTGCTATGTCTGCTCCCTCATTCCCTATGCCATGAGTAGCTCCAGAATATTTGTGGCAACTGAAATACCACCAGCAAGAGCACAGTTACTTATATACTCTCAATGTGTACCACCCGAGGAAGGTTCTAAGGGAAAACGAGAACCTTAAGATGGATGTCCAAAGCAAAATTTCCATATGAAGACAGCTATATAAAAGTACTAAACATGATGGACAGTTATTGATATGATATATGCTATGATATGGCATTTATAACGCGCCTATACACAAGTGTTTCAAGGCCCAACGAGGCAAGGGAGGGGGAACAGAGGGATGACAGACAACGATCTTACTAGGCCAGGTGTCATTCAGATCGTGCAAGTGCATGGGAAAGGGGAAGGGGAAAGTGCAGGGGGGAAGGGAGAGGGGGAAAGTACAGTACATGGAATACTAGGATAAATAAGATAAATAAGAAAACAGGCAACTGGTGGCAAGTGCAAGGTAAGTGCAGACATGAGTGCTGGTAGGGGGACTGTAAGGGATACAGAAAACAGTCCCCGGGTGCTGGGGTTTCCAGGGAGGCAGTGCAGGTGTGCAACTGGCAGGGCCTGGGCCTGAGAAAAAGGACCAGGCTATACAATATATCACTGATGGCCCACTGAAAGGCCAGACAAAAACAATAACATGAAAGAACTACTATGTCCTAAGAAGGGACCCATAGAAATAGGAGGAGAACCAGGATGCTGGGAAAGACCACAGATGCTTGTATATGGCCAAGTATACACAACCGAAGGATGGAAAGAGGGAGTAGTGGGAAGCAAGGCGCATACGTTCCTGACCGTTACAGTTCGTACAGTCCAAGAAGAAAATGACAAATGCCTAAAGGAATGGGAAGCAAGTGCACAATTACTAACATGGGTAGAGAATGAGGCTGGGCCCATGCCCATAATACCACTTAAAGGGGCAGCATTATGTTTCCAGAATGACAGAGTAGTAAAGGTTGGGGAAAAATGAAGAATGCAAGCAGACAGTAAAGCCTTCAGGCGTGAAAGTTGGGGCAGCACTACTAATGGATCATTATTGGGCTTACAGATCCAAGGCACACGAGAAGCTGCCACCCAACTGGGGAGGAATATGCTCACTGGTACACATAAATATGCCGGGAACAAAAGGGGTTGTCCTGTCGTCTGGAATCAAACGTTTACTTTCTAGTTTCTGTAAACAAAATGTTATTTTATCATGCTCGACACAAACTTATTCTGTGTTCAATGGAGCTTAGGTGACTAATAGTCAGACACTAATATAGAGCATAATCAGCATTTTATCATTTTGCTGTTCATTTGCTTATTTTAGTATACATCATTCTGTATCACATTCATTTTTTCAGGACATTTTACATATATTTTTCTGAAGAAAAAATCATCAAGACCATTATAACCTTGGTGTAACATCTCATAGAAAAATAATTCAACAATGAAACTAACAGCAACTAAGAACAAAAAGCTAAGTTCCATTGCCAGGCAAGAGGGTGATGTAACAATTGGTCTATGTCTAGATATCAATCATGCAGTTCATATATGGTTGTAAGGACAGTGATGGAATCGAAGGTGCGATATCCAGAGACGTTTCAGCGAAATGCCTTCTTCTTGGGCCTGGAGTAGGTCTCCCTCTAGGTGGGACATAAGACAAGTGAGGGGCTCTATTAGTGCCAATTGTTGTGTATTAAAAAGCCTTATATGACATAAAAACACCATTATTGTGGCACACCTTAATAAATCTCTAAATACAGGGCAGCAACGGACTGAACTTACTTGTATTCCTTGTAATGTATCCTTAATTGGTAGCTTCCACGTGTTGGACTCTGGGCATAGTTGGAGTCAAACATGTTCTGGGTCGCAGATGCTGTAGGGGAAAAAAAGCATGTGTGCACGACTTTCAGAACATGGTATTTGTATCAATGTGCATGGCAGAACAAGTGACACATTTTACGTTTACAGTCTTAAATTGCAAACAAAGAGGCATACCTTATTATGCAGGCGTGGTTGGCCATCTTTTCTTGTGGCCACGAATTGTAGTATCCAAGACGGCTAGGAAGGTATTTGTGTTGCTCTTCAAAACGGAAATACTGCAATCCTAAAAAGAGGGCTCAGCGTATAGTACTATCTGATTGCAGGGAACTAATAGGCTTGGAGCTGTATTAGGTTAGAGGCTTACCTATATGTAGCATGATTCGTTGTGTGTCAAAGGACCTAGTATCTTGCGGGGTCTGTCTCCATCGCGGAAAAGCTGGCGCTGTTAGAGAGAGGCCGAGCTGTATACTGCCGTGGTATACAAGGTAATTTAAGAACCATGTATCCTAATTATGACACTAATTTGAAGTGATATCGAAATTTCATGTGTTTTTACATTTAGTTACACATGCGAACATTAGTTTATTAAGTTACTGGGGGCCTTGACTAAAGGTTTTACAGTCCCTAGTAAGAGGAATGGGAAGCAACCAAAAAGAGGGTGGTTTGATGAGGCTTGTAGTGGGGCTAAGAAAGCAGTCCTGAAGGCCCTGAAAACTCTGCTCTGTAGCAGTGAAGAGATTGCTCAGGCTATAGCTAATTATCAGGGAGAGGTAAAGCGAAGGAAACTGGAAAATGAAGGGGAAGCTTGGGAGGGCTTTCTGGACGCCTCCAGGTGTAATGACCAGAAAGCCTTTTGGGAATTTGTGAAAGGGGGTGCAACCCCGTTCATAATGGAAAGAACTAGCGGGACTCATGTGGAAGAAACAGCATGGGTGGCGTAATTTGGTAACCTATTTGATGGAGGGATCCAAGTAGAAAGAACAGGGAGGAGTCACTCATGTCTGAGGTTCAAGTTAGAAGATGTGTCCCGGGCCATTACTCAGCAAGCACCGGGCCATATGCCATCCCATCTGACCTTTTTCAGGATCCTTTAAATTTGTGGGCCCCGCTGTTGACTGCAGTGTTCAATGCATGCATGGAGACGTGCCTTTATCTACCTTGGTGGAAAAGGGACATCATTTATCACATTTTTAAAAAGGGGGACCCAGCAAGCCCCATGTCGTACAGACCCATCTCGCTCTTAGATACGACCTTTAAGATTTTTGGTAGGGTGATGCTGGGGTTAATTGAGGCCTGGGTGTCTGAGGGGGAGATTCTCTCCGATGTACAGTTTGTATTGCGGCCGGGTGTGGGCACTATGGAACAGAGCCTCAACTTGTACCTTCTTGTGTCCAATTAGAGTTTTTTGCTAGGGGGAGGGGATATACCTTGCATTCATAGACATGAGCACAGTTTTTGATAAAGTAGATAGGTCAAAGTTGTGGGCCGTGCTCGGCTCCATGGGGTGCCCATGGGACATTTTGATGGCACTAGAAGAACTAGATAGGGAAAATGAGGCTTGCGTGCATAGTAGATCAGGGGGACACTGTGCAGAATGTTTTAAGATTGGGTGTGGTGTTCGGCAGGGGTGCGCTTTGGTGCCAATCTGCTTCACAATGTATGTTAATGGGCTCCTAAAGGCCTTGGTGAATGCATAGGCGGATTACCCGTTCTGGGGGCAGGGATCAGTGCTGGCTTACGTGGATGATACCGTGCTGCTGGTGAAGTCCCCAAGAGCACTCCATATTCTGATATCTGCATACTAGGCTTTCATGGAAAATCTGGGGCTTAAGATCAATACAAAGAAATCAGCCTTAATGAACTGTGTGGGTAGAAAGGCGCCAGCAAAAAATGCGCCCAATGATTTTTAATGGGGAATCTATCCCAAGAGTCAAGGAGTTTGAACAATCACTTATGGGGACAGCACATCTCAAATAACTGTCAGCCAAGCTAACACAACAAGTGGAAGGGATTTCAAGTTTTTTGTCCCACTTTCAGGGACAACCTTTAAATGTCGTCCTTTAAATTTATTCTGCCCAGACGAAAGCTGTCCCATTGGATGGCGCACCGTTATGGGGTTTTCAGACGGTACATGAAATTCAAATAAAGGAAAACCTTTTTTTCAGAAGGCTTCTTGGACTCCCAGGCTATTCTCCTTGTATCTCTGCTCATAGGGAACTGGGAATGGAATTCTGGGAGGACAACAGGTATGTTTTGGATCATCTCACAGCAATGGAAGGAGTGTATGCCATGATTGGATCTTCTTGCTGCACATTTGTTCCAGCAAATGACAAAGCCAACGGGACACTGAAGCAGTTACCACATTATCGTAAAATGGGTGAAGAAGCAAAAGGTACAGGTAAAGATGAAGGTTGGCTGTCATACATCTTCTCATGGATACCTACATGGATAGCCAACGGACTGAAGGTGTTGCCGGCAGCATTCACTTTAGTACTATTGACACTGTGTGTGATCAGGATATACATCACCCAATGTCACAAAATGACAGAGAAAACTGTAGGAATTAAAGTATTAGTAGAAAACTTCTGAAGAAGACAAGATAATAGCAGCCCGGAATACCCTAAGGATGCAAATAACAGGGTGTCCACTGTTCCTGACCAGAGTAGTGTTGGAGGACCCCAACAACTACACAGAATATTGGGGGAAAATGGTGTGGTTCAACCTGGAAGGAGAATGCTATTATATGACATGGAGTTTAGAAGACCATGCAAGATTGCACAGACATCTAGGAGGAGTGACGAAGATTTGGCTCCCGAGGGCAACGGTGAATATGTTTGGAAAGGTGGTAGACAAGTCTAACAGAGGGGGACTGAAGAGAGGGTGCCCGGGATCGCCCTCATGTCCCCTATGTGCATGTCAGCCCGAAGGATGAGAAACGAGAGATGCCAGTCGCTGTTTGGCCAACCCACATGTGGACCAGTGTATTCCACGTATGGTAACAGATATTCTCTTAGACAGCCATTCAAACCCTATCAAGGTGATGTCTTTGCGCATACACGTGACTCATCACTGGACCAGGTTGTCTAATGATAAATGTCCAGCCGTGCTGACATCATTAGTGACAACACGATATAGCAATGTTAGTCATGAAGTAAACTTGCATTCGTGCATTTTCACTAGCCAAACGCAGAAAAGCAAGAAAGCAAAGTTCAGCTGGGGCAAGCTTGCAACCGCTTTATTGCAACTAACCAAATGGAGCTACAGGAATGTATAGGAAACCTGGAAGGGCTTGATTACTACTAACCCCTAAAGAAAATAATACAATATATAAGGAGACCATAGAATGACTGTGGTGAATTCACATGAGGCCGCAGGCCTCAGAATATGGGAAAAAGAGATGCAGCCAACGACAAGGGCGGGTGTGCAATTCCTTGCTACTGGGGCAGGGAGCCACCTGCAAAATAGCAGAATAAGACCCTCACTAATTGCTGACCAAAAAGTTCAGTTTTGTGGTCCTCACCCATGTGACTCAACTGAGCCGAACAATGGCCATTTACCCATGGTGGGAAGAGGAGCTGTTCCCAGCTAAAACAGACCAAATGATAAATGTGTTGTCCACAGAACATTGTAACCTGCAGGCACTCTCCCATGCTAGGTGGCTCTACCAGTGGCAGCAATGGGTATACACAGTCTTTCTCATTACCTTGAAAAGGTACACTGAGCGATGTGAACAGAACAGGGTCTCAGACCTGAGGAGACCCGCTCCAGCCAATCACAACGCTCAAATCCTGGGGTGGTGTGTGAGGATCCAAGTGCCAATGATAGTCCTGCGACCCTGAAACAATGTAATAGTTAGTTTTGGGGGAATTCTCTGGTAAACCAACCTGACATGGGAAGACCAATTGAATAACTCATATAGGGGATCTCTATAGGTGTTATTGCCTGAGATACCCAATGGGTTTGGTTTTTAGGGAAGGGTTGGGCATTGTGAAATCACTACAAGATAAAAGCTTGTAACACAGGCTCAGTTTGCCGGAACTTCTGTTATTTCCTGTATGATCCCTCTCTGTTTGGAAAAATAAAGGACAGTTCTAACTTGCCCCATGGCTGAGTCCTCTTACATTGCCAGGGGAGGGTTCGACAGGCCTAGGGTACACTGCTAAGCTGTGATTTTGTGGTGCAAACCCCCGGTCCTCTGGCATACCATACACAGGCTCTGCTAATAATGAAAGCATTGGTAGCCCCAAAGGAAATCCAATAGCTGCACTATGGACTGGTACACACAAACTACTGCATCATCCCTTATTGAGGGCTCTGGACCTAGGCGCGGGTGCGCCCATCCTGACATATTGATATTTTTAACTAATGAAATTACCAACTTATTCAGGAAATTAGCAGACCTAAAAATAACAGCAGAAAAATAGTTGATGCTATCCCGTCAAGTACAAACTGGACTGGTGGACTCAGGTTTCGCCCCCCCCACCCAAAGGCCCAAATAAATATCCAGATTACCCATACAATGAAGGAATAATATTGTATTGTAAGCCAGAACAAATATATTTGAGCTGTGCAAGGCCCCCAGCAGATTGCACTGCATAACACATCCTGCCCTAAGAATATGGGGGGTAATTCATAGAATTCAGCGCACAAGTGGCGCACGCGGCTGGCGCACAGTGTGCGCGTGCGATAGTCTGCGCCAGCCGCGTGCGCTAAAATCCATTTCCGCGCACAGCGTATTCATGGATTTCAACATCCATCACCAGCCGTGGCGCAGCGACCCTGCAGCAGCGCCAGTTATGCCCCCAAGAATGCCCCTAGCGCAAGGAAAAGCCATCAAAATCCTCAATCCAGCGCAAAGGGCTGCAGCAAACGCCGGGCAGGGAGCGTGTATTACTGGGGTTCGCGGAAAGTCCTACATGCGATTGGCCTGGGTACGTGTATTTCAGGGGTGCACAGGAAGTCCTACATGTGATTGGCCTGGGTACATGTATTTCAGGGGTGCGCGGGAAGTCTTACACGCGATTGGCCTGATTATGTGTATTTCGGGGTTGCCCGGGAACTTCCACATGCGATTTCAGCAGGGTACGTGTATTTTGCGGTGCGCGGGAACTTCCACATGCGATTTCAGCAGGGTACGTGTATTTCAGGGTGCGCGGGAACTTCCACACGCGATTCCAGCAGGGTATGTGTATTTCGGGGTGCACGGGAACTTCCACATGCGATTTCAGAGGGGTACGTTATTTTGTGGTTCGCGGGAACTTCCACACACGATTTCAGTAGGGTACGTGTATTTCGGGGTGCGCGGGAACTTCCACACGCAATTTCAGCAGGGTACGTGTATTTTGGGGGTGCTGGGGAGTCCTACACATGAATTGGCAGTGTGGGTCCTCCCAGGTGTCCCCTCTACACCCTCCACGGCCCCTGCAAGCAGCCCACACCACAGGGGACTACCCCGCACCCGTGGTCATGTCCCGCAGGCAGCCCATCCACCATGGGCATGCCCCCCAGCCAAGCCACATGTCAGCTTGCACTACTGATCACCAACACATGACCCCCTGCACCCCCACCCTCCAGCAGTGCAGGGCACCTGCCAGCAGGCCCCCACTCATGTCCCCCTGCACCCCCACCCCCAGCAGTCAGGGGCACCTGCCAGCAGGCATCCACTCATGTCCCCCTGCACCCCCACCCCCAGCAGTCACGGGCACCTGCCAGCAGGCCCCCACACATGTCCCCCAAACACCACGCCATGACTATACAGACCCATGGCCCTAATGCCAACCCAAATCCCACCCCTCCACCCCCAGTGCAAACACCCAACGAACCACTGCACCCACTCCCTAGTAAATCACCCATTCCATGATAGTCTGAAAAGAACCAGCATGCCCATCAGCAAATGTCCTACAGAGCCACACAGTTGCAACACATGACTGTGCCAATGCTCATGGAGACATGCACCAAAATCATCACTGTACACCACACCAATAATGTTGAATAAAGAAATGTATTAAAAAGTATAACAAATGTCAAAATGAAAGGCACACATGCAAATGAAGAAATAATTTTTGAAATAAGAAAAAGAAAGTCAAATCCAAGCAAGAAAAGAAATCCAAAACATGAAAAAATATAAGTGGTGCATCCCCGAAGTCCATAGAACGAAATCCAAAGAAGGAAAGCATAAAAAAACATTACTCCATGTGAATATGACTAAAAGAAAGTATATACATGTCCTGAAAATTGAAAACGAAAGTCTGAAGGGTCCATTATCCCAAAGCAAATGAAACCTACTAAGAACCCTATCTAAAATACAACTATATACAAAAGGTGGAGCAAAGTCCGTGGAATCCAAATCATAATAATAAAGAAATGAAACCTAAACCTAAATAACTATATACAAAGGCGGCGGGCTAGTCCGACGGCTCACTGGTTGATGTCATGGGCCAGGGCATCATCGAACTCCTGTTCAATGGCTTGGAGGCGGGCAGGTTCCCTGGCCCCGAGGTCTCGCAGGGATAATGCAGTGTCCAGCTCCAACTCCCTGCGAATGCCCTCGAGGCACTCAGCCCGCCTCAGCGCCCTCCGCATGGAGTTCTCCGCTCTGACCATTGTGAGCCGTTCCTCCTCCGCCCGCCACCGCTCCGCACCTATCTGCTGGCCTAACCGCTCCCACACGGAAGACACTCCCATTCCAGGGTTCTCCTGCCCTCCGGCTGATGCCTGCCCCCCCTGATGTTGATGGGCCCGAGCCATGATGCCTCCCACGTCGAGCCTGCCGCTGCCTCCAACGCAACTGCCTCTGCCAGCACGACGGCATCCAGGCTGATGGCATCCACCGACGCCGTCGTGGATGGGGTCCAGTTGCTGGTGTGTCCACCCCTGCTGGACCTCCGACTCCCGACTGTGGCAGGGATGGGATCCCCACCGAGTTGGCTGCGTTGGTCGGGACAGGTCCACAGGGGGCCCTGGTGGCATCTGGGCAGGAAGACAGCATGGAGAACGACTGGCGCATAGCCTCCACACAGGAGGAGAGGGTCGCCAAAGTGGCCGTCACATGTACGAAACCCCCGACCATGGCCGCTCCCAACTGGGCCACGTTGGCATGGGGCTCTTCTTGATGACGTGCGTGCTCCCCCCGGGAAGCACGCACGTCATCACGAATGACACCCGTGCGCAACGCAACACAAATCAGGACCTTCTCCATACGGCCGGGGGTCCCCTCGTCTTCAGGTGGAGGGGAGTCAGATGACATGGACATCCCCCCTACCTGCGGACTCGCCTGGGATGGGGCATCCCTGCTGGTGCATGGTGGTGCAGTCACAGTGTCAGGGACAGTGACATGCACAGGCCCCTCCACGGCGACCTGTGCTGCCTCCTGCCCCTGCCCCTGGACTGCACCACTTGCACCAGCAGGGATGCCCCCACCAGGCCCCATGTGCGGCTCAGTAGCGGCCTCCTCCTCCTCTGTGGAAACCACCCACCTGGATGGCTCCACACCGTCTTCCGCCGTTGCAAGCCCCTGTGGGGGCTCACCCACCCCTTCCTCAGCAGCCGTTGGGGCATCCCCGACGCTTTGCTCCACAGCGCCGTCTCCGCCCTCTTCTTCACTTGGCGCTGTGTAGAGGGAGACATAGAACACAAGCATCAGGGTACTGCACAATGGTCCCCTAGACAGGAAGCAATAGCAGATGAGTGGCACTGTCAAAGATCACTTCCATCATGTCCCTCCACAACACATGGGTCAGTGCAGGCAAAACACATGCAGTAACAGGCATGGCACATGCTATGGACATTAGCATACATGTCCAAGGGACTCTTGAAACATACAATGTTGTTTTGGAACTCACATGCATCATGGGTCATGCCTATCACATGCACACACTTCACTGTAGTTTCATCCATCTGGCCTCGTACACCGTAGACACAGTGGATGCAAGGATAACTAGGCTGCATCAGTGAATCTGAACATTGTCACAGACATGTGTCATGCATCCATGGCATTCACAAGTCACAGACACGCAGGTCAGACACACAGACATGGACACCATACATGTACATGGTATCAGCACCCATCCCTCACCCCCACCCATGTCCAGGAACAGAGACTGGCATGCTCTCATGTGTCCATTCCGCATAGGGCTCCGCATGTTGCATTTAAACACATGCACCAACCGTGTGGTTCACACATTACTGGCCTCACATGCATGACCATGATGTTCCTGTACACACACATGCGTACATGGCATATGTCGCACATACAGGCAAGTATCAGACAACCAGCACACTGCAACATGCCCTGTCTCACACAGCAATGCTTGGCCACTTACCACTCGACTCCAGACGGGTCTGCCTCTCAAGGATCTGGGCATGGAGCGCTGGGCGTACGCGTTCCAGGACCCTCATTTGGATGGTACTCATGCTGCTCCAGCCCCCCTCCACGAGGCGCCGGGCCTTTATGAGGATCCTGGACCTCAAGTCCTCCCAGCGCTTCTTGACTTGCTTGATGTTGCGGTTTGCCACCCCCTCCGCGTTGATGGCAACCACAAAGTCGTCCCAGATCCTGTCCCGTCCTTCCTTGTCGGCGCATGATGATCCGAAGAGGGCATCATAATGCCCCAGGACAAGCTCCACCAGGACACCAACTTCCTTCTGACTGAAGCTGGTGGCCCTCTGCCCCTCTGGCTGGGGGTCGCCAGTGGTCTCAGATGGTGTTTGCCCCGACATGGCGACCCCCAAGGCAGGCGTGGGTGGGCAACTGGGTCCTGGGGCTGAGCTGTGGAGTGATGGTATCCCAGTCGGGAGTCTTCTGTTCCAGCAGGGGTGGGCACCGCAACTGGACCCCTTCAGATGGCTGATGTGCAGGCACCAAATGGCAGGGCAGCAGGCAGTCAGGCAGCAGCAGATGGCAGGTGGGAGCGTGCTCGGGGCTCTGGGGGGCAGTGATTCGGCCTTTTGGGCAGGAGCATGGTCTTCTGTGTGTTTTCGCTTGGCCAGCTTGATACAGAGTGATTTGGCACGTGAAAAAATTGCACATCAGCGTGTAATTCGATGAAAGGCCCTTAGCGCGTAAGCGCGTCTGCACGCATATGCGATTTCATTGGACCAAAGGCCCTTAGCGCGTAAGCGTGTCAGCGCGCATACGCGATTTCATTGGACCAAAGGTCCTTAGCGCGTAAGCGCGTCTGTGACGTATCACGCACGGGCGTTGCCCTGGCAGGGCTTGAAGATCCCACGTGGATTTCCATTGCTCTGTATGTGCTTTCTGTGGGGTGCGGTGCGTGTGTTTTCCAGGTGTTGGGGTTCACACACTATTACTTCACAGCGTGTGGGTGTCGGCTACGCGTTCTTCTACACGCAGATGGTGAGTGGTACCCTGCTCGCCCAAGGCCTATCGCGTGTGAAACTTCCCGCGCACCCCCAAAATACACGTACCCTACTCAATCGCGTGTAAAACTTCCCGCGCACCCCTGAAATACACATAACCTGCTCAATCGCGTGTGAAACTTCCCGCGCACCCCCGAAATACATGTACCCCGCTCAATCGCGTGTGAAACTTCCCACGCACCCCCGAAATACAGGTACCCTGCTCAATCACGTGTAAAACTTCCCACGCACCCCCGAAATACACGTACCCCGCTCAATCGCATGTGAAACTTCCCACCACCCCCGAAATACACGTACCCCGCTCAATCACGTGTAAAACTTCCCGCGCACCCCCCAAATACACGTACCCCACTCAATCGCGTGTGAAACTTCCCGCGCACCCCCGAAATACACGTACCCCGCTCAATCGCGTGTAAAACTTCCCACACAACCCCGAAATACACGTGCCCCGCTCGCACAGGTCCAATCGCAGTATGGGACATTCATCATTGCTGTGTATTACCACTCTTGTACTGCGCAGGGATGCTACCGCCTGCCTTCGTGTGGTGGACGTGTTTCGGCTTGTGCGTGTCTTTGGCTGTGCGCGGCTTTGCCCTATTCGTTTCTATGAATACGTGTGGTTCTAGTGCGTGTGGGCGTTCCATCTGCTTCCCTGCAGTACATCCCCAGTTACGCCCTTATTTTTCCGCGTTGTTCCCCATTCCGCGTGTTACGCCCCGTGTTCTGCCCACTTTCTGGTGCATGCGCCGAGGTTGTGCGTTTTCACTGTGCGCGTCGCGCACGCCGTTCGGGATGTTGCAGTGACGTGTGCACCATGCACGGGTTTGGCGCACATCCCGAGGAAAAGACACGCAGGGACTTTGTGCTTGCGCCAAGATTTTCGGCGCACGTTTGTTCCATGAATCGGCCCCTTAGAGTTCTCTTCTTCAGCTCATGAATGCAATTGGCAGGCATGAGACATCAAAACTTAGCAATTACCCTCTCCATCATGATGGCAGGAGCATAGGACTAAGCCAAATATCTAGGAGACATCCTTTAGGTAATGATAGATCTGCACCCACATTCCTAAGGGAAAACAGGAAGAAGATACCGTATCTACTTTGTCAAGGCTAGTATGTTGACCCTAATTGGCCTTCTGATAATGGTTTCTTAATGACAAATGTGCCTAGATCCAAGAGCGATACTCAGGAAAGTTGTGTTTCCCTGGTTAATAATGTACCCCATTGGTTATGGCACAAGAGAGGGTGCTTATCAGTCATTAGGGATGGCGTTATTGAGGTACGATTACCAGACCAAATGTCCTTAGGTATGGATATAATCAAGGTAATTCTTAAAAACAAGCAGTTGGTTGAAGGATTACTCTCAACTGAGAAAAGGTTGCTCCCGACCAGCAGGACTCCAAAAAGGACTATGCTTCAGCAAGAACGGTTATGGTCAAAATCAACCGGCTCCTTATACATCTACAACCTTTTCCTATTAATACTTCCAAGTCGGGCATATCTCATTGCTTTAAAGAACCTCCATTGGGGACAATGGAGACTGCTTTAGATGGCATATTTTGACATATTGAAACCCATACCAACATCCTGCCTACTCTAAAGGGCAGGGATGACATCTAAAATCAAGGACTTAGAATGATTCCAGGTGTTTTAAAACCTAGTTGGCTGAAAACACACCGAAGTCATGATATGCCAACTTCTGGTAATGTAACTTTGATTTTCGGTGAGGTAGAGGACTTGCTTTGCCGCCCCAACAGGATGGATAATAAAAAAAATCCCCTACTCTAAAAATTATGTTGGACAAGTTTAACACACAAATTGAGCCTCTCCAGAGCCTGGCTAGTTTGATTAACAAAGAAGACGCTCATTGGGGCATGCCATACCTGTGCCCCTCACAAGAGCAGTTATCACCCAGCTAACTTTTTAAATTATTATTCTTATGGTATTTGAGTGTGGAACTTGCTTCGAGAAGCAACAGAGCAATTTACAGAGGTATACAACAATATTGATACATAACGGAGTGCTTTTCAGAGATACTAACAGAACAGATATACAGCAGGGATTAGGATACAGAGGGGCACAGAGGAGGGGTACAGCTCTACCGGATGGCGGAGACGAGAGGGGCGAGCAGTATCTAGCTAGGTAGGTGGTGCAAGGAGATTGCTGCCACCCTCTTTACATTGGGCAATGATGCCTGTAAAGGACACTTAGCCGTAATTGCCCAGAAGTGCCAACATTTTAGCTGAGGGTTGCAGTCAATCCATATTTACTATGTTTTTATGGATGTAACAAATTGGAAAGCAGGGAAATCGTTCAAGGTTAAATCAAGAACAGTGTCATGCCTGTGCCACTGGCGCACACATTGGCAACCATCATGGACTATTTGGAACTAATTTATCTTCATAATACTCTTTGAACAACCCCTATTCACACTTTGGTCCTTAATTTCCATTTGCACGACTTTGGTACTTCTTATTTAATTCAGCGAATTACATGTACCATAATGCACCTTGCTACAGTTATCAATTCCTGGCTATTCCCATTCATCAGTATTGGAACCACAATCCCCAGAAGCCCTTGAGATCAGTGCTACTTCCACCTTCTCAGGACCAGAGAAGGAGGAGGCAGATTACCTTCAGGTGTGCTGCTCCAGGTGTTGCCAATTAGCCTGCCTAAGTACAGGGCAGGGCTGTATTTAAGCAGCTGCCAGCAGGAGCTCAACCTCTTGCATCAAGAGTTCTCCCAGACCCTTTTTGCCTTGACCCACGGATTGTATGCTGTTCCTGTTGCTGTATTATCCTGCTTCTGATCAGTGCCCTGCTCCCCTGGGCTCCCTGCCTTGCAGCCTGTTACACTCCTCTGCCTGCAGCCCTGCTCCTCTGGGCTCCCTGCCTTGCAGCCTGCTACACTCCACTGCCTTCAGCCCTGGTCCTCTGGGCTCCCTGCCACACTGCCCTGCTACTCTGTGCACGCTCCTTGCTTCCCTGCTCCTCTGGGCTGTCCGTCTGCAGCCTACTACAGCTCTCGGTCCGTCTCCTCTGGATTCCCTGCCTTGCAGCCTACTACAGTCCTCTGCAGTCCACAACAGTTTGCCTGCACCTTGTGCCATCCGTTACTGCAGCCCTGCTTCCTTGTTTGCAGCCCCCCTGTTTCCTGGCTACTGCTCCCTTGCTCCCTTCCTTGTTTGCAACCCCCTGTTCTTGATCCCTGTCCTTCTCTTCCTTGAATCTTCTGTCCTCCCCTTAGGTTATGCATTTCCGTTATACTGTTTCCTTCTTTTCCTTCTGCTAGCTTTCTCTTGTCTTTCCAGCCCTGAGTTACTGTTCTACTTTTCCGTGTACAGTTTCCGGTCACCATTCCCTACAGTTAGATACTAGGTTGCTGCCCTTCCTTTCTTCCGGATTCTGTTCTTAACCTTGTTCTCTTTGACTTCCTTTTCCCTGGATATTTCTGTTCTTGTCTTCACTTGTGTCTTATGTAAATCCTTTGTACAGAACTTGACTGTTGGTTTGCGGCAGGCAACCTCTGCCCCTTCCCTTATTGCGTTTTCAGTGTTGTACTTCGTGTCATTGTTTGGTTCCTGCTGGACCCGTACAGGCTTCAGTCTTGTGAAGTACTGTTACCTTGTTCGTGCCTTAGGGTTCAGGTACAGACACCCATTGCTGTTGTTCCCAGCCATGAGCATACAGAGTGGGCCCCTGTTATAGCAATCTGTGCAGAAGGCTGGAGTTTCCAAAGGTCCGTGGAACACTCTTTTCCATTTCTGCATACACCCCAAGAGGGAATCCAGTTTGTTTGTACCTTTGTATTCCCTGCCCCTTTTTGTTCACAGCTACTGTTGCCTATTCTTCTTTCTTGTTGAGCTACCTGCTGTGTGTGCTTATCTCTCACCTTACATCAGCACAGCCACCCAAAACCTACCTGGGTGCCCTGTGCCACTCTTGACAGAGTGCCATCCTTGACAGAATGCAAGAGCCAATACATTCTTGTTCCGTAGGCAGGAAAGGCACACACAGACCAAAGATGCTTTCCTTTCGGTTCAGGAAACCTATGCAGAAATCTAAAGTTTTCCTAAGGACATGTCACGACCCTCGCCCAAAACCCCCTCTGGCAAACACATTGGCCAGGTGAAGTCAGGACTTGCGCCTCTAGAGCCTGGCATCCTCTTGAAAAGCCCTCATGGGACCAGTCCTGGCGCCTATGGTGCCAGGCTCATACACCATGAAAAACAATGTGCTTGGGAACTACTTTATTGTATTCTCAGCCAACATGGAGGCATCCACATAGCTTGGTTCCTAAGAACCAAGCTATGCGGTCTAGTGTTTTAGGTGTGACAGCCTAGGCACTACTTTACCTGGACTATTTTTTTGGGGCTATTTAACCCACACCCAAGCAAGACAACACGCTTCGCGTTACTTTGCAGCTTGCAACGTGACGCTCACCATGTCCAGCTATTCCCTTGAACCTCGGAGAAGCAGAACCTGCAAGGAAACAAAAGGAACATCATTAGCAACAGCATCTTACCTGCAGTCTTCTTTAAACACTCGCAGCTACTGAGAACAGCTTCCTCGAATCTGCACGTCTCCCGGACAGAACGACCTGAAAGAGGAAGATAGAGGCAACATTAAAGAAAGCAGTAGAGACATTTACAAATTACGGACTGCTCAAAAGGCTTACCTGGCTGGTCGCCTCTCGGCTAGCACCACTCACATTCCACTCGCGCTGAAGAACACCGCGACCTACAAGGAAGGAAAACACAGATTAGCAAAGGCAAGACTTTGCAGCACTGTGCATAGCTCTTACTTACCCCATCATAGCACACTTAATGCGCCATCATTTACCAGCGGGGCTCAACAAAGCCAGTTTGCTGCGCTGAAGCTCCGCATACCTAAGGGAGAAAAAAAGAGACATTTTAAACATAGAAAGGCATGCAGGATAGCAACAAAACTAAAGAACAGCAATAAGACCTACCGGAACAATATCAAATGGGACGGCGTCAGTGAAGTAACTGGACCGCACTCGCCCATGAAAGACAACGCGCCCCTGCAAAGAAGGCAGGACGGAGAGCACGCCTAATTCTGCCACAATGTGAGGAGAGGGCGACATAGAGACTGAAATCATACGGGGGTGGAGAAAGGATACTTACCCCAGTCGGTTAGTCTTGAACACAGTCCTCCTGTATTTTCAGGCAGAACCTTCCCCGCAGACCGCATCAGGGCAAAGCTGAGACGCATACCAGCGAGTAACCCGCTGGGTTGCGTCCCTGTGGATACCAGGTGAGCGTAACAGGACAGCAAACAAAAACTCTAGTTTAAAAGACAGACTAGCCCTAGTAAACAAAGGTTTGCAAGCACAGTACTACACTCAATGGCTTTCCGACCCTTCTATGTTAAACTACTATGACATTTGTAACTATGATCCGCAGTCCCTATCTGTAGAAGAACTACAGCAAGATAATGAATTCTTGCAGATGTTGTTAGCCCAAACAGTGGGCATTTCTGGCATTTCTTCTGACACTGCATTCGACATTCAGCCTGTACACAAACCTTGTATTCCTTTATTCCAGGCTGCCCTGTCTCAGGCCCAATGTCTTAACACTGCTACAGCCAAAGATATTGCACTCATTGTGGCAGACTCTCAACCAGAGTACGCTGTTGCCAAAGCGATATGCTCAAGATCAGCCTGGCAAGCTACACAACCTCCCCAGACTGCTGATAACACTCATTTAACAGGACAAGGCATTCAGTATCCTGAGGTTAGTGCAGCTGGTCCTGGGTACAAAAGACCAATACTGACCATCGGTTGTCTTAATGCTCCCCAGTAACTACTAACCACAATAACACCAAGGTCAGTCTTCACATTGCAACACCTGGCTTTTCTGCTACACCAGATTCTGAAGTTGTAGAACTGGCAAATGGAACATACCCGATACAAGCACAGCTCTTGCGCCTTAAAAGACAAACCGAAGACCTCTATGATGAATTTGTCTATTTGCATTGTAAGAATCTAGCAAAGGGACACAATTTACCAGACCATCTGACACCATGCCAAACACTAGACATTCTGTCTTTAGAGATTGACATGATAAGGCCTGGAATGGTAACACAGAAAGAGATACAGACTTATACAGAGCAGATGGAAGATCTGAACTTGGCATATGCATACCATCTAAAGCTTGACACAGCTCATTCACTTACTAGCCACAGTAATTCAGGCCGTTGTTCAGATAGTGAAGAATTAACTCCTCCGGTGGGCCGAATCGCTCACACTGCCATTACACCACAAATCAAGTGTAATCATCTGACTGGAGATCCTGCTGAGTCAAAGGATTGTCCCGTTCTTACCCTTGATGGCGGTCCTTTGCTCACACTTACAGCCTCTACTGAAGTGACCAAGTCAGAGATGTACTCTGCTTCTATGGACTTTTGTGCACCAGACCATCAGTCAGATCCTGAACTATAACCAGTACCTGGCAAGAATCCAGCTTTGCCAACAGTCAATACCCCAGACCCATCTATCAACTTGAGCACACAAGGCTTTGAAGGCCAGCCATCAGAAAGCCTACCCTTTCCTGATCCTACATCCACCATGCTACTTGTTACAAGATCTGCAAGCCCAATCTCTGCTGCTCCCCCTGCTAGCACTCCTGAATCTGCTACTGATGCCTCATCTCAAATCACTCCTACTGCAGTAGAAGCACCCACTTCCTCTCTGCCTGCAAGGACAGTACCTGTCGCAAAGCCAGTTAAATGTTCTCCTATTAAGGCTAAAGCTCCAGTTGTTCCTGCTGGTGCCTCTGCAGCACCTAAACTACCAGACTCTACTCCATCATCATCAGTTGCATCCCTGCCCGCTGGTGCTCCTGTGGCACCTATACTCCCAGCTGCTACAGCACCTGAACTTCCTACTGCTATTCCTGATCTCCCAGCTGCTGTCGCTTCTGAACTCCCTGCAACTCATGGTGTCCCTGCAACATTTGTGACTCCTGAAGTCTCTGCTGCAAATCCTGATGTTGCCATTGCTGCTTCTGAAGAACCTGCCGCTGTGTTTCCTGATGTTAAAGCTACTTCTGATGCTTTCGATGCCCCGAATTCTGCTACCTCCGCAGCTATGCTCGCTGCGGCTGAATCCTCTGCTTCTGCTACACAACCTGATCCCACAGCACCTTCTCTTCCTGATCTATATCCCTCAAACTATCCTGTAGTGGTGATAGTTTCTATCATATCTAATGAGACAACCGAGTGCTTAGAGGATACCGTTCCTTTCAAGAACCAGTCCAGATATCTGAATACCGTTGAAGATCCATTTGTGAACAAAGAGACACCCCTGTTTACACTTTGCAATGAAATTACTGTCTTGCCTGATTTGTCTTCAAATATAAAGATCACGCCGACTACCAATACATCTGAAGATTTGGAAGACCTTCCTAGAGCAACCAATTCAGCTGTATCTCTGGTTCCACCTTTTAGCACTGTACCATTGCCAGCCCTAAGGAAGACCACTACTTTCAAAGCAATATATGCCATGGGGCCTACAGCAGATCCTCACAGTTCCTCAGTTCATGAATGCACTGTTGTGTTTTGTGCCCCTAAGACTTTGTCTTTTCTGGATTCAATCCCAAAGGTTCTGAACAATGGTAAAGTTTCCTCCTTTAAAAACTCTCACCTTGCAGCCTTAAACAGTTTTTGGATCTTCATGATGTGCCTTTTTAGCATAAGACACTCTCACGGTGTGACAGGCCTTGGACTTGCTCTTTTTTTTTTTTTTTTTCTTTATTGTTGTTTTTGATAATAAATCTTTACAACATCCAATTTTTTTTTTTTTTTCTTCAAACATAAGATTCAAGTTTCCAAATACATATAAAACATATTTCTTCAATGTATAACACAATTATTATTAAAGTATAAAATATTTCTACCAACATAAAAAGAGCATTTATAAGTCTAAATTCAAGCACTACAAATACAAACAGTATCGGATAAAGCTTTCAATGTACTTGGGCCTACTTAGATAAAACATTTACAAATTTCACATCTTTTTCTATTCTTTACTATAATTCTCGAACCAATCGAGTTTTTTTTCAATAATTTGTAGTACTTTGACTAGTGCAAGTATAAGTGAAATCCTGTTTCCCCACATACATTCTACCCATAACATTTCTAGGGGAATTCCCAAGGTTCCAAATAGGAATTTGCCCAAATATTTTTGTCTAACTTCCTCAAAAGAAATACAGTATAATACTAGATGTTTCAAGGATTCATTTACATCACTCATACAAAATCTACAATTCAAGTTATTCCCCTCGTTTTTGTTATGTTTCCAACATTTCATGCGGTCTTTCGTTAACAGTAGATTAAACTTGAATCGCATGTACGTTGTTCTAATTATATTACTAGGTACCTGCCTGATATATAGTAATATTGGTTTTTGGTTATGCCTACATTTAGAATATTCTTCATACATTTTATATTGTCCAATTAAATCAGATGTATTTGCCCAATCATAAATATATAATTTTTTTTTTACTATTTGAGGCAAGGTAGCTAGGTCTATTGTACTTTGCGCAATCAAATCCAATACCTGTTGTATCTCCTTATAAGACTTCTGTATAGAGTCAGGTTTGCCCCTCTTAATCATAACTGCTAAATCTTCATATAGCGAGTTTTCCATTGGTTGGAGAACTTTAGCAAAGTTTGCCAACCTGCGCCATGTCATTTTTGACGCCAGAGATGTAAGCCCCAATTCATGAAGTATTATGGGATTTGGTAACGAAAGGGGCAGGAGTAATACCTTTTTCCAAATCATTCCCTGTACAGAATTTAGAATATGCCCCATCGCCAATGTGCATAAATCTAGTCCATATAATATAATTGCCTCTACTTTAAGCAGGTAAAACTCTATTAGTGGGATAAGAGAGAATCTGCAGAGCGTACGATGGATAATCTTCATTTGTGCTACAAGTGGCAATGCTTTGATTGATATTGCTTTTTGTCATTTTTCCAACGAGTCAGAATTCGTTAAATTATATCCCAAATAAATCAACCCCACTGAGCGAGAAATCATGTTTCCATTGATTAGCCATTTAAATGATGTTGTTTTCCTTTTATTAGAGAAAATCATTATGTTCGATTTTCCAGGGTTGACTGTCAAGTTGTGTTCTTCACAGTAGCCATAGAACAGATGAATTTTGTTTTGTAGTCCAAATGGCGTGCGATCTAAAAGGATGATATCATCGGCAAAAGCTAGCCAATTTATCCTTAGATGTCCCAATTTTACAGCAAAGCTGTTCGATTGTTCCCACAACTTGTCTATATCTGCTAGATACAAATTAAACAGAGTGGCCGCAAGGTTACAGCCTTGTTTCACCCCAATAAACGTATTTATTGGGTCAGTTAGCCGACCCGTACCATCAATTCTTACGCTATAACTGGTGTTAGTATGGAGCATGGCTATCATTGTTATTAAATGGATTGGGATCTGCCATTTGTGCATTTTTGCCCACAATATTTCTCTAATCACACAGTCAAACGCTGAGGACAGGTCCACCAATGCCATGTAAATCGGACCATTAAGTGCTCCTCTTGAGCTCTTTAATAAGTGCGCAAGAATAGTTGCATTCAATTGTGTTCCCATGCGTTTTCTAAAGCCTGTTTGAAAGCGTGAGAGGATACGTAGAGACATTATAGATGCATTCAATTCTCTAAGAAGTAAACTGGCAAAAATTTTTGCAGGAGTATCTATCAAAGCTATGGGTCTAAAGTTTTTTGGATCGGCTGTTCCTCCTTTTTTATGGAGGGGAATAATTAGAGCAGATGTCCAGGAAGCTGATAGTTTCTTTGTTTTAAAGATGATATCAAAGCTGCGCATTAAGTGAGCTGCCCAAAATTTTGGATCATCCTTCAACACGCATGGAGGAATTCCATCGGGGCCCGCTGCTTTTGAAAACTTTAAATTCGTAATCACTGACTCAATTGTTTCGATGTCCCATGGACAACTGTGGGGCAGTAATGATACCTTTACATCGTACTTAAGTGAGCTGAACTTCTCTGGTAGTATATATTTATTACTGTAAAATTCAGTCCATAGATCGCCACTCACTGTGGAGCATTTCTCTGTCTGGCTTCTTTCCATAGGATCTCTTAGTATAGCCCATATTTCGCGTGTTTTCCTACCTATCATGAGGTTAATCATGTTTTGATTTTTTCTCAGATCCGCATTGAACTTAATGGTTTTGATATCCTGTTTATATTTATTCATAATTAATTTTTTCCTATACATTACTTGATCAAAACAAATGGTATAGTCCCTAGCCAAATTTCTAATTTCAACATTTTTTTCTTTTTTTCTTTTCATTATCTCAAAATTATGACGTCCAACTAGATCAGTAGATGTATTTTGCTTGTTTCCAGTGGCTATCTGACTAAGGTGACAGTGAATCATATTCTCATTCATGAGATCTAATGATCTACATTCTTCCGTTGACAACTGCTTGGGATTATATTTTGATATATCCCGACTGACTAGGCTATTCAATAACCTGCACGTTTTCAAGTTCCACTTTATTGATAGCATCTGTCTGTCAGATTCAGGTAACACCAATGGTTTGTACATAGAATAAGTACCAAATTTACAACTCATAGTACATGTCAAAATCGAGTGATCGCTCAGGGCAGATACTTCTATTGTACAGGGCAAAGCCATCGTGGCTAGTGTTTTTGAGGTGACAATATAGTCAATCGAGGAATTATATATTCCCCTAGTCCAGGTGGCTTTTGACCCATAACTTGCAAAAGGAATAACTTGCATATCCCATTCTTTAAAAAAGTCTGACCATAATTGGCCCCTCTCACACGACAAATTTGCATACAGAACATTTTGACCTTCATCTTCCAGATTTTTTTGTATGAGAGTTGAGTTGAAATCCCCACCCACAATAATTTCGATGTTGGGCATTTCATCTACCACCTCCAACAATAAAGCATTCAGTTTTTCAAGAATACCGTCAATGTGTGTTCCATTTGGGTTCCAGTATAAACCTATTATCAACAATGGAACATTCTGATTACTCCTTGACATTACAATAATTGCTAGCATCTCCTCGGAGGAATATAACTTCCTTATTTCCACATTATATACCAAGGAGACATAAATGGCAAGGCCGCCCTTTGGACGTCCAAGTTGGCCCTTTTGAGCATGACTAAAAAAGCTTGTAAATCCTTCCATAGGAATATCTATGGTGGCCATGGTTTCTTGTAGGATAATGATTGCTGGACGATTCTCGCAATCTAACATCCTAAACCACGACTTTAAGTTTTTAAATCCACAACAATTCCATGATTTTACTAAAAAGGAATAGTTTTATGATTTTTCATCTCCTGGGGTCTCTTTACGGATTGATTTCATCAAAGGTTCTAGCCATGCTAGGCTTTTTATAATTTGTTCCACAGACTCTGCTTGTGAGTTTACCTTTGCCTGCAACATTATCAATTGATTGTCATTATATTCACTTTTTAAATTTTTTTGCTGGCTTTCTATTTCTTGAAAATCAAGGAACTCAGTTGCATCATCCATTGAATAAAAGTCAAATAGTTTATAGCCCAGAAACTCCAAGTCCCCATTGTGAGCCCGAATCAGCGAGGCAATTATCGGTGATTTAAACTTGCATATCATCCGGTAATTGCATAAGGAAGGTAATTTTATCCAGTCGATGTCATTTGATACCAAATTACGTAAAGCCGGGATTTGGCAAAAAATCCTCATTACTGCACCACGATTTAAACTAGGATTATCAAGCACTACTTTGTCAGCCTAACACAGTATTCATTTCCGCGGGAATATTTTTTGGGGAAACTGCTTTTCCCAACTTTTCTATCTCATTGGATTTTTCCTTTGCTGATAGTGCTGGAGGGGGTGCCTCTTGGGCGCCTTTCGTGAGAAAAGCATCTTTCTCCACGGTCGGCAAGGCGTTGCCATCATCGTTTGTATCTTGATCACACATCTCTATATTCTTCGTACAAAAAGCTTCCTTCTCTACTATGCCCTTTGATTCTTTAGAAACCTGGACAGACATGGTGGTCAGTTTTTTATCAATTTTATCGAAGAAGCTTTGTAATTGTGTTTGAATTAACAGAGGTGAGTGATCCTGCGACCCATTCATATTAGCTATCTTTAAGCCTAGTCTCATATCATGTGGCACTTCAGGTGCCTGGATCAAAGAAGGTAATATGGAATCTATTTCAACAGCCTGTGTATTTTTTTCTTCCAAATATAGAATTTTTTCTTTGCCCAATTCCTTTGTCTCAATGCCCATGTCATCTAGTTGCTTTTGGCCCAGACATAAAACAGAGGAATTGGGACTGCATGATTTTATATTTTTTGTTTTTTTAGAGTTTTTTTTTGTTTGTTTTCCTATCGGAACAAGTGGGATGGTAGACGGACCCTTTCTTTTCTGAGCTCTTGCAAATGCTTTTTTTGCCTTCCTAGACATAAAAAATGTGGATTGTTGAGAATCACCTTTTTCCACGTCACTGATAGACTTATCCATGGTTGTTACTTGATTCGCTATGTCAAGGTCAATCAAGTCTGTCAGAGCCGTGGGACTATCAGGTCGTTCCGGCAGTTCTTCTGGTGTTGTCAATTGAAATCCACCATCATTTCTCATTAACTCTGAAGGTATTAGGTTTGCTGCTACTATGATGTTTTCGAGTACTAGAATGCGGTCATGTTGAAGTTTTGCAATTTCAAGGTACTCAGGAGACACAGGTGAAGTTTGCCTGGCACCTAATAAGTTCTGCAAATTTTTATCTTTCACCATTAAATCTATATTCACATCTGTTTGAGAGGATTGATCATGCTGTCTGGGATAGTTCTTTTCAATTACCTTACTCCCCAGCTGATTTAAAATCAGCAATTGAGATGCCCAGAAATTGTTACACTTTTCTTGGGATATCAGGAATCCTTCAATTCTACATAGTGTGTTCATAATTTCTGCATTAGTTGTACTCAACGCACGAATTGCGCCATGAGTGTACTCATGACCCTTATCAAGTAGGTTCAGAATTCTCGTTAAAACAGGAAAATTCTGAAGCTCTGGATTGTTGAGATCCACAAGAGTATCCTCAAGTGGGAAAAGTGGACGAGATGAGTTTGGACGTCATGTGGGATTATCTCTTCCCTTTTGCTGATTGATGTCCCCACCCAAAACCGGAGAATGAACATAGCTGATGTCCTCATGGTTGTTTCCAGACTCATAAGCAGGGGAACTAGCCTTAGGTGTTATATTTTTTGTTAGAATCTTCTCATCCTTTTTTCAATTCTCTTTTAATTCTTTCAGGTTTACTTCTATTGCAGCATGGAAGTGAACCTGGTCCCTAAAGCCATGAGAGCTTGCCGCAGTTGTAGACGGCCCATTAGACAGTCTCATACGACTGTAATTCGGCGAGTACTGCAGGGGCTACCAATGATGTATCAGAGGCAGGCATCATAGATATGTCTCCAACCGCACCCAAAATCGAGTTATCATTAATGGGTATGTTACAAATCAAATTCTTTGGGAGTGTGGTGGGATCAAGCACCTCAGGGCAGCTGCTCTTTAAAGAAACAGGTGTAACTAATGCTTCATCTGTCATCACTGTACCTCTATCCGCCATAGAAACACCCAGGGGAATCCCAACTTGTGATTTCACATACCCAGGTTGTGACATATCCACATTAGTGATTCCTATATTGCGCCCTTTTTTTTTTATTTGATTCACAGAATCTTCATAATAATCATCCTCTAAAACATTCCCTCGTTTGGGGCAGCTGAGGCGTTATTTAAGCACCGTTTCCCACTCCGTAAGTTTTTTACCATAATTGAATTTTTGTCCAAGACGTGGTACACAATTAGTTCAGTTTTAGGAAAATTCTCATATAATCCTACACCAGATGTGTGACCACACAGCGCTAGAGGTAGAACAGTCAAAATACAGAAAATAATAAAGTGTGCAACTTTC
This sequence comes from Ambystoma mexicanum, assembly GCF_040938575.1. Lineage (NCBI taxonomy): Eukaryota > Metazoa > Chordata > Amphibia > Caudata > Ambystomatidae > Ambystoma > Ambystoma mexicanum. Next base: position 919,222,567 of record NC_090936.1, read on the forward strand.
CCCTAGTACTGTGTTTGTTACAAACTAAATTTAGCAATGTGGTAATTCCACACACTAGATGGCATATAAAACGACTTTTTACCTGCAAGTGTTCACAAATAATCACAATTCCCCACCTCCACACATCCAAACAGCCCAACAGCCACTTGTAAAGCCCACTTCGAATGCGCGCGCGCTCCCTAGATATTGGAAGTGAGGCTTGGCAGGGCGGAGCTGACCACGGGAGGGAGGCGGGGACAAAGTAGCCTTGACGACTATATGGAAAGAAGAAAGGAGAGAAAGAAGACTCGAGTAAGTAGTGTTACAACCACAGCGCACCGCGGCGAAGCCGCGGTTCTTTGAAGTAGGAGACACTGAGCAGATAAACAAAGTCCTTAGTTACTTGTGAAAAAGAAACGTAACGGCAACCACGTTACGGCACGCCTGTGATTCCTCTTACAGACGGCACAGTCCAAGGCAAGATATTTCTTCGGAGTCCTTCGAAGTCCTCACTCGGCAGTCAATACTCAGCAGCCCTCAGCCCAACAACAGCCCAACAGCCACTTGTAAAGCCCACTTCGAATGCGCGCGCGCTCCCTAGATATTGGAAGTGAGGCTTGGCAGGGCGGAGCTGACCACGGGAGGGAGGCAGGGACAAAGTAGCCTTGACGATTGTGAAAAAGAAACGTAACGGCAACCACGTTACGGCACGCCTGTGATTCCTCTTACAGACGGCACAGTCCAAGGCAAGATATTTCTTCGGAGTCCTTCGGAGTCCTCACTCGGCAGTCAATACTCAGCAGCCCTCAGCCCAACAACAGCCCAACAGCCACTTGTAAAGCCCACTTCGAATTGGCGCTCTTGTTCTTCTTGTTGGTCAGTCTTCAGGGGTCCTGGAGAGGGGCATACTGTCATGCCTGTACCACTGGCGCACACATTGGCAACCATCATGGACTATTTGGAACTCATTTATCTTCATAATACTCTTTGAACAACCCCAATTCACACTTTGGTCCTTAATTTCCATTTGCACGACTTTTGTACTTTCTTACTTAATTCAGCTAACTACATGTACCATAATGCACCTTGCTACAGTTATCAATTCCTGGCTATTCCCATTCATCAGTATTGGAACCACAATCCCCAGAAGCCCTAGCGATCTTTGCTACTTCCACCTTTTCAGGACCAGAGAGGGAGGAGGCAGATTACCTTCAAGTGTGCTGCTCCAGGTGCTGCCAATTAGCCTGCCTAACTACAGGGCAGGGTTATATTTAAGCAGCTGCCAGCAGGAGCTCAGTCTCTTGCATCAAGAGTTCTCCCAGACCCTTTTTGTCTTGAGCCACGGATTGTATGCTGTTCCTGTTGCCGTATTATCCTGCTTCTGATCATTGCCCTGCTCCTCTGGGCTCCCTGCCTTGCAGCCTGCTACACTCCTCTGCCTGCAGCTCTGCTCCTCTGGGCTCCCTGCCTTGCAGCCTGCTACACTCCACTGCCTTCAGCCCTGGTCCTCTGGGCTCCCTGCCTCACTGCCCTGCTCCTCTGGGCTCTCTGTCTGCAGCCTACTACAGCTCTCTGTCCAGCTCCTCTGGACTCCCTGCCTTGCAGCCTACTACAGTCCTCTGCAGTCCACAACAGATTCCCTGCACCTTGTGCCATCCGTTACTGCAGCCTACTACAGCTCTCTGTCTAGCTTCTCTGGACTTCCTGCCTTGCAGCCTACTACAGTCCTCTGCAGTCCACAACAGTTTGCCTGCACCTTGTGCCATCCGTTACTGCAGCCCTGCTTCCTTGTTTGCAGCCCCCCTGTTTCCTGGCTACTGCTCCCTTGCTCTCTTCCTTGTTTGCAACACCCTGTTCTTGATCCCTGTCCTTCTCTTCCTTGAGTCTTCTGTCCTCCCTTTAGGTTATCCATTTCTGTTATACTGTTTCCTTCTTTTCCTTCTGCTAGCTTTCTCTTGTCTTTCCAGCCCTGAGTTACTGTTCTACTTTTCCGTGTACAGTTTCCGGTCACCATTCCCTACAGTTAGATACTAGGTTGCTGCCCTTCCTTTCTTCCGGATTCTGTTCTTAACCTTGTTCTCTTTGACTTCCTTTTCCCTGGATATTTCTGTTCTTATCTTCACTTGTGTCTTATGTAAATCCTTTGTACAGAACTTGACTGTTGGTTTCCAGTGTTACGCTCCCCTGGTATCCACGGGGATGCCACCCAGCTGCCGGGACTCTGGTACCCCTCTCGGTCGCTCCCTGGATTTATCAGCGGGCAAGTTCTGCCTGGAAAACAGGTGGGCAATGTTCAAGTCTGGGCAACAGGGGTAAGAGCCTCCCGGTATGCCCGCGGCCCCTCCCGGACCTTTCCTCACTTTGTTTTGGGTTTTGGCGTGCTCTCTGTCCTGCCTTCTTGGCAGGGGCGCGTTGTCCTCTGTGGGCGAATGCGATCTAGTTACTTCACTGATGCTGCCCTTTTAGAGTCTCTCAGGAAGGTCTTATTACTGTATGCTGTAAGCCTTTCCTTGATTTACTAATGTCTTTCTTCTCTCTTTAGGTGCGCGGAAGTCCGCTGGGGAACATTGGCTGGATTTGGACTCACCGGCGAGTGATGGTGTTTCGAAAGCGCCTTGATGCGGTAGGTGAGTGCTTGTGCAGTGCTATGATGATGTCTTGCCTTGCTAACCTGTTGTCATTTGCTCCCGCAGGTTGTGGTGTTCACCGGAGCAAGGAGTTCCAGAGCGGTGCTGATCGAGGGGTGACTTGAGGTAAGCTGCCAGCTCAAATGTATTGTCTAATGTCTCTTTTCCCTCTTGCAAGTTCGACGATCCAGGAGGCACGCTGTTCCTTGGATGCTGCTCGCAGGAGCAGTGGACAGCTAACAGTGGAATCTCAGGTAAGCTGCTGCTAATAACGATGTCCTTTTTGTCCTTTCAGGTGCGGTTCATCCGAGGTTTGCAGATGCTGCAGAACACGGTGAGCGTAACATTGCTGGATCGCAAAGTAACGCGAAGCGTGTTCTTCCAACTGGGTGTGGTTTAAATAGCCTCAAGAAAAATAGTCCGGGAAAAGTAGTCCCTAGGCTACCACACCCAAAACACTATACCGCATAGCTTGGTTCCCAGGAGCCAAGCTATGTGGAGGCCTCCATGTTGACTGGCATTGAAAAAGTAGTCCCCAGCACCAACCACAAGTCTCATTATGTATGAGCCTGGCGCCAAAGGCGCCAGGACTTGCCCCAAAAGGGCCTTGGCCAAGGATGCCTTAACTTGTTGGGGGCCCGAACCGAGACCCCTCCTGGCCCATGGGCCTACCCAGGGGGTTCAAGGAAATGGGTCGTGACATCCGGCAGGCAACCTCTGCCCTTCCCTTGTTGCGTTTTCAGTGTTGTACTTCGTGTCATTGTTTGGTTCCTGCTGGACCCGTACAGGCTTCAGTCTTGTGAAGTACTGTTACCTTGTTCGTGCCTTAGGGTTCAGGTACAGACATCCACTGCTGTTGTTCCCAGCCATGAGCATACAGAGTGGGCCCCTGTTATAGCAATCTGTGCAGAAGGCTGGAGTTTCCAAAGGTCCGTGGAACACTTTTCCATTTCTGCATACACCCCAAGAGGGAATCCAGCTTGTTTGTACCTTTGTATTCCCTACCCCTTTTTGTTCACAGCCTCTGATGCCTATTCTTCTTTCTTGTTGAGCTTCCTGCTGTGTGTGCTTATCTGTCACTGTACATCAGCACAGACACCCAAAACCGACCTGGGTGCCCTGTGCCACTTTTGACAGAGTGCCATCCTTGACAAACAGAGAGTGACCATGACCCCATATACCTGAGATTATTTGGGGATCCCTTTAATCATCCGGTAGCCACCACAGATCTCTCTAGTCTTGATAGTAGACTAGAGGATCTGATGTGTGGACTTTGACTACAAAAACAAAGCTCCCTTGATTTTTTAGATTGTTCTTCCCATATTCATATCCATTTTAACTTTGGAGAAGATTGTGCCATCGATAATGAAATCTTTAAATCTTTCTAATGACCCTCGGCTGCAGAGTTAACCCCCATAGTTACCAAACCTTCTTCAGCTATCAAGAAACAAACACAATCTCACAATTCATGCTACGGTTCTGAGCGTCAAATGGCAAAGAGAGATCTTCTGAGGGAGATAAAGACCAACCGACAATCCAAACTGATTCTCCTACTAAAAAGAATTAATAAAGATCTGGTTGACAACAAAAAAGTAGCCGAGGAAGACAACTGAGAACTCTTACAAAAAGTCCCTGAAAGCAATAACTCCCATCCCATTCTGACATTGCCTCTGGTTCCACATCAAAGCATGAAGTGGAATCATTTATTTCCAAAGGCACCTGGTTTCATCATTTTAGCCCTCTTTATGCCACCTGTGCAGTGAATGGAGAGACCCTACCAACTGCAGAGGGTACTCCCCGAGTCCTGCTGGTATTCACTCTGGAAGAGGAATGGAAGACACTTGGGTCCCAAAAGAAAGGCAAGGCACCTGATGTCCATAGAATACCTATTGAACTTTTTGATGAAAACATTCAGGCCACAAGTCTCGCATTTTTTTTCAATTGCTGTTAAATAACATCAACTATGTCCCGCACAGTTGGCAGCAGGTAAGATTGTGCCTATCTATAAAAAAGGCAATAGGCAAATACAAGAAAATTACAGACCTATCAACCTGATTGACGACCTTGCTAAGGTCTATAGGAAATTGCTCCTCCCTGCCTTGAGAAGTGGGTGGAGGATGAGAGGATTATCTCGGACCTTCCGGTTTTAAATGGGGTTTAGCTACAATTGATCAGGCTTTTTACCTTTTTACCATCCTAACTAACCAGGTGATTTTAGAAAAGGGAACCCTGTTTTAGTTTTCGTCAATTTTAAATCCGTATTTGACTCCGTTGATTGATCTATTTTATGGAACATTCTAAACAAACTTAATGTCCCCACTGACATTTTGGGTCCCATAAGAAAATGTTATGAAAATAACCAGGCTATGCTTAGATGCAGCCATGGTGGAGAAAGCACTAACCCATTCCCCACTACAAACGGCCTATGCCAGGGCTACATTCTTGTCCCTTTAATTTTCTTATTTATGTAAATGATCTGATTTTAACAATCTCAAAATTAAATGCTGACGTGCCCAGTAGTGCCAACCGCAAAATTGGCATCCTTATGTATGCAGATCATAAAGTTTTAATCTCAAAAACCAAAATAGGCCTCTGAAAACAGTTAATAGCACTAATAGATTTCTGCAAGGAAACAAGACTTGCAATTAACCACTCTAAAACCATGGTGTATCATTCTTCACGCAAAATCAAAACTAGTGTCTCGATTGAAGGGGAACGGCTCCAGCAGGTGAGCTTTTACGACTGCTTTGGGGTCAGGTTTCAGGATAATGCTAAATGGTCTCACCAACTAGCCAAGAGCAATCTCAGCCTCAAAAGACGCTCTGGAGCGATACGCACGTTCAATTCATAAACTGAATTGACACGTATATGCTTTACTTTGCCTCTATGCCTACCAAAGTCCCACTGCGGGGGGGGGGGGTCATGTGTGGCTAAGCCTTTAATCACCTTACCCCAAACAGGCCCACCACTTGAAGAAAGATTGCACGCTTTATACATAAAGTACGTTTATTGTACAATCATCCTGGGAGCAGGTAGATGGTGCTGCAGGACCGAACTAACCAAAGTCTCAACAAACCACATCAGTTCACATCATTATGCAACAGTTAACACTCTCCCAAATACTTTATTGCAATCCACCCACCAAAACATGATTGGACAAAATCCTCTTCAAAGAAATCCCATTGTTTCCCAATGTTTTCATTAGCCAGTTTTATCTTAATAGTCATCTTCATCTTCAGATCATATTCATAACACAGAAGAAGCGGTGGGTCCACTTCGATTACCTGTTTTGGTAAATATATTCGGCTCAAGCAAGGTCTGCCGCCTTATATGGCAGCAAACTCTTGGGGTATGAAGACAACTCACCAATGAGCACAACAAAAAACAAATTCATAAAGAACATTCTTAACCTTCCCTCCAGTCCTCCCACGATTCCGCTACTGATAGAAACTGGCATCAGAGCTCTTCGTTTTTCTGTCCTACAAAGACCCCACACCCCACACTTCTGGTTTCGCCTAAACAAATCCAATGAGTTTACTCTACAATGAGATGTTTAAAGATGAAGCTGAATCCACTCATGGCAAATCGTGGAAGTGGTTGGTATAGAACGTACTTAACGGAATAGGGATGTTACACCTTCTTACCCAAGTTGTTGCGGTGACGGAAGGAAATGTGAGGGTGCTCAAGTCCAAACTTGACACCCTTTATTCAGAAATTATGATTTTCAGGACCCTCTATCCCGCTATGGTGGGCTAAGTGCTGGGACGTCGTCACAGCGGAAAAGATTACAGCACTTTGCATGGGCAACCTAAATCCCATCCGAAACAATTGGGCACCATTCATGGCCTATGCAGAACGCTACCCGGGACTCACCCACAAACCCCCAATCACCCGCTGGATGGATTGACCCCCGGGAGGAAATACTACCACCAGACGGAGTGCTCCACCTCTGTCGCCCCCCTGCTCCGGCACCAGGCGACACATAAACCGAATTGTGCGACGCATCCTGGTCTGCTAATACCGGCGTCAACTGCTTCTTGTTAATAAATGCAATGAATCTATAGGTTGGGAAAAGCATGCATAGTTGAGGGACTGCTACCACGTAAGGATCGTATTTCCACTGGGAGGGAAGAGACCCACTTCCCCCAACTCCTGAACAATCCGAGCGCCATGCCATGCAGATAATGAATTGTGACGTATTATGATTTGCTAATGTCGATGTTTGATGTTTGCCTCCTGGTCTGCTAATACCGGCGTCAACTGCTTCTTGTTAATAAATGCAATGAATCTCTATGTTGGGAAAAGTATGCATAGCTGAGGGACTGCTACCGCGTAAGGATCGTATTTCCACTGGGAGGGAGAGACCCACTTCCCGCAACCCCTGAACAATCCGAGCGCGATGCTATCCAGATAATGAATTGTGACGTATTATGATTTGCCAATGTCGATGTTTGAGGTTTGCCATGTTTTAAAACTTAATAAAATATCTTTGTTGAAAAAAAGAAATCATGATTTTCGATTCTTCTAAGCTATCAAACTTTCCAAGTTGTTTGCCATTCACAAACAACATGAGAACCAATCCTTTCAATTACATGTTCCCTAGTTGCAACAAAGCCCTACTCAATACATTCAGATTGAATGTCTTCCCCGTAGTACAACGAACGCACAAATGGTTTTGTAAGTCCTTACAATTATGTCAGTTTTGAACTACAGACGTCGGGTCTAACATGCGTTTCCTGTTGCTCTGCCCAGTAAATGCCGCCCTGAGGAAGAGATGCCTTTACACCATCTCCTTTCAATACCAGGTATGTTCTACAGTTGGCGCATACGTCTCATATAAAATGGCTGTCCATAAGGATGTCATATTTGCAGTTTTTATCTTTCGGAACAAGGCCTGGTGAATCCAGACAAAAGCAATGATTTGAATCAATGCTTGATTGTTCTTTTTGAAGATTATTCTTGTTGGTTACAAATGATATTTCTGCCCAATGTAATGGTATGCAATTTATGCAATTTATGGTCTTGCAACTTGATGGCTTGTTTTTAATTATACTGTATGTTTATGGGCTTATGCCTGAAACAAAGTTTATATTAGCTCACTTATTGATATTCTCAGAGAGTATTGATAAACATTCTCGGGAAATATGCATAAACAAAATGGAGGCTACATAAAGAGAGTTTGTGGGAGGGGGCACAGACCTATTTGAATCCGTCACTGGATGCTGTTGGATTGAGGCAGAGCTGATGACCCAGGCAAGTTGAAAAACCTTCTCCATTCTGGTTTATTGAGGAAGGAGGGGCTCATTGCTTCTCTCTTTCTGACCTGGGATTTCTGCAGCATTAAAATGGATTTTTGAAGGCAGACGCTGCAAAAGCTTCCCCTTTCTGCTTTTGAGAGAACTATTTTTTTTACATTTCTTTTATTGATTTTCATCAGTTGAAGAACAGATTGGGCCTCATTACGAGGTAGGAGGTAGCAATGGTGCTATTAGCACCATGGCTACCCCGTTACCGCATACAGAGTCCAGGTTCTCGGAATGGGTACTTACCGGGTCATTCCAACCTTGGAGGACCCGGTAAGTCCCCATTCTGAGAACCATTCCCCATTCCCATTTGAGTCCCCATAGGGCTCAATGGGAATGGGGAAGTAGCTAATAACGGTACCGCAATTTGCGGTACCGTTATTAGCTCTGAAGTCCCTTAGCGGGTCCCGTCCTTAACACCTGGTCAGACCAGGCGTTAAGGAAGGGACCCGCTAAGGGACCTCGGAATATGGAGGTAAGGGATTACCGGCACTGGCACCCTTACCGGTGCCCGGTAATCCCTTACCTATAACCGGGTAAGGAGGCCCATAGTCCAATCATACAGTGTAACATAGATCGAGCAGTTTCAGGCGCTGTGGACACCACTGAGTTCTTTTAAATTGTGCTGTATAGGGAAGCACCCATAACTACAGCTGCTTAATAATCAGAGGATATAAATTGAACCAAAATCTGTCCAGTGAGTCAATTGAAAGGGTCATCTGATATGACTACCTGGGAATGAGAATGACTGAGAAGGGGACCTGTGGCAGCCAGATAGAGAACGCCGGGTTTATACTGCCGAGATATGGCAGTGCTATCGCCGCTTTTGCTAGGAATAATTGTTGTGGTGCTGCTAGGGTATCCATGGAGGTATATCCACTACAAGTGGGACATGCAGCCCTTTACGGCTCAGAATTATGGGTTAACATGAACTGTAGGACCCTTCTGCCTATTGAAAATGGTTTCTTTAAAAAATATATTAGGTCTTCCAGGAGCTATCCCCACAGTATCTCTGCACATGGAAGTAGGCCTTACAGTTTGTGGTGAGCCTAGCACAACTGAATCACTTGCTTTATTGGGTGAAACTTTGGGGCTTGCCGCCCCTTGCAACATATAGGAAAACATTACGGATTTTCTATCCGAGGAAGGAGGGCAAGTAGTGAAAGGGTGCCATTATGTAAAGGTAACTCTCAAACCAGTAAGGTGCGACACATTCTAGCTTAACCCAGAAGCTGTGAACAATGCCTCTAAGGCGGTAGTCAAACATTTTTATAGCCAGACGAGGAGGCTAAAATAAGAACTATGCTTCCCAACTCTCAGATCTTTATCTTATAGGGGAACAGGAAACACTCAAATGGCTTTGAATGGTACCTAGATGTGTTGAAGCCAAAATGGGCACCAACAATTCATATCAAATTCAAGATGGGTTTATTGCCACTATCAATCCGAAGAAGTCAATGGGATCCTACTGTTACTGATAAATGTCACTGTTGCAATACGATGATTGAGAATTAATTGAATTTCATTTTTATCTGTTCAACCTATTTGAAAATAAGGAAACTGTATTTGAGGTCGATGTTTTAAAAATATGGAATCAGAAATACTGTGGAAATACTCAAGTGCTTTTGTGGAATTCATCGTGCACGCAGTCGCCAAAAACCTCTTTAGTGCGTGGCTGATGAGGCAAACGGCATTGAATATGGTAACATGATTGCTTCTATAAGTCTTGGCACATGACTAGGTCTGGTGATAACCATCAAAGCTAATAATGGTTACCGCTAAAGATATTGGGGCTTTGAACCTCTTATCACACATACCTATCATAGCAAAGTTATTAGCAATGGATCTTTTCCAGTCGCCCCAACATAGAGAAAATGTGAAGTTTGGTGCCCTAGAGCAATTGTTAGGCATATGCTGAAATGTTCTTCTCTCTTTAGTGAGATAATAACCAAGTGAGATATTGACAACTGTCTATTTCATTGCAGTTTGTCTTTATGCAATGTTCTTAAAGTGTCGGGCAGCAAAGAAATATACAAGTGTTACGGGTGCATTTTAATCTTTTAATCCTTTATACATTTCCTTTAATTGTTTATTGCTGTAAGTGTGATGGTCCAAGTGTGTGTCTTTATTCATTGTTTTTGGTTTTCTTGATGGCATTCCGCCAAAATAAAGTATTTTGACTGACTGAACTATCATATTCAGATGTGGCTTATGTTTGCATTATGATCAAGTCCAATTGACATTAAGTTTCATAAGGCTTTGTTGTAGCCATTAGAGGCCATGACGTGACTTTAGGTGGTTTTTGACCTTTGGATTTGATATTCTGTGGATGTTTTATGATTTATGGATTGTACAATTCAAGCCTTCCTCCAGCTTCAGACTGTCAGCTCTCATCTCTTTACTATCACATTGGACTGGTGCGAGTATGAGATATGGTTTTACCTGTTTTAATGTCACAGTGGGAAAGGAAAATAGTATTGAAATACAGTTTAATTCATGCAGTACTTTAGTTAAAACTGATTAGCGTAAAATTGCCTTTAAGACGCTATTGTGATTTTTTGTTGGTTGATTCATTTTAAGTAGGGATATAGGCTAGAAAATTATAGAAGTGATTTCATTGAATTCTCATATTGAGTGTGTTATGTGTATTCACAATAATAGTTCCAATGCTTTTTTATTTCTTTTTTCTCCTAATAAAAGGAAATGCACTTTGATGGAGCATTCATTGGGTGTTCTTTACTGACAAAAATACCCACATATTTGTGCATGTGAATTAAGTGTGGGACATCTATATAAATTGCTGTATATTGTCTTATAGTATATTGTGCATGTGTTGATAAGGAATGGATTGCAGGAGGTTAGCAGTGCTCCTTCTATAAATTAAATGACATCAGTAAATCAGTAAATTAGTCCTGTGTGGATGAGGTTGCTAGTCTACTGTCGGGATGTTTTGTCAACTTTCTCTTTGATGAACAGCGACACGTGTATGCTTTACTCTGCCTCTATTCCTACCACAGTCCTACTGGGGGGTGGGGGGGTCATGTGTGGCTAGGCCTTTAAACACCTTACCCCAAATAGGCCCACCACTTGAAGACCGATTGCTCGCTTTATACATAAAGCACGTTTATTGTACATTTATCCTGGGAGCAGGTAGATGGTGTTGCAGGACCGAACTAACCAAAGTCTCAACAAACCACATCAGTTCACATCATTATGCAACAGTTAAAACACTATCAAATACTTTATCGCAATCCACCCACCCAAACATGATTGGACAAAACCCTCTTCAAAGAAATCCCATTGTTTCCCAATGTTTTCATTAGCCAGTTTTATCTTAATAGTCATCTTCATCTTCAGATCATATTCAGAACATGGAAGAAGGGGTGGGCCCTAGTGTGGAACACTCCCAGCACTTCACTCTGTAATATGATGAATTGATTATTTTAGCAGCGCTGTCCTGGGTAGTTGGAGGTGGGGCCCTCACCTCCTCTTGTGAAGAGTAAAAGGTTTTGTCCCAGATCTGAGCGCTTCTTTTGATAAGGATGAATATCCACACACTTGTAAAGGTGCAAACCACTTGGGTTTGTTTATTTGTAAAACAGACATGTTGTCCATGTGTGGTCAGCCGACACGTGTTTCGATCTCTAGGGTCCTTATCAAGGCTAGAGTTTCGAATTATGGCCCAATGAGTCCTGGCCAGTTCAGTCCTGTATAGGTTGTATTAGGTGAGCTTCAGTGGTGGCCATGTGGGGGCTAATTTTCGAATCCGGATAGGCGGATTCCATTATGTCGGTCCATGTATGCTGCTCAATGAGTCAACCGTGTTAATAAGACACCTCTCCTTATGATTTGTCAGTAGTAGGTTATGAGGTCAGCAATTGGCTAAACATTGGTATTGAAACATAATTGCTTGCTAGCAAAAACTGTCCTAAACCATATAAACCGTAACTATTGATTTGCCAATGACTTGGGAGGATAGCTCAGCGGCAACGTGCTCGCCTTGGAAGCAAGACGGCACAGAGCAACAGAGGTTCAATCCCCAGGTATGTGCTTAAAAACCTCTGGGCATTAAGCGCATTATAAATAACCAATCATATCATGAATATCCCCTGCAATACGAGGAAGGCTGGGTGAATGATTTTTCTTTGAGTTAGTGATGTTATCGCATGCCCCAGGTCACCGTTCTATTGAATCTTTTAAATCTACAAAATTCCAACTTCATTGCATGATTTAAACTCCTGAATAGCCTTAGTGTCATGCCCTGGGGAAAGTAGCACGTCTGGGATCGCTGAAAAGGGGGCCGCCATTGATGGTTCCATCACACCCTCCCCTGCGTTGCATTGCATCTAGTTTTTCTGTCTCGCGTCCGCCACCGGAAGCTTATTACCAGCTACTTCCGGGTGACGGACGCGTTACAACTTTCTAGGTTTTCTCCTGTGTTGTACCGCTCCGTATCATTTCTTCTTGCGGTTGTCCACCCACTTACCTGTTGTTTCCTCTGCCACTATTCCTTTTAGCCTTTTCACTCTTCTCCTCTCGCTCACGCTCTCCGTGCAGCTCCTCCCTCCTCTCGTCTACTCTCCTGCTCGCCCGCACTTGCCGCCTTCATCCTGGTTCCTGCTTCTGCTTCCTTTCCCGGCTCCTGTCGGGTTTGTCTCTCTCTCTCTCTCTGTTCCCACTCGGAGTTTTCCCTGTGCCTATTGGCAGGTCTCTCCTGTTGTACTCCCCAAGACCCCTGCAAGCCGCTGTTCACCAGCTGATCCGTTTTGTTATTGGTTCAGCCTCCTGCCGTCTCAAACCATTCTTGGGTTTTTTTGTGCCTCTGGCTTTTTCCCCATTACTGGCGGTCACAGAGGATCGACCACAGTTCCACCGATTTAGTGGCACTGTGGCGTCCTTCCGTGGCCAACCCTACCTTCACAAAAAAAAGGAGAAGCCAGGTCTGAAAGGGTGAAAGAAACCGGACCCCAAGTGGAAAACTAAAGGTGAGGAGGAATGGGAAGGGGGGAGACGGAGTCCTCTTTGGAGGAACAGGATATTTTGTACCCGTGTGACAGTTTACAACGCCAAGAACCCAGCATGGCAACTCCACAGCAAATTCAAGAACTGGTAGCTGCTGTTCAGAACCTGAATTTGGAGGTCCAGAACTTGAAGAGCGCCAATGCTACACTTCAACAAAGACTGACAGAGAGGGAACAACCCTCAACAGATCTACCCCCTCTACCATCAGTCTCGGGCAAATTCGATGGCTCACCCAAAAGGGTCAAAGAATTCTTGGACGCCTGTAACCTACATTTTTCCTTTCAAACTAATACCTTTTCCTCTGATCATGCCAAGGTGGGTTTTATGATCACCCACATGACTGGCAATGCCCTGGGATGGGATACCCCAATAGTAAATCAAGCTGACCCTGTACTACAGGATTACAGTGCCTTTAAGTCACTTCTTCAGCAGACCTTTTTGAGAACCAAAAGCACATACTTGGCATCAGAAGATCTTTTGGATATACAACAAGGAAACTCCGAACTATTGTCCTATATTACGTCATTCAAACAATTGGCTTCCGAGGCAGGATGGCAGGAACAAGCTCAATACACAATCTTTTGCAGAGGCCTAAGGGAAGATTTGAAAGACGAGCTTGCCCGCATATCACGACCTCCAACTTTTGCGGATCTCTTGACCGCAGTCCTTCGCATAGATTTCCGTTTAACGGAACGCCTCTCTGAAAGAAAGAAGACCAAGAATTACGGGTCCCCTCCAGAAGCCATTCCCCCACCTTCCTCATCAACTTCAAGGCAGCCCAAAGAGGAGCCAATGCGAATAGGCACCACCCGTGCCTCTCTTACCCCTGAACAATTTAAGAGGCGAAGAGAAGGGAGCCTATGTATGTATTGTGGGGCCTCCACTCATTTGTTGAGAGATTGCCCGGATGTACCTCCTAGACGATCAGGAAACAATCGCCCTCGGTAAGTGTTAGGACTAACTTCCGAGGGGCTCATGCAAGTCCTTATACCACACTTTCGGTGACTTCCTCTATGATAACAGAAGATTCCTGTCTCATGGTGATACTTGTGGCTTTAAAGATAGGAGATTCCGACATACATTCACAGGCTCTGCTGGATTGCGGAACTGCTGGAAACTTCATTGATACTCAGTGGGCAGGTAAGATAGGTTTACCCCGTATCGCCAAGAAGGAAGACTAGAAACTAGAGGGCGTGGATGGTGAACCGTTAAGTTCCAGCCTCATAACACATACTACAGAGGAACTCACGATGTTCATCCAACAACATTGGAAAGAATCACCTTTGACATCATCTGTGCCGCTCATTTTCCTCTCATCCTCGGCATTGGCTGGTTACGGAAGCATAATCCAACAATCAATTGGACTAAGCACACCTTAAGCTTCCATTTGTCTTATTGCAAGGCAGAGTGCCTCCCAGAACCCAGATTTGAGACTGTTAAGACAGTGTGCAGCTCTGAGTCTAGTGCTATCCATTGCCTGCTGAGCTATCTAAGGGACTACGCTGAAGTGGTCACGGAAAAGATTCCTCTAGAGTTACCACCCCATAGGCCAGAGGGTTGCTGCATTGAACTCACTCCCGGAGCCCTAGTACCCTTTGGTCGAATGTTTCCCTTGTCGTTGGAAGAGAAGACATATCTAAAAGAGTACCTGGATAGCAATCTCGCCAACTAATTGATCCGACCTTCCAAATCTCCGGCTGGAGCATCTTTATTTTTCATCCCCAAAAGGGGGTCCAAGGAATTATGACCCTGCATTGATTACAGAGGCTTGAATAAAATAAAAATCAAGGATCGGTACCCCATGCCGCTCATAACTGAAATAATACAAGCCGTCCAAAGTTCTACAGTATTTACTAAATTAGACATAACGAATGCCTACCACCTGCTCTGAGTCAAGAAGGGTGACGAATGGAAGATAGCCTTCTGCACCCCTTTTGGGCTTTACAAATACCAAGTAATGCCCTTTGGGCTAGTAAATGCCCCATCCATATTTCAACGATTTATGGATCGTCTCTTCTCGGACTTGCTGTGTCAAACAACCATTGTCTACCTAGATGACATCTTGATTTTTTCCCGAACCCAAAGGGAACATGAGAAGCACGTCATGGAAGTCTTCCAGAGGTTACAAGATAATCATTTCTCCGTGAAACTGAACAAGTGTGTCTTTTCTGCTCCATCCATCGCATACTTAGGCTTTAACATTTCCAATGATGGCATCTCAATGGACCCTCAGAAAGTCTCCTCCATTCTTGAGTGGCCTTCCCCGAAGTCAGTTAAAGAGGTTCAAAGGTTTCTCAGACTCACAAACTTCTACCGGAAATTCATACCCAAATTCTCTCAGATGGTTTTGCCTATCACGACTCTCCTCAAATAATCCTCAGCCCCTTTCAGTTGATCCCAGGACTCCGAAGACAGCTTTCGTCACCTCAAGCAGTCCGTTTGTTCGGCGCCTGTATTACGTCAGCCAGACCAAGGTCTCCCATTCATTTTGGAAACAGACGCATCCTCTGCTGCACTGGGAGCAGTACTGTTACAGAAGCATCAGGACAAGGAACATCCTGTAGCCTATTACTCTAAACACTCAACGCTAGTCAAAGGAACTATTCTGTTATTGAACGGGAGCTTTTGGCCATGAAGCTGGCCTGTCTAGAATGGCGTCACCTACTCCAGGGAGGAAAACATCCTTTCACGATCCGTACGGATCATAAAAACCTACAGGTTTTGAGACAGTTCAAGCGTTATAACACCCGCCAGGCGAGATGGGCCCACTTCTTTGCGCTATTTGATTTCAACATTTCCTATATACCCGGAGCCCAAAACCTATTGGCCGATGCTCTCTCCCAGCGCGGTGACTACACCTCAGACACGGAACCGGTAAAGGAACTCATGTTTCCCCAAACCAGGAAAATCTGTGTACTCTCCTCCTTCTTATAGCAAGTTAGAGAAGCGTCATGCGGGGCCTTTGAAGTAGAAGAACACCCCAAGAACACTCAATATAACATCAAAGATGGACTCTACTTAGTAGACGGGGAATTGTACCTACCCACACGATCTTTGAGAAAATGAGCGTTTACCTGGTGTCACGATTCTAAGATCGCTGGACATAGAGGCTACAAAGGTACGCTGGATTTCCTTCAACGATACTTCTATTGGCCAGACGTGAAGAAGGATACCTCCCAATACATGCAGTCCTGTACCACTTGTCTTCGCAGTAAGAACCTCACTCAAAGACCTTTGGGACTGTTGGAGCCTAGTTCAGTACCTTCAGGCCCCTGGAATACGATCTCCACTGATTTAATTGTTGACTTACCAAAATCTCAAGGGTGTACCTGCATAATGGTGACTGTAGACTCCTTTTCTAAGTAGGCTCACTTTTCCTCCTTGCCGGGGGTTCCTTCCGCAACCAAGATGGCAGAAGTATCCTTTAAAGACGTGTTCCGTCTCCACGGTATTCCTACCAAAATAATTTCCGACCGTGATAGTCAATACACTTCTCGTTTCTGGAAGACCAAAAAGGTTGGGTATCAAAAGGGCTCTGTCATCGGGCTTCCACCCCCAATCCAATGGGCAAACGGAGTGCCTCAATGGCACTCTTGAACAATATCTTAGTTCTTTCATCAACCTACAACAAGAAAACTGGGTGGCACTCTTATCCACTACTGAATTTTCCTATAATAACACTATTCACTCAGCCCTAGGGATGAGTCCATTTTTCTGCACCTTTGGTTACCACCCAGGCTCTTTTCTACCCCTCCCGGGGTTGTCATCTGGAATCCCATCAATTGACTCTTCCCTAGCTCTCATTCAGGAGGCTCATGACAAAGCCAAAACAAGTCTCCAGGTGGCTGGTGACCGTAACAGGTTCCAGGCCGACAAACACTGCAGAGCAGTACCGGGTTGGGAAGTTGGATCCAAGGTTATGCTCTCCACCAAATATTTACCCAGATGGGCACATCCCTCTAAGCTGTCCCCTAGATACATTGGGCCTTATGAAATAACACATAAGATAAACCCCGTGGCGTTTCGACTTAAACTTCCTGTTGGTTTACGACGGGTCCATCCTGTATTTCATTCATCTCAGCTACGGGCATTCCAGCCCGATAAATGGGCACTCACCCCACAAAAGGTCAAAATACCTTTAGGCTCTGCAGGAGAAGAGTACGAAGTTGCCCAAATATGTGATCCTAGGTATCATCGGGGAAGGTTGGAATACCTTGTACACTGGAAGGGTTATCCTTGGTCAGAAAACTCCTGGGAACCTAAGTCCAATATTCACGTCCCTTTTTTGGTGTGTAAATTCCATCGGTGCCATCCTTGCAAGCCAGAGGGGGTGTGCCTCAGGAGAGGGCATACTTGATTGATTGATTTGATTTGATTGTTTTGCATTTGTAACGGGCACGTGACAAACTTAATCGTATTTTGGCACAGATGATAACAACAGAAGTAGAATATTTCAATTGAAACATGACCCCCAAAAAAACAGGGCTATCTACCTAAATAGAAAGTTTTTCAGTGCTAGGCGGAATTGCAGGAGAGAGCTCATGGTCCTAAATTGCAAAGGTAACGAATTCCATAGCCTAGGACCAAAAACAGAAAATCTTCTGTTATCTCTGGAGGTACAGATAGAATGGGGAACAACCAGAAGATGACTGTCAATAGAGCATAGTTGTCTTGCTGGCTGATAAGGCTGAATTAGCTCTCTCAAATACAGAGGGGCATTAATGCATTTGAAGATAATGCAGGCCGTTTTAAATTTGATGCGAACAGCAATTGAGAGCCAATGCAGCTCTCTCCGGTAGGATGATACATGAGTAAATTTACCCAATTTAAATATCAATCTAATGGCCGCATTCTGGACTCTCTGAAGTCGCTGAAGTTGTTTGGAGGGTATGCCCATCAATTGACTCTTAAAATAGTCAAGGTGGGCACTAGTTAGTGCCCCTACCACACCAGCATGAGCCTCATTAGGGATATAAGGAAGAGCTTGGCGTAGCATTCTCAACACGAAATAGACTGCTTTAGTCTTAGCTCCCACCTGTATTTCACTCCCCAGGTCTTCTTGCCACATACATCCCAGATTTTTAATTTTTTAAGCAAACTGAAGATGTTTGCCTAATAATGTTGGTACAGGTAATTCTTTTGCAGCTGTTAGCAAATGTTTAGGACCGAATAATATGAGTTCGGTCTTAGCAGCATTAAGCTGTAAATAGTTCTGTGACATCCAGCTGCTTACCTCTATCAGACATTGCTCCAGTTTGCTGTGGCTTCCTGAAAATTAATAATTCGCAGGAATATCTGGGTATCACCGGCATAAGAATGGAAATCCAGCCCATACCGTCTAAGAATTTCCAAAAGAGGTAGGATATATAAATTAAACAGTAACAGTGACAAAGAGGATCCCTGTGGGACTCCACAACTTAAACAGATGAGGTTCGACAGGAACTCTCCCAGTCTCACACGCTGCTGACGATTTGTCAAAAAAGACTTAAACCAGTTCAAGGCTGAATCTGAGACTTTTCCTACCTCCAGTAGTCGCTCTAAAAGGATTTCATGGTTCACTGTATCAAAAGCCACAGACAGATCCAGCATCACCAAAAGTGTGAGCTCCCCCTGGTCATGCCCTGGGGAAAGTGGCGTGTCTGGGATTGCTGAAAGGGGGCCCCATTGATGGTTCCATCACGCCCTCCCCTGCGTTGCATTGGCGGTCTAGTTTTTCTGTCTCGCGTCCGCCACCGGAAGCTTATTAGCAGCTACTTCCAGGTGACGGATGCGTTGCAACTTTCTAGGTTTTCTCCTGTGTTGTAATGCTCCGTATCATTTCTTCTTGTGGTTGTTCGCCCGCTTACCTGTTGTTTCCTCTGCCACTATTCCTTTTAGCCTTTTCGCTCTTCTCCTCTCGCTTACACTCTCTGTGCAGCTCCTCCCTCCTCTCATCTGCTCTCCTGGTTGCCGCCTTCATCCTGGTTTCCTGCTTCTGCGTCCTTTCCTGGCTCCTGTCGGGTTTGTCTCTCTCTCTCTCTCTCTCTCTCTCTGTTCCCACTCAGAGTTTTCCCGGTGCCTATTGGCAGGTCTCTCCTGTTGTACTTCCCAAGCCCCCTGCAAGCCGCTGTTCACCAGCTGATCCGTTTTTTTATTGATCCAGCCTCCTGCCGTCTCAAACCATTCTTGGGGTTTTTTGTGCCTCTGGCATTTTCCCCATTACTGGCGGTCACGGAGGATCGAACACAGTCCCACCGATTTAGTGGTGCTGTGGCATCCTTCCGTGGCCGACCCTACCTTCACAAAAAAAAGGAGAAGCCAGGTCTGAAAGGGAGAAATAAACCAGACACCAAGTGGAAAACTAAAGGTGAGGAGGAAGGTGAAGGACGCGAGACGGAGTCCTCTTTGGAGGAAGAGGATATTTCGGACCTGTGTGACACTTAGGCACTGGCTTACACCGTAGTTTACTACTAACCAAAATAAATAAAACTCCTTTTGTCACACTCTCAGGCATCAGGAGATTACATTTACTAGCTACAATACTTATCAGACCATAAACACTCATGGCTATTTTCTACAGCTGCACTGAACACGAAGTTCATAAAGTTACTCATTCACCGGCACTCTGCTTTCTGAATACCTGGCAAAGTTAGTTTAAAAGTCAAAGTACCTTTTGCAAAAAGTGTCCCAACTACTGTATTTCTGATTTGTTTGTGAGATTCATGAATTCCCCATGTATTTGTTTTATTGTACATGTATGTTTATACATTTGGTGGGTTTAACATTTTATCTTTCTGTGCGCATGCAAGCTAATATGTATCCATTTCTAGACCAACAGGAACACTAAAGTAACATATGCCATCCATAATTAACTACACTTTGATAGCTGTGAAATTTCAATATTGCACCCAGCTCGCGTCCACCCCCAGTTAGCAATACGGTGCGCACAACATGAACCCCTCGTAATCATGGGGACCTTTCCTGACCACCCCAAAAAGGCTCTGGTTGTAGGGATTATAAAAATCATGTCAACCCTCGTGGACAAGGAAAAGATTGCCATACACACGGGTATCTTAATGGAAATGTCGAAAGACGTAGATCAGTTTGACTCAACAATAGTGGCCTTGAGAAATACAATCAACAACCCAGTTTCACCAATATTGCAGGCCATTACACAAGCTATTACACTACAAAGAGAAGAGACAACATCTGAAAGACGCACTAAGGGATTTGAAAATAGAAAGTTCCAAAGTTAAACATCTACTTACAGATTTTCTACAACAAAAAAGGAAAAGAATCAGGACACAGGAACCACAATCAACAGGAATTCCGCTAGAGGTCAACATACCCTCTCACCTCCTCACTGACTATCCCTCCACTTTTGAGGATACTCCTCTTTCCCAGTCAATCCTGGATGAATTCTGCCGTCTGGCCCAGTTGGCGGACACTATTTCAGAGAGCATACCTTCCACTCCAGAGGAATCCCCCACCCAACAAGGGCCTGAAGAGAATTTAGAGATGGAGGAATGGAAGGATGTCTCGCAACAAAGCTACAAGCGCATGAGAAGATTGAGAAAAAAGAAGAGGGGAAGAAAGCATAAAGTATCTGAGTCTTCAGATCCCAAAGGGAAAAAATCAAAAAACAGAAAGATCAAAAACCTGGGGAGCAGTAAGACTAATAATTTCATAAAAGCCTTAACCAACCCAGTGGCAAATCCAAAAATCCAGGAGGAGAAGGGAAAGGTCACCCAAACAAATACAGACAGCCAACCTGGGCCGCAAAACTCATCACAGGAAAAAAGAAAGGCCTCAAAGGAGAAGCCCTTACCACCAAGCAAAGACAGTGCTTAATTTGTGCCGGTGTTTGCTGGTCCCCAACACCGGCAGTGTCTTTTCGGCACCGGCACTCCTCTATGCAGCTGCCCTTAATCACTGCTTGCTGCGGAGATAGAGGCATTCATCAAAGAAAGTTAACAATGAAGTGTTAACTTTCTGTGATGAATGGAGCTCTGCTGTCAGTGTTCCAGCCACCTGCCGGGCCTGCATGGCGCCAGTCAGGGGGCAGCCCAGCTCAGGCTGCACTTTCTCTCTCTCTCGGAAACAAATTGTTGTGGGTGGGGGAGGGTCGCATGAACTGTGAGTGAGCAGCCCTGCCCTGAATGTTCCAATAGCTAAGGCCTTGTTTCTGATCCTCACAGTCAATTGAAATAGCGCGGTGCCTTGTGTTTCTTTGTGTTGCTTGATATCGCGGGATTGGGCCTTCGCACAGTAATCAGTAAACAGCAGAAAAGACGAGCCAGCTGCAGCGGCGCCAGGCATTAAGACTAATGGAATGGAATGTGTGCCTTGTTCTCGGCAGTTCTCTTCAGAAGGGATATTCTGACTCGGAGACATTTATCATAGCCACACAGCAGCGTACTCACATCTTGAGAGTGCACTTTCACCCGTGCATCAGTGAACGTTAAAGGTACTGATGGGCCTGTTTACTTTTCTCGCCTCGTAAAAGGGAAGCAGCCGAGGGCACAAACGCACAGACAGCACCTCACTGTTGGTTTCTGGCTTTGTAAAGAGGAAACCCCCTTAGAGCTCCTATCAGCTGAAAGCCGAGCCCTGGTCTGTATCACAGAATGATAATTACTCCTTAAAAGAACAGTTTATCTGACTGGAAAAAAAATAGTTTTGCACCCAGACTGAAGGTTCGTGTTACAATCCTTTCACCAGCCCGCCCAAAAGCTTCCTGCCACTGCCAGCTGGAGAAGGAACACTTTGCTTTCAAGTTCGTAAAATAAGCCCAGAATCCAAAGGACAGCTTTATTTTTCCCACAGCTTTTGTTGGTAAGTACAGATGAGCCTTTCTCCGCTTATGGCGCACTTTAACTGTCCGACAACGTTTGCGAGCAACGGGTTTGTGTGTGCATCTTAACTTGCATGTGTTTTGAAAATGTTACTTTTTGTGCAACTTTCATGTAGAGCATGTTTCAGAATATTTAATGTGACGCCTCGGAAAAATGTTTAGATGAATACAGATACATGGAATCATTGGTCATCACTAATAACTAACACTTTCTTTGTTCATCATTTACTGTGGTGGTGCTTCTCTGTTATGAACTTTTTTCAAAACAATGTGTAGTAAAGCCGAGAGTACATACACGCTGGTAGCTTTAGATGTCATTGTTTGCACACTTCATCACGAGGGCATACATGGGAACTGCTCAGTGGTTCCTTGGCATAATGTGGATATACCTTGTTTGGTCACAGATACATTTAACCTGATATTTTCTAAATGTGGCTTGCAATATTCCTTTTATGTAAGGCAAGGGACATTTGATTCCTTATAACAGCTGGCCATGCGCTGCTAAGCCCCTTTAATGCCTGGCCTCTCGCTTAATGTGTATTGTGACCGAATTTCCAGTTGCTAATTTATATTCAACACTGAGTGTTCGGATTTTACAAAAAAAACCACACACTTATAGGCCGATTCATGGAATAATTAGCGCGGCGCAAGTGGCCAAAAACGTGCGATTCGCAGTGGAATAGCGAAAATCGCAGTGCAAGTGCGAAAATCGCACGAAAAGCAGCGCCCATCGATTCATGGAAGGCCGTGCGCGAGAAAACCATCGGATGTGCGCTAAAAAAGTGCGCGGCACACGTTGGCGCACAGGCCATCTAACGGCGTGCGCCAGGTCACAGCGAAAATCGCACAGGCCACAGCGAAAATCGCACATAGCGCGGCGCACACAACAAAAGTAGGAGGAACACGGGGCGTAACACTCGGAATGGGGAACAACTTGCCAAAATGTGGGCGTCACGGGGGAAGTACAGGGTGCAAGTGCGCGGAACGCCCACACGCTCACCTACAACACGTATTCATGGAATCGAATAGGGCAAAAAAGCGCACGGTCAAACCAGCGCACAGGCACAAACACGACCGCCACAAGAAAGCAGGCGGTAGCGTCTCTGCGCCTGTAATAAATGTGCGCCAAAAGGTGCGCCAACAAATAGCACCTATATACAGCTATGATGAATGTCCTATACTGTGGCCCTCCAGGACAAATGACGTGCAAAGGGGTACCCACAAACACGGACACCCGCTGACTGAAAAATAATGTGTGCGTGTATTCCGGGGTACGCGGGAAGTTTCAGACGCGATTTGGCAGGGTACGTGGATTTCAGGGGTGCGCGGGAAGTTCCACATGCGATTTGGTCGGGTACGTGCGCAGGAATTTCCACACGCGACGTGGCTGGGTCGTGGATCTCAGGGGTGCGCGGGAAGTTTCACACGCAATTTGGCAGGGTACGTGGATTTCAGGGGTGCACGGGAAGTTCCACACGCGATTTGGCCGGGTACGTGCGCGGGAATTTCCACACGCGATTTGGCTGGGTACTTGTATTTCAGGGGTACGCGGGAAATTCTACACGCGATTTGGCTGTGTGCTCCCAGGTGTTCCCTGTACACCCTCCACGGCCCCTGCAGGCAGCCGACACCACAGGGGACTACCCTGCACACCTGCTCATGTCACCCAGCACCCCCACCCCCCAGCACTGTGGGGCACCCTCCACCAGGCCCCCACTCATGTCCCCTATCACCCCCACCCCCCAGCAGTGCAGGGGCACCCTCCACCAGGCCCCCACTCATGTCTCCCACCACCCCCACCCCCCAGCCACCAGGGGCAGCCTCCACCAGGCCCCCACTCATGTCTCCCACCACCCCCACCCCCCAGCAGTGCAGGGGCAGCCTCCACCAGGCCCCCACTCATGTCCCCTATCACCCCCACCCCCCAGCAGTGCAGGGGCAGCCTCCACCAGGCCCCCACTCATGTCTACCACCACCCCCACCCCCCCGCAGTGCAGGGGCAGCCTCCACCAGGCCCCCACTCATGTCTCCCACCCACCCCCACCCCCCAGCCACCGGGGGCAGCCTCCACCAGGCCCCCACTCATGTCCCCTATCACCCCCAGCCCCCAGCAGTGCAGGGACAGCCTCCACCAGGCCCCCACTCATGTCTCCCACCACCCCCACCCCCCAGCCACCATGGGCAGCCCCCACCAGGCTCCCACCCATGTCTACCACCACCCCCACCCCCCAGCAGTGCCGGGACAGCCTCCACCAGGCCCCCACTCATGTCTCCCACCACCCCCACCCCCCAGCAGTGCAGGGGCAGCACCACCAGGCCCCCACTCATGTCCCCTATCACCCCCACCCCCCAGCCACCGGGGGCAGCCTCCACCAGGCCCCCACTCATGTCCCCTATCACCCCCACCCCCCAGCAGTGCAGGGGCAGCCTCCACCAGGCCCCCACTCATGTCTCCCACCACCCCCACCCCCCAGCCACCATGGGCAGCCCCCACCAGGCTCCCACCCATGTCTACCACCACCACCCCCAGCAGTGCAGGGGCAGCCTCCACCAGGCCCCCACTCATGTCTCCCACCACCCCCACCCACAGCAGTGCAGGGGTAGCCTCCACCAGGCCCCCACTCATGTCCCCTATCACCCCCACCCCCCAGCAGTGCAGGGGCAGCCTCCACCAGGCCCCCACTCATGTCCCCTATCACCCCCACCCCCCAGCAGTGCAGGGGCAGCCTCCACCAGGCCCCCACTCATGTCTCCCACCCACCCCACCCCCCAGCCACCATGGGCAGCCCCCACCAGGCCCCCACTCATGTCTCCCACCACCCCCACCCCCCAGCCACCGGGGGCAGCCTCCACCAGGCCCCCACTCATGTCCCCTATCACCCCCACCCCCAGCAGTGCAGGGGCAGCCTCCACCAGGCCCCACTCATGTCTCCCACCACCCCCCAGCAGTGCAGGGGCAGCACCACCAGGCCCCCACTCATGTCCCCTATCACCCCCACCCCCTAGCCACCAGGGGCACCCTCCACCAGGCCCCCACTCATGTCTCACACCACCCCCACCCCCCAGCCACCATGGGCAGCCCCCACCAGGCTCCCACCCATGTCTACCACCATCCCCACCCCCCAGCAGTGCAGGGGCAGCCTCCACCAGGCCCCCACTCATGTCTCCCACCACCCCCACCCCCCAGCCACCGGGGGCAGCCTCCACCAGGCCCCCACTCATGTCTCCCACTACCCCCACCCCCCAGCCACCATGGGCAGGCTCCACCAGGCCCCCAACCATTTCCCCTATCACCCCCACCCCCAGCAGTGCAGGGGCAGCCTCCACCAGGCCCCCACTCATGTCTCCCACCACCCCCACCCCCCAGCCACCATGGGCAGCCTCCACCAGGCCCCCACTCATGTCCCCTATCACCCCCACCCCCCAGCAGTGCAGGGGCAGCCTCCACCAGGCCCCCACTCATGTCTCCCACCCACCCCCACCCCCCAGCCACCGGGGGCAGCCTCCACCAGGCCCCCACTCATGTCCCCCTGCACCCAGGTCCTCACAATCCCCAATCATGTGCGTTATGGTCAGCCTCCACAGCCAAAAGGCCCTACCAAGTAACCCATTCACCCACATGGAAATAGAAATTACATGTTACACCCCCAATGTTCATAAAGCAAATGAACCCATGTCCGTCACACACAATGGTTGCAATTGAATGGGAAAACACCCAACATGACATGCATGAAACCAATGAGATGATACCACACAGTGAAGTATGAAAACAAAATTGTATTAAAAAAAATTGAATGCAAATGAAATGAAACAAACTACAATGGCAATGAAAAAAAGATAAGCTGCATGTCCGTCAAAAAAATTAAAACTACAAATCCAAATTAAAAAAAATGTAGTCCAAAGTCACATTAAAAATAAAATCAATCCGAGAGAGAAAAATAAATGCAAAGACCATTGCACCATGGTGAATAAACAAAAACAAAAAAAATAAAACAATCCAATGAAGAACTATGTACAAAACATCCAAGGGTCCATGAGCCCAACTGAACAAAGGAAACCTACAAAAAACCCTAACTAAAATGCAACTATATACAAAAAGTGGAGCAGTGTCCGTCGACTCCAAATCATAAGAAGAAACAAAGGAAACCTAAAACTAAAGAACTATATACAAAGGCGGCGGGCAAGTCCAGCGGCTCACTCCGTGGTGTTCCGGGCCAGGGCATCATCAAACTCCTCTTCGATGTCCCGGAGGCGGTCCTGTTCCATGGCCCCGAGGGTCCACAGGGACGACGCCATCTGCTCCTCCAACCCCCTGCGGATTGCCTCGAGGCACTCGGCCTGCCTCAGGGCCCTCTGCATGGAGTTCTCCGCCCTGACCATCGTGAGCCGCGCCTCTTCCGCCCGCCGCCGCTCCGCACCTATCTGCTGGCCCAACCACAGCCACACGGAAGACACTTCCCGTCCTGGGTCCTCCTGCCCTCCGGCCGATGCCTGCCCCTCCGATGTTGATGGCCCCGAGCCATGATGCCTCCCACGTTGACTCTGCTGCTGCCACCGACGCAACCGCCTCTGCCAGCACGACGGCATCCAGGCTGATGGAATCCACCGACGCCGTCGTGCACGTGCCCTGCCTGATGATGCCGGCACATCCTCCATCTGCTGGGGTACAGTTGCTGTGATGTCCACCCCTGCTGGACCTCCGGCTCCCGACTGTGGCAGGGATGGGATCCCCACCGAGCTGGCTGCATTGGTCAGGGCAGGTCCACAGGGGGCCCTGGTGGCATCTGGGCCGGAAGACGGCAAGGAGAACGACCGGAGTATAGCCTCCACAGAGGAGGAGAGAGCCGCCAGATTGGCCGACACATGCAGGAAACCCCCGAACATGGAAGATCCCAATTGGGCCACGTCGGCACGGTGCTCTTCGGGATGACGTGCGTGCTCCTCCCGGGAAGCACGCACGTCATCACGAATTGCACCCGCGCGCATCGCAACCCCAATCAGGACCTTCTCCATACGGCCACGGGTCCCCTCGTCCACAGGTGGAGGGGAGTCAGGTGACATGGACATCCCCTCTACCTGCGGACGGGCCTGGGACGGGGCATCCCTGCTGGTGCATGGTGGTGCACTCACAGGGTCATGGACAGCGACATGCACAGGCCCCTCCACGGTGTCCTGTGCTGCCTCCTGGCCTGCCCCTGGACTGCACCACTTGCACCAGCAGGGATGCCCCCACCAGGCCCCATGTGTGCCTCAGTGGCGGACTCCTCTGTGGAAACCACCAACCTGGATGGCTCCTCACCGTCTTCCGCCGTAGCAGGCCCCAGTGGGGGCTCACCCACCCCTTCCGCTGCAGCCGTGGGGGCATCCCCGCCGCCTTGCTCCACAGCGCCGTCTCCGCCCTCTTCTTCACTAGCCGCTGCGTAGAGGGAGACATACAACACAAGCATCAGGGTACTGTACCTAGACAGGAAGCAATAGCAGATGAGTACCACTGTCAAAGTACACTTCCATCATGTCCTTCCACAACACATGGGTCAGTCCAGGCAAAACACACACAGTAACAGGCATGGTGCATGCCATGGACATTTCCATACATGTCCAATGGACTCTTGAAACATACAATGATATGGAACTCACATGCATCATGGGTCATGCCTATCACATGCACACACTTCACCTCAGTCACATCCATCTGGCCTCATACACCCCAAACACAGCGGATACAAGGATAACTAGGCTGCATCAGTGAATCTGTGCATTGTCACACACATGTGTCATGCATCCATGGCATTCACAAGTCACAGACACGCAGGTCAGGCACACAGACATGGCTACCATATATGTACCTGGCATCAGCACCCATCCCTCACCCCCACCCCCACCCATGTCCAGGAACAGAGACTGGCATGCTCTCATGTGTAAAATCTGCATAGGGCTCCCCAAGTTGCATTTAAACACATGCAACGACCATGTGGTTCACACATCACTGGTCGCACATGCATTACCATGATGTCCCTGCACACATACATGCGTACATGGCCTATGTCACACATACAGGCAAGTATCAGACAACCAGCACACCGCAACATGCCCTGTCTCACACAGCAATGCTTGGCCACTTACCGCTCAACTCCAGATGGGTCTCCCTCTCAAGGATCTGGGCATGGAGCACTGGGCGTACGCGTTCCAGGACCCTCATCTGGATGGAACTCATGCGGCCCCGGCCTCCCTCCACGAGGCGCCGGGCCAACACGAGGGTCCTGGACCTCAAGTCCTCCCAGCGCTTCTTGATCTTCTGGACGTCACGGGTTGCCACCCCCTCCGCGTTGATGGCAACCACACAGTCGGCCCAGATCCTCTCCCGTCCTTCCTTGCTGGCGTGGGACGATCCAAAGAGGGCATCATACTGCCCCAGGACATGCTCCACCAGGACACCAACTTCGGTGGCAGTGAAGCTGGTGCCCCTCTGCCCCTCTGGCCTGGGGTTGCCACTGGTGCCAGATGTCGAAGTGCCCGACATGGCAACCCCAGAGGCAGGAGTGGGTGGGCAACTGGGTCCTGGGGCTGGGCTGTGGAGCGATGTTATCCCAGTCGGGAGTCTTCTGTTCCAGCAGGGGTGGACACAGCAACTGGACCCCTGCAGATGGCTGATGTGCAGGCACCAAATGGCAGGGCACGGTGGCAGCAGGCAGGCAGCAGCAGATGGCACGTGGGAGGCTGCTCGGGGCACTGGGGGGCAGTAATTCGGCCTTCTGGGCAGGAGCGTGGTCTTCCGTGTGTTTTCGCGTGGCCAGCTTGATACGGAGTGATTTGGCACGTGAAAATCCTGCACGTCAGCGTGAAATTCGAAGCAAGGCCCTTAGCGCATAAGCGCGTCAGCACGCATACGCAATTCTATTGGACCAAAGGCCCTCAGCGCGTAAGCGCGTCTGTGACGTGACCCGCACGGGTGTTTCCCTCATAGCACGTGATGACGGAGCACATGTGGAAAGACTGCACGTCAGAGTGTCATCGCGTGTAATTGGACAAAAGTGTGCGTACACGCGATTGGCCTATGTACGTGTATTTCAGGGGTGCGCGGGCACTTACACACGCGAGTACATCAGCGCACGTGTATTCCGGGGTGCGCGGGAATTTCCACACGCTATTGGCCTGGGTACTGGATTTCAGGGGTGCGCGGGAAGTTTCACAGCCTCGCCTACAACACGCGCAAAGAAACACGTACGCCAGTAGGAAGCAGGCATACGTCGACCCACGACGCATGAATTTGCGCGCAAAAAACTAACAAGCTCAGACGCCAGGATGAATATACCGTTCCTAGCAGCAGTGGCCGTGGGCTACCAAAGGAGGAGGAGGAGGATAGTCAGGGCCAGAATTTTCACACCCAGAACCAGCCTTTTCGGGATGCCTGATGACCAGGTCTATGGGAGGTACAGGTTTCCACCACACATAATACTGGACCTGGTGAGTGAGTGGGAGGATGACCTCACATCACCCACCCTGTGCTCCCAAGCACTCAGCCCCCTGGAGAAGGTCCTCAATGTACTGCACTTCTTAGCCACTGGATAATTTCAGCGGACAAGTGCCATAGTGGGTGGGGTGTCACAGGCCACGCAGTCACGCTGCCTACACCAGGTCTTGAACATCATCACTGCACGCCCATCAGTCCGCAGGCACATATACCTGCCCAGAACACCTGCAGAAAGGCATGCTGCCGCCCTGGATTTTTACGGTGTGGCACGATTCCCCAAAGTGCTAGGTGCGATTGACTGCACCCATGTGGCTCTACGTCCCCCCAGGGCATCTGAGCACATCTATAGGAACCGCAAGCACTGGTATTCCATCAATGTCCAGGTAGTATGTAATGCCAAGGGAATCATCACCTCAGTATATGCCAACTATCCCGGGTCCACCCACGACAGCTTCATTTACCGAATGTCCACCCTAAGCCGGGACCTAGAAGCTGGGTGGCATGGCAATACATGGCTGCTTGGTGAGTATGAATGCCACTGCACATGCATGCATGTCAGATACTGAGCAAGGTCACAACCCCACCAATGATACCCATCACCACCTCCACAGGGGACAGTGCCTACCCTCTCAGCCCCCACATGATGACGCCAATTCGGAACCCCACCACGCCACCCAAGGTAAGATATAAAACAGCCCACATTGCAACCCGGGGCATAGTGGAGCGCACATTCAGAGTGCTTAAATCACGCTTTAGCTCCCTTGACCGTTCTGGCGGGCAGCTGTTATACGCTCCCCCAGTAGTGTGCAGGATCATAGTGGCAGCATGTGTCCTGCACAACGTTGCAACATGCCGTGGCCTGGGCGTGGACATGGTGGTGCCCCCACATCCCCAACCACATGCACGCCTGCTGCGCATGGGAGGGGAAAGGGCACGGGGGGAGGCAGCCCGTACACAGCTAGTGGCTAATTACTTCACATAGAAATCACACCCCTGTGGAGTGCACACTGCCCTGGCACATACCATCTGACAATCAATGATGACTCAACCTGACAATGATCCTGAATGTCTGGAGAATCAACCGTCAAAACCATATCAGCCTGAGATTGTTCACCTGGAAGTGTTACAATGTGTGCATCCCTACCTACACAGACACCACCAAAGAAGTTTCGTGAAAAAACACATTCATGCAGCTAAAATGAATACCCACTTGCAAAATGCAACATGAGGACAGTGCCATGTCACCCAACCCATCCCCAGCACCGCCACACGACACACCATGCCATGTCATGCTATGTGCGGGTAAACAAAGTAATCCCCACAACATGACACAAGTGTCACAAATTACAGTGTCCCTAATTGAAACTCGCGACACCTGAAATGCTCACAGTAATGCAGGACCAACAACACACTTGAGCAGGTATTTAGCAATAACACTTATCAGCTACTGACCCTCAAAACTACCATTAACATGACATTACGAATGTAAGGAATTAGTAGTCTCACCACCTGGAAATGCCTGCACTCCCACCACTTCCAACTGTACAGTGTTGCCGCCATGTAGAGTTGTAGGTGCACTGCTGCCAACATGGACTCCATCTCCAAAGTAGAGGGCCTTGTGTAGACATGAGGAAAGGACCTGTAAATTAGGAGGTAGACATGGATGATGAGTTACACATCAATGCAACATGCAGTGTACAACACAACAGCAATATGCACTAGGAATGTATACACAGTATTGACTAGACTACCCACACATGTAGTGGGAGTCCAATGTCACCATGTACGTCAATGTCACTTGGGCACACCCTTTGCAAGCCCATGGAAACGGGAAGCAGGAGGGGTGTGTGTGACAAAAACCCAAGCATCTGAACCAAATACATGACAAGCCTGCATGTGCCCAGCCACAATGCAGCGTATGCCCACGGGAGCCACACAAGGCAACACACTGTCCCCAAAAAAAAAAAAAAATCAAAAATGGCCATTAATGGGCCCAGGGAGTTGGGGAGGCCACCCAGGAGGTCCAAGGACAGGGTGCACACCAAAACCCACCTGTGTGGATCTTGCGAAAAAAAAACACCTCCATGGGCTCATGGCCCACACAGCTACCCTATTGTGGGAGTATCACTGCTATCGCTATTCTCACCCTGTGCAGCTGCATCCGGAGGTGGTGGCACTATGGGAGGCAGCCCACGTAAGGCCCTAGTCTGTTCCTCTATGGCTGCAAGCATGCGGGTGTGGTAGATCTCGTTCTGGAGGATGAGTGTGCGGAGGTCCCCATGCAACAACTCACGGGATGCCCGGACCTCCGCCCTAGTTGCCTGCATCTCAGCTGAGAGCGTACGGGTGAGACGCTCCAGCTGCTGTTCTGTCCTTCGGTTTGTTGAAGCCTCAAGCTCAACAAGAGTCGTCCTGAGGTGAAGGAGCTCCAGCCTCAGGGCTTCCCTGTGGCCCTGGGACTCTATGTAGATGGCTTCCTGCAGAGTCACCAGTGCCGCCCGCCTGTCCCTGTTGGACGCCAACATGTCCTCCCTGTGTGACTGGCAGATGGAGTCGGTTGCCTGCTGTAGTTGCTCCATCAGCCTTTCGGGGGGGGGACAATGGAAGTGGCCACCCTATCCATGGCCTGAGCCATCATCTCTGATGATGCTGCCTGTTGGGTTGCCATATCGTAAATGGATTGCTCCCATGCGGTATTGCCAGGTGGCGTACGGCCACCACGTCGGCGGGCACCACACCTGTCTGGGGCAAGGCGAACTGTGCCTTGCTGTGCCGGCACTGCCTGAGGCTGCAGGACTGCATTCCCCCTCTGATCTGCTGGCCCAGGAACAGGATCAGATGTCGCGGAGTGTGACCCTGCATCCGTAACCACCAAAGGCGTAGCTGCCAACACTGACATCCCCATTGAAGGTTCTGACCCTGGTGCAGGTGGGTCGGACAGAACAGAATCCCTCCCAGGAACACTCACCTGCGACGGCACGTAGGTCTCATCATCCGAATCAACACCTGAGTACAGCTCGGGAGAGGTGCAGCCAGAGACACCCCTTAAGAGCACGACCTGCAGCAGTTGTGGGTTCTCACCCACCACCACACCACGTCCCTCACTGGTGGTCGGTCGGCCCTCAGACCGCTCCTGGGTCTGCACCATCTCCACAACCCCAGCAGTATCAGGTGCGTCTTCCCCTGCAAAGACATTAAAGAAAACAAATGGAAACAGGCATTAGCACCATGGCACACAATGAGGGCTGAGAAACAACAGAACCAGTACTTGATTGACACATGTCCCACATGACTAAAACCCACCCATGCATGCACCCTCACTGCGTATGAAGGGGAGGCAAATGGCACACATTGATGACACCAAGATGGAAGATGAACACATTTGCTGCATGCTGCATAGCAGTGGCATCACACATTGGCCTGTGATTGCCAGGTGAAATACACATGCCATCACACAGATGGCATGTACCATTGCTATTGAGTGAAGATGGAGAGGAGGGCAGCACGTATTCATTCAGTCCAGTTCCCTCATGTAATAGCTTTTCTAATTCAAACAGGTCTGATTTTTCACCTGGAGCTGCCAGTCCAAAATGGTCCGATTGCACAGGGACATGTCTAAACAAATGATATCCAGGTAACAAAGTCACTCCACTTTACCATAGCCATGTCAGACATGTGACTAGAGGACTGAGAAATGCCTAGTAAAAGTGGTGGAATGCAAACAATCTGCCTGAATGAACAGAGAAAAATAAGCAACAATGTTGTGGCAAGGTGACACTTCAAGGGCAACTGGCGTGCTGTTGGGCTAGATGTCTACTGTTGGCAGAAGGGATACTGCTATGGCCAAATGCTGCTGCGCAGAATGTATTGCATGAAGCACATGGGTGACCCAAACAACTCAGGCGCACACACCCTCACCTGGCACACAAACAGAAGCCCTCACACACACACCATGCACATGGATGACACACACATGCATGTGCACTCACCGGACAATGCCTCATAATCAGGCAGATCTCCCACGCCTTGGATCTGTTCCTCCGTGACGTAGGTCCCAGCGACTGACTCATGTGGAGTGAGTTCCACGTCTTCTACTGGAGACCCACCTCCAGTCACTGGAGTTGCGGCATGACATGAGGCCAACTTATTCTTTGCCCTGCGCTTTAGGTCATTCCAGCGCTTATAGCAATCATTGGCTGTGCGCCTCACGATTCCAAGGGCACTTACGATGTCCGCAACGGTCTGCCAGTGTGCCTGGCGTTGTGCAGGTGTGGTCTTGGATCCTGTCCTGCAACAATGACCATTTCGTTATCATGTGCGGACACATACTCGACAAGTGCATTCAGTTCGGCATCCGTGAAGCTGGGCTTCCTCGACGGGCCGGACTGTGTAGCCGTGTCTGGGGCATCAGCCTGTGCCGGACGAGCACTCTTCCTCTTCCGCTTGGAAGGTGGTGGTGATCCTGAGTGTCCTACGCCGCTCTGGACACTAGGGGCAGGAGCCCTGGTGGACTCTGTATCAGGAGTGTGGGATTGCACACTCAGCATGGGAGTTGGTGCAGGCATTGGCTCAAGTGTAATGGTGTCAGGGGGAATGTCAGCAGGATGGACTAGGACCGACACTGTCCTGGCTGGGTGTGTGAGAGCTGGGGTGGATGGAGCCGCAGCTGCCCCTGCAGCCTCTCCACCCTGCATACTTGGGGCAGCAGATGACCTTGCTGCCCCTGATCCACGTGGCCTGATGACATCAACGTGCACCAGCGCACGTGTCATAGGCCTGCTGACCTGGAAGTCAGCCATGGAGTCAGCCAGGTCTGGTGCCACAATGGGCTGGTCCAACAAGGGCTGAGCATGGATGGTGTCAGCCACATCACCCTCAACCGGGGAGGTGGGGGGGGGATTATAGGTGCCCTTGACTGGTCCTCCACACATGGGGGGGACAGGGTCACCCTGCAAGTAACGACCACGTCCCCTACCGGATCCACCACGGCCACCACTTGTGGCTCGTCCACCTTTGCCACTCTTACGGATTCCTCGCCTCCCAACCATGGCACTGATGTTAATGTGCGTATGGGAGTGGCTGTAAACTATTGTCCTGGGCAATTGGGGGTCAAAGGGGTTGGGTACCAGATGGTAATAGTACCCAAGTGCTCTAGCAAGGCTGAATGTGACCCCTGGGGAAAGATGACGGGTCACGCAACGCACAGGATGCCCAAAAAAGGGAGATAACGTGCACGCGACCCCTCCTAGACCACGTGTGCGGAAAAAAAAACCTGCACTACGCTGTGGCACCCAGTAACACAAGAATGAACGTATGCATGTCACACGCAGCCTAGAATGACCTCTGAAGGGGTAGGCTACACATGGGGCAAGCACAGATGTTAGATACGTGCGTGACTCACCGTCTGCCAGGAAAAAGAGCGTGAAAAAGAAGCGCGTGTGCGCGTTGGCAACACCCCCGGCAAAAGAAGAATTGTACGCTGTCTGAGGAGACAGGACAACAGTAGAAGGGAACACTGTTTGAGGGAACAGGCCCAGGAAAACCAGAAAAAGAGAAAAAAGAGAAAAAGCTGTCAGAGGTAACAGGGAGTACGAACTTGAAACGCTGTGAAGTAAATCGCGTGTGAAACGACAAGAAGTACAGATTTCACCCACTCGCTCTCCACGAAAAGCACGTACAAGGAAATGGTGTCTACACGTACCTTTTATGCAGGCCCACATGTCCAGCGTCACTTCCGCGTGTACGCGCTAGGGCCATTTCCACCAATTACACGCTTTGTCATTTCCGCGTGTACGCGCTAGGGCCATTTCCACCAATTACACGCTTTGTCACTTCCCGTGTACACGCTAGGGCCATTTCCACCAATTACACGCTTTGACACTCGGACGTGTCTTTCATTTTTTTAACACGCAACATTTCAAACGTGTGCCATATTCAACGTGCACGTGACTTCAGAGACGCGCATACGCTGGTGGCCTTTGGGCCAATGAATGTACAGACGTGTGCTGACGCGCTTACGCGCTAAGGGCCTTTCCTCGAATTACACGCAGACGTGCTGGATTTTCACGTGTAAAATCACTCCGTATCAAGCTGGCCACGCGTTCACACACGGAAGACCACGCTCTCGCCCAGAAGGCCGAATTACTGCCCCCCAGTGCCCCGAGCAGCCTCCCACCTGCCATCTGCTGCTGCCTGACTGCCTGCTGCCCACGTGCCCTGACATTTGCTGCCTGCACATCAGCCAGGGGTGCTGTTGCTGTGACCACCCCTGCTGGAACCGAAGACTCCCAACTGCTTTTCCATCGCCCCACAGCCCAGCCCCAGGACCCAGTTGCCCACCCACTCCTGCCTCTGGGGTTGCCATGTCGGGCACTGCAACATCTGGCACCAGTGGCAACCCCCGGCCAAGGAGGCAGAGGGGCACCAGCTTCACTGCCACCGAAGTTGGTGTCCTGGTGGAGCATGTCCTGGGGCAGTATGATGCCTTCTTCAGAAGGTTGCGCGCCGACAAGGACGACGGACTCGGATCTGGATGGACATCGTGACTGCCATCAACGTGGAGGAGGTGGCAGTCCGCGACTACGAACGTGTCAGGAAGCGCTGGGAGGACTTCAGGTCCAGGACCCTCAACAAGGCCCGGCGCCTCCTGAAGGCAGCGGATGCTAAGGGGCGCCGGGGCCACTTGGCAGAAGATCAGATGAGGGTCCTGGAACGCATATCCCCAGCGCTCCACGTCCAAGTCCTTGAGAGGCAGACCCGCCTGGAGTTGAGCGGTAAGTGTACATGCATACTGATTGTAAGCTGTGCGTGTGGTGTGCCAGGAGTGTGCAGGTTGAACATGTATTTTTATGTGGGCAAGTAGGGGGGGTGTACAGGGCCATGAGGGTGACACATGCGAGGGGTCTCATGTGTGACACATGGATGGTGCTTGTGTGTGTGGGCTTGCATGGCACAGGATGTGGAGGAATGATTGTCAGGTGTGACATGGATGTCGATCGAAACACTGCGACAGTTGGCGGAGGTGTACACATGCATGCAAGTTTGGTGGTGTGTGTGCATGTGTAGTGTACTCCCTATGTTGCATGTGATGTGTGGATGACCTTTGGCTGCTCATGCTGTTGTATGTGAATGGATGGTGCTGGCTGTTGCAATATGGCTGTGGTATGGCTCATGTGTGCAAGTTGAAATTACATGTGTGTTGGGGATTGTGATGCCATGTCTGAGGTTTACCAATGCCACTCATGTATGACTGTCATGTGTGTATGAGTCCATTGTACAGTGCCCTGATGCCTGTGTTTTCTTTCTCCCTGTCTGCAGCGTCAACTGATGAAGAGGGCGGAGAAGGTGCTGTGGAGCACAGGGGCAGGGGTCGCACCACCAGCCGGAGACGCAAGGCCCTGATCCCCTCCCAGGTTCTGATCTCGTCGGGGAGTGAGGAGTCCGGTGCCGTGTCCCAGGCCGCAGCTGCCGAGGGGAGGTCAAAGAGGCGGAGGTTGGAGTTGGACTCCTCGGCAGCAGAAGGGGCAGCTGGGACCCCACAGGGCCCAACGGAGGAAGATGGCACGGAGTCATCCAGGTTGGTGGGGGGTTTGGAGGAGGAGGAGGCCGTGCAAGCGACAGAGGCGGGGTCTGGAGGTGGGGATTCCACTGGTGCTAGTGGTGCAGTGCAGGATCAGGGACAGGAGGCAGCACAGGCCGCCGCGGAGGTGCCTGTGTGCAATCCTGTCCCTGCTCCTGTCACTGCATCATCTTGCACCAGCGGGGATGCCTACCTCCAGACCCGTTCTCAGGGAGGGGATTGGCTTACAACACCTGGCCTTCCTCTGCCTGCGGATGTGGCTATCCTGCACCAGGTTGAGCCTGTCCAGGGTGGGGTGGCGTTGCGTCAACGGGCCATGCGAGCTGACCTGCAGTCTTTTCATGATGAGTCTGCACGTCTTCTCGCATGGCTCATTGACCGCGTTGACCCACTGGGACAGCTCACCAGGGCTGGATTCCTCCGTTTCCTGGACCTTGTTCCGACCCCCTCCTCCACGGAACCCCCTATGCCCCAGTCGTCCTCCATGCCATCTTCCCACCCATGTGTCACCTGGGTGCCCTGTGGAGCTGCCTCCGACCGTGCGGCCAGGCTGGTGGACAACAGATCCCTGCCACAGTCGGGAGTCGGACGTCCAGCAGGGGTGGCCACATCAACGACTGCACGCCAGCTGGAGGAGGATGTGCAGGCACCATCGGACAGGGCACATGGACAGCAGCAGCTGCAGGAGGCTGTAGGTGGGAGCCACGATAGCTCGGGGCCTTCAACATCGGAGGGGCAGGCATCGGCCAGAGGGCAGGAGGACCCTGGACGGGAAGTGTCTTCCGTGTGGCAGCGGCTGGGCCACGCCATAGATGCGGAGCGGCGGCGGGCGGAAGAGGCGCGGCTCACGATGGTCAGGGTGGAGAACTCCATGCGAAGGGCCCTGAGGCGGGCCGAGTGCCTCGAGGCAATCCGCAGGGAGTTGGAGGTGAACATGTCGGCGTCCCTGCGGACCCTCGGGGCCATGGAACAGGACCACCTTCGGGACATAGACGAGGATTTCGATGATGCCCTGGCCCGGAACACCACTAAGTGAGTCGCTGGACTGGCCCGCCGCCATTGTATATAGTTATTTAGTGATAGGTTTCCTTTATAGTTTATTTTTATTTGGAGTCGATGGACATTGCTCCACCTTTTGTATATAGTTCCATTTTAGATAGGTTTTTTGGTAGGTTTCATTTCTTCTGTTGGGATGATGGACCCTGAATACTTTGTACATAGTTGGACTTTGGATTTGGATATTTTTTTTACTATGAATATTTTTTTCCATGGAGCAATGGTTTTCTATTTCTTTTTTCCCTTCATTTCCTTTTTATGGACTTGAACTTTGGAAGAAATTTTTTTGGATTATCATTTATTGATTTTAATTTGAAAAGGGACAGCCAGCTTAATTTTGTTATTTTTTTACTTGTGTATTTTGTTTAATTTTGATTGCCATTACTGTTGTTTTTAATACATTATTTTGATTTTTTCATTCTTCAATGTGTGGTTTCATCTCATTGTTTTCATGCATGTCATGATATGGGTTTTCAGGTTCACTTGCAACCATTGTGAGTGTGTGAGACACATGTGTTGATTTACATTGT
This sequence comes from Ambystoma mexicanum, assembly GCF_040938575.1. Lineage (NCBI taxonomy): Eukaryota > Metazoa > Chordata > Amphibia > Caudata > Ambystomatidae > Ambystoma > Ambystoma mexicanum. Next base: position 919,260,967 of record NC_090936.1, read on the forward strand.
TTCCATTGGAGAAGTATCATGGGCGCATGTAATACTTGGTTGTGTCTTTGGGCTGTGGTGGCTGGCCACGAGGCCCATGCTTGAGGATTGTCAGGGCCTGTGAGCAGGGGGACATGAGTGGGGGGCTGGTGGAGGCTGCCCATGGTGGCTGGGGGGTGGGGGTGGTGGTAGACATGGGTGGGAGCCTGGTGGAGGGTGCCCCACAGTGCTGGGGGGTGGGGTGGGTGGGAGACATGAGTGGGGGCCTGGTGGAGGCTGCCCATGGTGGCTGGGGGGTGGGGGTGGTGGCAGACATGAGTGGGGGCCTGGTGGAGGCTGCCCCTGCACTGCTGGGGGGTGGGGGTGATAGGGGACATGAGTGGGGGCCTGGTGGTGCTGCCCCTGCACTGCTGGGGGTGGGGGTGATAGGGGACATGAGTGGGGGCCTGGTGGAGGCTGCCCCCGGTGGCTGGGGGGTGGGGGTGGTGGGAGATATGAGTGGGGGCCTGGTGCAGGCTACCCCTGCACTGCTGGGGGGTGGGGGTGATAGGGGACATGAGTGGGGGCCTGGTGGTGCTGCCCCTGCACTGCTGGGGGGTGGGGGTGATAGGGGACATGAGTGGGGGCCTGGTGGAGGCTGCCCCCGGTGGCTGGGGGGTGGGGGTGGTGGGAGACATGAGTGGGGGCCTGGTGGAGGCTGCCCCTGCACTGCTGGGGGGTGGGGGTGATAGGGGACATGAGTGGGGGCCTGGTGGAGGCTGCCCATGGTGGCTGGGGGGTGGGGGTGGTGGGAGACATGAGTGGGGGCCTGGTGGAGGCTGCCTATGGTGGCTGGGGGGTGGGGGTGGTGGGAGACATGGGTGGGGGCCTGGTGGAGGGTGGCCCACACTGCTGGGGGGAAGGGGGTGGTGGGAGACATGAGTGGGGGCCTGGTGGAGGGTGCCCCTGCACTGCTGGGGGGTGGGGGTGATAGGGGACATGAGTGAGGGCCTGGTGGAGGCTGCACATGGTGGCTGGGGGGTGGGAGACATGAGTGGGGGCCTGGTGGAGGCTGCCCCTGCACTGCTGGGGGTGGGGGTGATAGGGGACATGAGTGGGGGCCTGGTGGAGGCTGCCCCCGGTGGCTGGGGGGTGGGAGACATGAGTGGGGGCCTGGTGGAGGCTGCCCATGGTGGCTGGGGGGTGGGGGTGGTGGGAGACATGGGTGGGGGCCTGGTGGAGGGTGCCCCACACTGCTGGGGGGTGGGGTGGGGGTGGTGGGAGACATGAGTGGGGGCCTGGTGGAGGCTGCCCCTGCACTGCTGGGGGGTGGGGGTGGTGGTAGACATGGGTGGGAGCCTGGTGGGGGCTGCCCATGGTGGCTGGGGGGTGGGGGGTAGTGGGAGACATGAGTGGGGGCCTGGTGGAGGCTGCCCCACAGTGCTGGGGGGTGGGGGTGGTGGTAGACATGGGTGGGAGCCTGGTGGGGGCTGCCCATGGTGGCTGGGGGGTGGGGGTGGGTGGGAGACATGGGTGGGGGCCTGGTGTGGGCTGCCCATGGTGGCTGGGGGGTGGGGGTGGTGGTAGACATGGGTGGGAGCCTGGTGGAGGGTGCCCCACAGTGCTGGGGGGTGGGGTGGGTGGGAGACATGAGTGGGGGCCTGGTGGAGGCTGCCCATGGTGGCTGGGGGGTGGGGGTGGTGGGAGACATGAGTGGGGGCCTGGTGGAGGCTGCCCCTGCACTGCTGGGGGGTGGGGGTGATAGGGGACATGAGTGGGGGCCTGGTGGAGGCTGCCCCCGGTGGCTGGGGGGTGGGGTGGGTGGGTGACATGAGTGGTGGCCTGGTGGAGGCTGCCCATGGTGGCTGGGGGGTGGGGGTGGTGGGAGACATGAGTGGAGGCCTGGTGGAGGCTGCCCCTGCACTGCTGGGGGGTGGGGGTGATAGGGGACATGAGTGGGGGCCTGGTGGAGGCTGCCCCCGGTGGCTGGGGGGTGGGGGTGGTGGGAGACATGAGTGGGGCCTGGTGGAGGCTGCCCATGGTGGCTGGGGGGTGGGGGTGATAGGGGCCATGAGTGGGGGCCTGGTGGAGGGTGCCCCACACTGCTGGGGGGGGGGTGGGTGGTGGGAGACATGAGCAGGTGTGCAGGGTATTCCCCTGTTTTGTGGGCTGCCTGCAGGGGCCGTGGAGGGTGTACAGGGAACACCTGTGAGGACCCACCCAGCCTAATCGCGTGTGTAACTTCCCGCGCACCCCTGTAATACACGTACCCAGCCAAATCGCGTGTGATAATTCCCGCGCACCCCTGTAATACACGTACCCAGCCAAATCGCGTGTGATTATTCCCGCGCACCCCTGTAATACACGTACCCAGCAAAATCGCGTGTGATAATTCCTGCGTACCCCTGTAATACATGTACCCTGGCTAATTGCGTGTAAAACTTCACGCGTACCCCTGTAATACATTTACCCTGGCTAATCGCATGTAAAACTTCCCGCGTACCCCTGATATGAACGTTACTCGCTTTGCGTTCCTTGTTTGGCAGCCCTGTAAACTGGTCCAGGGTTAGCGCAGCCCTTTGCGATGATTTAGCGATTTTGATGGCTTTTCCTTGCGCGAGGGCGTTCTTGGGGGCGTTACTGGCGCTGCTGCAGGGTCGCTGCGATACTCTGCGCCACGGCTGGTTTGGGAGCCTAAAATCCATGAATACGCTGTGCGCGGAAATCGGTTTTGGCGCACGCGCCTGGCGCCGACAATCGCACACGGACACTCTGCGCCAGCCGCTTGCGACACTTTTCTGCGAAATTCTATGAATTACCCTGATAATATTCAACTTCTAGAGCCTGCAAGTGTGTCGGCTGCCGGTCGGATTAAACAGGTTCAGGGGTCATGTCCATAGAAAGAGGTGAGCAGACTGGAGAGCTGGCAGGGCTGGAGATGGGCTAGTCGGAGAGATGGCCAGGATGGTGGGGGGAAATGTCGAGGGGAGAAGGGGTCTGACCAGGATCAAAAAGATTGGCTCAAATAGTTGTATTTGAAGGACTACACTGTAAAGTAATAATGTCTTCTAGAGTTTACCTACAAAAAATACAAATTTTATAATAAATCCACATGACAGCATGTAAATACATATGTCAACATGTTAAGCCAAAAGAATATGATTGTGGCTTTAATGGTAAACTATAACCCCCAGAATGCTAGATAATTCCAAACTGAAAAATCTAGTTATCCCCACGGTACTTTCAGTGATTTAAGACATGAAATAAAAGAAGTTGGGTAATAAACAAAGATAGATTTGTGTGCTCCTTCCCACTATCCTGTGCTGGCATTTGCAAAGATGTGACATGGAGCTCGTGGTGGGCCGATCTAGCACTGAGCCGGGCCTCTGGTGCCATGGCGCCGCCGGGGCTGGCATTAGTGAGCCAAGAATTGTTGGGCCCAGGCACTTATTTTTTTTTTAAATTAAGCACTGAGCAAAGAATTAAGAATCACATTAATAACTATAGGAATACAAACTGATCTACCATCAAATAGCCCCAAAAAGGGGCACATTCAACTTCTGGAAGCTGTCACTACATCATTAAATGGAGGGAAACAAATGAAGTGGGCTCCAATGTTTCTTTTAAAGAAAACATCTCCAAAAGTGGCAACTCAAGTTCAAGAGTCCACTTTAAAAATTGCACCCATTTTCTGTAAGCCTCAAAAAAAGATTTCAAATATGCCCACGGAACCCTGCTCAATAGAAGACACCCAAGCAAGACCGGCAGGAGGAAACATCAATCGGTTCAAAAGATTACAAAGACCCCGATAACACACAGGAGGAGCAGGAGTCTTTTGCTATTCTGAAATTATGGTTCACCTTCAAAAAACACATATTTAATCCAAAATTCTTGAACAGTGGAGAGATACTCTCAATAATCAAAAAAGTTCCAGCTCTATATCTCTTCTCAACCAGAGATATAGAATACATCAAGTTCCCTAATCCCAGTAAGACACATTTGGTCGAAGTGGGGTTGACCTCGAGAGCGAGGGCCAGAGCGATTGTTACCACAGCAGACCTCTTGGAAAAACACGGCCTGCTGGTTCACAAATCCCTACCAGGGGTTAACAAGGAACAAGATAAAGCACCCACTCTTGAGGAAAAGCCAGCTGAAGGAAATGTTGGATGTCTGCAGGGTGGTCAAAACTCCCCTCCAAAGAGTGGCTTAGATCACGCTGCCCTACTATCTTTAATTCCTGAAATTATCGCACAAATCTGCTCACAGTTAGGCACAGGACAGACTATGCTTTAGCAAAGATCAGATTAAAATAACAAGTTGGAACAGGAAGGGATCAAGTACTTTCGGAAATGCAAAGACTAACTAGGAGTATTTGGGGCTAATGACTTGATCCTTTTTCAAGAAACCTGGTTAATGCATGCACCAAATTAGAAGGCTTCACACTGGTGAGTCAAGTAGCAACAACGGTGGGGAAGGGTAGGCCAAAAGGGGGGCTACTTATGGCCTGAAGATCAGATTTCTTTAAGCATGCCCTAAAAATACCATGTAACCAGGACAGCATCTTAGCTGCCAAATTGGAGGCGCCATCACCTGCCGGGATGAAAGAACTGCTGGTGATTAACCTATATTGGAATCCTGCATGCACAGAACTCTCGGTTTACCAAGATTCCCCGGGTGAACTTCTTACACATATCAAAGTCATTTACCCAGATTCACATATACTGGTCGCAGGGGATCTAAACTCTCAGTGTGTCCCATTTAATCCAGGGTGCCATTTGTACAAAGTAAGAACAATAAGTGCAAATGGCAAAAATGTTGCTCCTTCTTTAAAGAATGAGACTTAAGGTTACTGAATAGTAACATAGAGGGAGATGTGCCGACAGCACACACCTGGTCACCTGGGAACATCAGATCCACTCTGGATTACATTGCTGCATCTCCCAGTTTATTTAATCTGTGTGATGAGCTATTAGTGGGGGACTCTAATTTAAGTGATCACCGTAAACTACAGGCCTCATTTTGCTGGAATTCCAAGCAAAAAGCAGCAGTATGGCATAATAGCCTACAGGTGAACAACCAGAAGAATAGAGTTTTGAAATATAGAAATGAAGGCCATTGGTTGAATGAGGAACTCATAAATATTGCTACAGCTCCGGGTCCAGAGTTCTGGGGAGGAAACTGCCACCCGCAGCATTTGCATATTTTTCTTTGGTCAATAGACCAACCCCAAATTACACTTCTTCGAAAAAAAAATCTCATAAACATGCATTTGACGAAGATTCTATGAGGAAAAAGCAGGAAACCCGCCACTCCATTGCAATAGCAAAGAAAGAAATTCTGGATAGCCCTACCCTATGGAAAGTTTTAAAACGTATTAAAGATTCGTACAAAAACTGGTCCAGACAGCGGCGCTTCAATCGCTTGCAGCAATATGGCCAATTCATGTTAAGAACATTATCAGATAACAACTCCCGTAACTTCTGGTCCCTATAAATTCTCAAGGTCAAGGTCAAGAGGCGATCCAAACAAACTGTGTGCTAGAATCTGCATGGATTAACTATTTCTCAGAAAAATATTTGAAATCAGATAAGGGCCCTTGTTCATCCCTTCAGACTCCTCATAGACATTTGAAATCACAGAGGAGGGAGTCCTCATGTTAAGCAACAAGTCATCTTCATCCAGAGTCTCAGGACCAAGTGGATTTACCTATCAGGTTTTAAAAGCAAATCCAGAACTGTGGGGGAGAATATTGTGTCAACTTTTCTGCGAAATTTTGAGGACTAAAATCATTCTGCAATCTTGGAAGACTGCTCTAATAATACTGATTTATAAAAAGGGTGACCGAAAAGATCCTAGTAATTATAGGTCCATCACATTGCTGGATATCGAGATCAAGATTTCTGCTGGGCTACTATTGAAAGAACGGGAGAAATGGGCTAAAACGAAGAATATAATACCAAAACAACAGACAGGCTTTAGAAGGGGTCACTCAACAGGCCTGAATGGTATTACTTTGGGAACTATTTGCTATGGGAAAGAAACATCAATACCACCAACGACATTTGCAGCCTTTATAGATCTATCCAGAGCTTTTGATTTAGTCGATAGAGAGAGACTCTGGCTCAAGCTCACCAAATATCTTAGCAGCCCTTCATGATAATAACACAGCCGTTGTAAGACTAAACTGCAAAGGCCTTCTGTCAGACAAAATCCAGGTGAAAAGAGGAGTAAAACAGGGCTGCATGGTGGCCCCATTTCTCTTCAATTTCTATCTTTCCGATTTTGGTGAGGAAGTAGATTCAGCAGGTCTAGCAAGTGCGGAAGTGGGGCAGAAAGTAATCAAATGGCTCATGTATGCAGTCGACATTGTGCTCCAAGATAGAACACCTCTGGGTCTTCAAAGGATGTTGTCTGCTCTTGAAATCTACATAAAAAACAACCTAATAGTTAACCCAGAAAAATCAAAAATAGTCGTCTTTGGTGGTAGCGGAAATGCTGACCGATTCTCTTGGAAGATAGATGGCCGAATCACCTCTGTGGTAGACGAAATTAAGTAACTAGTATACACTCTGTATGCCAAACCAAGAAGGGCACAAATACTATCTGATATCACATGTGTGACTAAACAACTAACAGAGCAAGTACAAAGAATTGTTGGTCAGTGCTGCAAATTCTCATTGATCCCAGCATTGAGATATTATAAAGGTAAGATCATTCCAACTCTTCTATATGGAATAGAGGCTAAACCATGGGCTTGGGCATTGGACTGGGATAAAATTGAAGGGTCAATTTGGAAGAAAATCTTAAATCTCCCCAAAGGCCTACCAATTTCTAGCCTTCATTGAGAAATGGGCTTAAAATCTTTAAAATCACAAATGGACTGGAAATTGTACTCTTTATACAGACTTATTATAGATGTTTTACGAAATTCGCTGTATGAAGACCTTAAAAAGCACTTGGATCAGCATTCGCCAGTCCTGCTCAACCTAAAAAACGTGGTAAAAGAGATTCTAACAAATTGCGATAGCAATGAAGATCTTTTGGTGTCAAACCCAATGAAAACAAAGAAACAGATGGGAACAGCAGATTGGATTAAGACAATAAGGGAAATGAGAGCATCATCCTCCTCAACCTCTTTATCCTTATTTGAAAAGAAATTGGGTTTTTTACCGAGATATCTAATAAAATTTTCAGATCGCAAGATAAGACACCATTTTCTCAGAATGCGGCTCAATTTAGTTCACACAAGAGCTGTTCACGTAACACGGGTCAAGAAAAAAGTGACCGAATTTTATGCACGGGCTGCAGAGACCTAAAACATCAGACAGTAGAGCATCTTTTGAGACATTGCCAAGGCACTCTAAATGCCAGAAAAAAACATTTGGGGAAATTTGTCTCTAATTTAGATCTAGAGACAGGTCTCTCATCATTGATGTTCTAGAATAGATTGATTACTGGGCAAGAGACGGCATTGACGATAAATGTAATCAGAGTACTTGTAGATATGGAATTCATTTTATCAAAATATTGTTAATATCATATAGACATATCTGTCTGCAGTTTCTTAAACTTAAAAAGAATCATATGAATTGCTCTGTTAATAATTGTAAGATTCTTTTTCTTTTACCTTTTTTCGAAATACTTTCTGTTTTTGTGAAAAATCTAATTTTGATTATAGCACAAATAAAAAAAAATAAAACAAATATAAAGATTGCAATTGTAGGCATCATAGATGATGAATTCCCACTAGGCCAGAGGCTAGTCGAATGTACCTGCTGACTGGGAAAGTTACTGGGTCTCCAACAGAGACCCCATCCTGGTTCCTGCTAATGCAGAGATATTTTTGGATCATGTATTCATAAGTGGAAACAAAGCCCCAGTACTTTATGATACTGATGTGAGTGTCACAGCCGTTTGAAGACAGTGGGTGCAAGAGAACCTGATCATCCCTGGTCCTGACAAACTAGTTAGAGAGTTTGATGTCCTTACCTGATTTCCATTGGCTGGAGTACAATCAGAGAGGTGAAACTTCACGGCTATGCATGGCTATCAGACGCAATTCCGGTGGACTGTCTGTGAGGGAATGACATACCCAATGAAGAAATCATTGCCGTGATCACTAGATCGAGGACCAAGGCAGCAGCACAAGCATCAACCCATGCAGCCATGGGTCCTGGGGCACGTCCTGATGGAGAGAAACCGGCACCACTGATACTACCCAGTCCAGAACCAGAGTCCACAGAGGTAATTGCTCCTGCCAGAGGGAGCATGGTGGCCACTGAGGTGCCCACTGCAGAAAGGTAAACACGTTTCTTTAAAAAAACATAAAAACGTACACGCATTTTAATAAAGGTGTCATGATAAAGAGATGCCATTCTGATTATTTTACCCAAAACAGCATTTTTGGCAAACAGTTCTGAACCTGTGCTATTTGATACCTGGGAGTTTTATTTGAAACTGTAGCAGATCAGTGCACAGAACCCTTGCACCAACCAAGCTGGAGGGTCATTTCTTCTTCAGTTGTGCACACATATACTGTAAGCTACAGCCCCATACCTTTGTCTTTCTGCACCACAAATATTAGTATTGTGTGTGCTCTAATTGCAAGAGGACATTTCAATGTTATTGGAGGTCGTCAGACCTGGTTTTTGTGTTAGTGAATGCTCCAATAAAAAAGCTGTCCTCCTCCCCTCCACACCCATCAGCCACCTGGAGTGGGAGCTATGCAATAGCTTCACCAAGAATGTTCCAAGAAACAAGGAGCCAGCAGAACCTATCCAGTGATACACCATGGTGTGCTGACATGAGAAGAAGAAAGATTTAGCTAGATATGAAACATAAGGAGTACATAACTGGGTGTGCTGATGATGCACGCTCATTCACTTCAAGTAGAGGAAAGCAGTTCAACAACTGGTTCAGGTTGGGATCAGTGCTTGAGCCAACGTTCCACCAGGGGCGTTCCACCACAGACATTATTATTGGCGCAACGCATGACTTATCAAATGGCCATGAGTGAGTGCTGCAGTGCATGAAAAGAAGAGGGGTATGGACCACAGCCCCTCACTAGAAACTTATCACTAACACATGGTTGTCCAGGAATCCGAAGATGTGCTCACATGTACATTAGTCCAGCGCGGGGTGACAGATTGTGGTGTCATAGCTGTGCTACTGCCTAGCCATGCAAGCATGCCAGAGGAGTGCGCATGCACAGTCCTACACATCGTGAGTGGATGCTGCGTCATAGAAGAGCCGCAGCCTAGCAATACCAGTGTCCTTGAAGAGGCTTGTGGGCAAACCCCTAGATCTAGCAATGCGGGCATCTGGGAAGCAATACACAGCTGTTCTCCATAACTAATTCAAGGGAGCAGACCAGCAAGACAGAACTGCAACAAAGTGACAACTAAAAAATAAGGAGACTGCAAATCACTAGAGGCTACATTCAACATGGACAACAGAATGACAATAAAGCTCAATGAAAGAGAAAACAAAGCTGTCAAACTATTGGCTTGGAGTTTTGGGCGTGCTTGACATGAGAATCCCTGCCTCCATATATCTTGGTCAACCAGAAGTGAGTGGGCACTCCCAGACAAGTCAGATATGTTCCAGAGGCATCCTCAGGGCATAAGATAGACCTTATGGCCTGGTGCCTGTCCTCTATGCAATACTAGGAAAGAACAATTGTGCGAAAAATAAATGTAATCACTAATGGGCTCTCTATATTAAGTTGGAGGCACCAGACATAATTTTGGATGGAGCTTAAGCAAGGTGCTGAGGAACAAGTCCTCCTGATCGAATATACAGGATGGAGAAAGAAAGCATATTCATGGGGTTTTCTGAGAAAGTGAGAACATGGTAAGAAACACGAATCGAGCTGAAGAATGGAACTATTCCAGTAAAGTGCAAAGTGATTAAAGGTCCCCTCCGCCCTCATGCACCACTAGAATTGCTTCTCCGGAAAATGGTGAGAGGGGACAATAGAGGAAATGGAAGCATCCAAATGGGTGATGCCAACAGCACTGGCAACAAAGCCTCATAGCATACATCTGTGCATAAACCCCTGGGGGTTGAATGCTAACATTGTAGCCATTTGGCACCCCCTGTCATATATAGGAGCAATGATGAGCAAGATTGGGAGAGCCAAAGGATTCTCTGCCCTCAACCCACAAAGCGCATATAATCTAATTGATTCTACTGACTGCACAAAAGAGCTAGCATCATTCGGTGCTCCATTTAGACTCTTCAGGTCTAATAAGATGCATTTTGGGACGGTAGCCACAGCCTATGCTTGTCCGTTACCGATAGAACTTTTTTTCAAAGGGATTCCCAGGGTCATGCATGAAAAAGGACTAAAACTAGTTTCGGTGGGGAGGTGTGAACACGGTATTGAAGTGTAAGGGGCGCAGATGGTCTTCTGAGTATTTGACTAGATGGCGTGGTAATTGGGGTTGGCCTTGTCAGGGTGGGAAGGGGAGGCTGGGGAGGGCTTTGAGGTTTACACACCATGGCTTGGAGTTTTAGTTACTCAGCACCAGCAATTCACAGAGAGGCGATTGTATTGGGATGCAGGGAAGACAATAGTTCTGGGTTCTGGTAGAGCCTCTGAAGATACACATTGTGACGCATATGGTATCTGCTATATTTACCCATGAATTGGATTAGGATTTGGACCTACAATATAAGTGGGGGGGGGGTTATGCCTAAACAACATTGGGTGCAGTCATTCCTGCAATGGAAATCTGTTCATATGTTTTCACATCTGCAGCCCACAGACTGTGAAATGCTGGCAATGAGTTGGAGGGGTGGGGGATTTCGTTTTGCTTCCGCCAAGGAGCGCAGCGTGTACTTATTTGAACCGCAGCTGGTGTACCGTTTAAAACTTAAAATTCACATAAAGATGCAGAGGGCTGCTTTGCTTGGGTTTTTGGCCGGTTAGATGGTCCCGAATTTTTTTTATTAAACAAATATACCCCAAACATCCCAGAAAAGGCTTTCTTTCACAAGGCCTCCAATAGTACACATCCACATTGATAGGTCAGAAAGCTGGGTAGGTGATTTGAACGCCACCTTAGTTCAACTTGGGATAGAGACCCCCTGGACAGAGGCCCAATCTAGGGGAACTACTTTGTTACTGAAAATACTCAGGAAAGTAAATATTGTGGATGTATGGAGGATGAGACACTCACAGGGGAGGGTTAATTCCTTTTCTCCTTTTGCCCTCCCCACCCCCCACAACCGGGTTATAAGAACTTCTCATGGATTCATTTAATGTTGTTTAACAAATGTGCCTGCACACAGATCCCTGTGCATTTATGTGTGGCAGGAAAATGAATGATGTTGGTGTAAGTGCTTCAGCCATGCAAATGTCCTTGCAAGAGAAAAGTGATGCATTTGTTTAACATAACGTCGTAGGAGTGCAATTTGTGGTAATCTCTAAAACTTTGCATATATCTCAGTGGTAACTGTGGTGAGGAAAACATTCTTGAAATGCCTAGAGGTGCAGAAGAAGAAAGTGATGCACAGGAGAATATAAAAGCAACTTATTTGCTCTGGAAGAATGTGAAAAAGCCCAATCCCAAGCTCGAAGCTTCAATTCAATTGCAGGTGATATCGAATGTGTCAACAGGGAGAAGGGGAAACAGCCAGAGCAACTGCGTGTCTGGTTGGTGAGGCAAAGAAGGGGGTATAACCTAGTCACAGAATTGAAGGGAAGGATGATGTGATGCAATATAATCAAGGGTGATTATTCATTTTCTGTTTAACGTTTATGGGTACCTATATCACGAATACGTAGTCGTGGATCCAGACCAAGTTGAGGAATACTTTGAAGGTGCACAATTGCCAGTTCATGATCCATCAGTTTTCAAAATGTTAGAATCCCTGATTCCCGATTACTTCCTTTGAAATAGAGCCAGAGATGAAACAGCTCAGTACTCGGAAAAGTCCAGGTAATAATGGCCTCCGTCGCGCGTTCTACAAGGCCCATGCAGATTTGCCTGCATTGATATGTTTGAGGGTTCCTTATGAAGCATCTAAAAAGGGTGAGCTACCCTTTTCAATGGAACATTCTGTGGTAAGGGTCTTATTGACACAAGGGAGAAATTAATCCATGCCGACTTCCTATAGACTGCTTTCCTTGTTAAATAAGGATACCAGGGTCCTTAAGGAACCCTAACACAGTGATATCCACTTTAGTATACCTAGATCAGAACGACTGTAGACCAGGCAAAAACTGTGTGAGAATGTAACCGCAACAGGACTGAGACTATTGTAAAAGGGAGTCTTGATGCTGAAAAAGAATTTGATTCCCTTATCTGGGAATACCGGCCATAATGCCTGTTGGATGCCTCCTTGAGGAAGCTTGTAAATGTATGAGCGCCATTCCCGAGCAAACCTGCTCTTGTATATGGGTCAGAATACATACAAGGGCGCAGCTTGGGACATCAAACAAACTAGATGGGGAAATGGGTGCATGGGCTGGACTTTATAGCAGTACATCCAGATATGAGGTTTACATCTGCGAAGAGAAGGGATGTAGTTACTGGAGACAGTAGTATCACGAGGGTACATTTAGATCCTTCATAGACATGAGAAAATAATGTAACGTCCTCAAAGGTCTGTTTTTGACATATCAAAATACGAACTTTCATGAAGAAACACTGGCCGGATTTTTTCCCAGACCGCAAGGTCATTTTGTTGCAAAAGTTATCATCATTAACAGACATGCAGAAGAACATTACTATCTTGTGTAATCATTGGTATAACTGCTGAAACCATATGCATGCATTAGTATTGGCCGAACCCCAAACCCTCTCCCGTAATGATAGGCTCACAACTTGTGTCAAATGTTGGCAAGAAAAGGCTGTAGGATTTTATTGTACAGATATGAGTTATGGCAAATACACAATATCACATATTATGATGGTATCATACTTTTGGGCACCGGGTCCTGAGGTTACCCCCTCTGACCCGTGCCGCCACACACGGGCAGGTTGTGCGGCTGACCGTGTTCCCCCAAGAGTATGCTCTAGAGACAGCCCCTGTGAGCAAGTGTTGCATTGATTTCCCGAAAGAAATGCTCCAAGCCCTGGTTAGACAAAAGGGTGCCGTCGTGGAGAAAGAGGTCTGGGTTGCCTAGTGTAATGGCTGGGTGTTTTATGAAACCCAGTCCTCTTGTCATACAGAATCTCTCTAGCCCCCTGTTCAATTTTCTTCTGGATATGTCTATAGATTTGTAGCAGTTGGCCCCTAGCCATTTCTTTCTTGGTAAGATGGCTGAGAAGTATATTTCAGTACCCCTCCAGTTGTCAAAATGCCTGCTAGGGAGGAGCAGATTTCTTCGCATAGGATGCGTCTAGCCGTGTTGACTAGGTCGTTGCCCCCTAGATGAATGATCAGGAATTCTGGAGGGTCCCTGTATGCCACCAATTCTGCTAGTGTTTCGTGGATGTTGGCCCACCGTAGGCCTCTGTATCCCCACCATGAAGTAATGGTGTTTCTGAAAGGTGGCCCTTCTTTAGTCTCTTCTGCCCATCTGCCTGTCCTGAAAACGAATGAGTAGCCAACTATCCATGCTGATCGAAGGGTGGTCCTCGATTCGCCTGTTGTTTCTGTGGTGGTGGGGGTGAGGGAAAAGAAAAGAAAATTTGAGGGAGGATGCCTTTATCAGTTGTGGTCTGATATATCTTTTATAACAGTCTGACTTCCATCCCCCTATTTTTTTAGTTGTTGCGATGCTAGGCCTCCCTGCCATGCTGCAGTGGCGGCACCTATCCTGAAGGAATGAGTGCCGAACTGTTTGGGATCCCACCCTGCTTTGCTGATTGCTTTTATCAGCACTCTTTTAAATTGGTAGCAGCTTAGCGCCGATGCATCCTTGTGGATTAAAAAACTCCCCCCCACTTTGGGTCATTGTGCGTAATAGAGGTTGGTGATGCAAACCGGAGCGTTGCTTCATCAATGCAACAAATGTTGATGGTTCTTTTTGCACCCGTTTTCGACTGTTGCATTTCTATGTTAACACTTTCCTGTCTCACCCTGACTCCCATGACACCCAGGCCATTTGTGGCCTTGGTGCTGGAAGCGATGAGTTCTCCTACCCGGAAAGCCCCAAAGTAGGCTAGGAAAAAGGTTGTTTTAATTAACATTATCTCGTATGGGTGCCAACATATGGCTTCCAAATGGCTTGCTATCTGTACCAGTTTGCTGAAATCAAGGGGTCGACGGGTGTCCACTTGGGCACCCTCTATTCTGCCCCATCCCTTCATTGCATAAGAGATGAGGGCATTCTAGGTGGGGTCTGAATCGCCCCATATTTTTGTAAAATATGAAATTGCCACCAGGTGTCTTTTAGCCCAATCCCTTTTGAAACCTTGTTCCCGAGCCCATTTTAAAAATACTTCAATATCTTTAATCATTATTAATTCTACGTGGTTTACACCTGTGGCCTTAAATACTGTTTGCAAACACTTACTGTACTGTGTTGCAGTAGTGCTTGCCACTGCCCTCTCTGCCATCTCCGTTAGGAAGCCTGTGAGGTTGTTGGCACCCGTTGGTGATGTGCCTGATTCTTGTTGGGCATCCCGGCCTGGGCTCTCTGGCACTGGCGTTGATGCCAATGTGTTGTTGGCACCCGTTTTAGAGGTGCCTGTTTTGTATTGGTCATCTCGGCCTGCACTCTCTGGTGCTGGCGTTGATGCGAATGTGTTGTTGGCACCAGTTTTAGAGGTGCCTAGTTTTCGTTGGGCATCCCGGCCTGTGCTCTTTGGCGCTGGCGTTGATGCCGTTATTCTTGTCTTCCCATTATTACCCAGCATTCTGCTGGTATTGGCGTCATCTGTTCTTGGGCGTGCAGCGCTAGCACTCGGAATCTTGTCCACTGGAAACAAGATAAGGCATCAGCAATGTTATTATCTGCCCCTGAAATGTGCTTCACTTTGACTACAACATTTTCTTGCAGTGTGACTGTTGTAATGGCTCGTAATACTTTCAGTACTAAAGGGCATTTCGTAGACCTTCTGTTTATGGAGCCCATGTTACCGCACCAGATCAAAAGTTACGTATTCGCTAGTCTCCTGCCCCAGATGTGTAATGTTAGCCAGATGGGAAATATTTCTAGTAGGGTGATGTTTTTTGTCCACCCTGCTGCTTTCCATGAATTGGGCCAGTGTCCTGCCACCCATTCGGAGTCTAGTATGGCTCCAAACCCATTTCTCCCAGCTGCGTCGGTGTATAGGACCCTGTTTGACCAGGTATTTAAAGGCGTTCGCCAAAGTAAAGACCCGTTGAAATCTCTGAGGAATTTTACCCATGTTTCCAGGTCTTTTTTCACCTCTCTGCCTAGCCGGATATGCAAGTGTGGTTTGGTGAGTGATTTGATTTTGAACTCTAGGCTTCTGGAAAATATCCTCCCTTGAGGTATTATTCTGGATGCGAAATTGAGGCTGCCTGCTAAGGATTGTATTTCCTTTACTGTCCCCTTTTCTTTCGTTATCAGGTTTTGTATTTTAAACAGGAGTTCTGCTATTTTTATTTTGGGGATTCTGCAGAGCCCCTTTGCTGTGTCTATTTCGATGCCCAGGAAAATTATGTTTGTGTCTGGTTTGGTGGTTTTTTCCTTCGCTAGGGGAATTCCCCACTGTGCGACCATGTGCTCAAGTTTTACTAAAGCCATGCCGCATTCCCCGGAGTTTGATGCCCCCATGACCATGAAATCGTCCAGGTAATGCACTATTTTTGTCCTTAGTCTCTGCTTTAGGAAAGCCCATTGGAAAAAGGAACTGAATTGCTCAAATAGTGCACAGGATACTGCGCACCCCATGGGGAGGCATCTATCTATATAGAATGTGTTGTTAAAAGTGAAACCTAGCCACTGCTGTGAATCTGGGTGGACTGCCAAAGTCTGAAAGCAGATTCGATGTCCAGCTTGGCCATCAAGGCGTTTCTGCCGCACTCTTGTATGAGCCTTACTGCCTCTTGGAAATGTGTGTAAGATACGGCAGATTCTGTGTGTGGGATGCCGTTGTTTAAAGGCTGGCCTTTGTTGTAGGAGAGATGATGGATTAGCCTCATTTTCCCGGGCTCTTTTTTGGGGACCAGGCCTAGTGGAGATATTAAATAGTTCTTTAAAGGCATGCCGTCCCAGGGACCTGCTATCCTGCTTAGTTGCAGTTCTTTCTTGATTTTGGTTTCTACTATCTGGGGGTTATCCCTGGCTGACTTCAGGTTCATTGGGATGGTTTGTGACCCAGAGCCCTTAAATGGGATGAAAAAACCTTTGGTGAAACCCTGCCATAGTATCCTGTTGGTTTCCTTGTCTGGGTAGTTGTTTGGGGCGTCCCTAAAGTTGCCCGGGTTGATGGGTGTTCCTCCTGGTTCTAAAATTGGGGTATCATTCTTTCTTGGCTGGTAGTCTGGTGCAGTTGCTTGCTGCATGGTCGCCGATGCAGTTTGTGCAGGCGTGTTAGTACCAGCATTCTTTGCCCCATGTACACTGGTTTTTCCCAAAATTTCTGCATGGGATGTTGGATTTGGCAGCCTGCGGTTTGTTCTGTCTGTGGGCATTATTTTTAGCCGCCCAAGGCTGGTTCTTCCGAAAGGGCTACTCCCCTTTTTTTGGATTTATCATTGACATGGGATTTGTTTCCTTGCAAATTTTAGATATTTTAGGAAGAAGAATGCATGGTATCTTCTTCCTGGGGAGGTTCGGCGTTGTGTGCATAAATCGTCTGGACTTCATCCCACTCAATGGCCGGCCTTTCTGACATGCTCCTCCTAAATCTGATGTCATATGCTAGCCATGTCTTCCGACTCTGGGTTACTTTTACTTCCCTTATTTTATCAACGTATGCCCAGATCTTCCTACCATCCATGGGGAATTTTTCTTCATATATCGTTGCTAAAATGGCAAAGGCTTGTAACCAGTTGTCCCAGTTTTGTTCGACCTGGGCATTTCTGGCAATAGCTTTTGCTTCTATCTTTTTGGGGTCTCTGAAAGCGTCTTTCCCTTTGCGTTGGGCTTCTATTAAGGAAAAGATTTCTATAAATTCCTTGGCCCATTTGGCTTCTTTGATTGTGGTATCAGTGTTCCATGCCAGGCATCTTTTGTATCTATTTAATATCTCTGTTTGGAAAGATTTCATTTTTTGGTCTAACTGTGCATTACAGATTGTTATAATTGTCAGTTGTATTGCTGCCGGGTGTCCCTGTCACGCCCGTGTTGTCTGCGCTGGGGGTTGACCATGCTTTTAGAGCACCTGCTGAGTCTGTTGCTGGAGTTGTGGAGGCTGTGTGGGTGCTACTGGCAACTGCTGTACTTGTTGTGGCGGGAATGCTGTAGGTAGTGTTACGGGTGGGTTGACAACCGTTATTGTAGGCTCTACTGCGATGGTAGGGTTTGAGGCCCCAGGTTCCCTTGTGGGCGGTGTCCGTTTCCCCCTTACTTCTACCATTAGTTGCTGTAATTCCGCTACATTCTCGCATAGAGAATTTTTCGTTACCTTTTTTGGCGCCTTCAGATACTTTTCTCCTTTTTGATGGTGCAAAAACCTCACCTTGGCTGGGTGGGCTGGTAATTCCTTCCCTGGGTAGGCCATACATGTTTTCTCTAACCCATGCTCATCCATAGTGCTCTGCCACTTCAATGGCTGCTAACAATTGTGGTGATTTGGGCTTTTGCACCGGTGTTAAGGGTGCCTGTGCTTTCCGTTTGGGCCCCATGATCTTTTATGCCTGTTATAGGAAAAGGAAAAGAGTTTTATCAAGGAGTTAAAGCTGTTGCTATCAGCGAGCTCTTTGCGCCTGTTCTATTTGTTGCCCATGATGGGTAAATGCTGGCTGGTGGCCTCTTGCAAGGGTTCAAAGAAAAATTGTCTCCTAGTGTCCACTTTTTGCTGTGTTTATTTTAATAAATGGGCAGCCCTCAGACTTGTTTTAATGGTATTTAAATAATTGGTTTCGCTGTGAGGGCGCCCGTGCAAAATTACAGAAAATATTTTTAATCTGCAGTATTTGGGCCCACTGAGCTTGAAATTGCGTTTGCATGCTCTGCGTGGATGTCAAGAAAAATGAGCTCCCAGCTCACCGGGCTACCAGGCTGGCTGTGGCTCTGCCCGAGTTTAAAACTGGCTTGTGTTATCTTGCCCCGCCTGCCTTATAACGCAGGGTCTCCGGTCCACTGTAACAAATTGTATCTCTTCCCGGACACAAGTGTCTATTTTTCCTCCCTCGTAGCCCCAGCGCGGTGGCTCACCTGTAAATTGTTGAATCGGACACCGTCCGCGCTGGGCTGCTCGGGTGCCTCTCTCTCCTTCATTCGCACTGGCTTAGGATGATTCTGCAGCACGCATCTTTGTTGGTTTGGTTTTGGACACGCTCACTGCTCGCTTTTCCTCTATGCCGAGATGTTGAAATTGACACCGTCCGCGCTGGCTGTTCGGTTGCCTCTTCTTCCTTCGTTAAGGCTGCAATGCAATTGCTTTGAACAGCACAATGTTCAGGAAGGAAAAAAGACGCTGCGATGTACACGAACTTCAAGATTTGCTAAAGATGCAAGAAGATTTGGAAGGCACTGAGTAAACAGTGAACCTCCTGTTTGCTTGGGTCACCGTTCAGGGTCCAAAAACAAATTGTGTTTACTCTGAGCATGCTGCTCATATTTATAGGACCCAGGGAGGCCCTGGGTCTTTGTTGTGTATGTGGTGGGGGCTTCTGTTGCGCAGCCCCCGGCCGGATAGCCGACTGTCTGGCCACCTGGTGGGGCCAGATCTTTTGAACCTGGGCCCTGCCTGACGGTTGTTTTCCTTATGGTGGTTAGCACCTTGCTGTTTGGAGGAAGGGTGAGATGACTGTTTGCACCTTACCCTTCCGTGGCTTTGTGCTGCCAAGACTGCGTGTCGCCATAGCTGGGGATAGGAGAGGAGCAGGCACAGAGAAGGTTGGGGCTGCCCCTCTCCCAGCTGCCGATGGTAACAGCAGTTACCCTGCCTCACTTGTGGGATGCCCATGCAGCATTGTCCAGAAGTGAGACTCGGGCAGTGGATGGAACAGCTAGGGCCATGGCACAATATATGTGTCAAGGAGTTGCAGCCGGAGCAGGGTGTACTTATCTGAACCGCAGCCAAGTTGGTAGCCAAGTAGGTGCAATGCGCAAAAGCAGGAGACAACCAGCATAGATTTTCAATTTCTTTCCTCATACTCAGTCAGTTGGAGCAGTCATATAGCAGTTCTACTGGTACTCATACCTGTTAGGCAGACACCTGTGCAGCTCCCTCTGGGACCACTGCAAAAGATTTAAGACTACAGGTGGTTGGCAGTAAACCCAATTGGTAGCAGTCTGTACCACCCAGATTTACCTGGTAGCTGTGGCTGAGCAGTCAGACTTCTCTCAAGAAGAGTTAGGCAGTATACAGAGTATTCACAATAGGTCAAAAGAACACAGTAGAACAAGCAAACACTGACCAGAGCTTGGTGTAAAAGAGATATAATTATTTATTTCAAAGCACATCTAATAAACACACTGGCACTAAGTTTTAAGCAGTTCAGAAAAATGGTCACTAAAAGATATACACTCCCTTCAACGATTAATAGACAACTCTTAGTTAAAGCAACACTTATTTTCAGACAGCGGTGAGCGCTTAACGCAGATGACCCTCTATTCAATCAGTAAAAAAGGGAGAGAAAGGCAGAGCAAAGATAGAAACAGATCCCAACACTTTTAGCAGAACAGTATAGGAGGCAAAGGCAGGTTAAAACCGTAGAGTCAAAGTTCAAAAGGCCGGACCCACTTTAAGAGGCTCCGGTCGAAATGTGTCCAAGGTCACACGGTTGACAGTGCACAAAGAAGTCACGCAAAAGATTCGTAAAAGAGTTGGACCAAAGAAAGGGACCAGTTAGGTGGTCAAGGCTGCCAGCCCAGTCCAGAAGGTTAAGGGATTATTATTACCTTGTAGCAATCTTTAGAAAGGGAGGCCTGGCGGACACGGTACCTTAATATGGTGAGAACGCTCCAGCGGGGGCAGTTGTTCCTGGCAGTGGGTGCAAGTCAGTCCTTTGTCCGGGGGAAGAGAGGATCTCGTCGTGAGGAAAACAAGAGTCCGTTGCACTGCCAGGGAAGAAAACCAGCCGCGGAGTTCTCAATTAAAAGGAGCAGTCCTTTTATTCGCGGTACAGGGGTACGTGGCTATCCGGCTGCTGGGGTGCTTGGCACGGGCAATTCGACCACTGTACGTCCTGAGATGCGAAGAAGAAAGCAAACTGGTTGTGCCCACCAGTCAAGGGAAGAAGACTCTCCAGCAGGGAGATCTCCTCTGTCGTTGGGAAGTGGTGAGTCGATTCAGCAGGGCTCCACCGGTGGTGTCATCGTAGCAGGTCGGCTCAGCTTCTCCCTCTTCGGATTTTCAGGTCCTGTGGCAACTTCTGAAGTTCCAGTCCCCAAAGCCCTGCTTTTATGCAAGAAACCCCCATTCATTCAGCCTAGCTGTCAATCAAACATGCTAAGTGGTGAGCAGGGTGGCTCACCACTTGGGCCAATCACACAAGAGTGCGACCTGAGTTGGCAAGGCAACCTGGTCTAAGGTGCCTAAACCCCCTCCCACAACCCCTGTGGTACCCAGACAGAGTGGCACCACTTTGGAGGGCTTCTGCGTAGAAGCCCGCCAAAAGTGGAACAAAGGGCTCGACCTTTGGTTTGGAGTTACAGAGGCGAAAACAAACGCCATTTTAGAATCGAGTTCTGGCAAAAAATACCAACTGGCGAATTAATATCAAATAAATAAACCGGCGGTATGTTCGAGGCTATGAGAATTAAATAATTAAAGTTGGTAGCCTCGAACAATGGGAAAATCCCATGGGGATATATTCGCGGTCGAATATAAAAAGTAGTATCCACTGCCACCAGCCAAAACTCGATCAGGGGGGACGGAGACGTGCCCCCTCGACTAACAGACCCCGGGGCAATCGAATTGCCCCGACCAGTACGTCCACAATATGATGGTTTGTACTGGTTTCTGTTCATAATTTGGGACTAGTAAAGCCAATGGTGACTTTACATGTCCTGGGAGACAGTAGTCAGTCCCAGGGTATGGAGTCTATGGTGGGGTGTCACTATGACACATGAGACCCTATGCAGTAAAGGACCCCATAGCCCATAAAACACATTAGCAGTAAAAGAAACACCATAAATCATGTCCAAGAGTGGGAGAAAAAGAGTCTCACTCTTGGCAGGAGAAAAAAACAAACTCCAGAAATCCAGCAAAGCTGCTGGGGGACTCACTAGGTTAGGAAATTCAGCCTAAACAGAGAATTCTCCCTAACAATACCTAACACTGACATGAAGAGGTCTAACTTCAATATGGGCCTTAAACGATTAAAGCGTGAGTTGTCATAAATTATGATTTGTCATTCAAAAGTCTGGATCTAAAGACAGAAAAGTCTTTTATCTCCTATGTATGTATGTATGTATGTATGTATTGATGGATGAATGTATGGATGAATGTATGTATGCGATTTATAAAGCAGGAACCTTGCTGGGGAGAAACTGAGTGCTGCACAAACGGGAATGTCCAGAAGGTACAAGTAGGATGCAGTGCTAGCAAAGGAGCTTGGATGGGTCAAGGAAGTACTGGATGGGGGGGGGGACTCAAGAGGGGACAAAGGGTTGAGTACAGCAAGCAGTGATTGGCGAGATGTGCTTTGAAGGGTATGGTCTTCAGGCACTTCCTGAAGTGTCTGATGGAATGGCCAGCCATTTCTGCATTGGGAAACTGTCCTAGAGACAGTATAGCAGTAAAAGGCCTGTTTTCTGTTTCCACCCCTCATGCAGCTCTTTGTGTCCAGCCTCGATCTCCGCTAGTCTGAAAGAGATCTCTTGGGATGAATAGCCTGCAATGTGATCCTCGACAGGCCAAGGGTCCACCCTGATATATACAGTAAGATGCTGTCCTTAGGTAGGCCGAGTGGTCCAATGAATGCATTTGAACATGCAGAGAATTTTAGGCTGGATTCTCTACTCTAACGACAGACACAGCAGGATCCTGGAAGCTGCTTGGACATAGACATTTTTCCACGTTCCAGAAGCAAATCAGTTTTGAGCCACCTGGAGCCTGCTAAGAAATGTCATTGTAGTAACCCTGCATTAGTGCATTACAATAGTCCAAGCAACTAGTCACTAAGAACTGTCCATCAGCATAAAGGGACATCCCACATAGCCGCCTGATATTCAAATATCATCCCTTGTGAATGGCATGCACCTTTATAAACTGTACCATCAAGATAACAATATGACATGTTTGGCAAAAATCAGGGGGAGATGAAGTAGTGTTAGCAGGACCTCCTCCATCTTACGCCTCCTCCCCTCCTCTTGTAACTTCATTTTATTCTCCGTCCTGACTCCCTCATCTCTCCCCCTTTCTCCTCCCCCTTACTTTTCTCGTTTATTGACCTAGGTAAATTGTTATACATACTGTTTTATTGGTTTATTTCATGTTTGTAATGTGCTTCTATTGTTATCATATTCTATGTATTCTTGTTGTTATAATGTAAAGTGCTTTGGTGTAAAGCGCTATATAAACATAATAAATACAAAATACAAATCTTCCCCTGGCTAAGGTGAAACCAGTTAGAGTAGATCCAAACTGAGATGTCATCCATGCTCTGTGAATGTACGGTCAAACAGATTTTAGTTTAGCTGTAACGGCTATGGGGTGGTAAAATGAAGAGGTGTGCTTCAACTTGAAAAAGAAGAGTTCCGGAATATGAAAATGGATGTAAAAAGTAGGGAAACTGTTAACAGTAAAAAATAAAATGAGTGGAAGTTGCTGCTCACTTCGACCTCTGTGTACAATACATTATCATCTTTGGTATCACACAATTTTATTGATTTAAAACTAAAATGGAAATTTGAGGGAGATTGTGATGTCACAGGCAATGAATAGAGAAAGATGTACTCACATGTAAAATGAGTATCCGCTAGCACACTTCAAACTCATTCAATTCAACAATATTACAAAGATCTAATATGATGCTGCAGAGAATAAATAATATAATACCTGATCCATCCAACAAATGTACTAGGTGTGGGACTTGGGAAGCAGATTTCCTTCATCTGATTTATTTTTTATTTATTTTTGGATTTGTAGAGCGTACAACAGTCCACAGGCATCGAGGCGCTATAAGGAGACATAAGAAGGCTTGATTCAGGGTTATAGGAATGCCGCCCAATAGCGTAATACTTAGTACAGATTGTTTTGTTACATACTCCAGGGCCATCACGAGGGGGGTGCAGGAGGGGCAAACTGCCCCGGGCCTCGCGCCCATGTGGGGCCTCGCGGTTGCCAGAAGCACAGAAACATCTTCAGCCTCATCAAGGTTGTTGTGTGAGGTTCTCGCGTTCCCAGCATTTCCAGCTGGGAAGTTTGGGAACAGTGAATGTTGACCATAAATCCTCCTTCCACCCGACCAGTCCGATTGTGTTTATTCTGACAAAAAATGAAAGTGAGTATCCACTACAACCAGCAGCAAGTTTTGTTTTGATGAAATGAAAACACTGCAAGTGCACCATAGGGCTAGTAATTAAGCCCGCCTTCAACATGTCCTGTCGCAACAGCCTATGCTCATGTGTGACATTTCCACATAGCTGTACTTTTTAGCTAACACAGCTGCATACATCTGACTTACATTTGTACTGTTCATGTGGGTATTTTAAGTTCTGACTGTAAAGTGCTTTTTACTTTAAGGCCAAGACACATGTTTTTTTCTTATAGGGCAGTGCTTTTTGTAACCTAAGGAAGGCAGCTCTCAACAATGCAGACATAAACATCCTCAATATTAATCATCCAAGTGATAGACTATGACATCCTTTTTAATTTTAGCTATTAGGTGCGCCACCTATAAGTCAAAACTACTGCATTAGAGTACAGATAGGGGAAAATGGCACAAAGCTTGTAGGTGTTGTCTGTATATCGCCCTCTACCCCCCCCCCCGCCATTGACTGCCTGTGGACATGCTAATACCTATGGCAATTCCCACCCAGTCCCTGACCCCCGCCCAAAAAAACACTGCCTCATGGCAGCACGTTGAGCTAGCTTTAATAAAGCCTTACTGTCAAACTTTGCACTCAAAGTGGTTGCCAGTGTTTTCTCAAGAGTCTTCTTAGAGTGAATGATTAATGGGCACTGTAAACACACCATTGGTGTAATAAAAATGTCTTGACCAGGTCTGTCTTCAGCCACTTTATTTAAAAGTACCATGCATGTCCTTTGCTGAAGTCCTGTTAAAAACAAGCACAGACAAAGCCAACGGTTTTGGCGTGTACACAAGTATAAGGCATTTTCCAGGAACTGCTGTTAGTTGGGAAGGTTCTCGAACCATTTTGCACCTGCTGCCATTGATGGTCAGTTAATTCCAATACAGCAGTACCTTTCCCATGTCTACACGAAAGCCCGCACTGTTGCCATTGCAAATGCTTGTTTTGCTTTACCACTGATGCACAGGACCATGCATCAAGGGTAGAGCAAATTTAAATGTTACTACATGTCTAATCTGGACCACATTGAATGTAGGCCAGTCTAGCCAGTAATAACACTGATGTACAGCCAGCCTGGATATACATTCTGGGAGTCCTTATAGAGTAATACTGGCATATATTGGTGCAGCCTGCATGGACATGCATGGGAACAGCCAGCATTAACATATTTTTATACTGGCATATGTATTGGGCAAAGGTGGCACAAAATGCATTTGAAGAATGTTCCTGTGCATGGTTGGTGACTTGTAAATATTGGATTTCCCATGTGCTACAATGCAACACCAATTGCAAACTGTATGGCTTTCTACCCAATTTTTTAACGAAAGTGATGTAAAATGCACCAATTTAACCCAATGTTTCAAACATTTTCACGGGAGTGAGAACCCTTCTCAAGCACCCCTTGTTTGGTTTGAGCTCCCTCACCAGCCTCCACTGTACATGTCACTTTGTATGATGTGTGTTGTAATACGCATACATGGGCTGGACCATCCTTAATGCTGGCGCCTTGCACCACACGTCAGCATGCCACCCTATACATATTTATGCATATGATACAAAGGTTAGTCTGACATAAAACTTTCTTCAGTAGAGAAACCTAACTTTGCTGTAGTTGATTCGCAGTTGTGGGAATGAACCATATTTCGGTTCCTACAAACAAAAACTCAAGGGGATATTTCTCATGTCTCCTGTTTGCGGTGGTGCCGCCGCTGGCCCAGTGCAAACAATCATAAGGGGGCCTCACCAAATTTTTAGCCCCGGGCCTCACCACACCTTGTGACAGCCTTGACATACTCAATTGTTTTATTACGATCCTGCTTGCCTTTGAAGTGGGAATGGGAAAAGGTGACTGTCTATGTAACTAAACATACAGAATGGAATGATCCACATTCACTTAAAATATGTATCATGGGACTCATCAGTTAGACAGAAATACAGAATGAATGGGAAGGTGATCTATTTGGTTCTATTACTATGCAAAGGCTGATTGCTCAATGCTGAAAAAGCTTATCTTCACCTAGTTTGGAAGGATGGAAAATAGATATGGTTACACAGGTGGCAGTGAAAGAGGCATTGTTGATGGAGCAGAAGCTAAGAGAAAACACAAATGTAGATGGAAATATTTGGACAGATTTTTTGATAGCATCCCAACAAGAACACATTAATGCTGCTAATGAGGGATAACTGGATAAAGGGGTTGGTTCCAGTTTTAAGATTAGCATAGACATGGCCCCCCATAGAATCAAACAGTAGGATGTGCTAAGTACTGGCTATATGAGATAATATGATGTTAGATGCCCTGATTAACTTTGGTATGAGACACAAATCATCCTGCATTATTGAACGTTTATGCCTCAAAGCATTGATCTGTATGATGTACGATGGAAGAGTAGACCCGTGTGAGAAGGCCTATACTGTGCTATGTTGTGTTGCCTGCATCACTTAAGGTCATGGAGACATATGTGTTGCTCCAATGAGATTTGCCTTTCTGTTTGTCCAGTCCCTGACTCATGTGATTGTTGTATGCTGCTTGTTATGTACCTGATTTGTTAATTGTAATTTTAAAAAAAGCATGAATAATAAACCAACCTAAAAGGGATTATGCCTTCCAGTAGCCAACTGGTCTTTAAGGATCTCTTGCTAATGAATTAGTGTAACAAACATGTTGACAATGAGACCGGTCCGTCAATGGAACAGCAGAACATGCATGGAGCCAAGAAAGCACAGGAGAGAATAATCACCATCTTCCCCAAGCAAGCCTGCATTCTGAATTGAAAAGCACTTGTTGGAATATGCAGGCTCATCAGTCAATGGGGCACTACTCAGCAATGTGGCACTACCGGAAGCATTTTGTTGAGAGGCAGATGAATATGTCATCCATAGATTTTGTCCCTCCCCCAGCTCAAAGTTGCACAGGTGAGAAACGTTACTCACTAAAACAATCATACCGCCCTTATCCCAGGCAGGTACAGGAAGAGATGGACACAATCTAAAGCTGAAGATGGCACGAGTAAAACAAAAAAAAACGTGACAATACATGTGCATGCATTAGACACAAAGCAAATGTGCACTCAACATGTAGAATGCGAGCACTAGGTAACACATGCATTTATACATGAAGAATATTAACATGGCATCCATAACACATGAAGAATACTAGCATAAGCAATGTATAAGATGAATGCAACATGAACAACATTCGAATATAGCTCATTCAGAAAAACCAAGAAAGCATTCTATGAGAACAGAATCTTAAACTCTTGCAACCCGAGCAAGGAACTGCATAGAATAATTTCCGAATTCAAATCGCCGGCCTGCTCCACCCATCTCCCAATCCCTATGTGACTCCTTATCAGAACACTTCCACAATGTTGCTATCGACAGACACTCTGCCATCATCTATGAATCGGGACACATGCACCCGCCTGTACCCACCTACAGCCTGACCCCTGTCGTAACCCTCTTTTGCTACTAACCTTCACCTCTTTCTTTCCAATTTTACCCCAGGGGTTCATCTCACTCCTAGCACAAAGCCACCAATCAGGCTACCACACGCTCAATCCTCAATCACTCCCTAACATCAGGATCCTTCCCAGAATGTTAAACTGTATTCGTATAATACCGCCTTGTTATGAATATTGGCCTAAACCCATTTGTGTTGCACAGAAAACCGTGTTTGAAATGCTCCAATTTCTTATCAACTTCGCCGCCATTTTAAGAACTATCCGCCATTTTGATATTAACTCTTGCTTTGTGTCCTAAAATGGTGTACTGTGTTTTCAACTACAGCCGAGCTGAACGACCTTTGAGTTACGTCAACATTTAGGCTGACCGAGAGCAAACTGTTTGTTCTGTGCAAAGAAATCTTGTGACTCGTATGAACTGCAATCCAAGTGTTGTCTGCGCTCACAAGCCTCATCCTCTTATAAACAACAGACAATGTAGAGCAAACTAAAACTGTGTGCTTTGGTTGTAACACATTGTGTTCTTTCTTGAAACTAGGCTTACTATGAGCCGGAGACCCAAGACTGCCATTGTATCTTCATGGACAAGCAAACTTGTCGAATATGTTAAACAATATTGTCATATTTGTCATGTGAACTGGGCACAAACCCTAGCTAAATTATTAGTTTGGAGAGGGGCTGGACAATGATTGGACTAATGTATAAAAAGAGCCTCCATTGAGATGTCCAGCACTCTCACCCCTCACTGTGTCTGCTGGTACACACTGCAAGGTGTTGGGAGCCAGATAGCTATCTGTTCTGCTTTGAATTCTGTACAGAAATAAAGATAATTGTATCTTTCGACTCGTGATTGGCATATTTCGTTTTGTGGTACTAAGCCTCGATATTTCTTTGGTCTTTCAGATGGCGCCCGAATAGAGACCCTCAAGATTGATGCCATCTTGCTGAAAAGAAGATGCGGCTATTGGACCGGGATCGGAGAGTGGAAAAAAAGGGGCCCCTTTGTATGAGATGCAACACCTCGACAGTACTGCACAATCCGATCCCTGGACGGTGAGAAAGCAGTTCGAGAGGGCATCTTGACGAGGGTCCCCATATCGAGGCGTGGTCTTTGCTGAAATCGCCAACCACAAGGATCCTTTGTAATCCGTTCAGACCTCCTTAGTCTTTGAAATCAGGTGAGTCCTGCCCCGATTCCTAAGAATCCTGATATTGGTTGTAGATTTTTTCTCATGAGTAAAAACGACGCCAGGTAACAAAAGTAATCTGCCATGCCTGGGAAATTGTCTGCCTGTTTCAGGGGTTTATTTCGCACAGACAGAAAATCTTTGGGACGAGTTCAACCGGCGCCACCTGTTGGCTCACCGGCTTGTTTAATGTACTGTAAGTACAGCCTCAATAGCATTGTATTTAACAATATTTGGCACAGACAAACTAGACATTCTTCCGAATTTCAGTGGCCAGTTCATGGTAGTTTTGAAATTACATGTATAGAATACTTACAGTCTATATTGTTGAAGAAAAAGGCTAGGCATGCAGCATTTGATGTTATTAAGGATTGGAGAAAGGAAGCTATGCAGCAACTTAAGAGTAAAGAGAAACACACACGTCGATCTATGTATAATACTGAAAAAGCATTATTGTATGATCAACAGAAACAGTCGGAATCTATTAGAAGTATGGATAGGGCTTTTCAACTTGGAGTACAGAAAATATATCCGTCTCAGGATTTTCATACCTCAGACGAGCTGATCAATAAGCTATTGAATGAGCGTAGGACTGTTGCTACTACACCACCTCCTTATGTGACTCTCCCTATTGTTTTACCTCTTCCTGTTGTTGCACCTCCTCCGTTGTTGTTCCTTTCCTCCCGTTGTTTCTACTCCTCTAGCTGTTGCTCCTCTTCCTGCTGTTGTTTCCCCTTCTGCATCCTCGCCCTTACCGACAGTTGCCATTCCCTTAATTCTGTCTTTACCTCCAGCGGTAGTGTCTCCACTGCCTATTGTACAAAATTTGTCTGAACTTTCTTTTCCAAGTGATTCTGCTCCACTTGTCATGATTGGAGGGGCGAGTGCTGATTCAAGAATAGTGACTCATAGTACAGTATCTAAAGCTAGAAAAAGAGAATTGCATGCATGGGCTAAGAAATATATAGAAGAAGGTGAAAAATCAGCTGTTTTAGCTGCGATTTCTGACCAAGAAAGTATTCCCGAACAGAATATTTTGATAGAGGGGATGGGAATGTATTTGGCTGATGTTTGGAGTGATTTGACAGACATGAATGTCCCACAGGGGTTGAGGATTTGAATGTTCTAGCTCACTCAAGGGACACTGCAAAGAAAGTACATGAGCATGTTGAGAGGGTGTTTGAGTTTAAGAGGGAGTTAGACGAGTTACAGAATGATGAAATAGATCATAATAGATTGGAAGCCTCGTATGTGCAGAAACTATTTCTTCCTTCATGTAAACCAATGAATGAAGAGACGCGTATTTGCACAAGAGACGCGCTTAGATGGATTTCGGATGTTTCAATTTCTCCCATTGAAGTATATGACACATTTAGTCAGTATGCTCCGGCTATGCCAAGGAAAGTGTTACAGGTAATGGTAGAGTATCTACAGGATAAGTTTATGAAGAAAAAGGTTTGTTGTCCCGCAGATTTGATGGTCATTTATAAGAGAGCATTTTCGCCCGATACTGCTTTGACGACTTTATCACTTGATTTAGCTTTGTTGCTTAATGAACATCCAGAATTGCCTACTACTCAATTGCCAATGAGGGAGGTTCCTCTGACATTTGTGCCTAAAGTAGAGATTCCATCTAATGCCGCATTAGGCACAGCAGCCGCTACTATTGAGGCTCATTATGTCTCACAGTTTGTTCATCTCCGATTTTCTAGACAGGAAGTGAATACCATTAGACAAACGATTCCAGATATCAGGAAAAATACAACAGGATTTTATTAAGAAATTGAATCTGTCTTGCATTTGTCAGTTTTCATGCTGGGTGATATAGACTCGATGTTCCCTGTGATCCTACCTGCTGATTTATGGAAACAGATTAGAACTGTAGATGATCAGATAGGACTGGGTGACACATGGGTTAACTTGGTACGGATAGATAGAGAAAGGAATGCTGGTGAGAAACTGCCACAGGTGATATTGACACTGCCAGACACAATAGCAACTAAATTAAAAACTTTGGTTCCAGACAGAATAATAGTTTGGGACAAGCTTACAGCTTGCATCCAGGGGAAATCTGAAGGTGCTACTGAATTTTTTAATCAGTTTGAACAAGTGTTTTCAGATTTTAGCAGTCCGGACTTAAGTACCGAGTCAGGAAAAAGGCTGTTTGTTGATACATTTGTGCGTGGATTGTTGCCTGAAATCCAATCATAAATTATGACTTCCAAAAGCGCCTGGCAAGCTAAATCGCAGTCTGAAGTATTGCATATGGCTCAGTATTATGAGAATAGGATTAATACTGAAACATAGAAGATAGAAAGAAGAAGGGAGACTTGAAAACAAAAGTTTTGTTGCAGCAAATAGTAAGAGGAACTAGATGTGCAAATACACAGTTTAGAGGTCAATTTGCACCCCAGAGTGATGCGCGAATGGGTCCTGTACACATTAACCAATGTGCCTATTGCAGACAAGAAGGTCATTGGCGAGCACAATGCCCGATCCTTCAGCAGCGATCGAATAACACGTATGGTACCATGGGTAGACGATCCAAAGGTCGTCCTGGGATAGGGGGTCTTGGTAGAAGTCAGTTCACTCAGAATCAACAGTCATTTTCACAGGATAGTCAGCAGCATAGTGTTAATAATGGGAACATTTTTGATAATCCTTCAACTGTTTATTTTTCTGAGGATCTTGTATTTGATGATGTACTGTTGTTTTAGGAAATCCCCGAAGCAGAGTCTGGAACCAGTTCCTAGTCCCGTCAACCAGAAAGGGCCCTACGTTGAGATGAAGGTGGGGAATATGAAGCATCTATTTTTTATAGATACAGGAGCACAGAAGTGTTCCGTTGATCATTTGCGGGTTCCAGATACTCCACTGTCAGGGTAGAATAACATTTCTTTAGGGTTCTCTGGTATGCCAGTGGTTAGTCCGGTCTCTCAGCCGGTACCGATTTCACTGGGGCCATTTTGATGATGAATTGTGGCGAGAACTTGTTGGGGTTGAATCTGTTAAAAGAATTGAATGCTGTAATTTATTGTTCTCCGGGTTGGAGTGCATTTGACAATTTCACCTCAACAAACTTCTGTTTCACAATTCTTGACTAGGCCTTTACCGACTGAATTGGATAAGATTCCGGCATGTTTATGGGTGGTTCATGATAATGACATTGGTATTTTACAAATTGAGCCTGTTAAAATTGTGTTGAAACCAGGTGTTAAATTACCACGCATTCCACAGTATAAGATTTCAGTTGACGGTGAACAAGCTTTAAAGAGTATAGTTTCTGATTTTGTACATCGAGGAGTGATTGAGGAAATTGCAGGAAGTTTGTGTAATGGCCCGATTCTACCAGTGTATAAGAAAGGGGATAATGCAATTCCTTTTTGTTTTATTATTGATTTGCGTGCCATCAATAAGATTGTTGCTCCACAGTTTCCGATTGTGCCTGATGTGTCTACAATATTGACAATGATTCCAGCTTCAGCTACTCATTTTAGTGTTGTGGATCTAAAGAACGCTTTAATATTCCTGTACATGTTGACAGTAGATATTTGTTCACGTTCACCCTAGGGGGATGCTTGTTTACATTTACTCGTGTGCCACAAGGGTACACTGAGAGTCCAAGCATTTATAGTAGAGCATTGAAGGAACAGCTTGATACGCTTGAGTTGCCTTCCACCTGCACGTTGTTGCAGTATGTTGACAATCCTCTTTTAGCTGCAGATTCCGAAGTTGCTTGCAAGGAGGGCACCGTGTTGCTGCTTATCCATCTAGCCAAACATGGGCATAAGGCTTCATTAAAAAAGTTTCAATATTGTCGACAGGAGGTCGCCTATTTAGGCTATCTCCTATCAAAGGAGGGGAGAAGACTGACACCTGAATGGATACAAAGCATCTCTAGCATGTTTGTCCCAAATACAGAGAAAGAGGTCAGAGCCTTGATAGGCATGGGTTCATACTGTAGACAGTGGATCCCTAACTTCGCATTAATGATAAAAACCAATTTTGACATTGACAAAGAAGGGCATTTCTTTGCCTTTACCTTGGAACATGGATTGTCAGAAAGCTTTTTATCTGCTCATGGCTGCGTTGTGTTCA
Organism: Ambystoma mexicanum; assembly: GCF_040938575.1. Lineage (NCBI taxonomy): Eukaryota > Metazoa > Chordata > Amphibia > Caudata > Ambystomatidae > Ambystoma > Ambystoma mexicanum. The sequence goes on from NC_090936.1 coordinate 919,293,192, forward strand.
GCACCGGTTTTGGGCACACCAAATTATGACAAGGCCTTTATTTTGCATGTGCATGAATGAGATGGGTGCACTTTGGCTATTAACGCAGGAACATGGGGGAAAGAATAGACTGTGCGGTTATTTTTCCTCCATGCTTGACCCTGTTGCATGCGCTTTGCCGAGATGTTTGAGAGCTGTTGCTGCTGCTGCTGCATCTGTAAAACAAAGTGAGGGTATGGTTCTGGGTCACTCCTTAACCGTGGTGGTACCTCACTCTGTAGACGTTCTATTAAACAGAATGCAAACGCAACATCTCACATCAGAACGATTAACAAGATACGAGCTGATTGTATTTGCACCGCATATCCAAATTAAGAGATGTTGCTCATTAAATCCGGACAAACTATTGCTTCTTCCGTAAGAAATTGATTGCAGTGACAAAATTTCACATGACTGCCTCTATACCACAGAACAAGAGACTAAGGGCAGAATTGACCCAAGTGATACACCGTTAAAAGATCCACAAGGGGAGCTGTTTTGCAATGGCTCCTGCTTCAAACTTCTGGATGGTGCATCCACTGCTGCTTACGCAGTCACTGCATTAAGCACTATTGTGGAAACCAAAAGAATTCCGCATAACTCCGTGCAGGCCGCAGAGATTATTGCATTGACTCGAGCTTGTGAACTTTCCGAAGGTCTTAGTATGAATATATTCATGGACAGTCAGTATGCCTTTGGGGTGGTTCACAACTTTAGTCGATTAGGGGCAGAGTGAGGTTTCTTGACCTCGCATGGAACTAAGATACAACATGGAACTCTGATAGTTCGGCTACTTTCAGCACTTGCGCTTCCTACTCACTTAGCAATAATGAAGTGTGCAGCACACCAGAAAGTAATAGAAAATGTGGGGAGAGGAAATGCTTTTGCTGAAAGAATAGCCAAACAGACTGCCACCGATTTGCATTCCAAAATGTATATAACGAAAGAGGTCACTAACACTTGTGTGATAGACATAGGAATTAGTTGCACAAAAGACATTCAAACTGATGCCATTCCAGATGAACTTAAACAGTGGGCTGAGGGTTCAGCAAGTTTAGACGATGAAGATTGTTGGGTAGATAATGGAAAACAAAAATGAATGCTGCCCGATGCTTATGTCACCGCTATGGTTACGATGGCTCATGGTCCAACTCACATATGTGCCAAAAAGATTTGTAAATTGTTAGAACCTATCTTGGTTAATGTAAATATTTCAAAAACTACTGAGCGTTTTGTTCAGAATTGCATGGTATGCTTACAGCATAATGTTGAGAAAGGTACATCGGCACTGAATGGTACTTTTGCCCCCCTCTATGCCTTTTGAGGTTATACACTTTGACTTTCTCAAAATGGAGCATTGTCAGAATTATAAATATGTTCTAGTAGTTATTTGCGCTTTCAGTAAGTGAGTCAAAGCTTTTCCTTTAAAGGATGCCACAGCAATGACGACGGCGAAAACCATGCTGAAAGAATATTTTCCTAGGTTTGGTTTGACGAGAGTCATGTGGTCGGACAATGGTCCACATTTTATCGCTGCTGTTATCCTCCAAGTATGCCCGGGATTGCAGATCGATAAACAGTTCCATTTGGCCAGACATGATCAGAGTGCCGGACTTGTAGAACGCCACAACGGTATATTAAAGAATACGATCGCCAAGGTCTGTGCAAATAGCAGTTTGAAATGGCCAGATGCCTTACCTATAGCTCTATTGTCCATGCGGATGACCGCACAAACAAAGACAGGGCTCTCTCCTTATGAGATAGTCATGGGGAGACCATCCAATATTTGGAATGTACCTAAACCCAAGCAGCTAAAAGATGTAGAGCATTTTCTCCTTTCTGAGTACTGTGACCAGTTAACTCAAAACTTGTATTGGAGTTATCAACAGGTGCGAGAAGCCCTCCCAGTAAAGTACGGGGGTCCAGGTCATCGACTCCGACCTGGGGTCTGGGTGCTCATAAAATCATTTGAAAGAGCCTACTGTCTCACACCTCGCTGGAGAGGACCGCACCAAGTCCTCTTGGCCACACAGACCGCAGTACGAGTGGAAGGGAATCAACACTGGATCCACGCAACACACGGCAAGAAGATTCCTTTTCCTCTGCCCCACGACAAAGGGGAAGAGAAGGAGATTGTTCACTTTGATGCTCACCACAAGCCTGTTTTGTCTACGGAAATCCTTCCTGAGTCTGTGGGGCCTGGGGAGACTGCTGCTTTGCCTTCAAGTTCTTTAAATCTTTCTTCACCATTGAGCAATCTTGCTTCCCCTTCATCACTTCCTTCAGGAAGCGACAACACTGTTCGCAGATCACACTGTATCTGGAGTCTTGAGGTACGATCTGCATCCGAGACCCCGAACTTATGCACATCATCAGCTGTGCCCACGAGGAATCATTGTTGAGCCAGTCCCTTGTCATTCTTTTGCTGAAAAATAAATAAGAGGCAGGGACCGGCAAAGTTACCTTCAAGCAAGATAGGCCACGTGGTCAGGAGCCATCGACAGATGAACTAAAAGAGCCTAATGGAGAGGCTTTATAAACGGACTCTGAGAAATAATGTCCCTTCCTAAATCCACTCATGCGGAGCAAGCTATTGGTCCCGTGGCTGATAAAGAATCTGTGCATCAAAGATCATGGTCCTTGAGGACCCACTGTTTTTTAATCATAGTACCGGTCTGTTTCATAGTTATATTTATGCTTGGTTTCTGGTACATAGAAAGGGTGCATCCACTGGATAAACTGTTACCCACTGAAATAATTCCCACTGTGCCTCCACCTTTTGTGCATCTGCACACTCTTCCTTCTCGAGACTCCCAACATAGACAGGGTTCCCATAATAACACTCTCCTAATGATCATGAATGCGACCCATGAGATTCTGAACAGAATGAATTGCTGAGTGTGTTCACACTTGCCACAACACGGGGAAAAGGGACTGGGCTGGAATATTATCCTCTTCCTTTAACTACTGCATGCTATGCCTCGCTTAGGGCACTATTTTTTGGTTGTTGGAATGATAGTACTTCTGGGAACTTCGATGGGACTAATCTGAATGAATTCAAAAAGCGAGTCTTAACATCTCTGGTATGTTCTCTCTTTTCAAATAGAAGCAAACATAATGTTGCTTCTATTAGGCCTTCCAATAGACTCTCTAGACCTTTTCAGTCATTGATTTCCTCCAAGATGGCTCCCAAAGGCAACCAGGATGCCATGCCTCCTTCCTACACTATTAATCATATTCCCAACTCTGTTTCATTCTGTATACAAAGGGCAGGTCCTCAGCCAATGGATAAATTCGAGGGCTGTACTAACATCGCAAATCTAACTAGTGACAACAGACCTTTGTATGTAGGGGACCCCGTTTATTTTGTTTGTGGCAATGAGACTTATCCTTGGTTACCTAGAGATTGGCAGGGTACTTGTTACTTGGGTATCTTGTTACGAGGGGTATTTGTGCTACCACCACTGAAGTTTCTAGAGCTCGTCCAAGCTGGGATGAGAATGGTGACACGCCTTCACAAGTCATGGGTGATGTAGCAAAATCCTTTGTGCCATTTTGGGGACAGATAATGAACTCTGAGGATATGAGAAGACTAGCAAGGGTACTGGAAAAGACCATCAATAGGACCACCGATATTCTGTACAACATGACGTTGGAGCAAAAGGCAATTAGATTAGTGGCCCTCCAAAATAGGATGGTGTTAGACATCATCCTAGCTGAGCGTGGTGGGGTATGCAAATTGGTAGGATCCACATGCTGTGTTTTTGTACCCGACTCCTCCCTTACCATATTCAAGGCAATACAAAATCTACATACCTTGAGTACTGAAGTACATATCCCAGAGGGAAACTGGGATCTTAGGGCTTAGTTCTGGGACTTGCTATGGTCAAGGGGATGGAAACTCTTTGCAGTCCTAATGATAGTTCTTGGTGTTCTACTTTTGTTGTTGTGTACAATGGCTCCCTGTCATATGTTCGATGTTAGGAAGATGCTGTGCACAAACGATAGGTACATTAGGACCAAAGGTACATACGCCCAAGGAAACTGCTAATGCTTTAGTAATGAAGGATATCACTATGAAGGAACTCATGGCGATTGATATTTCTGAAGAATGTGATTCAGGATGTACGGACATTGAGGTGTGGGTTTTTGAATAAAGTGAATGCTTGGGTAATGCTCTTGGCTTAGGCCAAAAGGAGGGTTTGTTAAACTGTATTCATATAATACGGCTTTGGTTTGAATATTGGCCTAAGCTTATTCGTATTGCACAAAAAACCGCGTTTGAAATGCTCTGATTTCTAATCAACTTCGCAGCCATTTTAAGAACTATCCGCCATTTTGATTTGAACTCTTGCTTTGTGTCCTAAAATGGTGGACTGTGTTTTCGACTACAGCCAAGCCGGGGGGTGCTGTCGAGCAGCATCAAAAATGGCCGCGGCCTGAAAGCACTCTGTCGGAGGCTCGGGAATTTTGCCCCACTCTGGGCAAACTACGGACCTTAGTTGCATTGGAAACTCCTTTTTTGACCGAGGAACAACCAGCAAACACTCTATGCGGTGCAATCTGGCGTCGGCTTGCAGTGGTCTGCTCTGAGGCCTGTGGTCGTTACGGCTGCGCGGGGCCGGTGTACCCCTCCCCCCACCTGGCGAAGATTCGAGTGTCGGAGGATCCTCAGCGGCCCCACCAGAAGAGGAGCTGCTGCCTGGGAGTAAAGGCATATTCTGATGGGGTCTTGGCCGGTGCTGGCAGCCCCAGACCCTCTAGATCATCAATACCCAGCAAAATCAGAGAAGCGACCTATCCCCTTGCTGGAACTACGGCTTCAGCACCCTTGGCGAACACCGGATAGTCGTCTGCACCCAGGTGCTGGCGTATGCTGGATCTGCGGGGACCTGTCTGCATTCAGGGCTGGTGTGAGAGATCGCAGAGAGGCGGAGGAGCAGCAGCAGGGGCTCCGGGGAGGTGACTTGCGCTCATCCTACCCCCCGGTTTATAACATAGTGGCTGGGGTTGCCGCAAGCCTGTTCCTTGTACTCGCCCGGTCTGCAGCGCATTACGGAGAGGGGCCGGCTCCAGGGACACCATGGGTCCCAAACACACCAGGACACAGATAAACGGTGCCAGGTGGTGGGGGGCATTAGGGGATCGGACCAGACCGCGTCAGTGGGGCGGGGGCTGGAAATTGGTGGTGTACTCCTGGGGTGGGTGCACAGTGCACTCCCTTAGCCCCCTCTCTCTCTTGGATGTTGCTTGCTACCCCCCCTCCTTGAGGGGTTCATCACAAGCTGGAAATACCACCCCCTGGGCTGCCCGCTCCCTAATGAACTGGAATCACGGAAAGTTGGTTATGTGGACTGACTCCATTCATTGTGCCTATAACCCCTTGCTGGGAGTGAAGCACTGAATGCTTGGCGGGTCTGTAAAAAGTTGAATCCTTCTCCAACGCAGGCTCCTACCTATCTGAGTCCGCTATCGTGACCTGCAGATCCCATAGGATGGCTAGGGGCCCCTGGGGAAGGGGGCTAAAGTGTCGGATTTCCGCTGGGCTGGGTTGGGTCCGGGTCAGTTCCTCCGCAGGTTCAATTCAGGAGACTAGTAAAATAGCCCTCCATTACCCTTGGGGCCTGGTTTCATCACCGCTGTCTGGAGACCTTTTTCCCTGTGCCCCTTGACGGGTGAACTCTAAATGGGTCCTCTGGCTTCGGCACCTGGGGGGTGTGAAAGGAACCTGGATACGGCAGCTACAGGTCACGACCCTGGAGCAGGGTCATGGGTCATGGACATTACTCTCCGCGTCCCCAGGGGTGGGTAATCGAGGGGACAATCAAAGATGGAACAATTTGCTAGGGCAGTGTGCGCACCATCCGGCCAGGAGGAGGCGTCTGGTGACATCCACATTGACATCTCTGCTTTGAATCAAACCCTGCTAGCCCTAAAGGAAAGTACAGACAGTCTCAGGGCAAAAATTGATGCCCTAACCTGCAAGGTGAATGTGTCTGCGATACAAATTGAGAAATTGTGTGGGAGGATGTTGGAAGCGGAGCAGAGGATCGGGGAGGGTTTGGATAAGATCTGTGAACTCCAAAGAGAGGTAGCATCCCTGCAACAGACAGTCAAGAAAGTTACTGCTAAAAAGGAAGATCTCAAAGGGAGATCTAGGAGGAACGATATACGTATCACAGGGGTGGCCGAGAGTACCCACATCGACAACATGGAACTTTTTGTTGAGAAGCTCCTCAAAGAGGTTTGAACAACCCACCAGTCACGAGTATGTTCATGGTTGAAAGAGCCCATTGCTCATTGGCGGCTAGACCTCCTCCAGGTGCCCCGGAAAGTGCTATCATAGCTTGAATCTTCAACTATAGGGATCGGGACACCCTGCTGCGAGTGGCGAGAGAGAAGAAGAACTTGCAGTGGGGTTCTGCGACAATATGGTTATTTCCTGACTTTAGCCAAGTGCAGGATCAGAAAGAACCTTTTCAAAATGTCAAGAACATACTGAGGAAGAAGGGGATCTGTTACTCGATGGTGTACCCAGCCAAACGTAGAGTGGTACAGGATGGCAGGGTATCTTTCTTCACAACCCCTGTGCCTGGAGCTTTGCCATTTGGGAGGGAGTGTATCGCTCTAAGAATTTCCTCATCGGAGGGAGAAATGTTCAGCAATGCCCCAACGCTACCCTATCTAAGTATTGGGTGATAGTATCGCCGCCCAGTGTCAGCCGTGTAGAGTACAGTTTCTCATAGAAGTCCCAGAATGTTTCATTAATTATCTCTGTGTCCCTGACCTTGTCCCTGTTTTCAGTCTCTATTTCTCTAGATAGAATAGGCATGGATCAATGGTACTCACCGGACATGGCTATTTATCATGTCCAGGGCATCCCACTCACTCGGGAGGAAACTTTCTGTAAACACTTTAGGAAACTACGCATACATACGATGGGTGAACTGGTGGTGGAAGGTAGATTCATAACCTGGCATGAACTTAAAGAGAGAGGGGAGTGGACACCTATAACAATGTTCCTCTGCTATAGACTTAGGGAAATGATGCGCTCTAAATGGCCAACTTTCCCGATAGCTCCGTCAATCTCTCCGGTCCTAACGTATATTGTCACCCCACAACATAATAGTAAAATGATCTCTGCAATATATAGAATAGTGCGGACCAGCACGCCCCCCCTAGGGTGTCAATATAGGAATAGGTGGGAGAAAAGTCTGGGTTTCACACTGTCTGAGTCCCAATGGGACATAGTGTGCATACAAACTAAGCAAATATCCATGAATAACTCGACACTTGGTACTGCAGCTTTTCCATTTCATCCCGGCCCTAAGGGCCATAAAAAGTGCAGAAATCAAACGTGTTAAAATATTGGATGATTCACACAGCAAAAGAGCCTTGTTGTACATTGGAGCTCTGAAACTAGCTCAATTAGTTATGATGTGTGAGAGGCAGCTCATGGACGCAGGTTTCCAAGTTTATGAGGTTGATAACGCTCTACCGAATAATGGAACTATAGAGTCCGAACAACTAAGTGCAAAACCAAAAGGCAAAAGTGTGATGCCGTTACCAAAGACCACTTTAACACCAAATCGCTCACCTAATGAACAAGGTAATGCAATAGACTGGGAGACAAGTGACGCGTCGTCACAAGCTGCTGCCCTATGAGAGGAATTGACAAGAAAAAAAATCAAAATCACAGTGGAAAACTCAAACGTGAAGAACACAGGAATCCATGAAGACTGATCACACAACTAAAGAAAAAACTGTTGGTCATGGGCAGCCAAAGCACTAAACGATACATCAGAAAGCTAATGCCATGATCAACCCAACTACATTGTGTTGGCCGCCTGGAACACCAGAGGGTTCTCACATTTAGCTAATTCGCTGCCAAAAGACATCAAGACGCTCGATATAATATGTCTCCAAGAGACGTGGTTGGCCAAATGCGTATGAGTCGATGGATTTGAAGTGGCCATAAACCCAGCGATTCTCCAATGTAAGGGTAGACCGATGTCAGGACAACTAATTTTAGTGAATCGAAAATGTGGATTCAGCATAAAAACAGCTCAGAATGTTTGTCCATATATACAATATGCAAGATTAGAAGCAATAGATTTTACAAGAAACAAGGAAAGAACAGTGCATCTGCTAAATGTCTACCGAAACCCTAAAGCGGTACACAATCAAAAGTTTTAAGACAAACTCCTTCAAACCATCAATAGAGTAATGATGGAAAACGCTGATCCACAAATAGTCCTGTGTGGAGACCTGAACATGAAGTTACTTGAATTGCCAGCTCATAAAGACACAACGAAGAATGGAGTAAACCATAAAGAGATCCATAATAGGAAAGTGTGGCTTGATGAAATGAACGACCGAAATCTGAGCATGATGAATGGGGCCACAATTGGTGACATGCCCCCGGTAGAGACTTGGGAGAGAGGTTCCCAAAAATCAATCCTAGACTATTTCTTTATAACAGAAACAATGGCGCAGGAGATCCTGACCCTAAAGGTAATAAAGTCCCCACAAAGCGATCATAACGTAGTAACAATCGAATGGAAACAAAGAAATTTGCTACTAAATGATCAATAGAAACATCAAATATCCTTGGAACCTGGCCACAATCGCCTGCGCTTAAGAACCAGTGACATAAAAGTATTGGCTGAACATATAAGACCAAAGTTTGAACCTGAGAAGAACGACGTGATAGAATATCAACTCTTCATGGAAATCTACACAACTAAAAAAAGATGGCTTAATAAACCGATTTATTGGAGACACAACTTCGATCAACAAGTTGCACAAATAGAAAAAAACTGAGGAAAGGTTTAAGAGTTCCCTCGCAAATAATCTTAATCAAAATGTAGAAAAAAGGAAATTGAAGAACACCTATAAGAACTGGATTAAAGCGCATAGACCGCTACTTGAACAAAGAGACGCAGAAGTAATCCTTGAAGCCCTGAATCAACGGAATTCAAGAGGCTTCTGGTCATTAATTAACAACCTAGAGAGCCCCCAAAATGCTTGTCTAACAAATATGGTGAATGAAAGCCAATGGATAAACCATTACACCCAATTATTCAGGAAAAAAAAGAAACATCTTGCTCGAATCTTAACATAAGCCATCCGTGGGAAATTACCATGGAGCGAGATGATATCTGGAAATGCATACAAAAGAGTAGCTTCTCAAGGGCAGCTGGCCCGGATGGGCTATCAAATGATATGCTGAAAAACAATCTTGAAGAATGGTCAGACTTCTGTGAAGTCCTATTTCAGAATATAATAAAGGAAGGTCGAGTTCCAACAAGCTGGAAATTAGGACTCATCGTGCCTATCTTCAAAAAGGGCAGTCAAACAGATCCAGCAAACTACCGGCCTGTAGCCCTTTTGGATGTGATTGAAAAAATGTTTGCGAGTCTGCTACTATCTCAACTATGCTGAAAAACAATCTTGAAGAATGGTCAGACTTCTGTGAAGTCCTATTTCAGAATATAATAAAGGAAGGTCGAGTTCCAACAAACTGGAAATTAGGACTCATCGTGCCTATCTTCAAAAAGGGCAGTCAAGCAGATCCAGCAAACTACCGGCCTGTAGCCCTTTTGGATGTGGTTGAAAAAATGTTTGCGAGTCTGCTACTATCTCAACTAACGAGATTGATAAGAACAAATACAAATTTTTATGCTTGTCAAACGGGTTTCATCAAAGGCATAGGATGCAGCTTACATCTACTCATCCTGAATCTGCTAAAAATAGATGCTATAAAATCAGGCCGCAAAGTATATTTGGCATTTATAGATCTAGCCAATGCTTTCAATGGAGTTGACCAAGAAACATTATGTTCTAAACTAAAATCCAGAGGCTGCTCACATAGCCTAATTCAGGCTATAAAAGAACTGTACTCAGACACACACGTACAGAAGTGTCTAGATAGTGAAGGACACCTGACCAAGCCCATACAAATGGCAAGGGGGGTCAAACAAGGGTGTCCTCTAGGAGCGACGCTCATCAATTTCTATATATCAGAGGTTGGAACTGCACTGGATGAGTGACGTCATTCCCATTGAAGTTGAATGGGTTCCCCATCAGATGAATTCTTTATGCAGATGACATGGTCCTCCTAGAACTGAGCGCCATGAGTCTTCAAAGAAAGCTTAATGCATTAAAGACTTACATTGAGGATATAGGCCTGGAGATCAATGTGACCAAATCTGAAATACTAGTTCTGGAAAACCGAATGGGAAGTCGAACCAAAAAGAAAAAGCAGAGATGGACTTTGGGAACTGATGTCTTGAAACAAGTCTCAAATAGTCGATACTTGGGCACCCTGGTAAACTCGAGTATAACTGATGACCCGATGGCGAAAAAGATCGTAAGCAAATGCAAACAGTTAACAGCACAGGGTACCATCGTACAAAAAAAGTATGGAACATTTTCAAACAGACCAACAATACATTTCTGCAAGAGTAAGGTGGTGCCAATCCTAGTCTTTGGAGCGGAAAGTATGTTTGGCTGTTCATCTCAGATCTGGTCCAGATGCGAAAGTACATTCTGGAAGCAAATCCTCCAGCTGCCCCAAGGATATCCCACCGCATGTGTACTATATGAAGTAGGCTTATCTACATTGAATGCCAGAATAACGTCGAACAAGCTAACTTTATATAGTAAGACCTTGGAAGAAGCTGACCTACCTCCCTTCGAAGTAATGATCGAAGGGAGAAAGCAGGTGAATGAGACCACAATAACAATATGGAGACAGCAATGCAAAGACATAATGAAACTAGTTACTGATGAAGAGACCTTATGAAATAATCCAAATGCAGTAATGTAGATTTTGCATTTACAATGAGGAAACCTTAAAACACCTAGTCCTCTTCTGCTCAGGCGTAAGAACTATAAGAACAAACTACTTGAGGAAAGAGATGGACAAATGCTCGACTTATAATACGGATGACTGGTGGGACCAAATGCATAATAGTGAATGCAAAAACTTGACACTAGCACTCACAAAGTTTTTGGAACAGCTACAAAAGAAGATGGAGATAGGGACGTGTAAAACACCGGTGAACAAATGATTGAGTAGAACATTTAAGAAGGTGTAGCAGTACGAGCGAAGGACGATTGGAATTTGACTTCTTTTGTGTTTCTTTTCTCTAATAGAGTTTCTATTGAGTTTCATATTTCTAACGTTTGTAATAAACTATATGAAATTAATAAAACAATATTTAAAAAATTTGGGGTGCGAAACAAACTGCTGCCCTACCAGAATGGATCTGCACAATGTCCAGATGTGAGAAGCGAGAATCGCTGTATAATCAAACACTAGCTCCAGCCAGTAGGCCACTGGATAATTGGGCCCTGTTCATGTACTATTTGAAGGAGCAGGAAGGGCCCTTGGACCGGCCGAACATTGATCTGGGACTCAAGTGGGACACTAATAACTTTTAGATTCTGGTAAATCCTTGCTCAATATGATAGTTGGATTGATCATTCAGTATGTCGAAATGGTTGTGGGAGGTAGTACCATTGATGATAGGCCGTTTTTTTTTTTTCTTTTTCATCGGGGAAGTAAATAACTAATTGTAAACTGTAAAGTGAATCTGTTTGGAATGTATTTCCCCTCCTTGTCAGTGCTTAACTGTGGTAACGTTTGTGTAACTTGGGTCTGGGGTGGGAGAGGGGCAGGATGGGGTTTGTGGATTGGGTGGTAGTTTGGTGTTATTGTTAACTGACAATGTTATAAATGTGAATAAAAAATAAAAACAGTAAAAAAAACTACAGCCAAGCCGAACAACCTTTGAGTTACGTCAACATTTAGGCTGACCGAGAGCAGACTGTTTGTTCTGTGCAAAGAAACCTTGTGACTCGTATGAACTGCAATCCAAGTGTTGTCTGCGCTCACAAGCCTCATCCTCATATAAACAACGAGACAATGTAGAGCAAACTCAAACTATGTGCTTTGGTTGTAACACATTGTGTTCTTTCTTGAAACTAGGCTTACTATGACCCAGAGACCCGACAAGCAAACTTGTTAAATATGTTAAACAATATTATCATATTTGTCATGTGAACTGGGCACAAACCCTAGCATGTAAATTATTAGTTTGGATATGGGCTGGACAATGATTGGACTAATGTATAAAAAGAGCCTGCATTGAGATGTCCAACACTCTCACCCCTCACTGTGTCTACTGGTACACACTGCGAGGTGTTGGGAGCCAGATAGCTATCTGTTTTGCTTTGAATTCTGTACAGAAATAAAGATACTTTTATCTTTCGACCCGTGATTGGCGTATTTCATTTTGTGGTACTAAGCCTCAATATTTTTTTGGTCTTTCAAGAAGCCCAAAAAACCTCCTACATCAAACCCCTTTTCGACCCACTCCTCCCCCAGAACTACCGGCCAATCTCCAACATCTGCTTCATGGCCAAACTCATGGACCGAACAGCATTTTCACTGAAGCCAACAACCTCCTGAACCCTGCACATTCTGGCTTCTGACTTCTCAGAGGAACAGAGTTCTCCCTAGTATCTTTCTGGGATGACCTAAAAAGAACAGCTGATGCAGAAGGCTGGGCTGTACTCATCTTTCTTGACCTCTCTGCTGCCTTCGATACTATCAACCACACCATCATCCTAGACAGACTACACTCATGAGGAATAAAGACACCACCCTCTTTCGGATCTCCTCTTTGATCTCCACTCACTCACAAATCCTCCTCGTCCACCGGTTCACCTCCACCTCATGACCAGTAACAAATGGGGTCCCACAAGGAGCATCCCTATCTCCCCTGCTCTTCAACATCCATCTAAACCCTCTACCCGCACTCATCCACTCCCATAATCTTACCTGCCATAACTACATAGACACCTAGATCATCCTTAAAATCCCAAAATAGCCAGGCTTCAACCATCCAGATCTGTCATCATGCCTCTCAGATATTGACTACTTGATATGGACCAACCACCTCAATCCTGGGAAAACTGAAATCCTAGTCTGTGGGAAAACAGCACTCCTACCCCAACCTATTCCCTGGATGCAATCCTTAGCCCCCCAGCCCCCACCGGCAACCTCGACCTCAGTGAAAAACCTTGGACGCACACTGGACACGGATTTATCCCTCTCCCAACACTTCAACTTGGTATCCAGAACCTTTTTCTTCCATTTACGCATCCTCAGGCGTATCTTCCCTTACCTCACCTATACTCACCATTTCTCTGCCATCATCCTCTCCCACCGTGACTAGGCAAACTGCCTTTACCTAGGTGCACCAGCATTTCAGCTAAGAAAACTGCAAACAATCCAAAACGCTGCAGCCCGCCAGTTCATTAACCTACCTGCCAGAGAACACATCAGCCCTACACTAAGAGTCCTCCATTGTCTCCCTATTGGTCAATGCACTACCTTTAAAGCTATGTGCATCAACCACCTGGCCATCCACAACTATGCCCTGGAATTCCTTCAAGACAAAGTCACATGCTACCAGCCCTAAAGAACTCTCAGATCTAGGACAGCACCTCTCCTAGTTGTCCCACATTACTACTCCTCCAGACTGGGTGGATCCTCTTTCTCCGATTAAGCGCTGATCATCTGGAGCTCCCTTTCCCTGCACATCCGCAATATTGACAATCACCTGGAATTCAGAAAGGCCCTCAAAACCTGGCTATTCCCTCCCTCTTTTTAAAACCCTCTCGCACTCTCACTATATATAGGCACACAGAAACACAAACTCAAACACTCCTATCCACCAATACCCCACAGATGCCGGCATAGTTTGCAGGGGCACATCGTGACGCACTATCGTCCTCCCCAAACACAACATCACTCATACCCACCAATACCCCACATATGCCGGCAGCATTCACAGAGACACACCATATCAAACTATCATCCTCCCCTCACCCCCCTCTCCCACTGCTCAGACTTTCGTTCCAGGGAGACCCCGAATAGCGAGGCCAGCTAATCACATTGGACCAAGAAAAAGAACACTGCAGTCAAACTCCATCCAAGCACACAGTATATATAACTTACACCACGTCTGGGGACACAGGCCACAGGCACGGCCACCCATCCAAGCATCCTAGAATGCAGCTATGGCTATGCTATTCCGGTCTAGCAGCCCACATAGCCATCCACACTGAAAGCCCTGGCATACCTCAACACCTCTGCCATTAGTATACAGCAACAACCAACAGAAAAAATATTTGATCTAGCTGGGCACACATCGAATCTTCGGCACTAGCACTCTATCCTAAACCATCAACAGCACCCACCCACATGCTTCACCTCTGGGATGCTTACTGGAGTGTAGCAAGCCCATCCTGCTGATTATAGAAATGTATAATGCAATTCCAGAAGCGCACCTCTTCACCTCAGATTCAACGGCTCCTCTCCAATTCACACGTAACAGATCCCAGCAGGATGCTTTACATTGGATGCGGGGTACTGGAAGTCCTGAATTTGGATTGGATTGGCTATTGATTTGCCTTAGAGTTCGGCAATCACATTTCACTTGTTGAGGACGGCAGGAGTATTCGCAGGGATCCTGGTTCTGTGTACGTCGTGCACAGACAGATGCACAGACAGAGACTCTATTTTCTTTGACAACATTCCCACTGTGAGATATTTTTGCTCCTGAAGAAGGGGATAGTCCCCGAAACGCGTAGAGCTTGAAGCTGCAGTTCAAAATTGGGAGCTTATTTCTTTGTCTGGTTTGATTTGTTTTTCATGCTGGACATATTGGAAGTCAGTTGATACCTTTTTTCTGTACTTTTATGAAGATATTTTGTTACCTATGTTCTAAATTGACAATTCTTTCTATATATAAAAGTGCAAATGTTATGAAATTTGACTGATTTATTTCAGCTTGTAAGGTGTGCAGGGGACGGGAGTGTCTTTAAGTTTAGACACTTTTTGTTTTATGTTTAACACATGCTCCAGTGTCAGGGTGTGTATTCCTCCCCAGCACCCAGAATTGTAATAAAATTTCTCTAAATAGTTATTTAGTTTTTGGGTAATTAGGTGTGCTCTGATAGATACTTCCCTTTCCTTACACGTAGCCCCAGACATGAGATGCCACACAAGGCTAAATACAAAGGGATCACCCTTGCTCATGGCCTAAAAATGAGGGATGGTATCTTCTTTAATTGAAAGGAAAGTAGTCCATGGGCCTCACTCCCCCTACTCCTGTCTGGCTCATGTCTTGACCGTCCTGTCAGTTGTCCAAGGTGTGTTGGTAGAGAGCGAACCAATCAGAACCCCTGATGTTAGGCTGCCCATTACGTATTATGCCAACCAATAGTTTATTGTAGAAATTATGTCTTTTTAGTTTTATCAATTTAGAGGTGGTGTAAGGAGGAGCCATCAGATGGTCATAACCCAATGAAATATTTTACACTGATGCAGTCTACATGTAGCCAATCCCCTTAAACAATCCCTGGTCCCTGTAGGTTTTTTTTTATCAAGATATGATGTTGTTATGTAAGCAGTAATGGGTTTTGAGTATTTAATCCATTGTTTGTATTTAATTAATTGAGAGCTGTCCCTGCTGGATGTTAATAAAGCTGGGTTTTGACTTTCACTTTGTCTATTTCTGTTATTGAGTCCAGATAGATCTGGCTCCAGAACCCCATTTGCAACTAGGAACTTCCAAGGCCATCTTAATAATTTTGGATATGACCATCAAAATGGTAGACGGACCAACTGAGGGTTTGATTCATGGTTCCATGCCAGGACACACAAACCAATCATATGTAAAAAGAAAGAACCATTTGAACATAGCAGAAAAATCCCCATGCTCAATTCATTTGACTGCGTGGCTGAGTGCATTCCTGGCTTCTTGGACCCTAGCAGCAGGTCAACTCTCACATGCAAATGCTTGACAATCAAGGTTGAGTGAGGTAGTTTATGAGAAGGACACAGTGGCTTTCAAGAGGAGCGAGGACAGAGACGCGGAGAGTGTGGCAGAGAACAAGCTGAAGTGAAAGCAGGCAAAAAAGCAGGCCCAGAGGGTGGTGTTGAAAAGAAAGCATGAAGAAGAAGTACAGTAGGGAAGAAAGTGTAAAGTAAAAATACTTAGAGACAGAGGCAGACAAGAAAAGGGATGGCAGAGAAAACAGAAAGACGCAGGGACATATGGGAACATCTTGACAAATTGGTATTCAGGCACACTTACCGGTGTCCAAGTGAGAATTACGTTGCCCAAACCACCTAAAGAAATAGATGCAATACAACTGGATCTGTTCCTGAAACGCTTGCTTTATTTTTCATATATCAAGTGTAGGGAGGAAGAGAATAAAAGAGGGTTAATTTAACAACAGAGACGCAGAGTGAAGCAGAGAGAAAAAAAAAGAAAGGTGAGAGGCATCAAACAGCGATACAAGAGAAGGTTGGGAAGAAAATATTGGTTGTCAAGGAATAAAGGAGAGAGAAATTCAGGAGTTAAGACAAAAAAGTGGACAAAGGAAGAAGGAAAGCATAATAAGGTGGACGAGCAAGAGAGTGGAGGAACACTAGGAGAAGAGGACATGGAGAGACAATTATTGAGGTAGAAAAGAAAGATGTGCAATGGAATCAACAGAGGACAAGAAAAAAGTAAAATTTCACAGAAGAGAAGGCAGCAAGAGAGAAGTGGAGTGAGGAAAGGAACGCATCTTAAAGCCACCTATACAGGAACCGTTTGGAAGAAGGGAGACTTGAGGAAGAATAGAGAGAATGTGCAAAGTTAACTGGGGTATTTAGTATTGCAGGGCACCAAGGAATTCAAAGAAGATGGAGAATGAGTAGGCAGGGACAGAGGCAATGATTTGAGGAAACCAAAAGCCACAAGGACTCTGACTTATAGAACGCTTATCAGTACACCGTCTACAGAAACTGTGAAATAGTCTTCAGAAGACACTCGCGCAACCCTATTTTACTAACCCTATACCTAAATCTACAACAATAAAATGAAGTGTCCCATGATAGAATGTGGTCCATCGGCCACGTCAGATGGGGGGACATCAAAGGGGCCACCTAGGCGAGCAACATCCTGGTCAGATAACTTCTAGATGGATGGCCTAGACAGAAAAGAAATGCAGGGTTACTTGATATGCCACAGGTTGAGTGATCTTCTTTTGACTGGCAGAAGGCAAAGCCTATGGGCAGGAAGGGACAGACTGGCAGACTATGGTTTTAGCAAATTGGAATTGCTCAAATTGTAGTTATTTAGGTTGTGCCCCACTTTTTAAAACAGTCTAATCTAAACCCTTCACCTGTCTTTGTTCAATGCAACCCATGAAACCCAATATTAGAGTCTCAAGGTATCTGCTGATCCTTTAGTCCCAGCACAAACCAAAACATAACTCAGATGGGAAGTTTATTCAGGGTCCATCCTCAACCAGAGACTCTGGTTTATTACGTGATTTCATAACTGTGTGTCACTGCATGACTGACAGGGTCAACTACCCTTGAAATACTGATTGTATTCTAAAGGTATATCTAACCTGGTCTTATGCCCCAAGAATAGTATATTACCAGCCTGATTCTATAACCTTAGGTTTGACTCACCTTGACCTGCTTCTTGCTCCTCTAAATAAGGTTATACCTTGGTTTGCATACCAAAGGTCTTGAGTTGATTTTTATGATTGTGTTTATATGGTGTTATAGTACTTACTTACCCAAGATATAGCTTAGTCTACTTGTATTTAAACAAACCCTTTATTTTTACAACACATAGTGTTTCAGTGTTTCTTTGGACCATATGTATGCTACAATTTCTTTGTACCAAGCTACAGCCCTCTCCCCCTCCTAAAATAAGCCTGGCTGCTCTGTCCATGCTACCAAAACATTCTCAGGTGATACAGCCTTATACTAAGAGTGGAGAATATGTACTGCCTGAGATATGGTTCTTAGGAAGTCTGGGTAGGACTTCAGAATAACTGTCCTAACAATGAGAATGAGAGTGTGTGTGCCTGCATGTGTGAAGAGTGATTGGGCTTTTAAATTCAGGGGGTTGTGGGGACTGCTGCCTACTCGGGCATGGTTTGATATACCCTTGATGCACAGTAGCGAATTCCATGTGCCATGGAATTCATTACTGTGCATCAAAGGTAAAGAAAACATGATAGATGGTATTAGGTGACTGGACAGGCCTACTGTGGTGGTGCCAATCAGCATATACTTTCTTACTATGGCATGACATTTTTTACTGGACATCAAGGGTAAACCAAACATGAAAAATGTCAGTACATGGCAAGACTGGCCAACTTTGGTGGTGCCATACTGCATATACTTTCTTACATGGCATGGCATTTTTGTTACTGTCCATCAAGGATAAAGCAAACAAGTTAAGTGTTATCATGTGACTAGACTGGCCTAAGTTCATGCAGACAGGATATACTTTCTTGCAGTGGCATGGCCTGTTACTGGCTGGCAAAGGAAACAGGAGTATGTTCTTATGTAGTAATACTGACATATATTGATGCAGCCTGCATGCACATTTATGGGCACAATCCGCATGATTTATTTTATGCGGGCATATATTGTGGGCAAAAGCATCATGAAAATGTTTTGGGAAATGCTCCTGTACAGTGTTGGTGAGTTTCATCTATTTTTTATTGTCATGTGCTACCGTACAAAACCAATTGCAATCTGTGTGGCTTTTTACCCAACTTTTCACAGAAACTGTACTGCACAAAGCTGCGGCTTAACTCTGTTGTATTTGAGCAAGTTTCCTTTGGCTGTGCTGCGACAACAATTTCTACTGCGACAACAATTTCTAAGACTGCGCTTTAATATCTTTCCAACAAAAGAAATTCTCGAAGCCAGGAAACCGAAGAGTATTAGAGACTACAAATGCAGGCTCTGTGGTCATAAAATGGAAACGCTCCGCCTTCTTATCATGATCTGTCAGGGTGTTATGGATACCCAATGTGACCTATTAGGCAGAGTTTTTGTGAACAATCGAACCCTAACAAAGAAAGCTATTTGGTTACAACTGCTACGGGGTTCAAGGTTATCTGTAACTTTTGCCTTGCTAGAGATGGTATCACTCATTTTCAAAAAGCTTGAAGGAAACAAGTTAATTTAGATTGATAGGCGTTCATTTTTGTATATTGTGCCAGTAAGAGCTGCTGACTATCCTTGGTTTTCAGTTTTCTTTTTAACCTTATTTTCTTTTCCTCTTCTTTCTTTTTCATATCTACTAGATGAAATGGTTGCATTATGTCTTTTTTCTTTCATGGAATTTTCCTTTAAGCTCAAACTGTAAATGGCAAAAAGTTTCTTTGGAAGCTAAACTCTAATAAAAAAAACAAAATAAAAGCAACGTTATAACACATTATTTTAAAAATGTTGCTCAAGGGGGAGAACCCCTACCCCAAACCTGCCTTGGTTGGTTCAGGCTCCCACACTACGTTCAGTTGCTTCAACATATTACAGGCAAACATATTTTATTAATGCCCTTGCAATTAAAAAATATTCAGCAGCCGCTGCTGCTTATGTAATCGATGCATAGTAAAAGGAGGAACATGCAAGAACACATGGGGGTTTCAGAATAGGGCCACCACGGAAACGAACGCACTTGCGGGCTCCAACTTGCAATGAGGAGTGGCACAGTGAATGGGGACCAAAAAAAGACACCAGTGGCAAATATAGAGGGAGTGACAAGTGGGAAGGTGGCAGTGAAAAGAGAAATGGGAGCATATTAAGGGAGGTGTGCAAAGAGATCAACGAGGGTAGCAGATAGAGGAAGAATTCAAAATAAGTTGCTGTTAGTAGGGTTGGCAGGCTGAGGATTGGATGTTCACCTTTGGACAGGATCAAGGAAAGGGACTGTTGTTCGCAACAAAGAAACACATGCAGGCCCAGATAATGTATATTTGACCGGGTCCTCCTCTTGGACACATGCAGGCCCAGATAATGGATATTTGACCGGGTCCTCTTGGGCACATGCAGGCCCAGATAATGGATATTTGACCGGGTCCTCTTGGGCACATGCAGGCCCAGATAATGGATATTTGACCGGATCCTCTTGCGCACATGCATGCCCAGATAATGTATATTTGACCGGATCCTCTTGGGCACATGCAGGCCCAGATAATGTATATTTGACCAAGTCCTCTTGGGTAGGGCAGTGTCACAAATGGAGTTGTCAGAAAAGACCCAAGATATTGCCAATCCCTACTTTTATATGGTTCTCCCGATGGTTGCTCTATGCACGCACATTTTCAGTCAATTAGGGAAGTTGCATAAGGGACACAGCCAATAAGAGCTGTGCTACGGGTTCTATGTCATTTCATCGACATCCGTTTTTATGACTGCTGTTTTACCGTGGAATTTTTTCCCCAAAAATGTTTTTTACTATTATTTTTGGGGGGAGAGAGGGGGTCCCCCCAAGCCCCTGGTCATTTACCTATTTTTTTCCTGACCCCAACGAGACCCTTACATGCCCCTTCTCACCGCTCCCCCCCCCCAAAATACATTTCAAAATGTTTGTTTATGCAAAAATTGCACTGAAAAACGGGTGTGGATGAAAGGACGTCGCACCGTGCTGGGTATACTGTGTGCCTGGTCTGCCCAGTGGCTCGATCTGACAGACTGAGGCCGTGTCACCAGAGCAAGAAAAGAAGGACGATGTCTACCCAAGACCTACAAGGTGGGAAAACACTTGCATTCCGGTAACTAAGAGGGGGATGTTTAATTGGTTGTATGCACTTAAGATCATCAGTTTATATTGCACTTATGGCAATTGGCAATATCGCGATTAGCTAGATGGTCTGAATATGCATGATACCTATCCCAAAATGCATGCAGTAGATAACGGTAATTGCTTTTTCATAATGTGGAGTTTTAAAAAATGGGGCTTCCCAATCATTTCATAACACATCACTCCTGATCACAAATTCTAATTGGCGGTAATGCCAATTTATTCCACAAGAGGTCTCACGGCACAAGACAGATTCCCGTTCACTATTTCCATCTTTTGGGCCCTATTCACAGAACGGTTTCCTATGGGATTGCGCCATTATAAAAGGCTTCTGTGAATCAGGCCCTTTGTGTTTGCTCTCCATTCACAAAATCGCTTGTAACATGCTACTTCACGCACCTTAACGGCGCACTGCAGCTGACTGTCAACTCCATTCATTTTGGAAGTTGCCGGTTCCTTTTACACATAGGCACAATGGTTTATGTCACAGATGCCCTGAATAATTCAAACTCTGTTCAAGTGGCTTTACTGTCGAAATATCAAAAGGTATGAAGTGTTCTTTGGAACAATGATGACAGACGGGCAACATGACCCGAGGCACCGGCTGGAAAAGGTGTTTGAGGAAGTGACACTAGGGCCATCCCTTTCTCGCTCACCTCGTGTGGGATTCCCACCCTAGCCCATGGGGTACGTAAACCCCAGTTAGGGCTACTCCTTGGAAACCCCTACTGTCTAGTCTCTGCCTTCAGCTGATGGTGGTCTTCCTAAAAGCAGCCCGACTTCCTCAGGGATGTCCTAACTAGCCCTACACTATAGTTCGTTTGTTCTAGTAGGGTGGTGCTAGCATGTGCCATTCAGTCTTTCTGCCCTCTATTCAGTTACTACTCTCCTCCTCTCCCCCACTCTACACCATCCCACCATCTCCACCCACTTTCTCTCCTCACCATGTCTTTCTCCTCTGTCTCTCTGATGTTGCTCTCTCCTACCAACTATCTCCGCCCTCTGATGTCACCACCTTCTTTCTGAGCACTCTCCCCTATCCACTCTACTACTCCTCTACCTTCCGCATACAACTACTACTCTCCCTCCTCTGGACCACTACTACTCCCCCGCACAATACCACTACTTCTACTCTCACCTCTCTGCCCTTTCCTTTGCTGCCTCCTGCACTTTTAGTCTGCACCTCCACCCTTTGATGTTATGCCTCCATCCTACTACTACCACCACCACTGCCCTCTACACTACTACAGCTCTCCTCTACACCATACTCAGGGATGTGGGGCCCTGCTCCCCCTTTCACTACATTGACTAATCTCATGCACTCCCCACTTCTCCCCTACACCCCTCTCACCCTCTTTCACAATGCTACTCTCACTCCCTACTCCTATTTCCATCTTTCTTCATACAATACACTACACACAACTGGTACCACTTTCTCTCTCAATCACCTCTCCTTCACTAAGCTCTGCCACTAACTCCCCAACACTGTGGTCCGTGGTTTATCCACTGCCTGCTCACTCGGTCCACTTGCAGCTCCTCCTGTGACCTCACCCACACAACCCACACTCTGCCTCTGCTGCTGTCTATTTTCATAGTGCAGGGCTGGTGGTTCTGTGCTTCCGTCCTCTTCCCATTGGCTGCAGCTCTCACCTGACCTTCTGCAGCTATCAGCAGCTGCCTTTTCCCCAAAGATTGGATTACACAGGTGAGACGCTTTAAAAAATGTATACAATCCTCCCCTTTTTCCAGGATGGTTTTGCAAACAGTCTGAGAGAACTATGGCCAGCAACTGTATGAGAGGTGGGGTGGGGGGGCAATGAAAGAGGGAGAGTGTCACCATGAGTAACATTTGTAGCACATGGGGAAATTTTTCAGGGCCTGCCCTCCCACCCAACTCCCACTTCACATATCTGGGCACGACTGGTTCAGACTTTTTTTCTGAGCCTCCCGCTCCAGGTTGAGAAGGATGCCTCCACCTCTATCCCTCCCTCGACAGTCATGACACTGACCGGTCACATTTATATGAACTGCTGCATTATTTAGATGTGTGCATACATTTTCCGTCCGTCTCATTCCACTGAGACTGCTGTCCTCCATATTTCAAATTCTCTCCTCACAGCCTGCCACTCCAAACTTTCTTCTATTTTTAATCTCCTCGATCTGGCTGCGGCATTGAACACTGTGGACCACTTTCTTCTTATTTCTTCTCTTTACACTTTGGCTATCTCTGGGCCTGCTCTCAAATGGTTCTGCTCCTACCTTTCGCAACAAACCTATTCCGTCACCTTGGCTGGACACTCTTCTCCCTCTCTCCCTCTTCTTTATAGTGTCCCTCAAGGCTCGGTACTGCGGCCTCTTCTTTTCTCCCTTCACACTGCTCCCCTTTCTGCCCTCATCTCTTCTTCCATCTCTCTCTTCACTTATACGCCAATGACACCCAGATCTTTCTCTCCTTCTCCTCCTTTGATTCCGATCTACACTCTACAGTTTCAAACTGTCTTTCAGCTGTCCAGAACTGCAAGTATTCTCATTTTCTACCTCTTAATCCATCAGAAAGGGAGGCTCTGTTCTTTATCCCTCTACTATTTTCTCCCACCCACCCCGTTCCCTTTCCCCATCCTCTCTTCCCTTTTCACTTTCAACGCGCAACTTGGGCGTTATATTTGATCCGTCCCTCTCCTTCTCCATTCATATTTCTTGTTTTGCCTGCTTCTGTCACTATGCTCTTTTTAACATTCACCATGCCTGCTTCTATCTTTCTTTTCACGATACTAAACTCCTTCTCTTCGCTCGTCTTTTCCTGTATTGACTATTGTTCATCTTTACTACTTGGTACCTCTGTCTCCCACCTTCTCCCTCTTTGCTCTATTTACATTCTTCTGTCCGTCTACTTTTCTCAAACCCCTTCAGTTCCTGATCACACCCTCCATGCTCCCAATTTCATTACTTCCTTTCGAATCTCATCTTTTGTATCTTTCTTTCGATTGTTTTCAAATACACTCATGGCCTGGCCCTGCCCTATCTTTCTGCCCTACTCTCGTTCTATGTCCCCTCGCAACCCTTAAGATCACAGAATCTATTTCTTTTAACTGTTCCTAAGACTCCTTGTACCTCATCTTGCTCCTTTTCGCTTCTGGCTCCTAAACATTGGCGCTCTTCCCCTCTCACTTGGCTCCTCCTCATCTCTTCGCATCTTCCAAACAAGCCTTAAACTCTACCTCCCATCATGTCTTGTTTCCTAAACTCTATGCTCTCTCTCTCTCCACTGATGTAACTTCTACTTATACTCAATTTGTATCACTTTGAATTGTACTTTTTTCCAATACTCTTTCGTTGTTCAGCGCTTTTGGCCTTTATTATAAATTCAATAATATACAAATAAAATGTTTAAGATTAATTTATATAAAATCTCTACAAAGGCCCTCTTCCCTTGTCCCTATGTTCTACAAAGCGGATCAAGGTAACGCAAGGTTATGGCCATTTGACCAATTTGAAGTTCTTCTTAGCATTTTCCAATATTTACTCATAAGATATTCTAAAGTGCTCATTTTTGTGAACATTGGGATCATTGGAATCCACAATAATAAATAATTAGTTAGTTAATGTCAAGTGGATGATTAGAAGTTCTGCCCAAAATGTCACGTGCATCAGGACAGTCTATTTTAAAAAAAAAGTTTATTGTGACGTTTCCAGGTATTACCTATATTCCTGTTCAGCTTATGATGCCTCTTATGCAGTGATAAGCATGTTTAATCAGGGCCAAATTTTGAAATGGGTCAATTATCCCCACCTCTTCTAGTACTCCAGTGTCCATAGAAAAATGAGACTTCTACAGTAACCGCATTGTCTTTAGGTATGGCGAAGAACACTATAGCAAATAGGAAAGTTGACATGACAGCTCGATGAACAAGCTAGGAAACCGGGCAGAATCCCTATTGGATATTGACCAGCTATTATTCCTTGACCAACACTGCCATGGCATTTATTTCGGGGTGCCAGAGCAGCTTTTGGTGCTCTCACATTTCTCACTTCCTTGTTCATTGAATTTCCTTCCTCGTGCTATGTGGAACAAAGCGCAAGGCTCATACAGGAAGCCAGACATAAAAAGGCTTTCAGAGGAGCACGTAATTATGGCCTTTTATGGGCACAAATGCTTTATCAATTGGAATTGGATATGGTCCTGGTATCCATCACTGATAAACAATCAACTAAGGGGACTGGGCTCTCATCCTTCTAGTTCCCCACATTGTGGGCTCTTTTGGTTTGTTTTTGCCAATTAATGAAGATAAAATTAAGGAAAGGAAGATCATTAATCTTTCGGTTGTTAATGTAATGGGAATAGAACTCCCTATTTCTACTTCTTGTCGGTTTCATTTGGAAAAGATTCCTTAAATCATTTCTGTAAACTCAAGATACTGTAGCATTCTCCCCTGGCTTAGATTATTAATCTCACCGTGTGCATCTCAGAGATAGTTATGCACCTGGTACATGATGAGAACATGAAATGCATAACACTAAAGATTGCTTGACATCATTTCCTGTAGGTTTATAGAATGGGAAAATTAATTGAGCATGTTCATTTATTAACAAGTCTGGTATAGCAGGTTTTGAGCAAACGCCAGTTTCCTACCAGTCATTAGTTACAATGTGCACATGAGGGTAGGGGTTAGATTTCAGGCAACCAGAAACAGGGGTACTAGTGATTTTATATTGGTCATTGCACCACTAGAAAAATGATAAACCCAGTCAAACTCAATCCTTTGGGGAAACAGAAATCGGAAAAGATGTGGTTAGCAATCAAAGTGGCAGGGTTCTAAGCCTTGCAATTTGGAGATGGGAGGCAAGATTTCCACGTTGCACATAGACTTATAATGGCAAGATTGTATCAATTTCTTCTTGTGGAATTAATTAACTATCTCATGAAATCGATTTGAAGGTAAGAGCATTCCTCTTTTCTTCATGGGAGCCCAGTGTGCAAGTCAAATATGCCAACCAGCCCCTTAAATATTAATTCCAGTCTTAATCCAGGTGTGGCCAATAGGAAAGCTTTGTAGATTGTCTATAGCCTGCTGAATTCCCCTCTGGCCTGCTGCCACTGTACCATTTGCATTTGTTCAATAAGATATGTCACAATGATACCTCGAGTTGAACCTTGAGATTTTCCAAAATTTAAACTCATGAACTAAATAACGAAATGTTACTCACCATAGTGACTACCGTGTTCCTAGTCCACAGTCCCCTTAACTCCATACTGCATGGGCATCCCTCGCAAGGGACGGGAACGGAACCTTTTTTCACTTAAAAAGCATTTCCCCTATAAATGTAAAGGTGTGTGTGCTATGCAGGCCCCGCCCTCTGGCACCACACCTCAGTCTCCTGTTACGCATCGGCCAGTTGCTTTATCTTAACCAACTACATTTTAGGGGGTAGGACAGAGGGTCATATGGAGGAACAGTGAGTAACGTTTAATTACTTCTACGTGCCGTCCCCTTTCCTCCATACAGCATGGGTGATTACAACTGATTTTAGCCCTTGGGGCGAGAGAGGAAATACCATATTCTTATCATTAGTATACACTACTTGGCCGAAGGCCGCATCAGACCTAGCGCTGCTGTCCAAGCAGTAGTGCTTGCAGAAGGTGGATGGAGATGCCCTTGTTGCCGCCCTGCAAATTCAGGACATTGCTTTTTATGTACCTTATATGTTTCAGTGATAGCCACCCCATCCATATTGCTATGGAGGCTTTAGAGGCTTGAGATCCCAGTTTTGCTCCTCCGAATGTTGTAAACAAAGCGTCCAACTTGCAGAAGCCTTTTGCCCTGTCCAGGTAGAACACAAGTGTTCTTCGTACATCAAGACAGTTTAAAACCCTCTCTGCTCCGACTGTGGATTGGGAAGGAATGTTGGAAGCACTATCTCTTCATTTAGATGGAATGCTGTGACCACATTTAGTAGAAATCCTGCATGCATACGCAGCACAACCTTGTCCCTGGGGAAACTAGTGTAAGCTTGTAATGTAATGCCCCGGTGATTCCGGCAATCACGGAGGCGGGATGGTAATACGAGTCCGGCGGTAACCTGCCGGTTTTTCCGGCTTGGTTACCGCCGGACTTGTAATGAGGCCCGTAGAATCTGAATTTTTGTACGACCCTATAGCTGCCAGATGGGTGAGGCAAGTCTCTACCTGTACTCCCAACTTTGCCAGATATGCCGAGAATGAGAGAACATGGTCCAAAGAGCAGGAGATGGCATCTATACCATTATCCTTTACCCAAAAGCAGAACCATGAGCAATGGCTTTTATATTGACTCCTAGTGGAGTCCTTTCTCACCTTCAGGATAATTTGAAGATTCTGCTCTGATTACTGTGCCAGGCTGCTAGGGCTAGCTTATCTGGTGATGGATGGCCTACTTGCCCCCTTGTTGAGTTAGAAGATAAATTCCCTCCAGGGGCAGAGAAATCGGGACCTGCAATGCTATCCGAACTAGGTCTGATCACAACTCCTGGCTGGCCACTTTGGAGCCACTAGTATGAGGCACAGACCCTCAGACTCACTGATCTTCTGCATCACCCTCTGGATTAGGGGTTGGCAGGTAAGCATAGGCCCAAAGGTTGTCCCAGGCCATGTGCAGACCATCCCCCAGAGATCGCTTGCCCCTTCCCATCCAAGATGCGAAAAGCTTGCACTACATTTTGAGGACAGTTGCAAAGAGATCCACCGTCAGATGGCCCTATGCTTGGAATATGTTGCTTAGGATTTGGGGACATAGCTCTGTTAAGAGAGATTTCTCTAAGTGTAATTTTCCCTCCATATTATGGACCCCCCAAACATTTTGCTTTTGTTTGACAGACCTAACCTGACTTTTTTTCAGCGGAGCACAGCCATACGCTGCGCCCCCCTGGGCCTTTGCTCATTTGTTATGGAGAAACTGACACGTCCTTCAGAATGTCAGTACTGTTTCCCTTAATTTTTGACTATGTTGCCATTTTTTGATAATTCTTTATATGTGCGCCAAGTACCTTACTGTACTGCACACAGGGGTCTTTTCATTTTATGGCCCTAGACACTTTCTAAGATTTTGGTTGTGATACAAGTATGCCTAGGAAGAACTGGTGGTAGCAGTTTACTTTACTGGTATTTTTACTACTTCTTATTGTACCATACCACGTTTTTTGGATTTGATCCCTGTTAGGGAGAATTCTCTGTTTAGGCTGAATTCCCTAACCTAGTGAGTCCCCCAGCAGCTTTGATGGATTTTTGGGGTTTATTTATTTCTCCTGCCAAGAGTGAGACTCTTTTACCCTCTCTCTTGGACATGATTTGAGTGGGTTTCTTTGAATCTAGATCTGTTTAATGGGCTATGGGGTCTTTTACCCCATAGGGCTTCATGTGTTTTTGTGATGTGTGTTACACAGCACCCGCCGTGCAGTAACACAGGGGTGTCATAGTGACCCCCCAGTATAGACTCCATACCTTGGGACTGACTACTGTCTCCCGGGGCATGTAAAGTCACCATTGACTTTACTAGTCTTAAATTCTGAACAGAACCAGTACAAACCATCATATTGTGGACGTACTGGCTGGGGCAATTCAATTGCCCCAGGGTCTGTTAGTCGAGGGGGCACGTCTCCGTCCCTCCTGATCGAGTTTTGGCTGGTGGCAGTGGATACTACTTTTTATTCAACCGCGAATATTTTCCTATGGGATTTCCCATTGTTTTAGGCTACTATCTTTATTTAATTATTTACGGTAGCCTCGAACATACCGCCGGGTTATTTAATTAATATTAATTCTCCGGTTGGTATTTTTTGCCAAAACTTGATTCTAAAATGGCGTTTGTGTTCTCTTCTGTGACTCCAACCCAAGTCGAGCCCTTTGTTCCATTTTTTGGCGGGCTTCTCCACAGAAGCCCTCCAAAGTGGTGCCACTCTGTCTGGGGTACTTAGGAGGGGTGGATGGGGATTTAGGCACCCTGGACTGAGTTGCCTAGGCAACTCAAGTCACACTCCGTCCTGATTGGCCCAAGTGGTGAGCCGGCCGGCTCACCACTTAGCATGTTTGAGTGACAGCTAGGCTGAGTGAATGGGGGTTTTCTGCATAAAAGCAGGGCTTTGGGGACTGGAACTTCAGAAGTCGCCACAGGACCTAAGAATCCGATGAGGGAGAAGCTGAGCCGACCTGCCACGACACCACCACCGGTGGAGCCCTGCTGGACCGTCTCACCACTTTCCCCAACGACAGAGGAGATCTCCCACCGGAGAGTCTTCTTCCTTTGACTGGTGGAGATAACCAGTTCCACCGTCTTTTCGCCTTCCCGACGTACCTCGTGGCCACCTTGCCTGTGCCAAACACCCCGGCAACCGGGATACCACGTTTTACCATGACCGCGAAACAAAGGTACCACCTTTAACCGGAAAACTCCGCGACTGGTTTCTTCCCTGGCAGTGCAACGACCTTCATCTTTCCTCCAAGTCGAGATCTTCTCTTCCCCAGTACGACGACGCGACTTGCACCCACTGCCAGGAACAACTGCCACTGCTGGAGGATCCTTCCCACTTAAGGTACCGTGTCCCGCCTGGCTTCCCTTGCTACCGACTGTACGGGGTAGATTTAGCCCCAGGCTTTCGAACCTGGGTTAGCCTGGGACACCCTGGCTAAACTTTCCTAAGCCTCTCTAAACTCTTTTTGGAACTCTCTGCAAGACTTTCTAAGCCTAGTGCAACTGTGTGATCTTGGGCGCATTTGTGCTCTGCTCTCTCTAAGAGTGGGCCCAGCCTTTGGACTTTGGCTCACCAGTGACTTTTTGCTCTTCTGCCTTGCTAAGAGTGTTCCTGAATCTTAGAGTGGTGTCCCTTTCCATATTCTGTCTTTTTCCCTCCCTTTCTTCCAAACTTATTGGAGTGCCACCTAGTTAAACGCTCACCTCTGTATGAAAATAAGTGGTGTTTTACTGTGAGTTATCTGATAAAGGAAAAGGGGTGTATATATTACAATAGTAACTGTGTTTAGAATATTTTATAATAAGAGTGCTGGAGTGTTTCAAACAGTGTGTTTTTAAATAAATATGTATATACTTTGATACCAAAGCTCTGGTCAGTGTTTGCTTGTATCGGTGTGTCTGAGTGCCTATTGTGTGTACTTTGCATACTGCCTAACTCTTCTTGAGAGAGGTCTGACTGCTCAGCCACAGCTACCAGGTAAATCTGGGTGGTACAGACTGCTACCAAGTGGGTTTACTGCCAACACCTGTAGTCTTAAATCTTTTGCAGTGTTCCCTAAGGGAACTGCACAGGTTTCTGCCTAACAATCCGGTGACCAGTGCCGAAAATGGGCGTGTCACGAAGTTTTTTGTTCTGTCCTTTGGCCATCTTGTTCATAGCCTTACCCAAGTCGAGCTGACTCGGAACGTCCTTATTTGGGCATACAGCCTCCCGTGAAAACAGCATCTTTTGTGGGCTCCTGCATTTCACGTGTGCTAGTGCCCAGGAAGAGGACTGGGACTGTCTGGTCCCAATCCACACCGCTGGTGCCAAGATGTCTGGTATGCCTGAATGACTGAGACCACCGTGGACCATGATTGGCCTGGTGTGTATGCAAGAGAGCAGATCTTTCATTGGTTATCCAAGATTTGAGCATGAACCGAATCTTGGTTTAGAAAAGGGGCTCTGCATCCATTCCAGGTTGATCAACTATAGTTCACTCCAAACTACAGAAGGAGCTAAGTAGCCTGAAACGCTGAAGCAGACCTGTGGAACCGCCGGTGATGCACTGGAAGGTTTGGCACCCTGAGCCCGCTGCTGTCCCGTCGGAACCCTGCTTTTGTCATCGATCCTGAAGGCCTGCAAGGACGCTTCAACCCTTTGGAGTAGTGGGAACAACTACTCTCTGCACCCCAGAGAAGGCTCTTTTGGTGGATAATCGGGAAGTGTTCCTGGGCCATCCAGTGAACTGACCAGCTCTACCCCACGGTATCGCAGAGGAGCGCCACCATCCCAAATTTGACTTGAGGAATCGTTAGCTTCTGGTGCTAGGCCCTCTGCTGCCAAATTTCATAGTCCTAGCTCCTCTGGGTCGTGAACGAAAAGAGTATGCCACGCTGCAAGCCTTTGTGATTCCTACGTCACTACGTTCTGATGGCGGTCATTGTATGTGCTTTGCCTGTCTGCCCTCCTGTGTCCAGAAGCCTGCTGCATTGGAATTTTCTTCCTCTCTTCTTCGTGAGCTGAGAAAAGGCTACTCTCCCGTCAGAGATGATTGTCCTGTCCCGCAGCTGCTGAAAGCCGGATCGCTGATTAACTGCAGAGCTTGCACCTACAAGCAACCTCGACTAAACTGGCAAAGTTTGGTCTGACCTGTGCCGAGGAACAGTGAGTACTTGCTTCACTTACTGGTGGCCGTGGCACAGCCGATACATTTTTATGTACTAAAATCCCTTAAAAGATCCTCCCTTGGCTGGGCTAGCCTGCGCTCCCTAGCTATTCCCGAACATTGAAAGTCACTCTAACTGTAAGGGCAGAGAATCCTCAAATAAAGTAACCTTATTCTTCATCGCTTCAAGCCCCTTCCTGAACTGCTACAGCCCCCTCTTGATCACGACCACACTTTGTAAACGCACTGCAATACTTGTGTTAACCCCCCCTTCTCTTACAGGTTGTGGATGTGTTTTTCCCACATCTTGCATTAGGCTAAACGCAATTGTATCTATGTAATCTAGTGATACGCTTGGGTGGTAATTGTTTCTTATTACTGTGGTTATTCATGTTTGGTTATAAGGCCTATAATAAATGTATATGTATTTTTGATATACAACTGTCTAAGAGTAATCTGTGGCTCGTTACTGTGTGTGCTCATTGTGGGCTTCCGGTCACTGTCACCCCTCCTGAGACTTAGTCTTGATCGCCACCAAGCTACCTTGATTGGTCTGGCTTGTTCAGAAGATTCCCCTGTTCAAATAAACTAGGGTGGCCTCCTAAACCTCTGCCCACCAGGTCAGAGTTTAGAAATCCATCTTAACACTCCCATTCGTAGTTGTCCACTCCCAGCCTGCTGAGCCTGTCCGCTTCCACATTGCTGTCCCCCAGGAGGTGGACTGCCGACAGGTGAATGTTGTGTGAAATGGCCCAGTCCCAGATCTGTATTGTAATCCTCCACAGGGGAGGGGATCTGGCACCACCCCTGTTTGTTGATATAATACATGCACAGAGAGCGGTTTGTTTGAATAAGGACCACCCTGCTCATGGTTGAAGGAAGAAATGTTTGTAGCACTAAATGGATGGCTGTGAACTTCAGCACGTTTATGTGGTTCTCCTTGTCCGTGGCTGACCACAGCCTCTGGACCGAGTGGCTGCCGAGCGTGGGCTCCCAGCTTTCCAATCATGTGTCCATCAATATTATTACAGATGCAGTTGACTACAAGAAGGGGATACCCACAGTAAGGATGCTCTTTTCTCTCCACCAATAGGTCTGGGTGCAGATCCCATGGTATAGTAATCCTGCTGGACTGTGAGTCCCTTTCCAGATTTCAACATCTTGCTAGATACAGCTGTATTCTTCTCATCTTGAGTCTGGTGAAGGGGACTGACAAAAGGCAGGCCGCCTTGATACCTAACAAGTGTTGGAACCACCAGGCAGTTGTCAATGTCCTGCTGAGAAAATGACCCACTGCAGCTTTCATGGCTCTGGCCCTCTCCTGGGTAGGGAAGACCCTCTGCCACTCCGTGTCCCATATTAGGCTCAGGAAGACCAATAACTGGGTGGGGGCTAGTTGTGATTTGCGCTGGTTGATCAAAAAATCACAGCTCATACAAAATGTGCATGAAAACTCTCGCTGTACATTGCACCGCCTCTGGAAACATAGCCCTGATCCGAGAGTCATCCAGGTATGGGTAGACGTGATATCCCACGGCCTGAAGGATCAAGGCCACCAATTTCATTGACCTGGTAAAAGCTCTGGGGCCATGGTTCAAGTCGAATGGGAGCACTATGTACTGGAAGTGAACTCCCATTACGGGGAACCTTAGGAAATGCCTGTGTGGATGCCAAACTGAGACATGCAGGTAAACAAGAAACAGAAATGAGTCAAGGCTACCCTTCCCTTAGACATATTGGTAGTGCTAATGACCTAAGGTGTATTTACTTCAGCCATTCATGATTAAAACTAACACATTGGAGTACTGTTGAAACACATTTCAATCTAAGTTGATAATATATTCACATTAAAAAGCAATATAAGACAATTGTCAAAACATATAACTTAAATTGTCAATCGCAACACAAGAACATGTGACCATTTCAACTCTAAATGGGTGAGGTTAGTAACTATAGGTGATTGTATGTGCTGCAGAAAGTGACAGACATCAGATGAAATGTGCTGTCACTGTCTGCAGCACACACAATCACCTGTGCGAAACTGTCACATGTTCTTGTGTTGTGATTGACAATTTCAGTTATATGTTTTGATAATTGTCTCATATTGTTTTTTAATGTGAATACATTATCAACTTAGATAAAAAATTGTTTCAACAGACCTTTTTTTTGTTTTATTGTTTATTGGTTTATTTAAACCTTTACAAAAAAATCTAGAATTACATTAAAAACATCATCATAAAACAGAACATTCCAATTATTTTTTTTTCATACGAAAATACCCACATACTTTCTTACAGTTACTTTCCAAGACAATCAATAAAACAATTCGTAGATAGCAACATATACCTTCTTAACAAAGTGTTCACAGTAATTCATCGTAAGTATAAAATCCAAACAAACATATTCCTGATTTATAGTCAATCAATGAAGGAAACTGCTTAACCTGAATCTCAGCAAACAACTTTCCTAGGAAGATACCCCCCGATTCATTGTGTACCTCCTAAATCACTTTACACACAACCTTGCAATCACCCCGATTTTTAAGGATATTGACGGACCATGTAACATTTCATACCAAATTACATTCCTTCGAGCGTTTGAAGTGTCTTGCACAAATTTTGGAAAGTACTCAAACCTCTCCTTACACAATTTAGGGCAAATCAGTAACAAGTGCATCAAAGTTTCAGTTTCACCTCTGGCTAAGCAAAATCTGCGCACTTTAATTTGCTCAGGTATTAAATTACGCGTAAAACCAATTTCATTTGTGTTTAGCACATTGCACCTGAAGCGCATCACACCGTTTCTTAGAGAGCGAGATGGATATTTGACCAGATATTTCTCTGGCTCGGGATACCATTTCCATGCTGACACAATTTTGCAATATAGCTTAAAGTTCAATATGGTGGCATTATTGTCAACCCAATCAAATGCTTTAATCAACATTTTTACCTTCAATGGTTTATCAATGAGACATTGCTTTGTGACACCAACATTAGACAGTATAGTTTCAACTTCAGTTTTGAAGTTCCGCATAAATTCTTCAGACTCAATGTCACTAAATACGATATACATTGAGTTGATTTCACCTAGAACACATTTCCTACACAGAGCTTTTATTTATTTTTTTTATTGTGTTTTGTTTGTACAAACCTTTACAATCATAAAAAAGGTACAAGAAAAATGAGCAAAGTAACAACCATATTACAACATTTAAACAATTTAAAAAGAACATACAGCTTATGAAAGGGTCACATTTCTATACAGCATAAAATTATTACCAATTCCTTTCTTCACAGTAAACGCATGGAAAATTCATTTAAGTTTGTTTCGATACTTGACAGTAATTCAATTAATTTCAGATTAAATGAGAGGCTAGAACTACTCATGCAACAATTCCAAAGTGATTCCATATAATTTCCAGTTTGGTTCTGAGCATTAAAATCAAAAATTTTGTTCCGAAGTGATGAAAAAAAGGACAGTGCAGATGACCATATGTTTGAGTGTTTCATCAGTTTCGTCATCCTCGCAAAAACGACATGAAATTGAACAGTTTATTGGTGGTACTCTGTACCAATTTTTAGTTTTGGACAGAGTATGAAATTGGTTTAAACGGAAGCGAATCAAAAGATTTCTACCAATTGCAGAAGGAAATTGAATTAGATAAAACGAGCGATTACCCCATTTCCTTTGAAATTTATTATATTCCGAGTAAGACGGATAAGTACCCATTTTGTCTGTCAAAATGCACCAAAAATAACGCTCGTATTTTTTTTTGAGCAGGAAGCTGCATAGTCATACTGTTTGGAGTTTCATTGATAGCATTTAGAATTGTGTTAAGTTTGTTGGTGGTAGCTTTCAAAGATTGAATACTCGTGTTGTCTATCAATTTATGTAGCTCAGAATATAAGGTGTTTGTCGGGGGATCTACCATCTTAATATAATTTTTTATATTGCGCCAGTTTCTTTTTACGGAAGGAGATAATAGATTCAATTCATGACAAATGAATACATTCGGGATGGAATAGGCAAGTCCCAAAGCAGATTTCCACATTTTTCCCTGAAGTGTATCAAGAAAGGAATCAATTTCATGCAAACATATGTCCAATGGATATAACAAGCAGGGTTCAACTTTAAGTAAATAAAAACAAATATAGAGCTATTTTCCTGCATTCCAACAGTACTCCAATATGTTCGTTTTGATCACAAATGGCTGAGGTAAATACACCTTAGCCCCCTGTAGGTCATTAGCACTACCTATGTGTCTAAGGGAGGGGTAGCCTGGACTCATTTCTGTTTCTTGTTTAACTGATCCAACCCTCAAGAGTCAGGCCCGCTGCCAACAAAAAAGAGGGTTTCCACCCATTTGTCTTGATACCATGCAGGTAAACATCTACGACATCCAGGGATCACATGCAATCTTACTCGCACAGGGATTCCGCTATCAGTGCTGGCGTGACTATCTTGACTTTCTGAAGGGGAAGGTAGAGGTTAAGGAATGACAGATCGAGCATTACCCTAAGGCCTGCCTGGTTCTTTTTCTGAATGAGTAGAAGACAGATCTCTTCTGGGATGGAGGAGCCTCTTCCACTGCTCTGTTATTGACCAGAGCAGCGATCTCTGCCAGGGGAGTTGGTGATCCAATCTGCAGCAGGGAAGGGGATTTCAGCAGGGCAGGAGGGATGGGAAGACAGAGGCCCATTGAGACCACTGAAACTGAAAAATGGAGACGCCAGAACTGAATGTGAGAGGCAAGCCTGTCCCCCCACCTGCCACCGGAGAGTAGTGGATCCAGATGACCATGTCATTGTTTCTTTCCTTCTGAGGCTGGGGTTTGGGAGGGGGACTGGAAAACCCCTTTGGGAGCCAAAAGCTCTTGCTTACGTCTGTCAGGTTGCCATGCTCTGTGCTCCTGAAACCCCTGGAATCCACCAAATGCTCTAGGTCTGTGCTCCAACCAGCCCTGGGCTTAACCAAAGGTTTTACTTGTCAGCTTGGTAAAGTTTGCCTGAGATTTAGCTGTCTTAGAGCTACCCTTCTTTTTGTTGAGCTCCTCGTCATGTTAGTGGCTACACAAATGCCACGCCCCGCTGTGTCGAAATGGGCTACCACTGAATCCATTATGGCTTGTGCCACGATCTTGGCTTCAGCCAGCCCCACCTTCAATGAGGTCTGTCGGTGGATCTGCAGATCTGGAAGGAAGTCCGAGATTTCTCTCCAAAGCTTTTGACTGGCGGCAGCCAACATGGCATTTGCATTGGCTTGCCTTAAATGTAGGCCAGTATTCAGATAGATCTTCCAATCCTCCTTGGCCAGGAGAGACGTTGCGGAAGGTGAGGTGGTCGAAGATTGCGACTTGGAATTCATAGATGCCATCGCTATAACAGATGGATGATGTTGAGGATGGGTGGACAGCAATATGGCTTTGCCCTCCTTCTGTCTATATTTTGCATCTAGTATTTTGTTAGTTGGCTCAATCGAGTGAGACTTAGTCCATC
Source organism: Ambystoma mexicanum (assembly GCF_040938575.1). Lineage (NCBI taxonomy): Eukaryota > Metazoa > Chordata > Amphibia > Caudata > Ambystomatidae > Ambystoma > Ambystoma mexicanum. Next base: position 919,329,761 of record NC_090936.1, read on the forward strand.
TTTTTTTAACCAGAGACTATGTCCTTTTGCAGCGGTATTCCTGACCTGCTCAATGCCCTGAGCACCTCTGGTGGCACCGCTGCCTCTGCTGGCTGATCTTGGTCAGGCTGTGGTACCTCCAAAAACTCTGCCAGCCTATAATGGAAGGCTTTGGCGGCTGTAGATGCCTCTGCGTCGTCTTCCGTGCCAATGTCCAGAGGGTCACCCCCTGTTTGGTCAGGGCCCTACCCTTGAATGACCGTTGCTTGCACTAGCCCTTAACCTCATGTCGGCTGCACTGGGATCGAATGTGTCTGGGGCAGCCTGGGGCTGCGATTGGTGGTGGTAGCAATGGTACTCGGACCGGGGATGCGCCAGCATGGCTGGTTGTACAGGTGGTGACAGAAGCACCGGCACTTGTGCCAGTGCTGGTGGCTGCGCCGGCATGGCAGGCTGTACAGGTGGAGCCATCACCCCCTTTATGAGGCCCTTTAGGATTCCCCCCCATCTGCAGAGACTTCATGAGTGTCATGAATTTATCAAAGAAACTCCTTGCAACCTGGTGAATCCCAGTTTGCAGCCGTGGATGTGTTTGTGGAGGGCGCAGGCCTGCTGGCCCTGGTCTGGGCGGAGTATGGCAAGCCTCCGTGTACTGTACAGACAACAAAGGCACTGTTGTTTGTGGTGTATTCATTGGCAACCACTCTACCCATGCAGAGAAATCATGCCTGGGAATTAAGGCATGAAGCCTTGTGAGCCTTTGAGCTGAGAGGGGTGCCTCGCCACATGTGGGGCCATTTTGTTTCCGGAGGCCACCATTGTGTTTGGCCCGGCAGGAATGCACAGGAAGCTTATGTTCGGTGATGATACTGCACGAGTAAGCATCCGATTGCCCTTGAGTTGTTGCTTGGTACTCGTTTGCACCTCAGGTACCGACCTGGTAGGCCTAGCACTGTCAGGTTGCACCGGGTAGTGCCTTGTGTGAAGGCCTCCCCCTCGGGACTAGGACTGGTGTCAGAGCGATACCCCTCAGGAACACTCCTGGTACCAGAACCTTGTGGTTCCTCAGTCAGAGCATCGGTAGGATCCTGGGATCCCTCAGCCCACGAGCCGGTAGCTACACAACGTTCGGGCCTTGACTGGTACTAGGATCAACACAATCCCTCTAAGGGGATTCCCAGGAAAGGAATCCCCCTTGTGGGTCGCTTTAGTAAACAGGGTACTTACCTCAGGTGACGTCGATTTGCGGCACACAAACTCCTTCAGCTGACCTAGAAAAAAGCTATCTCCACTTGGCCAGACAATCATTAAGTGAACATGGGGTAAGCTGAGCAACCTTCCCAGCGATGTTCCTCACCCAAGCACTGGAGACAGAGCATGGGGGATTGGAGACCAGGAACGACCCGTTGCACAACCGCACCAACTAAAGCCCGCCTGGACCAACATGCGCCAGGGAATAAAGGCGCCGGAGGCCAGTGAAATTCGTACAAAAAGGGAAAAAATTCCTAGGGGAATGCTGATGCATGTGGAATTACAAGGGAAAAGGCCTTTACCACAAGCGCAGTGAAGTGGGTCTGCTCCCTTTGACGTGGAAAAGAGGACTGGGGTGTGGTGCCGGAGGGCAGAGCCTGCAGAGCGCAAGTGACCAAGGCTGCACCTTTAAATTTAAAGGGGAATGCTTTTTTAAGTGAAAAAAAGGTTCTGTTCCCGTCCAAGGGACAGCCATGCAGTATGGAGGAAAGGGGACGGGACGTAGGCGTTTGGAAGATGTACCCATTGAGTGTATCCTAAATAAAATTAAGTGATAAACATCCTTGATTTTCTTTTTCTTTTAGGGAGAAAGTTCACTGGATCTAATAGGTATTTGTAGAATCCATTCAACACCCATTGCAGGCAGAATCAGTCAGTAATGAGGTCTAATACCTGAAGCTGATGCTTTATGGTAGGGAGGTGGCTTGCCAAATGGCCATCAGCTCTGCGATGTGACGACTCCAGAGACAATTTTGTTAACTGACTGCTCTGGAGGGTCTCCACCCAGGAATTCATAATAGCTCTTTGTAACCATTCACAATATGGAAAGAACATCATCCGCAAAGCCTGTGGACATTCCCCGGCAAATAATGCCTTCATAGATACTGTGTGGGGAACCTAACTACTCCTTCATATTATCAGAGGTCATTAGACCTATTTGCCTTTGAGGCAGTGGTCTCTAGAAAAATCATACTGATCTGCCAATCCCTGAGAGAGGGTAATCTTTATTTTGGTGATTTCTGCTTTCTTCAGTTTTATCATGCATGGAAATAACAAAGGAAGTAATTATCAAGTTAGAGAAATTCCCAGTGCACATCTGATCACTGTTTAAATGTTGCAGAGTTTGAGGGGAGGTCTAAACTATAATGTGCTCCTCATGAACTAACGAGTGGCAATTCTTTCTTTGTTAACCTTTATTTATACTTGTGTCATGCCACGCGGTACTTGGCGCCTGTGGAACCGCTGGCGGCGCGGACATTATCCTGCCGTGCACGCTGGTAGCCTGTCACGCCCACCTGCAGCTCCGCCTGTGCATATGCGCGCTTACACGGCCCGGAGTATAAATTCAGCTCCTTCCGGGTTGTGTACGCGTTGCAACGCTTCCGGTTTCCTCCGTTAGTGCTGTCTGCCTTTTCGCCTGCTTTTCCCTCGCTGCTGTAATACCCGATCTCTATCGGGTCCTTGTCCTATTCCCCTTGTCTTGCCTACTGCCCCTTTTTCCTTCTTCTATTTTTTCCTTCCTCTCTCATCGTCACCCTCCTTCTCCCGTCCCTTCTCCGCTTCCGTCCTTCCTCCTTATGTTTTCCCCTTCCTGTTTCTCTTCCTCCTGCCTGCCTCTTCGTGTACCAGACCTAGGCCTGTTTTCTTGGATAGCCGATTCTTCTGATTCGGATACCTTCCTCTGTGATCTCCCGTGTACCAGATCCCGGCCTGTTTTAGGACTGCCTATTCATTTGTGCTTCACCTTTGGACTTGGTTCTCCTTGTGAGATTCCGTACTACTTACTGTCTACCGTCCTCCGGAGCCTCATCCTTATTACCACGGGGTATCTGCTTCAGCCGACTGCATTCCAGCACATTCCAGCTCATTCCGAAGGAGAGTCACACAGGTCGCTTAGGGGTTTTTTGTGCCTTTTGGCTTTTTCCCCTTTCCGGCGTTCCCGGGAGGAGGCACCGGAAACCCTTTTTGGGTAACACGGTGGCTTCCTTCCGTGGGCGCCCCTACCTACATAAAAAAAAAGGAGCGACCAAGAAGTAAAGGGAAGAAGGGTACTGGAAGAAGAGACGAAGGTGAGGAGTTAGGGGAGGGTGGTGAATCGGATTATACGTTCTCTGACGAGGATATCACCAATCCAGGTGACAGTTTGCAACGCCAGATTGAAGTTGAGATGGCTACGCCACAGCAAGTACAGGAACTTGTAGCAGCAGTCCAGAACTTAAATATGGAAATGCAGAATCTCAAGGCTGCCAATGCCACCCTACAGCAACGGATAACGGAGAGAGAACGACCTTCCACCGATCTTCCACCGCTCCCCCTTGTGTCGGGCAAGTTTGATGGCACTCCAAAAAAGGTAAAAGAGTTTTTGGATGCGTGCCATTTACACTTCTCATTCCGCCCTCAGACCTTTTCCTCAGACCATGCCAAGGTGGGGTTTATGATAACACACATGTCAGGTAATGCCCTGGCATGGGCCACTACGTTGGTGAACCTGCCGGATCCAGTCTTACAGGATTATGATGCTTTCAAGGGGTTGATGCAACAAACCTTTCTACGTACTGAAAGTACCTACTTGGCTTCAGAAGATCTGCTGGACATCCGTCAAGGGAATTCGGATCTGCTAACCTACATTAGAACATTCAAACAGGTGGCAGCTGAAGCTGGGCGGCAGGAGCAGGCTCAATATGCAATCTTTCGGCGGGGTCTGAGAGAAGACTTAAAGGATGAGCTAGCCAGGATACAAAGACCTGTATCCTTTGTGGAACTCCTTAAGGCAACCCTCCGGATAGATTTCCGCCTGACCGAACGACGGATGGAAAGAAGAAAGACCAAGACAAATGCTCCCCCTCTCCTGGAAACACACCCGTCTCCTTCTGTACCCTTCTCACGCTCCTCCAAAGAGGAGCCCATGCAAATTGGGACAGCGCATGCTCCGCTCACCCCTGAGGAACGCAAACGGCGCAGGGACAGCTGCCTGTGCATGTATTGCGGAGCTTCTACTCATATGTTACGAGACTGTCCGGAGGTTCCACCCAGAAGGCCGGTAAACGCTCGCCCTCGGTAAGTGTTGGGACTCACTACCGAGGGGCTGGTCCAAGTCCTTACGCTTCTCTATCTGTGTCATCTCCCGAAATCCCTGAAGACTCTCGTCTTATGGTGCTCACTGTTACCCTCAAACTAGAATCTACAGAAGTGACTACATTAGCTCTACTGGATTGTGGTGCTGCCGGCAACTTCATCGACATTCACTGGGCCAAACAAAAAGGTCTTAAAAGAATTGCCAAACAGGAAGACCAGAAGGTTGAAGGTGTGGATGGTGAGCCCTTGAGCTCAGGCATGATCACCCACACCACCGAGGAACTCACCTTGTCGATACAACAGCACACAGAAAGAATTATATTTGACATCATCAGAGCCGCGCACTTCCCCATCATTCTGGGAATCTGCTGGCAACGCAAGCACAACCCCAGCATTGACTGGTCAAAAAATGTATTGAGTTTTCAATCTTCATTCTGTAGAGCTGAATGTTTACCCGAGCCAAGATTCGAAACTGTCAAGACTTCTAATAGTTGTGAGACCAAGTCTGTCCATTGCTTGCCCCATTACCTAAGGGAGTTCACAGAGGTGGTGACAGAAAAGATACCTATTGAACTACCTCCACACCGGCCTGAGGACTGTTGCATCGAACTAACTCCGGGAGCTTTAGTACCATTTGGCAGGATGTTTCCTCTGTCACTGGAGGAAAAGCAATTTCTCAGAGGTTATCTGGATGGCAACATGGCTAATGGACTGATCCGTCCTTCAAAGTCGCCTGCTGGAGCTTCCTTGTTTTTCATTTCCAAAAAAGATTCGAAGGACCTAAGACCTTGCATTGATTATCGAGGCTTAAATAAAGTCACTGTTAAGGACCGTTATCCGATGCCTTTGATAACTGAGATCTTACAAGCCGTCCACGGTGCAACAACGTTTACTAATCTTGATTTAAGGAATGCCTACCACCTTCTCCGAGTACAGAAAGGAGATGAATGGAAGACTGCCTTCCGGACTCCGTTCGGGCTCTTTGAGTACCAGGTCATGCCATTTGGGTTGGTTAATGCCCCTTCTATTTTTCAACGATTTATGGACAGACTGTTCTCCGATTTGTTGTGCCAAACTACTCTAGTGTATCTTGACGATATTCTAGTATTTTCCAACAATGCCAAAGAACACGAGGAACATGTCAAGGAAGTTTTCCGTAGGCTTAAGAACAATCACTTATCAGTCAAACTTGCAAAATGTGTTTTCTCCGCTTCATCCATACCTTATCTGGGTTATATCTTGGCCAGTCAGGGTATCTCAATGGACCCCCACAAGGTGAAATCCATCCTAGAATGGCCTTCACCCTCTTCAGTGATAGAAATTCAAAGATTCCTGGGTCTGGCGAACTTCTATCGTAGGTTCATTCCCAATTTCTCCCAGAAGATCCTGCCCATCACTACTCTCCTCAAGAAATCTTCTGAGCCGTTCAGATGGTCGGCTGAGGCCGAGGATAGCTTTGGGGATCTTAAGAACGCCTTTTGTACTGCACCCATACTTCTACAGCCTGACCAGGAGCTGCCCTTCATTCTGGAGACCGACGCCTCTGCTGCTGCCATAGGAGCTGTCCTTCTCCAAGAGGTTCAGGGAGTAGAGCATCCTGTTGCCTACTTCTCGAAGACACTTAACGTCAGTCAAAGAAACTACTCGGTCATTGAACGTGAATTACTAGCAATGAAATCGGCTTGTGTGGAATGGCGGCATCTCCTTCAGGGAGGCAGGTACCTATTTACAATCCGGACTGATCACAAGAACCTGCAAGTCCTGAGGCAATTCGAGTGCTACAACACCCGACAGGCTCGATGGGCTCATTTCTTTGCCCAATTCGATTTCCACATCACTTATATCCCAGGAAAGATGAATGTGTTGGCTGACTCCCTTTCACGGCGTTGTGACTACCTACCCGATTCCGAGTCTCCTCGTGAACACATGTTTCCCCGACCCAGAAGCATCGGAATGGTTTCGACGTTCCTCAGTCAGGTAAAAGATGAATCGGGAGGGCGCTTTGAAGTAGAGAGACATCCCAAAGGCTTGGCGTACGAAATTAGAGATGGTCTTTATCTGGTCAAGGGTAGACTCTACCTACCCACGCCTGCCTTTCGCAAGATGGCCTCGAACTGGTGTCACGACACAAAACTTGCTGGGCATCGGGGTGGTACAGGCACCCTGGAATTCCTTTGTCGTCACTTCTACTGGCCTAGAATGAGGGAGGACGTGGATTGTTATGTTCAATCCTGTATCATCTGCCTCCGAAGTAAATCCCCTCGTCAACGACCTATAGGATTACTCGAACCTTGTGCTGTGCCTGACGGCCCCTGGAGCTCAATCTCTACTGATTTCATTGTGGATCTCCCCATCTCACAGGGGTGTACATGTATAATGGTGGTGGTTGATTCATTTACAAAAATGGCTCACTTTTCCCCTTTGCCCGCAGTTCCCACTGCAGCCAACATGGCCGATGTATTTCTTCAAGACATCTTTAGACTGCACGGTATGCCCTCTAAGATCATCTCGGACAGGGGAAGTCAGTATACCTCTCATTTTTGGAAGGCTCTCTGTGAGCGGCTGGGGATTGAAAGAGCTCTCACGTCAGGGTTTCACCCCCAGTCTAATGGACAAACTGAACGGCTAAACGGAACTCTAGAACAATACTTAAGGTGTTTTACTAATTCCCAACAAGACAACTGGCACTCGTTATTGGCTCTGGCCGAATTCTCCTACAACAATTCCGTACACTCAGCTCTAGGGGTTAGTCCATTTTTCTGTAATTATGGCTACCATCCCCGGTCTATTCTTCCTGTCTCCTGTCTTTCTACTAATATACCATCTGTAGATTCCTCACTCACCCGCCTTAGAGAGATACACAAGAAGGCTAGGGAAAGCCTTCAGGTAGCGCAGGAACGCTATAGGTCCCAAGCCAACAGACATCGTCAACGCGTGCCAGGTTGGGAGGTTGGTTCCAGGGTAATGCTTTCTACGAGATACTTACCTCGTTGGGCCCATCCATCCAAACTATCCCCGAAGTTTTTAGGGCCTTATAAGATTGTACAAAGGATCAACCCTGTGGCCTTCCGTCTTAAACTTCCTGCCAGCCTGAACAGAGTTCATCCTGTCTTCCATGCGTCTCAGCTTAAGCCCTTTCATGTTGATACCTGGAGGCATCAAGCTGAGAGAGTTACTGTTCCTCAGGATTCCACTCCGGAAGAATACGAGGTAGCTCAAATATGTGACTCCAGGTATCGTAGAGGCAAACTAGAATACCTTGTACGATGGAAGGGCTTTCCCTCCTCTGAGAATTCCTGGGAACCCATCTCCCATATTTCTGCCCCTACACTGTTGCGCAAGTTCCACTTTTACCATCCGGGCAAACCAGGGGGAGGATCCCTTGGGAGGGGGCATACTGTCATGCCGCGCGGTACTTGGCGCCTGTGGAACCGCTGGCGGCGCGGACATTATCCTGCCGTGCACGCTGGTAGCCTGTCACGCCCACCTGCAGCTCCGCCCGTGCGTATGTGCGCTTACGCGGCCCGGAGTATAAATTCAGCTCCTTCCGGGTTGTGTACGCGTTGCAACGCTTCCGGTTTCCTCCGTTAGTGCTGTCTGCCTTTTCGCCTGCTTTTCCCTCGCTCTCACTCGCTGCTGTAATACCTGATCTCTATCGGGTCCTTGTCCTATTCCCCTTGTCTTGCCTACTGCCCCTTTTTCCTTCTTCTATTTTTTCCTTCCTCTCTCCTCGTCACCCTCCTTCTCCCGTCCCTTCTCCGCTTCCGTCCTTCCTCCTTATGTTTTCCCCTTCCTGTTTCTCTTCCTCCTGCCTGCCTCTTCGTGTACCAGACCTAGGCCTGTTTTCTTGGATAGCTGATTCTTCTGATTCGGATACCTTCCTCTGTGATCTCCCGTGTACCAGATCCCGGCCTATTCATTTGTGCTTCACCTTTGGACTTGGTTCTCCTTGTGAGATTCCGTACTACTTACTGTCTACCGTCCTCCGGAGCCTCATCCTTATTACCACGAAGTATCTGCTTCAGCCGACTGCATTCCAGCACATTCCAGCTCATTCCGAAGGAGAGTCACGCAGGTCGCTTAGGGGTTTTTTGTGCCTTTTGGCTTTTTCCCCTTTCCGGCGTTCCCGGGAGGAGGCACCGGAAACCCTTTTTGGGTAACACGGTGGCTTCCTTCCGTGGGCGCCCCTACCTACATAAAAAAAAGGAGCGACCAAGAAGTAAAGGGAAGAAGGGTACTGGAAGAAGAGACGAAGGTGAGGAGTTAGGGGAGGGTGGTGAATCGGATTATACGTTCTCTTACGAGGATATCACCAATCCTGGTGACAACTTGGCAGACACAATATAATAGTTGACAATTGACAGTGTTCACATTCATTGCAACATACATTGAGAATCATCGCTATTATCGGCATTCTGTACTGTGGGCATATGACAACTAGGTTGAATAGCATGCATGGTATAGTCAATTACTCAGGCCAGGGCGCTAGCCCACAATCATCACAATAAACGAACATTTTAGGTGGGTTGGAATTGTGATAAGTAGGCTCGGTATTTGCACCAAATATAGGCTTGGACGTATTAGGCAGCATAATTATATACAAATCCTCACAGTTCTCAGCCCAAGTTAAATCAGACATCCAGTGTTTGCCTATCGGCGGACACTTATCTTTCCACTTTTTCAGTAGACGTTTGGCAATGAGGCACCCAATATTAAGGAAGGACCTGACGCTCCACTTCGAGACATTCCTCTACAACCTGAACGTAGTACTCATGGGAGACATGGAAAATTGTGATTGATGATTGCTGATAAGGTATCTATTACATGCTTCTGAAACCCTTGCAGTTTATGACTATTCCACAACGTGTGCAATTGGTCAGCATCTTCACCCTTGCATCAAGGGGGCCTACCCTCCATCTCTGGAAAGTTTTGAGCCTGCTAGGGGTGTAATGTAATCTATTCAGTATCTTGTGCTGAATTCGTTTGAATCATGAGTTTAGCGCTATGGTTTTAGTAACATCTTCCACCACTGTTCATCGAAAACCTCGACCTCTAGTTCATCCACCCACTTCTGCGTAGCTGGAGACATCTGTCTAATTGTTTTGTCTACAATCACTCTGCGCAGTGTAGCTAGAATTCTACAGCACCCCAGGGGAATTAGAAATATATGTCCGAAATTAATTATCCAGGGGTTTAATAGGGCAGCCTCCCAACATTTGGATACTGCAGCCCAGAGCATATAGAATTGCAGGATTTCCGTTTTTGTGCCTGTGTGTCCCTGCTTCCAGGTCTGCATGGTGAGAAACCTCCCTCTGGAAATAAGTCCCCTAATGCAGGGTATTCCAGTTTTTCCCATGTAGCATGAAGCTAGCAATCCCAAGTAGGGTCCAGTCCATGAAATCTCCACCAGAGCTGCCATTTATAGTATGGGGGGACCACTCCCACTCTTCGAAATAATGTGTGCCTTGCGTAGAAGGTAGTGTCTACTGGATTAAATGGGCAGTCATCTGTATATGTAGTGTCAAGAATAAGGGTTCTGGTGTCGGTTTTATCAGCCATCAGGTGCTCCAATTAGACGTGGGGTGAGGACCCCTCACTGCTATACCAAAAGGATGCAAATTGCTCCTGGGCAGCAAGCCCCTAATAGTCAAAATGAGGGCCGCAAACCCTCCCCTATCATACGGTAATGCTAAATCCAAACACTTTTTTTCAAACTGCAACCACATGCCACAGGAACTGCAAAAGGGTCCTGTGAAGCTTAACAAAGCATTCTTTGCCAGGCCAGAAAGGTACATTGGTGAACAGGTAGAGTAATTTTGGCAAAAGGATTATTTTCACCAATGCTAGCCTACTGGCCAGTGAGAGTGGAATGTTCCTCCATCTTTTCAATTTATCAAGGCATATGTCCCATAAGACATATAATTTAAAGAAAGAAGAGATCCATTATCCCTAGATATCCAAACTCCCAAATACTTAAAACTCTCAGGGGCCAACTTCAATGGGTGTGCGCAACCTATGGCATAATCATGCTGTCAGTCAGGAGAAATATTTCAGACTTCATATATTTAATTGTGAAGCCTGAGTGTATGGTAAAGTCTTTATTTCTTGCATTATTGGGTCCAGGTTTATGTGTGGGTCTCTGATATATAATAGTACATCATCGATGCAGAGGGGGATAATATCAGGAGGAACGAATAATCATATCACTTCCTCTTGCAACGCTCCCTAATCATATCTGTCATAGGCTCAATGACCAAGGCTAACAGTAATGGTGACAAGGGGCAACCCTGAAGTGTTCACTGTTCCAGGCGTAAAGGTTCAAATAATTGTGAGTTGACTGGGACATGAGCAATGGGTCATGAATAAAGGAGTTTAATGAAACTTATCATATCTTTCCCAAAAGGCACAAATAGACTTCTTCACAATGTACCGTGCTTTCTCCAATTGCAAACCAAATGAAAAATAACGCAGCCACATCAGTGTCTATGTAATATGATAGAAAGTTATGCAGGAGATCGGAAACAGACGCATGACCTGGGCAAGTGCCTCCTTCGTCGCAAACAGCACTGAAACTCGTATAACATGCTGTACAATTTTCCCTCCACAATGAAGAACAATAATGTTGGCATGATAGCGCGTCCCCAAAGTGTCACACAGACAAACCAAAATCAGTCACTTCATTGTAGGTACTCCATAGCAGTACACATCCACATGATAGAATCCAAAATGAGCAGCCACTGCACAGTGTTTTCCACTCACTTTCAATCAATGTATTTAGAAATCCCCCGAAACCCGTACGCTGTGGCTCGTGAAGCACACAGCCATAAGCACGCCCTCTGCATTTCTGTCGACAAAAACACCGTGTACCACAGTCTCTCCATCGAAACCACACCCAGAAACCTTATTCACCAATCCTCTGGTCTCTACAGGCACATTTCTAAGGCTGTCATCTGCAAAAGGGGCGTATGTAACACATGAAATCCTGCAACTATCGCAATGTCTGCTGACTTTTTGTGCCATGCGTGTGCGGGAGTGGGGGAATACATTTGAACCAGGGTAGGGGACGTTAGTTGTGGCGGCTCTGAAAAGAGCCTTTTTTGTTCCATAGAAACACCTTTTTTTGTGGTTCTTAAACATATTTTTGTGTTTTGTACATCAGCTCACATTATTACAATAGGTTCTTAAGTGTAGCCTGTAGATTGTTAAACAAAATATCATTAAATATATCATTGCCACTGGTCAACAAAGACATGCCATTTGCTTTGAAAAGGTGTACATATCGAGAACCAATGTTCTCATTCTCACAGGAGAACATCCCAACAGCCCTCCAGATGTCACACATGCTTCTGTTGATGAGACCCGTCCGACCTCCGGCTGGTGACAGGAGTCATTGGAATAGTCCCATACTATTCTCGGTGGTCTACATGAGAAGAGCATCTTGGCAGTGGGAAAAATGTGTTTCACTGCTTTCATCAACTTATTCAGTTGACAGTACACACGGGAACAAGCCATGGAACCCAAATGGAACGCTCCATACTGCACAACCACACCATGTACAGTAGCTAAAGTGGCGACTTGTCGACATACTGCAAGCACAGCGCCAAAACCGCACACATCGCCACAGCACCACAACGTCTCCACTCCCTCCAAATCAAAATTGCCATGAAAGCCTTTTTCAATGGCATACTGGAATAGATCTTCCACAAAGGCATCACCGACTATCAAGACAGTGCATCTCTCCATCTCTGCCTGCCACCCCCACACTACACAGAGTAATGGAAAAAAATATTGCCAACCTTTCGTGTGATGCTCACCCTGAGCACCTGATTGGATAAGCCCCACTGTCCTCTTTCCATGGCCTCCATCTTCAAAAATCCCTGGATGTGGCTTTCATGCAGCGTGCGGGTGGGGGGGAATAACTTGCAACTAGGCCAGGGGGAGTTCTTTGTACGGGGTGGCTCTGAAAAGAGCCTTTTTTTTAGATGCTTGTAGAGAAACACCCTTTTTCATTTTTTATTTGATTTTGTGTTTTCTTGTTACAGTAAACTCTTCACCGCATTTTGTAGACGGGCAAACAAAACAGCATCACCAATGGGCGACAATGAAACGCCATTGGCTTGGAAAAACTCAGCATCTCCACAACTAATTAGGTCATTGTTGCAGAAGAACATCTCACCAGTGGACAAATAAATATACATACTTCTGTTGATGAGACACCTTCCTGTCTCTGGCTCGGAACAACATCCAGGAGCATTGTCCCATACTGTTTGTGGTGTTATGGTTGGGAAAAGCACCTTGGCAGTGGGAAAAATCCTTTTCACTAAATTTAGCAGCCTCTTCAGTCGACAGAACAAACCTAAACAAGACACGTAACCCATATGTATACCACCGTAGTGGATGACGATGACATCGACAGTAGCAAAAGTGGCCAGGTCTTTGCAAAGTACATGATTGTCGCAGAAACAGGGCACATACATAGTGTTCCACAATGTGTCCACTTCTTCCAAACCGAAATTGCCATCTAAGTCTCTTTTCAGGGCATACTTGTGTAGATCTATCACAAAGACATCACCCAAAGTCAAGACAATGTGTTTCACCATGTCAGCCAGCTTCACTACACAGAGTAATGTAGAACAGTATGACCGCCCCTTCCTGTGAACCGCACCCAAAGTACCTGATTGGATAATCCCCAATGTCCCATGTCCATTGGCCAGCATGGTGAGAAGCACAGTTTGTGGCACATGCCCTTCACAAAGTACTGCGAGGGACACACCCCAGTATAGCAGGAGCAGTCCTCCTTCCCTTTCCACTATTTTTGTCCATAACTACCTCATTGGGTATGGGTAAATAGGCACACATGATTCCACCAATGCCAACCAAGACGTTAGCATCTAACACTGTCAGTTCTGCACAACATATCATAGGTACCATTACAAAATCAGCCTGCAAGTGTCCTGTCACTCCAAAGCACATGCAGTAGAAAGTTCAGTAAAAGATTGCAAGATTTGTGCATCCACATGCCTCCACATGGACACCCATCACCATAAAATGGAGGTATGAAAACCTTTTCTGCAGTATGTTTACCACTGTGTTATAAGTGCCTCTGCACACAGTATCTGCCACTGAGCATCCATTACGTTCTTTAAAGGCATACTGACTTTTTTCCCATCCCCGACCATCAAGTGGCAATTCAGTGGTATGTGCTTGCAACTTTTTCATTTACCCATATCATACATTGTAATATCGAAACAGGAGCTCTCTAATTTCCTTCCGGCAATGCTACGAAATGTTTTCCCCACTAACCCATCTCCTACATAAATCGTAAAGATAAGCCACCAAAAGGAGCACTTCATGTATCTTACCAACCTAAAGCAAGTTTCCAAAAGGTCACTGTCTGCACAGCTGTGCTTCTGGCTATGCTGCACTATTGCAACAGGCTTTTTTAAAATCTGCCCGCTTCTACTCTCTGCAACGCATCCAGAAGGGGACTGCCCGACTTGGGATAGTATCTCCTCTGCATTGAAATGTCTGCAATAGCTCCCAGTGGCTGCGAGGAATGAGGTAAAAACCCTCTGCATTATGCACAAGGCCTTCTGGGCCCTGGGACCTCAATACCTTCAACTCTCAATTGCTATATATTTACATGCTCAAGCATCTCCCTCAGGGTCAATCGCTTCTGCAAGCAACCAGTTGGTGGTAGATTTTTTTTCTTCGAGCTGGGCCTCCCTCTGCAACAGCCTCTCTGCCTCCCTGAAACTTGAGGAGAACCATTGCCGGTTCCAGAAGCACCTCAAAGCCTTTCTCTTCACGTTTGCCTCTTCTCCTCCTCTCCCCTGCCGAATGCCTACGTAAACTGATTCTGTACTGGGTACCTGGCGCCTCTGTGAAGTCGGGCCCTTACCACCTCCCCCACCAGTCGAACCCCTGCACTGCCTTTCTAGAAAACCCTGCACCTGGGGACTGCTTTCTGCATCCCTAACAGCTCCTGCACCACCTGATGTGTGCACTCATCCTTGCACTTGGCACAATCGGCCCATATTTTTACTTATTGTCATTTCTTCTTCTACCCATGTACTGCACCTTCCCCTCGCCCCACCCATGCACTTGAGCGATGTAAGTCACACCTGGCCTAGTAGGCTTGTTGTCTCTGTCTCCCCTCTGTTCCCCCATACCTTGTCTCAGTGTGCTTTGCTAAACGTCTGTGTAGGTGCATTATGCATTCCATAGCATACAATTGCACATCATATGATATCATACACAGAATGCATTCATAACAGCAGGCTGCCAGTCACTTACCTTGTACACTGCACAGGTTTATTTTTTCCACAGTACCCCACTTACTGCACACTTTTCAAATATGATAGCTCTCAAACAGCACTGCATTCATGTTACGAACTTCAAACAAGTACATACAGTTCATGCATACACATTACCTTGCCCACTTCCACCATAGCCTTCTGCACTTCTTTGTACAAGAGGCTTTCGACTACACTTTTTGCATACACTCCACAACCACAAACCTAATTAAAGGAGTGTCTTTTGCTCCACAGTCCCATTTCCATGGCTCCCATCCTGAAAATGGCAGGGTGCGCCACGTGTAATCCTGAAAGTACAGCGTTTTTACATGCTTCCATCCAAACCACCTTTTTTGATTTTTCTCTTTGTATGACTTTCTGTTTGCTTCTCCTCGTTCATTTGTTACCAAATTAAGGGCAACTCTTCGTGCACAGTGTACAAGAAAATGGTATGGCCAATGCCGGTCAAGGAAATGCCATTTGCATCAAAGCAGTGTACGTTTTAGAAATTCATGCTCTCATAGTGGGTGGACAACATGCCATCAGTGCACATAAATGCAGACATGCCTCTGTTCATAAGACACCTTCCGAGCTGTGTCTGGGGACAAATTACACCAGCATGGTCCCATACACCTTTTGGGGAAATGGGTGAGAAAACGACCCTAGCAGTGGGAATAATCTTCATCACTGCAGTCATCAACTTCTTCAGGTGATGGGGCAAACGTCCATACAACATGTAACCCACATGTAGACCCCCATAATGCACCACGACAACTTCACCAGTAATGATGGAGACCACACATCTGCAAAGGTGAAACTTCCCACCAAAACTGCACGCATCGAGACTGACCCACAAAGCGTCCACTCTTTCCATCACGAAATGAGCAGCAACGCCTCTTTGCACGGCATACCTGTACAGATCTTGTACACATGTCTCACCCACGGTCAGCAGTGTGTTTCTCCATGTCCACCACCCTCATTACACAGAGAGTATTGGGAGAAAGTAGTACCGCCGCTGCCCGTGAACCACACCTTTCACACATGATTAATAATTCCCACAGTTCCAGACAAATGTCCACCATGCTGAGAATGGCAGGATGTGGCTCATGCGCTTTCCCAGCTACAGCGAGGGATGCACCACAGTAAAGCAGAGGCAGTCCTCCTCCCCTCCCCACTGTTCTTCTTCCAGGACTCCTCCATTGAGGATTGTGAAATATGCATGCATGCATGCACCAATCACAGCCAAGAAGCCTGCATTCAACACTATCATTTCTGTACAGCACTCCATACTTACTGTTCAACACTCTGAGTACATGTTGTGTGTGCTTCCAAATCACCTTCCGTACAAAGGTGTGGGAAACAAACCATGATGTAAGCATTCAAAATCGTCCAGAGCGGCATCCATCATGCCTTTGACCATGCACAGAAGAGTCTACTGCTTGCTGACATCCATCACAACATAATGGAGTCATGCATGAGAACATGTGGCCATAAATCACAATCCACAAACGTAACATAGCCAACAGCACTTCTACCCAAACCCAGCACCATAACACAGCGATGCATGGAAACATGTCACAGTTAGCAGATTCAACAAACATACCGCTGCCTCTACCACCCCTACCCACTTCCATGCACAAAGTATTATGTCACTGGCAACCAAACCGCACAATCCTCACAACATTGGGCCTACTCCCAGGAAGCTACACAAACCGGAATGTCCAAGCACATCAAACATTCACTTCAACCATACCCTCTTGTATGCTGACAGTGTTCCAACACTGCATCCAGTAGGTACACTTCAAGGCTTTTCACTGCACAATCTCCAGCCATACACCGAGAACCGTAGCATGTCAGCGCACTTCTGGTGCTCTATGAAGAGTAAAATGTGATCCACAATCATTCTGTAAAGGTGACCACCCGCTGAGAGATGCAGTCAAAACTGCATTGCTGCAGTGGGTGTGGTGAAGGCCTTGGCTTTCAGGCGCATGGCCTATGGCCTTTGGCCATGCACCCAATAGCCTAGGCCTTGGCCACACCCACCACAATGCAATGCAGCCATGCATAGCAACATGTCATCAAGTACCACAATCCACACACACATACCACAGCCACCGGCACTCCTAGCCAAGCTCTGCGCCATCATACAGCTATGCATAGAAAGATTCACCTTGTACCAGAATCTACAAACTCAACACAGCCTCCGGCACCCCTACCCACTTTCATTCACATACGATGGTGTTACTGCCAACCCAACCAACAGAATTTGCATTTCAGCTGACTTCTGCTGGTCTATCAAATGTACAATGTGCTCCACAACCATTTTCTAAAGGTGAGGAGTCTGTGACAGATGCAGTGTAAACTGCATTGCTGCGGTGGGTTTGTGCGAGGCATAGACTATTGGGTGCATTTCCTACAGGCTTTGGCCATGCACCCAATAGTCTAGACCTTGCCCACACCCACTGCAACATAATGCAGTTATGTATACCATCATGTGCTCACATACCACACTGCACACATGTAACACAGCCACCGCCACTATTACCAAACCTCCACACTGTAATACAGCTATTCATGGAAAGATAACAGAGGCTCCAGCAACCATACCCACTTCATTCACATAGTACGTCTCCCAGCTCTCTATCCAGTATAGAAAAGCAATACGTCATACTGAAGTACAGAAGTCACCACTCCGCGCAATAGACACTACGCAATATGATGCAATATGTAGTATAGTCCGTCTCCACTTCTATGCACACACTAATGAAGAATTGCGTCCACTTCACACACTGCAGTAACCATGCACATAGAAGGTGCACTTCATCCCTACCCTCTTCAATACTGTCAGTAGTGCAACACTGCACTGAGTGGACTCACTGCACAACTGTCCACTCCAGTAGCTGCAGCCATGGATTATACACTGAAGGATGTGCTAAGAAGCACCACACCCATGCAATCAACCATCTATGCAATGCTGACGTACCACAAACGGAAGGGAACAATGTGAAACCTAATTCCAACAACGGCACATAGTTGTCGCAGTAAGGCCTCCATCCATGCAACACACCGGAGTGCACACTTATAATGTGCATGTCATGTGCAATGCACTCCCTCTTCTGCAATTGAGCTCCCACCAGTCACCACAGAAATAGGTCTCTGCAAAAGCTATCGTGCCGTAACTGTCAGAATCGAAGTATTATTATACCTCCTATTGCATTGTTTGAATGTGTGTGTTGGCCTAAGCCAAGTTTTCTAAAAACATCTTGTAAATAGATTCCGCGGCAAGGTCTTGACCTTAATGTACTGTGTAAATTGCCATCTTGGATTTAGCCGCCATTTTAGGTTCTCTTGTAATGTGGAAGTCACCCTGAGCATCAAAATGGAGGCCGAATGACATTTCGAGTGGGATTCTGGCCGTTGTGACCTCCGCACACGTGAATAAATAATATGCCTGCAGGCCACTTGTTGGGGTCGCGAACTGAGTCCTTGTCCTATCTCTGACCTATGTGTAAATGAACAACTGTATCAGCGAAACTGATCGAAATGCATACATTAGGGGATTGACCTGGCGAGGAACCCTAGGCCTGGTCCTAAGAATGGTTAACCCGCGAGGGGGTTGGCCAGAGCTAGATAAAAAGTATAAAAGCACGAGTATCCCAATGTACGGTCTCTCACACTAACACAGTGAACTCTCGTTGAAGTTTGTTCTGTTACTCTGAGAGCCGAATAGCTATCCGTTTGTCAATTGACTTTTTTTGGTAATTGTTGTAGCTTTTGAATAAAGCACTTTGTATGTCCTTTGTAACCTGTGTTGGTGTGTTTCCTTTGGGCTTCCCGGCCTCATATCAATTTCTTTGTTTTCACAGTTGGCGCCCGAATAGGGACCATCAAGATTGATGCCGGATCATTGAAGGTTGGCGCAGATTATCGAACCGGGATCGGACGGTGTGATTCTGCGCGTCCGACATATCGAGACGCGATACCTCGGCAGCGCTGCACGATCCGATCCTTGGACGATAGTCGTGTGGTCTGACACGGCATCTTGACGAGGGTCCAATTTTTGAGGCGGGCAGATTTGCCGAAACCACCAAACACAAGGTAAAATTCGTTAGGTAAGTTCTTTGATAAACCGTACGTTCCTCCTTAGGTTTGGTCAGGTGCAGTCGTGACCCGGCTCTTAATTTAACCCTGACAATTTGAATTTGGCGTATTGTATCTGCAGACACAATTATTGACCAGGTAACACCAATTTTTTGTGAAATGCCTGGGAAATTGTCTAGCTGCTTTAGGGCTCTGTTCCGCAGCGATCGACAATCCTTGGAATTTAGCCGCCCGGCACCACAGGAGGAGTCGCCGGCATGTACTATGTACTGTAAGTATGGCATTGGAAGTATAGTATTTAATGATATTTGGCACAGACAGACCAGACATGCCTCCGAATTTCAGTGGCCAATCAACGGTAGTTTTGAGATCCCCCGTATTGAATACTTAGAATCGATCTGGTTAAAGAAAAAGGCTAGACCTGCAGCCTTTGATGTATTACAGAATTGGAAAACAGAAGCATTACAGCAGCTTAAAAGTAGGGATAAACATGCACTTCGTCATAAAACAAACGCTGAAAAAGCATTATTATATGATAAAGAAAAGCGTTCAGAATCAGTTAAAAATATGGATAGAGCTTTTTCACTCGGGATCCAGAAAATTTACCCCTCTAAAGATTTCCATGTTTCTGAGGAATTTATCGAGAAGTTATTAAACAAACGTAGGCCTGATGCCTCAGCGCCACCTCCGTATGTTCCTATTTTGGGCGCTCTGCCCATTCCTGCTGTCGCTCCTGTTGTTATTCCTGTTCCCCCTGTACTTATTGTTCCTATTCCTCTAGTTGTTGTTCCTCCACCTATCGCACCACCCTTCCTTTTACACCGATAGTTGCAAGTTATTAAATTTTCCTATACCTCCGCTCCCGAGTGGCCCCGTATTGATCGAAGTCGATCCAGGTGCAGGATCAAAGATTGTGACTCGTAGTACTGTTTCTGCAGATAAGAAACAGGAATTGTTTTCATGGGCTAAGCATTGCATGGAGAAAGGTGATCAAGTTAATGTTTTTTCCACATTATCTAATTTGAATAGTTTTCCTGAGAAAAATGTTTTTATCAAAGGTTTGGGGACTCATTTGTGTGTGATGTGGGGTAGATTACAAAATTCAGATCTTCCACAAGGAATGAGAGATCTGAATGCTTTGGCACTTTCGAGGGACACAGAGCAGAAAGTAAATGGGCATGTTGAAAAATTGTTTGAGTTTAGGAAAGACTTTGAAAAATCACGAGATGAGGACGACGAAGACGATAGAATATATGTACTGACACGGTTCCTTCCGTGCCGTAGATCGGCACTTGAGGAAGTACGAATTTGTACTAAAGATGCGGTTCGATGGATCTCGGATTCATCGATTCCGCCAGATGAAGTATATGACACGTATAGTCAGTATACAGTAGAAATGCAAAGAAAAGTAATTCAGGTGATGGTACAGCACCTGCAAGAGGAATGTGTAAGAAAGAGGGTTAGTTGCCCCATAGAATTATTGGGGATTTGTAAAAGGGCTTTCTCGCCTGATACTTCTACAGCTGCCTTAGCGCTCGACCTGGCCCTGTTGCTTAGTAAGCGGCCGGAGGTACCTATATCTCAGTTGCCTATGAGAGAGGTTCCTCCGACCTTTGTCCCAAAAGTTGAGATCCCCGCCAACGCGGGGACTGGTGCCCCCGCTGTGGATATCCCTGCACATTATGTATCGCAATTTGCTCACGTCCCGTTTTCACGACAGGAAGTGAACACAATTAGACAATCAGTTCCCGATATCAGGAAAAACCCAACAGGGTTTTACAAAGAAATAGAGTCCGTTTTGCAGTCCTCTGTGTTCACCTTGAGTGACATTGACTTGCTATTCCCTGTACCCCTACCCGTAGATGTATGGAAACAGGTTCGGACAATAGACGATGTGCCGGGGTTGGGAGATACGTGGGCTAATATGATCAGGATTGATGGGGAAAGACCAGCTGGTGAGAAACCACCACAGGTAATACTTACTTTGCCTGATAGAATTGTCGCTAAACTAAAAACTATAATTCCAGAGAAAAGAATTATTTGGGACAAGCTTACGGCCTGTGTCCAAGGGAAAACTGAAGGCGCCACCGAATTTTTTAATAGATTCGAGCAGGTATTTTCTGACTTCAATGGACAGGATTTAGGTACAGAGTCGGGGAAAAGGTTGTTCGTGGACAAATTTGTACGTGGATTGTTACCTGACATCCAGTCACAGATTATGTCCTCTGAGAGCACTTGGCAGGCAAAATCTCAATCTGAGGTTTTGCACATGGCTCAGTATTATGAGAACCGTGTTAATAATGAGAAGGAAAACATTGAAAAGAGAAAGGGAAATTTGAAAACCAAAGTATTATTACAGCAAATTGTTAGAAACCCCAGAGGAGGCACGACACAGACTAGAGGTCAGTGTGTCCCAACAGGAAATGCTCCTTTGGGTCCTGTGAATATTAATTAATGTGCTTATTGCCGCCAGGAAGGTCATTGGCGAGCACAGTGCCCTGTCCTTCGCCAGAGGTCAAACAGTGCGTTTGGGGGTATGGGTAGACGACCTAGGGGCCGCCCTAGAGCAGGGGGCCCTGAAAGAGGTCAGCTTCTACAAGATCCTCAGCAACCTTTTTCACGGGAAAATCAGGCCTCGAGTGTAGACTCGAGGAACATATTTGATCACCCTTCTGCTGCCTACCTTTCTGAAGAGCTTCCTTTCGACGAGGCTCTATTTCATTAGGATTGCCCGAAGCAGGGTTTGGAACCTTCACCTATTCCCGTTAATCAGAAAGGCCCCTACGTTGAATTATTAGTAGGGAATAGGAAACACCAGTTTTTGATTGACACTGGAGCACAGAAGTGCTCCATTGATCATTCTCAGGTTCCGAACATCCCACTGTCAGGGCAAACAAATGTTTCCGTGGGGTTTTCTGGTATACCAACTGTCTGCCCGGTTTCTGTACCGGTATCCATTTCTTTGGGTCCCTTTACGGACCATTGTCCTTTTCTTCTCACTTCAAACTGTGGAGAGAATTTGCTGGGGTTGAGTTTGTTAAAGAAATTGAACGCAGTAATTCATTGTTCTTCGGATGGAGTACGGCTGACTGTTTCACCACAGCAACTTCCTAATTCTCAGTTTTTGATTCGACCCTTACCTCCAGAGTTTAGCATTGTTCTGGAATGTTTGTGGGCGGTGGATGACAATGATGTCGGGGTGTTACAGATTGAGCCCGTTAAAATAGTTCTGAAACATGGAGCGAAACTGCCACGCATTCCGCAGTATAAAATATCAGTTGAGGGCGAACGTGCTTTGAAATGCATTGTCTCCGATTTTGTGCATCGTGGAGTGATCGAGGAGATTACAGGTAGTTTGTGTAATAGTCCGATCTTGCCTGTATATAAGAAAGGCGACAATGCAATTCCATACCGGTTCATAATTGATCTTCGTGCTATTAACAGAGTGGTCGCCCCACAATTTCCAATTGTGCCTGATGTGACGACGATATTGACAATGATCCCTGCTACGGCTACGCACTTCAGCGTTGTGGATTTAAAAAACGCTTTCTTTAGTATTCCAATACATAAAGAAAGTAGATATCTGTTTGAATTCACCTTGGGGGGACGCTCGTTTACATTTACAAGGGCACCTCAAGGGTATACTGAAAGTCCCAGCATTTATAGTAGAGCTTTGAAAGAGCAGCTCGACACCCTTGAATTGCCACCTACTTGTACGCTGCTTCAATATGTTGACGATTTGCTTTTGGCTGCAGACTCTGAGAGTGCTTGTAAAGAAGGCACTGTACTGTTGCTTGTTCATCTAGCTAAAAATGGTCACAAAGCTTTGCTTAAAAAATTTCAATATTGTTGTCAGGAGGTTGCCTACTTAGGCTACCTCCTGTCAAAAGGAGGGGAGAAGATTGACACCTGAAAGAATAAAACACATTTCTGGCATGTCTGTTCCAAATACACAGAAGGAAGTCAGAGCCCTGATAGGTATGGCTTCTTACTGTAGGTTGTGGATCCCAAAGTTCTCACTAGTGATAAAACCGATGTTGGCTCTGACGAAGAAGGGCATTTCTCTGCCACTGCCATGGGAATCGGAACATCAACGATCATTTGAGCTTCTCAAAACCGCGCTATGTTCGGCACCGGTTCTGGGTACGCCAAATTATGACAAGGCCTTTGTGTTGTTTGTACATGAATGTGATGGATGTGCTTTGGCTGTGTTAACACAGGAACACAGAGGGAAGAATAGGCCGTGCGGCTACTACTCCTCCGCCCTTGATCCTGTCGCATGCGCTTTGCCAAGATGTTTGCGCGCTGTCGCTGCTGCTACCGCGTCTGTAAAACAGAGTGAGGGGATGGTCGTAGGCCATGATTTGATTTTGATGGTACCTCACTCTGTTGATATTCTATTAAACAAAACCCAAACGCAACACCTCACCTCTGCACGGTTAACAAGGTATGAACTAATTCTGTTTGCCCCTCACATCCAAATTAAGAGGTGTTGTGTTCTTAATCCGGCTGAACTTTTACCTTTCCCGCAAAACACTGTTTGCGGTGACGAAGAATTACATGACTGCCTGTATACCACTGAACAAGAAACGAAAGGCAGGATAGATCTCATAGATACTCCTTTGGATAATGCATAAGGGGAGCTGTTTTGTGATGGCTCCTGCTTCAAACTTTCGGATGGTACATCTACAGCTGCTTATGCAGTTACTACATTGAGCAAAGTTGTCGAAACTAAGAGAATTTTGCATAACTCCACGCAGGCCGCAGAGATTATAGCGTTGACCCGAGCTTCTGAACTTTCCCAAGGGCGTAGAGTAAATATATATACTGATAGTCAGTACGCATTTGGGGTGGCTCACAACTTTGGGAGGCCCTGGTCGGAAACAGGGTTCTGACATCACATGGGACCAAGATCCAGCATGGCCCCTTGATAGTGCAATTACTTTCGGCACTCTCACTCCCTAAACAGTTAGCGTTCATGAAATGTGCAGCACATCGCAAAGTCATAGATGATGTGGGCAAAGGGAACGCTTTTGCAGATTTGATAGCCAGACAAACGGCCACAGACCTTAGCACGGACATGTATGCCTCGAGGGAAATGAGAGATGCTTGCATAATGGATGAAGGTATTGGGTCTGTGCGAGATATTCAAACTGATGCCACCATAGAAGAATCTAAAAGGTGGGCTGAAGGAATGGGGAAACTGGATGATGAAGGGTGTTGGGTGAATACATCCGAAGGGAAATGGTTGCTTCCTGATTCTTATGTATTGTCAATGCTTACGATGGCACACGGTCCTACGCATGTGTGTGTCCAGCAGATCGCGAAAATGTTAGAACAAGTTTGGGTAAATGACAAGATTCTGGAAACTGCAAAGAGGCACGTCCAGAACTGTATGATCTGCCTGCAGCACAATGTGGGTAAGGGGACAGTGACTCCAAGGGGAAGCTTTGGGCCCCCTACTGTTCCCTTCGAGGTCATTCATTTTGATTTTATTGAGATGGAACGATGTAATAATTTAAAATATGTTCTTGTAATTATTCGTGCTTTCAGTAAATGGGTCGAGGCTTTCCCCGTCAAAGATGCTACCGCCATGACCACTGCAAAGATTATGGTAAAAGAATTCTTTCCTCGATTTGGGCTCCCGAGGATAATCTGGTCGGATAATGGTCCCCACTTTATTGCAGCAGTAATTTTGCAGATATGCACAGCCCTATGTATTGAGAAATGATTTCACTCAGCTAGACATCCTCAAAGCGCTGGGTTGGTGGAAAGACACAACGGTATTTTAAAGAATAAACTTGCAAAAACATGTGCTGATACCAAACTAAAATGGCCAGATGCCTTACCTATCGTGTTATTAGCTATGCGTACCACACCTCAGACTAAAACTGGGCTTTCTCCATTTGAGGTAGTAATGGGGAGACCTGCTAACATTTGGGCTCTCCCAAAACCTAAAGCCCTGAGAGAGGTGGAAAATGTATTGCTTGTAGACTACTGTAACCAGTTAACTAAAAACCTGTATTTCATTTATCACCAGGTATACTCAGCTTTACCTGTACGGTTCACGGGCCAAGGACACGATATACAGCCTGGAAGTTGGGTCCTAGTGAAGGCCTATGAGAGGTCTTCCTGTCTCGCGCCTCGCTGGCGGGGACCCTACCAGGTGTTACTAGTCACCAGGACAGCAGTGCAGGTGGCTGGAAAGAAGAACTGGATTCACACGACGCACGTCAAGAAACTTCCTCACCCGACGCCACACGTTACAGAAGAAGCAGAACCCCTCGCTGATGCTACAGTCTCTGATCTTGGAGTAGCAAACAGCGCTGTGAGTGCGTCGGAGGAGTTCTCTGAGCCCGAGGAGCTTGGGGAACAGTCCATTTCGTCTCCGCACTCTTTTGAAAAATCACTTCCGGAAAACACTGTTTCGAGCTCTGCGACTTCCGTCGCCTCCGACACGTCGCTTCCCTCAGGAAGTGACGACACTTTACTTCCGGACCATACAATTTTCGACCAAGGAAATAGAACTACAGCACGAATTTCGTGCATCTGGAAAAAGGAAGTGATTGGAAATTGTCTTGTTATGAGAAAGTTTTGTTGAACAAAAGGGATTCTGCTGGCTAGGGTTGGGAAGGACTAAGAAATCGCGCGACCGTAGCGTCGCCAGCAACGAACATTGGGGTCGTCAATTGAGGAACTATGATGCCTGCCACCTCCGCTGCTGCTCCCCGTATTGGACTTGTAAATAAGGGGGTGACCAAATCGAACAATGAACAATGTGCCTGGGCCCCGAAAACGTACTGCTGTGTGTTGATAATTGTTATTTTTGCAACTGCTGCTGTAGGACTTTGGTATTTCGAAGAAATCTATCCTTTGAAACCTTTATTACCGACCGAGATTGTACCAACTGTTTTGACTCCCTCTGTACACCTTCACACTCTGTCCCCTAGAGACTCCCAACATAGACAAAAGTATCATAATAACACTCTGATGATATTAATGAATGCTACTCATGCCATTTTTAATAAGAGTAATTGTTGGATTTGTACTAATTTACCGCAACATGGGAACAAGGGATGGGATGGTATATACATCCTCTACCTTTAACGACTGCTTGTTATGCCTCTTTTAGAGCACTATTCTTTGGCCGATGGAATGATAGCATCTCAGGGAACTTTGATGGAACTAATTTGAATGATTTCGAGAAACGTGAATTGACTCCCCTGGGATGCTCGCTTTTCGCAAATAGAAGTAAACCTAACGTCGCTTCTATTAGGCCGTCTGATAAACTATCTCTTCCTTTTCAAACTCTGATTTCCTTTAAGATGGCTCCGATAGGCAATAAGGACGCTGTACCTCCTTCTTATTCTATAAATCATAGTCCTGACTCGGTTCCCTTCTGTGTACAAAGAAATGGCACTAAGCCAATGGGAGATTTTGAAGGTTGTAAAAACATTGTAAATTTGACTGGGGAAAACAGGCCTCTGTATGTAGGGGGACCTGTTTATTTTGTTTGTGGCAGTTTAGCATTTCCCTGGTTGCCCAAGGATTGGCAGGGAACCTGTTATTTAGGAATATTGTTACCCGGGGTATTTGTAGCTAGCACATTGGAGGTTTCTAAGGCTCGCCTACGGCGAGACCAGAACGGAGAAACCCCTGGACAAGTATTGGGAGACATAGCGAAATCAGTTGTGCCCTTTTGGGGACAAATAAACTCAGAGAACATTAGGGGATTAGCAAGGGTACTGGAGAGAACGATCAACCGGACCACGGAAATACTCTACAATATGACCTTAGAGCAAAAAGCAATAAGATTGGTAGCACTCCAAAATCGGATGGCATTAGATGTCATTTTGGCAGAACGGGGTGGAGTATGTAAATTAGTGGGGTCCGCTTGCTGTGTTTTCATACCAGACTCCTCGCCAACAATTTTTAAAGCAATACAGAACTTGCATACTCTTAGTTCTGAAGTAAATATCCCTGTAGGAGACTGGAACCTTAGCACTTGGTTCTGGGATTCTTTACAATCTTGGGGTTGGAAGGTGCTTTCCGTTATTCTGGTTATTTTGGGGATCCTGTTATTCCTTTGTTGCTGTTTTCAATGCCTCCCAAGTATACGTGGAATGTTAGGGGGATGTTGTGCCCAAGTAGTGAGCGCAATTGGGCATAAAATATATGCCCCAGATACAGCATCTAAAGAATTCATGTTACAAGAGGTTTTTTTGAACGACCTTATGGCTATAGACATTACGGACAATGATGCAGAATCTATGGATGATAACACATGGGGTTATTTTCAAAAGTATTAGGAATGATGTTTAGCACTTGGCATAGGCCAAAAGGAGGGTCTGTCGGAATCGAAGTATTATTATACCTCCTATTGCATTGTTTGAATGTGTGTTCGCCTACGCCAAGTTGTCTAAAAACATCGTGTAAATAGATTCTGCGGCAAGGTCTTGACCTTAAGGTACTGTGTAAATCGCCATCTTGGATTTAGCCGCCATTTTAGGTTCTCTTGTAATGTGGAAGTCACCCTGAACATCAAAATGGAGGCCCAATGACATTTCGAGTGGGATTCTGGCCGTTGTGACCTCCGCACACGTGAATAAATAAAATGCCTGCAGGCCACTTGTTGGGGTCGCGAACTGAGACCTTGTCCTATCCCTGATCTATGTGTAAATGAACAACTATCAGCGAAACTGATCGAAATGCATACATTAGGGGATTGACCTGGCGAGGAACCCTAGGCCTGGTCCTAATAATGGTTAACCCGAGAGGGGGTTGGCCAGAGCTAGATAAAAAGTATAAAAGGACGAGTATCCCAATGTACGGTCTCTCACACTAACGCAGTGAACTCTCGTTGAAGTTCGTTCTGTTACTCTGAGAGCCGAATAGCTATCCGTTTGTAAATTGACTTTTTTTGGTAATTGTTGTAGCTTTTGAATAAAGCACTTTGTATGTCCTTTGTAATCTGTGTTGGTGTGTTTCCTTTGGGCTTCCCGGCCTCATATCAATTTCTTTGTTTTCACATAACGAAGCCTGCCTACATGCAGCTCACATGGGAGGAGGCTGTGCAAAGACCCATGAATTGGGGCTGTACGCAAGGACACTGCAGGCACATCAACGTCTTCGTCCACCTATTGACATATCTCAGATGATTCACTTCTCACTACCCCACCCTTTCCATCCCTTCTTCCCACCACCACATGGCGTAATATATGTTATGCAATGCACTCCCCGTCTGCTATTCAGGTACCAATATTCAGCACGGTAAGAGGTTGAGCTATCGTGCCGTAACAAAGTCTGCCTGTATTCACCACACATAGTTGGGGCCTATGCAGGGACCAGCGAATTGGTGCAGTATGCATGGATACTGCAGGCACACCACCGTCTTCGCCCACCTAATAATCACATATCTCTGATGAACCACTTCTCTCTCTCCCCCACCCTTTCCATCCACTCTTCCCACCACCACATGCTGTACACTATGTTTGTCAGTCCCTTTCAGCGGCGCGCTATCCTCTGATACACCATGGCAGCCTTTCCCAAACACTTTGACGCACAGCACGCTTCTCTCCAGTCAACCACCGGCCGCGTCCAAAGTTTGTCGACAGCATAGTGTACTGCAAGCCAATGAGCCTTCTGTCCGCGGAGCGAACAGGGAAATGGGTCCGCGGAGCAGAGCCAGATACCACTAATTTTTTGAGATGTACATTTCAGTTCTTTGCAACAAAAGTACTGGTTGGATTTCCACCAAACACACAAAAGCACACTTTCTGACCCAAGCCCCCTCTTCCTGCCGCAAATTTGGTGCAAATCCGTCCAGCGGTTCAACCTGTAGTCGTGCGCAAAGTTTTTGCCCATTCAGTCTATGGGGGAACAAATATTTTTTGAGACTCCCTATAACTCCCCCCCCCCTGCACGAGACCTCACCAAACTTGCCAAAAAAATTCAGAGCGGGCCATATACTTTTTATTCAAAGTTTGCAGGGGGAGAGAAGTTATAAGCCGCCAAAAAAGTGGTCTTCCTATGAGTTTAGCAACTTAACCATAACTACACGCCTGCTACCGCTGGCCGTGTAATTATATATATATTAAGTTGATAATCCCATAGGAAGAGCACTTTTTGGGCAGCTTATAACTACGCTCCCCCTGGACGAATCCTCACCAAACTTTGCAACAAAAAAAAAGTATAAGAGCCACTCTGAATTTTTCTGCAAAGTTTGGTGAGGTTTGGTGCAGGGGGGGGCAAAGTTATAAGTGGGGTCCCAAAATGTCTTCTTTCCCATAGAGTGAATGGGGAAAAAACTTTGCTCACACCTACAGCTCAAACCGCTAGAGGGATTTGCACCAAATTTGCAGCAGGAGCAGCGGCTTGGCCCCGAAAGCGTGCTTTTGTAAATTTGGTGGAAATCCATCCAGTAGTTTTTAGTGCTATCTATGTCACTCCACGGACAGGGCACTGATTGGCTAATCGGCTTGCATCATGTCCACAGACATGTTACGTGTTCGCTGATTGGCTAGGGTGAAGCGTGAGGTGCATCACATTGTTTTGATGTGTCCGCCATCTTGGATCCGCAGACATCCACGGACAGCGTGGCGACAAACAGGGGAAAAATACAATTTCGGGGAGTGTGTTGGGGTGTAAGAGTGCTTGGGGAGGGTGGGGGAGTAAGAAATGGGTCAAATGCTGTATTTGTTGAGGTGACAGGTGCCCCTGATGTGTTCGTCATGTCCGCAGACTTCACGGCTGTCCGAGGACATAAATAATGCACTACTGACTATTTTACTTTAGTATGATATTGGTTTTGGGTTGTTAGTAGAGCATTGATTGTAATTAATATCCCGTATAAGTAGCCCATATACCACAGTTAAAATGTTTGATTTTATGGTTGTGTTATGCTGCGGTGGTTGTGGCCAGGGCCTAGAATCTTGGGTGCATGGCCGAAGGCCGTAACCCATAGAATCAAACATCCATCAAATATCCACAAATCAAAAGTTTGTGTACTGTTTGATTTATAGAGTTTGTATGTGAAGTAAGTCATGCAATTAAGATTGCAGAGTTTGGTAACAAGCACTGCAGTATAACATATCCATGGAAATACAAATTTTGGATTGTGGTGTATGGTTAGATGTTTGCTTGAATGGTTGTGTTATGCAGCAGTATTTGTGAGCTGAATTATTATATACGTTCTGTTTGACTTTTTGTGATTGGATATATTTTTTTCATGACTTGGGTAAATTCTATTTCTGTGATAAAAGAAAGGATCACATGTTAGTGTAGGTAGTTCATAATGAGTTATTGCATTGCATAATGGACATTTCTGCATTATTTTGACCCTCATATTTAGTACTTTAGAAGTACTATATTTCAAACCAGTGAACTGTGCAATTTGCTCAGTTTCTGTGTTTGTTTATTAAATCATTGGGTCTGTGGGAAAAAAAATCCATGCTGGATTACAAAGCTTTTTTTGTTATGGTACAGTATATTTCTTTCTTTGTTTTCAGTGCTTATTTGTTGTTTCCGGCTAATCTTCTATCTGTTGGCTTGTTGCAAATTTTTATGGCAGTTTGATACTTGTTGGTGTATTCTAATGGTTTACTTATAATGGTATTCTAATATTCTATCTGTTGGCTTATTGCAGATTTTTTGGGACAGTTAGGCTTATTCTGACTGGTTATAGTTTTTTATTTATAATTTCAAGTTATTCATCTATCTGTTGGGTTGTTGCAGATTTCTGGGGCAGTTAGATACCTGTTGGCGTATTCAAACTGTTTATAGTTTTCTAATTGAAGTTTTGTTAATGTTTATGCACAGATTAGTTATAAAATTTTGGTTTTAAGAATATTAAATAAGCGTTTATAAGATTTGCTGGTAATCTCCGTTTTAAAGTAATGGTACTATCATTACATTCAAAGCATCCACAATTGTTTTTTATATATGCAGTGTAGTGACCTGCATTGGTTATGGCTCCTGCGTGGTAGATTATACCTATTGTTGTGAAGGTTTTCTTACCAAGTGATACTTGACCATGTGTGAATCCAGTCAGCTTGCAGTTGTTTTTGGTACCATCTGCATTATAACGTAAAAGCATTAGTATTACGTATTTACTATGTGTCTGTATTTGTAAGGTGGAGCGATTATCTGAATTGCAGGTAGTACATAATCTGCCATGGTTTGCATTTTGTACAAGTTGCTGAAATGGAATGGATTCACAGTTAGGTATTGATACATACACGAAGCGTTCATTAGGGATTTGTTCCTGTGCCACATGGTTGCAGAGAGTGCATGTATGTTTGCACAATCTGAAAGATTTCCTTTATAGGTATGTTTTTGTTTTCCAGTACTTGTAG
This sequence comes from Ambystoma mexicanum, assembly GCF_040938575.1. Taxonomy (NCBI): domain Eukaryota; kingdom Metazoa; phylum Chordata; class Amphibia; order Caudata; family Ambystomatidae; genus Ambystoma; species Ambystoma mexicanum. The sequence continues at coordinate 919,360,815 of NC_090936.1, forward strand.
TAAGTACATTAGAAATTCGTGTGGATCTTCTTGTGCTTGTGAGTTTATAGTGAATTTGACCATTCTAGCACAGTAGTCCAATTCTTGTCTTATTCCATGAGCACTGTAGGTGTTGTCAGGATTGTTGATTGCATTGTTATGAAGGACTAACTTTTGTAAACACAATTGGTCTGTATTGTGTAAGTAAATGTTGTCAATAATTGATGGCAATTGGAATAGAATATGTATTGCTACATTTGCGTTGCGTAGCAATTTAAACGAGTTATATTTGAAAATTTGAATGGACCTGATAGTTCTTTGTCCAAGTCATTTTTTCGGAGTGTGCGTTGCTTCTTTGAAGAAGTACTTGAGTTACTTTGAGCAGTAGATTCTTCTTTGGTTGTAGTAATCGATGGAGTATTAGCTTCTTTTACTCTCTTTGGAGGATTTGCAGTGAGATCCTGTTTCATTTCTGTTTGAAGTAGTTTTCTTTTACAACGTTTTGCTTTTTGTGGAACAGGATAGGTTTTTAGATGGGGTGCACAGTGAACATAGTCTATTGTATTCTAGAATGCAATGAATATCAGCATTTACTCTACTTGCATCAACGTTGATTAGAAATAGTCCGTCCAGTGTACGTAAGCGTGATAGTGCTACATAGCTCATGTCTTCTTTAAAGATTGTGTTCCCAATATCTATCAATGCTTTATCTACGGTAAGACCTTGTGATTTGTGAATGGTGACTGCGTATGCTAGAGTTAGAGAAAATTGTTCTTTGCGTACATACATGTCTTTGAAAAGAAGGAATCGGGCTGTTGAGCATCCTGTCCTTTTAACTTCTGATAGTTTTTCAAAGAGAATACTGACAAACTGAATGTTGTTGTCACGTGGGTATGTTTGAAAGCCATCAACTGTACCAAGTGCTCCATTAACTAGTCCTTGCTCCACGTTAGAGTTTTCTAAGGTAATTAGTCTTGTTGTGGCTTGTTGACACATCGGTAGTGTGATACGATGTATGTCCAGTTTGTCTGTGGAGCAAATTTCAATTATTGGTTGCCTTTCTTTTTTCAACATTGTTTCATTGAATTTTGAACAGCTTGCAAGAGTTGGCATCAAGGACATACAATTGACATTTGTGTGTGCAAATTTTTCCATGACATCAGTAGCACATGAGTTATGGCCATAGAGTGCATGGATGTGCTGGGAGTTTAATAGTGATTGTGCTTTTTGAGATAGCACACCAACTCTAATACTTTTTAAAATGTTGGCGTATGTGACGTCTGCAGACTGTTTTCTGTTAATTCTCTGTATTGGAAATGTTGCCAAAGGCTGATATTTCCTATGCTGCCAACAGTTTTACGGCAGAGTTTGTGCCCTAAGGTTTTAAAAATAGGTTCACCTTTCACTGATGTCAATTGAAGAAGATCTCCAAAAACAATAATGTGTTTTCCTCCAAAGAGCTCTTCGTAGTCTGTTTTGAGTACCTCTTGTAATCTGAGGTGAATCAAAGCCAACATTAGGTTGGAGACCATGCTCACTTCATCTATTAGTAGCATTTTCATTTGCTCAATACTCTGCCTAGTTCCATTTCAGCTTCTGTAGAAAGTTTGTAATAATCTAATTTGTTCTGGTGTTCTACTGGAAGGAGTAGTAATCGGTGTAAAGTGACACCGCCTATGTTGTAGGCAGCTAAACCTGTGGGGGCAGTTACAACAGCTGACAGTTTGTTGTTTGTCAATTGTTGAAGGAACTTGCTGATGATTTTGATTAAGAACGTTTTTCCTGCACCAGCTTGACCACTGACGTATAGCAGTATAAGTTTGTAGTTTTGGCAGGTACGGTTTTAAATTTCATGTTGTACACCATGTTCAATTTGTTTTGTTACTTCTTGGAAAATGCTACACTGCTCATTTTTCAGTTTTGATTTCAGTAGAGTGAAGTCCTCTGTATCTTATTCATAGTTACACATGGTGTTTTCTACTTCTGTCATAGCTAATTCTGCCTCATTTGCTATTAGTGGCTGTCCAAGTTGTTCTTGGCGTCCTGTTACAGAAGGTTGACTACTGTCAGGAGTGTCCTCAAATAGTTGGGCCTGGAGTTCTTTGTGTTACTGTTCATTGTGCAACATTGTTTTGTACTGTGTACAGTTTACATCTGTTATAGTGTTTTCATTTGCTTTGAAAGCGTCTTCATATGAGTCATAGATATCTAGTTACTCTTCTTCTTTACTCCATGGTTTAAAAAGTTGTAGCAGGGACATGTTCTTATTTTGAGGAGTTTTAAATGACAATTTGATATGATAAATTAAGCGTTTTTTGGTAAGTTTCACTAAGCTGCCTTCACAATTTGTCACTCTGGATCTACCTTTGTTTTCATCTGGTTTTATATTATTTTTATATGTGAAGTTTTGGGCTATGTGGTATAGACACATGGTTTCCAAAGTGGTACTCCTGTTTGGGTAGTATGTCTCTAGTAAATTCTTTTTCAAAATGGCTTGGCTGTTGGGATCATTTTTGGCTATTGTTTCTATGTCCTCATATTATTTGAGAACTCTTTTTCTAGATTTAGCAGGACCAAGACTTAGCCATACTATATTTTCAGATTTTCCATACAAAGCAGTACCGGTTAAACGGTCTGCAGCTTCATAGCAGCCACATTCTCTATGAGAGCGCATTTTTATGCCTAAGCTGTACAATTTCTGTGACAGTATTTTGTCAGATGATATGTCATCCCAGAGGTTTTGAAGCTCTGTTTTTTCTGCTTTGGTTAAGTAGGCTGTAACATATCGTGCAACCGCAGTGGAATTGTTTGCAATGTACTGCACATCTATGTTTGCATTCCATAAGAGGGCAATGATTGCATTGTAATCGTTGATATATTTTGCTTCTTCTGTTCTTTTTATGTAATATGTGTTCTTAGGTGATTTACCTTTGACACTATGTCTAACTGAAGACATGAAGTTGTTTACTTGACCTGTTGCTGTAACTGGTCTAGGGAAACCAAAGCGGCATTTGGTGTAGTATTTCCCTTTGTTTTTATATTTGCAACGACAATATTTCCCATATTTGTGTCTTTGAAATTGTAAAATTAGTGCATGAAGCTCACTATTTGTTGATTGTGAAGGAATTTCACAAGTGACATATTTTTCGATAAACTGTAAAACAATGGCATCACTGTCTTGACCAAATTTAGGAGCATTTTTAATCCATGAAAGCATGTGGATATGTGCAGCTCCTCTGGCTTGGTATTCTTTTCTCCAAAAGAAGTGTTGTACTTCTCGGACGGGAGGAACAGTTTTATTACAAATTAAGTGTAGGATAGCACTGAAGCAATGATGGAAATATCTTGAAACATTAACAGGATCTAGAGAGCAGAGTTCTCCAGGTGTTAGTATATCTATGTTTGTTTTTGTTTTTGTTTGCTGTGTGTAGGAAATCATGTAAATCTTCCCATGCAAATTCTGCACAACCCTGCTGCAGTCTCTACCTCTCCTGTTCCCTCCCAGGCCCTCTGCACTGCACTGGCCTCTCACTTCATCTCTAAAACTCAGGACATCCTATCCTCACTCTCCTCCTACCACCTCCCTCCCTCTCTGCCCGGCTCTTCCTCTGGCCCTTCTGCAGCCACCCCTCCTCCCTCCTTCTATGCCTTTCCCCTTTTTTCTGCTGACGAGGTTTCCAGACAAGTCCGATCTATGAAAATCTCGTCTAAACAGGTTCACCCCTGTTCCTCCAAAACTATCAAGGACCACATTGACTCCCTGGCTCCTGCCCTGGCTGACTTTTGCAACCACTCCTTCACCTCTGGAGTCTTCCCATCCCCCCTTAAGCACTCCCTTGTGCACCCTCTTCTTACCCCTCCTGCCCGGCTTACTATCGCCCAATCTCCATCACTCCCTTCCTGGGCAAGCTCCTGGAGAAACTGGGCATTTCCCAGCTTAACCTCCATGCTGAATCTGTTGGCAGTCTTCATGACCATCAATCTGGCTTCAGAGCTGCTAGAAGCACGGAAACTGCTCTCCTGAACATCCGTGAGGACCTGCTCTTGAACCTCGACTCCAACACTCCGTGTGTTCTCATTCTGCTCGATCTCTCTTCTGCCTTTGACACTGTCAACCATGCCATCCTGCTCAACCGTCTCCGTGATAACCTGGGTATCACTGGTCAGGCTCTGGCGTGGCTGACCTCTTTCCTCTCCAATCGACCCTCCCAGGTCCAACTTGGGTCCTTCCTCTCCGACATCTTTTTCTCCACCTGTGGTGTCCCCCAGGTATCTAATCTCTCCCCCTGGCTGTTCAACCAGTATCTGGCACTCCTTGCCCACCGCATCGCCGCTCTCTGCCCCAACTTTCAGTGCTATGCAGACGATACCCAGCTCATTTTCAGGCTACCCTTGGCCTCCTCCTCTCCCTCCCTCATCTCTGACTGTCTGTCTGCTATCCAGGAATGGTGTGCCGCCAATGACCTCTGCCTTAATGCCAGTAAGACTGAGATTCTGCTCATCGGCACACCCACTCCCTCCTTCCCTGCAGCTCTCTGGCCGGCCTCTCTTGGCCAACTTCCTGCTCCTACCTGCAAGGCAAAAAACCTCGGGGTTATCTTAGACTCCACACTCTCCTTCTCTCCTCATATATCTGACGTCTCTAAGAAGTCACACTACCAGCTGCACCTCCTCAGAGGTATTCTTCCCTTCCTCTCCTTCCCCCAGAAGCTCGCTGTCTCCCGAGCCCTGGTTCTCTCAAAGCTGGACTACTGTAACAGCCTCTATCTTAATCTGCCTGCCTCCACACTCCGCCCTCTGCAACTCATCCAGAACAGAACTGCAAGACTTGTCCTTGGCCTCAAGCCCAGGGACCGTATCTCTCCAGGACTGAAATCTCTACACTGGCTCCCAGTGGCTGCGAGGATAAAGTTCAAAACTCTCTGCATTGTCCACAAGGCCTTCTGGGGCCTGGGGCCTAAATACCTTCAACTCTCTCTTCCTAAATATCTTCCTTCCTGAGCCCTTCGCTCATCCGTCTCCAACTCCCTCAGGAACAGCCGCTTCTCGACCCAACGAGCAGGGGGCAGATCTCTCTCCGCGGCAGGGGCCTCCCTCTGGAACAGCCTTCCTTCCCCCCTGAAACTTGAGGAAAACCATCTCCGGTTCCGGAAGCACCTCAAAACCTTCCTCTTTGCTTCTGCTTTCTCTCTCCCTCGCTACTTCTTCGCTGAAACTGCACTGAATCTGCAACTGGGCCACTCTCACCGACCTCGGTCCTGGGCCGAGCCACTCTCCAACTTGCACTGCCTCCCTGGCAACCCCTGCACTGCGGGACTGTCTCTATATCCCTACAGCCCCCCCTTCCCAGCACTTGTTCTGCACTTACCTTGCACATGCCACCAGCTGGCCCTTTTATTTATTTATTCTACTTACCTTGTACTGCACTTCCCCCCTCCCCTTCCCCATGCACCTCTCCCTTCCCCCTACCCCTGCACTTGCGCGATCTGAATGACACCTGGCCTAGTAGGATTGTTGTCTGTCTTCCCCTTGTTCCCCCCTCCCTGCCTCGTCGCGCCTTGAAACACTTGTGTATAGGCGCGTTACAAATGCCTTATCATATCATATCATAACAATGTAAGAAACCAAGTGGGTGGGCCAAGGTTTCTCATCATACAACGCACATCTCTGTGACATCGGAACCAGTATTCTTTTGTACCACGCATTTTTGCTAATAGATTTGTAATGCTTTATTGTAGAACCTCATCTTTTTCTTGTACTTTTTGTAGTAATTGTGTAGCTCACATATTTTGAAAATGAGTTCCTGATTTTAATGTGAGTGCAACTCTGTAGCATAGAGTTGCTAGTTCACTTTCAAAGAGTAGGTGGAATATGTATTCCACATTTTGTCTAAATCTGGGATCTTCAGAATACATTCGTAAAGAGCGGTATTCTGATGCTGCTATCTGAGCGGGTCTATCATCATACCTTCCTCCTTTCCCAGTAGGAAAGAGTAGAGGAAAGGCACGTGTTTCTATACTTTTTTCCCATATGCTGATTGGTGATCCTTTGGTTTGTCGCATTTGGTACATTTCCAGTGCATCATCTATGGACTCTTTAGAGTGTAATGGATGAATTGTATAATGGTCTAAAATATTGGATACTGTAGCAAGATCTAGAAGTTGAAATTGACCAGTTTCTGGTGACTCTTGAATTATTTCAGTGGTTTCCCTCAGGTTTTCTTCAATATTAATTTCTTTGTAGTATTCCTTATTGTCTTTTAGATATTGCAAGGCTTGTCTAACTTTATGTAAGTCCACGAGTTGTTGCCAATTTTTTTTGTCTTTTATATGTACACCATTTACTAAGACAATTAAAGATTGATCTATTGGACGTTGCACTCCCAGCGTGTGTACATTTTCATTCAGATACAATGGTAAATAAACTACTTTGCCACAAATGCCTTTCACTAATTTAGAGGGAGGTAATTTTGCTGTTTTTGGTTGAAGGCGTATTATTGCTTGAAGTGGGTGCACTGTTTGAATTATGATGCTCTCATATAAATTGAGTTGTTGCAGGGGATTTGGTAGTGGGAATAATTCCAAGTTATTTGTGATAGCACATGAAGGAGTTTGGTTGTTGTCAAGTTTTGCAGTGCAGTAACTGCAAAGTATTAAGGGGTCCGTTATTTCGTATTTGTTTTCTGCTATAAGGTAGAGAGCTAATTCAAACCATTTGGAATCTTCATTGTCTTCTATTTTGTATGTTATGTCTTCAGTTTTTGGGCTACTTTTATAAAAAGTTCTATGGCAACACACATGGTTTGGTACTTCAGCGGATGTACTTTTAAATTTTAGTATTTCTTTTTTGTATGTGTGTAGTAGAAGGTTGCCATCTGTACAATTTTTGCTAGTCTGTTGTAAAGCTATTACATTTTGTAAGTGGCTCTCACTTCTAAAATATTTTCTCTGGATATGCTCTATTTCTTCGAGTAGGTATTTGGCTGTACCATGTAGAAGATTGTTATTTAAATTGGCTAGTGCTAAAGCAGGACTTTTAGCATAGTACAGTTTATGTACTAGATTCCTTATAGTGGAATGATGTGTTGATATCATTTTGATATGATGGAAGGTCCTTTTGCAAATAGATCCTGAAATGCAGGCTAATGAATGTCCTTGTAGACCTGTGTATTTGCGCACTGGACAGGTATCCAAATTTTGTAGTAGTTTCATTTTAAATTTGTCTTTGCCTTTCACATACTGATTGAAGAACTGGCGTAATGATTTGAAAGATTTTATGGCATACACATTGACGTGCACGGCCATTTGTACTCTGGACATTTTGGTTCAGTTGAATGGGGAGGTGATACTGAGTTTTCTGCGGATATTTTTGTAAGCAGCATTTCTTGTTCCATTATGGTATTATCAGGTTTTCCATACCCTTGTCCACTGCGATGTATGGCAATTGTCTTTGTTTGCTTTTGTTTGTATGCTTCTTCATTAAAATATGGTTCTGTGCTCGTGGTGTGTGTCTCCAGTCACCTCCACAGATAGTTAAGACGTTATTTTTTGTTGACATTCTGTTTATGGAGAAGTCTTTTTTGTAGTTTAGTAGTTAGTTTTGTTAGTGGTTTCATTCTATTTAAAACTAAAATAAATAACTTCCTTTTGAGAAGGATTGCACTGTCTATGAGAGCTTCTAAGATTAATTTTCTACGGTAGGTTTTAAGAGTTGTGCTTGATTTCTCTCCTGATTTTATAAGATTCTGAAGGACTCTGTGGCGGAACATTTTTTGTAAAATACTTTTTTTGGTATGGTGACTTGCCAATACATCAAGATTATAGGAGCAGTGTTGGCAGTAGTGATAGCTGAATTCTTGTTAATCACTTTCTGTTTCGTTTTACATTTTCAAAGAGGAGGCAAAGTTTCTGTACTAGAAACTTGTTTTGTTTCGCTTAATGACTGTATTAGCTGTTTTGTTTGAACTTTTTGTACAAATTCTGCTAGAGATGGATGCTTATTTTGGACACTTTTGTTTTGATTTGCTCTACTTCTGTGTTGCTTTCTACGGACTTGCTTTTTGGTAGGCATTCTTTGGGGTCTGTTGGAAAAAAAAGACGGTATGGTTTGGGCTGTTGTACAATGTATGTGTGCTGTGTGCATGAGTGTCTGAGTGTGATGGTAAGGATGTATGTGGAGGTGTGTGATTGTGCAGTGGCCAGCTACAACAAGTTAGGAAGGCTATTCTTGTATTTGTGTGTTACTATACTGGGGTTCAGATGACAATACAAAGTAAGCTAGTTGTGAGGAGAAGCACTAAGAGTAAATCTAATGGTATAGAATTAAAACAGTTCCTTGTTCTGCAATACTAACATTCTAGGGGCTGATTCATGGAATTTGTGGGCCAAAAAGCAGGAATTTGTGTGCCATTCTGCCCGCAAATCCCTATTCAACAAATGGGGATTTGTGGGCAAAATGGCGCACAAATCCCCGTTTCTCGGCGCACAAATTCCATGAATCAGCCCCACAGTGTGTTTGAGTAACAATTAGAACATTATGGTAGTATTGTACTTACTTTTTTGTATGGAACAAGTAGGTTTCGTCTGAGTTGTTGTTTGTACTTCAGATGCTACTGCTTTTCAGGAGAGTGGTCTTCACTGCAATTGCAAAAGAAAGAAGTTAGTAATGTTGTGTGTTTATAGCACTGTTGTTAATTTAGACGTTGATTTTCATGTTTTTGTAATAGTAGTGTTTTTTTATAACTGAACATAGTGTGTGCATGCAGTTTCCGTTGCCTATGTGCAGCCTGTATGTTTTACTTAGAATTTGTTAGTTGAACGTGCTTTGCAAATGAGTATAATACTAAGCTTATGAAACTCACTTGGTTCCCTAAGGCTGTGTTATTGGATGTTAGGAAATAGAAGAAATAATCATATACTTAGCTATTTTTATAGGGTAAATGGCAGAAACTGTATAGAAAAGCATGCAATGTATGCATTTGTGAAGGTGTGCGTAATAAAGCAGAAGGATGATGTAGAGGCAGTGGTGTTATTTCAGCTGGGAGCTTTTCTAATGATAGTGTCTATCTGTGTGAGTGTATAAAGATGCATGAACTCATCCTGGCTGTGTGTAATTTTATGATGCACTACTAAGTGTTTTTCTACAATTATACTGTTATTTCTCCCATCTTTTAATATGAAATTACACTTTTTTAGATAGCTGTGTGTAAAAAAAGAATTTAGATAGTCAGGTTTGGAAGTCAGTTGATTATAGCAGATGGGAAAAATGGCAGTAAGTTCATTTTATAGGTTATATAGTTTAAGTGGCAGTTACCCTGTTTATATGCATTTATAAGAGTTGTACATGTACTGTGCAGAAAATATGCATACCTGTAGTTTGTATTCATGCATGTGGATATGCATGAAGCTGCAAGTAGAAATCCTTGAGACTTGTACAGTAGTTTTTGTTTTAGGTGTTCAAAGGACATGAGATTTGTACTCAGAGTGATCAACAGTACATTTGAAGTGCTGAACTATGATGATTGAAGGTAGAATTCTTGGATGTGATTGGTGGATGGTTGTGTGACTGCTTAGCTGTATCCAATGAGGGAATGGCACAGAGAGTGAAGTGGAAAGGGTACAAGGGCTGCCCAAGAGTTATATGCTCCCCAGACACCGCGGCTGTCCGCGGACAGTCCGTGCCACATACAGGACCTCTGAACATTTTTGGCATGGAAATAGGACTGTAGGGATTAGCCAATCAAATATTAAGGTTGCGGATTTGTGTTGAAAGAGGCTGTGTGTAGTGAAGATGGCAGAGGTGGAGAAAGTCAGGGTGTTGGTGGTTGGAGATATGTTTGTGCATGGTTTGGAGCAGTATGCTAAATTCAGGAACGTGGCAAACAATTTTGATGTTAAAGGAGTGGAGGTGGTGTAGAGCACTGTGCCTGATTTCAATGTGCAGGGAATTGTACAAGTTTGTGAAGATATGGGCATGATGAACAGTCCCCATTTGGTAGTTTTGCACTGTGGTGCTTTGCATTTGGGCTATGTCAGTGCCCCTACTTTTTGGCAGATTTGTAACACTTGGTTCAAGCAGTAATGAAAGTCCTTCCAAATGCCAAAGTCATTTTTTCTGGTTTAGTACCTAGGGCAATATGGGACAATAGCTCTGTTTTTTGTCCTCAGCAAAACATTGCTATGTGTGCAATCAAACGAGGCATGTTTGCTTTCATGCTTAGAGCTGGTATGTTCTTTTGTAATAATGAGAACATTGATTCTGGTATTGCTGTTTATTTTAAAGAAGATGGCATTTCTTTATCTTTTATGGGAAATGCCATGCTATTTTGGGACATAAGGGTTGCTTTGGAGAAGCGTATGTAAAGATTTTAGGAATAAAAGAAGGAAAAAAACTAAAAATAAACTAAATAAAAGGTGTCTCTCAAGCATCTGGAAACCCCCCCACCCCCCAAAAAAACAGCTCTTTTCAGAGCCAACCTCAAAGGGGAGATGGGGTACATTATTTAAATTTAAATTCATCACGCTCAGATTTTTTTTATATGTCCGCGGACATGCGGTTGTCCGGGAATACCGCGTATTACATACAGGGATTTTGGGGTGGAGAGGCATGCAAATGAGAATGAGCAGAGCAAGGGATTGGCCAATAAGGTTTACTGGGTGTGTTGTGTAAGGAGAGAGTTTGTCAGAAAGTCCTTTTCCTGAGAGAAGAACAGATAGCTATGGCTGTGTGTTTCGGAAAACAGATTATCTGCATTTTGGGAGACTCATGGATACATTGGTTGGAGGTGCATGCAGAACGGTGTGGAGTGGCTGCACATCTTGGATTCCCTCATGTGGAAGTGCACTGGCATGGAGTGTGTGGAATGAAGTGGCTGGATTTGGTACCACTCTGTGCTACTTTGATGACACAGCGTCATCCAGACATAACAGTTTAGGACATGTGTCTGGAATTTCTTTGCAATTTTCAATGAAAGAAGGACTTGGGAAGGTCATGGACATGTTTCCAAATTCCCAAGTAATTTTATCTTGTATTGCGCAGTGACAAATGTGGCTGCGTTCTTCTTCATTTCGTCCACAAATGGAGAAAGCGAGGCGCAATGTCAATAAGGCTGTTTGTGCCCTTTTAAGAGATGTTGGCATATCCTCTTTTCACAATGAAAATATTATGTTTCGTAGCACATACATTTTTCGCAGAGATGGAGTACATCTTACTTATACTGGCAATCAGATTTTTCTGTGAAATATACAAAATGCATTGCAACCTTTTTTGTAATTACATTATTAAATGGTGCAGTAGGTGTTAATCATTTGAAGTTTTTGAAACACAAAAAAACACCACCAAAAAGCTCTTTTCAGAGCCACCACTTCTTCCCATAGAAAAGTGCAATGGTTCTAATATGGCAGCACCTCCAAAAAATAAATGTCCACGGACTTCTTAAAATGCACTTCTATTTTTAAACTGTGAAAGGCAGCTCTGAAAAGAGCCTTTTTTTTTATATTTTTTGTTTTTTTTTAAACACGACACACAAGGAAAGGAGGGGGAGGGAGGGTAAGGAAGGGACACCAACCACAGGGATAAGAAAGGGCAGGTGGAGAGAGGAAGATATAGGGTGGGCCTTATTCAGGTAGTGGGCAGACCTTCTCGTTCTCCTTGAACACAGTCTCGAAAGCACTCCAAAGATTCTCCCCCCTGCAGAGTACTGCATCGCAGTACATACACAATATTGTGACCCTCGAAAGGTAAGGGTCAACAGCATCATGAATGGCCTGTGAGGCAGCTGGAGGGATGCACTGTCCCACAGGAGTGTCTCTTGTGGTGACAGGAGCGGAAACAGAGGATGCTGTAGAGGAACTCAACCTACTACGTTTATTGCAAAGTACAACCTTGCAAATAGCCCCACTGTGGAATGACCTTACGTGTCGCTTCATTGATGTCGTACCAAAGCTGTACGAACCAGGCCTTCAACGACTCAGCACAATGTGGCATTGATTGCAGGTGACCTTATTCGCACAAGCTTTTGGCACTCCCTCAAGAGTGGTAAACAACCGCCACACCCAAGACTCCCGGCGAGTGCTGGTAGTAGGGACTTCCACTACCTCATCCTCTTCATCCATCTCCTCTGCATCCTCACGCCTGTTCCCCTCTGCAGGCCCTTGGGGAGGTGCTGGTGGTGGAGAGGGTGGGGGTGGTGATGAAGCTGAAGCAGCCATGGTCGCCATCTGGAGGACAGCAGGCAAAAGTCAGCAGCAATGCAGTGAATGCAAGTAGAAGCAATGCTCTGTCAGGTATCCGGAATCACAATGAGGAGCAATTCTAGGGTGTGGTCTTTTATAGGGGTGCTGGTGCGTGCTTCGTGGACAGCCAGGATGTCCGTGGACACATCGAACACCAAAAAACGCTCAAAAAGTTCCAAAAAGAATGTAGATCACCAGGGACATTGTCTGGGACATGCGCAATGATTAACTTTTACTGTAAAATACTTTGGATTGTCCCAAAAAGTACTTAAAAAATGTTCAGGGACCCAGACAGTTTCCGCAAATAAGGACACACGATCAGCGTGGGTGCGGTCACATGATGATGTTGTGGACATGTTTGCGAATGGGGCGGCTGTACGCAGGACACCAAATGTGCAGGGACGGTTGTGCACATGCCCACGAGTGTTCTACGGACAGTGTTCGGGTCCTCAAACTAATTAAAAGTGCGACACACGTGGGACGGACAGTTACGGACAGGTGAAATGTTTGTAGGACGTATGGGTGTGGTGCGCCTGTGCGTAGATGTTCTATGGACAGTGTGGACACTCCCATTTTAATTACGAACAGTACGAACAGGTATTGTATCCTTAGGACACCTCCATTTTGGTTAATTGCAGACATCCCGGACATTGAATATGTTCTTAGAACAGTTCCATTTTGATTGCGGACAGTACGGACATCGAGTATGTTCTAAGAGCAGTTCCATTTTGATTGCGGATAGTACGGACAGGCATAATGTTCTTAGAACACCTCCATTTTGGTTAATTGCGGACATCCCAGACATCGAGTGTGTTCTAAGAACAGTTCCATTTTGATTGTGGACACTACGGACAGGCATAGTGTTCTTAGGACTCCTCCATTTTGGTTAATTGCGGACATCGAGTGTGTTCTAAGAACAGTTCCATTTTGATTGCGGATAGTACGGACAGGCATAATGTTCTTAGAACACCTCCATTTTGGTTAATTGCGGACATCCCAGACATCGAGTGTGTTCTAAGAACAGTTCCATTTTGATTGTGGACACTACAGACAGGCATAGTGTTCTTAGGACACCTCCATTTTGGTTAATTACGGATATTCTAGACACCCGCGCTGTCCGCGGACACCTTAACTGCCTTTGAAAAAAATAAAAGCTACAAAGGAATGAAGTAACAACACACATAATATTGCATTATTATTTACAAATATAACATTTATGAAAGAGAGGGGAGAGCAGAAAATAACACAAGTACAGAGGAGTTAGGGTTTTGGAGAGGATGGATGGGAGGGGATGAAGTGATGGAAGTCTCATCATAACGTTTTCCTTGGTGGTAAGGGTTTGGGGATAGTTGACTAGGACATGGAGAGGGGGAACAGGTACATGTGGGACAATTATATTTAATGTTTTCTTTTATGTGGTCCTCCACAAAATGTTTTAAAATATTGACATTTTTCATTAGCATATCCATTTTTTGTTCCATTCGCTGCAGAGCATTTTCTAATGTCTCTTTTGCTATATTATTTTCACTGTTTGTATGGTCTGTTAAAAAAATGTGTTAAGTACACATAGTAATGGGTATTAATTGGCTTATATAGAGAAGTGTCTACTATTAGTACAACTGTCTTCACTCATTTCATCACGTGGGAAATGTTCTTCAAGCCATTCCAAAGTACTGGACATTTCTGTGTATAAAAAAATATATTACTTTTAGTGTACCTAATACAGAAAGTTTAGAAATATATTAGAAAAATGAAGTTTACTTACTAGTTTCTGGTAGGTTTTGTTGTTACTGTTGTGTAGGTCTGCTGTTGCTTCTTGCTGTGCAGTTTCTATGAGGTAATTATGTTGGAGGCATATCTTTTTTTGTTTTGGTATATTCCATTCTAGTACATATGCTATTTAAATGGACGGTTGATGTCTTACATATATAGGTTCTACTTCTTATTTATTATTACATGTAATGTGTTCATGTTCTGCTTTTTGAACTTGTTCAGTGTTTATATGGCATAATACAACAATCTAAGATACCCCCTGAGTTTTTGGGTAGTGTTGATGTTGTCCGCATCTATCCGCGGACATCAGCATCAGTAGCAGGGGGTTCAGTATATTCTATGTGACATGTATATAAAGTAAGGGAATCCTTGAAAACACCTATGAAATTCACACTATGTATATCGATATTCAGTAAAAAAAAAACTTTGGTAAAGGGAGGTTATGGTTAAGTTGCGCTACTAAAAACCTATGAAATTCAGTAAAATAACTTTTTTACAGGGACGTTATGGTTCCAAGTAAAACCAAAAACCCCTGAAATTCACCAGTTATGGTAAGCTAAGCTACCATAACTCGCGCCACCACTCTGCACTGCTAAGACTAACACCCAGGACATCAAAGATGACATCACAAATGTCATTGATGACATCACTGATGACATCACATGTGCATTTACTTTTCATGAAGTCTGTACAAGTCTGTACATGCTCTATTCATGAAACTCTTTTGCTGTGTCACAGAGCATTGGGAAAGATTCCAACAGTAAGACATGGGTGATCAATGCATTTTTTCTGTGGGTCGGTCTTCATGAGGTAATTTATATGGTTTATGGTCATAATACCGAATTTACAAATCTCGAAAAAATAAATCTTGAAAAAAAAAGGCTGAAAAAAAAGGTTGAATTTTTTTTTATGACGTTTTTTATTCGCAATGAGGGGTTCCCCCCCGAAGCCCTTTTTTTACCATTTTTTTTAAATCCCGGACCCCAAAATAAATATATAATTAAAAAAATAAAAACAACTTTTTTTCGGCCTTTTTTTTTTTTCGACCTTATTGTTATTCGAGATTATTTTTTCGAGATTTTGACTGACCACCAATTTATATGGACACCTTGTATGCACAGTAAATGTGGGGTGTAATAACGATAGCACTTCAGTCCATGCAGTGGACAGGAAACTTGTAACTGTTGAAAGCACACGCGTAGTGGCAGGCAACATTGAAATTGACAACATGCCATGAATGCATTATTTTTTCCGATGGCTATTATTATATTAATTAGTACGCCGCCATGGGTGTCAAAAGCTACAGTGGTTGTGGCCAAGGCCTAGAGTCTTGGATGCATGGCCATTAGCCGAAGGCCGAAGGCCTTACTTCCAAGACTGTAGGCCCTGGCCACAACCACCGCCGCATGTGCCACCCATGCATACACCCATAGTGTTGCGTTTTGATTGGCAAGTTGTGGGGAGTGCATGCAGTCTTGGGTGCATGGCCAAAGGCCATGCACCCAAGAACTTTGTGATAAGTACTAGACGTGGAAGCCACTGCACACCCATCCCAAATAAGATGTACGGACATACAGCTAGGAGTGAAGCCTCTGGCCAGAAGCACTAAAGGATAACACACCTATAGAATAACCCCCACTACCACACATCACTGAGGTGGTTGTGGGGAGACCCTGCAATCTTGGGTGCATGGCCTTTGGCCATGCACCCAATAATACACTTATACCTTCTTAATGACGCATGTTCTATAGCCTCCTTGTACGCACAGAAAATGAGGGGTCCAATAAGACCAGTATTTCAGCCCAGTGCACGGGGGAGTTGTTACAGTTGTAAGGACACGTGTGGTGTTAGGGAACATTGAAATTGACACCATGCCGTAATTGCTATACTTTTCCCCATGGTCATTGAATTCATCAGTACACCGCCATGGGTGGCACATGCTACGGTGGTTGTGGCCAGGGCCTAGAGTCTTGGATGCATGGCCGAAGGCCTTACTTCCAAAACTCTAGGCCCTGAACACAACCACTGTAGCATGTGCCACCCATGCATACACCCGCAGTATTGCGTTTCGATTGGCAAGTTGTGTGGAGTGATCTTCTTAATGACGTATGTTGTATGGACTCCTTGTATGCACAGAAAATGAGGGGTCCAATAAGGCCAGTTTTGTAAGGACACGTGTGGTGTTAGGGAACATTGAAAATGACACCATGCCGTAATTGCTATACTTTTTCGTAAGGTTATTGAATTCATCAGTACGCCGCCATGGGTGGCACATGCTACAGTGGTTGTGGCCAGGGCCTAGAGTCTTGGATGCATGGCCGTCGGCTGAAGGCCGAAGGCCATGCACCCAAGAACAAAGTTATAAGTACTAGACTTGCAAGCCACTGTACACACCTCATATGTAAGATCTATGGACATGCAGCTAGGAGTGAAGCCTCTGGCCAGAAGCACTGAAGGATATCACACCTATAGAAAAAAAAACACTACCACACATCACTGAGGTGTTTGTGGAGAGACCGTGCACTCTTGGGTGCATGGCCAAAGACCATGCACCCAAGACTGAAGTCAAAAGCAGTGGAGTTACAAGTCAATATGGGTGTGGTGTAATGCGCTAGTTGTGTTGACGCCCTAGTGTCTTAGTTTCATGGCTGCAGACGATGGTCCGAACAGTAAATTTATATGTAGCTACTTTGCAAAGACCATGGTGATATGCAGCGATGGTTGTGGATAGGAACTATACTACTTGTACCTTGGTCGTAAGGCGTAGGTGGTAGGTTACTCACCGAAGATGCAAGGGCCAGCCTACAGGCACTGCAGCATATTAGTACCATAGATTAGACGGGTAGAGTCCCATTTGTAGAAAATGACTGCCAATATACTTACTGCTTACTTTGTACAGAATCCACATACATTTTTTAAGTGGCTATCGCACTTGGCGGAAGTATCACTTTTTCCATTTCTGTGATAAAAGAAAAAGGTGTGTTAGTGTTTGCATTTTTTTGAAAATGTACTATATTGCATAATAGACGGTTAACCTTTTTTTTTACCCTCATATTTAGTTTACAAACCAGTGTACTGTGAATTGCGCTCAGTTTCTGTGTTTGCTTTTCTAATCCTTGGGTCTGGGGAAAAAAATTCCTTGTCGGATTAAAAAAAACCCTTTGTTTGCTATGGTAGTAACTACTTCCTTGTTTCCTTTGAGTGTTTCCTTCATCTTTCTGATCAAGGTTATGTTTGTTGCCTTCCTGCCCATTTTTAACAACAGTTAGATACCTGTAGGTGTATTCTACCTATGCATTTGTTTCGAACGATCTCTGATAATCATTTTTTTGTGTCATTCTTCCATCTTCTTGCGTAGTTAGATACCTGTGGGCGTATTCTAACTGTTTGCAGTCATTCAGCTCAAATGTGCAAAGCTAATTCAAACCATTTAGAGTCTTCATTGTCTTCTATTTTGTTTGCTATGTCCACATTTTTTGTGTTCCTTTTGTAAAACGTTCTGCAGCAACACACACACATGGTTTGGTACTTCAGCCGATGACCTTTTAAATTTTACTATTTCTTTTCTGTATGTGTGTAATAGAAGGTCGCTATGTGCAGAATTGTTGCTACTATGTTCTAAAACTGTTGCATTTTGTAAGTGGCTCTAACTTCCAAAATACATTTTCTGAATACGGTCAATTTTTTCTTGTAAGTATTTGGGTGTACCATGCAGAAGAGTGGTATTTAAATTGCCTAATTCTGAAGCTGGACTTTTTGCATAGTATATTTTATACACTAAATGTCTTACATTGGAATGATGTATTGCTATTCTTTTGATATCATGGAAGGTACTTTTGCAAATAGGCCCAGAAATGCAAGCTAATGAATGTCCTTTTAGTCCTGTGTCTTTCCGCACTGGACAAATATCCATATTTTGTAGCACTTTCATTTTACTTTTCTCTTTACCTTTTACATATTGATTGAGGAACTGACGTAAAGATTTGAAAGCTTTGTTTTGAATGGCACACATGGATGTGCACAGCCATTTGTACACTGGACGGTGTGGTTCTGCTGAATCTAGAGGTAATTCTGAGTTTTCAGCGGATAGTTTTGTAAGCAGTGTTTCTTGTTCCATGATGGTAGTATTGATTTTCTCATACCCTCGTCCACTGATATGGATGGCAATTGTGTTTGTTTGATTTTGTTTGTATGCTTCTTCATTAAAATATGGCTCTGTGGTTTTTGTGCAACTCCATTCACCACCACAAACATGTAAGAAATTGTTTTTGTTCACATTCCGTTTATTGCTGAGTTTATTTTGTAGTTTGGTACTTAGTTTTGTTAGTGCTTTCATCCTATTTAACACTAATATGAACAACTTCCTTTTGAGAAGGATTGCACTGTCCACGAGAGCTTGTAGGATTAACTTTCTATGGTAGGTTTTAAGGGGTGAGGATGATTTCGGTCCTCTTCTTAGTAGATTCTGAAGGACTCTTTGACGAAACATTTTTGCTAAAATACTTGTTTTACTATGGGTTCTTCTTACACCATCAGGATTATTAGGAACATTGTTAGCTGTACTGGTAGCCATTCTTTTGACAACATTTTTGTGTTTTGTGAATCTTTTTGATGGAGGAGGTACGCTTTCGGTAGTTGAGACTTCCTTTATTTTGTTAACCAACTGCATTAGCTGTTTTGTATCAACATTCTTTACAAACTCTACAACAGGTGGATGCTTACATTGGGTACCTTTATTTCTATTTGCTCTAATTCTGCGTTCCTTTCTAAAGAGTTGCTTTTTGGTAGGCATTCTTTGGGGTCTGTTGAAAAAAAAAGTATTCTTTGGTCTGTTGTCCAATGTATGTGTGCAGTGTGCATGTGTGCATGAGTCTGATGGGGAAGCTCTTTGTTATGGTGTGTAAACGTGCATTGAACGCTTGCAATGATTTGGTAAGGCTACTTTACTGTTTGTATACTACTACAATGTGCTTCAGATGAGAGTACAAAGTGACTTACTTGTGATGAGAACCATTATTAATAACCGAAATGCCATAAACTTGCTACAGCAACTTCTTTTCACAATCTACCCTTCTAAGGATTACATATATTATTTGAGTACCAAACCCACAGGGATTTGTCAGCCATTCTGCCAGTTATTCTTTGTTCAATAAATTAATATTTGTAGGTAGAATGGTTTAGAAATCTATGCTTTCTTTGGTGTCCAAAATAAACAAATAACCCACGCAGCCTCTTTGAGGAGTAGTTACAACATAAAGGTTGTACTGTACTTACTTTTTTTTTGCAAGATGACCAGGTTTCTTTCGGATATGTCGTCTGCAGTGTAGATGCTGTTGATTCTCAGGAGAGTAGTCTTCACTACGATTCAAAAAAACAAAATCAATTACTTTGTGTGTTTGCAGCAGTGATGATACTGCACACATTAATTTTGCTTCCTTCGTCAGAGCATTCAACTTTCATATTTCAACCCAGTGCATGTGTACATTTCACTTCACTCTGTGCAGTTTCTGCATGGTATTTACAATATGGTACTTGAAAGTCCTTCAAAATAGCTAAAACTTTTAAGGGTATGGAAATGCCTTGTTGTTTACAAGGTTTACTATGCATAGGAGAGAGGTTTGTAAGCCATAGGGCATAGTACTAGATTTTCTACTTCTAAATTAAAAGCACAAAAATCAGGAGACCCTCAGAAGGAAATGTCACCACCGCAATCGGGAGCACTTACTATTCTCATACGATCACAATGCAAGCAGCATTACTGTAGGCCGTACAGAGTACACAACTCCGACATTTTCACATACAAAATTGAGTTCTGCCCTAAATAGGCATGCTTGCAACGTATGTACAGGTTATGCAGAAGACAGTAAGCAGTCGTGCGGTTTGTGAATGACAAACAGGACATCTTGCACTTAAAAGGGGGAGCTTTGTTATGTATTCCCTATGCACATTTAGCAGCATTATTATGTCTATATTAAATCATAAGGGTTCCACATGTTCTCTGATTAAAATATACATACCTGTACTCTATACTCATGCATGTGCACATAGCTGTACGTAGACATTTTCAATACTTGCACAGCAGCTTGTGAAGTAAGTGCTTTGCAATGATATGCAACTTCCATTCAGAGTCATCGACAGTAATTTTGAAGTGCGCAATGTGGATGACGGAGTTAAAACTAATAATGTTCAATGTGATTGGTGGATGATTGTGCGACTGCTTAGTTGTGTCCAATGAGGGACTCGCTTTGGTACCGCTGTAGAAAGGGTGCAAGGACTGGGTAAGAGTTACGTGTCGCACGTAGGCAACGCTTGTCCGCTGGTAGGGCGTGTCACATACGGGTTTCTACAGCAAATCCTGCATGGAAAGGCGACTGTAGGCATCAGCCAATCAGATATTCACATTACTCTTTTGTGTCGAAAGATGGTGCGCACACTGAAGATGGCAGAGGGTCAAGGTTTTGGTGCTTAGAGACATTTTTGTGCAAGGTTTACAACACTATGCCAAGAGTAGGCATGTGGCACACCATTTCGATGTGAGAGGAGTGGAGATGGTGTGGAGCGCTGACACTGATGCGAATGCTGCAGCAATTCTGCAAGTTTGTAGAGACATGCGTACAATGACCACTCCTCATGTGGTAATTTTGCACTACGGTGCTTGCCATTTGGGATACGTGAGTTCACATACTTTGTTGGCAGATTTGGCACAGTTGGTTGAAGCACTCATGACCATCTTCCTAACAACTAAAGTAATTTTTTCTGCTTTACTCCCTAGAGTACAATGGAACAACAGTTCTGTTTTTTGTCCAGATCAAAGGATCGGGAAGTGTATCATCAATCACGGCATGCATGCATTTATGCTACGAGCTGGTATTTGTTTTGCAGCCACGCTAACATTGCTCCAAGCAATGCGGATTACTTAGAAGGAGATGGTGTTGCGCTATCTTCTTTGGGAAATGCGATGTTCTTTTGGAACGTAGGGCTTGCTTTAGAGAAGGTTCTGTAATGTTTGCAGGAGTAAAGCAAGGACAAAAAATACAAAAAAAATACATAAAATACCAGATGTCTGTACGGTACCTGGCCAAAAATAAAAAAAAGGTTCTTTTCAGAGCCTACCTTAAAGGGGAAAAAGGGGAATAGTACTTTAATGTACCGTTGTCACGCTCTGACCCTATACATGTCCGCGAACATGGCGGTAGTGTGCAGCCAGCACATATCACCAACAGGGATTCAGGGGTGGAGACGCATGTAAATGAGAATGAGGGGAGCTAGGGATTGGTCCATAAAGTTTAGTAGGTGTGTTCTGACCGACGTACTTTACTAAGACCGTCTTCTCCCTCACAGGAGACCACACAGCCATGGCTTTCCATGCTCGAAAACAGATTATCTGTATTTTGGAAGACTCATTAATATATTGGTTGAAGGTGCAAGCAGAAAGCTGCAGTTTATCTGCAGATCTCGGATTTCCTCATGTGGAAGTGCACTGGCATGGCGTGCGTGGCATGAGATGGCTGGACTTGGTACCTCTCTGTGTTACTTTACTAACAGAGCATCCTCCAGATATACTGATCATTTATTGCGAAGGAAACAGTGTAGGCCATGTATCTGGAATTTCTTTGCAATTTACAATGAAGGAAGGACTCGCGAAGCTCATGGACATGTTTCCAAATTGTCAAATACTTTTTTCCCGTATTGCACAAAGACAAATATGGCTGTGTTCTTCTGCATTTGGTCCACAAATGGAGAAAGCGAGACGCAATGTGAATAAGGCTGGGTGTGCCTTTTTAAGAGATGCTGGCATGTCCTCTTTCCACAATGAAATCATTTTGTTTCGCGGCACTTTCATTTTCCGCAGAGATGGAGTCCACCTCACATATGCTGTCAATCAGATTTTTCTTCGTAATGTACAAAATGCATTGCGACCTCTTTTGCAATCACACTAACCTATCTAACAATCCGTTTTCACCAATCCACAGTTTTTGACCCACACAACACACCACTGAAAGGCTCTTTTCACAGCCGCCACTTACTCCCAGAGTACACTCATTGTGTTTGCTCCACTTGCACCCTCCCTTTTTTCCCCTACAACTGTCCGCAAACTTTTTCAGAACTCTGCGGGGTTGTACGACCGTCACTTCTTAATTCTATTGTTATACTGAGAAAGGCGGCACTGAAAAGAGCCTTTTCTGTAATTTTTGTTGTTTTTACGTTTATCGCTCAACAGCACACGGCACACTAGAGGCCAAAGGAGGGTAAGGAAGGGACACCAGTCACGGGGATAAGAAAGGGCAAGTGAACAGAGAAAGATATAGGGTGAGCTTTATTTAGGTAAGGGGCATTTCTTTTGGTGCTCTGTGACTGCAGCCTCAAAAGCACTTTGAAAACTCTCCCCCGTGCAGAGTACTGTGTCACAATACGTGCACACTACTGTCACCTTTGAAAGGTAAGGGTCAACAGCATTGTGAATGGCTTGTGAGGCAGCTGGAGGAAGGCGCTCCCCCACAGGAGTGTCTCTTGTGGAGGGAGGCTCGAATATGGAGGATGCTGTGGAGGAACTCAATCGACTACGGTCTTCACATGGCACCACTTTGCGAATGTCCGCAGTGTGGAACGAAGCGAGGTGTCGCTTCATGGTTGTCGTACCAAAACTGTATGCACCAAATCTCCTGCGACTCAGCACCACCTCGCACTGGTTACACCTCATCAGGTTTGCACGTGCTTTTGGTACGTTCCCATCAGCGGAAAACAACTGCCACACCCACGACTCCCAGCGAGTGCTCCTAGTTCCTCCACTTCATTCTCTTCCTCCTCTTCTTCCTCGCTCTCTACATCCTCACCCGTATATCTCTCTGCAGGCCCTTGGGGAGGTGGTGGTGGTGGCAGGTTTGGGGGTGGTGCAGAGGCTAATGACCCAACAGCAGCCATGGAAGCCATACCGATTAGTTTCCTTTTCGTCACTACAGCAGTAAAGGCAGTACACCTCAATCTGTAACAGCTACAAGGACAATGAAGATGCGCTCAGGGGTGTGGCCATTTGTAGGGGTTGAGGGGTGTGCCTCGTGACCCTCTTCATCCCTGCAAAGCGGTCCAAAACTTTTACACAGCAAGTCCTGAGGTCAGCTATTGTCTGGGATATGTGAAATTACAATTTTTACACTCTACAATACTTTGCCTTGTGTCTACAAGTTCTTTTGTACTGTTGCGGAGGCACACCAACCGCACAAATTAGTCCCCACGCTGAGCGTGGGTGCGGTCACATGATGACGTCCTCAACACATCCGCGCCAGTATTGGAAGTCCCCTGGACCGCAAATGCAGAGTATCAAAAGTGCGCATACGCGCAAGTGTCCTACGGACAGTGTTCGGGTTCTCAAAGTAAATCAAAGTGCGACACAAGTGAGACGGAGAGTTAGGGACAGGCGCGATGTTCGCTATACTTATGTTTGTACTGCGCATGTGCACGCATGCTATGTTCACTGTACAGACAGTTCCAGTGTCCTTAGGAGAACTCCATTTTGTTTGCCTACGAACTTGCCGGCCAACGCGCCTGTTCTACGGATGGCACCAATTCGGCTGCGCCCGATACGGACAGGTATACTGTCCTTCACATACTCCCATTTTGCTCATTTACACCCATTCCGGAAATCTGGTGTGTTCTACAAACATGTATCATCTCGTTTCCAAACAGTACGGCAAGGTATTATATCCTTTGGACACCCCTTTCTGTTTATGTATGCACAATTTCAACAGATGATGCAGTCAAACATCAAATCCATCTTACTTGACATTACTAAAGGTAGGTGTACTGCCTTTACAGCACCCACATTCCATTCCTTGCGGATATGTCGCACAGGCGCGCTGTTCGCGAACATTTTACGTTGTTTTTAAAAAAAATGTAAACAAAAACTCTTTCTCTACAACTACTGTACAAAAACATTGAAAACACACACACACATCATTCCAAAGAAATAGCGGGGGAAGCGGACACAAACAAATATGGGGGAATTAGGATTCAACACGGGCTGGTTATGAGGAGAAGATTTGTGAGGGGAAGGAGGGATGGATATTTCATCAAAACGTCTATTTTCCGCTTAAAGGTTTGGGGATGGGTCACTAGGGAATGGAGAAGCAGGGCAGGTGCAGGTGGGGCAATGGTAACAATGGTAACAAACTTCCTCTCACACAGTCCTCCACAAACTCCCGTACACTTTTAAAATTCTCGTTCAATATGTCAATTTTCTGCTCTATCCTTTTTATCCTGTCTTCTTCTGTCTCGTTTGTTGCCCTTTCTTCTTTTCTTTCCTGGTCTGTTGAAAAGAGAAATACATAAGTTAAATGCCTATAAAATACTGGTCATTATTTTGCACATGCAGAGCAATGTGTAGCATTATTGTCGCTGTCTTCAGACATTTCCCCATGCGGGAAATACTCCTCCAGCCACTCCAAAGTACTACCCATTTCTGAGTCAAAACAACAAAATTATTATTTCTGCACCGCATACTAAAAAAACCCACACGCATATAAAAAAATGACCGGCACTCACTCTTTTGCTGTAATCTCCCTTCGTCCTACTGCATCAGTCCCCTGTCGTTCCATCCACTTCATTCTACATGGTTATTAAATGTGTTGTTTTCTTTTCCCATCTTCAGGCTTCCATATTTACTTATTACTACTTATAATATCTTTATGTCGTCCTTCTACGTTGCACACTTTTTGTGTAAGACAATAGTACATTTTCAGCTATCCCCCCGCCTCTTGGGGTAATGTTGATCCTGTTCGCCCCGTCCGCAAACAGGCACTCAGTCCGTCCCTTTCCAATATCAATAGGGAGGGGGTTCTGTATGTTCTATGTTAAATGTATGTCAAGTACATAGATTATACTACATATCTCTCAAAATCACATGATTACAGTGTATATTCTGCACAACAACTTCATTGCCACAACGTCATGCTTAAGTTCCACCTTCCAAAAACCTGTACAATTAGCAAGGCACGTAGATGGTGGGAGTTATGGTTGCTTAGCTTACCATAATGGGGGAAAGTGCAGTGGTTTTTGGTCGCACTGAGAAGTATAACATTCCTTTAGTGACTTTTTTTACTGAATGTACATATATATATATGTATGGCAGGGAAGGAAAAGAAAGGGGCTAAACAAGTGATGTCGTCATTGATGTCCTCAATGACATTTGAGATGACATCTTTCATGGTCTGCGTGTTAGTGTTAGCAGTGCACGGGGTGGTGGCAGGGTTGGGGGCTTAGTGTACCATAACTGTCGAATTTCAGGGGTTTTTCGGTTTTACTTTGAAGCATAAAAGGAGGTGGAAAGTATTTTTTAGTGAAGTGTACAGGTTTTTGTTAGGACAACTTAACCATAACGTCCCCTCAACAAAGTTTATTTTGTATATACATATATATATATATACACACACATATATACGCACATTAGCTGACTCATATGGAAGGGGCCCCATCTCACTGGTCAGGCGCAGCACAAGATCGCAGTCCCAATAGTTTAACAGGCGTACTATAACTGGTCTTGGAGGTGCTCCAGGTTTGGGTTTCATTGCCAGTGATCAGTGTGCTCTTTTCACCACAAAGGAGGTCGAGATGTTCAATTAGTTCCCTGAGCAGGGCCTTCACAGCAGTTTCCATGGGACCCTTGTCAAACCCCTCAGGAAGGCCGACCAGGCGTCTGCTGTTGCGTCTGGACCATGATTCCAAGTCATCACCTCATTGCCTGGCCTGCTTGCGGTCCCTAGACATTGAGGACACCAGGGCCTTCAGCCCCACTATGTCATCCTCCGTCGTCCCAATACAGGACACTGCCTCTGTCACTCTAGCACTCTCCCGCTCCATCTTGGCATTAACTGTTGTAAGGAACTCATGGTGGCAACAGCAAAGACAAACACAAGTGATCACAGTTCAAGGATGTTTATTAAACTGTATAAATGGATGAGAAAAATGCCTAATCTTAACCTAAACCTAAGATGGGAGCAAACTACGATGATCAAATAATAATAAGCAGTCCTAGTGGCACTTTGTCAAATAAAAGTGCCTATAATAAAAATAACTTTTAAAAAACGATTGTCAATCCTTACCGCTAAATTACAAAAGAGTGTGGGATAGTGTTCACAAGAAAAGAAAGAAGTGTTCACAAATGATAAGTCAGGATGTTACAGCCGGGGTCTCCCTTCCCTGCGTTTTTAGCAGGGGACAAGGTGGGACTCGAGCACAGCACACTCCTGGGCTTCTCCAGCATGAGGCTACAGGGCCTTGGGTGGTTAAGTCTGCCGCGATAAGGCTGCAGAAGGGCCGCCAGGTAGGCACCTACGTCTCCTCCAGCCCGCTGTGTTTCGCCAAGCCGATGGACTCCACTCCGGCTGCAGGCCCTCTTCCTCTTAACGCCTTAGGGGTGGTTTTCCCCAGTGTTAGAGAGAATTCTCAGAAATGTGCTAATTCCCTCTACCTTAGAGACCCCCAGAAAGTTTGCTGGATTTTGAGGACTTGATTTTTTTAACCTAGAGAGAGTGAGACCCTTTTCCCAGCCTCTCATGTATTTTAATGTGATTTCTGAGCTTTGTGTTTATTTTGGTTATGGAGCCTGACCAGATCCATAGGCATAATTATTTACATTGTGTCACACAGCACCTTCAGTGCAGTGGCACAGGCAAGTCTTTCAGATTTCGCAAAAGTTTTAAATACCTTCTCTGGGATAAACTACTGTTTCCCAGAGCAGTAAAGTGAAATAGACTTTACTTACAATTTTAACTTTCTAGACCCAGCACACACGACCTTTTGTCTAGCTTCTCATGTAACATTTTTATGTTACCCTTTCCTCACTGAATGGCTGGTGGCAGTGGTTTCGTTTTAACTACTGCGGTCTTCTTTTTTCGCCATTTCTTTGTGGAAAGGTCCTTCTTGTGATTTACTCTGCGTGCCAAAACAGGTTTGGCCCATTGTTTGCTTTGCCTTTGGTAGGATTCAAGAGTGAAGCCCGCCTCTGGCTCCAGGGTGTCTGGGGTGGGCAGGAAGTGAGGGAGGTGCCCTAAACTCACTGTGCTTAGTCTCCTAGGAGACCCAAATGCACTCTGTAGTTATTGGCCGGCTGACTGTCCGGCAAAGACAGCCACCCTGTTGGGTGAGTGGCAGGTAGGCTGGTATGAATGGGAGGGAACTGAATAAAAGGCGGGGCTTTTGGCTTGGAAAGCAGAGTAGACCACCGGACGAAGGAACCGAAGAAGAACTTGAAGAGGACGCCTGCTGCAACTCCTGGACCGTTGGTTTGCCCAGTGAAGCACTGCTGCTTTGCTGAAACTCCAAATTCATATCGGCAGAGAAGCCCCTGCAAGGACGACTTCTCCCCTTGAGTTGGTGGGACCAATCAACTCCAAAGTAAGCCACCTGGACATCCTTCTCAGAGCTCGTTCAATTTCCACAAAGTTGCTGCTGGAAACCTTATAGCCAGGGTGAGGAACACAAGATTGTGTGCATTGCTTTTAAGATGGCCTAGAGCTTCAGGAAGAACCTCTGGACTCCCAGGAAGCAGCACTGACCGAGCCTGAACTCCCTCAACAGAGTGCGGGACCCCAGAAGCAAGGAAAGTCCATCTCGACAGCCAGGAACCACAGTGTTGCTATTTGTGGTAGACGTGAGGAGCTGAAACACTAAACATCCACTGATTTGAAGATTGTCAGTTGCGAGCAGTGACCGTCCCATTGCAGTGCAGGAGTCCTCAGACATCCGCCCTCTTGTACCAACGACTGAGGCCTAGGAACAGTGAGATCTGCAGAACTGCACAGGAACAGCAGTCATCTGCTGCATCTTTTCTTCAATTCAAAGGTTGCTGTAGAGTTGCTTGCATCTTCTACTACTCACAAGTCTAAAGGCTTGTGGCCCTATATGTGATTCTTCTTTTCTTCGCAGACTTCTAAAACATTGTGCAAGACTTTTCTACTTAGTGCTTCATCCTATATAAGACTTTTGCCTATTGACTTTGGCCTAGCCTGGTATACTGAATGACTTCTGTTGCTTAAGAATATTTGTGGCCATTTGTTGTTCTAATAACCTTTTCCTTTTACCAACTTACAACAGTATTCTGAATGCAAACAGTAAGATATTAATGTCCCCAGCACCCTGGCTATTGAAGTCACCTGAGGGTGTAGGTTGTGTCTGTGGGCCATCCCAAAAGGGTCTTTACTGATTTAGAAAGTAAGAGAGTACAGTATTTAAGTGTATTTCTGTGTTACTATTATATTGCCCCTTCTGAAGAAGGCTTATTCTGACTGATAAATTAATAATTGTTTATTCAAGAAACCTTGTGTGTGTTTATTTGAATACTTGTCACTGTAAATCTCTGTGCAACTCCCCTGCAGCTCACATTGACCCCTCTTCAGATTGCCGGTGCTGGTGTTTCCATTTCCGTCTGCAGGTGGGTGGCGTCACTCCCACCAGGTCAGACCTGATTGGAGTAACAGCACCTGCTTACAGAACTCTGAGTTAGCCGGTCCGGAAACAACGGTGGCGGTGGGTTTACCGCCACCGTTGTTTCCGGACCGGCTAACTCATAATGAGGCCCAATATCTTGCTTTCCACAGAAGGTCACCTTATTGACCTTTGTACCTTCTTCTGACACAGTTCTACAGTTGAACAGGTGTCAGAATATCCTATTTTCAAGAAGAACTGTGTTCATTATTGGCACAGATCAGACATAAAAGACTTTAGTAATTGCTGTTAAAGTATCTATGAACTATAATTTGTCAATCATTAAAGGCTTCTTAGTTCATGCAAATCAGTGAGATTCTTTCATTTCGCTAAGGTTTTCCTTGACTGTTATTTTTAAACAATGGATTATGAACAAAGACGAGATGTTCTAGTTCACCAAGGGTCGGCATAGCCTTATGCAAGATATTAAATAAATTACTGCTGTTGATATACCCAATGACCAAACAGGTTCATGGATCTTTTTACCACCCATGGTAAAGGCAATTTCATACCGATGTACACAAATCTTGGAAACTGTCCAAAACCCACTTGTTAAATTAAGGGCAAAGGGCACTTTATGTCCTCTAATTTGTGGAAGTCCATGGACGATGTAAGGGCGAGGCCACTTTAACACCAGGACCCTTCAGTTTCCACGACTCCATCATCTATAGAGTTTCTCACTACTGGTTTATTAAAAGAACTGTATTTGGACAAATGAACCTATAGGACTTCAAATGTGTGATAATCTCTGTAGAATCCACATAAGTGAGAGGCAACCTGTATTGTATAACAAATATCAGTGCCACATAGGATCAGGAAGGGTAGAGTTGTATAGTGTAAGGACGGGTGCTGTAAGGAACTCATGGTGGCAACAGTAAAGACAGACACAAGTGATCACAGTTCAAGGGTGTTTACTGAACAATGAATGCAGGGTGGAAAAACGCTTAACCTAAACCTAAATCTAAGATGGGAGCAAGCGTCGATCATAAAATGAAAAATAAGGCAGTCCTAATGGCGTTGTGTCAAAATAAAAGGGCCTATACTAAGAAAAAAACCTATTGCCAAATCCTTGCAACTAATTATAGAAAGAGTGTGGTATAGGGTTTCAATAAAGAGAAGAAGTGTTCCAAATAACAAGTCAGGGTGCGATTGCCAGCGGTCTCTCTTCCCCACGTTTTCAGCACTGGACAAGGTGATACCTTGGAGCACAGCACACGCTCAAGCTTTCTTAGCATGAGTCAACAGTTCCATTCCAGTTAGCACAGTGCACGCTTGAGCTTTCTCAGAATGAGCTATTAGGTTCTTCGATGTAAAAGTCTCTTTGCATTAAAAAGTCTTTTGCCTTCCAGGCCTGATGTATCCAACAAACAAACACAAACAAAAAGTTATTTTCCACAGTTCACAGTGGGTGATGTTTTCATTCCCGGGTTGCCCTCTTCTGGGTGTAGACCCCTCAAACAGTTCTTTATCGATATCAGAACCTTCAGTGGCTGAGTTTCCTGCTTCTGATGGTCTGATAGTTCCAAATGAAATTAACCGAAACAACAAACTGAAGTTCCTGGGTGTTCGGAAAAAGAATAACCAGAGGGATGGGGAAAAGAATGTTCGGGAGTGTTCAGGTAGGGATCAGGGCAACAGGGATACTGGAAGAGATGGTTTCTGGGTGAGATAGATTCAACGGGAGGAAAGGGGGTGAATGTATTACAGCCTACAAAGTCCTCCGGTACCTTGTCCTCCTCTCCTTCTTCCCTGGTACAATACCACGTCTCACCCAGGGTATTCCTCTGAGCACAACCCCGGGTTCCCCTACTCAGGTGATCCTCCCTCGCTCATCCGCCCCCAGGGTTCGGATCTGAGAGCGCCAGCCCTTCCCTGGCCACCTGAATAAGGGATTCTCGAGGTCTACTCAGGAGAACACCCTCACAGCACCCACAATCATACGAATCAATTGAAAAGATGAAACAATTTTAAAAACACTGGTCTCAACCGGCACCTTTGAACATTTGTATCACAGGCATCAGCCAGACCAATCTGTTCAACCATATGGCAAAGTTTGTGAACCCCTCTGGGTGTGAGAACACGCAACTTCCCTTAGAATCTCCGTTGGCGCCTTCCGTGGCGACTCGGAGACCCACGTCGAATGGGACTACAATCCCCAACGGCAAATCGCAAATAGAGAAGAGAATGGGAGCGCTCTGTCATCACGTGACACCTTCAAAGTGTCACAGATCCAGAGCAACCTGAGACTAGAAAAGCTGTTGTTAACTGTGGATCAGAGCTTTTCAGCTTTAATTTATTTATTTTATTTATTTGTAGAGCGATGGGAAGAAGCCCATACGCATAGAAATGCTAGGACAAACACACAACATAAAACAATCAGTCAGATTAGATCAGCAGAGTCATCAATAATAAAGTCAGGGGGGATTT
Source organism: Ambystoma mexicanum (assembly GCF_040938575.1). NCBI lineage: Eukaryota > Metazoa > Chordata > Amphibia > Caudata > Ambystomatidae > Ambystoma > Ambystoma mexicanum. The sequence continues at coordinate 919,391,705 of NC_090936.1, forward strand.
ATTCAAAGAGGATGGTCTTCAGTCTATGCTTGAAGGCTGGAAGAGTGGAACAGGACCCAAGATCCGAGATGGGGTATTCCACAGACGAGGCGGTGTCATAGAAAAGCACCCGTCTGAGGCAAACGTCAGTTTTGCTTTTGAAATCTGTAGGAGGCATGAGTTGTTGGACCACAGGGTGTGCCTAATAGGGAGCGATGAGAGCCGATCAGAGAGATAAGTTGGCCTTTTCCCATAGAGGCAGGCGTGTGTGATAGAGTTCTGAAGGTGATCCATTTGCTAACAGGAAGCCAATGTAGGGATCTTCTTGCCACTGTAACATAGTCACTCTTTCGGAGCTCCTTGGCCACATGAAGTGTGTTATCTTGTATCACTTGTAGACTATTTATTTTGCCTTTCCCTATGTCCTGGAGCATGCTAGAGCAGTGGTAAATGCAAGCTCTTATAATGCACAGGCCAAAGTGGCACGATTAGATGTCAAGAAAAGGTCTACTATGACCCAGAAGCTTAATGTAGTACGATGTGCTTGACACAAGGCTACTGCTATGGTCTTTGATAGTGAGTCCTTGGTCAAGAATAACTCCAAGAGTCTTAACCTTTGCGGAGAGTCACTAGGGTGAATGTGAAGAGATTAAACAGAGTTGGTGGCACGCAGGACCCCTGTGGCAACCAACATGAAAGTACATGACCCTCTGTCATAGCTTCCTCATGAAAGACTCTTACCATCATATTGGTTAGAAAATAATGAATCCAAGAGTATGTTTCGCAGGAGAACAAAGAAGAGTTTTGCTGTCTTGTGACCAAGGTGGCATGACCTACCAAATCGTAAGCTGCAGTAAGATCCAAAAGCATCAGAAGCGAGATGTCCCCCTTATCACAGTACTGCAACATGTTGGTCTTTAGGTCAAGCAAAGTAGACTTTGCACTGTGCGTGCTTCTCAAACCTGATTGTTTTGGGCCAAGAATGTTATGTAGGACTAGGAACTCTTGAATTTGGCAGTGGGTGGTCATGTGAGTATCTTCAGGATAAATGGGGAGTTTATAAGAGGGCGATAGTTGGCTGGAATGTTGGCATTGAGTGAGGATTTTTTCAGGAGTGGAGACATCCAAGCCTGTTCTATCTGTGAGGAGACATAGCTCTCTTGGAAAGAGACATTTACAAATCTGGTGATAAGGGGAGTGAGGCACGCGGCTCAAGATTTAACAATGACGGCAGGACTGACATCGCCTCTGCAGTTTTATATTCTCAAGAATATGCTGCATCTCTGGTTCTCCTACCACCCTAAATTTAAACTGTTATACAGAGGTGATTGATCTACTGTCTTTGTTCATAGGAGTTGGACTATCTGAGACCCCTGCTTTGGCCAAAATATCACCTTTGATTGTTTTAACTTTTTGAATCATCGCATTCTGAATGGTGGTGCACCAATTCACATCAATGACAGTTGTGGGAACAATAGGGTGGGGATCTTCCAGTTCTCTCAGGATTTCAAATAGGTCCCTCTATTCTGATGTTGCCTCTTTGAGTCTTTTGTCATATGAGGCTTTTTTTTGCTAAACGAATAGTGATTTTATAATCTTTAGCAGCACTCTCGTAGTTTGTTCTGTCCTCCAGTGCCAGGTGAGCAGCAACAGGAACCAAGTGGCCAAAAGTAGCTCAGCTGCACACCATTGGCAACTGGGAACCTACAAATGGACCACACCCACTCCCAACCCACCTCCCAACACAACCATGCAACTTGGATTGGTTTTGGGATTTCTCTTTTGTGGATTTGGTGCTTTGGTACTTTGGTCTGCCTTCCCTTCTGGTGTTGCCCGTATCTTTTGGATCAGTGTTATTTTTTTTCCTTTTTCATTGCATCAGGTCTTGGATTTGTGTATGTGTTTTCAAGCTATTGGATGTTTTTTCCTGAACATTTAAAGACTTCCTTCCTATTTTTGTGCGCTAGGGATTTTGGTCTTGCATTTGGATTTATCAGGGAATTTTGTTCTATTTTTGTTTGAACTTGTGACCTGCTATATTTCTGCCGACTTTGGAACTATTGTCCAGATAATAGAAATATCCAGTGGGATTATATGGAGTGGGCATAGAGTTTTCCTTGACCTGATTGTGCTTTCTTTATCTTCAGCCTGGCATTCCGGGACAGTAGTCCTCTGCCCTTTTGCTCAATCACCTGGCTAATACAGTCTGTATTTATTCTTATTAGCTAGGGGATTGGGAGGAAGGTACTTTTGCCCCACCTGGGTTTCAGTACAAGTCGTTACACCGGGGTAGCAATGTATGAGATATCCTAAAGTTGAATGAATAGATTTGGTTTTAATGTATGTACTTGGAAAGTGGTCTCAATGGGATGAACAAATTACTTACCCCTGGTAATGTACTTTCTGATGGATTTTCATACAGATTCCTTATCTTAAATATACGTTTCATGCTTGCTTTGTAGGGGTGCCCTGCATCTTTGGCATCAATGCCCCTTGATGCTCTCCCAATCCCACGACCAGACGTGACGTTGATGTTGCTATAAATAACTTGCAAAGCACACCATTGCCACAGTTCCTTGTTTTTTCTTCTTCCCCATGATCAGTTGCCCTGGGGAAATTGACACAGCTAGCAGATGTTGAAAGAGTGAAAGAATGAGAGTGTACCTTTCATCTGAGGGTAGGAAGGAAGAGCAATGAGGAATCCATGGGAGGAACATCCATCAGAAGGAACAAGTTACTTACCTGTAACTGTTGTTCTCCAGCATGGGTCTGGCATGGATTCACATGCTCATGAATATTCCCCGTCGTCAGGCTGGGAATCCTCGGTAAAAAAAAATCAGTATCAGTTTCGTTTCTGATCTGTCTTTCGTAGTAGTAACCAATCACTGATCTCTGCGTCATACTGACCACAGCCAATGACTGCCCTCTACCTAAGCCCCGCCTCTGGCAGCCATTTTCAGATTTGGTAGCACGTGAAGTGGCAGTATGACCAAGTGAAGAGCCGCAGAGGGGTAGGCGGGAGGTTTCGCATGTGAATCCATGCCAGAACCATGCTGGAGAACAACAGTTACAGGTAAGTAACTTGTTCCTTCTCCAGCATGGGGTCTGGCATGGATTCACATGCTCATGAATAAAGAATACATAGCAGTACCCACATGCACAACCACGGGAGGTGGCAAAGGCTCAACATTAAGCATCACATCAAACTCAACATTAAGCAATCTTACCTCCTCACCAGGCTCACCTCAGGCGAACAGGTTGCGCAGCACTGCTTGGCCGACCCTGGACTCCTCCCTGGAATCCCGATCGACGCAGTAGAATTTCGTGAAGGTGTGCGTCGACCTCCACGTAGCAGCCCTGCAAATGTCCAGCAGGGGCACACCAGATAGGAACGCCGTGGTAGCTGCGATCGCTCTGGTGGAATGTGCTCTCGGACGGCCAGGCAGCGGTCGGTTTGCCAACCGGTGACAGTACGTGATACAGCCGGAGAGCCATCTGGAAATGGAAGCCTTCGAGAGAGCCTTCCCCTGATTGACAGGTCCAAAGTTCACAAAGAGTTGTGACGTCTTCCGAAAACACTTTGTGCGGTCCACGTAGAACTTCAGCGCTCTAGCCACATCCAGCGAGTGCAAAGTCCTCTCAGCCGGCGACGAAGGCGACGGGAAAAACACAGGCAACACCAAGGGTTCGTTGAGGTGGAAGTCCGACGGCACCTTGGGCATGAAGGAGGGGTGCGTCCTGAGCACCACCCTCGTGTCGTGAAAAGTCAAGTACGGGGCCTTGCAGGAAAGGGCCTGGATCTCTCCCACCCGTCGTGCGGAGGTGATGGCCACAAGAAACGCTGTTTTCCATGACAGGAACTTCAACAGGGCCGAGTGCAGAGGCTCGAACGGAGGTCCCATGAGCTTGGTCAGCACCACGTTGAGCTCCCACGCCGGGGCCGGCGCCTTCACCGGCGGGAACGATCTGAACAGTCCCTTCATGAACTCTTTCACCAGACGATGAGACCACAGGGACGTCCGCCCCGTGGTTCCGGTATATCGGGAGATCGCAGCAAGATGAATCTTGATGGACGCGTGTGCCAATCCAGCTTTGGCCAGCGTCAACAGGTACGGCAGTACTTGGGGAGCCGTAATCCTTAGAGGGTTAATCTTCTGTGCGTGGCACCAGACAGAGAACCTCTTCCATTTGTGTCCGTAGCATTTAAGAGTCGAGGACGCCCTGGCCTTTGCAAGAACCTCTCTGCAGTCGGCCGGTATGTCGTATCCTCCAAACTCCAGCGCTGCAGGAGCCAAGCCTGCAAGTTCAGCGACTTCGGGTCGTGGTGGAGGATGGCGCCTCCTTCCCTGGACAGCAGATCCGCATCCACTGGCAGCTTGATTGACGGGGACGCTGACAAGTCCAGAAGGTCCGGGAACCATATCTGCCTCGGCCACGCAGGTGCGACGAGGATCATCCTGCACCGTGACCTCTTGAGCTGGTTGATGAGCCGGATCAGAAGTGGCAATGGAGGGAACGCGTATAGGAACAGCCCTCCAAGGGGAACGAGAAAGCATCGCCCATGCTCCTCGGCTGGGGAAACCTGCTGGCGAACCTCCGGCACTTGGAGTTCGTCGCCGTCGCAAACAGGTCGATCTGGGGTGTGCCCCACCGTCGGAAGAGGCGATCCACTAGATCCTGCCGTAGTTCCCACTCGTGGCACGAGCGCAGCTCCCTGCTGAGTGAGTCAGCGATGGTGTTTTTTATCCCTGCCAGATGAAACGGCACCAGAAACATCCTTTGGGCGACGGCCCAATGCCACAGGTCCTGCGCCTCCTTGGACAGTGCTGGGGACCTGGTTCCGCCCGGTTCCCTGATGTAAAACATGGTGGTGGTGTTGTCGGTGAAGATCCTCACCACCTTGCCCTTGAGGGACGGAAGGAAGGACCTGAGGGCCCAAAACACTGCACGGAGCTCCAGGACGTTGATATGGAGGGACTTCTCCGTTGGGAGCCAAAGCCCTCTCGCGTGCAGATTTTCGGTGTGCGCTCCCCACCCTTCCAGGGAGGCATCCGTGGTCACTGTCTCCTGGTGGCTTGGGGTCTGGAAGTCCATGCCCGCCGTCAGATGCGCGCGGGTGCCCCACCACCGGATCGCTCGTCGGAAACTCTCGTCGAGTGTGATCCTCTCCTCGAAGCTGCCCGTCGTTTGGATCCAGCGCGCGTCCAGGAACTCCTGCAACGGGCGCATCCGGAGCCTGCACATGGGAATGAGGTAGATGCAAGAAGACATCATTCCGAGGAGGGACTTGATGGACCTCACCTTGGCTGCGTCGGCAACCAACATCCGCTGTACCTTGCCCAGGATGGCCCTGGTCCTTTCCTCCAACGGGGAGGCCAGAAGGGACACTGCGTCGAGCTTCCCTCCCAGAAACAGTGCATCTTGCGCGGGTACCAGGTGGGACTTGGTGTAGTTCACGGAGAATCCCAGGTCCGTGAGAAGTTGGACGGTCCTTGCCGTGTGCTCCACGGCGAGCTCCCTCGTCTTGGCTCGGATGAGCCAGTCGTCCAAGTAGGGGTAGACGTGGATCCCCTCCCGGCGCAGCTGCGCCGCCACCGGTGCAAGGCACTTTGTGAATACCCTGGGTGCCGACCGTAGACCGAAGGGAAGGGCTCTGAACTGATAGTGACGCCCTTGGACCACGAACCTGAGAAATTTTCGGTGCCCCTTTAGGATGGGAATATGGAAGTAGGCATCCTCCAAATCCAACGACGACAGGAAGTCGCCCTTCTCCAGCTGACCCAGGACGTGCTGGAGGGTGACCATCCGAAACTTCTGTGCCTTGATGAACTTGTTCAGCCGTCGTAGGTCTAGGATGGGGCGCCATCCTCCAGTCTTCTTCTTCACGAGGAAGTATCTTGAGTAAACTCCGGAGCCCCGAAACCTCTTTGGGACGAGTTCGATGGCGCCCTTCCTGAGCATCGCCTTTACCTCCCGGAGAAGCTGAGGGACGTGAAGCTCCTTCCTGGCCACAGGGGGGACGCGCGGGCACCTTCTTTGAAACTCGAGCGCGTGGCCCTGGGCTAGGGCGTCCAGCACCCAACGGTCGGTGGAGATGGACTCCCACACGCTGATGAAGCTTGCCAGCCGGCCTCCCACCGGGGTGCTTCGGTGGGGGCCCGACCCCACGGCCGGTTCAATCCTGCTTAGACGAGGCTTTGCCGCCTTGACCTCCTTGGCGACGACGGCGGGGTCCGCCTGACTTGCCTCGTCCCCTGTAAGCTTCCTGAGACGACGAACGGGCCGCTTGACGGTAGGTGGAAAATCCGCCGCCGGAACCTTTGGAGGCGCCCTTGCCTCCGCCGCTCCGAAAGGGCGGCCGCCGTTGCTGGAGAACCCCGAGAGCCCGGGCCGTCTCCGTGTCCGCTTTAATGGCTTGAAGGGAATCGTCAACTGTTTTCCCAAACAGGTTGTTCCCATCGAACGGCATGTCCAGGACTCTGGTCTGTACGTCTTGACGGAAGTCAGTAGCCTTGAGCCATCCACGCCGCCTAAGGCACACGCCGTTGCCCAACTGGCGAAATCCGGTGTCAGCGATGTCCGTCGCAATCGTGATGGCGTGGTCCGACGCCACCTCACCTTCCTGCAAGATCTCCAGGGCATCCGCCCTCTTGTCGTCCGGTAGGAAGTCCAGCAGGGGAGCCAGTTTGTACCACAGCTCCCTGTCGTACCGGGCTACGATAGCCAAGGCATTAGCCGCCTTAATCGTCGTCGCTGCAGACGAGATGACCCTGCGTCCCATCGTGTCCAATTTCTTTCCCTCGCCGTCCGGCGGGGAAGTCGACGTGGAGGCCACCCCCCCCCGCTTTCTTCCTGGCCGCCGCTGAGACGACGGAGTCCGGGGTAGGCTGTGCCCAGAGGCACAAGGGGGCCGCGTCCGGGACACAGTACTTCTTCTCGTACCGGTCTCTTCTAGCTGGCGTCGTGGATGGGTTCTTGAGGAGGGCGAGGCCCTCATCCCAAATATTGTCCAGTAGACCGTCTTCCTCTTGGCCTCGCGCCGCTGATAAAGGAAACCTTCCTTCTTCTCCTCAGGGTAGAGCTGGAAGAGCTCGGATGCCCTGGCGATCATGGAGTGAAAAGATCCAATCTCGTCGGGCGGGGAAGCCCGGGTGGGAGGAGACGACGGCAGATCCTCGTCGTACACCTCGTCGTCCGTACCCGTCGCGGCCGTGTCAGTCCCCGTATCATCCCCTCGAGTCGTGGACGGGGAGGAGGGCTGAACGGGGCGCGACGGCTGAAAAGGAGGTGGAGGGTGAATCCTTCTTTTCTTAGGAGGGGGGCTGCCCGAAGGGCCTGGTTCCGGGTCCCCCGACGGGAGTGGTTCCTCCACTGGTAACGGCAGTCTCGTCCTTATCTCTGAGCATAAGGACTGTATAGCCAACAAAATGGCCGCCGAGTTGTCTTGCGGCACTGGCAGAGGGGAATCCGACGGGCGGTCAGGGGCCCCGTCGGTACCCTCGACGATGTCGTCTACTGCGTCGGGATCCCTCCCGACGGGCTGGTCTTCTTCCATGCCAACGCCGTGGCTTAAGACCTCGATCAGTTCTTCCTCAGAGGTTGAGGCCGAATCCACGACGGCCCCCTGCCCCCCCTTTTTCTTCTCCGTCGGAGGTTTCACGGGGGTCCTGTCGATGGGCATAAAAGAGGACTCCCTCCGCGGTGGCAGGGAGACTCTGAGCCCCGAGGTCGCCGCCACTGGTGTAGCCTCCACAGGCTGAGCCAGTGCAGCCGCGACTGTCTCGATAGAGGCCTTGGCCGGATGGATTAAGGCTTTCACTACCCTTGGTGCGCTCACCGCCTTCTCCTTGAGGGGGGGGCATTGCCTCACTCCCCTTCCGTCTTCGAGCTCGACCGGGGTCTCTCCAGGAGCTTTGCCGGGTGCTCGGCCTTCCTCTTACCCGACCCAGAGCGTTGGCTCGTGGTTGATGGTGCCGGGGAGGGTGCGCCCTGCCTTGCGCCCGTAGAGCCCGACTGTTCGGCGCTCCCGGTGCCAGCGGACTCGCGGCACTTGGCCTTATGTTGGACCCCCGTCGCCGGGGCATCCTCAAAGGTCTTAGAAGACCACTCGGATTTCTTCCTCTCCTTCTCGCCGGACGGGCTCTTCCCTTCCAGCCAGTTGGCGAGACGTTGATGGCGGTCCTTCATGGTCCGCTCCAACATGTTGCCGCAAAACGCACAGTCCTTCTCCACGTGCGTCTTGTCCTCATGTAGGCAGTAAAGACAAAAGGAGTGTTTGTCTTCCTTAAAGACATTCTGCAGCTGGCATCCAGGGCAGACCCTGAACAGCTTTCCGGGCGTCGAGCTTCCCTTCTCCTGGGCCATGACCGAGATGGGCCTGAGAAACTTCTGGAGCCCTCCAAAAGCGTAGCTCGACGAATCTTCACCCTTGAGGGGCGTAGATGAATCCGACACGGGTCCCCGTTGATCGGATGGAGAGTCGGTGGAGCTTGAGGCTCTTTTGACCGAAAAAACCGAAGTTTTTGAGAAAAAACGTCAAAAAATAGCACTAACGCTCGAGAGCAATAGCACGAGGATCCCAACACTTGAACGTGCGGTAAAAAAATCTGAAGATGGCTGCCAGAGGCGGGGCTTAGGTAGAGGGCAGTCATTGGCTGTGGTCAGTATGACGCAGAGATCAGTGATTGGTTACTACTACGAAAGACAGATCAGAAACGAAACTGATACTGATTTTTTCTTTACCGAGGATTCCCAGCCTGACAACGGGGAATATTCATGAGCATGTGAATCCATGCCAGACCCCATGCTGGAGAAAGAACATTACCAGGGCTAAGAAATGTGTTCTTCTAATGGATTATGTCCTCCCACATATTTCACATCTGAGACAGACTCCCACAGGAATACTTATCAAGGTGGTGGGAAAGCTGATTCTCATTCATTTTCTTCTTTTAATCCATGATATTATGATGGACTACACTTCCAAACCGAGTGTCCCAACCAGGCAGGGTGCCTAGGCAGTAATGCTTAGAATATCTATGAACGGAGGTGTGAGGATCCAGGAATGAGATGCTGATCAGTGCTTTAAATTGGCCGGGGCCGGCCGTGGCCTGACAGGGCTGGGCCCCGGCAGTCTCCAAAAAGTGGGGCTGAGCCAGGGCCCTGCCGGGGCCCCCGGTCCCACCGCAACATTGGCAGGACGCATTATCCCGTTGCGGCTGTGGCCGCAATGGGAGATGCGTCTGCCATGAAGTCAGGCTAGCTGACAGAAGTGGCAGCCAACCACAGCAATGCTGTGCCTTGCTGCCACTTCTGTCAGTCATAGTAACTGCCTGCGGTGACCCCCTCGCAGGAGGGGTCACCACAGGCAGTTACTGTCCCTTTGTTTCCCCAGGTCGCCGAGGTGTCTTTAACCCTCGGCGAACCTGGGGATTCCTTGACATTTTTCGAGGTTAATAAAAGATGGCTTTGAAAGTACACGATTCAAGCCATCTTCTATAAAGCTTTGCTGACAGACAATTTTTCCGTAGTCAAAGCTTTATAAAAGGTGGCTTGAATTGTGTACTTTCAAAGCCATCTTTTATAAACCCGAAATGTTTAAAAAGATGGCCTGAAAACTAGGCAAACCGTAACTTTGAATACCTGGTTATGCCATTTGGCCTTGCCAACGCTCCCGCGGTTTTTCAGCGCTTTATGGACAGAGTCTTTTCAGATATGCTGTTCCTCCTTGTCATTGTTTACCTGGATGACATATTGGTATATTCTAACGACCCCAAAGTACATCAAGAACACGTGACCTTGGTTCTACAACGCCTACGAGAGAATAAGCTGCTGGCCAAACCAGAAAAATGTATCTTTCATGCCCCAAAAGGCCATTACCTGGGATTTGTTTTGAGTTCCAAAGGAATAGAAATGGATCCCGCCAAGGTCGACTCAATCCTTTCATGGCCGGTCTCTACAAAAGCACAAAAGATTCAATCTTTCCTGGGCCTTGCAAACTTTTATAGGAAATTCATTCTGACATTTTCTGCCATTGTACAACCTATAGTTGCATTGTTAAAGAAAGACATTCCTTTCAACTGGTCTTTTGCTCAAGAGACTGTCTTTCAGGAACTAAAGCAAAGGTTTACTCAAGGTCCCATCCTGGCTCAACCTGACATTAATAAACCCTTCCTGGTGGAAACCGATGCTTCAGATTACGCTATTGGGGCAGTGTTAAAACAAGAATCCTAGGACAAAGAGGAAAATCCCATTGCTTACCTATCTCAAACTTTGAATCCCAGTGAGACCAATTATTCAGTCCTGGGGGAAGGAATTGCTCGCCATCCGGCAGGCCTTTACTGAGTTGCATTAAATCATTCATGCAGCCCTAATTACCTTCAAGTGAGGACCGTTCATTTCCCCTCTGGCACTGTTTGGACCTGCTTCCAACACCATGACACTGCATGGCCATCTTTACACCTATTGGGGAGAGAAAAGACATTACAAGAATTACGGACAATAATCATTGGGGAAAGACATTGCAAAGGATACGGACAATAATCATAGTTACGAACACTTACCTACAAAGTGGATTGGTCACAGCCGATCTGGGACCCCACACACACGGACCAGTGAAGCAACTAAGTCCATCAACAGCGCCCCTGCTGATGAGAAGCAGGACGGAGAGCTCAGCCTTACAAAACAGGTGAGACCATATGGGAAAACGCATTTTCATCTCACTCTGGAACAAAGGCTTCGAGGGGATCGTAATTCAATCGCAGCATTCTCACTGCCTCTTACTTTCTCCCCAGGGCATTGCCAGCAACCACAGCAGTCCACACTACAGCAGCTGGGGGTAAGGGCTGATCCAGGGAAGCCAAGTCCAGGGAGGGCTCCAACCGTGCCCAAAACGTCCCCACAGAGACCGGGTAAGCGTAACACTTTTCCAGGATTATTTCCACCAAAACAAAAGTTCAAAGAATAACCAAGTTCTTGTTAGCCCAAGAGGATCACTCCCTCCTCTTGTGTTGCAATTCACACCAGAGGAAATGACTCCATTACCCTGCTCTTTTTCCACATTGAATACAATTCAACTCTTAAGGGCATGAGTCGTCCTTATGATTATCTTTCCAAGATCACAACTTGGGTGCGGGTACCAGGCTCACAAAACACTGGGTATACTCACATGCCAGGTTCTCTAGTAGATTTCCTTTACACAATTTGGGTGCAAATCCCAGATCTGCAATTCACTTGGTCATGGTATACTCTCTTGCCATGTATCTTTCTCATTCAGTATAAGGGGTCATGGGTCTTCCCCAAGTTAATTCATGGCAAAGTACTGTGATGATGAAGATGACACTGATTCCAATGAGGATTACTCGCTTCCCCACTCTTGGCAACCAATTCAATCTTTCAGGGTCTCTTTGCCTTAGTGTTGGCGTGTCATTCTCCCCTCTGGGTTTGCCGACATCATATGCATTCTCTCACTCCACACATTTGGGTACTCGCCTCGGTATCCGCTTGAGTCATGGGGCTTTCCCCAGTCAGCAGCATGGAGCATTCTTGCTACTTGCACCGGAACAAAGCCCATGCCGGCTTCCAGTTCCGACCATGACTTCCTTCTTTTGGCGTTTCCACGCTCCACCGGTACCGTTTCACTATGTGGTCAGTCTGGAGCTCACCTCTGCAACTCTCCTCTCTCCAGCAGTACTGTGAGGCAACAGCTCTCAGTCACGTCTGCTTCCTGGTCTGCCCAACTGGCCAGGAGTGCTTGGATCAGCTCCAACCCTTGCTGCCTCCATTTGCATTCCTTTTGGGTTCGATCACGGACTGGGACACTGTCTGCCCTGCACTGCAACCTGCGTCTCACGTCGGTGTCCAAGCTGACATAAAAAAAGGTCTCTCAATTTCTCACAGCAGTTGATTTAAACTCCCACCTCTAGGCTGACAAAGGTCTTGGACCAATGACATTCTTCACAACACGAGACTGCGCATTATTGTTTACACTCTTTCTCACGGCAGTCCTCTAACCTGTCTCAGTACATGTCGTTTTACTAGGTGAAAAATGTTCATGAGTTCTGTCCACAGTTTTTGTAGGATGCTGAAGGGGGTTCTTACAATATGCCATCAAGGCTTGGAGAATGGAGGGGATATCCCTAAAAGGAAAGAGGGGGTAGCATATCTCATCTTATGCCCTTCCATACCTCTGAAGGTCACCTTCCCTCATGTGCTTCTCCCTTACATAGCCACTCCCAGGGTTAGGATCAGATAGCGACTGCCGTCCCCACATGAGGAGAGGCTACCACTGGGAAAGGAGTGATAACGTCATCAGATTCATCACAGATGACTAAGTTGCAGATGTCTTGCACTAGTATTTCGATTCTTAGAGCCAATGTGGTTGCCACTCTCCTGGTGGAATTGGCCTTAACCAATCAGGCACTTCCTTTCATGTGATGGCATAATACTCTGGAAATCATAGTATTAGCCATCTTGATAATGTCTGTTTGGTTACTGCTTTGCCAGGTTGGTGGCCTAGGTAGCCAATGAACAACTGATCGTCCTAGCTGAAATTGCTCATTGTTGCAATATAAAAACTAAGAACCCTCTTTTGTCTAGTCTGTGCAATCTTTCTTCTTCTTTCGAAGGGGGAGGTGGAGGATAAAGTGCTGGTAATGTATTCTTTTCAGATAAGTGGAATTCTGAAACCACTTTGGAAAAGAACGAAGGAAGGGCCACCCCCAAGTAATACCTTCTCCCTAGTTAAAACTGTGAACAGCGGTTTGTAAGACAGGGCTTGCAGTTCGCCAACTCTATGAACAGAACTAATAGCCACCAAGAATATAATTTTCCTTGTTAGAAGTATGAGGGGGCATGTGATAGTTTGATTAATTCTGACAACAATAAGACTCTGAGTTGAATGCGTAGTTGTATGAGTTTCAACGAGAACCCAAATCTTTTATTAACAAAACTCTTTCTTCCTAATACTGTTAAAGGATACGTTTCTCCGATCTTCTCAGGGGTCTTAAGTGAAGGTCTGTTGGATCACTTTCAGGTAGGGGTTTCCTTTATTTAATTATTTGCCGTACACTATGACTTTCAGGAGTTCTTCGCTTCCTCCGACCTGTCCCTTTCCTCTCAAACAGTCTTAAAAGGGTTTTGCCCTTCTCCTACCGATTCCCTCGGATCTTCCTGAATTTTCCTCTTTCTCTCCCTTTCTCTCTCTCTCTCTCTCTTTTCCTTGTCCTTTTCCCAACACCTGCTTTTACTTCATTTGCCTTTTAGCCAGCCTCCTTCCACCTCTTGGCAACAAGATCCTTTTCGCCGTAGCCGGTTGTGCTCGTTGTTATTTATCTCCTCCTTTTACTTCACTCTCCCTTTAGATCTGCGTCGCTGATGAGCGCAACAGCACCCGACTTTGCTCAGCACCGCTGGTGAGGCGGCCGCATCTTTAATTCCCCTCTCTCACTGGGTTCGGTTCCCATGCGTGAGTCGACATCCAGTCCTTCGCCTCTCCCTCAGTATCACCCCTCTCTCTGTTTTCACTGCTCCTTCTTTCTAAGCGGGCAGGCCCGGATACTCACAGTGAACCCGCCATCGGGACAACGGTCCCCTCTTGAAAACGAACTTCGTTGTGCGCAACAGTGCGACCAACTCAATAACCTGGACTGGCAACAATGATCGCCTTGTTTAAACAACGCTCTCTCTCCTTTACTTCTCTTCACGTCTCGACCGGAGAAACCCCAGGATTTGAGGTTCTCCCGTTTCGCCGTCTTCTCCCTCAGTAGGCCTAGCTGCAACCGTTGGTCTCGATCTCCTGCTCCTCCTCGTCTCCCGTTTCCTAGGATACCAAAACACAGCCTTGATTAGAGGAAAGTCCATACAGGGATCACTTCCTGGTTCTGTATTCGGGCTTTAATAGTACTCCCCGCTGTACATAACCACCGGCAGACACAAGTAAGAAGGCTCATATGCCGTCACATCGTCACACCCCCTCTACTAAGCCCTTACGATCGGTAAGGGTTTCTGCTCTGGACAGGTAATCAGCTTGGGCCAAGAATTTCCCAGGTTTATGAATTGTTTTAAAGGAGAAGGGCTGGAGGGAAAGAAACCATCTGAGGATTCTCTGATTGGAATCTTTGTTATGAGCAAGCCATACTAACGGAGCATGATCAGTTATTAGGGTGAACTCTCGACCTAGCAAATAGTACCTCAGGGCGTCAATGGACCACTTTACTGCCAAACACTCCTTTTCAATGGTTGGATAACTCAGCTCGTGAGGTAATAACTTCCGACTAATGAATAGTATTGGTCTTTCCTTCTCACCCTGATCTTGGAACAGCACAGCTCCAAGACCCGTACCTGAGGCATCTGTGTGAAGGAAAAATGGGGCACTAAAGTCTGGGCAATGTAACACCGCTCTTTCGGTGAGGGCCTCCTTCAAGTTGTTAAAAGCCTGTAATGTTTCCACAGTCTTCCAAACTTTCCTTGTCGATGGAATTTTCTTCAATAGATTGGTGAGGGGAGTGGCTAAGGTAGAAAAATGTGGGATAAATCTTCTATAATATCCCACGAACCCCAGAAACGCTCGCACTTGTTTTGGTGTTTCTGGGAACTTTAACTGTTTGATAGCCTTGATTTTCTCCTCCTGGGGTCGGATTACCCCTTGACCAACATGATATCCTAGATACATTGTATGAGACATGGCCACGTGAGTTTTCTTGGGGTTGATATGTAATCCCGCCTGTTTCAGGGTTTCAAGTATTTTCGCCAAATGTTGCAGATGTTCTGTCCAGGTGTTGCTGTAAACTATGATGTCATCGAGATAGGCCCCAACATACTGTTCATGACCCCTTGTAATATGGTTCATTAGTCGCTGGAAGGTCGCAGACGCCCCATGTAACCCAAAGGGTAGCATCGTAAATTGATATAAACCAGTAGGCGTGGCAAACGCCGTCTTCTCCTTATCCGCGGGTAGCAGGGGAATTTGCCAGTATCCTTTGGTTAAGTCAATCGTAGTCAAGAACTTCGCCTTTCCTAACTTATTAAGCAGATCTTCTATCCTGGGCATCGGATACGCGTCGAACTTAGAAATTTCGTTTAACTTCCGAAAGTCTATGCAGAATCTTACACTCCCATCCGACTTCGGAACCAAGACTACAGGGGAGCACCATTCACTGTAAGAGGGTTCAATGATTCCCAGATCCAGCATTTCCTGTACCTCCTGACTGAAGGCTTTGATCTTCGACTCGGGGATCCGATAAGGTCTTAGCCTCACTATGGCCTCAGGTATGGTGACTATGCGATGATTAGTCAAGTTGGTCCTCCCTGGTAAGGAGGAGAATATGTAAGAAAACCTTTGTATTAATTTGGACAACTCATCCTTTTGGACAGGCGATAAGTTTGGACTGATATTCAGTCCCTCTGAACCCGTCTTCTCCTTTAATGGCAGAAAATGTTCTTCTGTTATGTCCCTAGATATCATGGCGATGGTTGGGATTGGAGATGCCCACTTTTTAAGTAGGTTGACATGATAGGTCTGATAGGGAATTTTACTGTCCGGCTGTTTCACCCTGTACGTTAATGGACCTAGAACTTCTTGAATCTCATAAGGTCCCTTCCAGGTAGCTCGCATTTTATTTTCGGAGGTCGGTACCAACACGAGTACCTGGTCTCCCTTCTTGAACGTACGTAACTGCGCACCCTGGTTGTAGTATTTTTCTTGTCTTATTTGTGCTCGAAGAAGGTTATCCTTAGCAATACTTAGTAGCTTTCCTACCCTTTCTCGCAGCTGAGAGGCATACTCCGTCAACGTTACCTCATGTTTCGGTTGTTCCTCCCATCCTTCCTTTAACAGGTCCAACAAAGTACGAACAGGTTTTCCGAATAACAATTCAAAGGGCGAAAATCCAGTTGATGACTGAGGAGTGTTTCTAAGAGTCATTAAAATCCAGGGTAATGCTCTATCCCAGTCCTTATTCTCTGAGGACGTTGTTTTTTTCAGCATTTGTTTGATGGTTTGGTTGTAACGCTCCACCAACCCATCCGTCTGTGGATGGTACACAGCGGTCTTCAGATGTTCTATTTTAAGCGTCTCACAGACTTGTTGGAGCACCTTGGACATGAAATTCGACCCCCTGTCGGTGACGATATCCCGTGGTATCCCAACTCGTCCAATAAAAGGAATTATTGCATCACAAATCTGTTGGGTATTTGTTGCCTTTAGAGGAAATGCCTCGGGATATCTCGTAGCATAGTCGACCACCACCAGAATGTACTTGTGACCCCTTCGAGTTGGTTCCAATGGCCCTACCATATCAATTCCTATTCTGCTGAATGGTTCCATGACCAGGGGCATAGGTTGAAGTGGCGCTTTCTTCACATTGGCCCTGTTCTTCAGCTGACACTCCTCACATGACTGACAGAACCGGGCCACCTGTTGGTACACTCCTGGCCAATAGAACCTGTCTAGAATGTTCTTGGTTGTCTTCTCCGTCCCCAGGTGTCCTTCACCAACCTGAAGGTGAGCGACCTCTAGGATAGTCTGGTAGAATTTCCGGGGTATTAGTAATTGTTTCAGATCCTCTCCACTCCGTGACTTGCTCAATCTATAGTATAATTCATTCTCCTTAATAAAGCGTGGACCTTGTCCTGTTGTTTCTTCTCGGGCCCGTTCTCGAGCAAATTGTAGCAAGGGATCTAGTTCTTGTGCAGACCTAAAACTGTCCCCGTCTTCCTCTATCCTCCAGTCGACTGCCACAGGGAAGACATTTTTAGCTCTCCACTCTTTCTTCAGTAATCGCTTGACCCTTTTGCTCTTTTGTGATTTAGGACTCGGGCTAGGTATTTCTTCGTTACAAAACGGGGCCGTTTCCAACCAGCTCTTCTCAATTTTATGAACTAATTCTGAGAATTTTGGAATGTCTGAGCCAATTAGAAGAGGTTTAGGCAACTGGGGCAACACTGCTGCAGTCACCCCCATTGTCTCCCCGACCATTTTAATTTGTATTTTCTTGGAGGGGTAAACTCTTATATCTCCATGGACACACCGGATAGGTATTTCCCCTGAAGAATAATAATCTTCACCTACCAGCTCCGATGTCACCGCCGTCTGTAGGCTTCCAGAGTCGACCAGCGCGGTGGTAGGTCTTCCATCTACCTCTGCCTCACAGGTATATAGATATTGGGGCTGTCTCCCATTCATCTGTTCCGGGACTTCATTTCTCTTTTGAGATTCGAGAACTCCAACATCCATTGGTTCCACTTTCAGCTTTTTCGGACAAAATCTTGCAAGGTGTCCCCAGTCCCCACAGTCAAAACACTGTGGACCCTTAGGGGTAAGAGTGGTTTGACGAAAATGTATAGGACCTTCACTATTGGGTCTGGAACGTACATTTTCTCCTTCCGGTCTTCGCAGTATTGAGTTTGGCCCTCTTGGTTGAGTCGCTGGTTTATTCAAAAGATGTGGTTTATAGTTCGTTGTATAGGTCAAGACCTTGCCTTGTCCAGCTTTTTGGTATGATATGATATGATATGATATGGTATTTGTAACGCGCCTATACACAAGTGTTTCAAGGCGCGACGAGGCAGGGAGGGAGGGAAACAAGGGGAAGACGGACAAGCGATCCTACTAGGCCAGGTGTCATTCAGATCGTGCAAGTGCAGAGGTAAGGGGAAAAGGAGAAAGTGCAGGGGGAGGAGGTGGGGGGAAAAGTGCAGTACAAGGTAAGTGGCGTAATAAAATAATAAATGATAAATAATAAATAAAAAGGGCCAGCTGGTGGCAAGTGCGAGGTAAGTGCAGAGCAAGTGCTGGGTAGGGGGCTGTAGGGATACAGTGACAGTCCCACAGTGCAGGGGGAGCCAGGGGGGCAGTGCAAGTGGAGAGTGGCTGGGCCCTGGACCGAGGTCGCTGAGAGTGGCCCAGATGCAGGTTAAGTGTAGAATTCAGTGGGGAGTTAAGCAGGTTTAGCAGGGGAGAGGGAGAGAGAAGGCAGAAGCGAAGAGGAAGGTTTTGAGGTGCTTCCGGAACCGGAGTTGGTTCTCCTCAAGTTTCAGGGAGGCAGGCAGGCTGTTCCAGAGGGAGGCCCCTGCTGCGGAGAGAGATCTACCCCCAGCACGTTGCTTCGAGAAGCGGCTGACCATGAGGGAGTTAGAGATGGATGAGCGAAGGGCTCGTGAAGGAAGATATTTAGGAAGAGAGAGTTGAAGGTATTTAGGCCCCAGGCCCCAGAAGGCCTTGTTGACAATGCAGAGGGTTTTGAACTTAATCCTCGCAGCCACTGGGAGCCAGTGAAGAGATTTCAGTCCTGGAGAGATACGGTCCCTGGGCTTGAGGCCAAGGACAAGTCTCGCAGTTCTGTTCTGGATAAGTTGCAGAGGGCGGAGAGTGGAGGCAGGGAGATTAAGATAGAGGCTGTTACAGTAGTCCAGCCTTGAGAGAACCAGGGCTCGGGAGACAGTGAGCTTCTGGGGGAAGGAGAGGAAGGGAAGAATACCTCTGAGGAGGTGCAGCTGGTAGTGTGATTTCTTAGAGACATCAGATATATGAGGAGAGAAGGAGAGTGTGGAGTCGAAGATGACCCCGAGGTTTTTAGCCTTGCAGGTAGGGGCAGGGAGGGGGCCAAGGGAGGCCGGCCAGAGAGCTGCAGGGAAGGAGGGAGTGGGTGCGCCGATGAGTAGAATCTCAGTCTTACTGGCGTTAAGGCAGAGGTCATTGGCGGCACACCATTCCTGGATAGCAGACAGACAGTCAGAGATGAGGGAAGGAGAGGAGGAGGCCGAGGGTAGCCTGAAAATGAGCTGGGTATCGTCCGCATAGCACTGGAAGTGGGGGCAGAGGGCGGCGATGCGGTGGGCAAGGAGTGCCAGATACTGGTTGAAAAACCAGGGAGAGAGGTTGGATCCCTGGGGGACACCACAGGTGGAGAAAAAGATGTCAGAGAGGAAGGAGCCCATTTGGACCTGGGAGGGTCGACCGGAAAGGAAAGAGGTCAGCCATGCCAGAGCCTGACCAGTGATACCCAGGTGATCATGGAGACGGTTGAGCAGGATGGCATGGTTGACAGTGTCAAAGGCAGAGGAGAGATCGAGCAGAATGAGAACACAGGGAGTGCTGGAATCGAGGTTCAGGAGCAGGTCCTCACGGATGTTCAGGAGAGCAGTTTCCGTGCTTCTGGCCGCTCTGAAGCCGGATTGGTGGTCATGAAGATTACCAACAGATTCAGCATGGAGGTTAAGCTGGGAGATGGCCAGTTTCTCCAGGAGCTTGCCCAGGAAGGGAGTAATGGAGATTGGTAGGCTGAAGCTACTTCCACTGCCTCACTTAATGACAATCTGGGGTGTTGTTTCACCCATCTCTGCACAGGCCCAGGGAGGGCTTCGATGAACTGTTCCAAAACGACCTTTTCTGTTATCTCTGCAGTGGTGGATGCACCAGGCTGTAACCATTTCTCCGCCAACTCTTTTACTCTGTAATATAACTGTCTCGGGGATTCTTCCCCTTTCAGTTTGACTTCTGTAAACTTGACTCGATACGTCTCCTCGTCGTGCCCCATCTGTTCTAACACCACCTTCTTCATGTCCCCATAGCTGGTGTCGCCGGTGGGGTTTGCTGCCTGATATGCACATTGCATTTCACTGGTCATCAATGGTGCGATGTAATGACACCATCTCTCGGCGGGCCACTGAGCATTGCGAGCCACTCTCTCAAAATTCACGAAAAAATGTCCTGGATCCTCGCCTGCCGAATATTTTTGCAACACAGTGGTAGGGACCTGAGGATTGCTTCGTACATTCGTTACTTCAAGTAATTGGGCCTGTTGCATTTGTAAAGCCTGTTGAAAGGCTAATCTATCAGCTTGAGCTTGTTGTGATTGCATTTGTAAGGCTTGTTGTAAGAGCTGTTGGCCTTCATTTAGTGTCTTAATTAGGTCCTCCATGGCGCTCTCACGATCCCACTGCTGCCACCAAACTGTGATAGTTTGATTAATTCTGACAACAATAAGACTCTGAGTTGAATGCGTAGTTGTATGAGTTTCAACGAGAACCCAAATCTTTTATTAACAAAACTCTTTCTTCCTAATACTGTTAAAGGATACGTTTCTCCGATCTTCTCAGGGGTCTTAAGTGAAGGTCTGTTGGATCACTTTAAGGTAGGGGTTTCCTTTATTTAATTATTTGCCGTACACTATGACTTTCAGGAGTTCTTCGCTTCCTCCGACCTGTCCTTTTCCTCTCAAACAGTCTTAAAGGGGTTTTGCCCTTCTCCTACCGATTCCCTCGGATCTTCCTGAATTTTCCTCTTTCTCTCCCTTTCTCTCTCTCTCTCTCTCTCTTTTCCTTGTCCTTTTCCCAACACCTGCTTTTACTTCATTTGCCTTTTAGCCAGCCTCCTTCCACCTCTTGGCAACAAGATCCTTTTCGCCGTAGCCGGTTGTGCTCGTTGTTATTTATCTCCTCCTTTTACTTCACTCTCCCTTTAGATCGGCGTCGCTGATGAGCGCAACAGCACCCGACTTTGCTCAGCACCGCTGGTGAGGCGGCCGCATCTTTAATTCCCCTCTCTCACTAGGTTCGGTTCCCATGCGTGAGTCGACATCCAGTCCTTCGCCTCTCCCTCAGTATCACCCCTCTCTCTGTTTTCACTGCTCCTTCTTTCTAAGCGGGCAGGCCCGGATACTCACAGCGAACCCGTCATCGGGACAACGGTCCCCTCTTGAAAACGAACTTCGTTGTGCGCAACAGTGCGACCAACTCAATAACCTGGACTGGCGACAACGATCGCCTTGTTTAAACAACACTCTCTCTCCTTTACTTCTCTTCACGTCTCGACCGGAGAAACCCCAGGATTTGAGGTTCTCCCGTTTCGCCGTCTTCTCCCTCAGTAGGCCCAGCTGCAACCGTTGGTCTCGATCTCCTGCTCCTCCTCGTCTCCCGTTTCCTAGGATACCAAAACACAGCCTTGATTAGAGGAAAGTCCATACAGGGATCACTTCCTGGTTCTGTATTCGGGCTTTAATAGTACTCCCCGCTGTACATAACCACCGGCAGACACAAGTAAGAAGGCTCATATGCTGTCACATCGTCACAGGGCAGTAATAAAATTACTCAAAGGGAGCCGCCATCAAGAATGTAGGAACTAGATTCAAGTCCCGGGCCAGAACCAGAAAGGGGACTGGCAGAAAGGTGTCAGTTAAACCTTTCAAAAATTGAATCACAATAGGCATCTGGAAGGAAGATCCTTGTTCTGGCGTGCGCTCGAAGATTGAAAGTGCATCAAGATACCCTTTAAACTTAGCCACCTGTAAACCTTGTTGGGCTAGGTGGAGCAAGAATGATCAGGGGTAAAAGGCAAGTAAGCAACTTACCTTGACCCGGCCATAGACGTCACTCTTGCCGGACATTCAGTAGTGAAAGGGGAGCACCACCAACTACCGAACCAACAATCCTGTTGCTGACAGTGTGTGGTGATTGACTCAATTCCCGGATTGGAATATTTGAAGAAGTGTCTACTTAGAAGGTGGTTTTGCTTATAGGTGTTGTGCCGCAGATGCAACACCATAAATCCTGTCGCCGACAGTGTGTGGTGATTGACTCAATCCCTGGAATATTTGATGAAGTGCCTATTTAGAAGGTGGTTCTGCTTATGGGTGTTGAGCCGAACATGCAACACCATAAGCTTTGAAGTGTTTCCCCTGGAGCATTGTGGATTTGGTCCCGAGTTTGCGCTACCGCCAGTAATTTCTATTGGAGAATGTGTATTGGAAGACATATTCCACCAGATTGTGCTAGAAGTATAAGGGAAGAATGATGCCTCATTTTCTGTCCTGAAGAAGGCTGGAACTACACCAGGCTACAATTCAAAGCCCTTATGACCAAAACATATGTAGACAATGTCAATAAGCCAAGTTTGCTATTGTTCAGATATACATACCACCAGGAGACACAGATGTAATAAAAATGAAAAACTGTCTGTCCAACCTAAATACCGAGGTCTATCTTTTTAATATTAGGTGCTTGCAACACTAAGCATTGTGGAGTTGGATGCCTAGACAAAAATCTGAATCCACAGAGGATGGCCTGTATTTGTTTACCAGGTCCTTGTTAACGGCTGATGCAGTACCTGTTTTTTTTTCCATAGTTCAATAAGTGGATCCCTTAGGGCTGAGTGGAATGGTAAGACAGGTTCCTTTGGAGGACCATTGTTCAGGATATCATTAAGGTCATCTTGAGTAATGTCCTTAGCAGTACGGCCCCAACCTAAGAAGTGAATGACCTTGTTCATTACATTCCTGTAGGCAGCATTTGGATGATAATGTATGTATGGTTTCTTGGATTCGACCTCTCGGGAGCTATCTTGAAAGTTGGAAACCAAATCCTACATTCGAGTCCCCTCCAAGATAAATTCTTCATGGATGTTCAATGCCTTAAAGCGTTTGAAACCAAAGGAGACATCATCAAACTCATCATCCTCATCATCATACTCATAATTGGATCCTCTTTCAAAGAGGAGGTTAGTACAGCTTTTGGCATCGAAGAAGCACCAGCGGCCGACAAAGTCGAAGCTGCACAGGTAGCTTTTTCTGACTCTGGCTTTTGGGCACACAGATCGAAGATTTGACAGAGTCACTGCCAGTATTGGAGAATGCGGTGAGATCTGTATCCTTACTTTCTTTTTTAAGGAAGCAGGGGGTACTGTCTTTGAAAAAATCTCCACCATATTTAGTCTAAACATTTCCCATACTGCCGCCGAAGCGGTTCTTTGGGAAAATGTAACTGGGGACTGTCGGGGGAGGAACCTGCTGAAGAAGAGTGGTGATGTCTCTTCTTTTTCTTCTTGGATGATGAAGAAGAGGAATGGTGAGAATCAGTCTAGGACCAAGATCTTTTGGAGTGTTTGGACCGTTTGCTTGTCCTCTCGGGGGACTTCTCACCTGTGGAACTACGAGCCTCGAAATATTTTCTTTTTGAATTTATGGAGTTGGAAGATTTCAAAACGGATAGAACTAGGGTTTGATTTGATTTCCTTTCCTTCAAAGCCTTATCCGTCATTGATTGGCAGGAGCCACACTTGATATAATGGGCTGTGCCAAGTGGGGGAAACCTCAAGGTGTCTCCCTGGCTAGTTCCCGGGGATCTGTCATCCAGATGGCCAGGACACAGTCATCGCTATTGGATCCAGTTCTCCAGTTCCTGGGGGTGGACTAGTGAGGAAGGATCACTTGGATAGTTGTTCCTTGGGGAGTGGGAATGGGACACCGAGGGGCGAAACACGGTATCCTTCTTTCACCACCTTTTCCCTATACTACCATTTAGGAAATTCCAAAACACTGCCCCCCACTTCCACACAAACCAAGCACTTTCGTACAACACAAAAGACAATGGATAAACACCAGGGCTGTTTACCTGACATGTCCCAATACCAGGGTCAGGCAATATACCAGAATCTCACACACACCGGACAGCCCTTTCCCTTCCCCACAGGGATAAAAGGTGGCACACAAGAGCACGATAGAAGCAAGGCAGTCCGAACGACGTAAGAGCTAACTCAGCAGGGCAGTTCAAGAGGAGCAGAAAGACGGCGCAGACCAAGCTGGTAACAAGGAGAGAAGTGACCTTGCTCTTTCCGAACCAGGCCTGTGAAACCTCTGCAAATGGAAACATAAGACTGCAAACTAAGGCCAGCGTGTGTTGCAGAAGATGTCTACGGTATGCAAGCCTCTCCTCTGCTGATACCAAGCCGGGAAGGACATCGGTCTCGGTGGTACCAACCTTGACTCCAAGGATAAAGAAAAGCGAGTGGTTAATCACAGCCAGTGAGTCGAGTGGAGAATCGATAAGAAACCGAACTGTGTTGAACGAAGAGAAGCCAACAGCTAATTTTAACTTTTGAAAGATATAAACAAACTGTAAAAAAAAAAAGAGGGTGAAAACCAACAACAAAGGAGTATGGCACAACGTGGGTGCTTAAGCAGGAAACATTGGGCGATTACCTGAAGATAGAAACTACTGTAACCAGAAGCCCTTGGGAAGAGGCGAAGAAAGTTCAAAGTGGTCCTATTAGGGTCTTGTAAAATCCTCTGTACCGTCGAAAGTCTTTGTCCGGCAGATGATTGCAAGAGCTAAGGGAAGTGAATCCTGCATGGTGAATTAAGCGTATGAGCAGTATATTGAAGATGGCAAGAGTGAACCCAGCAGAGAGACGCTAACAAAAAGGGGCAAAGTCCAAAGTCACGAAGTACAGTGAACTGTTTGTAGAAGTTGGCGAAAGTTGACCTGGAAGAGAGAAGCCAACAATCAGAGACGAAGCCTGAAGTACTGTTTAAAAAGACATTAAGACTCGTGAATGTAAGAGGTATTGGAAGACCAAGCAAAGTGAATTGTCCCCCTTGTCAAATGGGTCTGAGCCCGGTTGAGGGAGATTCCGGGGTGAAAGGGCATCACCCAAAGTTAATTGAGAAAGGAAATGTTCAATCCATTGGTTGACTACGATACGTGAGGGGTTGGTGCCCGGGAGAGGGGGATCCAGGGGTGACGACTAAGTATGGCCAACTTAGTCACACAGCCGCTCTCCGTTATACCCAAAACAACGGGTTATGAAGTTAAAAAGACTTTCTTCAAAATATTCCTGTATATAGGTAAACGTGCTTGTATCCAATTTCAAAAATGATAGTCAAAAAGAATCCAAGTCAGAAATAAATTCAATAATAATTTATCAAAAGATAATTGATAAGAGCACAACACTAATGCAATCCTAGTGAGGCTGCAGCTACACATCACATGTTAGGTATGGACTTAATATGCCAATGCATTTCGGAGTATACAAACTCCTTCATCAGGGCAAGTCTGTATTGAAATAATGTGAACACACAACATAAAAACACATGCATAAATCAATAAAGAAAATTTAAACACATACCAGAATGTAGAATGTTCATATGAGCGTTGGAATATATGTTTGGAAATAAACAACAAAATAAATGCAGTAAGGAACAAGTAAATCAACAACATAATAAGGCTAAAGGAGTGAAAAACAAATAACAAATGGTACCTCTATACCGGTGTGTAGCCAGTGTAGCTTTTTTTTTAGGAGTGTCAGGCTGTTAGTAACACCCGTGGTCCAATAAAGGACAGCGGTCACAACGGCTTTCTAAAAGCATGAAAGTTAGAGTAGTCAGAGGGCTAAATGTGTTTAAGTGAAGCAGTTTATCTATTACAATCTAAAATGCAAAGATACCTGTAAACGCAGCACGGCCGTGAGACAAGCCGTCTGAACGCTGCAGTGCATCGTCGTATTGTGGTGTTGCTAGGAAACGGGTTATTTACATAACCACGTGACCGCATCGCGTCTATAAGACGGCGCGATGCGTGTGACTTTCAAATAGCTATGCTATCTCGATTTGTAAGTCCCCAAGGTGTAAACTAAGTAATTATATAGTCTAATGGTGGTCAAGTACTAATTCTAGGGTGCATAATGTCTAAAATAAAATTATAGGATCAGCATAGAAATAATAAAATACTCTGTGAAAACAGCTATGTTGTTTACATACAAAAGGGCAAATATAAACAGAATCAACAAAAATAAATAAAATCTGCCACTAATGGTGGCATTGAAAACAATGCCACCTTGGGTCCCAGACTGGACATCCTGGAGGCATGGCAGCAAAGTGTATACATCTATGTAAATATAAATCAACCAATTTAGCAGATTTAGAGCGACATGAAAATTTCTCAATCAGGGAAACAAACCAATATTATATGTCACCTGGAAACCCAGGCATCAAATACAGAAAAAAACAATTTCTAAAGCAGATGAAATAGCACAAGACAGTGGAATACTGTCATACGTAAAGCATGATGTCCATGTACAACAAATCTGAGGTTCAAGGGAAAGTCTATAGAGTATACTGAACCTTCAATATTGGTTGCCACTGAATCACTATGTCATAGTTAAATGTAGCAATGATAGTTAATCTCTTCATTGAGTCCATGAGGAGATAAACTACCAAGTTTATCTATCCAAAAGGTTTCTCTCCTATTAAGCCGCAGTCCAAGGTCCTCATGTGGATTTTTCTTGCTCAATACCTCTCAGATCAAAAACTTAATTTGGTTTAGGTTATGTCTATTTTCGATCCAGTGGCGGGCCACCGCTGAATTCGAATTGCAGTTCCGGATACAAAAACGATGTTCATTCCAACGTACTTTCGCTGCTCTTGTGGACTGACCTACATAGTACTTCCCGCAGGGACACTTGATACCATATATAATGTTCGTGCTATCGCAAGTTC
Organism: Ambystoma mexicanum; assembly: GCF_040938575.1. Taxonomy (NCBI): domain Eukaryota; kingdom Metazoa; phylum Chordata; class Amphibia; order Caudata; family Ambystomatidae; genus Ambystoma; species Ambystoma mexicanum. Next base: position 919,417,948 of record NC_090936.1, read on the forward strand.
CAAATGTTCTCAACAGGATTTTTTAACCTGTACGGGGATGGTGTATTGTGTTCCCTTTCAATATTAAATTACAGTTGGCACAATGAAGACAAGGATATGTCCCCGTGCGTTGGGTAACAGGTTCTTTCAATTTCGGGCGTGTATGTACCAGTTCATCTCGCAAATTTCTGCTCCTTTGATATGCAAAAACCGGAAGTTGGTCAAACAGATTCTGTACTCTTGTGTCATTTCTGAGGATGTTCCAATGTTTCTTAATTGCATTTTGAATTTTATTGCTCTGTACAGACAATTTTGAGACGTATACTGGTGATTTCAATTCCCTTAGCAATTTAACAGTGTCCGATAACAAAGTGCTGCGATCACATGCATTCACTCTCTGGGATGCAGCATCTAGTTCTGATGATTTGTAGCCACGACATAAAAAATTTCTTTCATCAATAATTGTTGGGCTAGACAGTCTTCGGGATCACTCACTATTCTTTTCACACGCGACTAGGTTGATGGAAACTCAATCTGTGCAATAGATTATTGCGATCAGTAGGTTTGCGGAAAAGTGTAGTCTTGTAACCAGTATCCCTCTTAAGTATTTGAACATCCAGAAATGTAATCCTGTCTTTGGATGTTGTGCTGGTAAACTGGATCCGCTGGTCAATACTATTCAAATAATTAAAAAAAGCATCAAAAGTAGCTTCTGCGTTCGTCCAAATTCCAAAAACATCATCTATATAACGTACCCATAGATGTATGTGCTTGTTCCTATCTGGCTTATGAAGTACGTTGTCCATTTCAAATTTGTGCATAAAACAATTTGCATAGGACGGTGCCATAGACGCACCCATGGATGTTCCGGAAACCTGTAGGAAGAATTTATTGTGAAATTGAAAGTAGGAGTTTTCTGCTACAAACTGGAGAAGAGTCATTATGAATTCTTTTTGTGCACGGACCTCAGGTGACTACAACAAAAGCCATTCTACTGATTCCATTCCCAAATCATGAGGTATCGATGTGTATAAACATTTGACATCAATCGTGAATAGTAAGTATTCTGGTTGAAGTAGGTTTGCGGAAAAGTGTAGTCTTGTAACCAGTATCCCTCTTAAGTATTTGAACATCCAGAAATGTAATCCTGTCTTTGGATGTTGTGCTGGTAAACTGGATCCGCTGGTCAATACTATTCAAATAATTAAAAAAAGCATCAAAAGTAGCTTCTGCGTTCGTCCAAATTCCAAAAACATCATCTATATAACGTACCCATAGATGTATGTGCTTGTTCCTATCTGGCTTATGAAGTACGTTGTCCATTTCAAATTTGTGCATAAAACAATTTGCATAGGACGGTGCCATAGACGCACCCATGGATGTTCCGGAAACCTGTAGGAAGAATTTATTGTGAAATTGAAAGTATGAGTTTTCTGCTACAAACTGGAGAAGAGTCATTATGAATTCTTTTTGTGCACGGACCTCAGGTGACTCCAACAAAAGCCATTCTACTGATTCCATTCCCAAATCATGAGGTATCGATGTGTATAAACATTTGACATCAATCGTGAATAGTAAGTATTCTGGTTGAAAAGTGGCAGTATTCAGCTTTTGTAGAAAGTGTGTAGTGTCCTTGATATAAGTGAAAGTCTTTTGAATCAAAGTGTTATGGGTCGTCGTTCACCCCCCTCTGTGGGCAAAACCCAGCCACCTGCACCTCTAGCACTTCGACTTCCTAGTGCAACTACCAGAATGAAGGGGAGATTTGTAGCGCTCCCCAAAAGAATTCGGCATTATGCTGCCCCATTTCATGCACGATGGCAGCTGCCGTGGAAGTTAGCAAATCGGAAACTACATTCCCCAGAAAACCTGGCTCCGTACGGTAGTCTGCCGGTAGAGCCTCGCATTGGCTTGCCCCGCCTCTCTCACTGATGTAGTCCATGGAGGCAGCCAGGGCGCCGCTTCTGTTTACAGCTACTCCCGGCATTTAGAAGTTCCATCTTCAATTGCTAAACCTCCTTGTTCTTACGGATTCGACTCGGACTGTTTACTGGACCCTCTATTTTTGGAATACCCTTATTGAACTGCCTTCCCGTGTACCGAACCTGTTTTTGCTTCACGGACCCCGCTAGAAAAAGTTTGCCTTTGTTATTGCCTGCCTGTGTACCGAAAACCGATTTTCTGCTGGACTTCTTTTCTACGCGCTTTTGCCATAGTCCCTGTCCGCTAGTGTACCAGACCTTGCCTGCCTTCGACTTACCTATCTCAGGAATAGCCATCCCGACTGGTTGTTCTGCATCGCGCCAGACCTTACCTGCCTTCCACTTACCTTCCCTGGAACTGCCATCCCGACTGGTTGTTATCATCATTCTTCGTTCATCAGTGGTAAGACTTTTTGCTTCACAAACGGAACATTTGGAATGCACCTGTTTAATCCGTGCACTCAAGGACGCTCTGCAGCTGTGCACCATCCCGAATCCAGTGCGACTCTCGTGCCGCCTGGGTATTAGCATCCTACTACTAACATTTCCTTTTTCTTATTTTATCCCTGTCGTTGTGTTCTAAACTACTCAAATCCTCCATTCATTCTCCACTGGTAAGATCCTGTCCACCTCTTGAATTGTGTCATAGTTTAAGCCAGCTAGATACTAAGTCTTGTTATATTCCTAGGTGATTCCCGGGTTGTGCTGTTCTTCTATCCTACGGGGGGAAAAAGCCCAGGTATTCCATCAGTTAGTAAGGCTTACAGGGGACAACTGTTACCTTCGTATTACTTACTTGTTGTTCTTCCTTTACAGCCTGGTTCATGGCGGGGCGCTTTCTCCCCGCCCTTCTGGGTGATCAGTCCCCTTGTCTGGTTAAATACAGCAAGTGGTCATATCATTTTGAAGGTCTTATTCCCTCACAGAGAGGAGGCTTGGGTAGAGGCCCTACCCAAAGCTCTTCAAGCAACTTCCTGGGTTTTGGATACTCCCCGGTTCCACGCACTCATCTCACCGGTGAGTAACAAAAACAGAAGCCATGGATGAAGCTGATCCTTTGGCTGCTTTGTTTCGTTTGGTGTCTGAGTTACGATCTGACATGACATTAGCTCATGATGCCATGCATCAAAGGATCGACAGCTTACGGAGTATTCAAACCCCCCCGACACTCGGGGTAGACATGGCGGGTGCGGCCGCTTCAGGTTCTGGTCTACCTTCAGCTTCCGCCTCTGGGTTTTCTGCGACCCCGGTTTTGATGGCCACTCAATTCCCGTTGGCCCCTCCGGAACGCTTTACGGGAGATCCAAAGCAATATCGGACCTTCATGAATCAATGCAAATTGCATTTTTTGTGTCGGCCCACCGCCTTTCCAAACTCCACCACCAAGGCAGCCTTTATTCTTTTCCATCTCGGGGGTACAGCGGCTGCGTGGGCCAACCCTTTGCTTGAGTCCAACAGCTACGTCCTCTATGACTGTGACGAACTCATATTGGCCATGAATAAGGTTTTTGATAACCGTTACAAATCTCAAGCATCGGACCTGGAGTTGTTGAGTCTACGACAAGGCTCTTCTTCTCTTTTTTCTTATCTCACCAGATTCAATCAGCTAGCTGCTGAGACAGACTGGCCTGAAGAGAAGAAATCAGCCGTATTCTACCAGGGGTTGTCCGAAGAATTAAAAGACATCCTAGCCACAGTACCGGTCGTTCCGACCTCCTTCGGTGAATTATTAGACTTGGTGTTGCAAATAGATGCCCGAAGGTCTGAAAGAAGAGGAGAACGTAAAACATCAATCCTTACCCCCATTCCAGCAGATGTAGTTACTCCTCCTGCTCCGACTCCAGAACCCATGCAGATAGGGGCGGTGAGGGGTCCTTTGACTCAGGCCCAACGTGAATATCGACGTTCACATAATTTGTGCATGTATTGTTGTCACGCCGCCCGCATTGGGGTCCACTTACTTGAAGCGGCGCGCCCCGTCCTGGAGGCTGTACCCGCGCTTTCGCTTAGGGGTTCCTGGGTTGTTCTGGTCATCGCGCGCTTCCGGGTTTCCTGGGCAGGTTGGTCAGTGCATGCGCGGGCGGCCGTTCCGCGCTCTTCGTGCATGCGCGCTGCACGGAGTACTCGCTTTGGAGGACCTTGCGGTCCACGCCTCTCTCCGAGCCAACCAACGCTTGGGAGACGGCACGGCTTGCGTTCCAAGCCTCCTAGGGGTTGGCAGTCCTATTTAAGGAGCCCGGTCGTTCATTCAAACTGCGTCTCAACGCGGTTTGATTAGGATCGTGTTTCCTCGCCGGTTCCTTGTGCCTTCCTTACCTGTTACCTGATTCTTGTCCTCCTTGTTCCTGGTACCCTCGGGTACATCTGTAGTTGCCTTGCCTTGTCCTTCCTTCCCTTGTCCTGTGGTTGGGTGGTTCCTTTTCCCCTCTTCTGAGTTGGGTGGTTCCCCTGTGTCTATTAGTTGGTCCTTGCCCTTGTACCTTGTCTGCCTGCCTATTTCAGCCTCCCTCTGCCTTGTGTCTACCTTGTGAGCCATTCTTCTACCTTCCTTCCCGCCTCCTACCAACTTCCACTGTGTCCTTCTTCCTTGGGACTTCCATCTTCCGGATCCAGTCTTCCTTGGGACTTCCATCTTCCGGATCCAGTCTTCCTTGGGACTTCCATCTTCCGGATCCAGTCTTCCTTGGGACTCAGTATCGTCATCTGGAAAGGCTCCCCCTGTCAGTGCTTGCACTGTCCTGACGCCACGTTAATCAGGGGTGAGCAGACTCGTGGCGTTGGGAGCTGGTTCATCTCCAACCCGGTTCCATTCGGGCGGGAGCTGGGCTGGCTTCTCGCGTCATCAACCACATCAACGCAGGACTCCTGACAGCCTGGCATCATCATCAAGGTCTTCAACCAGGCGAACAGGTACGCAACGTCCTCGTGACGCAGTCTATAACAGATTGAGACGCCTGCCTTCGGATACTTCGGACTCTGAGATGGAAGAGGACCCAGGTCTTCGTATTGAAGTACAAGCTCTTCGTGCCGAGATGACAGCACTCCGTCAGGAGAACGTGACTTTACGTCAAATGGTGACACAGAACATAGGGGCATCTCCACAGTCTGAAAACACCATGGCCCACACCGCACCCATCAAGTTCGATGGAGATCCCAGACGTGTGGGTGAATTCTGCAATCATTGTCGGATACATTTCCTCTACCGTTCGACTCATTTCAACAATGATAAAGCCAAGATCGGCTACATGTTGGGCAATTTATCTGGGAATGCTCTTGCTTGGGCTACACCCCTGGTTGTTACTAATAGCCCCATTCTTAGCGATTTCTTGGCCTTTGAAAAAGCGTTCTTGGATGTTTTTCAGTCTCCTAATCTGGCTTCCACAGCACAGAATCTATTGATGGATATTCAACAGGCAAATTCCGATATAATAACTTATATCAGCCGTTTTCGTCAACTGGCGACTGATTCCCTATGGCCAGAGATAACACAGAAGACCTTGTTTCGCCGGGGATTAAGAGAGGAATACAAGGACGAGTTGTTGCACATTCCTGAACCCGAAGATCTACAGAAACTTATTGAACAAGTTTTGAGGATAGACCAGAGATTGGCCGAGAGAAAGGGTGAGAAACGTCGGTTTGAGAAGGTGTTCCCCAGGCCTTCAACCCTACCGACTGGACTGCCAGTACCTTCGGATTCCTCTACTGAACCAATGCAATTAGGTGCAGTAAGGGGTCCCTTATCAGAAGAAGAGAAGAAGCGCAGAAGAAGTCTGCGATTGTGTCTATACTGTGGAGCTGCCGGTCACTATCTGGGTACCTGTCCTTTGCGCCCTATCAAGAAAGGGGGAAACTAGGAGACCTGTCGTCTATTGGAAAGGCTACGACAGGTCCTTCTTTGCTACAAGTCCTTTCTTGTGCCAGTACGGCGTTTCCGCCTATGCAGCCAGCCGTCTTGATGATTTTGAAAATCAGTCTGAAGTGGCAGGAGAAGACAATTGATGTTCATGGATTATTGGATTGTGGGGCTTCCGGTAATTATATTGATAAGGAATTCGCCATCAACAACGGCATACCATTGCTTACCAGAAGAGATGCGATACCTGTGGAGGTCATTGATGGTACACCTTTGTCTTCCGGACCTATACGATTGCATACAGTTGGCCTGCTATTGCGAATCGAGGCTCATGAGGAGAGAATTGCTCTCGATGTCATCAAATCGCCTTCATATCAAGTGGTGTTGGGATTACCTTGGCTTCAGCGACACAATCCCTCGATCAATTGGGAGTCACGTATTCTAGTGTTTACCTCTACTCTTTGTATTCCGGAATGTTGTGGTTCCAGCACGTCATTGAAGTCACCAACCTCAACCTCTCTTACCACTGGTAAGAACCCGCTTGGTTTGTGCTCCTTGTCCCAGATTCCACATGCGTATGCTGACCTGAGGACAGTATTTTCTGAACCTGGAGACATACCCCTTCCACCTCACAGAACTTTTGATTGCTCCATTGACCTGATCCCGGGTGCGGTGATCCCACATGGGAAGGTTTATTCCTTGACTCAGACCGAAAGACTGGTACTTCGGAACTACTTGGATGATTGTGTCAAGAAAGGATACATCGTACCTTCTAAATCCCCCGCGGGATTCCCGCTGTTTTTCGTGAAGAAGAAGGAGGGCACTCTACGGCCATGTATCGATTATCGTCAATTGAATGACATCACCCTTAAGGACAGGTACCCGTTACCTTTGATTCGAAACATCATGGAGTCATTACGGTCAGCCAGAGAGTTCACCAAACTAGACCTTCGCGGAGCCTACCATTTAGTCAGAATCAAGGAGGGCGACGAGTGGAAGACGGCCTTTAAGACTCCATTTGGGCATTACGAATACAGGGTAATGCCCTTCGGGTTGTGTAATGCCCCGGCCGTCTTCCAGCGGTTCATGGATCACATCTTCAGTGACTTGATTGGCATCTCGGTTTGGGTTTATCTGGATGATATCCTGGTCTTCTCAGAAAATCCGGAGGAACACGTTTCACATGTACGAGAGGTCCTTCTACGTTTATCACAGTATCAATTGTTCGCCAAAGCTGAAAAATGTACATTTCATCGGAACAAGATGGAGTTTCTGGGGTATGTAATCAGCGAGGCTGGAATCCACATGGATTCTGATAAAGTACAAGCAATCCGAGGCTGGAAACAACCTCATGACTTGAAGTCCCTCCAAAGATTCCTGGGATTCGCCAATTTTTATCGGCGCTTCATTCCTCAGTTTTCCCGTATCACGGCCTCGTTGACTCGTTTGACCAGCGTTAAGACTCCGTTCCTTTGGGATTCAGAGGCATTAGCAGCCTTCAACCGTTTGAAGACGGCGTTCAGTACAGCTCCTGTTTTACGTCATCCCAACGACGAGATGCCTTACATCGTTGAGGCTGATGCTTCCAACTTCGCTGTTGGCGCTGTTCTCCTACAGAAGCATCCAATATCTGACGAAGAACACCCGGTGGCCTATTTCTCACGAAAGCTCGCTCCGAGTGAACAGAACTACGCTGTCATAGAGAAGGAACTCTTGGCCATTAAGACTGCGTTTGAGGAGTGGAGGCACCACTTGCTGGGAGGTCGTTTTTCTGTAGAAGTCCGCACTGATCATCGTAACCTGCAATTTTTACGATCCTTGCAGTGTCGCACCGCTCGCCAGGCCAGGTGGGCTTTTTTCTTTTCTCACTACGACTTCAATATTTCTTACATCCCCAGCTCTCAGAACCTGAAGGCTGACGCCTTATCGCGCTCTCTGGAGAAGGAAGAGAAGGATTGCAGTCAGAACACTCCATTGATTTCTCCTAAGCATTTTCTTTTGACGATTTCTCCTCATCTGCAGAGAATAGTACAAGAAACATTGGTGGACCCTGATCGAGCCGACATTCTGAAGCGACCACAGATCACTGAACACAACGGTCTTTTGTTCTTTTTGAAACGTCTGTACTTACCGACATGTTCACTCCGGTTAGACATCCTTCAAGGGTTACACGATTCACATGTTGGTGGTCATCGTGGCGTCAAGGCCACTCAGGAGCTGATTTCCAGACAATTCTGGTGGCCGGGTTGGGCTAAGGAGGTCAAGAGGTATGTGGAAAGTTGTCCAGTTTGCGCTCAAACTAAGACGCTAAGAAGAAAACCTTTGGGATTGCTTCAGCCTACTGAAACACCGCCTTACCCATGGCACACCATCGCCACTGACTTTATTGTCGAGCTTCCGCCTTCTGAGGGCAATACTTGCATTATGGTAGTAGTGGACTGTTTCACGAAGTATGCTCACTTTATACCTTTTTCTAAGATACCTACCTCCTCTCAGATGGCTCTGGCATTTCTACACAACATTTACCGGCTACATGGATTACCGGAGAAGATCATCTCTGATCGTGGCTCGCAGTTTCTCTCTTCGTTTTGGCATCAATTGTGCAATCATCTTGGTATCCGCAGAGCCTTGAGTTCTGGTTATCATCCGCACACAAACGGACAGACGGAGAGAACTAACCAAACTCTTGAGCAGTACCTACGCTGTTATGCCAATGCTACTCAATCCAACTGGGTGAAGAATCTTGATTTGGCTGAGGTGTCCTATAACAACGCAACGCATACTGCTACTGGTATCAGCCCTTTCTTTTGCTCTACTGGACTACATCCCAAGTTGGTTCCTTTTACTCCAGTACTACCTAGTGCTGTTCCTTCTGCGGATCAATTGGTTTCTGACATCCAAAAGCAGCACGACCTGGCCCGGGGTACCCTGGTTGAGACACGGAAGCGCATGAAAAAGCAGGCAGACAAGTGTCGGACTACGGAGCCGGATCTCCAGGTGGGCGATTTGGTTTGGTTGTCCTCTAAGAACCTGCCAGTACGCAATCTGCCCACCAAATTGGCACCCCGATTCTATGGGCCTTTCAGGATTTCCAAACGTTTGTCCTCAGTTGCTTTTCGACTGGTGTTACCCCAATCTTGGCGAGTGCATCCAGTGTTTCATGTCTCCCTTTTGAAACCCTTTGTGAAGGATGTCTTTGGGCGTTCCAGTCCTCGGCCTTCCTCCATTCAAGTACGGGGGGTCCCTGAATTTGAGGTACAGGAAATATGTGACTCACAAATTCGTCGGGGCGTGCTCCAATTCCTTGTTGGTTGGAAAGGTTACCCTGCTTGTGATCGCACTTGGGAGCCCCGCTGTCATGTGCATGCGCCCCGTCTGGTTCGTGACTTTTTCCTTCGTTGTCCCTGGAAGCCGGGGGCTCCGGGTCTTTCTGGGAGGGGGCATAGTGTCACGCCGCCCGCATTGGGGTCCACTTACTTGAAGCGGCGCGCCCCGTCCTGGAGGATGTACCCGCGCTATCGCTTAGGGGTTCCTGGGTTGTTCTGGTCATCGCGCGCTTCCGGGTTTCCTGGGCAGGTTGGTCAGCGCATGCGCGGGCGGCCGTTCCGCGCTCTTCGCGCATGCGCGCTGCACGGAGTACTCGCTTTGGAGGACCTTGCGGTCCACGCCTCTCTCCGAGCCAACCAACGCTTGGGAGACGGCACGGCTTGCGTTCCAAGCCTCCTAGGGGTTGGCAGTCCTATTTAAGGAGCCCGGTTGTTCATTCAAACTGCGTCTCAACGCGGTTTGATTAGGATCGCGTTTCCTCGCCGGTTCCTTGTGCCTTCCTTACCTGTTACCTGATTCTTGTCCTCCTTGTTCCTGGTACCCTCGGGTACATCTGTAGTTGCCTTGCCTTGTCCTTCCTTCCCTTGTCCTGTGGTTGGGTGGTTCCTTTTCCCCTCTTCTGAGTTGGGTGGTTCCCCTGTGTCTATTAGTTGGTCCTTGCCCTTGTACCTTGTCTGCCTGCCCATTTCAGCCTCCCTCTGCCTTGTGTCTACCTTGTGAGCCATTCTTCTACCTTCCTTCCCGCCTCCTACCAACTTCCACTGTGTCCTTCTTCCTTGGGACTTCCATCTTCCGGATCCAGTCTTCCTTGGGACTTCCATCTTCCGGATCCAGTCTTCCTTGGGACTTACATCTTCCGGATCCAGTCTTCCTTGGGACTCAGTATCGTCATCTGGAAAGGCTCCCCCTGTCAGTGCTTGCACTGTCCTGACGCCACGTTAATCAGGGGTGAGCAGACTCGTGGCGTTGGGAGCTGGTTCATCTCCAACCCGGTTCCATTCGGGCGGGAGCTGGGCTGGCTTCTCGCGTCATCAACCACATCCACGCAGGACTCCTGACAGCCTGGCATCATCATCAAGGTCTTCAACCAGGCGAACAGGTACGCAACGTCCTCGTGACGCAGTCTATAACAATTGTGGATCTTCAGAACACCAATTGAAAGACTGTCCCAAGAGACCGGTCAAAAAGGCGGGAAATGCCAAATCCCGGCGATAGATAGAGTCCCTACGCCGGGAGTGTCTTCTTTGGACTCACAGGGTTTTTTGTCTGCTCCTGTCAGTCTTCCTGTGTTATTTACCACGGCCGAAGACGCTACGTTCTCCTCCTTGGCTATTATAGATTCCGGAGCTACGGGGAACTATATGGACTTTGACTACGCTGCAAAAAACAAAGTGTCCATTCTACCAAAGGCTCAACCCGAGAGGGTCCATACTGTGGACGGTACAACTTTGGTATCCGGTTTGGTTACACAGAATACTTCCCTTGTCAGCATGAAGACCGAAGACGGACATGTTGAATCGATTTCATTTGATCTAATCAAAGCTCCTCAATATCAGGTCATATTGGATATTCCATGGTTGCAACACCACAACCCTGCTATTGATTGGGTAAAGAAAAGTGTTTGCTTCCCTTCTTTGAAGTGTAATGAAAACTGTTTTCAGGATACGTATGTATGCCCGGAGTCTTCCTGTCAAGCTCTGGTGGCTTCCTTGTCTGTCATAGGTGCCATCGTTCGTGACACTAGCAAAGACATCCCTCCTGAATACGAATCCTTTCGGGATGTGTTCGATAAGGGCAGGGCAGATCGATTGCCGCCTCATAGGCCCTATTGATTGTCCAATAGACCTGTTACCAGGGGCCAAGATACCAGCCGGAAGAGTCTATTCCCTCACCTTACCAGAAGACAAGGTTCTGAAAGAATACATAGATAAAGCCTTGGCCACGGGCTTTATTAGGCCTTCCAAATCCCCAGCGGCATCTCCATTATTCTTTGTCCCTAAGAAGGAGGGGGACCTGCACCCTTGTATAGATTACAGGGCATTGAATAATGTTACGGTAAAAAATCAGTACCCTCTTCCGTTGATATCAGTGCTTCTGGATAAACTTGGTTCGTCAGTGGTGTTCACTAAACTTGACCTCAGGGGGGCCTATAATCTCGTTCGGATTAGAGCAGGGGACGAGTGGAAGACTGCCTTTAAGACACGTTATGGCTTGTTCGAATACTTAGTGATGCCGTTTGGACTTTGTAATGCCCCGGCCACCTTCCAGGCCTTCATGAATGACATCTTCCAGGACTATCTGGATCAATTTGTCGTAATTTATCTAGATGATATCCTTATCTACTCATCCTCTATGAAAGATCACTGCGTACATGTGCGTCTTGTGTTACAGAGGTTGAGGGAGAACCACCTGTACGTCAAGGCAGAGAAGTGTGTATTTAATTCCGCCGAGGTGGAATTTCTTGGTCATGACTTGACCAGTCGTGGCATTCGTATGAGTCACTCTAAGGTTAGAGCGATTCTGGAATGGCCCGTTCCTGCTTCAGTTAAAGCACTGCAGTCCTTCTTGGGGTTCTCCAATTTTTATCGACGTTTCATCCATTCATTCTCATCGATCTCTTCTCCTTTAACAGCACTGACCAGCTCCAAGAAACCATATGCATGGAATCCGGAGGCACAGCGGGCCTTTGAAATCCTGAAGACCGCCTTTTCGGCAGCACCGGTCTTGCAACACCCGGACCCTCTCCTTCCCTTCCTAGTGGAGGCAGACGCCTCCGGTTCAGCTGTTGGGGCAGTGTTGTCACAAGAATGTCCCGATTCAGGAGAAATCCATCCAGTGGCATATTTTTCCAGAAAATTGACCCCTTATGAACGCAATTATCCTATCACAGAACGTGAGTTATTAGCCATCAGAGATGCCTTTGCGGAATGGCGTCATCATCTGTTGGGGGCCCGTCATCAGGTTACTGTTTATTCGGATCATCGTAGCCTCCTTGCCTTCAAATCTATGAAGTGCCTTACGGCCCGACAAGCTCGTTGGCATCTTTTCTTTTCCCAGTTTAACTTTGTCATCACATATAGACCGGCTCGCCTCAATGCCTGTGCTGACGCTCTTTCAAGGTTATCCCACGGTTCCTGTGTTTCTAAGGCTGATCGTCCCCTGCTGTTACCTGAAAGGGTGGTTTGTGCCTGCACTCCTCAGCCTTCGCTCTGTGCCCTTATATCATCTTGGGTGACCTCAAATGATGAGGAATGTGAATCATTAAATCTCGACATCGTACAAGGCTTGCCTTATATCCAGGGTCGTCTCTTTATACCTCCTGGAGAAGCACGTCTTCGAGCTTTAGCCTGGTCACACGATTCCTTGATGGCGGCCCATCAGGGGCAGCAAAAGACGTTGGAGGCACTGCGCCGTTGGGCTTGGTGGCCGTCGATGTCCAGGGATATCATCGATTACGTGGCCTCTTGCTCAGTGTGTGCTCAATGCAAAGTCTCGAGATCCAAGTCTGTGGGCCTTTTGCGACCCCTTCCGGTGCCACATAAACCATGGTATATGGTTTCCATGGATTTCATCGTGGATCTGCCTCCTCTAAGCGGTTATGATACCGTCTGGGTTGTCATCGACTACTTCTCCAAGATGGCTCTGTTTGTTCCCTGCTCGGGGTTACCTTCGGCCCCCGTCCTGGCTTCTTTGTTTCTCAAGCATGTCTTTCGTTTCTTTGGACTTCCCTCTATCATAGTTTCGGACCGCAGCCCTCAATTTACTTCTCGCTTTTGGAGGGCTTTGACTTCTTCACTGCACATTGACGATCGTTTCAGCTCTGCATACCATCCACAAACCGATGGACAGACTGAGAGGGCTAACGCCACTCTGGAACAGTTCCTCCGATGCCTGTGTCTCCAATTTCAGTCTACCTGGTTAGAGACGCTCGCCCCTGCCGAATTCACCTACAATAATTCGGTACACTGTGCCTCGGGGGTATCACCGTTTTTTGCCTTATATGGATTCCATCCACGTTCTTTGCCCTTGGATCCGGCACTCCCCATTGACAACCCGGCCGTTCAGGCTTGTGTAAGAGAATTGGACTCAGTCCGTAGGGGAGTTCGATCCCATCTTCTACTTGCGCAGGAGAGAGCGAAAAGATACGCTGACCGGCATAGGACTGCAGCTCCTGAATACAAAGTGGGCATGAAGGTTTGGCTGTCTACACGTAATCTACGTATTCCTGGCAAACGTATGCTGCTACCGAAGTTTGTGGGTCCTTTTCCCATTACGGAGGTTTTGAATCCTGTGGCAATGCGTCTTTCTTTGCCAACTTCGTGGAAACTGCATCCTGTTTTCCACGTCAGTCTCCTTAAGCCTTGCCTTCCTTCCACGCGCCTACCTACGCGACCTTGCGCTATTCGCGTGGATGGCGAAGATGAATATGAGGTTGCTGATATATTGGACTTCCAACTCCGCAGGGGTCGGCCCTTTTATCTGGTCGATTGGAAGGGGTACGGTCCTGAGGATAGGTCTTGGGAACCCTTGTGTAATATCCACTCACCTGTACTCCTGCGTTGTTTCCATGCCCGCAAGGGATTGCCGCCGCCTTTGGGGGCGGATGCTGTTATGGGTCGTCGTTCACCCCCCTCTGTGGGCAAAACCCAGCCACCTGCACCTCTAGCACTTCGACTTCCTAGTGCAACTACCAGAATGAAGGGGAGATTTGTAGCGCTCCCCAAAAGAATTCGGCATTATGCTGCCCCATTTCATGCACGATGGCAGCTGCCGTGGAAGTTAGCAAATCGGAAACTACATTCCCCAGAAAACCTGGCTCCGTACGGTAGTCTGCCGGTAGAGCCTCGCATTGGCTTGCCCCGCCTCTCTCACTGATGTAGTCCATGGAGGCAGCCAGGGCGCCGCTTCTGTTTACAGCTACTCCCGGCATTTAGAAGTTCCATCTTCAATTGCTAAACCTCCTTGTTCTTACGGATTCGACTCGGACTGTTTACTGGACCCTCTATTTTTGGAATACCCTTATTGAACTGCCTTCCCGTGTACCAAACCTGTTTTTGCTTCACGGACCCCGCTAGAAAAAGTTTGTCTTTGTTATTGCCTCCCTGTGTACCGAAAACCGATTTTCTGCTGGACTTCTTTTCTACGCGCTTTTGCCATACTCCCTGTCCGCTAGTGTACCAGACCTTGCCTGCCTTCGACTTACCTATCTCAGGAATAGCCATCCCGACTGGTTGTTCTGCATCGCGCCAGACCTTACCTGCCTTCCACTTACCTTCCCTGGAACTACCATCCCGTCTGGTTGTTATCATCATTCTTCGTTCATCAGTGATAAGACTTTTTGCTTCACAAACGGAACATTTGGAAGGCACCTATTTAATCCGTGCACTCAAGGACGCTCTGCAGCTGTGCACCATCCTGAATCCAGTGCGACTCTCGTGCCGCCCGGGTATTAGCATCCTACTACTAACATTTCCTTTTTCTTATTTTATCCCTGTCGTTGTGTTCTAAACTACTCAAATCCTCCATTCATTCTCCACTGGTAAGATCCTGTCCACCTCTTGAATTGTGTCATAGTTTAAGCTAGTTAGATACTAAGTCTTGTTATATTCCTAGGTGATTCCCGGGTTGTGCTGTTCTTCTATCCTACGGGGGGGGAAAAGCCCAGGTATTCCATCAGTTAGTAAGGCTTACAGGGGACAACTGTTACCTTCGTATTACTTACTTGTTGTTCTTCCTTTACAGCCTGGTTCATGGCGGTGCGCTTTCTCCCCGCCCTTCTGGGTGATCAGTCCCCTTGTCTGGTTAAATACAGCAAGTGGTCATATCATTTTGAAGGTCTTATTCCCTCACAGAGAGGAGGCTTGGGTAGAGGCCCTACCCAAAGCTCTTCAAGCAACTTCCTGGGTTTTGGATACTCCCCGGTTCCACGCACTCATCTCACCGGTGAGTAACACAAAGGTTGGAGAAAAAAGTCAATGTACACACCTAGTGGTTGATTTATGCTATTCATACCAGCAACAATGGGTCTTCCTGGTGGTCTGTGTCTTTATGTATCTTAGGTAGTGTATAAAAATTCGGGATTCTTGGGTGGTTATTGTATAGAAATTTACGAGTGTGTTCATTGATCCATTCAAGTTCCATAGCCTTGTCAAGTAGGACTTCAAGATTTTGTTTAATGGACACTGTGGGATCTTGATCCAAAGGTGCATAAATGGTGTGATCCTGTAATTGCCTCTTACATTCAGCTTCATAATCAATGGTGTTCATGATCACCAGCGCACCTCCTTTGTCCGCAGGTCGTATTGTGATGTTCTTGTCACAGTAAAGATTCCTAATAGTTTTCATTTCATGGGGTTTGAGGTTCTTATATGGTGAAGTCTTGTAGCTGATGTGTTCAAGATCCCTGGTCACTAACTTCTGAAAAATGTCAATAGATGGTACAGAAATAGGAGGTATAAAGCCACTCTTGGCTCTAAATTCTTGAAAATCTGGTGCATCCGATGTTTTTTCATGGATTTCTAACTCATCAAAGAAAACTTTTAATTTCAATTTCCTCACAAATTTGTATAATTCAATTTTGGTGTCAAACAATGTAGTACTGTACGTCGGTCCAAAATTCAAGCCTTTCTGTACTATGTCTTCTTCCATCTTATTTAAGCTCCTGTGGGAAATATTAATAACTAAGTTTTCTTGAGTTGTAGTCGTGTTTGTGGTTTGTTTCTGGGGTTTCCTCCTCCCCCGGCGGGTTCTTTTGGTCTTGCGCCTAAAGAAGCTGAAGTTGTAGGTGTTTGTGTGGATGGAGCCCTCATGTGGCTAGAATCGCTGTCCTGTGGCTGCTCTTCTTGGGTATCGGAATCTTTTTGTGCTTCTGAATCTGAGCTCGATGTGTTGTCCGAAGGGTGTTTATATGGCCTTTTAGGAGCTAGAGATCCGTATTTCTCCATCCAAGTATATACCTCCTCATTGATGTAATTGTAGGTATCTCTTTTGAACTTTTTTACTTTCTTCTGCTCAAGTTCAGTTTTATACCCTTCTAGTTTAATGTTAATGTCTGCTAGAATAATATCATATTCTTCTTTGCCCAAAGAGTCTACAAGTTCTTTCTCAATTTCTTTGATCTCAATGTTGAGGGAGACCAAATTCTTGGATAATTCTTGTATCGTTAACAGAATTAGGTCAAGACTGCACTTGTTCAAAATGGCTTCCCATCTGCGCACAAATTCTTTACTTTCTTTAAACAGCGTGGGGCGCAATTGGATTCGCAAGCCTCTGGGAATTCGTTGGTTCTTAAAATAACGTCCCAATGTAATAGCGTGAAGCTTTCGATTAATTTCTTTACGTATTAAGTATTCAAGTTGTTTAATCCGTTTGGCCGGATCTTTGGTCGTAGTCGCATGTGTGCCAATGGTGGTTTCACTAATTAGTTCAAGTATGGCAGCTGCCTCCTCGTTGGAAAACCCTAGGGTTTCTGCACATTTATTTGATAGTCCTTCAATATCCTCAAAGGACATGTTTGTTTCTTATGGTTCTGAAAATTAATAGTAACAAAAGAGTTTGTCAACAAATGTACATAGGGTGTGTGCCTCCACTTGTGTGTGTCTTCAAGAGTGATACTGGTTACAAGACTACACTTTTCCGCAAACCTACTGATCGCAATAATCTATTGCACAGATTGAGTTTCCATCAACCTAGTCTCCTGAGAAATCTGCCATACAGTCAATTACTGCGTGTGAAAAGAATAGTGATGATCCCGAAGACTGTCTAGCCCAACAATTATTGATGAAAGAAATTTTTTATGTCGTGGCTACAAATCATCAGAACTAGATGCTGCATCCCAGAGAGTGAATGCATGTGATTGCAGCACTTTGTTATCGGAAACTGTTAAATTGCCAAGGGAATTGAAATCACCAGTATACGTCTCAAAATTTTCTGTACAGAGCAATAAAATTCAAAATGCAATTAAGAAACATTGGAACATCCTCAGAAATGACACAAGAGTACAGAATCTGTTTGACCAACTTCCGGTTTTTGCATATCAAAGGAGCAGAAATTTGCGAGATTAACTGGTACATACACGCCCGAGATTGAAAGAACCTGTTACCCAACGCACGGGGACATATCCTTGTCTTCATTGTGCCAACTGTAATTTAATATTGAAAGGGAACACAATACACCATCCCCGTACAGGTTAAAAAATCCTGTTGAGAACATTTGGAACTTGCGATAGCACGAACATTATATATGGTATCAAGTGTCCCTGCGGGAAGTACTATGTAGGCTAGTCCACAAAAGCAGCCAAAGTACGTTGGAATGAACATCATTCTTGTATCCGGGACTGCAATTCGAATTCAGCGGTGGCCCGCCACTGGATCGAAAGTAGACATAACCTAACCCAAATTAAGTTTTTGATCTTAGAGGTATTGAGCAAGAAAAATCCACATGAGGACCTTGCACTGCAGCTTAATAGGAGAGAAACCTTTTGGATAGATAAACTTGGTAGTTTATCTCCTCATGGACTCAATGAAGAGATTAACTATCATTGCTACATTTAACTATGACAGTGATTCAGTGGCAACCAATATTGAAGGTTCAGTATACTCTATAGACTTTCCCTTGAACCTCAGATTTGTTGTACATGGACATCATGCTTTACGTATGACAGTATTCCACTGTCTTGTGCTATTTCATCTGCTTTAGAAGTTGTTTTTTTCTGTATTTGATGCCTGGGTTACCAGGTGACATATAATATTTATGTTTGTTTCCCTGATTGAGAAATGTTCATGTCGCTCTAAATCTGCCAAATTGGTTGATTTATATTTACATAGATGTATACACTTTGCTGCCGTGCCTCCCGGATGTCCAGTCTGGGATCCAAGGTGGCATTGTTTTCAATGCCACCATTAGCGGCAGATTTTATTTATTTTTGTTGATTCTGTTTATATTTGACATTTTGTATGTAAACAACATAGCTGTTTTCACAGAGTATTTTTTTTATTTCTATGCTGATTCTATAATTTTATTTTAGACATTATGCACCCTAGAATTAGTACTTGACCACCATTAGACTATATAATTACTTAGTTTACACCTTGGGGACTTACAAATCGAGATAGCATAGCTATTTGAAAGTCACACGCATCGCGCCGTCTTATAGACGCGATGCGGTCACGTGGTTATGTAAATAACCCGTTTCCTAGCAACACCACAATACGGCGATGCACTGCAGCGTTCAGACGGCTTGTCTCACGGCCGGGCTGCGTTTACAGGTATCTTTGCATTTTAGATTGTAATAGATAAACTGCTTCACTTAAACACATGTAGCCCTCTGATTACTCTAACTTTCATGCTTTTAGAAAGCCGTTGTGACCGCTGTCCTTTATTGGACCACGGGTGTTACTGACAGCCTGACACTCCTAATAAAAGCTCCACTGGCTACACACCGGTATAGAGGAACCATTTGTTATTTGTTTTTCACTCCTTTAGCCTTATTATGTTGTTGATTTATTTGTTCCTTACCGCATTTATTTTGTTGTTTATTTCCAAACATATATTCCAACGCTCATATGAACATTCTACATTCTGGTATGTGTTTAAATTTTCTTTATTGATTTATGCATGTGTTTTTATGTTGTGTGTTCACATTATTTCAATACAGACTTGCCCTGATGAAGGAGTTTGTATACTCCGAAATGCATTGGCATATTAAGTCCATACCTAACATGTGATGTGTAGCTGCAGCCTCACTAAGATTCCATTAATGTTGTGCTCTTATCAATGATCTTTTGATAAATTATTATTGAATTTATTTCTGACTTGGATTCTTTTTGACTATCATTTTTGAAATTGGATACAAGCACGTTTACCTATATACAGGAATATTTTGAAGAAAGTCTTTTTAACTTCATAACCCGTTGTTTTGGGTATAACGGAGAGCGGCTGTGTGACTAAGTTGGCCATACTTAGTCTTTTCCTTCACTGTTACTTTTCGAGTCAGGGTGTCTCCAGACTCTTCACAGCCAGCTCCCTAAAAGTATTTTTTGAGAAGCTTTATTCTTCTGTTTACTTTGTTACTTCATTTCAAGAATCATCATACAAAGTGTTGCCCACTTATTCCTTTCCTGGATCCAGGGGTGAAGCCATCACCCAACGTGAACTGTTTGTTGGATACATCAGGACTCGAAAGGCAACAGACTTTTAAATGCAAAGAGACTATACCATCGAAGAACCTGATAGCTGGAATGGAACTGTCAGCTTGTGCTGAGAAAGCTTGAGCGTGTACTATGCTAGCTGGAACGGAACTGTCGGCTTGTGCTGAGAAAGCTCGAGCATGTGCTGTGCTCCAAGGTCTCTACTTGTCCCATGCTGAAAACGTGGGGAAGGGAGACCCCTGGCAATCACATCCTGGCTTATTATGTGGAACACTGCTTTCTCTATTGAAACCCTATCCCACACACTTTCTGCAATTAGTTGTAAGGACTTGGCAATTGTTTTTATTTAGTAGAGACCCTTTTATGTTGACAACACCACTAGGACTGCCTTATTTTCCATTGGATGGTCGACGCTTGCTCCCTTCTTAGATTTAGGTTCAGTTTATAGGTGTTTTTACACCCTGCATAGATTGTTCAATAAACACCCTCAAACTGTGATCACTTGTGTCTGTCTTTACTGTTGCTACCATGAGTTCCTTACACAAGGCACCATATACACATTCTTTGAGGACCTGTAATCGACATCTTTGAATCACAGTCCTCACAACTTTTGAAATCTGTTGGTTTCGAAGCAAAATATTTTCTGGGAAAAAGGTCAGAAATGTAACAATGGGCGTCAAAGAAAATTCACAGGAGAAGTTGAAATGTTCCAAAATAGTTCTGAGCACACGGAAACATGAACTGTAGCAATGGGACGTGGTACAAGCTATTTATAGCATCAGCAATGTCACATCTGGATGCAGGAATGGAGAGTGTTGAGGGACATTGACACTGAAGATGCACTGCACCCTCTGCTGTCGAAATTATTTTCTGACAACTGTAAGGCAGGAAAAGTATATCAAAGATGAAGAATCCGTGGGAAGACAATCCATTTGAATGGGGTATCTATTTGAAACTAGAATTACCTCTCATGGTCTAATGTGTCACAGTTAACATCATCTACTTCACAGGGGTAGAAGGAGTACACAGAGAAACCACACCACCTTGTTTGTTACATAAAGTTTCTGGTATGATAGCATCAATGTTATCATAAAAATCATCAAGCATTTGACCAATAATGCGATTTATGCGAGCCAATGAAATGTACTGAGCATGATTGAGCCTTCCAACCTTGCTATCTTTATCCAAAATGAGGTTCATTAGTGTCCACAAATATACCAATCGGAGCCATCATTGACTCCTACTTATGGTGTTGTAGGAGATGTTTAAATTGATAAACGTTACTTTTAAGGGTAATGTCAATTGTCAATGGATGTTGATTTTTAAAAAAATATATGTTTATTAATTTGTGATCCTGGTGGTTCTCCGACATCCTTACACAATATTAAACATACAATCCTAACAAGATATTTCAATTCGACACCTTATAATTCATATAATTATCCAAATCAAAAGTACCAAGAGCTAAACATTTCAAGTAATTGTCTTCATAAAATCTGTAACTCATAACATACAACATTTAAAAAATAAATCAATTCATCTCATTGACCACAATAAATTAACACTAGTAAAAAAAAAATGTCAGTTCATCATCTTCTTAAAATCATCTCTGTCACCCATATCCACAAAGGTGGCCAAGAATACATTCCTCACATAATCGGTTCAGGTACATATATTCCCAATCACTGTTACATTTCTTCATTAAAATTAACAAAGCATACTAAATCACATTGTTTATAACATCTCATGTAAAGCCTAACACTTTCAGAGTCGCTATTACTTAATAGGTATGAGGTTCGCTTCTTGTAAAAATGTATAAATTGCAATCGTAGTCAGTTTCTTCGCCACTAGAAATTCTGTTAAACAATTGTTCCACATCTAAAACTTCAGAGTTATATATAAAGTGTCCCAAGTATAAGGTTCTAATTCCTGTCAATGCCGTACAATAGAATATCGTTTGCTTCCTATTTTGGATCACTGTTAGATCATTGCATAAAGTACAACCTATACCAATTTATTTTTCTTACATTCTAATTTGGCAGATCTCTCTCGTCAGGAGGTTTAGGCGATAACGTAGAAATTGTATGGCCCAATAAGAGTTTGTGAAATTCCTCAGATAATTTAGAATTCTCCCTAATGGTTTGTCTAGAGGAGACAGACTAAGGTACAATGTATGCTGTCTCATAGTGGACATTGAACCTATCCAATCTGTCCTCGGCATAACCTTCTTAACTTCTTGTGGCTATCTCGCTAAGTCATCAGATGTTAATTCCAGGCCAATCAAAATATCTTTTAGTCTCAACCTTAACTTGGCTGCAGCCTTAACTCTCCCTGAATCCAGGATAATCGCCAGATCAACATACAAGGAGTCATGTAAAGGCACCAAGCACTTCCTATATAATGCCACAATTCTTAAATCTACCAAGCACCTGAGTGAGGTTAATCCCAACTCAAACCTTAATCCTGCCATGTGTAAACAATCTGGCAGCCCCAAGGCTCGCTTCCATACTAGAGACTCCATTTTTTAAAATGGGAGCAAATGTAATTTTTCGTTAAGCGCTACCTCATATAGGGGACTAGGTATGACCTTCAATCTGTAAAAGTATAACAGAGGTTGCATAGAAAAACTACAACATTTATACCTGATTTTTTTTCATCTGGGCTCTTGCCTGGATATCTTTCCTCGATAGACTCTTCATCATCACCTGACGATTATCTTCAATACTTAGGGCAAATCCCAAATAATGCAGAAGGTATTAACTCTTGATCTCCCATATGCAATTTAAATCCCAGTTTCCTTTTTTATCATGGGTAAATCTCATGATCTTTGTTTTTTCGTGGTAATGCAAAGATCTTTCAACTGGCGTGCTCTAGGACAGAGTCTAGTTTCTGTAGCCTGACCTGAGTTCTATCCATAAGTACATCATCATCGGCATACATTAGATAGAGTACTGTCAGTGTTAGAATTGGTGCAAACAACGCATTCACCAAAAATGGTCCCAAATCAGACAGATACAAATTAAATAAGAAGGCTGCCAATATGCAGCCTTGATTAAGGACTCTATATGCTTGAAAGGTCTTCGATGTATCAACCCAGCCATTCAGACTCACTCGTAGAGAAGTCTGATTATATAACCTTTTATTAACTTCCACTGCAAACAGCAATTAGTTAGCAAACGAAAATGTTTCTAAATATCACTGAAATCCCTGGTGTTACCCCTAGGATGGATCAGTGCTACTTATCAATACTTTTGTGGCACTACTTCAAACTTGATGGGGTGGGTGGACAGGGTCCAGAAGACCAACTTCATGCAGTCTATCAGACAAGAAAGCTAAAGTGAATCTTTCACCAGTAGAAAAGGTGTGCCCTCGAAAGCCCCGACTTTCACCAGATGTATAATCTGCTGTCATCCTATTTTTATTTCTAATGCTTTGATTCAATTAAAAGGATTTCTTCTACATCAACATTGTGCAGTATTCCACAAAGGGGTTTTGTAGTGTAGAAGCTAGTGTCAGTGTACTTTTTATTTTGTTTCAGTGGACGCAAATTAGCATAGGATGGTACTGAACGGCAGCCATTATTATGGCAATGATGTCAGACCCATGGTCATAATAGGGAAGGTTGCACAAAATGAATAGCAATTCATTGACAAACAAAATAATGGCACATAAGAATGTGATCGGATAAAGTAGGCTACTGTACGCGGCACAGATATTACTACCTACATGTCTCATGTTAGAGCATAAAGGCAAGTTTAGGTGTGTGGAAATCAGTATGCTGATCACGTGAATGTTGTGTCCACAGTATTTTACCATTAGGTATAACAAAAAGCTCCAGAAAAGAAGCTGCTTAGGTCACATGGGTGGGCTGAGCAAAATTACAGGAAGCAAAGAAAATCCTGTAAAGCCATGCCCCCAAGATGTACCATTAGGAAGTCCATTGTTCAAGAAACAGACTAAATATATATCCTACATACTTTTCTGTATGACATTCATTGTGTAAAACTGTATAAGACTGCTGAGGTTCTAAGCTCCAGCCAAACATTTTGGGACAGGAGTACTATGCTTGTTTCCCGACCGATGTCTGCACAGCTGTATGTCAATAAACCTTGTTACCAACACTGATGCCAGTCTCCCTATTGAATTATTTGATGATGTCCTGCAGGTTTCTTCTACAGCAATGGAGAAATTACTTACCGGTAATGTTCTTTCTATGGATTCTTCTCCCACAGATTTCTCATCAGATAGATATGCCTTCCAGTATCAGCTGCTCGGAAAAAGTTTTGACAGGAAGCGTATTGCCATCTCAAATGGGCCTTCGATTCATCTTGACTTGATGCGTCGGGCATCGACTCCAGATGGGACATCAGTCGCCATACATATACTGTGTCACTATGCCCCGTACCTCAGTTCCTCCCTCCCCTCCCCCCCCCGACCTCAGCCACTGCGGAGTAAGACTAAAAACTGTCAAACAGCCAAACTGTTACAAAAATGATAGAACACAACAAAACTGTTTTTTGGGAGGATGGGTTTGGATGAGGAACTGGACTGTTAGAAGGTGTAGAGGATCACACTTGGGTATGGCCAAAAGCCGGACAATTAGAAGCATCTGCATTTCCCACAATAAGAGGACAGTCAACATGCAATACAGGAACATTCATAGCGGGCCGGATGGGAGGGTGATGAGGAATCTTCAGGAGAAGAATCGACTGAAAAAACATTGCCGGTAAGTAACTTCTCCTTCAATGGATTGAAGTACGTGGACTGGCTGTGGGATGAAAGTCCCTACAGGAGAAAGTTCTGAAGCACTGCTCTTCCAAAGCGGGCATCAGCCCCACTTGACACATCCAAACAATAATGCTTGGTAAAAGTGTGCAACGAGGATCAAGTTGCAGCCTGGCAACTGTCTTTCACTGGCATTCCCCTTTGCAGTGCAGAGGATGCCGCTACACCTCTTGTGGAGTGCGCCCTGATGACTGATGGAAGTTTTTTCCCTGCATGCTGATAGCAAACCACTATACAGAGTGCTACCCAGCATGAGGTTGTCTGTTTGGTAACAGCCAAACCTTTCCATGACAGGGGAAAAGCTAGAAAAAATTTCGGAATTCAGATGCTCTCACCACATAGAAACTAAGGGCCCTCTTGGGGTCCAACCTGTAGACGTTTCCTCTTCCTTAGAAGGGTGAGGAGCAGGATAAAAAACAGGTAAGTCAATGGTCTGGGAGATGTGAAACTCTGACAAGACCTTGAGCAGAAATCCAGGTAGCACTTTCAAGCACACCTTCTCCTTAAAATACTGAGAAAGGGAGGCTGGCATGACAAGGCCTGTAACTCACTGACCCTTCTGGCTGATGTGATTGCAACCAAAAAGACAGTTCTCAGTGCGAGAAGCCTTAGCGAACAGGAGTGCATAGGATCAAATGAAGCCGCCATAAGAAAAGATGAGACCAAATTAAGGTCCCAATCCAGAGTAAAAGGGATGGGCAGAAACCTATAGAAAAAAGACCTTTTAGGAATTGGGCCAGAATTGGGATTGTGAAGAAAGAACCTTGATCTGGGATCTTTTGAAAGCAGACATGGCCTCCAGACACCCTGTTTGTACTGAAGGCCTGAAGAGGTGAGTGACAGAGGGAATTCCATCACTGAAGTGGTGGGGCAATCGATCAGATCGATTCTGTGTTCCATGCACCATGCCTCAAACCTTCTCCAATTGCACACATATAACCATCTTGTAGATGGTCTGTGTGCAGCTACCAGCATGTCAAGAACCTCTTCTGAGAGGTCCCAGTCATCACACCTTATCCACTCAAGAGCCACGCATGTAGGTTGAGGGAATCTGGGTTCGGGTGGATCCACCGAACTTCCGACTAGGATAGGAAGTCCAGCCGACGAGGCAACTGGAGAGGTGGGCAGATGGCCAAGTAATGAAGTTCTGGGTACCATGTTCTCCTCCCCAATCTGGGGCAATCAAGATCATGGTGAGGTGAACCTCCCCAACCTCCTGAAAACCTGTGGAATGATAGGAATCAGTTAGAGGGAAGGCATGGTGGTGGTCGAAGACCCAATCCACCAGAAAAGCATCCCCAGTGCACCTCTCAATGGGAATTCCCTTGAACAGAACTGTTTTCACTTCCTGTTGGACAATGTCCCAAACAGATCCACTGAGTGAATATCTCCTCGAGAACATCCTGACACACCTTCCACTCATGTGAGACCGTGTTCTGCCTGCTCAAAGCATCCACCAGTCCATTCTCCGTCCCCGCCAGATGCACTTCCGAGATGGAGAACTGGTTATCCAGTAACCAGAACCACAGCTGCATTGCCTTCTCGCATAGGGGCAGTGACCTGACACCTGCTTGCTCAGGTAGTGCACGGCCACTCTGTTGTCTGTCATAATCAGGATGCGTTTCCCTACAAGAGAGGGAGCAAAAGCTTTCACTGCTAGCCTGATGGCCCGCAGTTGCAGCTGCAGCTGGTTGATGTGCCAAGGGCTCCCATAGCTGACCAAAGGACGCTCGCCTGCAAATCGTCACTTGCTCCTCCGACTTCCCTTGGATCAACCAGTCATCCAAGTATTGGAACACATGAATGCCAGATCTCCTCAGGTCCATCAGCTTGGTGAAAACTCTGGGAGTGGAGGTCAATGAAAGGGAAGCACCTTGAACTGGTAGTGCTTGTCCCCTATGAGGAACCTCAAGAAATTCCTGTGCCAGGTGTGAAAAGGCACATGGAAGTGTGCATCCTGAAGATCCAACGACATGAGCCAATCCTGAGAATCTTTCTGAGCATCACCATCTTGAATGTTCTCCTTCCTCAGGTACTTGTTCAAGAAACAAGGTCCTGAGTTCCAAAATGGGATGCAGTCATGGGTACCAGGAAATACCAGCCAGATCCCCTCAGCTCGGGAGGTACCTCTTCCATGGCACCCTTCAATAACAGGGCTCTCCGTTCTTCCTGGAGCTCCATTTCTGGTTGCTGAAGGGAGGGACCATGGTCTGTCTGGCAGACAGTAACCCCACTGGATGGAGCTGCAGTGCCCAGGCGTCTGATATCTATCGCCACAGTGGCACGTGCTTTTCAATCCTCCCACCAACTGGG
The DNA here is from genome assembly GCF_040938575.1 of Ambystoma mexicanum. Taxonomy (NCBI): domain Eukaryota; kingdom Metazoa; phylum Chordata; class Amphibia; order Caudata; family Ambystomatidae; genus Ambystoma; species Ambystoma mexicanum. The sequence goes on from NC_090936.1 coordinate 919,444,335, forward strand.
GAAACATAGGGGCAGAACTCAAAATGGTTTTGAAGCCAGAGCTGACCCCACCAGTGCTGCAGAAGGCTGCTTGTCCCTAGAGGCTCCCTCTCCCTACCAGAGTGCAGGAAACACCACTGCCCATGCTTAGGTTACTTAAGTTTAGTCTTCCTTCTGAACGAGGCAAAGCGCCGATAGACTCTACCCCTGGAGGCAAAGCTGAAGGAAGGTTTTGCATGTTGCTAAACAGCCAGGCCCAGCGACTGCACAGCCACCTGGGATTCATTAAACTTTTCCAACGATTCAGCCGCTTTCGGGCTGAGAAGATGTTCACAATCAAAGGCAATGACCAACAGCTTGTTCTGAGGATTAGGGACAAAACCTGAGCTGTGTAAGTAGGCTTGCCCACATATCACTGTTTGCCAACCCGATCACCCTACCAACACAACGTGCTATATCCAGACCAGATTGTAGAGCCTGGCGGGCTCTTTGCCATCATCCACAAAGAAGAGAAACCCTCCCACATTTTCCCCTGTGGTATGTGTTCTGCTGCTTTTTGAATGATTCTCCAGAGGACATGTGTGTATTTGGTGAATGCACAGGAAGCATTGGTAGCCTTGGGAGCCATACTGGCAGCTGAGAAACGTTTCTTAGCTAAGGTGTCATTTTTTTTATATCCAATGACAAATTAGAGGTGGACGTAGAAAGCCTAGTGGAGACTGTGGCCACCTGGACTACTAATCCTTCTGATGTTGGATGGTTGGATAGATAGGGTGTCTCCTCTTGCCGGTTTGTACTTTTTTGCAAACTTGAAATCCACCAGGGGAACATAACAAGGTCAGTGTGGCAACCCGGACAGCAATTGGCAAGTTAATGGGATAGCCCTTTCTGTCAGTGGGCCAACACTGAGGATGTCAGTGAGCTCATACGCCAAAATCAGATTGCCTAGGGCAGAAAGGCTCAGGGCATTGACCACCCTCTCCAAAGTTTGTCTGTAGGAGGCATTGGCTTGGCCATAGGGGTGAGACTGCTGTGTTTCGAACTCTGGTGTAGTGTCCAAACCACTGGTGTTTTGTAAACCTCCTGCCAGTGCTAGGATCGATGAAATAAATCAGTGCCACCAGAAGAAACCGGTATCGGATCAAAGTCATCCCCATCATCTCGAAATATGGAGTGCATAGTGTCAAAGAAAGAGGTTCTCGACTCGGGAACAAACGACTTTTCCATAGTTGGCGCTGATATCAACTTCAATGGTTTCAGGGAGGGTGGGGTGCTGCGCAATCGGTTTAGAAGGCATTGTCGATAAATCATCAACGGTCAGCCTAGAGGGCTTTGTACCCAACACAACCTCCTTGTTGCTGGATGGACCTGGCATAGCGGGACTGGCAACGTCTGCTGCTTCGAGGGTCGCCCTATAAATGCAGCAGCCGCCTTCATCATGTCGAGCATATGCTCTTTAAAGGTTTCCCACTCGGCCCTGGTAGTACCTTCGCTGGAGTGGGACTTCGCTCTTTTTGGCCTTTTTACGGTACCTGTACTCTTTCTCCAGGGTGGGGTCTTCAGTCTCGTGGCGGATCGACCCGGCTACTTCGACAGATGGATATCATGGGTGAATTGGGAAACAATTTAATTAGTTGTTGATCCAGTCTGGTAATTTCCCGTTTTACAGTCGTCCTAGCTTGAATTCCATGATTGGAATCAGACAGGCTCATATTACAGAGTACACTATAGAGCGGCAGCTCATCTACCTTTCTATTAGAAGGTATTTACACTTTAGTTTATTTTAAAGTAATACATTTAGGATATAATCACTTGCGATAACTCACAGTTACTTTGTGGTACTCTATGATAGGTACATACTGGACCCTCTACTGAGTTCCATGACGATAACGGGCCAGAATCTGCAGCTAAAGACACAACTCATTATAACCATTGAAGTCAACCAGGTGATTAACCAGTCCTGTATGAGTATGTGTCGCCTAAATTAATTGCATCAAATTTGATTATGATACAATGCCTTACAACCTTCGTCATTTTGTACTTACTCTTTAGATATCTCACACTTTGTAAAGTAATACAATTTGTCAAATACAATTGCTCCTGAGGAAGGGCATAGCCTGAAACGCATCGCGCTCACAATTTTGACATTCCCTTGATTAAATAATGTTTAACTAAAGCCTTGCAGAGGTTGTTTTCTCTATAACCGAATGTTGATGAAAACTAACCATTGAATACTTATTGGAAATGTGACAATATATACAATTACTATCAATATCCTGATGGTTTGACTGATTACAGCTAAAAAGGTGTGCGGTGGGTAGGAGTGTCCATTCCATGACCTAAGGACACTGAATTTCCATATGCAAAAAGCTGGACAGGACACCAAACAAGCTGCCCATTACATTGGGGTGGGAAAGCCAAGACTCACGGCCGGCCCAACCTCCGAATTTGGTCTAATGGCAAGGTGTCAGTTTGTCCACTTGATGAAATCACCACCCTACCCACTTTATCAAATGTTACTATTATTGCCCAATCTTATTAAATTAGAACTAGGTAAATAATGGTAAATAAAGTGAAATCAAGTACACTTCACTGGACAGACCAAGCACACTACCCTTCATCATACAAGATCTGTCTTATAAAAAAGGTCATTAAACAAGACAAAGATTTTACACTTTATAAAACTCTAGGATATTGGTTTTGCCAATGCTTGTTACTTTCAAATTCTACGAGACTAGTAGATGTACTACCTCAGCCAATCAGTGACACACATTCGGAAAAAATGGATTATGCAAAATAACTAAATGGCACCCTCATGATCAGCACCAGGGTCAACATTATAATAACACAAAGTAACTATGATGAGGTTTACAGTTCAAGAACAGTGCAGTAGCAATGTCTTTATAGCTGAGAATCAAACTGTAGTTGGATTTTGAAACTTAAACATTCTGCCACTTAGTGTTAAGAAATTTGCAATTTATTTTTGTCAATACTAGCAAATCTTGTTTCAGCAGGTTATGCTAACCTAGGGGTGTCTGGCTAAAATAACAAATTCACAACAAATATACAAAAAATCAGGTCTTACATGGACCACACAAATACTGTAATGTATTTCTTGGTACAGCCCATTTTAAAAGAATTCAACATCTGTTCCTTGGGACCTATGACATCTGGTTGCATGGGCCAACTTATCAGTTTTACTGCAGCCCCTCTCCCCCCTCCCTATTCTACCATCTACTGTATCAATGCCTCAACAAAACCCACCTCAGATAAATGCAGTGATATGTTCCACTGACCCAATGTGTTCAGTCAACTGAGCCTGAGAAAGGCCTGGGGAAGGGAGACAGTTCTGCAATCGCATTGTTTACTATATTGTAAGTACAAATTACTTACCCCAGGTAATGTTCTTTCTACTGGATGTACCGCCCACAGATTCCTCACCTTAGATATCTATTCTTCTGCTATGCAGCTCTCTGAAACTTTTTCCCTGCACGTGACGTCATGCGCACCGTCGTCGATAGCTTTCGAGTTGCCATCTCCCTGACCAGACGTGACATTGATGCTGGTACAAATAGCGTGCTCGGCACCCCGTGCCCTCAGTTGTCATTTTTCCCCCCCATTGCACTCCATGGCGATTATGTCATCATTTGTTGGAGGACAGCCTTGCCTGAAACGAGACTCATTTTCAGATATTGTGTCCAGGCAGTAGTGTATTGCAAACATGTGAATGGAGGGCCACGTTGCTACAGGACAGATATCCTTAACAAGTACCCCTCTTTGGAGAGCAGGGGTAGTGTTAGGCAGAATCCTGTGCAGTGTCCTTAGGGACCACTACACACAATTAAGACCACAGGTGGCAATACAAGTTTTACCTTTGGTACAGGCCTGTACTACTTTGTCAGAGTGGTAGCAGTGGCGGAGCAGCCAGGCTTATCTCAAGAGTATATGAGCAGTAGCAGAGATTACACAAAGGGACCACAATTACTGTGACTCAAGCAAACAGTGACTCAAAGTTTCAGGTAGAAAAATATAAGTACATTTATTTTTAAACCATTCGTTATAAACACAACACTTCTATTAAACTTAAACACAAACCACACGTCAAATATATTACAACTAACCAGTTCACTTTGTACAGTATGTCTCAAGGTAAGTACCCTGTGTTTGAATGAACCGGTGTTATGAATAAAACACGTTACCATGAATACGATTGCGATCACTTTTTGACAGTTCGGTCTACTAAATAAGCGCATATCCGTGACATTAAATGCTACCGGGGCAAAAACACACTTAGCACCTGAGATACCCAGAGGGAGTTGGAGGCAAAAATCACAGGCAATATTTTGGTTAGGCAGTCAGAATCGAGAAACACTCCGAGACAAGAGTTCAAAAGTCAAAGGGCCGGAGCCAGGGTCAAGTGACACCGGGGGCCTGTTGCCGGAGATCAAACAGTCAGATAGTTCACGATTCAACGAAACCAAGAGTACTTGGATATTGTCAATGTTCAGAAGCAAAAGTTATAAGAAGGAGGGAAGACAAGGGCAAGCCTTGGAACTGAAGAAAAGGGGGTCACCCAGTTTCCTCAAGCAGAACACAGTACCTTATTCCATTGATGCAGCTGGCGCCCTGGCAGTTGTTCCTGTTGGTTTCCCGCAGACCCACGATTCCTGGAGCTTTGTTGTGAAGGAGGACGTCTGAAGGGGGTCTGCACCACACAGGGATAAAGTCGGCAGCAGCGACAACGGATAAAAGGTGCGCTCCTTAAAAAAAAACAGGAGAGGCTCTTCAAATGGCTATCCAGACCACTACAGCCGTGTGCAGCGATTTCGACCAAGGAAAAGGATCCTCTAGCTGTGGAAGATGAGCTGGTTATCCCCACCAGGCTCAAGGGAAGAAGACTCCAGACTGGATCTTCTCTTAGTCGTTGAAGGGTAGATAGCTCAGGACTGCAGCAGGGCTTCACCGGGAGTGGATAGTTGCAGCAGCCGTCGTTCTCTCCGCTTCTCTTCGGGTTCCTTGTAGTTCCAGTGGCGACTCTGCGACTTGTAGCCCAAGAGACCTGCCTTTTATGCGCAAAACCCCCATTCACACAGCCTGGCTGTCAATCACCCAGGCACCTGATGGAGGGCTTCTCGAGCAGAAGCCCGCCAAAAGACGGTTAACAAAGAAGGCGAACCTAGTTTGCCAAGCAAGGTAAAACACAAGAAGGACTTTAACAAAAAGAAATAGTGAATGAACCCAACCGGAGCCAAAAGAAAGAATTTGGTCAAGCGGGTTTATGTTCGAGGATAATATAATAGCCAAGAACAATACCACGTTTATCTAATATAATCGCGGTAGAAAAGTTAGGGTAGAAACCACTGCCGCCAGCGAAGTCTAACTGTTAAAAGAGCGAAACAATGCTCTAGGAGGTACAGATAAATAGGGATACAAATTAACCCTTTCCATTACTCCATGGAAGATGGGGTGTACTGGATCTGTTGTAGATTGACTAAGTAAATTTAATGGCAACTTTACCCTTTTCTGGGGGACTGAAGTCAGCCTCAGAAATGGAGTCGGGGGGAGTCTCAAAGACAACCCTGTGCCACGGCACTGAAGGTGCTGGGTGACACACAAAGAGAAGGGGGCTACTGAAGTGGTGTACTTCAGAGTCCACAATCATAAAAACAGAGAAATACACATGGCAAAACATAGGTAAGAGTGGGGGGAAGCTCACACTCTTACCAAGTGGAATAAAATAAACTCCATAAGTCCAGCAAAGCTGCTGGGGGACTCACTAGGTGAGGGAAATTAGCCATAAATGAGAATTCTCCCTAGCAAGTAGCTGCCACACCTCTAGTGGAATGAGCCCTGAAGCCTTCAGGGATGTCCTTACCCGCTCTGGTGTAGCACTCCAATACACAAAGCATAATCCATCTAGAGATGGCTTGCTTCATTATACCCTTACCTATTTTCAAACCTGTGTATCCAATGAATGAACAGCTGATCATCCAGCCTTAAATGTCTTGTCCTGTTGATGTTGAAACTCTGAGCCCTTTTGGGGTCGAGCCTATGCAAGCTTTCTTCCTCTTTGGATGTATGAGGAGGTGGATAGAATGCTGGCAAACAAATTGTCTGTGGCAGGTTGAACTCAGATGACCTTCGGAACGAAGGGCGCACTCGAAGAGTCACTTTGTTATTAAAAGAGACTGTAGTAACTGGTTTACAGGACAGGGCCTGCAATTTGCTTACTCTCCAGGCTGAACAGATGACAACCAAAAAGGCTGTCTTTCAAGATAGTATACTCAGAGGACACAAATGTAATGGTTCAAAAGGGGAAGCCATGAGAAAATTCAACAGCAAGTTCACTACAACAATGGGTCCCTGGGGGGTAGTGTTAGGCCTTTTAAAAATTGCACCACCAAGGGGATTGAAAAGTAAGATCCTTTCTCTGGCACGCGCTTGAAGATGGATAGCGCTGCTAAATAGCCCTTGATGGTGGTAACCTGAAGGCCCTGTCTTGCAAAAGGAAGAAGGAAGTACAGCACCTTTGAAGTGTGACATAAGGAAGGATCCACAACTTGTGCTCTGCACCAGCTGCAAAATGTCTTCCAACGGCAGCAGTATAGAGCTTTAGTTGCTGGCCTTCTGGCCAAAAGAATCACCTCCATCACGAAGTCTGGAAGTTCCCAATCCCTGTACCTCAGCCTTTCAGAAACCAAGCGTGCAGGTTGAGCATGTGTGTGCTTGGGTGAAGAACCAGCCCCCCCTTCTGAGAGAGAAGGTCTGGTCTCCGGTGAAGACAATGTGGAGGGCAGATGGCCATGTCCAGAAGATCTGGGTACCACATTCTCCTGGCCCAGTCCGCAGCAATCAGAATCATGATTGTTCCATACTTCGTCAAACTCCTGATCACTTGAGGGATGACGGGAATCAGTGGGAACTCATATAGGAGCTGGAAATTCCCGTCCCCCACCAATGTGTCCCCCAGTGCTCCTCTGGGGGGAAATTCCCTGGAACAGAAAAGCTTGCACTTCCTTTTCACACTGGAGGCGAACAGATCCATTTGAGCGGTTCCCCAGAGGGTGAAAAACTCTAGAAGATCATCCTGGCACAGCTCCCACTCATGGGAGACCAAGCCCTGCCTGCTTAGGGTGTCCACAATTGTATTCTCCTTCCCAGAAAGATGAATTGCTGATAGGGCGATCTTGTTCTGTAATGCCCAGAACCAGAGCTACATCACCTCTCCGTACAGGGGAAGTGACCCTACACCACCTCTATTGTTGATGTAGTGCATGGCCACTGAATTGTCCATCATGATCAGGACAGTCTTCCCCTTTATGGAGGGCAAAAAGGCTATCAGTGCCAGTCTGACCACTCTCAGCTCCAACAGGTTGATGTGAATTTTTGGCTCCACAAGGGACCACAACCCGCTGAACATATGCTTGTTCAGGTGAGCACCCCAGTCTTTCAGAGATGTGTCTGTCACTACGGTTGTCTCTGGTCACAGTTGCCGAAATGGTTCTCCGGACATCATGTTCTCTGTGCAAGTCCACCACAGGAGATCGTGAGCAATTCTACTTGGGACTTGAAACAAGTCCATCATACTGCCAAAGAACTACAACCACTCAGACCTGAGAGCCCATTGGAGCAATCTCATTCTCAGCTGGGTCTCTAGCACCAGGAAATGCAGGATGCCATGAGGACTGCTGAAATTTGGTGACCATCTGCAGGATGTGGTGAGCTCTCTCCTCAGGAGGAAAAGCCTTACCCGAGGGAGAATCCAGGAACGCTCAGATTAACTGAGTGTTTAAGAAGGTGTCAGCTGAGACTTTTTAAATTGAGGGGCAAGCCCAGCTTGTGGAGGAGATGGCAGGTGCAGCTGAGATGATCCAGGGCTTGATCCGGAGACTGCACCCTGATTATCCAGGTAAGGAACACCAGGAATCCCTCCCTTTCTGAGTCTGTCTGCCAATACCGCCAGCAGCTTGGTGAAGACCTTTGGGTGTGGAGGAAAGCCCAAAAGACAGAATTCAAAACCGGTAGTGAGTGCTGCCGATGACGAACCTCAGGTACTTCCTGTGATTTTGTTGGATTGGCACATGGAACTAAGCGTCGTGTAGGTCGAGTGACACCAACCAATCCTGAATTACTAGGGCATGGATTATATGCAAGAGTGTTACCATCTTGAATTTGGCTTTCCTGAGGAAAATATTCAAGCTTCTCAGGTCCAAGATGGGTCGCAGACCTCCATCTTTCTTTGGGACCACAAACTAGTGGCAGTACAAGCCACTGTTTTTTTTCTAGAATAGGTACCAACTCTATGGCGCCCTTCTCCAGAAAAGAGGAACTGTCTTGCAGAAGCAGTGGGTCTGGAACAGGAGGTGGTCCGCCAGAAGGGAGTAATCCAGGGGCGCTTTAAAAAAGGAAAGCAGTACGCTTGGTAGACTGCCTGAAGTGCCACTGAGTCTATTGTAATGGCTTACCATTCTTGTGAATGTTGTGAACAGGCGCCCCTCCCCTATCGGCTTTGTGTGGCAGGAATCCTTAAAGACGTTATGTTTCAAGGACCACACTAGAGAGAACACATGCAGAAGCCGTCTGTGTCTTGCCTCCTCCACCTCTAGAAGGTCAGGAGAAACATCTCTAGCCTTGTCCTTAAAGGGCAGCAGGCTGTTTTACTTTTTGTCCATAATTGGAGAAATGAAAAAGCTTACACCCTTCCATTGAGTGGAAGGTTGAGCAGGTTGCCAAATTGCCGCCGCTAAGGACTTTGTCCCATCCTTGGGTGCCTGCAATTTCTCAAGGCTGACATCTGCCTTTTGGACCCTCTGGTATGTACTCGGTTCCCTCAGCTATCACAGACCAAAAGTGTGTGTGTATTTTGACAGCACACATGATGCATTAACTGTTTTGAGTGCCATACTGCCAGAGGCAAAAAAAAAATGTAAAAAGAGGATCGCTGGAAGGTTTAAAATAAATATTAACCTCTTCCATTGCTCTGGGAAACCCCTCCAGTATTGTTCTTCATCCTGCCAAGCCATTACAAAAGGGGAAAGACCATATGCAAATCAGGCTTGGTCTCAAATCCCAAAGGGGTAGTCTATCCTGAACTGCTTGGGCACATCCCTATATATCACATCCCTTGGTCACAACCAGCATATTGTAAATTGAAATCTCTATCTCATCATGAATTTCTGAGGGGGCTGGGTATCCCAGTTTTTGGATTTAATTGTCTTCTTATGTTGTACCCACAGCCTATGTGTCAAGGCTGTATTAGCTACCATGCACCCAAATTGACTTTGAACTTTCTGTGTATACTATTTATAGATGTGTTCTAATAGGTGTGTACTGGAACGTCTATACATTGTACTGGCTGATGGGACATCGACCTTTCCCATCCCATGTGCCTTAAGAGTTGAATTACTTAGGGGTGTTGTGTCCTGGAAAGCCTGAAGGGCTTTGGGATCAGTAGACTTTAGAATGGTAGGGGTTCAGACACAGGGTGCTATGCTACCTTGAGACTGGTGGGTTGGGGAGCATGGGGATCCTTTAAGTAGCTCTGCACCACTGAGCAGGTGGAGGCACGCAGCCCACAGGGTCAAGCCGGTCGCATCATGCAATATCCAACATGGGATTCATCACATAAGCAAGCAGCAGGGACACAAAGCGTCATCCTGAATCTCTCTCCAAGTTGCACTCACTACTACAAAATGGCTGCCACTATAACAGCTTTCCCAATAATGCACTCATGAAGAAAGGAGCAACTGACTAGCAACAAGGTCCTTTCTCTCCAACCATGCCACAAATGGTATATTTCCATTTAATCACAATTTCTATTTTCATTTAACTGTGGCTTGTAAAATGCATTTAAATTTTCTTGTTACAACAATCGCCTTATTTTACAAAAGGTGCACCAAAAGCATACAAAAATTTCAAAATCATTTGGAGAAAATCCTTATTGGTGCACTTTCACTAGTGCACTTCGTTGGATCAAATATCGAATCTGATTACTTCCCACTCAAAACCTTTGAAATGTTATTTACAAATCAGTGTGTGCTGTAAGGGCTCCCGGTAAAATCATGCACCATGTAAAATCAAACTATGTGAAAAAAAATTCCTCACAACGGGATGTTGTCATTTAAGTGTGTTTCACTCGTGCGATTACTAGTTCTGCTATGTACAACACAATATTTCTTGTTTACATTAGTTTAAAAGTTTGCTTAAAAAAAAAAAATGAATTTTGATATTCTGTTGTATTCGCCCCTCCAAAAACAAATTAAGAACTCATTTCAGCAGGGAACTTGTATCCAGCCCTTGTCTGTAGCAGACAGCGTCACTTGTTCAGTCACCATTTTCAACATTTGGGGAATCATTCATAGAATCCAGCGCACAAGTGGCGCACGCGGCTGGAGCACAGTGTGCGCGTGCGACAGTCTGCGCTAGCCGCGTGTGCCAAAATCCATTTCCGCTCATAGCGTATACATGGATTTTAACATCCATTACCAGCCGTGGTGCAGAGTGGCGCAGCGACCCTGCAGCAGCGCCAGTTACGCCCCCAACCCCTCCCCGTGCGCCATGTACAGCGCACAAATCCCGTACATGGCGCACAGGCCAGGGAACCAGCATACAGGACCCCAACCACAAAAACGCCTGTAAAACTCCCTGCGCACCCCTCCGAATACACGTACCCCGCTGCATGGGGAGAATCACACGCGATAGGCCCTGTGCGAGCGGGGTACGTGTATTACTGGGGTTCGTCAGGAGTTTCACACGCGATTGGCCCTGTCCGAGCGGGGTACGTGTATTACTGGGGTTCGCGGGGAGTTTAACACGCGATTGGCCCTGTGCGAGCGGGGTACATGTATTACTGGGGTTCGTGGGGAGTTTCACACGCAATTGGCCCTGTGCGAGCGGGGTACGTGTATTTCGGGGGTGCGCAGGAAGTTTCACACGCGATTGGCCCTGTGCGAGCGGGGTACGTGTATTTCAGGGGTTCACAGGAAGTTTCACACGCGATGGCCCTGTGCAAGCGGGGTACGTGTATTACTGGGGTTTGCGGGGAGTTTCACACACAATTTCGCTGTCAGAGCAGGGTGCGTGTATCCAGTGGGGTGCGCGGGGAGTCTCACACGTGAATTGGCAGTGTGGGTCCTCCCAGGTGTGCCCTCTACACCCTCCACAGACCCTGCAGGCAGCCCACACCACATGGGACTAGCCAGCACCCCTGGTCATGTCCCGCACGCAGCCCATCCACCATGGGCTTGCCCCCCAGCCAGCCCACATGTCACCTTGCACTAGTGATCACCAACTGATGTCCCCCAGCACCCCCATGCCGCAGAAGTAGGGGCAGCTGCCACCAGGCCCCGACTCATATCCCCCAGCACCCCCACCCACCCAGCATTGATGGGCACCTGCCAGCAGGCCCGACTCATGTCCCCCAGCACCCCCACCCCCAGTAGTGAGGGGCAGCTGCCAGCATGCCCCGACTCATGTCCCCCAGCACCCCCACCCAGCATTGATGGACACCTGCCAGCAGGCCCCGACTCATGTCCCCCAGCACCCCCACCCACCCAGCATTGACAGGCACCTGCCAGCAGGCCCTGACTCATGTCCCCCAGCACCCCCACTCACCCAGCAGTGAGCCTCAGGCCCTGACTCATGTCCCCTCCTACATGACAAAGATGCACAATCATGGCCCACATCTCCAACAAAATACCACAGCATGCCACCCCAGTCTTGAGACGCAATGATTTCCCAATCCACCCCACAATGACATGCCTATCTCAAGACAAACCAAAAGTCAACTACGTACATCAACACATGTCCGTCACACACACACACTGGTTGGCATTGATTGTGTAAACCCACATTTTCATGTGCATGAACTCAAAGAGCAAATTACACACATGGAAGTAAAATATCATAATGTATTATGGACAAAAATAAAGCAATGAAATGAAAGCGTAAAAAAATCGCAAACATGAAATGAAAAGCATGTCCAAAAGAAGAGGGTTCTACGTTATTTTATCGCAGGACTTTTCATCGCAGTGTTTTTACCGCGAATTTTAACCCCCCGTTCGCTTTATTTTTTTTTTATTCCCTTACACAAATTTTTTAAATTTTTAACCCCCCCCCCAAAAATACAAAGATGAGTTTTTTTTCGAAAATAAATTCGCAGTAAAAACCCCAGCGATGAAAAGTCCGGCGATCAAAGGATGGTATACCAAGATGAATACATGAAAAGTATAACCAATCCAAAGAAATCCAAAAGAAAAATAGTCCAAACTCTCCCTCCACCAAAGCAAATCCAAAGGAAACGTAAAAAATAAAATCCATTAATCCATGGTGAAATACAAAGAAAAAGTTCAAATAAATCCATTGTCCAACTATGTACAATCAATTGTCAAGGGTCCATGAGCCCAACGAAAGAACAAACCTACGGAAAAAACTACCTAATAAAAAAACTATATACAAATGTGTGGGGCAAAGTCCAAACACCCCAAAATAAAGGAAAACGAAAATGAAACCTAAAATTAAAAACTATATACAATGGCAGCAGGCTAGTCCGACGGCTCACTTTACGATTTCCTGGGCCAGGGCATCATAGAACTCCTGCTCAATGTCCTGGAGGCAGTCCTCTTCCAAGGCCCCGAGGGTTCGCAGGGATGATGCCATGTTGGACTCCAACTCCCTGCGAATAGCCTCGAGGCACTCGGCCCGCCTCAGTGTCCTCCGCATGGAGTTCTCCGCCCTGACCATTGTGAGCCATGCCTCTTCTGCCCGCCGCCGCTCTGCATCTATACACCGGCCTAACCGCAGCCACACGGAAGACACACCCATTCCAGGGTCCTCCTGCCCTCTGGCCAATGCCTGCCCCTCTGATGTTGATGGCCCCGAGCCATCATTGCTCCGACCTAGAGCCTGCTGCTGCTGCTGTTCGTGTGCCCTGTCTGATGATGCCTGCACATCCTCCATCAGCTGGTCTCCAGTTGTTGTGGTGTCCACCCCTGCTGGACCGCCGAGTCCCGACTGGCAGGGATGGGATCTCCACCAAGCTGGCTGTGTTGGTCAGGCCAGGTTCACAGGGGGCCATGGTGGAATCTGGGCCGGAAGACGGCAGGGAGAACGAGTGGTGCATAGTCTCCACAGAGGAGGAGCGGTCCGCCAGAGTGCGCAACACATGTAGGAACCCACCGACCAGGGCCCCTCCCAACAGTGCCACGTCGCGACGCAGCTGTTCGTGATGGCGTGCGTGCTCCACCCAGGAAGCACGCACGTCATCACGAATGTCACGCGGGCTCAACGCAACACCAACCAGGACTGAGCCCATACGGTCATGGGACCCCTCGTCCGCAGGTAGTGGAGAGGCAGATGACGTGGCACTCCCCCCCCTACCTGGGACGGGGCATCCCTGCTTGTGCATGGTGGTGCAGTCACAGGGTCAAGGACAGCGACATGCACAGGCCCCTCCGCGGTGACCTGTGCTGCCTCCTGACCCTGGCCCTGGACTGCACCACTTGCACCAGTGGTACTACCCCCACCAGGCCCAATGTGCTGCTCAGTAGCGGGCTCCTCCTCCTCTGTGGAGACCACCAACCTGGATGTTTCCACACCGTCTTCCGCCATTGCAAGCCCCTGTGGGGGCTCACCCGGCCCTTCCGCTACAGCCGTACTGGCAGACACGGCACCAGTCCCCTCGCTCCAAGATGATGGCAATTCCTGGGAGGGTGGCTGGGCCTTGCGTCGCAGCCTGGTGGAGGCATCCCCGCCGCTTGGCTCCACAGACCGTCTCCGCCCTCTTCTTCACTTGAAGCTATGCAAAGGGAGACATAGAACACAAGCATCAGGATACAGTACAATATTCCTCTAGACAGGAAGCAATAACACATGGTTGGCTCTGTCAAATGTCACTTCCATCCTGTCCCTCCACAATACATGGCTGAATGCACGCAATACACATGCAGAAACAGGCACGGCGGCTGCAATCAACATCAGCATCCATGTACAAGGGCCTCTTTTAACCAAAATGTTGCCTTCAAACTCACATGCATCATGGCTCACACTGATCCCATGCACACACATCACCGGAGGGTCATGCATCATGGCTTGTACACCACAGACACAGTGGATAGACACAGTGGATGCAACGGTGACCGCACTGCATGAGTGAATCTACACATCATCACGGACATGTGTCATGCATCCATGGCGTTTCAAAGTCACACAGACACTTCTCAGACACACACACACACATGTGCACCATAGATGTACATGAAAGCAGCACCCATCCCTCACCCCCCTCCATGTCCAAGAACAGAGACTGGCATGCATTCATGCGTGCATTCCGCATACAGCTCCCCATTTTGCATTGGAACACATGAACCATCCATGTGGTTCACACATTACTGGTCTCACATGCATGACCATGATGTCCCTGCATACACACATCCATACATGGCCTATGTCACACATACAGGCAAGTATCAGACTACCAGCACACTGCAACATGCCCTGTCTCACACAGCAATGCTTGGCCACTTACCGCTCAACTCCAGACGGGTCTGCCTCCGAAGGATCTGGGCGTGGAGCGCTGGGCCTACGCGTTCCAGGACCCTCATCTGGATGTTGCTCATGCTGACCAGGCACCCCTCTGCATCCTCTGCCTTCGCGAGGCGCTGTGCTTTGTAGAGGGTCCTGGACCTGAAGTCCTTCCAGCGCTTCCGGACGTGCTTGATGTCGCGGGTTGCCACCCCCTCCGCGTTGATGGCAACCACTGCGTCCTCCCAGATCCTCTCCCGTCCTTCCTTGTTGGTGCGTGATGTTCCGAAGAGGGCATCATCATGGCCCAGGACATGCTCCACCAGGACACCAACTTCCTTCTCACTGAAGCTGGTGGCCCTCTGCCTCTCTGGCTGGGGGTCGCCAGTGGTCTCAGATGGTGTTTGCCCCGACATGGCGACCCCCGCTGCAAGGTGTGGGTGGGCAACTGGGTCCTGGGGCTGGGCTGTGGAGCGATGGTATCCCAGTCAGGAGTCTTCTGTTCCAACAGGGGTGGCCACAGCAACTGGACCCCTGCAGATGGCTGACGTGCAGGCACCAAATAGCAGGGCACGTGGGCAGCAGGCAGGCAGCAGCAGGTGGCTGGTGGGAGTGTGCTTGGGTCTCTTAGGGGCAGGAAAATGGCCTTTTGGGCAGGAGCGTGGTCTTCCGTTTGTTTTCGTGTGGCCAGCTTAATACAGGGTGATTTGGCATGTGAGAAAAGTGCACGTCACCGTGAAATCCGAGGAAAGGCCCTTAATGCGTAAGTGACGTTACGCGCGGGTGTTCCCCACAACACGGGTGCATTGTGAATCAGCACGTGAGAAAACTGCATGTCACCGTGCTATTGGAGGAAAAGGCCTTAGCGCGTAAGCGCATAAGTGACGTTGCACGTGTGGGCTGGCTTAAAAGGTACGAGTATCACGCTATTTTCTTGTACGTGCTTTTTGTGGAGAGCGAGCGGGTGTTTCTTGTACTTCTTGTCGGTTCACACGCGATTACTTCACAACGTTTCCAGTTCGTACTCCCTGTTTCCTCAGACTGCGTTTTTTTCTTCTTTTGGCGGGGGTGTTGCCAATAGGCATACGCGCATCTTTTTCACGTTCTTTTTCAAGGCAGACGGTGAGACACGCACGTATTTTCCAACTGTGGTTGCCGCTGTGTGTTGCGTACCCCTTTAGAGGTCATTGTAGGCTGCGTGTAACACGCGTACGCTTATTTTTGTGTTTCTGGGTGCCACAGCGTAGTGCGGGTTCAATTTTCCACGCACGTGGTCTACCAGGGGTTGCGTGCACGTGTACTTTTGTTTTTGGGGTGCCTGTGCGTTGCGTGACCCGTCATCTTCCCCCAGAGGTCACATACAGCCTTGCTAGAGCACTAGGGTATGAATTCCATCTAGTACCCTACCCCTTTCACCCCAATTGCCCAGGACAATTGTTTACTGCAACTCCCATACGCACAACAACATCAGTGCCATGGTTGGGAGGCGACCAAGCAGTAAGGGAAACAACGGAGGCCGACCTCCAAATGGTGGGCGTGGTGGGCGCGGTAGGGGACGCGGCCAGGATTTGCAGGGTGCCCCTAGAGCCCCGTGTGTGGAGGACCAATCGGGGACACCTATGCCCCCCCCCAATGGTTGTGAGAAACGTAGCTAACACCATCCCAGCTCAGCCCTTGTTGGACCGTCCCATTTTGTCAGCTGAACCAGCACAGGATGACTCCCAGGCTAACTTCCAGGTCAGCAAGTCTAATCCACGTGTGGCGGTGAAAGTTGCTGTCACCAGGCCTCGTGGATCTGGGGCAGTAATGTCATCTGCTGCCCCAAGTAGCCAGGGTGGGGAGGCTGCAGGGGCAGCAGCAGCTCAATCCACCCCAGCTCTGAGTCTCCCAATCGGGACAGTGTCGGTCCAGGTCCATCGCACAGACGTTGGCCCTGCCGACATCACCCTGCAGCCAATGCCTGCACCAAGACCTATGGTCATTGTGCCTTTACAGGCTTCTCGTACCCAGTCCCCCTGCGCTTCTGCCCCTACTGACCAGAGCGGCATAAGCCACTCAGGATCCGCACCACCTTACAAGAAGAAGAAGAAGGGTGCTCTTGCACCACAGGCTGAAACCCCAGACACGGCTACACACTCCGGCACGTCAAGGAGGCCTAGCTTCAATGATGCCGAACTTGATGCACTTGTGGCCTATGTGTCGGCACATAGCCGCGAAATGTTGGTGACTGCAGGCTGTAAGACTACGATTGCTCAACATAGGGCCCACTGGCAGACCATTGCGGACCACATTAGTGCCCTTGGATTTGTGAGGCGCACAGCTGATGATTGCTACAAGCGGTCGAATGACCTTAAACGCAGAGCAAAGAACAAGCTGGCTGCCAATCATGCCTCGACTCAGGTGACTGGCAGTGGGTCTCCACCAGAGGACGACCAACTCACTGAACATGAGTCTGTTGCTGGAACCTTCATCACAGAGTAACAGATCCAAGGCGTGGGAGACATACCAGATTATGAGGCATTGTCCGGTGAGTGCCCATGCAAGTGTGTGTAATCCATGTGTATGTTTCTTGGGTGATGTGTAGTGATTGAGTGCCAGGTGAGGGTGTGTACTCCTGAGTGGTATGGGTCACCCATGTGCTTCCTCCAAATCATTCACCGGCCTTGGGTTTGGGTATAACAGTATCCGTTCTGACCACAGTAGCCAATTAGAACCACATTACGGCAGTTGCCCTTGAACTGTCATCTTGCAACAACATTGTCCTGATTTTTCAGTGTTCATTCAGCCTGATTGTTTCAATCCTCCCATTTTTGCAACGCATTTTTCTGCCCTAATGCCACATATGTGACATGCTTCTGTCATAGATTACAACCCACATTGGCCCACATTTATTACCTTGTTATGGGAATGATTTGACCATTCAGGCTGATTGAGTAAGGGCCTGCTCCCATACATTTTTGGGGCCTGTTTGAATGCGGAACATGATTGTTGTTTGCTGTCATGTTGAAGTGACCAACCATTGATGTATCCATCTGCCTGCCACCACTGTATTATTGCACACTGCATGTGTTGTAGTGTGTGGCACATGCATATTTTGTCACACTATTTTGCATTTTTCATCTCATCATGTCCATCTCACATGGATGGGTGACAGTACTCATTCACTGAAATATGGCTGTACATGTCAAAAGTACCATGGCTATGCTACGCGCCATCTGTGTGCTGGCATGTGTCATGTATGTGGATTGCCCATGCCACTCACAGGCTAATGTGTGATGCCAGTGCTATCCAGCATGCAGCACATGTGTTGATGTTCCATCTTGTAGTCCTCAGTGTCTGCTTTTTGCCTCCCCTTCCAAATCATTGACAGTGTATGCATGCCAGGGTTATAGTCGTGTGGGACATGTGTTATTCATGTACAGGATCTCTGCCTTGTCAGGCCTATGTGTGTGCTATGGTGCTCTTGCCTGTTTCCATTTGTTGTCTTTCATGTTTTTGCAGGTGATGACGCACTTGATGCTGTTGAGGTGGAGGAGATGGTGCAGACCCAGGAGGAATCTCAGCCATGACCGGGCACCAGTGGAGGACGTGGTGTGGTGGTGGGTGAAAACCCTATCCTCCTGCAGACCATACTGTCCACGGGTGTCTCTGGGTGCACATCCCCAGACCTCTATGATTCAGCTGCTGAATCGGACAGTGGGACTTATGTGCTGTCACAGGTGAGTGTTTCTGGCAGGGATGCTGTTCCGTCCAACCCACCTGCACCGGGGGTAGGCCCCTCTATGGGGATGTCAGTGTTGGTAACTCCACCTTTGGCAATTACGGATGCAGGGTCACACGCCACAACATCTGATCCTGTTCCTGGGCCAGCAGATCAGAGGGGGAATGCAGTCCTGCAGCCTCAGGCAGTGCCAGCACAGCAAGGTGCAGATCGCCTTGCCCCAAACAGGTGTGGTGCCCGTCGACGCGGTACGCCACCAGGCAATAGTGTATGGGAAAACACCATTTACAGTTTAGCAGCACAATAGGGAGCATCAGTTGAAATGATGGCTCAGGCAATGGAGAGGGTGGCCACTTCCATTCTCCCCCCCTGAAAGGCAGATGGAGCAACAACAGCAGGCAACAGACTCCATTTGCCAATCACACAGGGAAGACATGTTGGCGTCCAACAGGGACCGACAGGCGGCACTGGAGACTCTGCACAAAGCCATATCTGTAGAGTCACAGAGCCACAGGGAAGCCCTGAGGTTAGAACTCCATTTCCTCAGGGAGACTCTGGGTGAACTTGAGGCTTCCCGAAATTTTAGGTCAGAACAGCAGCTGGAGCAGCTCACACGTTCGCTCTCAGCTGAGCTGCAGGCAATTCGTGAGGAGATCCGGGCATCACGCAAGGCCATGCGTGCAGAAATGCAGGCAACCCGTGAGGTGCTGCATGGGGATCTCCGTACTATCATCCTCCAGAACGAGACCTTCCACACCCGCATGCTTGCTGCCATGGAGGGCCATACCAGGGCTTTGCGTGGGCTGCCTCCCATAGCACCGCCACCTCCTGATGTAGCAGCAGAGGGTAAAGAGAGCGACAGCAGTTCTCCCACATTGGCGTAGCCATGCAGGCCATGAGCCCATGGAGGTATATTTTTTTTTTGCAACATCCACGCAGGTGGGTGTTGGTTTGCACCCTGTCCTCAAACCTCCTGGGTGGCCTTCCCCCGCCCTGGTGCACACATGGCCATTTTTGATTCTTTTTTATATTTTTTTTTTTTACAGCATTGTGTGGCTCCCGTGGGCATCCACTGTGTATTTCAGCTGGGCACATGCAGGCTTGTCCGGTCTTTGGGTTAGATGCTTGGGTTCATGACACACACACCCCTCCTGCTTCCCCTTTCCATGGGCTTGCAAAGGGTGTGATCAAGTGACAGTGACTTACACAGTGACATAGTGCTCCCATGAGCAGTGTGGACAGTCTGTAGTCAAAACTGTGTGGACATCCCTAGTGGGGAATGTTGTTGTATTGAACACTGCATGGTGTATTGATATGTGCTTGTGCATCCATGTCTTCCTCCTTATACACAGGTACCTTCTTCATGTCTTCACAAGGCCGTCTCCTTTGCAGATGCAGTTCATGTTGTATGCAGTACACTGACACATTTGCCCGAGAGCAACACTCTGCAGTTGTAAGGGGTCGATGTGCTGGCTTATTCATGTTGTAAGACTTGCACTACTTTGATTTTGTACTGTCATATTTTGCCACTGTTTCATCCTGTGTTGCTGTATTGTGTTGCTGGTAAGTATTTGTTCATGTGTGCTGTTTGTTATTGATTACTGGGAGCATATTGTCTGTGGCCTGTTTCCATTTGGGACAGTGCACTTTGTGACACTTGTGTCATGTGTTGTGCATTCATTTGGTTGCTTTCACATTGCATGACATGCCATGGTGTGTTGGGTAGCTGAGATGGGGAGGGGTTTGGTGACATGGCACTATTTTCATGTTGTATTTTGCAAGGGGGAAGTCATTCATGCAGCATAAATGTGTGTCTTTTTGTGACACAGCATTGGTTGTCTTTCAGTAGGTAGGGATGCACACAATGTAACACTTCCAGGTGACCAATCCCAGGCTGGTATGTTTGTGACAGTTGACTGTCCCTTATGTCATCATCATTGATTGTCAGCTGGTATGTGCAGGGCTGTGTGCACTCCAAAGGGGTGTGATTTTAGGTGAAGTAATTAGCCACCAGCTGCGTACGGGCTGCCTCACCACGTGCCCTTTCCCATCCCATGCGCAGCGGCCGTGCATGTGGTTGGGGGCGTGGGGGCACCACCAGGTCCACCAGCAGGCCCCAGCAGGTCGCAACGTTGTGCAGGACACATGCTGCCACTATGATCCTGCACACTACTGGGGGCGCGTATAGCAGCTGCCCACCAGAGCGGTCAAGAGGGCGAAAGCGTACTTGAGCACTCCGAATGTGCGCTCCACTATGCCCCGGGTTGCAATATGGGCTGTGTAGTATCTTACCTCGGGTGATGTGGTGGGGTTCCGAATTGGCGTCATCATGTGGGTGCTCAGCGGGTAGGCACTATCCCCTGGAGAGGTGATGATGGGTATCATTAGTGGGGTTGTGACTTTACTCAGTATCTGACATGCATGCATGTGCAGAGGCATTTATACTCACCAAACAGCCATGTATCGCCATGCCGCCCAGCTTCTAGACCCCGGTTTAGGGGTGAAATTCTGAAAACTGTCATGGGTGGACCCTGGATAGTTGGCATATACTGAGGTGATGATTCCCTTGGCATCACATACTTCCTGCACGTTGATGGAATGCCAGTGCTTGCGGTTTCGATAGTTGTGCTCAGTTGCCCTGGGAGGACGTAGAGCCACATGGGTGCAATCAATGGCACCTAGCACTTTGGGGAAGTGTGCCACCCCGTAAAAGTCCTGGACGCCAGCCTGCCTTTCTGCAGGTGTTCTGGGCCTGTATATGTGCCTGCGGACTGAAGAGCATGCAGTCATGATGACCAACACCTGGTGTAGGCAGTGTGACTGCGTGGCCTGTGACACCCCCCCCCACTATGGCACTTGTCCGCTGAAATGAACCAGTGGCCAAGAAGTGCAGTACATTGAGCACCTTTTCCAAGGGGCTCAGTGCTTGGGAGCACAGGGTGGGTGATGTGAGGTCATCCTCCCACTCACTCACCAGGTTGAGTATTATGTGTGGTGGGAACCTGTACCTCCCATACACCTGGTCATCAGGCATCCCAAAAAGGCTGGTCCTGGGTGTAAAAATTCTGGGCCTGGCTATCCTCCTCCTCCTGCGGTGTCCCATGACCACTGCTGCGAGGAATGGTATATTCATAGTAGCGTCTGAGCTTGTTTGTTGTTTCCTGCTTCCTGCTGGCGTACGTGTTTCCGGTTTAGCGCGTCTTTTTAGGCGCACGCGTTTCCCCCGATCGATTCCATGAATACGTGTTGTAGGCACGTGTGTGGGCGTTCCGCACATTTACCTCCTGTACTTCCCCCGTAATGCCCACATTTTCACGCTTTGTTCCCCATTCCGCGTGTTACGCCTCGTGTTCCGCCCACTTTTGTTGTGTGTGCCACACTATGTGCGCTTTCGCTGTGTGCGTCGCGCACGCCGTTTGATGACGAGTGCGCCCGCATGCGCCACGCACATTCTTAGCACACAACCCAGGATCCCACGTGCACAGACTTCCATGAATCGATGTGCGCGGCTTTCGCACGCTTGCGCTGCGAATTTCACGCTTGCGCTGCGATTCACATGCTTTCGCTGCAATTTTCGACACATTAATTCCATGAATCGGCCTGTTGGTTTCTAAAATCTCTATCAATAGCCAATATGGCCCTCTTCTGTGCCAAAGGCCCCTGGATGCAATTCAAACATGCCCAATATCCTAGTGTAAGGGCATGGAATTATTTTAGTGGTTTTAACAATTCTTCACTGTTTTTCTGATGTTGAGCCTAAAGAGGAAATGGTGGTGGCCTCAGCCCCTACCACCTTCTGCCTACTCTGGCCTCTTACTGTCAGATGGAGAGGTAGTCGCTCTTAGCAGGCAGTATTACATGACATTACATGCACCATGCTCCTTCGGCCATGACATAGCAATGTGATGAAGTAACCCTAGCAAGATGTTTTGAGAAGAGGATGGCTAGAAAGTCCATAAAAAGGACATAGGATTGCTCTATAGACGCTCCATCCCAGCATAAAGCTGCTTTGGTCCCCGCGCCAGTTTTCATTCATGCTTGGCTTCTTGTGTTGAGATTGCGACAAAATATGCAGAGAACAAGACTAATTATAAATTAAAACCGAGCACTTTGTACAAATAACGCATGGTAGCTAGTCAAAATGGTTTGCAGCACATTGCTTATTTTATTCTGATGTAAGTTATCAGTTCACAGGCCTGCTGGACTCACTGGCAGTCAACATGAAGGTAAAGCATACAAGGACATACTTAAGTACCACCTTCAAAAACTACAATTGACAGTCTGTGGCTGGAATTCAATTAGTATGATGGAATTGTGAGAAAATGGTGAACACAACATTTTTTTTAAAATATACAAGAACATATATCAAAAGATAAATGCAAATAAATTAATCCCTAAAATAAATAGGATGCATTTTAAAAGGAGAATGATTGGAAAGAAAGGTCCAGAACATTTGTTGTACACTGTCCAACAGTTTTTAATGACATACTCGTAATCTGATTTTTTGTTTTATATCCCCCAGGAGTTCCTTAAAACATTCACAAAATCTTCATCATTCATAATGCCAATACTCAGTCCCTCGTAGTAATCTTCAAATTCGCAGTATGACACTTCATTGGGGTTACTGCAAGCATCCTGCAACGTTTCCAGCAAGGCACACCTAATCTCTTCTTCTGTCGCTGTACCTAGTGAAACAAAAGTAAAGTAGCAGTGTTATTGCGCCAAATCAAATAACATATAATGCTGCTAGTCAATTTTTGGGCAGAATTATTAATATGCCAGCAACATGTCTTTCTTTGTTCTATTTAATCAATTCATTCGGTTATGAAATGCGACATCGCAATAGTCTCTCGAAGTGCTTTAGATTGTCTGGAACTTTGGCAGGAACATTCATGGTAAACAGTACATGTCATTGCAATACATGAAAATACCGATTATGATTTACACAACATGAGCATTTTTGGCAGAGATGAATAGTACAGCGACGTTATTTTAAGCAGTTGTGTGTGTTGTGCGGATTGCTATGTCCGTGAATAAGTGATTGCTGGCACGAGAACTGTATTTGGAATGGGACACAACCAACTAATGCAGGGCCATGCACTACAAGATGGCAGCATGTTCCTACGTATCCATCTATCACTAAAGCAAATAATTGAGTTGAGGGCTCTGTGATTACATGTTAGATATATTTTACATACCATTCATATTACATAAACATTATATAGTAAAGGATACATTATAAAGCATTTGCATTGGCTAGACCCCAGTTTGTTGAAATAGTTGCAGGAACAATATGTGTTAAAATTCAATGGCATGTTTAGCTGTGCCGTTACATTTAGTTACATATTCATAACCCGTGCATCTGTCCATTTTGGACCCATTACTTAGCAATAACACATTCCTCTTTTTTCCCCAGAAAAGTGTCACGAGTCTTGCTTTGTTTTTTGGCATAAAAAGGCCGCAGATTTATTTTCCACAATATCATAAAACACTCTGTACACATTAGTGAAAATAATTCAGAAGATGCAGCGACTGCTCCGTGTCCAAAAACCTGCTTCCCCCTTTCCTTCCAAAAGTCCATCATAGGCCCAACTCTCCCAGCCCTTTGCGTCTGAGCCTCGCCTGGCCATGCAGGTGTTCGTGGGCGGGGAGAGTGCCATTTCCTTGGGGGAATCTGAGCCCTTGTTGTTCCCCCAGACGTCCGTGCCGTTTAGGCTCCCAAGGGGCGCTGGTCTGGGAAGAGCAAAGACTCTTCCAGCTTTCTCCTGGCTCATCCGGAGTCTGTCTCTTGTGTTTGGTTGCCCAAACACTGCTACGCCACAGGTGGGTTACCGCCCACCGTGGCTACCCCCTGCTCTCTTCCTACATTTCTTGGATTTCTGTGCAAAGGGTCCAGAAGAATATCTCCAACCCCATAAGTGACAAATGTACCCCATCTTTCAGAAGATACACAAGGGAATTTAAATTAATCAAGCAGTGACTGCTCTGGCCAAAAACCCCTGCCCGTGTCAGAGCCCCCTTCCCAGGATTGTCGGGTCGGTATCTCCCAGATGTATGGCCAGTATGTCCATCCTTTGCTGTTTCCAATGCTATCAGCGCACTTGCCCCTGCAGCTGCGCCCCTTTCCTCCCCGGCACCCTGCCAAGCCCGATCTCATTTCCTCCGGGCTGCTGCTAGTGGGGAGAAAAGGTGGCATGTCGATTTTATATTCTTTCCGGCCTGATAAACCTCTTCACACCCAGACCTCCTTTCCCATTGCCCACACATGAACACCTTTTTTGTTTTTGTTTTTAGAGATTATTCATTGGAATTTAAGATGCTAAGGCCATGCCTGCTGTACTTCTTCCCTTGCCACCTGTCCATCCCGCTCCGCCTTAACCAGGGCGTGCCTGCTCTGGGACCCTCTTTTCTCTGTCCCTTTCCATCTTGTTCCTCCTTAACCACTGTGGGCCTGCTCCGGGTCACTTCTGACCCTGCCACCTTTCCATCCTGCTCCGCCTCAACCACGGCGGCCCCGGGTGCGCCTGCTCTGGGACACTTCTGCCCCTGCCACCTTTCCAACTTGTTCCTCCTACTGCACGGCAATGGGTTCCTCACCACTTTTACTCGGCTACAGCTCCCCAGCGAACTTAACCTTGCTCTGCCTGCCCTTGCAGGAGTTACCATGCTGGGGGAGCGCCGTTCTTGCTGGGTGAAGTAGAGCTTATGTTCCTTAGTTAGAGTCTCAGGCGCCACCTTTGCCTTACTTCCCCTCTCTCCTCAGTCCTCTCGGGCTAAACTCGACCCACAAGAATCCCTAGTCTTGAGCCATCTTTCCTCATTTTACATTTCCCAGAGTTTTGTGCTGAATTCCCCTATGGAGCTTTATCCCTATTGCTGACAAATGTCTGCCTTCCACTGGTTTATACTATGGAGATTTTGGGTTGATCAGCCCACGCCTGCTCTGTGTACCACATCTCCAGGAGCTTAGAGCACATTGTGCCCAATTTCCAGTAAAATTTCCCCTGCCCCATGCTGGCCAGTGCACTCGCTCTCTTGTATATTCAACCAGGGGCTACATACTCCACCCATAGAAATTCATCCACCCCTTTAATAGACTAATGCCCCCCCGCCTTAACCTTGCTCCGCCTGCTGCAAGCTACCAACTGGGGGATCGCCGTCCTAGATGGGCGAAGCCGACTTTTTAGTCCTTTGTTAGACTTGTACCTCTGCCTTCTTTTCCCCAATGTGTCAGCCCAGCTTCCATTTTTGCATGTCCTGTACGCACCACCTCCCAACATTCACGAGAGGGCTCTCCCTTTCCATTTTACTTATCATGTAAGGCAACTGCCATGACCAAGAAGCCTGCCCCTCTTCAGGCGTCCCTAGTGGTCCTATCCCACAACTTTATATTGCTACCTGCCATGCACACCTTTACCCCTGTTACCTGATCATTTTCATTGGTCGGGTGCAAGGGTGCGCTGACCCTGCTACCTGTGCCTTTAAACATGTGCCTGCTGCTCTCAGTGTACCACACTGCGTTGTTTAATATCAAGTACTTCTTAAGCCCCAACCAGACTGTTCCCAACACCGCATCACGTTGCAGCTTTGTTAAGTGTGTACGCTTGACCACTGGCCCTCCGTCCTACCTGCCAACTAGTGATCTGCTTAATCGAATCCCAAATCTATAGAACGGGCTGGCCTTGCCGAACTGTTAACAAGAAACCAGCAGAGGGAATCAAGAGCAGGTGGCACATGATATGATAGGTTATGTATAACGTGCGTAACACCCCGGGTTTCTAAGCGCAAACCTATGCAGACTTTGTGCCCCCCACAAGTCAACCTGTATCATAGTATTGGGGCCTGCTTGACCTCTTGCCCCCACACGACTGAAATAACTGTGCCCCTGGCACGCCATCCTGTATCATAGCATGCAGGCTTGCCCAACCTCTTATCCTAATACCTGCCATCTTTGTGCCCCTTTTGCGCCAAGCTGTTTGGTATCTTGGGGGCTTGCTACCCCCTTTTCCCAAACCATTGCAATATTAGTGCTCCCAACCCATCATCCTGCCCCATTAGCATGGAGGTCCGCATCACTGTCCCCAACCATAATAACACAATGCTTCGGGTGAGCCAACCCTTTATCTGTTCCCCAGCAACGTTACTTACATCAGACACGGCGTTCGAAAAACATTGCCCACCGTCGGGACAATTCCCCACAGCAAGGTCCCATACCTCAGGCCTACATATCACTCGCCCGATACCCATGCTGAACCCCGCTGCATCGTGGATAATTCCCCCAGCGACCAGATATAACCAACTCATTGTCCGGTTCCAGGT
Organism: Ambystoma mexicanum; assembly: GCF_040938575.1. NCBI lineage: Eukaryota > Metazoa > Chordata > Amphibia > Caudata > Ambystomatidae > Ambystoma > Ambystoma mexicanum. The sequence goes on from NC_090936.1 coordinate 919,470,874, forward strand.
GGTTTCCCACCAATCAATCCATAAACATGCCCAGAGGATTCCGAACCTCGCATAGGAACTCTGGTCTCCCGCCTTGCAAGACGCAGCACTTACCACATGAGCCACTGGTGGCTGTGCCCAATGGCTCAGCTAATAAACCCCTTTCTATTTATAATGCATTTGCTTCCCCACTACTCCTATATATGGCTGTGGCCCTCAAACCTGTGTTGTTTTCCTTAAATCCTGCCGAAGTCCCCCATAATTCATGCAACATGACTGCCACGTTTGTATTGGCAAGCCCCAAACTTTCATGGGCGTACATTTAGGGATGGGACCGGGGTGTTTGTCCCCCCCCCCCCCAACTTTCCTAGTAACATTTTTTTTTTTCTCGTTTCCCTTCATTTTGCTGGGGCACCCCTTCTTCAAATGTCATGTCCCCCAAGCCATTTTCAGCAAAGGTACTCCCCTGCAAAAATTCACCCTAAGAGCACCACTACCTAAGTGGGCCTTAAATCACCACGGTCCCTGAAAATCAAGAAACAAGTCTGCCGCGTTTTGTATGTTGCACACATGACATACTGCATGTACCTGATATGGGCGGGACTACCCATGTGCATTCTCCAGAGCAAACAACTATCATCCTCCCTCAAATGTATTTCGACCCAGAAATGCGCTCTGCAGTCGCCCCTTCCTGCGCCGGTCACCTAACAATAGCGCAGTCTGAGATCCTCCGATAGCTCACACTATCTGTGTTCCATTGCGCTATCCCCAAATGTGCTTATAAAATTTAAAGCTATGCCTTGCCCTTACAATGGTCTTCCCCAAACCTCCGTGTATATGCCTCCCGAGTATGCATTTGCCAACTCAATCAGCACACCCGGTATGGCTTACTGCCAGCCGATGCGTCATCGAATGGGACTACCAGACCCAGGACGCAGCATGATTGCTCGCATTGGCGTGAGCCTGATCTTGATCTTCCTTTCCCAGGAACAATGTGATGCACCAACCACATACTCCAATGTATCCCGCTTGCTGGTCGAGAATAACTTTATCCCCTAATGTATGCACTTAACAAAAATGCCCACATATCTGTTTGCTGTATACCCAGCAATTCCCTTTTCACATATTGGTGTATGATGTAACATTGCATTTTACTGACATATAACCTGCGTGACTACCACACATAATTAGTGGACTGATCCGATCCCAGGCCGCATCCAACAATAGTAAGCGAAACCCATCCAGCTCGCCATTTATATTACTCAGCCCTTCCGCTGCTCTGGACCTCCTTCAAAGTGGCCCCAATCGAGCTAATCCCCAACATTCGAAAGCGGCGGCATTATGGACAGCACGACATTGACCCTTATCGTACTGCTGTGCCCCACATTTGAATGCAAACACCCAATGTGCAGTTCCATTCTTGCAACCTGCTCCCCACACCGCGGTTTTGATCCCGCTAAGGTCACAGACATGGGGCCTTTGAACTGCACTGCACTGAAATTAAGACATTCCGGAGCCCTGCCTCCCTAGAAGGATAAAAGCAACCTCAAATCCAAAAATTGACAACGAGGCCAATGCAGGGAACAAACCTGTGACCTTGGCATTATTAACACCATGCTCTAACCAAATGAGCTAATTGGCCATGTACACGCAATGCACCCGCCTTTCTCCTTTTCACATGCCATATCGGGCTTGTGTGTTCCCCTCCATTTTCCAGTTGCAAGCGTCCAATTCCCTTCTAGCCGGCATCCGCCCTGCTCACTGCCCCTAAAGCATGCAACCGTTCCGACTCTCAGTCCATTTTGCAAAACCACTCTAAAACGGTCAACCAACAATGCGGGCAGAAAAAGGCAGCACCCAGCTCCCGCTACCTCGCCACTTGCCCCCACGGCGTTACATTTCAAACTCACTGCATGCCTCACTAACCTCGAAACAGCCGTGGGCTGCTGCTGTACCCATCCATTTTGCAGCCCCTCCGCTTTCACAAGCCGGCCGAACCCTGCCTATGTGTATTCTCTCGGCTCATTGCCTCTCCTTCGAAAGCAACATCTAATCCCATTCAAAACCGGGACGACATCTTTCCACTGAGCCTCCACAAACATGGGGAGTGGTGCTGGCATAAAGTTTGTGTATTAACCCCTTCCACCGGGAACCAGCTGGTCCTAAAAGCGAGACCGATGCACGAATGCCATGAGCTATTATATATCTGTTCAGAGCAAGCTCTTTGATGGTAGAGCTGCAAAGTGCATCACCCCTGGGCGCCTACAGGCTTTCCCGTCTCTAACAGCATTTGCAACATCCACTCTCAGAAGAGGAGCCATCTGTTGCTGCCGCCCAGCCCCCTAGACAACCGCCACTTTGCCCGAGTTACTACCATAGCAATAAACTGCCCCCCCCCCGGGACAAATGGCCCCGATCACTGAAAAAAAAACGCTCTAACCTTACCAACAGCAGGCGCAAGTGCAAAACCTCCCCTGCGCCTGTTCTAGCCCTGGGCATACCTTGCTTCCGACCGGCCAAAGCCAAGCCCTGCTTTCCCTTTGTTGCCAAACCTGCTCCTTACCCGACGGCCATTCCTGGCTGCTGCAACGTTCTTTCTGGCCCGAACCTGCGGCAACTGGAGACCGTCCACTTCTGGCTTGAGAACACTACACGACATCCTGCTCGACTCAAAACTGGAAACATCCTTCATCGGGGTCCGTAACTGCATGGCATTACGACCAGCACCACCACTGGAAACGAAATTCTTCAAACCTTCTTCATCCTGATCCGGAACCGCAAAAAACGAAGTCCTCTGTTGGCAGGCGGGCATCCCACTGCCAAGGCTGGATGCTGCCTGCAATGGGAAGCCCGCTTGCTTTCAAGGGGGGTAGCCCTGCCCCTTTCCATTGTAGCCCTTCGCTGGCTTTTTCCCTCATCTTGCCGCGCTGCTTCGTTTTTGCGGGCTTTCCCCCGCTTTGGCGCGCTTCGGCGAGTTCCTCCCCTCCTCCATTCTGAGGAGGGGGAGGGAGATAAGGCTGAAGAGGACACAGCCCGGGTTATCTGGGTGCCTCCTCCATATTCGGAATTTCCGTCGTCACTGTCATAGACAATGGTCTGTTTTTTTCCAGGTGAAACGTACCATGCACTGAATGAAGCACATTACACAATAACAGAACTTCAGGAAATAATCATCTCTAGAGATAGACATGCGCTATATGCTATACTTATTTCCTGTTAAATTATGTATACAGCATAACGGCCGCCTTCTCTTCTTCATGTCGCAAGAAAATGCCTGGGAAGTCTATTTTCGCTCTCTACATACTGCTGGGGGGAGGAGGAGTTCCTTTAAACCCCCATTCAGTCCTCAGCGCAGAGCTGCATAAAGGTGCAGTCTGAGCAGTCCAGGCTGTCAGGCTTCTGTGCCTCTCTGCAAGTGTAGCGGGGTAAGTGGGACTGTTCTTCTGCTTATGTCCTCGATGCGTGCCCTGCATAGCACTGCCATTATGCCCGCCCCATGTGACTTTAAGCAGATCTCAGATGAGGAAATGATGGTGGCAGTGAATTTACCATTCATTCCCACTGTCGCTTCCACTAAGCTCTCCTCTAGTCTCTGCATCATCTGAAGATTTGGAGGATGTAGGGGCGGCCAAGGAACCTCCGATTGTCTCCCAGAGTTTTGAACTCGTAGCGCACCGGGTGCGACCCGAAGGGTCTTAAATCATTTCCACCTACTTCCCTTCTAAGGGTAGGGCGGTGTCTCGAGTTAAGGGGAAAGGTCCCCTGCGTTCTGTGAATTCAGCGACAGCAGAGTGCTAATTACCAAAAATTGCAGAGGAAATGATTGACCTTGTGGACCCCTCTTCACCCTTAAAAGGGGGAGTGGAGTGGTTTTGATGACACACCGCCGGGGGTTTAACCAAAGTACGTGCCAGATTTTGATTCATCTGTGTCTTCTGTCAGGATGTCCGGCACATTCTCTCTGAGAGTGCTTTTAGACATCAAACTGAGGACTGCCCCTTCCCACGGCCTAACGAGCAGGACTGTGCATTTTCTTGTGGAGATAAACCAAGTGCTATTCATCTTGCTGTCCCTCTAAGAGGTTGTCCTTGTGTCTTTGTTATTTAAATTTGAGAACATTAAGTTGCACACGACGATGAAGGAGTTCGTGTTCAATGGTTGTATGTTGAAGCAGGACCGACTGTCAAGGGGTGCCTAGCACAGTGAATCTTGGTGCTAATGTCTGTCCCATGGGCATGGGAGAATCGAAAGGGTCAGGGATTATGCATCCTCAACGTGGCTCTCCACAAGTTATGCCTGGTGATTTAATTGCTGTTGATACTACTGTGGCCCCTAAATTGGAGACGGTCGACCTCACCGTTGCTGAAACTGATGCGGAGTGTGTGATAATAAAGTCCAACAGCTCCTCCAAAACACCAAATTTGAACAACGCTGCTAATATACACAGTTTGTCGACTCAAGATGTCCAAGAGAGGTTACCTCCTCGATATTCCTCGTTTGGTAAAAAGATGATCAATGACATTCTGTGTTCTACCAAGCAGGGTGCTAGTAAGAAAGTTCTTCACCTCTCTAAGAATAAGAAAACATCCAAGAACTGCTGTAGGGAGAATTCTGCAGAATGAGTTAATTTCCCTTACCATTTGAGACCCCCAGCAACTTTGCTGGATTTCTAGGACTTTCATTTTTACCTGAAAACAGTGTGATCCTTTTTTCCCACTCTTTCATGTATTTTGATGTGTTTTTTACTTTTGTGTTCTTTGGATATGGAGTTTTTAGACAAACTCCATAGGCATCGGCTTTTTCTTGTGCGTCACACATCACCTTCAGTTCAGTGGCACAGGGATGTATTTCAGACTTCCCAAGGTGTATATACCTTCTCTGGGACTGACTACTGTCTCCCAGTGCATGTAAAGTTAAATTGACTTTGCTAGTCTTTTTAAATTCATAGACCCAGCACACACTATCTTCCTATAGAGTGGTGGAGGGGTTGCCTAGCATCCTCTCTGTATAAACACTAATTTAACAGTCAAATGTTACCCTTTCCTCTTGAAATGGCTGGTGGCAGTGGTTTTAGAACAAACTACCATTATTTTTCCCGACCGCGAAAACCGGAAGCTAAAAATAGGGTCAGCCATGTTTTCCAATATGGCGCCCAAGACCTCTCTGTAAAAACAGACTCTGGTTATCTTTTTTGCCGTTTCTTTTAGGAAAGGTCCTTCTAGTGTTTGTCTCTGCACACCAAACCAGGTTTGGTTCCTTTGTTCGATGGACTTTGGCGGGCTTCAGTGCTGAAGCCCTCCTCTGGCGCCTGGGGTTGACAGGATGTGAGGGAGGTGCCCGAAACTCGCTGTGCTTAGTCTCCTAGGAGACCTGAATGCACTCTGGAGTGAATGGCTTGCTGGCTGTCCGGCAAGGACAGCCACCCTGCTCAGTGAGTGACAGCTGGGCTGGAATGAATGGGAGAAAACTGTTTAAAAGCAGGTCTCTGGGACTTGGAAAGCAGAGTCGACCACTGGAACGAAACAACCTAAGACGAGCTGAAGGAAGATGGCTGCTGCAACTCCTGGACCATTGGTTTGCCCGGTGAAGCCCTGCTGCAGGTCCGAATTGCCGGAAACTCCCTCGAGAGAGAAGCTTTTCAAGGACGACTTCTTCCCTTGAGTTGGTGGGAACAACCAACTTGCAAACCACCTGGACACCGTCTCCATACTGGTCGAATTTTCTTCAGAGTGCTGTTGAAAACCGGATAGCCAGTGAGAAGGATACCAGTTTGTGGACTTTAAGGCACTCGCACCTTAAAACCGACATTTAGCCAAGCTTGTGGCTTCTCCCCGGGGCAGTGCAGGAACCTCCCGATGTCCTCCTTGTCCCCATGACTGAAGCTCAGGAACAGCGAGATCTGCAGGAACAACTGCCTCAGCTACAGCTTTTCTTCATCCATAAGGTGCTGTGCAAACGCGGTGTGGAAATCCTTTCGGTTTGTGAAACTTTCCCAACTTTGAAGTCTTGTTCGCTCCTAATCCGACATATAACTCTTTTTCTGGCAAACTACTTCTAAGAACATTGGCAAAGACTGAACCGTTTACTACCAGAACTGCGCTATCCTATCCAAAACATTGAACCATTGACTTTGGCCAAGGCCTATTGAATTTAATTGCCTCTTGTAGTGAAATGAAACTATTTGCCCTGCCTCTGAAAGTAATTGTGTTTCGATTCTTATAACCTTTGTCTTTCTACCCTTTTTGAAAGTTACTGAAGTGCCATTTTGCTCCCACTTCAAGGGAGCCTAACCTGTTCAGAAACATATTGGTTGTGTACTCTAGTGTATTAAAGTGTGATATTGAGCGGTTTCTTGCTAGTGGAATGTTTTCTAACTAAATGTGTAAATAAATGTATATTCTTTTACCAAGAAACCTTGAGTAAGTGTTTGTTTGAACTACTGTGATTGCAAGTCCTGTGTGTAACATCTTTTACTGCTCAAATCCCTCTTGAGATAAGTTTGGCTGCTCAGCCACTGCTACCACATAACTGTGTAGTACAGGCTTGTACCAAAGGTGAGATTGTGCTTACACCTGTAGTCTTAATTGTGTGTAGTGTTCCCAAAGGGAACTGCATGTAATTCTGCCTAACAACCGCTTAGGGTTGAAATGGGATACATTTTCCATCAAGAGTTTTTCTGAAGAATTTGTTCGCTAAACCCATGGTTAAATCCACCCTACTGAAGGATTTGTTCATCGTGACTCCACTGGTGGGAAAAATAATAACACTTTGGACATGAGATTAATTCCAGATCGCTGGTGTCGGTTGTATTACCTACCCCCAATGTACATCTGGGCGACGGAGTTACTGGTGTTGTGATTTGTAAATCAACTGATTTCGCACCAATCCTGACCTCTGAGGGGTGGGGGGGAGCTCAAGTGCGTAGTGGGCCCACTCCTCTGGGTCAGCAGTTGGGTCTAGCCCCCGCCCTGGTTGCAGGCAAGGGTTGGATTGATGCTATTGGCACCCGCCACCCCATTCCTAGGCCTGCTCCTGTGTTTAATTCCTGTGCCCCATCTTTCTGTTGTCAACATACTGTGACCTCTAATTATGTCTGTGGTCGGGTTGAACTCGGTCTGAACATGGGTGGCGGTTGTGATTGTAACGATGCTCTGGGTGATGGTGTTCTAGACTAATGCTATCCCTGGGAATCGTTTTGAATCTCTGCGGCTCCTTGGACCTTTAGTGGGATCCAGGGGTTTCACATCGAACAAGCAGTCTGGCAGGGCAAAGAATTACAAGCAGGCCAGTAATATACTTTTGGCAGAATGAGTCCTTACTGATAAAGCAGCATTGGTCTTGAATCAATCTAACATTCTTCGCCTACTTCAAAGTGTTCATGGTTTAGCAGGCATTACTAAAGGAGATCTTCAGAGGGTTGACTTCTTTGACATTCATCGAACAGATCGGGCCCCTGTTTACTTTGGCTCTTAATTTACGTTTGAGTCTGTGCTGCATGAATGAGACACACTGCGTGCTGAGGGTTTTGATCTGAATTTGTTTTCCCCTCAAGCCTGTGTGGGTAGTGGTGCTGATAATTTCAGCACCACTACCCACACAGCAAGCATGGTTTGGCTGATGAAATCTCTGCCCTCGTAGTAGGATGAAGGCTTCAGAAGCGACGAGTGACTGGTTGTGGATACTGGGCTCGACCCGCCGCCATTAATAGCGTCTCACTCTTTGGCTCTTTGTCTATTTTGTGCTGGGACACCAGGGGGCATTTTCATCTATTAAGTAACCCGGAAGTCAGTACTATGTTTAAATCTTTTTTATTATATGTTTGCAGGAAACCTGGCTTTTATCCTCTCCATCGTTTGATGGTTATGGGGTTTTGACCAGGTGGTCGTCTAGGATGACCGTTTGGAGGTCTTAGCATTTTGATTAGGTCAAGCCCTGAGATTACGGTGGTTAGACACTGGAGTCTCTTCTCTGGTGTTTTGATAGCTCATGTCTGCCCAACAGTTGATTCCCTATACATCTTCTAAGTTTAAACATCTATTTGCATGAGAGGATGAATGATATGGGTGATCTTCTTGAGAAAACTGCAATCTGCATTGATGACTGGCGTGGAGAGTACCAAAATGGTAAAATCATGGTCATGGGTGATCTGAATTCAGAGTGTGTCGCTCTCTCTGCAAAATATGAATGTGATCTCTTGGAACCACTGTGTTCTTCTAAGCAACGGAATGGACAAATGTGGATGAGCCATCTGGAGAGTTTAGGTTTGCTCCCATTAAACGGCAGTGTTCATGGGGACACTTCCATCTCTTCACCATGGTCCAATGGTAAAGCAGAATCAACAATTGATTATACCTTTCTAAAAGCCTTGATGCATGAAAATTGAATAATGATGAATTATGGTGTACTCCCCTTTTAGTGATCACTGTATCCTCCAAGATTACATCAATTATATGATGTGGCATTTATAAAGCGCTTATAGACAAGTGTTTCTAGGCGCGACAAGACTAGGAGGGGGGAAACAAGGGAGGACAAAATAAAGATCTTACTAGGCCTTGTGTCATTCAGATGGCGCAAGTGCAGGGAAGTGGGAAGGGGCGAAGTGCCAGGGGGAAGAGGAATTGATGTTAACTCACAAGTGCGCCAGTGGGTGACTCATACGTGCAGAGAGAAGGCACTGTAGGGTTGCATATACAGAGCCTTAAGTGCTGGGGAGCCCGGAGGCAGTGCAAGAGCAACTGGACATGCAGAAGCCTGGGCCCGAGTTCAGAGGGTGACCAGTGCGCAGAACAGTCAGGTGCATCAGCAGGGGAGACGAAGAGAGAAAGTGGAAGCAAAAAGGAAGGTCTTGAGTTGCTTCCGGAATCAGAGGTAGTTCTGCAAAAGTTTGAGAGAGGCTGTTCCAGAGGGAGGTGCCAGCCGATTAGATAATTATGACCCCAACTCTCTGCTTGGAGAAGCTTCTGACCCTTAGAGTTGGAGGTGGATGAGAGGAGAGCTCGAGAAGGAAGACGTTTTGGAAGAGGAAGTTGGAGGTAGAGCGGTCCCAGGCCCGAGAAAGCCTTGAGGACAATGCAGAGGGCCTTGAAGTTGATCCTTGCAGCCATGGGGAGCCAGTGAAGAGATTTAAGAGATGGAGAGATACAATCCCTGGGCCTGAGGCCAAGGACAAGTCTCGTAGTGCTGTTCTGGATAACTTGTAAAGGTTGAAGAGTAGAGGCAGGACGATTTAGAAAGAGGCTGTTGCAATAGTCCAGCCTATAGAGGACCAGAGCTCTGGTGACAGTGAGCTTCTGGGGGAAAGTGAGAAAAGAATACCTCTGAGGAGGTACATCTGATAGTTTGACTTCTTAGAGACGTCAGAGATGTGAGGAGAGAAGGAGAGGGTGGAGTCGAAGGTGACACCAAGGTTCTTATCCTCACAGGAAGGAGCAGAAAGAGGGTCCAGAGTGGGCGGCCAGAGAGAGAGGAAAGGAGGGAGCGGGAATCCCAATGAGTAGGATCTCAGTCTCACTGGCATTAAGGCTGAGATCACTGCTGGCACACCATTCCTGAATTGTGGCCAGACAGTCTGGTATGAGAGAAGAAGCAGAGGTGGCTGAGGGGAGCCTGAAGGAGAGCGGAGTGTCATCTGCATAACAATGAAATTGGAGCAGAAAGTAGCGATGCAATGGGCAAGAGGTGCCAGGTAGTGGTTGAAGAGCCAGGGAGAGAGGTTAGACCCCTGGGGAACACCAAAAGTAGCGAGATAGAAGAGTAAAGACCCAAGTTGGACTGGAGAGGGTCGGTCGGTGAGAAAGGAGGTCAACCAGGCCAGTGCCTGATCAGTAATGCCAATGTTGTCCCAGAGATGATTGAGCAGGATGGCATGGTTAACTATGTCAAAATCAGAAAATAGATCAAGGAGAATGAGGACAGAAGGGAGATTAGAGCCAAGATTGGAGAGCAAGTCTTCACAGGTGTTCAGGAGAGCAGAGTGCTTAAGGGGAGAGGGGAACATTCCAGTGGCAAAGGAGTAATTGCAGAAATCGGCCAAGGCTGGGGCAAGGGTGTCGATGTGGTCCTTGATAGTTCTGGATGAGCAGGGGAGAACCTGCTTCGATGAGACTTTCATAGATCAGACTTGTCTAGAAACATTGTCAGGGGTGAACAGGGGAATAGAGGAGAAAGGAGGAGGAGGGACAGCCTCAGACAGCCTAGGAGTGGTAGAGGAGGAGGAAAAGGAGGTAGAGGATGGACACGATGTCCTTAGTTTTAGTAGTGAAATGAGAAGCCAAGGCCATGCATGGGGGCTGGGAGGGAACAGGAGAGGTAGAGACTTCAACAGGATTGGCCAGCTCCTTGCAGATTTTGAAAGGTTTGGCTGAGTTGTTAAGATGCCGCATAGATGCAGGCTTGGATGTAGGCTCTCTTCTTAGAGAGGACAGAGTCTGTACTGCCTTTGGACCAGGCGGCAGGCCAGTTTGTCAGGTGGTGCGCCCGAGGCCATCCACTTCCTCTCCACCACCCTAAACATGCGTTTAAGGGCGGCGAGGTCAGAATCGTACCAAGAGTTGCACTTGGATTTGGGCAAGGACATCCTGAGTGTTAGAGATAGAGAGATGAAGGTTAGTGAAGGCTGTGTTGTCAAAGTGTGAGTCAGCCAAAGGTGCAGGAGGAGGAGAGAAAGTAGCAGCAAAAGCCTCACCTTACACACGCTTCAGGGGTCGGATGACCGTGAAGGTAGGTGGCAGTGCTGGAGTCAGCTTGACCTGCGGGGAAGAGAGAGGGAGCTGGGAAGAAAGGAGAACGTGATCACTCCCTGAGAGGGGAGTGGTGAAAGGGTTAGAGAAGGGGAGGTCTGAGGAGATCTCAGAACATCCAGGGTGTGCCCTACAGAGTGTGTCGGGCAAGAGGGAAGAAGAGAGAGAGAGAGAGAGAGAGAGAGAGAGAGAGAGAGAGAGAGAGAGAGAGAGAGCGAGAGAGAGAGAGAGAGAGAAAGAGAATTGCAGAGGTTGTGAAAGAGTCCTGAGGAAGGGCTGGTAGCATCCAGGTGGATATTGAAGTCTCTGAAGAGGAGAATTTGGGAGTTAGAGGCAAGGAGGAAGTAGGAGAGGTCAGCCCACTCAGAGAGGAAGAGGGCCACCTGGCCAGGCGGCCTGTAGATGGTTCCCACAGTGAGAGAGAGGCCAGGAGAGATGGAGAGCCTGCAGACCAGGCATTCGAAGGAAGAGTAGTGCTGCATTGGAATGATAGAAGCAGAGATCCACACTGGGAAAATCAAGGATACAACCCCACCGGAACGGTTGGTTCTGGGTTCAGAGAGGATATTGTAGCCATCAGGAAGCAGAGTGTCGAAACTCGTGACAGAGCTGGCTGTGAACCAAGTCTGAGTGAGTCTGAGTACATCCAAAGCAAGCTCTTCAAGGAGATGGCAGAAGTCAGGAGAGTGTTTGACAGCTGAACGAGAGTCGAGAGTAGCGATGTGGAGCAGTTTGCAACATGTCAAGGACTTCTGGGGAGGTGTACGGACCAGAGGTACACCCTGCGGAAGTGTTGGAGGTGCCAGAGGTTGGGCAGGGGAGGAAGGAAGAGAAGGCAGGGTAGTCTGAGAAGGAGAAGAGAGTGCCAGAGGGGTGACAGAGGAGAGAGGCAGGGGAGGAAAGGAAGTTGAAAAGGCACGGGAAGTGTCTATCAAAGTGGAGAAAATTGGTCTGAGGGCCCTGGACAAAGACAGTGCCATTTAAGTAGACATTCATGATGCTGTCATGGCCATTGGACAAGGGTCCAGGCCCCCCCCCCCCCCAAGGTCCAAATGGACCTAGTCCAGGCACCTCTGGCGCCAGGCTCATGCAAAAATATGCTTTGCACACTCTGTGCCTAGGGCACGTGCATCAGGGCCGGGCGTGGCCATAGACCATCATTGGAAGGCACGTGCAAGCCACAAGGTGGGGCCAAAGGGAGGGGCCAGGGCCAGCCTATTTAAGGCCAACCTACCCACATGCCTCTGCTTCGCGTTATTCTGCTTTCAGCAGCGTAACTCTTACCGCTGTCCTTACCTGTTCTTCATCTCGTCGTGCATCCACTTGATTCCAGCTGCTCCATTGCTGAAGACCATCTTACCTGCATCCCGCTACCTCATCACGGAAGACACATCTTACCAGATTCCATCAACTCCATCGCTGAAGGCACACCTTACTTGATTCCAGCTACTCCATCGCTGAAGGCGCCTCTTACCTGAATCCAGCTACTCCATCGCTGAAGGCGCACCTTATCTGATTCCAGCCGCTCCATCGCTGTGCGTGCATCTTACCTGCATCTTACCTGCATCCCATTGCTATCGGAGTCAGAGCCTTTCCTCATCTGATCTGGGTGTCCAGCAACGCAGGAGCTCCACTTCTTTTCTTCACCTTCACGGTGCCTCCATCCTGCAGTCGCGGAGCTACCGCCGAGCATCCAGACACCGCTATACGCCGCCAGTCTTCTCCTGCAAGGGGAAAAAGAACACAACAGGTTAGAAGCCATATAAATAACGAACGCTTGGTCGCGCCGTACCTGAGTCTAGAGTTCCATTATAAAGGCCAACTTACCAGCTAATTCATGAGTTCCATCATTCTCAGGGAATCCCCGGACTCGCTCCATGACTCTGATCTATTGGGAAGAGATAAGACATTGCAAGAATTACTATTAATAATCAAGGCAAAAGACATTATAATGTAACAAACATTAATTATAACCAAAAGACTTACCTTCTAAGTGGATTGGTCGTAGCTGGTCTGGATCACCACTTCCACGGACTAGTGAAGCAACTAGGTCCACTCTATGCGGCCCTGCTACAGGAAGCTGGACGGAGAGCTCAACTTTACAAAACCACAGGTGAGCTTGCATGAGAAAACACTTGCGCACTTCATTTTGGCACGAAAGGGTCGAGGGAATTCACGACACCACCACGCCATTCTCATTGCCTCTCATCTTCTCTTAGGGGCAATAGCAGCGTCCAGAACAGCAGGCTCAGCAGCAGCTGGGGGAGAGAGTTTATCCAGGGGAGCCAAGTCAAGGGAGGGCTCCAACTGTGCCCCAACACCCCCGCAGAGACCAGATGAGCGTAACAGAACGCAAAGCCTCTCCGAATCTCTGCCTGGGCGTTATGAAAACCTCAAACCGACCAGTTAGCCCAATTACTGGGGGAACTGCGGGCTGAAGTGCATGCCTCAAGACAAGAGATTCATTCTTTGAGGAGAGACCTTATTGTAGCCCGAGAATGGATGGATGATTTGGCAAGGCAAATGCTCCAGGCACACGCAGGACAAGTTCCGTTACCAGGGACTGCACCAACTCCTTTGCCTCAACCATCACCACCAGTGCAAGTGGTACTTCCAGGTGCGTTCCATTGGCTCCACCAGAATGCTTCTCCGGCAACCTGAACAAATATGCTGTGTTCATGAACCAGTGCTGTCTCCACTTTTTGTGCCGACCAGGAGCCTTCCCTAATGACAGCGCAAGGGTGGCCTTTGTACTTTCCTATTTGGGAAGCTGTGCAGCTGACTGGTCCATACCATTAGTAACCCAGGATCATCCAATACCTCAGAACTTTGGGGGATTTCCAACGAGAATTGGAAAAATTGTTTGCTAAGAACAAGCATTAGACAACAAACTACTATCTCTTAGACAAGGAAACCATGACTTATTGACTTACATTGCCACCTCAACTGCCTCATTGCACAGACTAATTGGCCTAAGGAGAAACGGACCACACTCTTTTAATGGGGGCTACGTGGTAAGTTAAAAGACGGACTAGCTCAAGTGGTCAATCCGCCCGAGTGTTGTGCGGAATATATCAACCTAACTGTGCAATTGGACCACCGGTTACAAGACCGAAAAATGGACCGCACGAGGGCGGAAGGGAGCACGAGGGCGGAAAGGAGATTAGTTTACATGTGACCTTGGGACAATCAAACCAGTGCTCAAGAAACCACCGAACCTATGCAAATTGGAGGATTACGAGCTCCCATTTCTAAGGCTGAGAGGGGTAAAAGGAGACAACAACAACTTTGTTTATATTGCGGAAAGGCTGGACATTTCTTGCACGATTACCCTATTAAACCCCCCAAGAAGATGGTTGGTGCCACAGACAATGGCAACGAAGAAAAGGAACAGAAGTCGGAAAACACAGACGCCCGGCAAGTGTAGGGGGGGTCCACTTGTCGAGCGGAATTAAGAAAGTTGGACAGACCTCACACCTGGTCATCCCGGTATTAATAACCCATCACCAACAACCGTCAAGAGTACATGCTTTAGAAGCCTACATTGATAGGGGAGGTAGGAAACTACATTGATCAGGATTTGGCCGCACGGATAGGCCTTCCACTTCAGCAAAAACCACACTCGGAAACGTTACTGCCGTGGATGGCTCCCAGCTGTCTTCAGGGCCAGTAACTCAACACACCGATAAGGTGATGCTGACATGTCATGATGGTCATCGGGAAAGCATTTCATTTGATCTGATAGGGGCCCCCCAGTTCCAAATGATACTCGGAATGCCATGGCTTGAAACCCATAACACAAGGATTGACTGGCGCACAAGAAAGCTGACCTTCCCTCAAGAATGTGCAAAGAGCTGCTACCATAGGGACGTGAGGAACCTACAACTCAAGGGGAAACCCATCCTAGGAATTTCTGGTTCATTACCTTCTGAATATCAAGATTTTCTGGACGTGTTCCAAAAGGAACAAGCTAACACCCTGCCTCCACAGAACTTACGACTGACAAATCGATCTGGTCCCGGGGGCACAAATTCCCTGCAGCAGAATCTACGGTCTGACTGAGCAAGAAAATCAGCACCTAAGAACATATCTAGATCAGTACCTAGCTAATGGGTTCATCTGCACGTCCAAGTCCCCAGCCTCCTCAGCTCTCTTCTTTGTGCCAAAGAAGGGGACCTCAAAACTTGTATAGATTATAGGGTATTAAACCAGATTACCGTGAAGAATCGATACCCTCTGCCACTCATTCCCGAACTACTTGACCAAGTAAAGAATGCTCAAATCTATACAAAATTGGACCTACGAGAAGCTTACTATTTGGTAAGAGTGAAAAAAGGCGACGAATGGAAGACAGCATTCCGAACTAAATCCGGACTTTTCAAGTACCACGTCATGCCCTTTGGGTTATGCAACGCACCAGCAGCATTCCAGTTCTTTATGAACGATGTACTCCAGGAACTGCTGGATGTCTGTGTCCTTGTCTACATCAACGACATCCTCATCTATTCAGCATCCAAGGAAGATCACGTGGGCCATGTAAGGGCCGTTCTGGAAAAACTCTGTAAGCATCGGCTGTTTGCCAAATTGGAAAAATGTTTTTTCAATGTCACGGAAGTCGAGTTCTTGGGCTTCATGCTTACCCCGCGAGGTGTGCACATGGACACGCGTAAGGTGGAAGCTATTCTTCAGTGGCCATCCCCGACATTGACCAGGGGAGTGCAGAGTGTACTCGTGTTTGCCAATTTTTACCAGCGATTCATCCCGGGATTTCTCAAATCGCTCATCCTATTACTTCTTTACTAAGAAAAGAAAAAAAGTTTTCTTGGACTCTGGATGCCGAAAATGCCTTCCAGGACTTGAAGTTGGCTTTCACTTCAGCACCCGTTCTTCGGCATCCTCGACCGATCTGCCCTATTTAGTTGAGACCAATGCCTCCAGTGTGGCCATGGGGGCGGTGTTATCACAAAGGGACCCGGACATGGGGCAGTTACATCCTATTGCATTTGGTCCCGTAAGTTTACAGCACCAGAAATGAACTATGCCATAACTGACAAAGAATTATTGGCGATCAAGGGAGCTCTTAAAACCTGGAGACACTACCTCCTGGGGGCTAGGCATACTGTCACCGTTATCACGGATCACCGTAATTTGCAATATTTAAAAACTGCCAAGGCCCAAACTTCTCGCCAGCTTCGCTGGGCTCTTTTCTTCGCAGAGTATGATTTTGTGATCACATACCGACTAGGAGTGCGTAACGGAAAAGCAGACGCTCTGTTGCGAAAGGGAGAAGACAAAGACGCATTTATACCATCAGAACCAGTACCCATCATTCCGGAAGAGCGAATTCGAAATCAGATTGCAGTAACCGCCTGCTGGGAAGATTTGAAGATCGACCCCCAGTCTCAAATGGACCAAACCGCCCTACAAGAATGGTAAAACAAGGGAGACCAGTACTCCATAACGGATAATTTACCCTTGTCGGGTTTCTTGACCCACGTTTGAACTATTATGCTACAACATTTGGTGCTGTGGGCTTAGAAAATCCAAGATGGCGGAAAAGCCCACATTTGCGCCAGAATCCAGGAAAACGGCGCAGTTTTGCGCGCACCAAAATGGTCGCCTGACCTGCCACCCACCAGTGCAAAGAAAGATGGTTCTGTTCAAAATTTGTTTATTAATGTCAAAAATTGCTAAGGTCATGGGCACGAAACCACCAAACAAAAATCCAACTCTGGTTGAGTGTTCTACTTTACTCTACTGCAGATCCACATCAATGCCATGTCAAGCAAGGATCATATACTATCAAGTAAAATCCTTTCTTTTTTAAATTTATTAATTCAAGACAGCTTCCAAAAATAGGTGCAGTACCGGCATTGGCACTAACAGGCGCTAGCGATCTAAACTCTGATAGGAGCACTGTATTTCAGGAGTTGCAAAAGGATCCTGAGCTAGCTCGGACTTCAAAGGCTTGCTGATTAATGAACATTCTTAACACCTGCTGTTCCCAGAAGGCAGTCTGATTCAATTAACAGTTCAGGAGGCCTCTGTTCATGGGAAGTCTTCACACTTAGCCTTCCCAGCAACAGCTCAGGAGATCACATGGTCGTGTTAACCAGATTCAGAGTGGCCCCCTGGTCTGCTGACCTCATCAACACAATAGACTCTTTATGCTGAATAGTATTTGCTGATTTTGGGTGTTTACTGTCAACACTGCTCTGGGGGAAGGAGAGACATGTGATCTCTGGCTCACCAAGTTCCTGGGGGCGGACCCAGACTCGATTGTGGATTTCATATTGCACCAAATGTATGTTTGATTAAATTGCTTATAAAATATTGTATTAAGCTCACAGAAATGTACAATTTGGGGATCCGTAATATGAAAAACGCCCTCACGATTTGAGACCAAACTTCACATTGTACGGTGTTCTGGGCCCAAACCCCGCTATATATTAATATTGCAGACACAGGGTTTATGCTAGGGACATAGTAAATTACTGTAATTTGCCCAGAAGGGGGGTGTACCTCTGTGTAAATTTGGGTAAAAGTCCAATATTGGAAAACCAACCAAAAAGCGCAAAATTTTGTCATTTCTTAACCCAAGCTCTTAGAAACATCAGAGTTGGAACAGAGACCTACCCGAAGTAATATATGATGTGTATATGTAATTTCAACAAACTGTGTATCTGGGAAACATGTGTCTTGGGTAAAATTGATTTTTCTAAGTGAAACCAAAGGGGAGGATCCTCTAACCCATGAACATACCTCATCACGATGACTCACAACTCAGTTCCCCCAATCAAGGGAGAGAGGAGGACTTGGCCAATGATAAGTTGTGAGTCGCAGGCTTAATTATGCCCACGCACACACCCATTTTCAAAACACATAAAAAGAGACTGCTTTGGACATGCAAGGCACTCACTTTCCATTTTCTTGCGAAGCATTTTGCCGGACCAGACAATATCCAGAAGGACCATCTCCAGAACTTAGAATCCAAACTCCAGAACTTGTAGCAGAGAGGCCTAGTCCACAAACTGAATCCTTTTCAGAGGCCTCAGCATCCAGCAAACCTAACCAAACTATTCAACAGCCGGGCAAGCTGTTTGATTCTGGCCTAGAACCCTGTGCCAGAAACACCCAGAAAGCAGAACTGTATCCAGAACCAGAGACCAGACCGCTGTGAAGTGCCTCTAGCAGACCCAGACCAGATCGCTTTGAGCAGAACCAGTACCAGAGAGAGAAAACCTGACCAGACCCCGACGGCCTATTTCAAATGTATAGTGTGAGTACTCAGCTAGAACTGTGCCACAACCAATCTCTTAGTCTAAAATAATCTGATTCAAACCATTTAAACCTGTCCAGAACTGCATCATAGGAATCGTATGTTCATTCTGTCATTTCATAGCTGTAAAAGTGTCATTTTGTCATTCTGAAGTTTACTTTAATTTTGAGAAACTACCTCCACAAAATCGTCTATCTTTTGATCCATATGTGCTAGGGATGAGATTTAACTTTCATTTTAAAGCTAAGATCCTTGGCTTTCAAACAAACCCAGACTTTCTATTCATTATAGTTTTTCCGTATTCGCGCTCAACGCACTCAGAAAAAGTGCCGTGATTTGCGATTTGGCCCAATTTCTTCACCTGTCAAAATAGCTGCTTTTGCTTGCACTGCTAAAATTCGTTTTCAACCTAATAATCCCTCATGAATAATTGGTAGTGTGGACTTGAACCAATCTTAAGTAGCTATCACCTACCCTGAATCTCCTATAGGGAATTAAAATCATTTTTAGCATATTTCACTACCTTGCAAATCACATTAAAGTATGTTTGCCTGTGTTTAAAACCATCCCTGTTGTTCTAAACTTGCTAGTAGAGAACTGAAATTCGTATTGCTTTTGATGGTATTCCTGAAAATTGTGTGCTCTCCTTCCATCTCTTTATACCGCACAAGAGTGAGTGAATTGCCACAAGGGGAAAAGTGATTAGACTCTCTCTTGTTGAAACCATACCAGTTTATTTCTGTACTGACTTTTTTATTCATCATTGCATTTCCTTGAAATCATAAAAGTATTCTCAGCTATCTAATCCTTTCTATACTAACTCCTAAGTAATTAAATAAGTGTACTATCGTAATATTATCCTTTGTTGATCACTGTCATATGCCTAAGTGTACTATCAAATATTAATTTATTCATAAAAGTGCGATATATATATATATTGTTTAATTTTCAATAAATCTTTTAAATTGCAAAACAAACCTACTTCTTGGCTCAGTGAGGTCAGGGGGATTCAAAGAGAGGGGTGTTATACAAGGGTTTATCATCCAGATTATAACTTGTCATAAAAATATATAAATAAGGGCTTCCCTTGGGCATCCCAGACAAAAGCATTGACTTAGTGGGAGTGCTGAATTGAAGTCATTAACACTCTATTTCCAGGGGAGGCTATACAGTAAAGACAAAGAAACTCAAAATAAGATTATAGCAAATTACCACGAGTCATTAGTGGAGGGACATCCCGGGATTACTAAAATATGAGCCAAAATCAGGAAAAATTATTTGTGGCCAACCTGGAGAAAGGACGTGGCCCAAATTATTACAACCTACAGAGTTTGTGCACAACAGAAATCCCAAAAGTCAAGTCCTGCAGGATTATTGCGTCCACTGGCTATACCACCAGTCCCTTGGCATAAGTTATCCATGGACTTCATTACAGATTTACCTCCCTGTGACGGCTTCAACACAATTTTAGTGGTGGTAGATTTACTCTCCAAGATGGCACACTTTATTACACTAAAAAGACTTCCTACTGCCTGAACTCTGGCTACTGTATTCCTAGAAAAAGAAATCAAACTACATGGATTCCCTTCGGTATTGATTTCTGATCGAGGAACGCAATTTGTCGCAGCCTTCTGGAGGAGTTGTTGCAAGATAGCGCAGATCGATCTTTGCCTGTCCACCAGTCACCATCCCCAAACCGATGGTCAAACTGAGAGGACTAATCAGACGTTAGAGCAATGCCCGAGATGCATGCTGCAGCAGACAGAAGGATCCTGGAAGGACGTTCTTTGGTTAACTGAATTTGCATACAATACCTCTACCCACACCAATCCTGGACAAACCCCATTCTATATCATGAATAGTCGGCATCCCCGGAAGTCCTCCTTTGAACCACTTGACGAGCTAGAAATGCCGGCAATCAACTCTCTACATAAGACTATTACTCAAACTCTTAAGGAAGCAACCAAGAATTTAACTAAAGACAAGGAACAACAAAAGAAGTTTGCTGACAGGCATAGAAGGGAAGCTCCACATTACCAAATTGGGGATAAAGTATGGTTGGCTGCCAGAAATATACCATTAAAAGGAGCTCGGGTCTTCCGTCCCAGATATCTTGGACCTTATCCCATCAAGGCCATCATCAACCCGGCCGCAGTAAAACTAGATCGCTCCGATAATATGCAAATTCATCCAGTGTTTCACATTTCCATCTTGAAGCCTGTGAAGCCTGAGACTAGGATCAAAAAACCACCGGAGCCTGAAGTTATCGAAGGAGAACCCAAGTACGAGGTTAAAGACGTCCTGGATTCTAAAATAGTACGATCAAAACTATACTACTTAATCGATTAGGAGGGCTATGGACCTCAAGATCGCACTTGGGAACCTGTGGAATTTGTCCATGCACCTCAACTAATCAGGCGGTTTCACCATAACAACCCCACCAAACCTGGACCGGCGAGAGGAACGCCCGTGAGAGGGGCCTTGCGGGGGAGTGCTGTCATGGCCATTGGACAAGGGTCCAGGCCTTCCTCACCCCCAAGGTCCAAATGGACCCAGTCCTGGCGCCTCTGGCGCCAGGCTCATGAAAAAAATGTACTTTGCACACTCTGTGCTTAGGGCACATGCATCAGGGCCATAGAACATCATTGGAAGGCAAGGTGGAGTGTGTGGAGTCCCTGGGAGGGGCAAGGTGGAGCCACAAGGCAGGGCCAAAAGGAGGGGCCAGGGCCAGCCTGTTTAAGGCCAACCCACATGCCTCTGCTTTGCGTTATTCTGCTTTGAGCAGTGTAACGCTTACTGCTGTCCTTTCCTGTTCTTCATCTCGTTGTGCATCCACTTGATTCCAGCTGCTGCATCGCTTAAGACCATCTTACCTGGATCCCGCTACTTCATTGCGGAAGACGCATCTTACCAGATTCCAGCAACTCCATCGCTGAAGGCGCACCTTACCTGATTCCAGCCGCTCCATCGCTGTGCGTGCATCTTACCTGCATCCCATTGCTATCGGAGTCGGAGCCTTTCCTCACCTGATCCGGGTGTCCAGCAACGCGGGAGCTCCACTTCTTTTCTGCACCTTCGCGGTACCTCCATCCTGCAGCCGTGGAGCTGCACCCGAGCATCCAGACTCCACGCTACGTGCCAGTCTTCTCCTGCAAGGGGAAAAAGAACACAACAGGTTAGAAGCCATATAAATAACAAACGCTTGGCCGCGCCGTACCTGAGTCTAGAGTTCCTTTATAAAGGCCAATTTACCAGCTAATTCTGGAGCTGAATCATCGTCAGGGAATCCCTGGACTCGCTCCACGACTCCGATCTACCATCTTCACACCGATTGGAAAGAGACAAGACATTGCAAGAATTACTATTAATAATCAAGGCAAAAGACATTATAATATAATGAACATTAATCATAATCAAAAGACATACCTTCTAAGTGGATTGGTCGCAGCCATTCTGGATCACCACTTCCACGGACTAGTGAAGCAACTAGGCCCACTCTACGTGCCCCTGCTACAAGAAGCAGGATGGAGAGCTCAACGTTACAAAACCACAGGTGAGCTTGCATGGGAAAACACTTGCGTACTTCATTTTGACACGAGAGGGTCGAGGGAATTCACAACACCACAACGCCATTCACATTGCCTCTCATCTTCTCTCAGGGGCAATGCCAGCGTCCAGAACAGCAGGCTCAGCAGCAGCTGCGGGAAGAGAGTCTATCCAGGGGAGCCAAGTCGAGGGAGGGCTCCAACCGTGCCCCAACGGCCCCGCAGAGACCAGGTGAGCGTAACAGATGGTCTTCGAGGAGTGGAAGTGGGCCAGGAGGGCCTCCCACCGGGTGCCACCATTAATGGGAGAAGAGGAAAATGGATATAGAACAGAGACCATATGGGGGGTCCATAGGTCTGGAGAGGGAACCACAAAGGGTATGTCAGTAAGGGTCTGTCTGGAGGAAGCACTGGTATAGGTATCAGCAATAGAGTGCCCTGGGTTGGAGACCAGGTGGTCCCTTTTGAACTTCTTCCTGCCAGACTTAGTGAGAGGGATAGGATAGTCGATAGAAAAGCAGTTCGAAAAGATAGGTGACACAGAGCATTATAGGGTGTGCGGAGAGGAAAGAGGGGGTTAGGGAGATGGGAGCACAGGCAGGGGAGAGGAAAGGGGAGTTCACGCAGGGGGGGCATGAGGGAGGCACTGGGGGACACACAAAAGGGAGGGAGGCACAACAAAGAAGAACAGACCTACAAATCAGATGCAGTACAGAACCATCAGAAGAGAAAGAGCACAAAACTGGGAACCTAGAAGTAGAGAATGCAGATGTAGTACAGAACCAGGCAAAGCACAAATCACAGCAGGGAACCTAGAAGTAAAGAAAGCAGATGCAATACAGGACCAACAGCAAAACACAAAGGTCAGCAGGGAACATCGAAATGAAGAATGCAGGCAATTGCAATGTGATGCCACAAACCGTTGGTAGCAACACAATATCAAGAACCGTAGAGAGCAAACTCCAAGTCAATACAATCATCAATACAGTCAGCAAGGCACACACACAACAGGAACCTAGAAGAATACAGGCAATGCAAAGTGATTCCAGAAAAACAGTGGAGTACGATACAGTGTCAGAATAGTACACAATAGATCAAAGAGGGAAGGTCTGAGATGCAAGAGGAAGGAAGAGAACGCAGGAGGGGGGGACAGAACAGGATGCGGGGACCAGCGATGCGAGGGAGTGCACAGGGCCATTTTGTTGGCTACGTTTGTGAGCACAGCACAAGGCAACACACACAGATTCCATTTACCTGATAAGTCGCAGCCTGTCGAAGGCTGTAGACTACGTGCTACCACGGCGGACACAAGCAGAGACCAATGGAGCTGTCCTTAGCCTCTGGTCCTTGGCCGAGGGGGCTGCCACGGCAGGGGCTGACTTGTGTGGCAGATTTAAAGGGCCTGCCAACCAATGGGAGGACAGTGGGCTTGCGGGAGGGGGGGTGGCCAACAAACAAGGAAGCAACCGGGACAAAGGGGGGGTGGACACATTCGGGCTGCAGTGCAAGAATAAAACTTTTACAAATGCACAACTTACTGTGCCACGGAGCACCTGTCCTCACCCCAGCACCGGAGACGTTGACGTTGGCGCTGCCTGATGATCGTGGGGACATAGGGAGAAAGCACATGTTGGTGCATGTTTACTTGCTGTATGAGCAGGGTATTGGGGCTATGGGTCCTCCTAGTCCGAACAGGTCCAAACAGGAATTGCCTTTTCTTCATCTGATCTTCGCTTCGGACGCCCGGGAGAGAGACACCCTTGATCTAAGTGTTAAGAGCAGAAATGAAGAGGCAGGGTTAAGAAGATGGGTGGTGCATAGGCCACGTGAGCTAGATCCACTTGCACCTGCTCCCAATCTGCCAATATAAATTGTGGGTCATCCACCCTGCCTGAATATGGGTGCATGGGGTTACCTGTGTAGTGTTGCATTGTTGGATTGGCTGCTATGGTTAACAAAACCCTTGGGGACTAACTTATTTCAACCACTTTGGATTGGAAGTATAACACCTTTTCTGTGGGACATTTCTGTGGGACATTTTGAGAACTTTGCCAAAAATTGGGTCTCTGATTGCTCTTCTGGTAGGGGCCGTTTGCCTAGAAATTATTCTCATCAGCATGTTTTTAGCTTGGAGGTGTTCAAAGGGAAAAAAGAAAACATGTGCATGAAATAAAGAATCACACTGATCTCTCACTGGAGAGGAAGACCTCCCTGAGTAAAAATGTGTGTCAGGTATACAGGAATTGGTCTTGATAGAATAGGGCAACAACGAGCCAGGCTGACATAGAAAGTATGCTGGAGTCACTCTGCAATAAAAACATACATGGATTTTGGAGGACAGTTAATAACTTGGATTCACCTCAATTCTCTGGGCAGCGGAATGCTGTTGTTGAAACTGACTGGGTATCCCACTTTACATATCAAGTTATTCCTGTAGTCTTTGTCCCTACAATTAACTAAATGTCCCTGTGCTTGGTATCCTGATGTCCCTGATGAACACACATGAATTTGGATCTGTAACACCTACCATGCTAAAATAAAGATTGGCTTATACATTGAGATAACCTATGAAACAATGGGTTACACATTGATATAAGAAGACAGGTGAGAAATCCCTAAGAACCTTTCTCTGTGAAATTCAATACTAATGAGTATTACAATCAGGAGACTGATGGTACCCCCTTCTCCATTTCCCCCCCCCCCCCATAGGGCCGTGACAAAGCAGCCACGCTGCCCGTCAGAAACCCGGAGGTATCCTCCAGAATCCACCAAGTGGACATATAAGACAAGAACAAAAAACAGTATTTTTTTTAAACAATATGTAATGTATGATTGCCATTATACGTCCTGAAGAAAGCAGCAAGATAGTAATAACCGCTGAAACCGGTCGACAACTCAAGAGGTTTGGGAACGAAGACCTAAACTCCGATACCCACCTTAACAGAGCAGTGGGCTCGGTTTAGACACATAATTTTTTACTATAGACAGCAAAAAGGAATCGCGCTGTTCTGGTTTTTAGAAAAAACTTGATCTAATGTATCAAGTACTTGTGAACAATAAGAAACACAGACTGGAGGCGATAATAATAAAGTACATGCTCGACTACCAAGAAGTCTGCACATATTTATAACTGTAGGAAAGTAGTGAGCGAGGATAGGGTAAGGTTCTTGGTAGTCCCATTACTTTTGAGGAGGCATAACATCAGCACTCTGTAGGGTTAGAATAAACCCAGTGAGGCGCGCATCCGAGCGAGTACCGAGTTGAGTACCACTTCGCCACTCTACGCTCTTCAACTGCTACTGCTCGGATTGCATTTTTCGGCTTGCCTTCTACTGCTGCTGCCGACTTTCAGCCAACAGCTGTGATTTCTGCAAGAACAGGTGACTGCTAATTGGTGCGCTGTGCACTGACACTACCAACAGAACATTTGTTGAACATGCGTTGAACACTTGCTGATTTGCCTTTGGCTTTCTTCTAGGTTGAGTGACAGAGGTAGAATTGCCCGCTTCCCCTACACTGGGATTGGCTCTCTTTCCTTGACGCTCCATTGGTTGTTGTACTTGAACGTGGCACACACGCATCGTGCGCGCGCATCCGAGCAAGTACCCAGTTGAGCACCACTTCGCCGCTTAGCTGCGTAGCTGAGGCGCCGGGGGGCAAGCAGCTCCACGCGGCATCTGTTATATTGTGATATTCACTTTTTCTTGAAAGTAAGCATCTGCGAAAATATTCATCTTTTTGCCCAGTTTTTTGTTCATGTTGTGATTACTACTGTTAAAATTAGTAACATTCAAGGTTTTTCTTTTTCATAACACAACCGCAAATTACTGATTGTTTGAACTGTGTGTGAGCACTAGAGCACAAATGAGCTTTTGATTTATTCTAATGACTTCATACACGGCGTATAAGCTTACAACCAATATGCCACTCATTGCACCGTTGACTCTTGTCTCACAGTCACAACCTCTTTCTCTGGGGCTCCCGAACTCTGCCTTACCTCATTCTTTTTTCACTGCTATGTCTGTTACCCCCCGGACGCCACACAGGCAAACCCGCTTTCCGTTCAATGTCCCTAATGACCAAATAAACATGTGTTCGCCGCTGTCTCCGGCAACCCGTTCACTCAGTGAGACACGCACCCCATCCCCACTTACCATAGGGAAAATCAGCTCCCCGTCCCGCACCCCATTGAAACAAATCAATAATCGGCCAATTTCTGATCTGACAATGATGGAATCGACCAAAAACTGTCCTCTGGCGTGTCATCCGTACATGTCCATTTCACCAATTGCTTTCCCCCAACTTCTATCAGATTCCATTGCTATTTCTATCCATGCAAGCACATGTGAGTCTATTCATCTTACTTATCTTGGACAGCCAGAACGTTTCTCTAGTGTACCATCTGTGTCATCTATACCCACTGATATACCATCTGGCAATGTTATTCCAATGCTCAAGCCCTTTGCCTTACCAACTCCTCGTCCTAACAGACCCTATCCCATTGACAATGATGCTCAAACGTTGTTAATGATTCAACCTGCTTTAACTGCAATTAATACCGCCATTTTTAGTTTATGTAAATTATCCGAGGCCTTGGACACCAAAGTAGCCCGCATATCCAATCAGTTTGAAGAATTAATGAAATGGCTTTCTATGCAACAACTCACTAAAGTGTCTTTGAGCAAGGAAAACCTTGAAGAGTCTGTTATCATGTTACCCAGTGACGCGGGGCAGCCTAATAAAATTACATCTTCCGTACAAGCACCATCATCCATTATATCACAGGCTGTTCCCGCTATCCCGGCCCCATTGTCCACTTCCACCAATCTCGGGCATCATAGGCCTCGAGCACATATCCACCGACCTCATTCCAAAATCAATAATACACGATCAACCGAGCGAAGCAATGTTTAATCATCTTGGAAAATTGCCGCTCTGCAAATTCAACAGAATGTAAATCAGGGCCTGCGTCACCTGCAAAAGTTGGAAGCAAAAAATCCTAAATATAAAACCAATTGCAAGGAAACTCTGATCCCTATAAAAACAAACAAACAACATAATTGGAGCGAAAAATCTGAAAAGTACTTTGTCTAATTTCTTCAAAGCTCTTGGTAAATCATCTACTACAGTAGCCAAACAAATTACTAGTGCCACGGCTCCTGTGATAGATGTGCATGCAATGACAGCAGGAGTTGCAAAACAACATACCCTTGCCACTAAAGGGGACAAAATAGCATCTACTGTGCCCACTTCTCCCCTGACACAATTGGTAAATGGTCTATGCATTACACACAAAAATCTTCTGCATCCCTCTCTGCACCAGATAAGCCCACAGGACTTCTTTCACAAACTCAAGCACCACCACAAGTGTCTTTTGTTCCCCCATCCTTAACTAAATCTGTATCTTTTGCACCTATGCCCCAAGTAACACTGTCTTTGAATGTTCCCACTCAACAAACCCTAACAGATGAACTAAAAAAAAGAGTAGATGAATATCTATCTGCTAAATTGGGGGAAACCATTGCACCATCCCAATCTGAGCCTGCTCACCCCAGTGAAGAACCAAGGAGAGGCTACAGTAAGTTTGGTGAGCAACAACAACCATCAGAGTAGCTTCTAATGATACTATGCCATCAATACAGGGTGAGTCATATGAATTTTCCAGTACTTTCGCGACACATTCACCCACAATGAGCCAAATTTCATACCTTGATTCTCAAGTGCAGAGAAGGTAATCACCCAGTTTATGATCTCAACCGACAAAGTGTATTGAACATATTTGGGGACATTGATGAATTATGCAACATTACCACAGACGACATTGACCAGATTGAATTCTTAACTGACTCTCCACTTACAATAGTACGACTTTGGATTCCATCAGGAGTAGTTTTCCAATCTATCTGGTGTAATAAAATGGTCCTATTTAACATGAGGTTTTTATTGGCCGAGACCCTGAAATTGTTTGCTTGACCCCTAGAAGATCAACCGTGATACCGAAAATATATCAAAGCCAACGTAGTGAATCTCGAGAAGCCTGGTCATCTGAGAATTCTCGACAATACCCTTACAATGTGTCAATACAAGCCACATAATTGCTGTAAGTTGGAACACAAGGGGTCATAAGCATCTAATTGCATCTTTTAGAAACAAATCTGTTCACCATCATATTATAGCGTTACAGGAAATCTGGCTTACTAAACCCCCTCTATGGGACAACTATGAATTGGCCCTCATTCCTGCAATTCCAACTGGAGGCAAACCTTCCTCAGGCTTCCTTGTGGCTGTCAATATCACAAAGGGCTTCTCAATTACCCCATGGGCCTCTGTTGGAGCACATATCCAACTAGTTTGGATTTCAAATGAAGATTTGGTTTTTGCCCTAGTTAAAATATATCGTAACCCGGGCAGCATGTCTGATGACATCTTCTTTGCGGGTCTCCTTGACATGTTCCACATTATTTCATTGGACAAATTGGTTACTTACACCATCGTCCTAGGTGACTTAAATCTAAACTGCTGGAAGGTGGGACCACAAAGTCAAGGGGTCCGCAAATGGTCTTCGATCATGAAAGAACGCAATTACCATATGGTGAATGGTTCAGTAAAAGGGGATGTTCCGCCCAATTACACATGGCATCGTGGGCAGGTAAACAATATAATTGATTATATATATGTTGACTCTAAATTGATTTCACACGCAGAGCATTTTAGCGTCCAAGTCCATCCAAACAGCGATCATTGTATGTTGACCCTCCAGGTTAAGCTCAATTTCACGTCATCACACATAGACAGGTATAATTCCAATAATATGAGAGTTAACAGCTCCCGAACTCGCCTGAAATGAACTATGACCGCCTTGAATCAATTCGAACTAGTTACTGTTAAGTCCTTTCATCAGGGTGCAAATGAATATACAGATTTGTTGCACTCGTTTGCCCAAACGGTTGTTATTACCCAATCTAATGTTGTTAAACATTCACATGTCTTTGATACCTCCGTCTCTAAAAGGAAGGCAGAGCACAGAATGCTAAAAAGGCAAATTCTACACTCTGACTCTGTCAACAAGTAGCAGGCACTAAAGTTAGCCAATTGTAAATACAAGAACTGGCTCTGCGGGCGGAAGTCCTTACTTTATCAACCAGACAGCGAAGCAATGGCTCATGCCAAGCAAAACAAAAATTCAGCCGGAATGTGGGCTCTATTGAACAATCACACCTACCACCAGCAAGCAGATGCCCAATTAAATGGTGTAACCGAGCCAGTGTGGGTCAAGCATTTTCCACCTTGCATGCTGACTCCCAATATGCAAATTTCAATTATCATGCATCATCAAGGTTGTCTTGGGAATTAGAAGCCTCAGAAGAAGCCATATATGACATTATTAAGAAGTTAAGCTCTTCGAGAGCAGAGGGTCCAGATGGCCTATCAAACTGCATGTTTAAAAAACATCCATATAGATGGGCACATATCCTGGCCATAATTTTTCGGAACATTTTAACCACTCGTCTCATCCCTCCCTAGTGGAGGGCTTCAATAATAATTCCAATATTTAAAAAGGGTGATCGGTCTGTCCTGGCAAATTATCGACCGATCGCGTTACTAGATGCCCCAGGGAAAATCTTCACTAAACTGGTACTTCACAAATTTAACTGCTGGACAGAAATCAACAACCATCGTGACTCAAACCAGACAGGCTTCATGGCTGGCATGGGTACTAACATCAACCTTTTGACTTTGAATGCTATAAAGGCTCATTGCTATGAGAACAAGCAACAAGTCTTTTTTGCATTCATTGACTTAAATGCCGCCTTTGATTCTGTAAGTCGCTATCTATTATTACAGAAGCTTGAAAGAGACGATTGCCCAACAACATTAATCAATATTATCCATTCATTACATCACGCCACCTTTGTCCAAATACGCATTACCCTAGATGGTATTCTAACTGAAAAAATCCCCACATACAGAGGTTTAAAAACAGGGTTGCTCGTTAGCATCGGCGGTATTTAACTATTATATTCACGATGTGAAAATATTGCTGGCACAAGTCATATCAGACTCTCCAAAACTGAATACTCAGCAAATACAATCTCTGATGTATGCTGACGACCTAGTCCTTGTTTCTAGAACCCAGGTAGGATTGCGAAGGCTATTGGGCGTGTTTCAAGATTATATAAAGCTTATTGAATTATTCATCAATCCGACTAAAACCCAGATCGTACAATTCTCACCTAGGCGCTCTGGTCCCTTGACATTCACGTAGACCATTGCCGTAACTCCAATCAGTGTGGTCACAAATTATTGTTATTTAGGTACAATCTTTGAAGGTCAACAAGGAGCACATGGGCAGATCGAGAGGGTGGAGTCCAAGTTGGTATCGGCTATCTCACAAGCACGCACTATAACGCATAAATATGGAAAGTTTTCAGTTCTACCTACATGGCATTTCTGGGCAAAAAAAATCATCCCTATTCTTTTATATGGCCTTGAAACTTTTCAGACTAATTCAAAATTCAAATTTAAGCAATGGGAAGCAAAATTTTGGCGCACTATTCTTCATCTTCCCCAATGCACTCTGATCTCGTGGATAAGATATGAACTATCTCTCGAAGCCCAATACAGTTGGCGCATGTGCTACCTATTTAGAAAATGTCATATGTCCGCAAATGATAAAACACTGCTTGAAATTCTGTCACGGTACATTTTCTCAAAAAAACAATCTAATTTCATTTCTAATTGGTTGGACAATGTGTACTCGACATTAGCGAAAGCTGCAATTTCTATTAATTTTTTATGTTTAATCCTGACAAAGCCAAGCAAAAAATGTATCAAACTGACTGGATTGACACCTGTGAATCATGTCGAATGTATTGTGATGGTGATGCTGTGCGATTCCCCCCAAATAAAATTAAGTATCTTGCCAAAGTACCTGATTCGCTCACCCTCCCCGAAATATCGGTGTGAAATACTCCGCCTTCGCTTTAACCTGTGGATAACACGGGATATTAAAGCAAGACGAGGCGTAGTGCATTCTGAACAAAATGTATGTCGCTATTGCAAAGATAACACCAAGTGTGAGACTCTTGCACATCTGTTTACAGA
This sequence comes from Ambystoma mexicanum, assembly GCF_040938575.1. Lineage (NCBI taxonomy): Eukaryota > Metazoa > Chordata > Amphibia > Caudata > Ambystomatidae > Ambystoma > Ambystoma mexicanum. The sequence continues at coordinate 919,501,521 of NC_090936.1, forward strand.
GTGTAGCATGTTAAGAACTCAGAGACAAATAGCATTCTCCAGACATTGTCAATATCTGGGAAATATTTCACAATCTGAATGCTGGGCTACCCTGCTAGAGTGCAATAATTTGGCAATTCAAATTGCAGCTGTCAATTTTCTAACTAGTCTCAATCTGGAGATAGATGAACAAGCAAACTAATTTACCTCACTAGAACACACCATGTGTATATGGATAATATAAAGCTTCCCTCGAGTAGTTCTAATCGATATGTACCCTAAATTGAGTGGCTTTTTATACATGCATATTTTCTTATCTATGAACCAAAAAAAAATACAGGTTAACAAGATTCTCTTGTATTTTCTTGTTTTAGTAATTTCTTAATTTTGTTAATGCTGGAAATGTTATTTTAGGTGAGTAATGAAGTAGTAATTAAGTCGTAATTATTTTTTTGTTTTCTTTTTCTTGTTATTTAATAATTTATGTATGTCTATGGAAATGATTTATGTATGTGGTGTATTAATTCTTTTGAAAGGTTGATTGAATTCAACCATATCAAATAAACTAAAAAATAAAAATCATCAGGATACCAAGCAGAGGAACATTTAGTTAATTGTAGGGACGAAGACTACAGGAATAACTTGATGAGTACGTTTGTTCTGTCTATATGGTGATACAGATAATTGGGCAAAGACAGAATGGAATAGCCTTTAGACTCCATTTTTGGTAATACATATCCCACTTTACAACCTTGTTTTCCCGGTCTCCGGGAGCGTCTAATAACGTGCGTTTGTTGTGCGATCTGGATGATATGATGGGTCTATCCAGTTTTGACTCTGAAATCGCCAGGAGGGTGTTTTAAGTATTAGCACATCTCAAGCCCCGGGACCAAACACCCTGTCTAACTTTTTGTTCAAACAAGAACCTCATGTGTGCGCCTTTACTTTATCCATCCTTTTTAAATCAAAAGTGGGTAATGGCATCTTTCCTGAATCCTGGTCTAAATAGAACATTGTGCCCATCTATAAACAAGGACTCAGATCTAATCCGTTGAATTACAGGTCTTTAGCAATATTAGGTGCGGATAGTAAGGGTTTTGCACCATCTTGTTGTCCCATTTGGAATCCTGGGACATCAGAGCTGGTCGACTGGATAAGTGACAAACAGGGTTCAAGAAGAACCTTGTCACCTCGCTTAACAGGGCCATTGTAAAGAGCATTCAACTTCTTCCTTGGGGCAGAAAGTACAATTCGGTGTACACAGCATCCATCGACTTAACCACTGAATTTGATATGGTTGATCAGAACTTGCTATGGACTAAACTTAATGGATGAGGGATACCTTTTGGTCTCTTGCGTTTGTTGATAGGCCTGTACTCAAACTTTGAAGTCCGGGTTCGAATGAATCACTTAGAACTGCTCTATTGCCCTATTAAGACCTCTCATGGTGTTAAGCAGGGATGTGTGGTTGCTCCTTTTTTGTTCCCCCTATATATATCAGATATCGGAGAGTATTTAAACTTTGTCAGGCTTATTACCCCTAAACATTTTCATCTTTGCCCCAAGCGGTTCCTGTACGCGGATGACATACTATTATTTGACAGCACAGTGGTTGGATTACAGCAACTCTTGGATGCTTTTTTGAAGTAGTAAGTTGATAACAATTTTCTCTCTATTAACCCATCCAAAACCAAGATAATGCAATTTACTAAGCCCAGGGTAAATTTTTTAAAGGTACTAGAATACACAAGAAAGGAAAAGAAACATTGCCATGGGGGGAGTAACACCACTGGCACATATTTGCCAGCACCTTCCACTTTATAGCGACAGGATACAGAAGTATCACGATCAGTGGATCACTGAGATAAAGGGAGACGGGGTTACACCAATTTGGCAAGAAGGAGGATCATTTGACAAGAGAGTGTTGGACCTAGTATCAACACATTTGCTAGCGCGATACAAAGGGAAACAGTTACAGAACCGGAGAGAAGTGTTAGATTTATGGCGAATGTTTGAGGAAGTTTCCCCCACGGCAGAGGTAGGTACAAGCCGAATGACAGAAAAGCAGAAAAACCCTGAAGAAGTGGGTGGGACACCAAAAGGGGAATGCTCAACAACTACAACCGAAACGAAGTAACAAAAATCTATCCCTTAATGACTAGGCCAGCGGTAGGGTTTAGTGAACCCCTTTATATACCACCAACTGCCACGAGTGGGGCAACAGCCCCCGAACCTCCACCATATGACAAAGGAGGCATGTATGGCCCCATGAGTGTGCCTCCTGTGGATATAGCACGTTTAACAGGTGATTTGAACCGTCAGCTAGCACAAGCACAAATGGAAATAACACGGTTAAGAGCTTTATGTGACAAAGGGCAAATGCTGCCAGGAGGAGGGGAGGTACCCCCGCTGTCATTGGCAGATATCACACCTCCGATCGGGGCAGCAAGCAATGCAACCCCAGCAGCCTCGGTATCAGGGCCGTCTATAGTATCACAAGGGATGTCATCGCAGCAGAGGCAAGAACAAGAGTGGCAGTCAGGACAGTTCCTGTTCCAATTGAATAACAAGCCAGTGAGAATTATACACCCAGATACACCAGAGAGTCAACAAAGTGGAGACCAGAGTAGAAGACAAGGAAGTGAACCCAAGGAAAACTGGGAGGATAATAATGAGCTAGAGTCAGAAATAGAAGAAATATGGGACGATTTAGATGAATACGAAGAGGCAGCTGCCGCGGAGGGTTCCCTACTGCCAAACCACCGTTACCCAGACACACTATCGCCACCATTGTGGCAAGGTAGATTAAGACAACGAACAGGGAGGATAGGAAACATATTGGTAAGTAAAGCGAAAAAAGGGACGACAAGCAGAACGGGAAAGAAACAAAAATTACAAATGCCACTGATACATAAAGGAGCAGGTAGGCCAAATTACATTCCGTGGGCCCAAATGGACAAAACCAACTTGTTAAAACTCCTCCCCCCACTGACGGGAGAGGCAGGTAAGTGGATACATGTATTTGAGAAAAGCACGGCAGGCGTGCCGTTAGCTATAGGTGATGTAAAAAGTCTATTAGTTTCAGCAATCGGGGACCAAGCAGACACAATCTGGGAAAGGGCAGGGTTCCCGGGAGTAACGATGAGCTGTGACCGACACGATGGATCACCATTTAACAATGTTCGAGCAAAGTGTGGGATGCATTGCGGCGTGCATTTCCAGACGTTCCAGATTTCCATACAATGATGCAGTGTACGATGGAAGAGAATGAGGATCCTGCGCAATTCATTTTGCGAGTGCAAGATTTATGGAGAAGCGAAACTGGTACGCCATGGAATCAATCAACAGCTTTATTCTATTTTATCATTAAAAAGGGGTTGCCGAAAGAGGTGCAGAAGGCCTTGGACAAAAGAGCTGGGATCGAAGCCAAAGGGTGGCCTGACATTCAGAGCATAACTGTACACCACTGGGGAGGACCAAAGAGAAGGAAAAGGAGGACACGCAAAAGAGGCTGGCTGACAAAGCAAAATTAGTACATACGAAATTAGGGAAGGTCGCCGCCATTACTGCCAGTGCAATAGCAGACAGAGGAAACGAAGGAGAAGAAAACGCGGGAGGAAGGCCCGTTGGGATAGCAGCGCAGTGGGTTGGAAAAGATCAGGGACAATGGAACGTAGAGGAACAACCATGCCAAGGATCGCAGTGGCAGAACAGGCCGGCCCAAGGAAGAGGTGGGTACCGCGGGCAAAGGGGAGGATACGGAGGAATGGGAAACAGAGGGTATGGTGGGCAAGGACCAAGGGGAGGACAACAGGGGTCATGTTGGAATTGTGGAAGATGGGGACATTATTCACGAGATTGCAGAATGCGACCATCAGGGTATTTTCAACAACAGCCCATGAACAATGAACAGGTGTGGGGCTATCCACACCCAGGTAGCCCTTGTGGAGCTCTAATGGGGGGGGGACAACAGGATCAATACTGCTATGACCCCCAAATGCAACAGAGACAGCCAGCCCCACAACCGCAGCAACAGCAGCAGCCACAACAGCAAAATGCACTACAGCCCATAGCGAGACAAAACCCAGTAGGGAACATAAACAATAACCCTTTTGCAGCAGCCGCACACCACCATACCGCGGTGTAACGGTCATGGGTGACAACGTTTTTTCAATGCCAGGTCAGCAAAGATACCAAGACTAGGACAGCCCACATGGAGCACTTGCGTGTCCAGTCCTATCCACCACACAAAGTGTAAATGAGGAACCACTAGTGGCGGCAGAGATAGGAAACAAGCAGTTTATCTTTATGGTAGACTCTGGAGCAGAAAAATCATGCCTCACAGAAGGGCAGTTTCAGCTCTCGGGAAGAAATTTGGAGACGCAGGGGTTCTCTGGGTCTATTTTAAAAGTTCATTATACAAAAGATCTTGATGTAACAGTGGTGGGGGAAAACAGTGCGTGCACCCTTATTGTATTACGAAGACACGCCAATCAATTTGATGGGACGAGACCTGCTCAGTAAGTTAAACATGACTATAGCCTTTACTGAAAGAGGAATAGTGTGCTCAACGCCAGGGGTATGCCCCGTACGGGCACTCTTGCTAATAAGTATGATTACAAAGGAAGTTGCAGTAAGAGGGATTCCCATTGACATGGACATGTTCGTCTATGGAATACAGGTATTAGCCCGAGTAGTGCCTGAAAAAACACAAAAAGAGTGGAGAATACCATCAGATTTCATATTCCGCCTAATCACACCAACAGATGTAGTGCCAGGCACAATTATGTCTATAGACATTGAGGCAGTTCAAGTTTCCAACAAACGCATTGTAGTCATAGGCCTGGACACGCAAGGACGCGAGTGGAGAAGTGTGCTATGCATAGAGCCAACCATAATGCTAAAATATATTACTGATGAAGAATTGTTCACAGACTACGAAGGGGATGGAGAAATAATAATGGAAATAAGCATACCATGTGACATTCTGATTCAATACAGAGAAATACACAACCTACTCATGGCTAACATAAAGGCCCCACTGACAATATTTGAAGAAGACATGGCCGGGGTAGCACCTGAAATTTGGACTACGGGACCACACGATGTAGGATTGTTGCATGAGGTAACTCCCATAAAAATAAAACTGAAACCAGGTGCCCTCCCACCCAGAGTGAAACAATACCCAATATCCAAAGAAGCAGAGGAAGGTATTAGAGAAACAGTGAATACACTCCTAAGCCAAGGGATCTTAGTGCCATCAACTTCCCCATGCAACACAGCAATTTTTCCAATTAAGAAAGCAAAAGGAGGGGCGTGGAGAATGGTCCAGGACCTCCGCCCACTCAATGACGTCATCCAAAAAGAGTTCCCTTTAGTGCCTAACCCGTCATCAATATTGTGCAGTATACCAAAAGAGGAAACTTGCTTCACTGCCATTGATCTGAAAAATGCCTTTTTCTCTGTGCCACTCGCACCAGAGTCGCAGTACCTTACAGCTTTTACATTAGGAAACAACAGATATGAACATCGCAGACTCCCACAGGGGTATTGCGAAAGCCCAAGCATTTTTAACAGAATACTACGAGAAGACATTGGCAACATAGATGTAGGGAGCACCATTATACAGTACGTAGACGATTTACTCGTCTGCAGCAAAACAGAAGAAGAGTGTAGAGAAGACTCGATAACACTGCTTAACGTATTGGCTGCCAAAGGATACAGGGTGGACAAAGGAAAGTTACAATACTGCCTTGCTGACGTTGTGTATCTTGGCCAGCAAATAGCTAAAGAAGGAAAAAGAATATTACCAGACAGAGCAGCAGCCATTCGACACATTATCATACCAAAAACACTGAAGGACATGCAGAAATTTCTTGGCATATTTAACTATTGCCGAGCGTGGATCCTCGATTACGCAGCATACACACGGCCAATGCTACAAGCACTAAAAGAAGCACAAAAGAACAGAGCCCCAATAAAATGGACACAGGAGACAATTGCTCAATTCTCTCGATTAAAAGACCTTATTTCAGACACCCTAGTCCTTGCAAGGAACAAGTTACTTACCTGTAACTGTTGTTCTCCAGCATGGGTCTGGCATGGATTCACATGCTCATGAATATTCCTCGTCGTCAGGCTGGGAATCCTCGGTAAAGAAAAAACCAGTATCAGTTCCGTTTCTGATCTGTCTTTCGTAGTAGTAACCAATCACTGATCTCTGCGTCATACTGACCACAGCCAATGACTGCCCTCTACCTAAGCCCCGCCTCTGGCAGCCATCTTCAGATTTGGAAGCACGTGAAGTGGCAGTATGACAAAGTGAAGAGCCGCAGAGGGGTAGGCGGGAGGGTTCGCATGTGAATCCATGCCAGACCCATGCTGGAGAACAACAGTTACAGGTAAGTAACTTGTTCCTTCTCCAGCATGGGGTCTGGCATGGATTCACATGCTCATGAATAAAGAATACATAGCAGTACACACATGCACAACCACGGGAGGTGGCAAAGGCTCAACATTAAGCATTACATCAAACTCAACATTAAGCAATCTTACCTCCTCACCAGGCTCACCTCAGGCGAACAGGTTGCGCAGCACTGCTTGGTCGACCCTGGACTCCTCCCTGGAATCCCGATCGACGCAGTAGAATTTCGTGAAGGTGTGCGTCGACCTCCACGTAGCAGCCCTGCATATGTCCAGCAGGGGCACACCAGATAGGAACGCCGTGGTAGCTGCGATCGCTCTGGTGGAATGGGCCCTCGGACGGCCAGGCAGCGGTCGGTTTGCCAACCGATGACAGTACATGATACAGCCGGAGAGCCATCTGGAAATGGAAGCCTTCGAGAGAGTCTTCCCCTGATTGACAGGTCCAAAGTTCACAAAGAGTTGTGACGTCTTCCAAAAACACTTTGTGCGGTCCACGTAGAACTTCAGCGCTCTAGCCACATCCAGCGAGTGCAAAGTCCTCTCAGCCGGCGACGAAGGCGACGGGAAAAACACAGGCAACACCAAGGGTTCGTTGAGGTGGAAGTCCGACGGCACCTTGGGCATGAAGGAGGGGTGCGTCCTGAGCACCACCCTCGTGTCGTGAAAAGTCAAGTACGGGGCCTTGCAGGAAAGGGCCTGGATCTCTCCCACCCGTCATGCGGAGGTGATGGCCACAAGAAACGCTGTTTTCCACGACAGGAACTTCAACGGGGCCGAGTGCAGAGGCTCGAACGGAGGTCCCATGAGGTTGGTCAGCACCACGTTGAGCTCCCACGCCGGGGCCGGAGCCTTCACCGGCGGGAACGATCTGAACAGTCCCTTCATGAACTCTTTCACCAGACGATGAGACCACAAGGACGTCCGCCCCGTGGTTCTGGTGTATCGGGAGATCGCAGCAAGATGAATCTTGATGGACACGTGTGCCAGTCCAGCTTTGGCCAGCGTCAACAGGTACGGCAGTACTTGGGGAGCCGTAATCCTTAGAGGGTTAATCTTCTGTGCGTGGCACCAGACAGAGAACCTCTTCCATTTGTGTCCGTAGCATTTAAGAGTCGAGGACGCCCTGGCCTTTGCAAGAACCTCTCTGCAGTCGGCCGGTATGTCGTATACTCCGAACTATAGCGCTGCAGGAGCCAGGCCTTCAAGTTCAGCGACTTCGGGTCGTGGTGGAGGATGGCGCCTCCTTCCCTGGAGAGCAGATCCGCGTCCACTGGCAGCTTGATTGACGGGGACGCTGACAAGTCCAGAAGGTCCGGGAACCATATCTGCCTCGGCCACGCAGGTGCGACGAGGATCATCCTGCACCATGACCTCTTGAGCTGGTTGATGAGCCGGATCAGCAGTGGCAGTGGAGGGAACGCGTATAGGAACAGGCCCTCCCAGGGGAACGAGAAAGCATCGCCCATGCTCCTCGGCTGGGGAAACCTGCTGGCGAACCTCCGGCACTTGGAGTTCGTCGCCGTCGCGAACAGGTCGATCTGGGGTGTGCCCCACCGTCGGAAGAGGCGATCCACTAGATCCTGCCGTAGTTCCCACTCGTGGCACGAGCGCAGCTCCCTGCTGAGTGAGTCGGCGATGGTGTTTTTTTATCCCTGCCAGATGAAACGGCACCAGAAACATCCTTTGGGCGACGGCCCAATGCCACAGGTCCTGCGCCTCATTGGACAGTACTGAGGACCTGGTTCCGCACTGTTTCCTGATGTAAAACATGGTGGTGGTGTTATCGGTGAAGATCCTCACCACCTTGCCCTTGAGGGACGGAAGGAAGGACCTGAGGGCCCAAAACACTGCACGGAGCTCCAGGACGTTGATATGGAGGGACTTCTCCGTCGGGAGCCAAAGGCCTCTCGCGTGCAGATTTTCGGTGTGCGCTCCCCACCCTTCCAGGGAGGCATCCGTGGTCACTGTCTCCTGGTGGCCTGGGGTCTGGAAGTCCATGCCCGCCGTCAGATGCGCGCGGGTGCCCCACCACCGAATCGCTCGTCGGAAACTCTCGTCGAGTGTGATCCTCTCCTCGAAGCTGCCCGTCGTTTGGATCCAGCGCGCGTCCAGGAACTCCTGCAACGGGCGCATCCGGAGCCTGCACATGGGATGAGGTAGATGCAAGAAGACATCATTCCGAGGAGGGACTTGATGGACCTCACCTTGGCCGCGTCGGCAACCAACATCCGCTGTACCTTGCCCAGGATGGCCCTGGTCCTTTCCTCCGACTGGGAGGCCAGAAGGGACACTGTGTCGAGCTTCGCTCCCAGAAACAGTGCGTCTTGCGCGGGTACCAGGTGGGACTTGGCGTAGTTCACGGAGAATCCCAGGTCCGTGAGAAGTTGGACGGTCCCTGCCGTGTGCTCCACGGCGAGCTCCCTCGTCTTGGCTCGGATGAGCCAGTCGTCCAGGTAGGGGTAGACGTGGATCCCCTCTCGGCGCAGCTGCGCCGCCACTGGTACAAGGCACTTGGTGAATACCCTGGGTGCGGACCGTAGTCCGAAGGGAAGGGCTCTGAACTGATAGTGACGCCCTTGGACCACGAACCTGAGAAATTTTCGGTGCCCCTTTAGGATGGGAATATGGAAGTAGGCATCCTCCAAATCCAACGACGACAGGAAGTCGCCCTCCTCCAGCTGACCAAGGACGTGCTGGAGGGTGACCATCCGGAACTTCTGTGCCTTGATGAACTTGTTCAGCCGTCGTAGGTCTAGGATGGGGCGCCATCCTCCCGTCTTCTTCTTCACGAGGAAGTATCTTGAGAAAACTCCGGAGCCCCGAAGCCTCTTTGGGACGAGTTCGATGGCGCCCTTCCTGAGCATCGCCTTTACCTCCAGGAGAAGCTGAGGGACGTGAAGCTCTTTCCTGGCCACAGGAGGGACCCGCGGGCACTTTCTTTGAAACTCGAGCGCGTGGCCCTGGGCTAGGGCGTCCAGCACCCAACAGTCGGTGGAGATGGACTCCCACCATGCTGACGAAGCTCGCCAGCCGGCCTCCCACCGGGGTGCTTCGGTGGGGGCCCGACCCCACGGCCGGTTCAATCCTGCTTAGACGAGGCTTTGCCACCTTGACCTCCTTGGCGACGACGGCGGGGTCCGCCTGACTTGCCTTGTCCCCTATAAGCTTCCTGAGACGACGAACGGGCCGCTTGACGGTAGGTGGAAAATCCGCCGCCGGAACCTTTGGAGGCGCCCTTGCCTCCGCCGCTCCGAAAGGGCGGCCGCCGTTGCTGGAGAACCCCGAGAGCCCGGGCCGTCTCCGTGTCCGCTTTAATGGCTTGAAGGGAATCGTCCACTGTTTTCCCAAACAGGTTGTTCCCATCGAACGGCATGTCCAGGACTCTGGTCTGTGTGTCTTGACGGAAGTCAGTAGCCTTGAGCCATCCACGCCGCCTAAGGCACACGCCGTTGCCCAACTGGCGAAATCCAGTGTTGGCGATGTCCGTCGCAATCGTGATGGCGTGGTCCGACGCCACCTCACCTTCCTGCAAGATCTCCAGGGCATCCGCGCTCTTGTCGTCCGGTAGGAAGTCCAGCAGGGGAGCCAGTTTGTACCACAGCTCCCTGTCGTAGCGGGCTACGATAGCCAAGGCGTTGGCCGCCTTAATTGTCGTCGCTGCAGACGAGATGACCCTGCGCCCCATCATGTCCAATTTCTTTCCCTCGCCGTCCGGCGGGGAAGTCGACGTGGAGGCCGCACCCCCCCCCCGCTTTCTTCCTGGCCGCCGCAGTGACGACAGAGTCCGGGGTAGGCTGTGGCCGGAGGCACAAGGGGGCCGCGTCCGGGACCCGGTACTTCTTCTCGTACCGGTCTCTTCTAGCCGGCGTCGTGGATGGGTTCTTGAGGAGGGCGAGGCCCTCATCCCAAATATCGTCCAGTAGAGGTACCGCGAGGACCGTCTTCCTCTTGGCCTCGCGCGACGCTGATAAAGGAAACCTTCCTTCTTCTTCTCCTCAGGGCAGAGCTGGAAGAGCTCGGATGCCCTGGCGATCATGGAGTGAAAAGATCCAATCTCGTCGGGCGGGGAAGCCTGGGTGGGAGGTGACGACGGCAGATCCTCGTTGTACACCTCGTCGTCCGTACCCGTCGCGGCCGTGTCAGTCCCCGTATCATCCCCTCGAGTCGTGGACGGGGAGGAGGGCTGAACGGGGCGCGACGGCTGAATCCTTCTTTTCTTAGGAGGGGGGCTGCCAGAAGGGCCTGGTTCCGGGTCCCCCAACGGGAGTGGTTCCTCCACTGGTAACGGCAGTCTCGTCCTTATCTCTGAGCATAAGGACTGTATAGCCAACAAAATGGCCGCCGAGTTGTCTTGCAGCGCTGGCAGAGGGGAGTCCGACGGGCGGTCAGGGGCCCCGTCGGTACCCTCGACAATGTCGTCTCCTGCGTCGGGATCCCTCCCGACGGGCTGGTCTTCTTCCACGCCAACGCCGTGGCTTAAGACCTCGATCAGTTCTTCCTCAGAGGTTGAGGCCGAATCCACGACGACCTCTTGCCCCCCCTTTTTCTTCTCCGTCGGAGGTTTCACGGGGGTCCTGTCGATGGGCATAAAAGAGGACTCCCTCCGCGGTGGCAGGGAGACTCTGAGCCCCGAGGTCGCCATCACTGGTGTAGCCTCCACAGGCTGAGCCAGGGCCGCCGCGACTGTCTCGATAGAGGCCTTGGCCGGATGGATTAGGTGCGCTCACCGCCTTCTCCTTGAAGCGGGGGAGACACTGCCTCGCTCCCCCCTCCGCCTTCGAGCTCGACCGGGGCCTCTCCAGGAGCTTCGCCGGGTGCTCGGCCTTCCTCTTACCCGACCCAGAGCGTTTGCTCATGGTTGATGGTGCCAGGGAGGGTGCGCCCTGCCTGGCGCCCGTAGAGCCCGACCGTTCGGCGCTCCCGGTGCCAGCGGACTCGCGGTGCTTGGCCTTGTGTTGGACCCCCGTCGCCGGGGCGTCCTCAAAGGTCTTAGAAGACTGCTCGGATTTCTTCCTCTTCTTCTTGCCGGACGGGCTCTTCCCTTCCAGACAGTTGGCGAGACGTTGATGGCGGTCCTTCATGGTCCGCTCCGACATGTTGCTGCAAAACGCACAGTCCTTCTCCACGTGCGTCTTGTCCTCATGTAGGCAGTAAAGACAAATGGAGTGTTCGTCTTCCTTAAAGACATTCTGCAGCTGGCATCCAGGGCAGACCCTGAACAGCTTTCCAGGCGTCGAGCTTCCCTTCTCCTGGGCCATGACCGAGATGGGCCTGAGAAACTTCTGGAGTCCTCCAAAAGCGTAGCTCGACGAAATCTTCACCCTTGAGGGGCGTAGACGAATCCGACACGGGTCCCCGTTGATCGGATGGAGAGTCGGTGGAGCTTGAGGCTCTTTTGACCGAAAAAACAAAGTTTTTGAGAAAAAACGTGAAAAAAATAGCACTAACGCTCGAGAGCAATAGCACGAGGATCCCAACACATGAACGTGCGGTAAAAATCTGAAGATGGCTGCCAGAGGCGGGGCTTAGGTAGAGGGCAGTCATTGGCTGTGGTCAGTATGACGCAGAGATCAGTGATTGGTTACTACTACGAAAGACAGATCAGAAACGAAACTGATACTGGTTTTTTCTTTACCGAGGATTCCCAGCCTGACGACGGGGAATATTCATGAGCAGGTGAATCTATGCCAGACCCCATGCTGGAGAAATCCAGATTATGAAAGGGAATTTTTCCTGTTTTCACACAGCAATGGAACATTAATGACAGCAGTATTGACACAAAAGACATCACTAGGCCAAAAACCATTAGCGTACTACAGTGGAATATTGGACACAGTAATGCAGGGACATTTCGCTTGCGAACAGGCCCTCGCTGCAGCGCCCTTCGCCATTGAGAAAAGTGCCACAATCGTAATGGGATGTTCAGTGACGCTATATGCGGAACATTCGTTATTTGCTATCTTGGAAAGATCAAAATCTACCCTCACAACACAGAGAGCCTCTGCTAATTAAATAATAATATCAAGTCCAAATGTACATGTGGTCAGATGTAAAACAGTGAACCCAGCTACCTTCATTACAGAGCCATGCACAACTGAGGATTTACAGGAACACGATTGTAGCACATACGAGGGAGAGGGCGATGACATTCCCAAAGCAAGCGAAAACGCCCTTACAGAAGGAGAAATGTATTTCATAGACTGGTCAGCATCCATAAACTCAGAGACAGGAGAGAAACATGTGGGGATGGCGGTAGTGCGCATGGAAGAAGACACATATGAAGTGATTGTGCAAAAACGCCTCCCCTCACATTACTCTGCACAAGCAGCCGAATTGACTGCGCTAATCAGCGCTTTACACACAGCCAAAGATTGTGCCGTGACCATATATTCAGATTCAGCTTATGTTACCACCAGAGTTCACTCAGGGCTATCACGTTGGCGAAGGAGAGGGTTCAGAAGAGCAGACGGGTCTCCTGTAAAACATGCCACTTTGCTAAATGAACTAATAGGAGCTTTAGCAAAACCATCGGTAGTAGCGGTGGTTAAATGCCAAGCCCATACCCATAACACAGACGCTGTCTCATTGGGGAATGCGGCAGCCGACGCGGCAGCGAAAGAAGCCTCGTACTTCAATAAGACACCAACATCAGAGTACATTGTAAAAACTACCACAGCAGAACAACGAGCAGATGCATACAATAACACGCCCATAGCACAATTAATAGAACTTCAGAGAAGAGCCCCACCGGAAGAGCAGGAGTTGTGGGGCAAACGCTGGTGTAAGCAATCAGCCACAGATCTCATTTGGAGACAGGAAACGACAGGCAAAGTAGTGATGCCCGTAGAATTATTAGAAGTAGCATTCCAACAACTGCATTTTCCAGCTCATGTTGCAAAACAACACATTGCCTCAGATATTCAAGAGGATTGGTTTGTTCCTAATTTGCACGAATACTTGACTAAATTTGTGATTGAATGTACTACATGCCAAACTTACAATTCAGGAATGACATTGCGAACTCTGCGTGGCACTTTGCCACGCCCTACAGGTCCATTTAGAAAACTACATATCGATTACGCCGATATGGGAGAAAGATGTAACGGAACAAGATACTTGATTGCGGTGGTATGCCCTTTTTCATGGTGGGTGGAAGCGGGCCCCTGTCCCCATCCTGATGCAAAATGTGCTGCCAAGTTCCTTGCGCGAGAAGTATTCTCACGGTGGGGAATCTGTGACGTGATCCGTTCAGACAACGGCACGCACTTTGTAAATTACCTCTTCAAAGAAGTGACCTCCCTTCTGGGGGTGAAACACAAATTATGTTCGATTTATCATCCAATGGCCAATGGAGTTGTGAAGAGGATAAACAGGCTGCTCAAAAGCAATTAATCAAAATTATGCAGTACGTTGAAAAAAATAAGGGTATATTGTCTGCCCCTAGCACTGTTCCAACTCAGAAACCAACCATGCAAGAACCATCATTTAAGCAGGAGAATGCACACACCGATCTCCCCTGTTAGGAGGGCGTCTGATGCCCACAGGGCTGCCACAGTGGTGGGAGAAGAATTTAAGGAATTCCCAACACAGCTAACGCGCGCAGTACGCAGCATAGCAAAACAAATTGTTTCACCATTTACTGAAGATGTATCAACAAACACCTCGATGCCGACAGCAGACAGCCCGGAGGGGCCTTTAATGCCAGGGAAGCAAATTCTTGTCAGAAACTTTGTAAGAAGGTGGAATTCACCAAGATTTCATGGTCCATACACAGTGGTGTACAGCACCCCAACTGCAGTTAAGGTCACAGGGTTAAAGTACTGGGTGCACCTCTCGGACGTAAGAAGGACACACAGTGTTACACCTCCCCAAAATTAAACTGACTGTGTGGATGCCACCACTGGCACAGGTTGACATGATGACAATTGCAACTTAAGACAGGGAAAGTCTAGGGGAAAAGCAAAGGTTTTATATATTTTTGTCTCTCTTTCTCTCTCTTTCTCTCTCTCTTTTTCTTTTCTTTTCATATAAATCGTGTTGTTTTTTCTATTTTTCCTAATTTATTCCATGATGAAATGAAAAGGAATTGTTACATGCCTAACTGAGTATAGAAAAGAAAAAGAAATGAATAATTGCAATTATTTTTCTTCCATGTGACTTAACGAATTTGTCTCGCCTACATAGGTTCAACATGAGCCAATGCGACGAAATGGCTGATCAAGCTGAAATGTTAGATAGAAATAGGGATGCCACTAGGGACAGTAGATTAAATAATTTGGAATGTGTTATAAAATATGCTGCCATATTATTTCCAATAATGATGTTTTATCTTATTTGGTATAATGTTGTTTTATATGTGGCAAATGAAATGAACAAAGGGGGGAGCGGAACTGATATGACAAAATCAGGGTCTAGACTAATATGGACTGAAGCAACGGCTATTTTGAAGGACACTTATAACATTGAATTGAATGATAGAAATATAACATTGCCCCTTGTACAGTTGCACATAAACAAAACTGCTATTCCATTGTTGAATAATACTGGAGCCAAGGAAACAGAGCTTGGGTGGAATGTAAATGATGATTACTATTGGTTAACTGATTCTAGAAATACAAGCATGCGTACACACACTGCACCAGAAACCACTAATGAATACACACGTCACAATGAACAACATAGATGAAGCATGGTCTAGAATATTCCCACTGCAATATTCACTAGTTGGTACCCAATTAAAAAACAGAAGGAGGAGAAAAAGGGGGGTGGGAAAAAACAGATACGATATTTATCATAACTTGGGGTTAGATGAAATAGAGGACCCCCGAGACCCTGACCAATCAAACAAATGGTATTCAGACATGAGCACCGCAGCAAAGCAAGCAAGTAACGAAAGTTGTTACATGTGCTCACTTATTCCTCACGTAACTGGAACCCCAAAAATGTTGATCCCACAGGAAGTACCCTTGTCTGAGGCCCAATGTTTGATTCATCTGATGCTCTGTAGAATAAAAAAGACATTTCAAGCACACACAGTCACTATGGAGAAATTGGAAAACGAACAAACTTGCACCAGCAGACGACAAGGCGTAATCTGCCTCCAGGAGCCATTTTTCGTTATAAAAGGCACAAGATATGCAGATGACAAGTGGCATGATGAAACGATTGAATGCAAAGCTGAGGGGCTTCGAGGGCTGCCAGAGGAAACATATGAATGGGCAAAAGAAACGTACATCCCCATCTGGACACAGCATATCACCAAGCTGACATGGGTCACACCCCTGGAGAGACCCATAAAGATTCAAAAGGAAATACTGCACAAACTTTGCTTCCATGGAGAAGGGAAGGGGAACATGGGAACGGTGCGGCAGTGCAATAAGACTTTAATAATGCCAGTCATGAAAAAAGGCACTGCTGCATTAATGGACATATACTGGATCTGTGGCAAACAAGCTTACCTGCATCTCCCAGCATCCTGGAGGGGCACTTGTGCCCTAGCCACACTTCACTCAGCACTAATGGTGATACCAGAGAGCCACGTCCAGTTTACGGCAAAGCCTTCGGCTGACACATCGACAGCAGGCCAATCGACTGATACATCGGCAGCAGGGCAATCGGCTGAACCATCGACAGCGCCCGATGAGACAATCACAGAGCCCCCAGCATACAAACTATTGTCAGAAGAAACTTTGAAAACCAAGTTGTCACGCAGCAAAAGATCCAATTATATTTCATCCAAATCGTCAGAACTCCTTGCTAAAATCCCACAACAGTATAAGCTTTTCTCATCTGCAGAAACATTCTTTGCATCGTTCCTAGCACAAGGCGTTCACGCAAGGGCAAACGCAAAATGGCTGCAGATAACACGCTGGGAGCTCATCCAGCTGGCCAACGACACTGAAGAAGGATTCAACATCATAAAACTAGAGCTCCATGCACTGCGCCTGATGACGATGCAAAACAGATATGCCTTAGATCTTATCACAGCGATGGACAGTGGTGTTTGTAAAAAAAATTGGGGGGGGGGGGGGCGTGTTGCACGTTCGTACCAACTTCCGATGCTGATAACGGGACACTGTCACATGTGATAACAGCAGTGCATAATTTAGGAGAAAGAATGAGAGCAGAAGACGGAGTAGACAACAACACGTGGTTCGACGACCTGTTCAGCTGGATACCTTCGTGGGTGAACATCGCAGCAAAGATACTCATTCCTATCATAGTCTTTCTTCTTTTAATATTCTGTGCGTGCCAACTGGGACTAAGATGCTGTGAAAATAATATGCCTAATTCAGCAATGATGATGGTAACAGTGGGCCGACAGACAACAGTGGCTACCATGATAGATGTCCAAGTACAAACCGGAGAATACACCACACCACAGTATAGGATGACTGCCATCTATAGACAGTATGGGGACGTGGTTGATAATCTACATTATACTACCATTAGAGAACCAAAAAACTTGCTGTGGTATAACGAGGTATGGATAGATTTAGATGGGGATGGTGGGATGTACTTAATGGTCACCCCAGAAGAATATGCAAGAAGGGGTAACAGCTTAAGAAGTGTGTGTAAAGCACGGATGCCAATAAAGGGTACACCTGCTTGGGATGAGGCTGGCTGGAGCGGAGCGCTACCGAAGGGAGAACGGAAAGAACGAGATAAAGTAGTTTGTTACTTTAGATGTAACGAAAGGGGGGAATGTATGGGAACGAGGGGTCCTCAGGCCCCCTCGCGTCATACGCTCCTCAGTACAAGGCTTGGACCGCGTGCCTCTGGTAGTGGTATTGCCCCTTTCCATTATGTAAAGTTAACCACGGTTGACTACTGCATAGATGGGACTACTGAGCAGTACACGGGGTATCCATCTTTTGTGCCCCCTTTCGACTCCATCTTGGGTAAACAGGCCTCACTGCGATAGTACAGCAATGCTCAGCTCCCCTTTCCACCGCAGCAGCCAAGGACGGACGGACGGACAGACAGACAGACAGACAGACAGACAGACAGACAGACAGACACACACACGCAGCTGGCTGGCCGCCACCCTTGCACTACCCCTGCAAAGGAAAGCTCTGCGCTTCCATTCTCACGCTGAAGCTGGAGAAAGTTGCAACAATCAATATGCTACAGTTTTCTTCCTCTGAGATCACCGTTTGCCTGAAAACCGGCATGTGAACCAAGATGAGCTAAGCAACTTTCTGCTCGATAAGTCCTCATAAACGTGCAAGCCACCCACCCCCATTATAACAATTTATTGCCATCCTGACCCTGCACCCCCTGTAAGGTATTTCTTTCAAGTGCCAGACCCTCGCCTGTGCTGCGAAACCCACCCAACACACCCACTATTAACCTTACGCATTTTTATTATTATATATGCTTTTACTTGCACTAATGAATTTGAAACCTAGACAGAGATGCGAAACATAGCCCGATTCTTTTACATGCACAATAAAGGTCAAGGCCTTCAATTAAAGCCACGCATGTCCCAATTGTACTGACAATAATCATTGTGTGTAATTTATGAAGAAATGTGACAAGTAGCATAAAATGTTTTAAATAATTTGTCCTTTAGTATGTAACAATACTAGCTTAGGTAGTGACCACAGTGACCGGACCCTGACCTGCATGGAGCGCAAGATGTTTGACATACGTCAGCTACTCAGCCAACCAGGAGGAAGAGATGCTACCCACACCTACAGCACCACACCGTCTGGCCAATCGGGTCCATTTAGTATTTTTTGTTAGAGTTACTTTAACTAATATAAATGTTGGCACTGATGTAAATGAGGAAGAGTTTTTTTGGGTTATTTTCTAGCTGGAGAAATAAACCATCCATTGAACTCTTGCAGCCGGGTCTCAGTGCCTCTTTCCCCGACAAGGGGTTTTGCCTGTTATTTATTTTTATTTTTTTTCTCTCACACGTAGTAAGACGGGGAAAGGCACCTACAGGTTCAACATCTTCCAAATTCTGTACTTATATATGCTCTGAGATATGCCCTTGGGATGGTTTGTCTAATGGCACAAGGGCAATGGAAGATCCAATCCATGATACGCAAGATTCTGTGCCCATGTGAAGGCTCTTTGTACATACATATGGGATTAATCTTGAATTCTAAAACCTGTGTGTGGATGACCAAGGCTTATTTGTAAGAGGCTTATTTGTAATGTCAAACTCTCTTGGAGGAGTTGGCTCTCTCCTTTTGTGATCTTGTTCATAATCCTGAGAGGCTTAAGAAAATGTATGAATTTGATTGGATAACATCAACTGAATTGATGCTTGCTTTTCCATCTTTTGGCAGAATGACCACAAGAGGTTGGGTACTTTGGCCCCATATTTGGCAATTTATCCTGCAAAGTATGTTAGGTCAACCTTCCAACGCTTTCGACTAAATTTGTTGGGAACTAAATCCCTATTGATGAGATATGGTAAGCTGGATTCCTCTCAAGCAAAGTGCAGATTTTGTAATAATGAATTCGGTATCGAAAGTTCTAAACATATCTTGTTGGATTGTTAAGCTCATCAAGCAATTATCTCAACTATTTGTCCTGGGGCAAAGAATGAAATGTGGTCACTATGCTCGGGCGGTAAGATGACATCTAATGTCCTTGCTGTTGTGAACTTTTTTAAATCTTTGAAATTGGATGTTAATCAATGACATTTTTTATAAAATATTACATGTTATTCAATTAAATGTTGTATGAAATCTTCCATGATACTATGCATCTGGTAGGATGTTTGTTAGTACGCTGTTAAATGTTTCTTTTTTTCTGTAAATTAATTTGTTTTTTTCTTTTTGTTTCTTCTTTTTTACTCTAATGTGTTTGTACTATTTGTTAAAGGTTAAGGATCTTAGCCGAATAACAATAAAAAATAAGGAACAAGTTACTTACCTGTAACTGTTGTTCTCCAGCATGGGTCTGGCATGGATTCACATGCTCATGAATATTCCCCGTCGTCAGGCTGGGAATCCTCGGTAAAGAAAAAATCAGTATCACTTTAGTTTCTGATCTGTCTTTCTTAGTAGTAACCAATCACTGGTCTCTGGGTCATACTGCCCCCAGCCAATGACTGCCCTCTCCCCAAGCCCCGCCCCTGGCAGCCATCCTCAGATTTGGTAGCACGTAAAGTGGCAGTATGACCAAGTGAAGAGCAACAGAGGGGTAGGAGGGAGGGTTCGCATGTGAATCCATGCCAGACGCATGCTGGAGAACAACAGTTACAGGTAAGTAACTTGTTCCTTCTCCAGCATGGGGTCTGGCATGGATTCACATGCTCATGATTAGAAGAATACATGGCAGTACACACATGCACAACCACGGGAGGTGGCAAAAGCTCAACATTAAGCATTACATAGACTCAACATTAAGCAACTCTTACCTCCTCACCAGGCCCACCTTCAGGCGAACAGGTTGCGCAGCACTGCCTGGCCGACTCTGGACTCCTCGCTGGAATCCCGGTCGACACAGTAGAATCTCGTGAAGGTGTGCATCGACCTCCACGTAGCAGCCCTGCAAATGTCCATCAGGGGTACACCAGACAAGAACGCCTTGGTAGCAGCGATCGCTTTGGTCGAATGGGCTCTCGGACGGCCGGGCAACGGTTGGATTGCCAACCGGTGACAGTGCATGATGCAGCCGGAGAGCCACTTGGAAATGGAAGCCTTCGAGAGAACCTTCCCTTGGTTAACAGGTCCAAAGTTCGCAAACCGCTGTGATGTCTTCCGAAAACCCTTAGTTCGGTCGACGTAGAACTTCAGCGCTCTAGCTACACCCAGCGAGTGCAAAGTCCTCTAGGCCGGCAACGAAGGCGACGGGAAGAAAACTGGTAACACCAAGGGCTCGTTGAGATGGAAGTCCGACGGCACCTTGGGCATAAAGGAGGGATGCGTCCTCAGCACCACCCTCGTCTTGTGAAAAGTCAAGTATGGAGGCTTGCAGGATAGGGCCTGAATCTCTCCCACGCGTTGTGCGAAGGTGATGGCCACAAGGAACGCTGTCTTCCACGACAGGAACTTCAACGGAGCCGAATGCAAAGGCTCGAATGGCGGGCCCATGAGCCTGGACAACACCACGTTGAGTTCCCATGCCAGGGCTGGAGCCTTCACCGGCGGGAACGATCGGAACACTCCTTTCATAAACTCCTTCACCAGGCGATGAGACCACAGGGATGACCGTCCTGCAGTTCTGGTGTATCGGGAAATCGCTGCCAGAAGTATCTTGATGGAAGCAGGAGCTAGTCCAGCTTTGGCCAGCGACAGTAAGTATGGTAGCACTTGAGGAGCCGTAATCCGTAGAGGGTTAATCTTCTGTGCACGGCACCAGACAGAGAACCTCTTCCACTTGTGTCCGTACCACTTGAGAGTTGAGGACGCCCTGGCCTTTGCAAGAAACTCTCTGCATTCCGCCGGGATATCGTACCCTCCAAACTCTAGTGCTGCAGGAGCCAGGCCTGCAAGTTTAGCAACTCCGGGTCATAATGAAGGATGGCGCCTCGTTCTCTGGAGAGAAGATCTGCGTCCATCGACAGTTTGACTGGTGGGGACGCTGACAAGTCCAGAAGGTCCGGGAACCAGATCTGCTTCGACCACGCCGGTGCGACAAGGATCATCCTGCACCGGGACCTCTCGAGCTGGTTGACGAGTCGCAGTAGCAACGGCAACGGAGGGAACGCATACAGGAACAGGCCGTCCCAGGGGAACGAGAAAGCATCGCCCATGCTCCTCGGCTGGGGAAACTTGCTGGCGAACCTCTGGCACTTGGTGTTCATCGCCGTCGCGAACTGGTCGATCTGGGGTTTGCCCCATCGTTGAAAGTCGATCCACTTGATCCTGACGCAGTTCCCACTCGTGGCACGAGCACAGCTCCCTGCTGAGCGAGTCGGCGATTGTGTTGTTTGTCCCTGCCAGATGAAAGGGTACCAGAAACATCCCCTGGGCAACGGCCCAGTGCCACAGATCTTGGGCTTCCTTGGACAGGGCTGAAGATCTTGTTCCTCCCTGCTTCAAGATGTAGAACATCGTGGTGTATTTGTTGGTGAAGATCCTCACCACCTTGCCCTTGAGGGACAGGAGAAACAACCTGAGGGCCCAGGACACTGCTCGGAGCTCCAGTATGTTGATGTGGAGCATCCTCTGCTCTGGGAGCCAGAGGCCTCTCGTTTGAAGATCTCCAGTGTGCGCTCCCCACCCCTCCAGGGAGGCATCCGTCGTCACCGTCACCTGGTGTCTTGGGGTCTGAAAGTCTGTGCCTGCCGCGAGATGCGCGCGGGTGCCCCACCACCTAATTGCTTGGCAGAATACCTCGTTAAGCGAGATCTTGTCCTCGAAGCTGACCGTCGCTTGCATCCAATGGGCATCGAGGAACTCCTGTAGAGGGCGCATCCGAAGCCTGCACAGGCGCACCAGGTAGAAGCATGAGGACATCATCCGGAGAAGGGACTTGATGGACCTCACCCTGGCCACGTCCGTGGCCAGCAGACGCTGCACCTTGCCCAGGATGGCCTTCGTCCTTTCCTCTGATGGCAAGGCCAATCGCGCTACTGTATCGAGCCTGGCTCCCAGAAACAGTGCGACCTGCAACGGAACCAGGTGGGATTTGGGGAAGTTGATGGAGAATCCCAGGTCTGTGAGCAGCCGGACGGTCTTCGCTGTGTGTTCGTCAGCGAGTTCCCTTGTTCTTGCTCCGATGAGCCAATCGTCCAGGTAGGGGTAGACGTGGATCCCCTGCAGGCGCAGCCACGCCGCCACTGGCGCTAGGCACTTGGTGAATAGAGTGGGTGCCGACTTCAATCCGAATGGGAGGGCCATGAACTGGTAGTGCTGTCCCTGGACCACAAACCTGAGAAACTTTCGGTGTCCTTTTAGTATGGGGATGTGAAAGTACGCATCCTTCAAATCCAACGACGTTCGGAAGTCGCCTTCCTCCAGCTGGCCCAGCACGTGCTGGAGGGTGACCATCTGGAACTTCTGTGCCTTGATGTATCTGTTTAGTCGACGCAGGTCGAGGATGGGACGCCATCCTCCTGTCTTCTTTCTGACGAGGAAATATCTTGAGTATACTCCGGAGCCCCATAGCCTCTTTGGGACGAGCTTGATGGCTCTTTTCTTGAGCATCACCCTTACCTCTAACAGCAGTTGAGGGACGTGGTTTTCCTTCCTGGCCACGGGAGGAATTCGGGGGCACTTCTTTAGAAATTCCAGAGTGTGCCCGTGGGCCAGGGCATCCAGCACCCAATGGTCAGTGGAGATGGACTCCCACACACTGACGAACTTCGTCAGCCGGCCTCCCACCTGGGTGCTTCGGTGGGAGCCCGACGCAACGGTCGGTCTTGCTAGGAAGCAGCCTTGCCTCCCTGGCGACGACGGCGAGATCCACCTGACTTGCCTCGTCCCCTGTAAGCTTCTTGCGACGAGGAGTGGGCCGCCTGACGGTACATCGAGGAGCCGCCGCAGAATCCTTTGGAGGCACCTTGCTTGCCTCCGGAGTTCCGAAAGGGCAGCTGCCGTTGCTGCAGAACCCCCAAGGCCCGAGCCGTCTCTGTCGGTCTTGATGGCCTGCAGTGACTCATCCACTGTCTTTCCAAACAGATTGTTCCCATCGAAGGGCTTGTCCAAAACCTTGGCTTGCACGTCTTGGCGGAAAACTGTCGCCTTGAGCGACCCCCGCCATCTAAGGCAAACGCTGTTGCCCAACTGGCGGAAACCGGTGTCGGCAATGTCCGTGGCTACCATTATCACTTAGCAACCCAAAACTGGAACGCTCTCCCCACAGCGCTTAGGAACGAAAACTCTTACCATGTCTTCTGCAGACTACTCAAAACCACACTGTTTAACTAACTCCACCCCACCGTCCTAACTGTTTTTTCACAACTGTATATAAATAAGCACAACTGTATATAAACATGCATATATATTCAGCAATGTATCTATATCCATACCATGTTTGCCTGTAACAAGTAAGAATGCTTTCAGCGCCACGATGCCCCCGGGCAGATGTGCTCTATACAAATCCAAATAAATAAATAAATAAATTATGGCATGGTCCGACACCACCTCACCTTCACGTAGGATCACCAGGGCCTCTGCCCTCTTGTCGTCCGGTAGGAAGTCCAACAGGGGGGGGATCTTGTACCACAATTCCCTGTCGTAGCGGGCCACAATCGCTAGGGCGTTGGCCGCCTTAATCGTTGTCGCCGACGAGACGACTCGCCGTGCCATGGCGTCCAGTTTCTTTCCCTCGCTGTCCGGTGGGGAAGTTGAAGATGAAGCCAATGCCCCCCCGCTTTCTTCTTGGCCGCTGCCGAGACAACCCAATCTGGGGTCGGCTGTGCCCTCAGGCACAAGGGGACGGCGTCGGGGACCCGGTACTTCTTCTCGTACCAGTCCCTCTTGGCAGGCGTCGGGGACGGGTTCTTCAGAAGCGCAAGTCCCTCGTCCCAGATGTCATCTAGCAGCGGCATCGCGAGGACCAAGATGAAATTTCTTGATGGTCCGCAGGCCGAGAAGAGGTACGGGGAAGGCACCGTACTGGCTAGACTACTCCATCGTGAGCTCTGCGCTCCCAGCATTCCCGCTATTGAAAGAGCAGACGGCACTTTGGCCACACTTCCACAAGATATTAACTCGGAGTTCTGGGTTTTTTAAGAAACCCTTTACTCGGAAGATGAGGATGCCCCTATTTCGGTCATTGATGCTTTCCTGGATGGCCTCACTCTCTCGATCCCCTCACCCGAGGCTGCTGCCTCGCTGGAGAGGCCGTTTTCTGATAGGGACCTTTCTGATGCCATCGACTCCTTATCCGGCAAATCCCCAGGTTCAGACGGCCTCCCAGTGGGTTTTTATAAGCACTTCAAATCACTTCTCATCCCACACTTATTGTCCCTATGGAATGAGGCCTGAGAGGTGGGTAGCCTCTCCCCTCCCTCCGGAAGGCTATAATAATGGTCCTCTTAAAGCTTGGCAAGCCTCCCACTCAATGCGGCTCATACCGTCAATTATCATTGATTAATTGCAATGTAAAAAATGTTGCTAAACTTCTGGCCATGCGTCTGGCCCCCCTCATGCAGCATATCGTTCACCCTGATCAGTCAGGTTTCATCCCAGGACGCTCCACCTTCTTGAATCTGAGGCGCTTGTTTAATGTAATTAACAGGATTGGTCCGAATCTCCAGGCGGTAGCTGCCTCTTTGGACATTCAAAAAGCCTTTGACTCTGTCTCTTGGAGATATCTGTGGCGGGTCCTCGAGAAATGCAAATTTGGTCATACGTTCTGCTCATGGGTCCAGCTGCTCTACTCCAATCCAGTGGCCAGAGTCCGCACGGAGGACAGATCTTCACCCCCTTTCCGTGTTGCTAGAGGCACTTGTCAGGGCTGCCCCGTTTCTCCCGATATATGATATAGCCATGGAGCCATTCGCCGATAGGATACGCCAGTGCCATGCACACAGAGGGCTGAAAACCGCGGGCCAAGCTGATATTATTTCTCTATACGCAGATGATGCCCTTCTATATGTTTGCTCCCCTTCTGTCAATCTTGCCCCGATACTTGAGGATGTGGCTCTTTTCGGGCACGTGTCCGGCCTAAAAGTGAAACGTCCCAATGCTATCATGTTCCCGCTGTCCGAATGCACAGCTTCCCCCCCTCACCTGATGGGGTTCACTTGGTCCCAAACTAGCTTTACCCACTTAGGCATGGAGGTAACTCGACATCCTGAGACACTGTTTGCAGCGAATTACCCAAGGTATCTTTCCAACAAGATCCCTAGCTGGTCCAGACTCCCAATCTCCCTGGCTGGTCAGATTGCGATCCTTAAAATGGTTGTGCTTCCCCAACTACTATATACATTTATAAATCTACCTTTGTGGCCGGGGGACGGATTCTTTAGGGCATTAACTCGGATGATCAATACATTCCTGTGGCATTCTGGAGCAGTTCGTCTAAAACTGGCTACTCTGACCACCCCCATGGAGGGTGGAGGCTTTGGTGCTCCAGACTTCTACAAGTACTGGCTGGTGGCGCAGGCTCAATTTGCCTCTTATTGGTTTAATACTTCGATCCTCCTCCTCATGTGCGTCTCAAGAGATAAGCGGTCAGCGACCGGGATATCCATACTCTGATTCTCTCCCCTCTCCCCCCAGTGCCGGTGTCATTAAACCCTGTCGCTAGCACTTCCCTTGCCCTCAAGAAAATTTGGAAACTGCAGGATACACCCCATTCTTTTCATGGCGATTTACCTCTTTGGAACTTTCTTCCAGGGATTGCATGTCTATCTATGACCACAGCCCAGCGTTGGGCTGAAATGGGCTATTGGGCTATCTGAAACGTTTGTGAGAATGGTAACTTCACTGAGTGGTTGGATCTTCCTCCCATCCTCAAACGTAGACCCTCAGCATGGCTTCAGTACCTGTCCCTTCTTAAGATCCTTAAAATTAGATACTCCGAATTCCCCTCTATACCTCCCAACGACCCTATTGTCGCTGAGTTGTGCAGTTTTGATACTTTTAAGGGGAAGGTATCCAGACTTTATTCCTTGGTGCAGACCAACACTACTCCCCCTTTCGCTAAGTTGAAACTTAAGTAGGCAGAGGACTTGGGTGTGGACATGACCGATGAACGGTGGAAACACATGTGTACACTTATTCATATTGTGTATTTTAACTCTCGTTTCAAACTAATCCAGTTCAAAGTCCTCCACAGAAACCATTTCACTCCATTCAGGTTACATTGCATGTCCAGTGACTATCCCCCCAGCTGTCCCAGATGCAGAACTGACAATGCCTCATGCATACACATGATCTGTGTCCTGTCCTAAACTGGTGCAATACTGGAGGGAGGTGTGTGCTACAGTAACCGCTATTTTGGACTATACGATCTCCCCCTCCCCTCTGGGGTGTCTTTTCCACGATTTCCCAGATCTGAGCAGGGACTCCAAAAAATGCGCTGGCCTCTGTATGCTGCTTGCGGTCTACTGCATCCTACAATGCTGGTTGCGTCCCGGTCCACCCTCCCACAGGCAGTGGCTGAGGGCAGTGACTGGGCCTCTGACACAGAAGAGGCCTGGTCGATCCAACAACCGACTCTCCAGACCCAGAAATATTTGGTTGAGGTTCCGCTCGTTCATGTCACCTCCTGATGTAGAATCTGTCACCACCTCCCAAGGCTCCTCCCCTCCCGCACCCACTGAGGATTGATCGTTGTACGGTCTAGTTGAGGGGGGAATTCATCTTTGGTCTGTGTTAAATAGTCTGCAAATGCTTGTATATATTGTAATGTAGCGTAATAACTTCCTATATACCTGCGTGAGCGAGCTCTTCCCTCATCCGCCTCCAACTCCCTCAGGGTCAGTCGCTTCTGCAAAAAAACAGTTGGTGGTGAATGTCTTTTTCTGTCTTTCTATTTTTTGTTACTGAGCCCTGGCAGGCAGCTGCCTGTATTCATTGTAATCTCGAGCTGTATAAATAAAGTTTTTTAAAAAAAAGGATACTGTTTTTTTTCCATCCCTCACCATGAAGTGGCACTTCAGTGATATGTGCTTGCAACGTTTTCATTTACACATACCATACTGCGTAAAAAAGAATGCCACCAATAGCAACATTGCATGGATCATACCAAGCGAAAGGAACTTTCCAAAAGATCACTGTCTGCACAGCTGTGCTTCTGTCTAGGCTGCACTACTGCAACAGGCTCTTTTTAAATCTGCCCCCTTCTACTCTCCGCCTTCTGGAAAGTATCCAGAAGAGGAGTGCGCGACTTGGCATGATATCTCTCCTGCACTGAAATGTCGGCACTGGCTCTGAAGAATAAAGTGAGAAGACTGTACATTATACAGAAGGCCTTCTGGACCCGGGGACCTCAAAACCATCAACTCTAACTTCCTATATATCTGCGTGAGCGAGCTCTTCCCTCATCCGCCTCCAACTCTCTCAGGGTCAGTCGCTTGTGCAAAAAAACAGTTGGTGGTAAATGTGTTTTTTCGCCTGGGGCCTCCCTCTGCAACAGCCTCCCTGACACTTGCGGGGAACCATCGCCAGTTCCGGAAGCACCTCAAAGCCTTTCTCTTAATGTCTGATGTTTCTCCTCCTCTCTGTGGCTGATTGCCTGGTGTAAACTGATTCTGCACTGGTTACCTGGCGACTCTGATGTCGTGCCCATGTCACCTGCCCCGCCAGGCAAACCCCTACACTGGCCGTTTGTTTACTTATTGTCATTTGTTCTTCTTCCCATGTACTGTACCTTCCCATCGCTCCACCCATGCACTTGGGCGATCTAAGTCACACCTGGCCTAGTAGGGTTGATGTCTCTATCTCCCTTCTGTTTCCCCTCCCTTGCCTCATTGCGCTTTGCTAGACATCTGTGTAGGCGCATTATGAATGCCATAGCATACAATTGCACATCATATGACAGCATGCACAACAGTAGGATGCCTGCCACTTACCGTGTACACCTCAAAGTTGTTTTTTGTTTTCCGCAATACCCCACTTACTGCACACTTTTCAAAAAATATTGCTCAAATGCAGCACAGCTTGCATGTTACTAACTTCAAACAAATACATACAGTTCATGCATACGCCCAGGATGCCTGCCCCTTACCTTGAAGACTTCCACCATAGGCTTCTGAACTTCTTTGTGCAAAGAGACCTTCTTGCACAGTGTTTGCATACACACCAGAACCACAAACCTTAAAGAGCAGTGTCTTTTGCACCACTGTTTCATTTCCATGGCTCCCATCCAGAAAATGGCTGGATGTGGCATGTGCTATTGGGAAAAAAACAGCGTTATCCGCTGAGTTTTCGTGCTAGGGAGAGGAGTGCAGGGGGGTTCAGGGGGAGTGTAAAACAGGGTAGGGGTTTGGGTCTGTAGTACTGTCTCAGAAAACAAAACAAAAAAAAGAAAAATGTTTGCTCCGGTTTTTGTTATGTATGTGCTTGCATACAATTATTTTTTTAATCTCTTTCGATGAGTTTCTGTTTGCTTCTCCTCCTGACATTTGTACGGACTGAACGTCAACACTTCTCTTACAGTTCTACAGGATTGTCTGCAACACTTCGTGAAGAGTGGCAAACAAAGCAGCATTGCCAATGGAGGTAATAAAATGCCATTTCCTTGGAACCACTGCAAATCTTGCTCGTTAATGCTGTCATAGTCGGTGCATAACATCCCAGCACTGCACATAAAGTCACACATGCGTCCGTTTATGAAACACCTCCCGACCTCTGGCTGTGGGCAAATTACACCAGCCTGGTCCCATGCACCTCTTGGTGGTATGGGTGAGGAAATCACCTTGGCAGTGGGAAAAATCTGCATCACTGCAGTCATCAACTTCTTGAGGTGACGGAGCAAACATGAGCATGACATGTACCCCAAATCTAGTGCTCCATAATGCACGACCACAACATCCACAGTACCGACAGAGGCTACACATGTACAAAGGAGAACCATTGCACCGAAACCCCACTCATAGATTGTGCCCGAAAAAGCTTCCACTCCTTCCAACTAAAAGTTAGTATCAAAGCCTCTTTCAGCACATACCTGTGTAGGTCTTGCACAAAGTTATCACCCACTCTGAGCACTCTACGTCTGTCCATCTCTGCCAACCTCACTGCATCGAGGTTTGGGGAAATATATCACTGGCCCTTCCTGTGAACCACACCCTCGACACCTGATTGGATATTCCCCACAATTCCATTTGCATTAGGCACCATGCTCAGAAGGGCAGATTGTAGCACGTGCGCCATCCCAGCTCCAGCGAGGGCCACACCCCAGTAAAGCAGAGGCACTCCTGCTTCCGTTTTCACTATTGTATATGCAACACTCCCGCATTAGGTAGTATTCAATAGTCACACATGCATGTAGCATTCACATCCAAGAACTCCGCATCGAACACTATCATTTCCATACTGCACTGCAGACGTACCTTTACACACTCACAGTACAGGTCTTGTGTCATGTGAAAGCACCTCTAGGTAACAGCTCTCCAAACCGATCCACACTTTCCGCATCCACATTCACCCAGGGCGGCACCCAGCACCACGAACTGCAGATAGCAATATTTGTTTTTCTCCCAGTACTCCACCAACTCCAATGATACAATACTTCAAAGTGCAGTACAATAGTTAGTAATCTGCGCAATGTACACTACTCCAGCACATACACTATGCAGTTGAACCCCACTGGTACACACACACTTTCTCACCACAGCAGTCAGTGGACACACTGTAGAACTGTTCACTCCATAAGCTGCTGCCATGCACTGGAAAACAATGCGCACAACCAAGGAATCAACAATGCATGCACAACTCACAAACCACACACGAAACGCAACAATCTGAAGAGTAGTTGCAAGCAACCCACATATCTGTTTGTGTAAGGCTTCCAGCCATGCATCCAAGACGCTAGGGCCTCACCACAAACAGCACACCCTAGTGCACCCCACGTTTTACTCCTCATGTCATGTGTAATACATTCCCCATCTGCAAGTGCGCCTGCCACCTTTCACCATGGCAACATCTTTGCATGCATGGCTCCATGACTTTGCGTTGTCTGTGCCAAACGGTATGCGAGTGGCTCTGTACACTGTCCATATTCCAACTTTCTGATTCTGATGACTTCCTTTCATGGCGCAATATGTTAAAACACTTCCTCAAGCAAGGGTGGTGTAAAGGGCATCCCATAGCAAATGGAAATGCTAACATATGGCTCTCTAATGTGCAACACGTGCAATGACCGACACCATGTGCTCATGAACGCATTGCACCTCACTTTGGTTGTTCCACCAAGTGTAAAATGCTCTCCGCACCCAGTATTCAAAGATCACCATCCTCTGAGAGATGCAGAGGCAACTCGGCATGGCTGCATGGCTGCATTATAGTGTGCTGGCTGTCGTCAAAGGATAAGCTCTTGGGTTCTCTATCAAGTTCCTATAGTAACCAGTGAGGCCTAGGAAGGCGCTCACTTGGGTTTGAGTAAGTAGGGATGGCCCAGTTTTGTACAGCTTGTACCTTACAATGCAATGGCCTAATTTCACCTCCTCCTACCTCATGTCCAAGGTAGACCACTTTACTCTGACCAATTTGACACTTACTTGCCTTTTATGGTCAGATAGGTTATGTTTTGCAGGCTCTTGAGCAGGCCCAAGTGGTCAACATGCTCTTTCCAAGTAGGGCTGAACACTACAATGTCATCCAAGTATGCCATGCAGAAGTCCGCCATCGCATTCAGAACTTGATTAACCATCCTTTGGAATGTTGCAGGTGCATTCTTTAGTCCATAAGGCATGACCTTAAACTGGTAGAGGCATGCTGGGGTGGAGAATGCAGTTTTCTCCTTGGCATGGTCTGTCAGGGCCATTTGCCAATAGCTTGACGTGAGATCAAATGTACTGAGGTACTTGGCTGAACCAAGTTTGTCCACCAGTTCATCTGTCCTTGGTAAAGGATGGGCATCCGTCTTTGTAACTGCATTAAGAGCTCTATAGTCCACACGGAATCGCAACTCCTTGGATCCTGCCTTTGGCACTAGTACAACTGGACTGGACCATGGACTGGTAGATGGCTCTATTACCCCGAGATCAAGCATCTTGTTAACCTATTCCTTTATGTGGGTTCTTACATGATCTGACATCCTGTAACCTCTGCTTTTAACAGGTAAACAGTCACCAGTGAGAATATCATGCTGGCCCCAAGGGGTCAAGCCTGGTGATAATGAAAACAGGGAGGCAAACTGATTTAGCAGAAACATGCACTCCTCCTGCTGTTCCAGTGTCAGATTAGAAGAGAGATTGACTCCTATCTTCTCATCTAAAGGCTGTCCTCTGAGTAGGTCAGGTAGAGGTTCACTCTCCTCCTCCTTCTCTTGAGCTGATGCTAGACGCAAAGCTCCTACTTCTGGTCTTGAGACATAAGCTTTTAGACGGTTGGTGTGAAAGACACTGGGAGTCTCCTTAGGATAGCCTAAGTCCACCAGATAGTTGACCTCTCCAAGTTTTCCTACAACCTTGAAGGGCCCTATCCATTTGTCCTGTAAGGCCCTCTGCCTTGTAAGTACCATAACTAAAACTTGCTGGTCTTGAGTAAACTGAACCATGTTGGCCTTCTGGTCATGCCAATGCTTTACCAGAGCCTGACCTGCTTTTCAGTTATCTGACGTTTCTACCATCATGTCTGACATTCTCCTGCGGAGACCGATCACATAGTCAGTGACTCTCGGGGGCGTGGCCTGGAGCTCACGGTGGAAGGAGGCTAAGGCGCCGAGCTCTGGCCGAGACGCCGCACCACAATCCTTGTTTGACCGCATGCAGTTCACCTCTGGGCGACAAACTCAGACACAGGACGGTGGAACACGCCGCCGAACAGTGACAACAATCCCGAGACGAAACAGAGCCGGGAAAGTAAAATTCAGCCCTGCACGATCCCTCCCCCTCTCCACCCTCGCCTGTGCTCAAGATGGCGGCCTCCGCGTTGCACTAACGCTGCCAGAGGCATCGCGACAGGCCATCGTCGCGGAGTTCAGCACACGGAGAAGCAAGATAATAGCGGATGCGATTCGGGGGCACATATCCCCATACAGCTGCGAAACTGCGCACTCGGCGCCCGAGGCCCCACCGACACGCAAGGCGCCACAAGCCACAGCCAACGAGTGGGGGAGGGACCAGATCCTGAACTGCTCCCGCTGAACGGGCGACAGCCAAGGCAAGGCGCAGCTTCCTACGCGCCTGCATCGTCCTGCCAGGAAAACCCTGGTCACCGCTGGGGAAGATCAACGGACACGGCGCGAGCCGATAAACGACCCCCCGCCCGAGGACAGCACCGACATACCTGCGGCGAAGATCAACGCCCACGAGGTGAGGAGATCGGGGGGCCCCGTGAATCTCCATAGTGGCATCAGCAGCCACCACACCGGCTCTGAGCCCCGAGCTCAGCACTGCTCAACCTCCCTTGATCCTGCTACAGGAAGATAATCCGAGCCCCGAGGGGCGACAAACATTGTCAACCCATCTCACGCTGCCTGGGAAGAGCGAAATACTCTCGCAAAACTTGAGGGCCACTACCTCCTGTTAGGAAGAATTCTCTGTTTAGGCTGAATCTCCTAACCTAGTGAGTCCCCCAGCAGCTTTGCTGGATTTTCTGGGGTTTATTTTTTTTCTCCTGCCAAGAGTGAGACTCTTTTACCCTCACTCTTGGACATGACTTGAGAGAGTTTTCTGTGACTTGCTATGTGCTTATGGGCTAGGGGGTAATTTTCCCCATAGGCCATCATTGGTTTTTGAATGTGTGTTACACAGCACCCTCAGTGCAGTAGCACAGGCGTGTCCTAGAGACCCCCAAACATAGACTCCACACCCTGGGACTGACTACTGTCTCCCTGGGTCTGTAAAGTTACCATTGACTTTACTAGTCTTAACTTAGGAACTTAACCAGTACAAACCATCTTACTGTGGAAGTACTGGTAGGGGTAATTAGATTGCCCCTGGGTCTGTTGTCGAGGGGGTACTGTCCCGTCCCCCCTCGCCGAGTTCTGGCTGGTGGCAGTGGATACCACGGAAATATTCCACCGGAATATTTCCCAATGGGATTTCCCATTGGTTTTTGATGCACCACTTTTTGGTGCAATGTTAAAGATACCGCCGGTTTTTTTAATTAATATAAATTCACCGGTTGGGAATTTTTGTGGGAACTCGCCGCCAAAATGGCGTCTAGGTTCACTTCAGTAACCCTGAACCCGAGTCGAGCCTTTGTTCCACTTTTGGCGGGCTTCTGCACAGAAGCCCTCCAAAGTGGTGCCATTCTGTCTGGGTACCACAGGGGGTGTGGGAGGGGGTTTAGGCACCCTGGACTGAGTTGCCTTGCCAACTCATGTCACACTCTAGTGTGATTGGCCCAAGTGGTGAGCCACCCCGCTCACCACTTAGCATGTTTGAGTGACAGCTAGGCTGTATGAATGGGGGTTTGCTGCATAAAAGCAGGGTTTTTGGGACTGGTTCTTCAGAAGTCGCCACAGGACCTAAGAAGCCGAAGAGGGAGAAGCCGAGCCGACCTGCCAAGAGGACACCACCGGTGAAGCCCTGCAGAATCGTCTCACCACTTTTCCCAACGACAGAGGAGATCTCCCGCCGGAGAGTCTTCTTCCCTTAACTGGTGGGGACAACCAGTTGCTGCCTTCTTTTCGCCGTCCCGAAGCATCTCGTGGCCGCCTTGCCTGTGCCAAGCACCCCGGCAACCGGGATACCACTTTTTACCTCAACCGCGAAAGAAGGTTAAAAATCCTTTGTGACCGGAGAACTCCACGGCTGGCCTCATCCCTGGTAGTGCAACGACCTACAGCCTTCCTCCCCGTCGAGATCACCTCTTCCTCAGGACGACGCCGCGACTTGCACCCACTACCAGGAACGACTACCACCGCTGGAGGAATCTTTCCACTTTTAAAGGTACTGTGATCCGCCCGGCCTCCCTTGCCACCGATTGTACGGGGTAGATGTAGCCCTCGGCTCTCGAACCTGGGAAGGTCCGGGACACTCTAACTAAACTTTTTAGAACCATAGTAAAACCGTTTTCTACTCACCTGCAAAGACTTGTGACATTGTGTGATCTTGGGCACATTTTCGCCTGGCTCCCTCTAACGCGGGCCCCTCGTTCCCCTTGTTCCACTATTGACTGTCTTTGTCAACCTTATGTGAAAAGTGTTTTACCTAACTGCTCTCTTTATTTCTGCCTTTTTCCCTCCCTTTTGGTAATACTTGTTGGAGTACCATCTAACGTTAAGCGCTCACCTCTGGTTGGAAATAAGTGGCGTTAACTTAGAATTGTCCAACAAACGATTAGGGATGTACATATGAGTAATAGTAACTGTGTTTGACTTTCTTACCTTTTCTAATGTGCTAGTGTAATTTATGAGTGTACCTTTAATAAATAAGTTTATACTTTTACACCTAGCTCTGGTCAGTGTTTGCTTGTGCTATTGTGCCTCTGTACCTATTATGTATCCTCTGTATACTGCCTAACTCTTCTTGAGGGAAGTCTGACTGCTCAGCCACAGCTACCACAGTGAATCTGTGCGGTGCAGTCTGCTACCAAGTGGGTTTACTGCCAACACCTGTAGTCTTAAATCTTTTGCAGTGGTCCCAGAGGGAACTGCACAGGTTTCTGTCTAACACCTCCCAACGCACTAGCAAGACAACACCATCCAATCCCCACCTGATCCAACCAACGTGGGGCGCACCATTGTTACCCGCCCGCGCCACATTCCCGCAGACCAGCCATGTATTCCAGAGGCAAACCAAAACCTGCTACAATGGACAGCTATGTTTCTACAAAACCCAAAACTACGGCTGACCAGCACCACCCCCCCCAGCCCCGATCCTACAAAATCAAAAAACACAGACCCCCCCCCCCCCGAGAGCCAAGCACAAGTGCTGGAAGCCATAGCGTCTCTGCGCACGTTTATCGACACCAAGATTGATGAATTTAGGTCGGACATTCAGCTTGTGCGACAGGATGCCAGGAATTTAACGGACAGGGTCGCCACCTCTGAGGCAACCATAAAAGAGACAACAGAAAACACTGTGGAGCTGAAAGCTAAGGTGGTGGACCTTGAGAGAAAGGTGGCTTTTCTCGAGGCGAGAGCCGAGGAGGCCGAGGGGCGCGCCAGAAGGGGCAACATCAGGATACTGGGAATTCCTGAAGGCGATGAAGGCCCAAACCCCACTGCATATATAGAAACCCTACTGCAACAAGAGGTAGGCGCAGGTAAACTCACGCAAGGTTTCGCTGTCGAAAGGGCACACAGGTCCCTCCAAAAGAAGCCTCCTCCAGGCTCGCACCCTCGCCCAATAATAGCCAAAATACTTAACTTCCAGGACAGGGAAGTCATTCTGAGGCACTCCAGGGAGACTGGCCCCATGGAACGCGGCAACTCAAAGATATCCGTCTACCCAGACTACACCCCAAAAGTGCAAAGAGAGAGAAACTCATTTGTTCCAATCAAGGCAGGTTGCGGCAACTGAATTTAAAATATATGCTGCTTTATCCATCAAGGTTAAAAGTCATCTTCAAAGGCCGCTCGATTTTCCTGGAGTCCCCAGTGGCTGCCAACATGTGGATGGAGGACAATAACTTAGCCCAAGGCGCAGACACCCACCCCAGAGACGAATGATCGAAGCTAAAGAGCAGGTCACACGTATCGTGCATGTTCGCCGACACAAGAGCCCACCACAAACACATGCACTCTGCAGCGCGGAAGCAATTTACACTACAGTTCGCTAGCTAAACGTGGCTCTCGCTTGGCCCCACAGTGGACACAGGACTTCGCCCCCGCGAACAGACCAGGACAGGCCAGTTGCCTGACCGACCCCACTCGAACCCGACGCCCGGATGGGTTCCCACGGTGCGAGAGCGCCTGAGCACAGCAACGTGAATGCAGTCGCTAGGCGCACCAGTTACAATTACGTTATTTGTTATGTTAGATGCACAGTCTCCACAGCATCACACTCGAACGGACAGCAGAAGAAACCGACACAGTACCTAAGCACAAGCAGGAACGAGGGTCAAACGTCGAATCTCCTCATCAAGAAACCAAACCTTCTGGGCAGACCCGCTGGGGAGGGGACAAAAAAGAGCTCCCACACATCCAAATGACATCACAACTAAAGATAATGACATGGAACGTGCGCAGGATGAACTCCTACCTGAGAAGAAATCGAATTCAATCCTACCTTCGCAGAAAGAAGATTTCTATAGCAATACTCCAGGAAACCCACCTGACGGCGGAATCCTCGTCCAAACTGGCAGAGAGATGGGGAGGCTTTGGAAAGGGAGCATCATACTCCAAATACGCACGTGGAGTCTTCACATGGGTGAACCCAAGCGTTCCGTTTCGCCTACAGGGATTGGAAGCTGACAATGAAGGCAGATACCTGATACTATGGGGAACCATTGAACACACCGCAATTTGCCTGGTCAACTCCTACTTCCCACAACACGGTATACCATCGTATATCACAATGTTGTGCTCTAAAATAGCCCACCGCAGAGAGGGCACCTTCATGTGGGGAGGCGACTTCAACTGTACCAGCAATGGCGAGATGGTCAGGTCGGCGGCCCTACAACAACCGCATAATGCCGCTGCCACGGCTCTCAACAACGCCCTGGAACACTTAGACCTGGTGGACATATGGAGAGCGCAGCATCCAGAAGAAAGAAGCTACTCGTATTACTCTGCCCCGCACAAGGATTGACTACCTTTTCATCGACAGGGAACAAGCTGCATTGGTGGATGACACCACATACCTAGGCAGATCGATATCTGGACCATTCGTGCTGGTTATGCAGTGGAGGCTGAACGGCCCCAGGCCCCCGATTCCGACATGGAGGCTGTCCCCAATGGCACTTACTGACCAGGAGTTCAAGGAAGATCTTGGCACTAAGCTCGAAGATTACATTGGCAACAACAAAGGGTCCGTATCGAGCTGGAGTACGCTGTGGGAGGCGATGAAAGTGGTAACACGGGGCAAAGCCATTTCTGGAGCGGGAGGTATTCGGAGACGCTTGAAGGAGACACTGGAAGAACATGAAGCAGAAATAACACGCCTCGAGTCCCACTTAGACACCACAGCTAAAACGGAGGAGACCCTGAGGGGGCTCCGAGACGAATGCCGAATGGCCTGGGACAGATTGGCGAAATTCGACTTTGCAGCTAACACCGCCAAGGCACACAAAGAGGCCGATGAACCAGGTAGACTACTAGCATGGCTGTGCAAACGAGAACATCCAAGGCACTCCCTCACCGAGATCCAGGATGAACGTGGAGTAACGCATAAGTCACAACTGGATATTAACACCGCATTCGCAAAATTCTACTCTGAGCTCTACTCCCACGATAACCAAGATCCCAGAGAAGATATCAGAGCCACCCTTGACGAGATCGGGCTCCCAAGACTGACCGAAGAACAGCGAGAAGCACTAGACACTGAGATCACCGCTGATGACATCAAGGACGCGATCAGATCTCTAGCCACCAGTAAGACCCCAGGGAGCGATGGTCTCCCGCCCGAGTTCTACAAAGCCTATGAAGCCACCATTACCCCGATACTACTCGGGGTCTACACAGAGGCATATGAGGAGGGAATTCTCCCCTGCACCACGAAGGAAACCATCATAATCCCCATGCTCAAACCAAACAAGCTACCCGAACGCTGTGATTCTTATCGCCTGTTAGCGATGCTAAACTATGATGCCAAGATTCTGACCACCATTCTGGCTGAGAGGCTCGCGAGGGTGATTGGGACCATTGTACATGAAGACCAAAATGGGTTCATCCCGGGACGCAATACCACGGCCAACCTAAGGAGACTACAACACGTCATAGCTGAAACCTACGAAAGTGACGAGGATCTGGCGGTGCTGTCATTAGATGCCGTCAAGGCCTTCGACTCCATCTTCTGGGAGTGGTTAATCGAGGTGTTGAGTGAGTTTGGATTTGGAGAGGGCTTTGTGAGATGGGTCAGGGTCCTGTATAGCTCACCCAGGGCCAGAGTGAAAACCGGACAAATAATATCTGAAGCCTGGGCGATACAACGAGGCACCAGGCAGGGCTGTCCGCTATCACCCATGTTGTACATCTTGGGACTGGAGCCGACTGCCATCTATTGCAGGAAGCAGTTCTTCGATGCAGGCATAAAACTAGGCAACAGGCACTTCATAATTTCCTTGTACGCAGATGACGTACTCTTATACTTACAGAACCCGCAAGAGAACGCGCAGGTCTTTCTTGATGTCCTGGACAACTATGCTCGGTACTCCGGAATCAAATTCAGCAGATCAAAATCTTGTGCATTCCCGCTGGCCAGACTCAACAAGGTGAGAAAGAAAGAATTGCCGGAGGTGGGAATAAAATGGCAACCAGAAATGTTTCGCTACCTGGGAATCAACATAACGCATACCCCAGAGCTTACCCACGACCACAACACTGAAAAAGCAACAAAAGCACTCCGCAACTCCATGAAGTTCTGGTCAAAACTGCCACTTGCCATGATGGGCAGAGCCGCAATCGTGAAAATGATTATCCTTCTGTGACAAAATGGCTTCACGACGACCCAAATGCAGAATCAGGATTACTAAGGCTAATACCTTCCAACCTGTTCCCCAAGGAAACACTTTGGAACCAATTGAAACAAACACGTGAAGTCCCCATGATTGTGCAGCTGGGTAGACGGATTTGGACTAGAACCTTCTCCATCCTTCAACTGATTCACCCGTACTCTCCTGACACCCCTATCCTCGTGGACACATGCCAAACCATAACGGATCTCAGGGTGGCAAGAAACTGGGAGCGCGCTGGGATTTACACTTGGGGCGACATGTTCGAAGATGTCAAATTCAGAGAATTCGAATCGATCCTGGAGTCAGAGGGACTAAGTAGAGGCCAATTCCTGTGGTATCATCGTCTCAGACAGGTTGCAAAAACGAAATGGCCAGAATGGCCGGAAGAACCCAACCCCGACCCTCTGCTCAGCGAGATGCATGAACTTTCAGACGGCTGGAAACCAGTAACCCGACTCTACGGTCGACTGATAGACAGACCCAACCCTAAAAGTGCAGCACTAAAAGAAAGATGGGAACTTGACCTCCAGGTCACGCTTACGGACACTGAATGGGAGAGAATATTACTTTACCCCAAGGAGGTCTCCAGGAACACTAGATTCCGACAAATCCAACTCAATGTTCTCTATAGAACATACATGACTCCGAAGAGGGTGGCCGGTTTCAACAAAAAGACATCACCAAACTGCCCTTGGTGCGACACCAACGCAGCGGACCTGCTGCACATGTTCTGGACCTGTAACAAGGTGATGCAAATCTGGTCTAAAATAAAGCAAACTTGCATGGATGCTGGCAACTGGGAGCCTAAGGAATGCCTACTTGGAGCATACCCCAGACTGAGCAAGATCAAACACGTGGTCAAGCTGATGGACATCTCCTGCATCCTGGCCAAAAGAACCATAGCCATGGCTTGGAAGTCAAAATCGGGCCCGAGATACGAACACTGGATCAGAGAACTAGATCGCTGGACCACAGCCGAGACCAGAGCCTGGCAAGATGGAGCTAACACTGGAGCAGTCGACATAAACAACACCTTTGAAGCATGGAAGGCCCTCCTCCGTGACATACCCTTCTCCGCAGACCACAAGCCCCCCTGAGGTATCTGCCCACTCTAATATTAAATAAGTATGGAACTACCCAGAACCTGGACTTTGATCTCTCGCAAGCCCTGGAACTCTGTCTTTACACGCTTTTCCTCCGGAATATAAGCTGAACAAGGACATCCTCACGAAGAGACTGTGCAGTTTGTTGTTATTTTTATTGTTACCTGTTATTTTGTCACTTTATATGGCTAACAAGTACCTCTACTAAATTTAATTCTGAAATGCAAACCCACTCAAATGCCAATAAAATGTGTTTAAAAAAAATAGTCTGTGACTCTCACTGGCTTGGGGGAAGGAACACTCTGCAACCCCTCTTTAATGAGGGCCAATGGACCTCTAACTGGATGGCCATAGAGAATCTCAAAGGGACTAAATCCAACTCCCTCCTGAGGGACTTCTCTATAATCAAATAGAAGGCATGGCAGTAGAAGGTCCCACTTTCTTCTAAGGGGTTCCTCTAAAGCACCTATCATGCTCTTCATTGTACGGTTAAACCCCTCTACCAATCCATTTGTCTGTGGATGGTAGGCAGTTGAGAACTTGTAAGTCACTCCACAGTTCTTCCACATGGCCTTCATGTAGTGGGACATAAAATTGGATCCCCTGGAAGTGGTGTGCAAGTGGAAGCAGTCATTGCAGTCTCCAATCTTTTCAAGTTGATTCCTGTGCAATAATTCGATTTGGAGCCCTACCTCACTGTCTACTACTACTGGAGGTGAAGGAGTTAAAAACTCCCAGGACCGCGAAGCGAAGTGGTGTGCAAGTGGAAGCAGTCATTGCAGTCTCCAATCTTTTCAAGTTGATTCCTGTGCAATAATTCGATTTGGAGTCCTACCTCACTGTCTACTACTACTGGAGGTGAAGGAGTGAAAAACTCCCAGGACCGCGAAGCGGAGCGAAGTGGTGTGCAAGTGGAAGCAGTAATTGCAGTCTGTGCAGTCAGCTGAGGCAAGGTGGGGAACCCTGATTTACCTTTCATATTATCAGGTAAACCGGCATTGAACTGAATTGTGGCCACTACATTAACATTTATTAGTGACTTTCGAACTGAGCAAAACTGAGCTGATTGATATCGCTACTGTAATCACGGCGAAAATACTAGAACGTTAGGAGCAACTTTCACAACAATCTAAATATTACTCCTTTGATCCGTACGATCGTTACGGTTATTGGAAGCAGCGTGTGTGGGGAGCAAGAGGAGCTTCGTGCGGCGACTGTGGGCTATCAGCCTTTGAGCCGCTCGGTTCCCACGCGCACTGTATCTATGCGTAAAAAGCAGGAGGAGCGCCGTGCGGTGACTGCGGGCTATCAGCCTTTGAGCCGCCCGGCTCCCATGTATTCTACATTCTCACGTGGGAAACAAGAAGAGTTGAATCCATCACATCTGTCTGTATTAACACGTGTTAGGAAACACAGATAAGCATTTTCTCGTGAATGAGGTACCTTGACAAGAGAGGGGGAAAGAGTGAGAAACACGTATGGTGCCTGTTGGCAGATAACCCTTTGGGTTGCACAAATTCTGAGTCCTATCCCTTATTCCTATCTTTCATTTCCTTAAATTACTTTCACCTTACCCTCCCATTTTCTTTCCCCCCATCCCCCCACACCACACCACCCCACCAACCACCCCACCACACCCCCTCTCCATTACTTTTGGTACATACCTAAGATTCAACGGACCTATGAAATTATGGAGTACCTCACTACATGATGATCCCAGAGCCCCGGAATGGGAGGATCCGAAAATGAAAAAAGGCCAGTCAAATAATGGTGTTAGAGGCTCTACAGAAGATCTTAGCGGGGGTCAAACTATGGGGGTGGGGTGCCGCGGACGCAAATTCAAGCACTAGTGCATGTAGACTCCTGTCTCTCATCTGTTTCTACGCCGGTGAGATGTGTTGGGGCCCTGGGCTCTGAATCCACCCTAGTTGACAACTGGAAAAAGGGACTAGAATACACAACAACAACAACAAAAATTCAGAAAAAAAATAGAGGAACATTTTGGGTTAAATAAAGTGGTACATGAAAAAGTAATTCATAGAGACATTAACATATCCTCAAGCCCCTTAAGAGACAACAGACAACCTGATGAAACTATCAATCCCCCACTTGCTCTGGATACAAGTATCCCCATTTTGAGCCATCTGAATCTGTCAGGCATAGAAAACAATCAAGAATCTACGAGTCTGGTGCAGGATGATCCACCGATTGAAACATCATTTGTCATCAATCCAAGTGAAACCCAGGAGGCAATCTTGGCTGAGGGGAATGAGCCGAATGTTAATACATTAACTGTGCTCAGTTATGTGCTGAATTCGCTGGTTTCTGTTTTCGAGCTTTTGAAAACTGAAGTACAAATCCAATCTGGATCCATGATTGAATTGACAAAAGAGGTGGATGTATTGGACGGCTCCATAGTGGGCTGCTGCAATGCCGTCAATTCAAGTGTATTGCCAAAATTACAGTCGATGCAGCTGGAGTTTATCAAACAAGGGCTGGACATTTCAGCAATTCAGAGGTCCATTGCAGACATACATAAATCAGAAGAGGCCGACAGATCCGTGAACAAAGCTCTACTAGCCCAATTGCAAATATATAATCTAAATTTGCAAGAACAGGAGGTGCCAGAGCTTAAAGAGGCAGACCCTCTACATGGGGATGATACATCTCTCTCAGCGTCGACCCTAGAAGAATTTATGAGACTGGCGAATGTGAAAGACGATCTTTTTGACGTGGTCCCAGTGGAGAAACCTCTAGTGGCAAACATTGATATTCAGTTGGATTCCCAAGAGGGAGTAATTGAAGAAGCCAGTTTCATAAGTCCAAACCAAGGTAGAAAATAAATTCGAAAGAGGGAAGGCAAGACAAGCAAAAAGAATCAAAGAAAAAAGATCTCAAATGAAAAAGAATCTGGAGAAAAAGCCAAAGAACCAACAGCGAGTTAAACAAAATAACTCTGCAACCAACTTATTCTTAAAGAAAATTGGAACCTTGCATCCATCAGTGGCAGAGGACGATCAGGAGATTATTGAACTGTCATCTCCGGATAGACCACAGGTAAAGGAGAGGGGTGCAAAGAAGAAATATAATCAAGAAAAACCTCTACAAGTAATTCACGAAGCCAAAAAAAATCTTGTACTAACAGAAATTAGGCCAGTTATAGTATGATCTCAAAAGGATCACAAACAGAAAAGTGTCTAGACAAATCAGATGTGGTCCAAGTACTGCCAAATCTAAAGAAGGGAATTACTTTGGCTCCCATTTTTCTGAAAGTTAGATCAAAGACGGGCACTAATTCAACATTGAATGAAGGTGGGTCTGCGGTCATAA
The DNA here is from genome assembly GCF_040938575.1 of Ambystoma mexicanum. Classification (NCBI taxonomy): domain Eukaryota; kingdom Metazoa; phylum Chordata; class Amphibia; order Caudata; family Ambystomatidae; genus Ambystoma; species Ambystoma mexicanum. Next base: position 919,544,452 of record NC_090936.1, read on the forward strand.
TGAAACCTAACATGAAGATCGCCCCAATTTTTCTGAAAAAACACTCTGCTCAAAAAAAAACCTTTAGTATAATGATTCTGAGTCAAATGAGACTCCAAATGTGCCCAAGAAAGTTAGAGCTCAACCATACTCACCATTAGAAGCCTTGGTAAAAGAAATCTCACAGAGTGAGCCGCGGAGGTTATAACAGCAAGATACAGTACCTGTAATTAGAGCGAGTAACCTCAGTGAAAGTGTGGACACAACCCCTGACAGTAGGGAGGATGCAAGGGCCCACAGATCTGAAATAAGGAAGGCAGTAGATGCCTATATGCAAGGACATTTTATCCCTCCACTTGTAGCACCAGTTTCAACCACTTTGCATTGTAGATTTATTGATAGGGACGATAAAACTGTGGGGATTGAGAAACAAGCTCAGAAGGAAATTGAGACTGGGGGGTCTGTCTCTATGAATCAAGCAGTTGTAACATCTGTTATTGCTCCAGTAAGTGCGGAAATAGACCCTCCAAGGGTGATTACTCCTGTGGCTACTTCTAAATTGACGTCTTGTTCACAATTGAGTTTACCTAATGATTTCTCTAAAGAAGTATTATCACTCATTAAAGATGCTCTGGGGGAATTGGCTCCGAATACGAAAGAGAAAAAAATTAAGGTGGCCTCTGGCAAGCGAGTAAAAACACAGGACACCATAGGAACTGAAAAAGCTATCCCTCGATCGGCCTTGTGTTCCATGATTCTGAAATGTAGGCCAGCCCCATGTATTCAATATGACTTGAACCGAAGAGCAATCTTAGCAATTTTTTCTGATATTCCATCATTAGAAGATATTACATCTGCAGATTTGACTCTGGTTGAATTCACATCCAATCAAAATTTAAACGCAGTACGGGTGTGGATGCAATCTAAAGTAATTCGCAATCTGGTATGGCAGGCCAACAACTCTTTGTTCGATCTGGGCTTCTTGCTTAGTATAGAAATGGATAGTGTAATAGAACCAGATGTGCCAAGCAAAATGGAATCTATGGCAAAGGCGAAAACTACAACGCTGAATGATCAAGAAACAAAGCAACGATCACAAGAGAGGAATTTCTGTGCTTGTAATTGTAATGTAAATTCGAACTAGCTATCTAACTCGCCAAACTATATTCCTCTTGCTTTGGTCAGTTGGAACTCACGGGGATTCAAACACCTGTTGAATAATGATGAGAGTGGTTTAGGCAAATTTGATGTGATTCTACTCCAAGAGACCTGGTTATTAAGCCCTATAGTCTGGTCAGGATACCAGATTCATCTGAACCCAGCCCGGAAGTCTGTAGTAGGTAGACCCTCAGTGGGTCTTCTGGTGGCTTTGAAAGATGAACCAGGATCCTCTTCAAATCTGTGGGCTATGCCAAATGCGCATATGTTACTTGTAAGGGCGGTGATCAATGGTGATGTATACGCGATTTTGAACATATACTGGAACCCAGTAGCCATCTCAAATGAGTGTTTCTTTAGGGATCTTAAACTATTCGATATAGTGTCTGCTGATGAAAACATTGTGTATTTCATCCTAGCGGGAGACTTGAATATGAACTGCTTGGCAATAAATGGTGTGCAAAAGAGTGAAAGGCTATTGCAATGGAATTCTATGGTTGCCCTTAGAAACTTGCAAGTTTTGAATGGAGCCTTTAAGACAGACATTCCACCAGCACCGACTTGGAAGAGAAAATTCTGTTTCTACAATTGATTTCATTTATGTAAATCCTGCGTTATGGACAGTGATGTGTTCCTTTTGTGTGTCCCCAACTGTGGCAAGCGACCATAACATGTTGCGCGCCAGTTGGCAAGTAATGGCAGAAGCTATTGATAACAAACCAAAGACAGCGAAAGGTGGATGTTTTGTGGTAAATGGTGGTAAGACCAGTCTATGATGGACGGAGAATGCCTTGTTGCACTTTAATCAAATTCTATACGATTCAAACAACTTAAACAATTGGCAAACATCTGACATAGGTTTAACATATAGTAACGTCATGCAAATGTATAGTCAACAAAAGACTTCCAATTCACAAAGAGAAAGGCATATTCATACTTTTGATAGATCTATATTCATTAGGAAGAGAGCATATCGTGCTGAAGTGAGAAGTCTAACAAGGCATCCTCTCTCTGTCAGAATGGTTCTCATCAAAAAAGTGCAATTGAACTATAAGAACTGGCTAAAAGGACATCGAGCCTCACTCTACCAAAAAGATGTAGCTATTATGTTGTCAACTTTGGCTAGTAAAAACATTTCAAAAATGTGGGCCATACTAAATCAAGCGAAAAATGTCCACCAATTAGACCTACAAACGACAGCAGTTGAGGTACATCAGTGGATAGAACATTTCCAACTATTATATGCATTACCTTTAAGCACGGCCCCCACACTAAACTCTCGAGATGAGTTGAGTTTTTGGCTCCGTTTTGATCAGAAGGAAATAAAACGAATTAAGACCTCAAGCAATTCATGCGCTGTGGGCCCTGCGGGATCTCAAATTCCGTGATGAAAAAACATCCCGAAGTTTGGAGTTCAATTCTCTATAAAATATTCTCTGCTATAAATAAACATCAAAAATTACCTAAAACGTGGACTGAAGCAATCACAGTTCCGATTTACAAAAAAGGTGACCGTCAACTACCGATGAGTTACCGTCCAATCTCTTTATTGGCTGATCCTGCTAAGATATTTTGTAGAATTATATTAAAAGAGCTTAATGAGTGGGTGGATAAAAATTGCCTAAGAGACCCTTTCCAGTATGGTTTTGTAAAAGGCATGGGCACGATACCAAACATCTTAGCCCTAACAATGATACAATCTGAGCAAGCCGACGGTGGACTCCCACTATATCTGGGGTTTATTGATTTTAAATCCGCCTTTGACTATATAGATAGAGCCATGCTCTTAGCTAAACTTAGACAACACCTGTGTCCAACATCGCTAGTAAATCTAGTGATGTTACTACACACAACCACATCTATGCGAGTCAAACTGAATATGGAAGGAAAATTATCGCCAGCCATCTTTACACATAGAGGGGTGAAGCAGGGTTGTGCTCTCGCATTGTTCCTGTTTAACTTCTTTATCCTTGATTTAGGTCCTGTCTTAATGAACTGTGTAGTAGAAGCGCCTCGCATAGGTTCCCAAAAGGTGGCCTATTTACTATACGCAGATGATTTGGTATTGCTGTCTCGTACACCCATTGGCCTACAAAATATGCTAAACCAATTGGGTTTATACGCAATGGCAAACAATCTTGTGATCAACACAGCCAAATACTAGTGTGCAATAGTAATATTTCTAAAAAATATCATCCAAAATGGTCCCTTCAAAACTGTGTATTGACCAAAGTTGTGAAATATAAGTATCTTGGAGTGTATATTGAGCATAAGAAAACCCTAAGTACTATGACCACCGAAATTAGGGTTAAACTGAGTGCCTTGCTATCTCAATCGAAAATTCTCCTAAGAAAATATGGGAAGTTCACATTGAAACATATTGTGTCTTTTTATAAGTCCAAGGTAATACCAATTGTGTTATATGGAGTTGAGGCCTTGGTGCCGCAAAATCGTAAGTTTTGGGACAGTTTAGAAGCTAGATATTGGAAAGCTGTACTATCACTTTCACCTGGAACACCACTGGCTATATTACAATTCGAATTGGGATTGGTGTCTCTGTATGCTCACGCATTATGGAAGCAGTGTGCCCTTCTACGAAAAATGCTGGATGGGTTAGAGAAGCCTACCTTCTTGAATGTACTGGCCCAAAATCTATTAACAGCAAAAAATGGTATATCACCGTAGTGGAGAAATCACACTCTAAATGCGGCATCCGATGCCTCGGTGTCGATTGAGCCTCTTTTGACCAATCCTGATCGTGCAAAAAATAAAATGTATCAAGCTGACTGGATCATTAATATGGAACTTTGTACAAAACTCAAAGACTTCAACTCTGATGCATTTGGTATCAAAAGATATGGAGTTATATCTGAATATCTGTTGAAATTCCCGTCACATGCATGCCGACAGAAATATTTAAGATTTAGATTAAATCAGTATGAAACAAATGAGATCTTGTTTAGAAGGAAAGTTATATCAAAAGGAACAGAATTTCTGTCGACATTGTCAAATTAAGATCAAAGAGAAACGCTACAACATTTTATAATCGAGTGCACTGCATTATATGATATAAGAGTGAAATGTTTTGGGGAAAAAGTATTTGTTCAGAGTAGCACAGATTACACACAAATATGGAATCTCCTATTCTCTAGTCCGAGAATAACTATACAGATTGCAATTGTGCAATTTTTAAATTTAATTTTTCCTGAAACTAAAACTGGATAAATTGGATAAATGTGAAAAGTGATCGCCATGTGAAATGTAAAGTTGCGAGAAACTACGTATGTATATTTTGTTGTCTTAATTCTGCACAATTAGGTTTAAGAAATTTCCATTTCATCATGTTTTATGAAAATGTATGTAATATTTGAAAAGTTGGTTTACCAGCTGTAACAAATAAAAAAAATTGGATCACCTGTCAGAGATGACTTCCTTAGTAAAAGGTACCCTAAGTAGGGCCTTAGCAATAGCCTGAACTGTAACAGTCCTCATAGGTATTGCTTCAGGATACCTAGTAGCATGGTCTACTACAAGCAGGATAAACCTGTTGCCTGAAGAGGTTGGAAGGTCTAAGGGACCACCAATGTCAATTCCTACCTTCTCAAAAGGGACTCCCACCACTGGGAGAGGCACCAAGGGTGCTATATTCTTGGCTCCACTCTTCCCAGATGTCTGACAAGTGTGACAGTTCCTACAGAATGTATCTACATCAGACCCCAACTTAGGCCAGTAGAAATAAAGAGAAAGCATTTCCTTAGTCTTCTTGAAACTCAAGTGACCAGCCAAAGGAATCTCATGGGCTAACTGTAGGAACTGGTGTCTGGTCTCTAGAGCTACTAAAAGTCTTCTGTAGTCCCCTGGGATAGACTCAGTCAGTTCACTGTAGAAGAGGTCATCTTCCCAGGATAACCTATGCTTCCCTGGCTCTTGCCCTTCCAGCTGCGAAGCTGCCTGTTGGCAAAGGCCTTCAAGAGTAGGAAACTCTTTGACCTCTGCTGAAGTATGCCCTACAGGGGCCACCTTCTGCCAGTAAAGACTGCAGCTCAGGGTGGTCTGTAGGATCCATATCTCCAACAGGGGGGAGGTCTTCTTCCAGCTCTGAATCTTCAGCAGATGATTTAACCAGTCCTGGTTATTTCTCACACTCAGCATCAGCTGGTTGAGGAGCCACAGGTGTGACTTGGGACAGTCCTCTCAGGGATGTGCCTGTAGGTAGTACAGGAGTGCTTGCTGGCTTTGTCTTGGAGTTTTTAGGTTTCCCCTTTTCCTCCTTTTTCTTTGAAATAGCAGTCAGTAAGTCCTGTGGACTGGGGGTTATAGTTTCCTCTATAATTTCCCCTAGAGATCCTTTTAATGTACTCTCCCTGGCCTTCCTTGTCTGCTCCTCTTTCCTTTTGCTGGGAGGCCTGGGGGTGCTTGATACATCTCCAAGAGTTTTTAAGTCATTACCCCAACAGGACTCTCCCAGGCACCTCACTTTGCACACTAACATATATCTTGACAGTCATGTTGGTGCACTGGATGAGAGCTGGTAACTGTGGAAGCATTTGGACAGGGCCTCCAGCAAGCTTAGTGAGGTATTTGGGTGCCGTAGCAACATCCTCAACCTTTAAAAAAAGATTCATCCACTACAGTAATGCTGGCCCCAGTGTCTCTGATGGCAGGGGTCTTCTGACCACTCACGAGTGCAATGTCTTTGTAATATTCTTTGGTATTGTCTGGGATGGAATTATAGACATCTGAGTTCTGTTGTTCCCATAGACCCAGGGACACTAAAAAAACACTAGCTGAGATTTTCATGGGTTCCTCAGCCAGTAGGTGAAAGTTTCCACTTGCCATTTGTACTTCTTCCTCTGGGGAGAAGGCTAAGGAGACAGTGTGGATCCCTGAAGGTTTACCCTTACCATCTGGGATCCCCTTTCACATGGTAAGTTGACCCACAAGCAAAACATTTACCAAATGTTTTGATAAATGGGGGTTGGGTCTGACCTCCCTCTGGTTTAGCACCGGAAGTTTCACTAGCCTGATTGGGTTTCTCAGGTGGCTTACCCTTCTTATGTTTGTGGCACTCTTTGGGAGTGGAGGTATTGGAATTCTCTTTGTTATCTTTCTTGTGCTGTTTTCCCTCATCCTTCTTCTGAGTAGCCCCAGAATCCTTGTGAGCAGCCCTTTTGGCAACCCACAAGTCAGCAGCCTTTGCTAACTTCTTTGGATCAATTTCCTTGGAATCAGCCAAGTGCTGTCTGGCCTCAGGAGAGCAGTCATCATAGATGGACTCTAACATGAACAGATTTCTCATACCTTCATAAGTGTTAACTATGTAACCCTTAACCCAACTATCTACGTTTTTCAAACATTCACACAACCAGGTAGCCCAAGGGACACCATCATGCTTTTTGAGGGTTCTAAACCTCTTAAGATACTGGGAAGGAGTTTTCCCAAACCTAGCTATCAAAGCTAGTTTCACATTTTCATACTCCATCCTGTCTATTTCCCCCACCTCCATTACAGTATCAGTTGCATCGTGGGGTAGCCTAGACAAAAGCCAAGGAACCAGCTGATTCCCTGTAATTTCCTGAATCACATAGTTATATTTAAAAGCAGCCAACCCATCCAAAATATCAAGCTTAACCTCATACATACTTACTGCATCTTTGGGCATGCAAGGCCTCTTAGGACTGGAAGACCTAGAAGACTCTGGGAGAGAACCATTCTCAAGAGACAATTTCTTAATTTCAAGAGCATGTTGCAATTCCATTTCCCTTAGTTTAAGTTCTTGATGTTTACTTTCAGTTTGTGCTTGGAGCCTTTTGAACTCTAACTCAAGTCTCATCTTCTCAAGAGAGACAAACTCTGGACTCAGTACTGGACCTGGTAGGGTCCCTGTGGCTAAAGGTCGAGGCCCAAGAGCAGGTAGAGGTGCAGTAGGGCCTACATCTTGAGACTCCTCTGCCTCTTCTAACTCATCAATAACATTTGAGTTGGACTCTGAAGCATTATCATCTTCATCATCATTACCACATTTGCTGCAGTAGTAGGTATAGCAGACCTACTTCGCAGACTTTGAAATTCCAACAATCTTTCTATCAATTCATTCTTTTTGCCTTTGAGGTTCCCAGTTTTACACATTTCCTTTAGTTGATCAACTGGTAAAATGACTAGGTCCTCCTGTCTGTAGTTATCCATATCAAGCATGATAAAAACGATTGCTTCTCTAGTGGTGCTTAGCCTTGTGAAGGTTATTTGAACAACAGTAAAAGCAGCACTCTCAATGTAACAACTATATTTTATCCTCACCACTTGCCACCAGTGTTAGGCAGAATTACATGCAGTACCCTTTGGGAACACTACACACAATTAAGACTACAGGTGTAAGCACAATCTCACCTTTGGTATAAGTCTGTACTACACGGTTTTGTGGTAGCAGGGTAGCGCAGCCAGGCTTATCTCAAAAGGGATGTGAGCGGTACAAGGTGTTACACAAAGGACTTGCAATCAAAGTGGTTCAAACAAACACTCAAGGTTTCTTGGTAAAACAATATTAATTTATTTACACAGTCATTTAGAAAACATTCCACTAGCAATAGGCAGCTCGATACCCCACTATAATACACTCCAGCACCAAACCAAGACGTTTCTGAACAAGTTAGGCTCCCCAGAAGTGGGAGCAAAATGGCACTTCAGTAACTTTAAATGGGAGTAAAAAGACACAGATTATAAGAATTAAACACAAATACTTTCTTAGGCAGGGCAAAAAGTTTCAGTTCACTACAAGAGGCAGTGCAATTCAATAGGCCTGGGCCAAAGTCAATGGATCAGTGTCTTGGATAGGATAGCACAGTTCGGGTAGTAAACGGTTAAGTCTTTGCCAATGTTCTTAGAAGTAATTTGCACAAAAAAAAGAGTTATATGTCGGATTAGGAGCGAACAAGACTCCAAAGTTGGGAAAGTTTCACAAACTTTCACAGCGGCAGAGAGGAGTTCTCAACCGCGTTTGCACAGTACCTTGGTAATGAAGAAAAGCTGCAGCTGATGCAATTGTTCCTGGCAGTTCCTCCAGCTCTTGCTGTTCCTGGGCCTCAGTCGTGGGGACAACAGTGAGGACATCAGGAGGTTACTGCACTGCATTGGGATGGAAACACAAACTTGGCAAAACGTTGGTTTAAGGTGTGAGTGCCTTTAAGTCCACAAGCTGGTATCCTTCTCACTGGCTATCCGGTTTTCAACAGCACTCTGAAGAAAATTCAACCAGTATGGAGACGGTTTCCAGGTGGCTTGCGAGATGGTTGTTCCCACCAGCTCAAGGGAAAAAGTCGTCCTTGAAGGGGCTACTCTGTCGAGGGAGTTTCAGGCAAATCGGACCTGCAACAGGGCTTCACCAGCAAACCAACGGTCCAGGAGTTGCAGCAGTCGTTTTCCTTCAGCTCATCTTCGGTTCTTTCGTTCCAGTGGTCACTGTGCCTTCCAAGTCCCAGAGACCTGCTTTTAAACAGTTTGCTCCCATTCATTCCAGCCTGGCTGCCACTCACCCAGCAGGGTGGCTGTCCTTGCCAGAGTGCATTCAGGTCTCCCAGGAGACTAGGCACAGGGAGTTTCGGGCACCTCCCTCACATCCTGTCCACCCCAGACACTCAGGTGTCAGAGGGGGGCTTCAGTACTGAAGCCCGCCAAAGGCAAATGAACAAAGGGAACAACACTGGTTTGGCGCGCAGAGACAAACACTAGAAGGACCTTTCATAAAAGAAATGGCAAAAAAAGTCAATCTGAACCTGATTTTACAGAGGGGGCTCAGACGCCATCTTGAAAAACATGGTTCCGGTGGATTTTAGCTACCGGAGCGTTTAAACCAGTCGTGGTCGGGAAAATCATGGTAATACCACTACCACCAGCCATTCTGAGAGGAAAGGGTAGCATTTGAGTGCTACATGAGTTTTACAGCCATAGGGAATACTAGGTATTCTCTTCAGCACTCTGCTGTAAGGCAGTGTGTGCTGGGTCTAGCAATTTAAAAAAGACAAGCAAAGTCAATTTAACTTCACATTCTCTGGGAGACGGTAGTCAGTCCCAGAGAAGGTATTTAAACCTTGGGAAGTCTGAAAGACATCCCTGTGCCACTGCACTGAGGGTGCTGTGTGACACACAAGAAAAGTTGATGCCCATAGAGTTGTCTAAAACTCCATATCCAAAGAACACAAAATGAAAATACACCAAAATACATGAAAGAGTGGGAGAAAAGGCTCACACTCTTCCCAGGTAAAAATGAAAGTCCTAAAAATCTAGCAAAGTTGCTGGGGGTCTGAAAAGGTAAGGGAAATTAGTACATTTATGAGAATTGTGCCTAACAAGGTGCAGCATTCTTTTGCAATCTTTTTTTCCTGCGGGTCCCTCTCCTTTTTTGATTTATGGATACATTTTGGTGCAATGGTTGAATTTAGTGGTTCGATCAGGTGTTCACTTGTGGAAGAATTTGTTATGATTACTAGTTGCTCAGCTAGGCATTCCTGTCGTATTGCCTGGTGCCTCTGCTTATGCGTTGGGAAATTGAGTGAGGAAGTCTCGTGTTCCTCATCGACAACCTTGTCCTGCAGACTACCACTCAACATAGCGCCGTCTTTGAGCCGTCTGTTCCTTGCGTCTTCCGGTTGAGCTTATGATGTGTCTGTTTTACTGCATACTGTCTTATCTTCTAGAAACCTAGTCGAATGCAGTATTGATTTCCCCTGCTGTTTCAAGTCCTCAAGGATCCTTCCACATAGTTTCAGCAGGGTTTTTACTGCGAATTGTAGCATGTCGTACCTAGATTAGAGTTTGTGCTTCCAGTACTTGAGTTACCAGTACCAGAGTTATTAGGTTCAACAATAGTCCACCGGTGAGATGAATCAGATTGGGGGTAGCTGACATTCTTTGTGATTTCTCTTGTGCCTGTCTGGGGCGGTGGGAGGCTTGGGGGGTGGGGGACTGATCTGTAATTTGTGGGGGCGGCACAAATGGCTCGGTCAAGCAGTCATTAGCTGTTTGATTCTGCATACAGCCCAGCGAAGAGTGACATAATTCTAGTAATGAGTTATTGTCAATGTCGAGGAATGACTGGTTTGAACTTCCAGAGTGGGCTATCCACTTTGCATGGCTAGCTATTACTTCACCAGTCAAGTTTGTGTCTCCCCCCACGTTATCATCAGCTCCAGGCAACCAAAAAGACATTTCTTTTGTCTCAGGAGCTTGTTTCGGCCATACTTGGGCCAAGGAAAGCAAAAAACAAAAAACAGTGGACAGGATAAAGGATCCATTCCCTCTCCCGGCACCAAATTGAAAATGTATGCCACCTGCAGGCAGAAATTGATTTCACAGCGGGCCTTCACGCTGAAAGGAGTACAACTAGGAAGTCGTATCTCAGTAGCCAAGCATGAAGGTTCAGGCTGCATTGGTTCGGGTGGAGGACCCACCCCACCAACTGGGAGGGCAAGTCGGCTCTCCTTGGGAACCCCCAGGGAGGGCAGATTTTATTTATATAGCACATGCACAAAGGCCCGAGGGCATAGTAGTACTGAACAGGATGCACACATATTACATATCAACATAAAAAGAGTGTCTGGATCTAGGGGCACGGGTAATCATAAGAAATCAATGAAAGAGTGCAGTTTTAAGATCCCGTTCGAAAGTGGGGAGGCTAACACAGGCTCTTAGATCTGGGGGAAGGGAATTCCAACATCCGGGTGCAGAGTATGGGAATGAAACGCAAGCAACGATGGACAGCTGGAATCTAGGAGTTTGCAACAAATGGGAATTGTTAGATCGAAGGACTCTCTGAGCCGGCAACCAGGAGAGTCTGCTGGACAGATACTTAGGGCTTATCCCATAAAGGCATTTGTGCGTAATGCACAGAGTTCAGTAAGTGATTCTACTCTTCATTGGAAACCAGTGCAGCACCCGTTTAGCGACAGAGACGTGATCGGTTTTCTGCAATACCTCCACAACAAAAATTGCATTGTTCTGGACCACCACTAAGCATGACATTTCATTTTTGCTAATGCCTTGCAGGAGATTTGCATAGTAGTCTACATGAGCCCCAATAATTGCTCTAGCAAGGGTGGCACAATTCAAGAGGCTAAGAAAGGGCCTTAGTTGTGCCAGAATAGTAGGCTGAGCGGGAAACCAGGCTATTCATGTAGGGCTTCATAGACAATTCCTGATCCAAGATGACACCCAGTGTTTTTACTTTGGGTAACGTGGCAATGGAGCAGCCTCCAACGGTGAAGGACTGATACTCCTCCTCGAGCTTCTGCAGCTTAGAGGCCATGCCAGCAATCATATGCTCTGTTTCTGGGTTGTTGAGAGCAAGCCAATTATTCACCATCCATTAACACTATTGGTGTCTTTTACATAGTCCCCAAAAAGGGGAATCAGGCATTGAGTGTCGTCCACGTAGTTTGCAAAAATCATCCCTTTTGCTTCCAGCATCTCAAAGAGTGGAACTGTATAGATGTTGAAAAGTGTGGGCGATATGCATGCCCCCTGTGGTAATCCACATGAGACCAGATAGTCCTCCGCCCCTTGAATCGTTTAAAAATACTTTAGCTTTTTGCTGAGAATGGAACAAATTTACCCATTCTGCTGCCTCACAAGAAAACTGGGATGAGTTCTGAAAGGTGGGGACACATATGGACATGTCCAGCAACCCTGGATACCACTGTTAGGGAGAATTCTCTGTTTAGGCTGAATTTCCTAACCTAGTCAGTCCCCCAGCAGCTTTGCTGGATTTTTGGGGTTTATTTTTTTCTCCTGCCAAGAGTGAGACTCTTTTACCCTCACTCTTGGACATGATTTGAGTATGTCTCTTTGACTCTAGATGTGTTTAATGGCCTATGGGGTCTTTTACTCCATAGGGCTTCATGTGTTTTTGTGATGTGTGTTACACAGCACCCTCAGTGCAGTAACACAGGGGTGTCATAGTGACCTCCCAAGATAGACTCCATACCCTGGGACTGACTACTGTCTCCCAGGGCATGTAAAGTCACCATTGACTTTACTAGTCTCAAATTCTGAACAGAACCAGTACAAACCATCATATTGTGGACGTACTCGCCGGGGCAATTCGATTTCCCCGGGGTCTGTTAGTCGAGGGGGCACGTCTCCGTCCCCCCCGATCGAGTTTTGGCTGGTGGCAGTGGATACTACCTATTATATTCGACCGCGAATATATCTCTATGGGATTTCCCATTGTTCGAGGCTACCAACTTTAATTATTTAATTCCCATAGCCTCGAACATACCGCTGGTTTATTTATTTAATATTAATTCTCCGGTTGGTATTTTTTGCCAGAACTCGGTTCTAAAATGGCGTTTGTGTTCGCTTCTGTGACTCCAACCCAAGTTGAGCCCTTTGTTCCATTTTTTGGTGGGCTTCTCCACAGAAGCCTCCAAAAGTGGTGCCACTCTGTCTGGGTACCACAGGGGGTGTGGGAGGGGGTTTAGGCACCCTGGACTGAGTTACCTTGGTAACTAAAGTCGCACTTGTGTGATTGGACCAAGTGGTGAGCCGGCCGGCTCACCACTTAGCATGTTTGATTGACAGCTAGGCTGAGTGAATGGGGGTATGCTGCATAAAAGCAGGGCTTTGGGGTCTGGAACTTTGGAAGTCGCCACAGGACCTAAGAATCCGATGAGGGAGAAGCTGAGCCGACCTGCTACGACGACACCACTGGTGGAGTCCTGCTGAACCGTCTCACCACTTTTCCCAACGACAGAGGAGATCTCCAGCCCGGAGAGTCTTCTTCCTTGGACTGGTGGGGATAACCAGTCTGCTTCCTTTTTCGCTTCCTGGAGCATCTCGTGGCCGCCTTGCCTCTGCCAAGCACCCCAGCAACTGGGATACCATGTTTTACCACTACCGCGAATCAAAGGGTAGTACCTTTAACCGGAAAACTCCTCGGCTGGTTTCTTCCCTGGCAGTGCAACGACCTTCATCTTTCCTCCACGTCGAGATCTTCTCTTCCTCTGGACGATGCCTCGACTGCTGCCAGGAACAACTGCCCCCGCTGGAGGATCCTTTCCACATAAGGTACCGTGTTCTGTCTGGCTTCCCTTGCAACCGACTGTACGGGGTAGATTTAGCCCCCGGCTTTCGACCCTGGGTTAGCCTGGGACACCTTGGCTAAACCTTTCTGAGCCTAACTAAAACCTTTCTGAACTCCCTGCAAGACCTTTTAAGCCTGTTGTCATTGTGTGATCTTGGGTGCATTTGTGCCCTGCTCCCTCCAAGAGTGGGCCCGGCCTATGGACTTTGGCTCACAAGTAACTTTTGACTTTCCTACCTTGCTTAAGAGTTCCTAAGTATTAGTGTGGTGTATTTTTCCTACATTCTGCCTTTTTCTCTCCCTTTTTCGTTTAACTTATTGGAGTTCCATCTATAGTTAAGCGCTCACCTCTGTTTGGAAATAAGTGGTGTTAACTAAGACTTGTCTGATAAGGAATAAGGGATGTATATATAATAATAGTAACTGTGTTTAGAGTGATTTACAATAATAGTGCTGGAGCATTTCAATAAGTGTGTTTTTAAATAAATAATTATATACCTTGATACCAAAGCTCTGGTCAGTGTTTGCTTGCGCTACTGTGTCTGAGTGCCTATTGTGTATACTTTGCATACTGCCTAACTCTTCTTGAGGGAAGTCTGACTGCTCAGCCACAGCTACCAGGTAAATCTAGGTGGTACAGACTGCTACCAAGTGGGTTTACTGCCAACACCTGTAGTCCTAAATCTTTTGCAGTGGTCCCCAAGGGAACTGCACAGGTTTCTGCCTAACAACCACCTTCTCCGGGCCCAGTCCGGGGCAATCATAATCAGTGTGGTTCCGAACAGACGTAGTCTCCTGATGACCAGCCGGGTGACAGAGATTGGTGGGAACGCCTGAAGGAGGTAAAAAGTCTGCTTGACCGCCAATAAATCCCCCAAAGCTTCCTGATGAGGAAATACCCTAAAGCAGAACAATTTGCACTTCCTTTTGACACTGGAAGCAAAGCGGCCCATTTGAGGAGTCCCCCAAAGAGAGAAGATCTCCTCCAGAACTTTCTGACAGAGATCCCACTCATGGGAGGCAGAGGTCTGTCTGCTCAATGCATCCACTGTGATGTTCTCCCATCTGGACAGATGAGCCGCCGTCAGGGAGACGCTATTCTCCAGAGCCCAGAACCACAGTCTCATTGCTTCCCTGCACAGAGAGGCAAGAACCCCAACTCCACCTTGTTTCTTGAGGTAATGCATGGCCACTGTGTTGTCCGTCAGGATCAGCACAGTCTTGTGTTTTACAGAGAAGAGGAAAGTGACCAGGGCTCTCAACTCCAGCAAGTTGAAGTGCTCCTGAGACTCTGTGGGAGACCACAGTCTGCTCACAGTAAGATCTGACAAGTGAGCACCCCAACCGGTCAGACATGCGTCTGTGACAACCATCACCTGTGGCCAAGGTTGCTGAAACCATATGCCTTTCAGCAAACGGTCTCATCCAACCCATCACGCTAGGTTGTAATCCACTGGACTTGACACCTCCAGAAGGTCCGACATGTGGCCATGGAACTACGACCATTGGCAACGAAGAAGCTACTGAAGTGATCTCATGCACTGCATTGCATTGCCTCCAGTATCACTAGGATGGAGGAGGCCATGAGGGCTAGAAGGCACAGGAAGGGCGAGGTTCAGACTTGTAGTGTCTGTGATTGGAGGACATTGATCATTCAGAAAATGCTCGCAAACTCGATCCCCGAGTGGGAAAGCCCTGCCCAGGCAAGTGTCTAAGACTGCCACGATAAATTGGAGGGATTGGGACAGCAGAACCTTAGACTTTTTCAAGTTCAAGGAAAAGCCCAAACTGTGCAAGAGTTTGCATGCACAGAGTAGATGTTCTGACAATAGCTCTGGTCAGTGAGCTCAGCCGAGCAAGTCATCCAGGTAGGGAAAGGCATCGATGGCCTCCCTCCTGAATCAAGCCGATACCACTACCAGCAGCTTGGTGAAAACCCTGGGTGCTGACGAAAGACCAAACGGCAGGACCCTGAATTGGTAATGTTGTTGGCCCACCATGAACCTCAGGTACTTACTGTGCTTCAGATGAATCGGCACATGGAAGTAGGAATCCTAAAGATCCAGGGAAACCAACCAGTCCTGCAGATTGAGGGCTTGCAGCATCTGCGATAGAGTGACCATTTTGAACTTGTCCTTGCGAAGGAACAAGTTCAGTTGCCGCAGATCCAGAATGGGGCGCAAGCCTCTGTCCTTCTTTGGCACCAAAAAATAAGTAGAGTACCACCCCTTACCTCGTTCTGAACGTGGAACTAGTTTGATAGCATTCTTTGCCAGAAGCTGACGGACCCCCTGATTCATGACCTGTAGTGCCCAATCATCGGATGTGGTCTCCAACCACTCCCCGATGAACAAGTATAGCCTTTAATCTACTGCTGACAGATGCTGGGGCCCATCACTGTGGTTTAGGTCCCAGGGGAGCGGAGTGAACAGCAGCTGCTGCGATACCCCCTCGATGAGAACCTCTCCCTCTGCATCTCGGGAAGCATCGGCCTTGACCCCATCCTGGGGCAGGTTGTCCATGGCCCCTTTGGGCAAACGCGGGAAAGGGGCAAAAAACCCTGCCCCGTGATGAGGATTGCATGGTAGGCTGCTGGACAGTGAGTCCAAAAGACTTAGCAGTCGCCTTTGACAACAGGACTTTCTGGAGGCGTCAGCCTTAGTTCTAATTAAGTTCTGTCCATCAAAAGGCATATCTAACAAGCTCGACTGGATGTTGGCCGCAAACCCAGACATCCTTAGCCATGAACGGTGCCTAACCACAGTGCTAGCGGCCATGGCCCTGCCCACACAGTGTGCCGTGTCTAGGCCAGATTGCAGCATCTGCCGCACACACGTGGTGCCGGGCGCCTCTGTTGCTGTGATTTCCCCCCTCTCATCAATTGTCTCTTTAAACCTTTCAGCTGTTTGCTATTTTTCATTCAAAACAGTTTGGTTTCTTATCGACTCTCCCCTCGACTTACCGGCTGTGATGAACCGCTTTGCTTTCTCTCTCTTTGGAGTTAAGGTTGGTACCTCTGAGACAAGGGCTTCTCCCCGGCTTGTTAATCAGCAGAGGAGGGTCTTATGTACCGCTGACACCTGCTGCAATACACGCTGGCTATTGTTTGCGGTCTTATGCTTCCAGCTTCAGAGGTTTCACGGGCCTTGATCGGAAAGGGCAATGCCGCTTCTCTCCTCATCACCCTCTCAGTATATGCCGTCTTTTGACTCCTCTTGAACTGCCGTGCTGGTTTAGCTCTCACGTCGTGTGGTCTGCCTTGCTCATCCTGTACGAGAGCACCACCTTTTATCCCTGTGGGACAGGGAAAGGGCCGTCAAGTGTGTGTGATTCTGGTCAACTATCTGACTTGGCTTGACCCTTGTATTGGGACATGTCAGGTAAACGGCTCTGGTGTTAGTCCACTGTGTTTCGTATTGTCGGGAAAAGGGGGGGGGCAGTGTTTTGGAATATCGTACGTGGTAGGATGGGGAAAAGGTGTTGAAAGAAGGGGGATACCATGTCTCATCCATTGGTGTCCCACTCCTCAAGGACCCCTCCTCCAGGTGATCCTCCCACACCGGTCCAAACCAGGAACTGGATCCAATAGCGATGGCCGTGTCCTGGCCACCTGGATGACAGATCCCCAGGGACTAGCTAGGGAGACACCTTAAGGTTTCTCACACTCTCACACTTCCAACATTGGGACCTCCACCACCACGTTGAAGGGCAGCAGCATCTCTTTCCTTGGAGCACCACCCAAAATGCTGCAGAGTTTGTATTGCAGTCTGGCCATGGACAGCGCCGAGACCCCCAGGGTATTGGCCAATTTTACCATCAGGCAATGAAAAACAGCTTGAGGTTTACCTGGTGTTGGCAGAATGTCCAACTCTGGGGATGTATCCAAACCGCTGGACCCTTGCATGTCAGCTGCCAGGTCCAGCATGTTGCCACTTATCTAGAACTCCTCTGGGAAGTCCCTCTCTTCCCTAGAACCCATGTATTCCAACCCAAATGGGAACTGGTTGCCCTCCTCATTGCAATTGTCATACATTCTCGACATAAAAGGGTCTCTGGGAAGTGGCACGTATTCCTGCGTGCCGTAGAGTACACGGCATAGATAGGCAGCGACTAAGTCGAAGAAGACGACAGCACAGCCAGACTCCATAGGCGTGTGGTAGTGGGTGCCCGAGGGTACCTTTCCGGTTGCAGAAGACGCAGTGGGAACCATCTGCCCTATGGCCAGGGGCGCCGGTGTCTTGGCAAGAAGTCAACCATCTTCAGGCGAATGCATTTGCATTCATCCTTTGTAGATGATTGGGTTGGGAGGGGTACCAGTGCCGATCATTCCGGAGAACCCTTAGAGCAGTGGCTATTTTCCTTCAAGGAAGAAGAAGAGTGCCGGTGAGAAAACTCACTCGGAGAGGGTCTTCGTCTCCACGCACAGAGCTTTTTGATCTTTGTAAGGATGATCCATACCGTTCGACCTCGACCGACACTGCAGATCCTTCCCCTTGTGGATGAAGGTGAACAATTTCACCACCCGATCCTTAAGGGTCTTTCGGTGCATTGACTGACAACCCGTAGTCCTGGGTGTTGTGATCTTCGCCCAGACACTACAAGCAAACAGCATGCCGATTGAGACAGATATCTGTCTACCGCAGTCCGAGCATCGCTTGAAACCAGAGGCCTTCGAAAGATTCTGCACGGTGAATTACTCAGAAAAGCTTGATGAACACTTTCCCGAAAAGCTATCGGTGCATGGAAAAATGGAACTAAGGTCATGGGGCGTGTGCCACTACTTATACTGGCTCCAGCGTCATTTATGGCACAAGGAGAGGAGTCGAACGGACCCGACATGGAGCCGAGTGTCACCCCCTCGCGGCAGAAAAGTTTCCAGAGAACAGCTGCGCTGGGATATGGATATCATAGATGAGGAATCCATGGCAGGAAGGAATCCATTAAAATTTCATTATTCAGCCTAGAGGTTTTGATGGTCTCGGCAGGAAGTACATTGATATCCCATGAAGTATGGACTAAGTGAGAAGTGGGAGAATGGAGGTACATGGAATGAAAAACGGCATGGGCTAATCATGGCAAGTAAATAATTACCTGTTTGAAGCATTTTAGGAACAAACTATTTTCTCTCATCCATTCCTGAATAGGGAGCAACCGTTTCAGATATTAAGGCAGAGTCCATATTCTCTGCAAGGTGACGCATGAACTGCATATAATAGCAAGTTGTGCTCTATGAAGTTTGATTCACTGGGCCTTTCACTGGGCGGCAACCTAGTGGCATCAGTCTGAGTGATGCCACTGGGTTGCAAGTATATGCAACTGAGAACCCTTCCCTACCTACATGTAGTGGATATTGAAAGAAATTACATTTGTTAAAAATGTCTTGCTGGTAAACTTGTAAAGCCCTACAGAGATAATCACAGTGTCACCTACGTTGCTAATGATGCTCGCTAAATTTTGGTCGTTGCTGCAGGGAAAGGTTTTTGAACACTTGAACATAAACTATGATAAGTTGTGATACAGGAGCAGACTATGACATCAATGTGTAAATACAATCAATATATGTGTTGTGTTTTGTTAAGCAATCACATCAATAGACAGTACTATTTTACATATTGAGAGAAATCATAAGATAATTGGTTTAAACATACCTTTGTGGACACATTTCTTACCTGACAAAACCTGTGGATGCATTTTGGAACAGTAGAACTTGTTAATGTCAATCATAGTCACAGTTCCGGATTTGTTGGGATCCAGCTTCATGTAGGCCTGATTAAAATACATAAAGTGGAGACAACATAATCTTTTTCAATTACCAACAATAGGCATCTTTTTATTGAAGTACAAACTCTATATATATTATAGGGGGCTTAAGGTGAAATCCGAAAATATATGTGTACAGTGAGAAAGTGTTGATCCAAAAGCAAACAAGTCGATACCTTAATTAGTCTAAAAGCAAACAAGTCGATACCTTAATTAGGCTAACAATGCTTCTTTGAAAGCTTTCATGTGATAGCACCACTTCCTCAGGCAGATGGAATGAAGCCTTGGAAAAATATGACAGCATTGTAGCTTAAATAGCTCCTCCTGGGAAGGCCCCATTATCTGTGCTTATCTGTGTACCCGATTTGTATCTTTACTCAGAAAGGCACGCATTATATGTTGAACTCCCCCACACATTGCAGTCTTCAAGGTCTAAACAGTACTGTGTTAAGTAGGCCAGGAGTCAGTGCTACTGAAGAGAAGGGGAACAAAAGAAAAAAAAAGGAAACGCAGCCCGCTTGTTGAAGTGCTCTCAGGAAGGCAGGAGGGGATGGGTTAGTGGCTGTCCAAGGAGGAGCAGTCTAGTTAAAACTCGATATGGCCGGCCAGTCCCTTTGCAAGATCAGTAGTGGCACAACCCTCTGCATATCAAGTTTGTGCCTCTAGAAGGACGAAAGAAAAGAGACACAACCAGATATGTGCTATGCCTATGACTCAGAGCCCAGTGTGCTAAGGTTGTATTACATCACAATCATGAGGCAAGGGTGGGTTCTGACTAGAGACCAGGGCCATGACATGATTATGGGAAGCTCTTGAGTTGGGGCATTTTGAGGACCTATGTGGCTGTGTTGGAGGGAGTCTGGCAATGGGCCCAAATAAGGTTTTGACTCATTGTTTGCTATTGGATCAACACTCTATTCAACCCTTGGCTAACACGGTACAAGCAAACAAATTAACATATATAAATATATATATTACACGGCCCGCGGTAGCGGCCGTGTAGTTATGGTTAAGTTGCTAAACTCATAGGAAGAGCAGTTTTTCAGCGGCTTATAACTTCGCTCCCCCTGGACGAAACCTCACCAAACTTTGCAAAAAAAGTATATGGCCGGCAATATTCTGCAGATCTACTACAAAGGCATCACTAACAATGAACACTGAGCGTTTCTCCATCTCTGCCACCCTCACTAAACAGAGTAATGAAAAAAAAATGTTTCTGCCCTTTCCAGTGACGCACAACCTCAGCACCTGATTGGACAATTCCCAGAGTCCCATTCCCATGCCCAGCATGCTAAGAAGGGCAGGATGTGGCACATGCGCTTCCCCAACTATTGCGAGGGCCGCGCCCCAGTAATGCTGGAGCAGTCCTTCCCAGTGCACCATTTTTTTCCAACACTCCCTCATTGGGTACTGTTAAACAGTCACACACGCTCCCGCCAATCACATGCACGACCTCTGCATCTAACACTATCAGTTCTGTATGAGACTCCATATGTAACGTTAAACATTCAGAGTGCAAGTCTCGGGTCATTCGCAAACACCTCCAGTAGAAAGGTCTGTGAAACTATCCAAGACTTCTGCATCCAGATTCATGCAGATCGCCACGAGTGGGGCGAACACATTTCAACCAGGGTAGGGGATTTCGTCTTCAGAGGTGGCTCTGAAAAGAGCCTTTTTTTAAATAATTTTTTTTTTAAGTGCTTACACAGAACCTTTTTTGTTTTTGCTCTTTATCCGAGTTTCTGTTTTGTTTGC
This sequence comes from Ambystoma mexicanum, assembly GCF_040938575.1. Lineage (NCBI taxonomy): Eukaryota > Metazoa > Chordata > Amphibia > Caudata > Ambystomatidae > Ambystoma > Ambystoma mexicanum. Next base: position 919,565,177 of record NC_090936.1, read on the forward strand.
CTCCTTACATTGTTACAGGATTCTCTTCAACGCTTTTTGCACAGTGTAAAAAAAACAGCATTGCAGTCAAAGAAATACCATTTGCATGGAACCAGTACAAATTGCGCTCATTAATGATGTCATAGTCCGTGGAGAACATCCAAGCAGTGCACATAAATTGACCCATGCTTCTGTTTATAAAACACCTTCTGACCTCTGGCTGGGGACAAATTACATTGCCATGGTCCCATGCCTTTCTTGGTGGTATGCTTGAGAAAACACCTTGGCAGTGGGAAAAAAATCAGCATCACTTCTTCCATCAACTTCTTTAGGCGACGGAGCAAACGTCCACACGGCATGTACCCCAAATGTAGAGCTCCATAATGCAGCACGATAACATTGACAATACCGACAGAGGCCACACATCTGCAAAGGTCAACCATACTGCAGAAACTGCCCTCATAGACAGTGCCCCAGAAAGCCTCCACTCCTTCCAATGTAAAATTTGCAGCCATGCCTCTTGCGCGGCATACCTGTACAGATCTTGCACAAAGGTATCACCAACGATTAGCACTCTGCGTCTCTCCATCTCTGCCACGCTCACTACACAGAATATGGGGAAAATAGTACTGGTCCTTCCTGTGAGGCACATCCTTGACACCTGATTGGCTAATCCCCACAATTCCATTTCCATGCACACCATGCTTAAAAGGGCAGGATGTGGCACATGCACTTTCACAGCTACAGCTAGGGCCGCCCCCAGTAAAGCAGGGACAATCCTCCTTCCCTTTCCACTCCAGCCATGCATCCAAGGCGCTAGACCCTCACCACACACAACACGCCGTAGTACACCTTCTGTTAAAATGCTCATGTCATGTGCAATGCACTCCCTCCCCATTTGCAATTTAGCCTGCCACTTTTCACCCTGGCCACATGTTTGCCTGCATGTCTGCATAACGTTGCATTTGGTGTGTTGAACGGTATGTGAGTGGCTGTGTACAGCCTACAGCCTTTGGCCATGCACCCAAGACTGTAGGCCTTGCCCACACCCACCGCAACGTAATGTAGCCATGCATGCGAACATGTCACCAGGTACCACAATCTACAAACGTACCACAGCCACCAGCACTCCTAACCAACCTCCACACCGTAATACAACTATGCATGGAAACATGTACCAGTTAGCAGAATCTATAAACACAACAGAGCTTCTGGCAACCCTACCCACTTTCTTTCACATACTATGATGTTACTGACAACCGACCCACAAACTGTTTGCTACTTTGGCCCTGCTCCCACCACTCTATTAAGTGCAAATAATGAATACTTCAAAGTGCAGTACAGTAATCTGTGCAATGGACACTACCCAAGCAGATAAAATATCCAGTTCACCCCTATCAACTTCTATGAACACACTACTTCAACACAGCACCCAGTGGACACACTGCATGAGTGTTCACTCCATTAGCTCCAGGCATGGACAAAACACTGTAGGATGTGCTAACAATCACACCCATGGAACCAACAATGTATGCAATGCTCACGAACCAAACACAGAATGCAATAATGTCAAAGCTACTTGCAAGCAGCCCACATAGTTGTTCATGCAAGGCCTCCACCGATGCATTCAAGACGCTAGGCCCTCACCACACACAACACACCATAGTACACCCTATGATCATGTCATGTGCAATGCACTCCCCATTGGCAATTGAGCCTCCCAGCTTTCACCCTGGCCACATATTTGCATGCATGACTGCATGACGTTGCGATGGGTGTGGTGAACGGTATGTACATGGCTGTTTACATGGTCCATATTTTACATGTGTGATGCTGAGTACTTCCTTTCATGGAGCAATATCGTAAATCACTTCCTAAAGGAAGGGTGATCTACACCATATGCTAATGTACCCATGTTAGGCAGAATCACATGCATTACCCTTTGGGACCACTACATGCAATTAAGACTACAAGTGTCAGTGCAGTGGCTGAGAAGAAGGACTTATCTCAAGAGTAAAGTGAGCAGTACAAGGGGTTACACAAAGGGACCAACAATTACAGTGATTCAAATAACCATGTACTCAAGGTTTCTTGGTATAGGAATATACATTTATTTACACAATCATTTGGAAAACATTACATTACATCTCAATATCATATACTAATATACTACAAATACACAACCAATAAGTTACTGAACAAGTTCAGATCCTCTGAAGTGGGAGCAAAATGGCACTTCAGTTACTTTTAAAAGGGGTAAAAAGACAAGGTTAAAATAAATCAAGGCACAAATACTTTCATAGGCAGGGCAAAGAGTTTCTGTTCACTACAACCAGCAATTCAATACAATAGGCCTGGGTCAAAGTCAATGGTTCAGAGTCTTGTATAGGATAGCACAGTTCTGGTAGTAAATGACTAAGTTTTTGCCACAGATCTCAGAAGAATATGGTCAGACGAAAAGATAGATGTTGGTTTAGGGAAGGACAAGCCTTCAAAGTCAGGAAAGTTTCACAAACTTTCACCGTGGCCGAAAAGATTTCCGGACCGCATTTACAAAGTACCTTTAAAGTGAAGAAGAGCTGTAGCTGAGGCAGTTGTTCCTCGCAGTTCCTGCAGATCTCGCTGTTCCTGAGCTTCAGTCGTGGGGACAAGAAGGAGGACGTCGGGAGGTTCCTGCACTGCCCAGGGAAGAGGCCACAAGCTTGGCAAAACGTTGGTTTAAGGTGTGAGTGCTTTAAACACCACAAACTGGTATCCTTCCCACTGGCTATCCGGTTTTCTACAGCACTCTACAGAAAATTCGACCAGGATGGGGACAGTGTCCAGACGACTTACGAGTTGGTTATTCCCACCAAACTATAGGGAAGAAGTTAATCTTGAAGGGCTTCTCTGTCGATGGAGTTTCAGGCAATTCAGACCTGCAGCAGGGCTTCACCGGTGGACCAGGAGTTGCAGCAGTCATCTTCCTTCAGCTTGTCTTCAGTTCTCTCGTTCCAGTGGTCAACTTTGCTTTCCAAGTCCCAGAAGCCTGCTTTTAAACAGTTTCCCCCATTTATTCCAGCCTGTCTGTCACTCACACAGCAGAGTGGCTGTCCTTGCCGGACAGCCAGCCGACAAATCACTCCAGAGTGCATTCAGGTCTCCTAAGAGGCTAAGCACAGGGAGTTTCAGGCACCTCCCTCACATCCTGTCCCAGACACTCAGGCGCCAGAGGAGGGCTTCAGCACTGAAGCCCGCCAAAGGCCAACAAAGGGACCAAACCTGGTTTGGTGCGCAGAGTTGGACACTAGAAGGATCTTTCCTAAATGAAATGGCGAAAAGAGTCGGTCAGAGTCTGTTTTTACAGATAGGTCTTGGGCGCCATATTGGAAAACATGGTGTTAGGGAGATTTCTCACAAAAGTGCTAAATTCCCTCTACCCTAGAGCCCTCCAGCTCTTTTGCTATATTTTTGGACTTTGAACTTTTCATTTTCTATGTGTTTTACTTTATGCTCATGGACTATGGAGTCTCACCCACCCCATAGGCCTCATCTTTTTACTGTGTGTCACCCAGCACCTTTAGTGCAGTGACACAGGGTTGTCTTTTCAGACTTCCACTTTAAACTCCATTTTCTGGGACTGACTACTGTCTCCCAGAATATGTAAAGTTACCATTGACTTACTAGTCTTTTTAAATTCACAGACCCAGTACACCCTATCTTCCAATAGAGTACTGGAGGGGTTTATAGTTATCCCCTTTTGTCTGATTCTCATGGAACTTTAGTATGTTCCCCTTTCTCTAGGATTTGGCTGGTGGCAGTGGCATCTACCATTTGTATTCTAGCGTAGACTATGAAAATAGCCTTTTGTACCATTTGAGGCTATGGTGTAGCCTCAAACTCAACCCAGTAATCCACTTTTATTTTTACGTGGTTCTGGTCGAGTTCTTTTGCCATATCTTTTTGTAAAGGTCTTTCAAGTGTTTTACTCTGCGCGCCAAACCAGGTTTGGTTCCTTTGTTTGCCGTCCTTTGGCGGGCTTCTGCACAGAAGCCCTCCTTAGGTGCCTGAGTGTCTGGGTGGACAGGATGTGAGGGATGGGTTTGAGGCCCCCTGCACAGGGTCTCCTTGGAGACCCACGTCGCACTCTTGTTTGATTGGCTAGGTGGCTGCCCTGTCAGGACAGCCACCCTGCTGTGTGATTGACAGCCAGGCTGTGTGAATGGGGGATTTGGTGCATAAAAAGCCAGACTCTGCCTTCCAGTCCCAGAGTCGCCACTGGAACGAGAGAGCCAACGAGAAGCTGAAGGACGACGACTGCTACAACTACTGGACACCCGGTAAAGCCCTGCTGCAGGTCCGAATCACCTGAAACTTTGACAAGAGAGGGGATCTGCAAGGAATCTTCTGCCCTTGGGCTTGGTGGGAAGAACCAGCTCGCCAAACACCAGACACCGGTCCTCATCCTGGTCGAATTTACTGTGCATCGCTGCAGTAGATCGGATAGCCAGTGGGAAGAGAACCAGTTTGGGTTTTAAGGAGCGCACTTTTTATTCGTCGTTTTGCTGGCTTCTTCCCTGGGCAGTGCAGGACCCTCCAGCTGTCGTCCTTCTTGTCACCACGAACGAAGCTTCAGGAACCGCAAGCCTGCAGGAACAACTGCCACAGCTACAGCTTTCTTCTTCTTTAAAGGTACTGTGCAAATTCGGTCGTTCGTTCCATCCTACCGTGGTGAAAGCGTGGGAAATCTTTCGCCTCTCTGAAGGCTTGTCCTTCTCTTCTCCTTTAAATTACTTTTCCTCCGACCAACTTCGTTTTGAACTCTTGGCAAAGACTTAACCGCAAACTACTTTGAACTATGTGATCCTCTGCAAAGACTCAACCATTAACATTGGCCCAGACCTATTGACTTGAATCCTAGTTGTAGTAACCTTTTCTAGATTGCCCTGCCTAGAACTTGTTGGTGCTATTAACCTTTGTATAACCTTGTCTTTCCTTCCTTTTAAATTGCAGGAGTGCAATTTTGCTCACACTTCATTTTGAGCTTAACTTGTTCAGAATTGATTGGGTGTTGTTGTATATGAAGACTGATTTTCTGCTGCTTTTTTTTAGTGAACTGTTGTATAAATAATGGTGTAAATAAATGTATACTGTTTACTCAGAAACCTTGAATCAGTGTCTGTTTGAACCATAGTAGTTGTGTCCCTTTGTGTAACCTCTTGTACTGCTCACTTTACTCTTGAGATAAGTCTGGCTGCTCAGCCATCGCTATCACTTTACTGTGTAGTACAGGCTTGTACCAAAGGTGAAAATGTACTTACACGTGTAGTCTTAATTGTGTGTAGTGTTCCCAAAGGGTACTGCATATGATTCTGCCTAACACATGGCTGACCAGATTTTTAGCTACTGGTGTTCGCAGTTGGGAAAAATCATGGTAGTTTGTTTAAAACCACTGCCACCAGCCATTTAAAGTAGGAAAGGCTAACATCTGACTGATACATGAGTAAAGTTTGGTGAGGACTCCTCCAGGGGGAGCGAAGATATGAGCCGCCCAAAAAGTGGTCTTCCTATGGGTTTAGCAACTTAACCATAACTATACGGCCGCTACCGAGAACTGTGTAATTATATATATATATATATATGAATAAAACAAAAGCACGTGTTGGGGATTGCACTCCAAAAAAGAGGCTCACCGCTAAGTGCCGAAAAAGTGTAAACTCACCCGGAATACTGCTTCAATTTGTAAATTCCAGTTTTACTTTATATATAAAAACTTTAGTTGAACTGCAATTAAATGGCATAAACTTAGCACAAATAAACCCTTGAAAATCAGTGCATTGGGAAACTCAGGACCGGCTTAACTCAGCACGTTTCCATTAATCTCCCCATAATGCCATATCCCGCACAGTGCCATTTTGTATGGCATTGTAAATTAATTCTCTTATAATATATATATGTGCTCTTGGGCTTTGCAACAGGAATGCGCCAAGTTAAGCCTTCGGCCTTGCCTACTGTATATTTTTTTAGTGGCACTGGCCATCGGTCGTGCCTACTGTATATTTTTCAGCGCCACTGTCCATGGCCTTTGGCAATGACCAGATGCCACTGCCTTCGGGCGTGCCTACTGTATATTTTTTCAGCACCACTGGCCATGGTCTTCGGTCATGGCCAGCGACCAAGGCCTAGGCCTGTACCCATTGCATATTTTAAAACACTAACTGCCCACTAAATACGGCCTTCTCTCATGGCCAGAGACCATGGGCACTATATATTTTAAATCACTCCCTGCTCAATAGCCATGTCCTACGGTCATGGCCACTCTCATATTTCTTTAACACTATGGCCTTTGGCCATGCCTATTCTCTATTCTTTTTTAACACTAACATGGCATTGGCCATGGCCACTTTCGATTTTACAACACACTACCAGGTCTTCAGCTGTTTAAAATGCTAGCAGGCCACTGGCTATGGCAGTGATTTGTCACTGATGCTGTACAAATATATACATTTTAATAACTTTTTTCTATAGTTGCAGTTACATTGCAATGAACTACAGATACCCTCAGTTATTTGTAATTACTACAACCACAGTTATAGGGAAAAACAGCGGGAAGAAAATGCTTCCCTGCCAGCTGAGACCCTCACGATGTTCTCTTCTCATGTGTGCCTGCTTCTGCCAGTCCCCCAATGGCCTCCTCATCTTCCTGGCCCCCTCCCATTTCTCCCACAACAGCCGTTGTTTCTGTGACACATTTTCAGTCGAAATGTTGCGGTTATACCAGAGGTAATGTTTGAGCCTTGTGTTGAAAACTTGGTCCCAAGCCCCTCATCCAACTCCCGAATTTCACTTGGTGTCCTCTTGCCTCCACTCCTCACCTCTAGCCGATGGGATGTGCATGTTAATTTTAACCTGCAAATAGCTTATTTCTGTGTTTTATTTTCCAATACCCTGGGGCATAACCTGGGGTATAACCACGAGTATCTATTGCATAGAGAGAGAAAAAAGATGGTAGCTGTTTAATTTATAAACACCCTAAACACCCGGATACTGAATGTATCCGGGCAAATATAGCTCTTTATTTTGGAGATGGGGCACTCGCTTCTCCATCAAATATTCTAAAAAGTGTTGGATGAAATAACTCCAAACCACAAAAGAATCACGAGTCAATGCTTCGTGCTTAAGTTGTTTTAAACCCGGTCTAAATCCATCCAACGGTTTTGGCTCTGCAGTGGAGCAAAAATTGACCTTTTTTCTATGGAAACATGAATGGGGACTAGGCCAAAAGTGCTTTTTTTCATTTTCTTAATACATTTTTAATCGTTTTTAAATAATGTTTCCCAAACTTTCCAGTCTGGTGAGGCCCAGTCATACAAGATTGTCTGCAAAACTTCGGCTAAATCCGTGGCATGAGTCAAATGTTATTAGCGATTAATTTTTTTGATTTTCTATGTAACCCCGACTCACCGTAACTATAGTGCGGTGACTAGCGAACGCCGCCCTATAATATATACACACACACAATCTATTGGTGGTGTGACGAATCCCGAGATGTCGTCACTCCTCCCTGAGGGGGAGCCCCTTCCCATGAGGCCAGGGAGGTGAGGTCACTACCCGATAGTCCCCCGGGTGGTGGTACTCAGCAGGAGGATACCATGGGAAGAGACTTCCCCTCTGGGAACATGGAGATCATCTCGGGAGAACGCATTAGAACATCCCTCACCCAACACCCTGCACACCTCCATGCAACATAGACCCTAACTCTTTACCCTTGTACCTTTGTAAGTGTGACCCTCAGAAATACTGAGACAAAGAAAATTAGGGACTACCAACAGGGAGTGTACCAGACAAGTACTGGGAGGAGGGGGAGGTGCACAGCCATAAAGAAGGCTCCATTTAACCTGAGTGAGCATTCTAGTTATCCATGGCAATATCAAATATCAAATATGAAGCAACAAAGCTCTTACAATGTGGCTCAGCCATCCAAGGAGGAACCGAGGATCAGGATGCTGCTTGGTCGGGGAAATTCAAGTGGCTGTAGACAGGGATGCCGAAAAAGAGCAGACGGCATCCCCATTGGGTCTGATGCTGAAGGACCCTAGGCGAAGCAGTAACCCGACCTTGCATGGGAGGCGTAACAGGTACGCATGCTGCAAAAGGACAGAAGGTAGGAAGTTGGTGCAGTGCTGGAGAAGCCTGCAAAAGCCAGGAGAGACCCAAGCGGAGTGATGAAACCCAGAGGCAGTCCGGAGCCCATGGGAGAAGACCCAGCAAATACGGGAGTAAACGGGCTGGCCGGTGGGGGTACCAGAGGGTCCGGGTTACCGGGCAAACATATAAGAAAGAAGAGATCTAGAACTCAGTAGATGGGATGTGACCCCTGAGCTAGAGAGAAGTGGGGGGAGCCATTGGGTGTGTTAGACAGAATTATATGCAGTACCCTTTAGGAACAATACACACAATTAAGACTACAAGTGACAATACAATTTCACCTTTGGTACAAGCCTGTCCTACACAGTTATAGTGGTAGCAGTAGCGGAGCAGCCAGACTTATCTGAAGAGTAAGTGAGCAGTACAAATAGTTACACAAAGGACAGCAATTACTATGATTCAGGCAAACACTGACTCAAGGTTTCTAAGTAAAAGAATATATATTTATTTACTCAACAGTTGTATAACATTTCACTATTATAAGCAAGTAAGAAATCACAATCATAAATACACCACACTACTTCCCTTAAATTCCAGACAAGTTAAGCTCACAAAACGAAGTGAGAGCAAAATGGCACTCCAGTAATTTAAAAGGGAGGGAAAGACAAAGTTATTAGAAATTAGGCAAAGCCAACAGGTAAGTACTCAGGGCAATTGAACAAGAGAGACTACAGTGAGGAGATCAGCTAGAAAAGGCTTAGGGCCAAAGTCAATGGGTCAAAAGTCTTTTGCTCAAGATCACACAGTTCAGGGTAGTTCGCGGTAAAGTTCGCGGAACAGATTCCAGACGAGGTTGGTTGGTAGAAAAGTTAGTTCAAAGAGAAGAGAAGGACAAGCCTTCGGATTGGAGAAAGATTTCAAACACTTTCACCACGGTTGAACGAAACGGACAACTGGATTTGCACAGTACCTTGAAACGGAGAGGGAGCTGTAGCTGAGGCGGACGTTCCTGTTGGTTCCTGCAGGCTCACGGTTCCTGAAGCGACTTTCGGACTGACATGAAGTAGGAAGACTAGAGGGTCTTGCACCACCCAGGGGAGAAGCCAGCAGCAGAGCAAAACAACAAATAAAAGGTGCACTCCTTGAAACCGAAGCAGGGTCCGACCTTCCTGGCTATCTGGCCCACTGTAGCGCTGTACAGCGAATTCGACCAGAGGAGGGGTCCTGGCTTGCAGTTTGGCCGAACTGGTTGGTCCCACCAGCTCAAGGGAAAAAGTTTCCTGGAGGATCTTCTCTGTCGTCGGATCCTGGAGGATCTTCTCTGTCGTCGGATACGGAAATTATGAAAGTCATTGGTACCTGATTAATTCTATTCTATGTGTGATGGTGTTTTGTATAGTTCCCACCTGTGTTGTTCCATGATCATTCTGTCTAAACAGGCATGCTCTTCACTGCTCATTTTTTAATTGCTACCAACTTGTGACCTTCATTATGATACGTGTTGATGTACTGACTAGGAACATACGTTTTTATATGTCCTTAAAAACAGGCTTGGGAGCTCAGCTAAGCTCATCTGTCTTGACCAATCCGTGTGGAGTGTTTGTCATTTAGCTCTGGGGTCAGATATTTCTTTGTTGCTTGTTCATGGCCTCACTACAGAAATTCAGAGCTGGGAATGTGTTTGGCCCCCTTGCCTTAACCAATCACTGCGTGGCATTCAGTATTGCTGTGGGAAGTTGCAGTTTGGTATGTGTGTGTGTCTTCACAAGGGCCTGGCTGGTATTCTCTATTGAGGGGTTGAGGGCTTTCATGCAACAGAGATGGCTAACAGGGTCCTGAGGCCTACGTGTGTTATTCATTCGATTAGTGTAATTGTTCAATATCATCTGTCTTGACCGATCCGTGTGGAGTGTTTGTCATTTAGCTCTGGGGTCAGATATTTCTTTGTTGCTTGTTCATGGCCTCACTACAGAAATTCAGAGCTGGGAATGTGTTTGGCCCCCTTGCCTTAACCAATCACTGCGTGGCATTCAGTATTGCTGTGGGAAGTTGCAGTTTGGTATCTGTGTGTGTCTTCACAAGGGCCTGGCTGGTATTCTCTATTGAGGGGTTGAGGGCTTTCATGCAACAGAGATGGCTAACTGGGTCCTGAGGCCTAGGTGTGTTATTCATTCGATTAGTGTAATTGTTCACTATCATTTGCGATCGGTATCAGTGCCCCTAATGTTTCCCTGACTGCTGCTTAGTGCTACTAGACGTGTTACGGATATGTGATTATATTCAAGTCTAGGATATGTGCTTGATGGCCTAACTTGCCTCTCAGGGATATGGCTTAATGAAGCCTGGCTACTAGTGCCTTGTTTGGCCTACACAGAAAATTCTATATGTGTGGGGCTTCTTTCTTTATGCCGTGTGCCTTTTCACAGTGACCTTTGAAGCTTGTATTTTCGTGCATGTTGGGGGTGTTTCCATCTGGTTGTGTTGAACTGTTAAATCAAGATACCAGGGGGAGGGAGTCATTCTCCTGGTAGCCACAGTTATAAGGACTTGCTGAGTGCAAGAGATAGGCAGTGTGACTGTCAAAGAGAAGTGTTTGAACGTTACCTTTTTTTGTGTTGGAAAACAGGTTTGAACCAGGGAAGGGAACCATTCCCCCTAAGAAGAAACCAAAATCTGAAAGTGAACTTTCATCGCCAGTCTAGAAGAAGGGAGTTGTTCTTCTAGACCAAGAGCATCCACCTTATCTCTAGTTTAGGTACAAGTTTAAGGAACAGAAGTAGGGTTTTGACACAAGACAGTCACCTATTGATTTACACAGATATTCAGACAGAATCCTTAGTGTTTTAGTTGATGCAGGGAAACCCCTCTTAGAAATATGGAACGTTAGGTTTTCTCTTTATTTTCTTAAACAAATAAATGTTTATAGCAATCATCACGCCACAAGTGGGTCAGTCTCCTCCTTCAGCACCCTTACAGTAGGTAATAACTATAAGTTGGGATAATATTTGTGAAAATGTAAATTAGATAAGAATGGTCTTATGACTAGATTAATGGCAGAACTGTTTATGTCCATAGGAAATACCAATATCAATAGAGTCAACATGCTGCATCTACAAAAAGATAAATCACAGTAGCAACAGCCCAATAAAGAACACATTTTATTGACAAAAACCATCTTCCACTGATTTGTCATTTTAGGAAAGTCTTCCAGATGGCAGCCACTTGGGGGCATACTGTGGCTCTGCTCAGCATTGTTGGCAGCTATGAGTCTGGAAACAATATCTTGGGTGGTACCTTGTGATGAATCCCATATCGGTGACACAAGGGATTCACAATCAGAAACTGGCTCTGACAATACTGGAATACGCACGGCAGCAAAGGGTTAAGAATAGCTATCAGCTGGAAGGGGATAATTGACAGCTATAATTACCAATCACTGGGAAGGAGTGGATTGTTGACCGTGCTATGTTTTTCTGTCGTTGCTAGGAGAGGAGTGCGGGGGAGAACGAGGACGACGGTTACAGCTGGGCGTACTAGGGAGGAGGAACAGGCGAAATCCATTAAGTTATAAAAGTGGCGCCGTTGCGCAAAGATAAGCTGTTTTATGATAATTAAAGATTAAGCGAACGTTGTCGCTAGAATCGGAAAGCGGATCGCCGCACTTGGATGAGGGAGAAGACGTGGGCGAGCGCGATCGCTTTCAGCCCAGCAACCTGCAGACGGAGTGAGAGACCGTGAACTGCCGGAAGACTGTTAAGCGGAGATAACGCCGAATAACAGGAGAAGTCTGTGAGTAGCCACGAAGTATACCGCGGATGTGACCCAGTGAAGCTCCCTGACGGGAGAACGTGTGAAGCAGACGGGTGAAGGACGCGCCCGGTGTCACGGGGAAGACGCTCGTTTTGGTGCCGATGCGAAGCATTCACTGAAGGAAGAAGGGGCCAACAGCTGAGGTAACAGTGAGTGACTGTGGAAAGCGCTGAAGCGTCACGACCTGTGTGTGTCTAGAGGACCCTGAAGATACGAACGAAGATTAAGGCAGAGGGGAGGGGCCTAAGGACTGAGAAGGACCCAACCTGACCACGAGCACAAATACAGACAGTTGAGGAAGGAAAGGAAGTCAGATTATATATAAATAAGAGGACATTTCTGAATAGTTGTGGATTTCTTTTAAAGGCAGACATCTCTTAGATGAAGGGAGATATTTCAGTCCAGATTACAGACTGTTTGCACTCTATTACTATTGGCCGGAAAATGTTCACACACTAAGGGAGAAAGGTCGTTGGGGACAGCCCCCTTTCAAAAGAGGGCCAGAAGCATATAATCGTACTGAGTAAAGAAAATAACCAAACAGAGTGGAACGAACTTTCAAAAGAACTGCACAGAGGCAAAAGCCGATTTGTAGAACAGGATAGTGAAAGACTGAAAAGATCCACAATGTGAATAAATAGAGAGAAGGGGAGAACGCCGAAAGAAACCGAACTTTGTGAACCTGTGAACATTAAAGAAAGTAATAACTTACCTCGAACATTACAGAATGAACTCGGAGAGTCTCCATCTCAGAAGTAACAGCTTGAAGACGTATCCTTTATCTAAACCCATAAGTTAAACTAAGAAAGTTGTTAATAAAGAATTGGGTACTACTTTTATCCCCAAACAAAAAAATACTCTCTGTTTCAGACATTTTATTTTAATCTAAAGCTTCCTCTTGGTTACATACCTATAGAGCCGGCTGTACTCTATGACCTGAATTCCGGCTAACTTTTCCCTTATTCACAGGCAAAGGAACAGGAGAACTGCCACAAGATAATCATGATGAGGGGTAGGTTGGAGTGGCGATGAGGAAGCTGTGGCAGAAAGGAGTTATATGTCAGAAAGAACATACGAATGGTAAGTAATTTGTTCTTTTAATGGGTTCCTTCTTCCTACAGAGTCCCCATCTCAGAATGTTTCCCAAAGCACTACAGAACCCAGATGGTGGAGCAGAGACAAATGTTATACCCTACATCAGGAAACTCTGAAGTACCACAAAACCAAAGTAGCCATTGTGATCAGGTAGGGAATCCAGGCAATACTTCTTGGTTAACCTGGGCAATGATGCCCACCATAGCTGCCTGACGGGCAAGGCACACCCCACTGTAAAGGAGGCAGGCAGCTTTTGAGACAGTTTCTCATCACATACTCTGGCAACGTCTCTTTGAAGAAAGCGTCCCTACAAATTTGTTGTAAGGTATCTGCAATGTATATAGACATCATTTTGCCACAGTATGCTAGGGCATCAGAGTTGAGTGTGCAGATCCCTGTGCAGCATCCAGAAGAGTAAGACACAGAGTAAGACAAGGCTGTGCTTTGACCTCCTAACTGTTCTCATTATATATTGATAGGTTGGCAAAGGACCTGCAGAAAACCTTTTGCTGATGACGCAGTATTAATAAGCAAGACCCCAAAGGAAAGCAACAAGTAGTGCTAAGCACCTTTGACAGATTGTGTAATAATATAGCGCTTGCAATGTTAACTGAAAAGCAAAGTACCCAATATGGTTAAACAAGAAAAAGATGTCCATAAATTAGATTTTACGAGGATCCCCCATTCAGAGGTTGAGATTCTATGATTATTTAGAGGAACGCATCAGTGAGAAAGGTATATGGATGGCACAATTGGAAAAAGTTGCACATAACCTTGCAAAATGAGGGTGTGTGGGGTAGGGGGGGGGAAATCAGTAGATTTTCTCAAAGATATGGCAGTAAAGCCAGTGGACCAACTTTGGAGATCTGCAAACCGGAGATCTTACCAGCAACAACTGATGGAGTCCAACAAGAGGAGACTGAATTATTAGATAGTTTAGAAATAAAAGAGAACAAAATCTTAAAACTATTATTTGCTTTACCTGAAAACATCAAAAATATTCCATTATGATTGCAGTAGGGCCTGGAAGGAGTTGTGAATGAAGCAAAACTAAACCCATTGCTCTACTGGCTAAGGTTGTGGAGTAACCCGTTTGACCTCTTATTGTAAGGCTTTGCAAGACATTTTATTTTAATATTATTGTTTAAAGCGCAGACTGTTAGGGAGAATTCTCTGTTAAGGCTAATTCCCCAAACCTAGTGAGTCCCCCAGCAGCTTTGCTGGATTTTTGGGGTTTATTTTTTTCTCCTGCTAAGAGTGAGACTCTTTTCCTCCCACTCTTAGACATGATTTGAGATATCCTTTGACTTTATAATGTGTTTAATGGGCTATGGGGTCTTTTACTCCATAGGGTTTCATGTGGTTTTTGGTAAGTGTGTTACACAGCACCCTCAGTGCAGTAACACAGAGGTGTCATAGTGACCCCCAAACATAGACTCCATACCCTGGGACTGACTACTGTCTCCCAGGGCATGTAAAGTCACCATTGACTTTACTAGTCTTAAATTGGGAACAGAACCAGTACAAACCATCATATTGTGGAAGTACTGGTAGGGGTAATTAGATTGCCCCTGGGTCTGTTTTTCGAGGGGTCACTGTGCAGTCACCCCTCGTCGAGTTTCTGGCTGGTGGCAGTGGTTACCACGCGAAATATTCCACCGGAATATTTCCCATGGGATTTTCCCATTCATTTTAAACGCACCACTTTTTGGTGCAATGTTAAAGATACCGCCGGGTTATTTATTTAATATTTATTCCCCGGTTGGATCTTCTTGCCAGGACTCGGTTTTAAAATGGCGTTTGTGTTGGCCTCTGTAACTCAAACCCAAGTCGAGCCCTTTGTTCCACTTTTTGGTGGGCTTCTCCACAGAAGCCTCCAAAAGTGGTGCCACTCTGTCTGGGTCTACAGGATGTGTGGGAGGGGGGTTTAGACACCCTGGACTGAGTTGCCTCGGCAACTCAAGTCGCACTCTTGTGTGATTGGCCCAATGGTGAGCCGCCCTGGGGGTTTTCTGCATAAAAGCAGGGCTTTGGGGACTGGAACTTCAGAAGTCGGCACAGGACCAAAGAATCGAAGAGGGAGAAGCTGAGCCGACCTGCAACGACAACACCACCGGTGGAGCCCTGCTGAACCGTCTCACCACTTCCCAACGACAGAGAAGATCTTCATCCCGGAGAGTCTTCTTCCTCTGAGCTGGTGGGGATAACCAGTTTGCCCTCTTTTTCGCCTTCCTGGATCGTCCCATGGTCAAATCGCCCGTGCCAAGCATCCCGGCGGCCGGATAGCCACGCTTCACCACTACCGCGGATAAAAGGGTAGTACCTTTTAACCGGGAAACTCTGCGGCTGGTTTCTTCCCTGGCAGTGCAACGACCTCCAGCTTTCCTCCACGTCGAGATCTCCTCTTCTCCTGGACGAAGCACCGACTTGCACCCGCTGCCAGGAACAACTGCCCCTGCTGGAGTTTTCTCACCATTCAGGAACTGAGTCCCGCCTGGTCTCCCTTGCAACAGACTTTTCAAGGTGTCCCGTAAATCCTTGACTTTCTATCCTGGGGTGACCTGCGACCTACTAACTAACTTTTCCTAACTTGAGCCAACCCTTTTTGAACTCTTTGCAACGACTCTTTAAAAGTACTATTCAACTGTGTGATCTTGGACACATTCCGCCTTGCTCTCTTCAAGAGTGGGCCTGGCCTATGACTTTCTTGCTCCTCAGTAGACTCTGCCTTTTCTGACTTGCTCTGGTTCTCCTAAAGTGTTGGTATTGTGAATGTTCCTAATTCTGCCTTTTTCCCTCCCTTTTTAATTAACTTATTGGAGTGCCATCTTAGGTTAAGCGCTCACCTTTGTCTGAAAATAAGTGGTGTTTTAACTAAGACTTGTTCAATAAGTGATCAGGGCTGTATATATATTAATAGTGACTGTTTTGAACTTGCTTGCAATATTAGTGTTAGTGTATATTGCAAGGTGTGTTTTTAAATAAATAATTATATACTTTTATACCCAAGCTCTGGTCAGTGTTTGCTTGTGCTACTGTATTTTGGTACCTATCTTGTATACTCTATATACTGTCTAACTCTTATTGAGAGAAGTCTGGCTGCTCAGCCACAGCTACCAGGTAAATCTGGGTGGTACAGACTGCTACCAATTGGGTTTACTGCCAACACCTGCAGTCTTAAGCCTTTTGCAGTGGTCCCTAAGGGAACTGCACAGGTTTCTGCCTAACACAGACCATGCCTGAGAGCAGCTAAATGCTGCACAGGGTGTAGGCAGTCAGGGGTTGGGCTGGCATCTTTTTACAGTAGTGCAGCACTGTGAGTTGCTATCAGTAGATCGGTATATGCGTCTATTGGGATTAGACCATGGTCAGGTTTCTTTGGAAAAGCCACGTTTTTAGAGATTTGTGAAATTGGATAATTGTGGAAGCATTCAGAGACGAGTTCAACAATGTGGGTGCGTGACAAGAGAAGAATTGTTTGCAAGTCCTCTCTTTGCAGACTATTTGTGATTCGAGCCGGCTTGTTGATTTGCTGCGCGAGGGCCCTGGGCCACCAGATATGTGGAGCTTGGCTGTCAGGTACTTGTGAATGCTTTGTAGATTATACATGCAGTCTTTAACAGTATCCTGGCCTGATGAGAAAGCCAAAGTAGTTCACATAGAACAGGGGTGGATTCGGTCACATTTCCACACACCCATAATAACACGTGCTGCAGCGTGATGAACTGCTTTTAGGGGAGCCAAGTGTTAGGAGGGCATTTCACCAATCGATGTGTGTGACCATAAGTGCCTGCACTACGGTCCGGAAGTCCTGAAGTTGGATGAAGGGTTTGATGTTGCGTAGGCTGGAGATTTGGAGACAGGCCAATTGAGCTTTCTTGGCTATGAGTTTCTGGAAGGACAGGCTCCTGTCAATGGTGAAGCCTAAGGATTTTACTGAATCAGGAGTTACTGAGCAGATGTTTGTAGGCGCATATCATTGAGCCATCGCTGGAGAAGTTGTTTTTAGTTGGGAGACTGATGATGACAATTCAGTCTTGGATGGGTTAAGTTTGAGGTAGGCAGTCGACATCCAGAACTGGATGATGGCTAGGTAATTGCGGAGATGACTGATGTCCTGTGTGCTTTCTATTCTCATGTGCACTTTAGTATCATCTGCGTATTGGTGATGGCTATGTTGGGATCTTTGAGGAGTGTGCCCAGAGGCCTCATGTAAAGGTTAAAAAGGACTGGTGATATGATTGACCTTTGGGGGACTCTGCAGGAGTCAGAGTCGGTTAGAAATCAACATGTTCATCTGCACGGTCTGGTGTCTGCCCGAGAGATAGGAGGTAAACCAGTTCAGGGCAGTTCCCATACTTTCAGCGTGGAGGGAGAGGAGAATGCAGTGGTTGACAGTGTTGAATGCAGCCAAGAGGTCAAAGAGGGCAAGGAGACATGTGTCGCACTTATCCATGATTTGGAAGGCATCATCTACCATCAGACGGTGACTGTCTCGATATTACACTTGGGGGGAACCCTGACTGATAGTCATTTAGTAGGTGTAGCTGTTCGATTCTGGCGAGTAGTTGTGTAGCAACTATATTTTCTAAAGTTTTGCCAATAAACAGACGGTTTGTAATGGGCTGGTAGTTGGCCAGGTCATCCGGTTCTAGTGCTGGATTTTTCAGAAGAGGTCGCATGAGACCAGTTTTTTAGGGCATCTGGGAATGACCCTTCTGTGAGAGAGGCATTCATGTGGCTGAGAAGTGCATTGAGCGCAAAGCCCATCAAGTGTTTATTGATGAGCCAGGGATGATATTGTCAGAACAGAAAGTAGGCCTAAGGGAGGCGATTATTTTTAAGAGGTCCGGGAAAAATAGAAGATAACTAATTCCAGAGGGGCAGTGTGCATTCTGGGGTGAAGGGGAGTCTAATGCTGTGGGGGGTTGATTCAATATGACTGATTTTATCTATTTTTTCAGATAAGAAAGTTGTTGATTTCGATCACACATTTCCTGAGTTGCTGGCACCTCAGGGTTGGGTGAGGGTTTGGTACAATACTTTACTACTTCAAAGAGGGCTTTTCTCTTGTTAGAGGATGCCACGATGGTGGTGGAGTAGTAAGCAACATTGGCCTCTGTAAACTGAATCCAATGATTTTTGCACCATCATTTCTCTAGGGCTCTGACAGAGTTTTTTGGAATGCGAGCTCAGCAGTGTACCCGAGATCGAATGGGTTGGTCTTCGCGTGCCTGATTTTTAGGGGTGGGGCATGAATGTCCACCAGTTTGATAGCAGAGTTGTTGAATAACTGGAGGACTGAGGCATTTACTGTGGTGGGGGAAGTCTGAGAAGAACAAGTTACTTACCAACTGTAATGTTCTATTGATTGGATGTTCCTCCCACGTATTCCTCATCTTAGATATATCCTTACCTTCAGCTTTGCTGCTTCGGAAAACATTTTTCTTCTCTCCACCATAGGGCGCTCCTCTCGAGGCCGCGGCGTCGAAGTCCCTCGGCGGCATCCGTCGAGCACCGATGTCATCCTCTGTATAAATGCCTCGAGCATGCCCGTTGGCCCCAGTTCTGTTTTTCCGTTAGCTTCGTTTCGGATCGAGATAAAACGGCACTTCAGTTATAACGAATTATGTCGTCTTCTTCGAACCCGTCCACACCGAAAACTGGTTTTAAAAAATGACAAAGGTGTGGGAGAAAAATGTCGCTGACCGACACTCATCGTAATTGCCTCTGGTGCCTCGGTTCTGAACATCGAATCGACGACTGCGGTTCTTGTCAGTCAATGACCCATAAGGCCTTGAAAGAAAGAAGAGGCAAACTGGCGGTGGGGGAGGAATCCTCGAAGTTTTCTTCGAAAGGGAAGAAAGACTCAGCTGAGTCATTGGCAAAACGGCATAAAAAATCCAGGTCAAGGAGTAGATCGAGAAAGTCATCTTCTTCGTCCAAAAAAGCGAAGAAAAGACGACACCGTTCTCCCTCTTCCTCTTCCTCGACTACATCGGAGGAAGTTATTACATGTCCAACAAAGCAGGACTCCCCTAGAAAGTGGGAAGCGTTTAAAGCATCGATGATGAAAAGTTTTGAGAATGCGGCCCAGACGCCCTCAAATATTTCTGATGAAGACCATGCCTCTACGCACAAAAAAAATGCCTAGAAAGTCCGACAAGAAATTGTCGAGGGTGTCTTCCAGGGATTCTTCCCAAACACCTAAAAAGAAAAGCCTTCCAGTGCATAAACAGGAGGCAGACCTTAAGAAAAGGACCTTAGACTTCGATACGTCATTGAAGGCCTCGACGAAAACATCTTCGAGGCCTCCATCGAAGGCTGTCAAGTATAAGGGGTCGACGACCTAACCGAAAAAGGTTACGTCGAGTACACTATCGATGACCTCGAAGACTACGTAGGAGGACACAATCCATTCGAAGTTTGATTCTAGCTCATTGACCAGGAAGGTTTTGAATGAGCAGCGCTGAGTGACGGGGAGCCTTTAGCCTGATCGTTGTGGCCGTAGTCGACTGGGTGATTGATAGTGGGATGACGGTGTGGTCAGACCAGTCAAGTGGGATAGGTTTGCGGACGTGATGAGGGAGGATGATGTAAACACTAGGTCTAGAGTGTTGCCTTTGCTGTGTGTGAGGGAGAGCAGAATTTGCTTGAGGTCCATGGATCCGGTCAGTGAGAAAAGAATGCTTTCAGTGATGTCAGAATGAGACTACGTTAGAATCGCTGAGAAATAAATTATTAGTGTGTACTAAGGTAGCAGAAGAGAGTAAGTTGTAGATGTCAGCAATGTAAATGACTCCTGTGAGGTGGTTTGTAGATGAGGTGGTGCTTTCTTGTGCTATAAAGGGAAGCAGCATGCAAGGAAGTTTCGGTTGCCATAGCCTAAGTTGTTTAGTAGCCCAGCGTTCTTTGTGGTATAAGAGTTCTTCACCAGGGTGGGAAATTAGTCAAAGATTACATCTACAACATAAACATATTGTTGTGTGTTACACACCCAAAGTTCAACTAAAGTCAAATAAATGTATAAGGAACTAGCTGGGGTACACAATGTTGCCTGTGTCCTGATCGAGTGGTGTCTCATGTGCCCTGGAGGATGTTGCTCTTGTCCTCATGTCAGCAAGTCTAGTTTAAGTTTGCTCTGGCATCTCATTTGCCCTGGAGAAAGTTGTTCTTGTCCTCTGGTCGGCAAGTCATGCTGCTTTTTGTTGCTGTGTTTCAGAGGCTCTTGATTTTGATTTTCGCTTTGCATCAGATGGAGCTTTTCCAAGTGATGTTCGTTTTTTGTGCGGCACTGAATGAACTTAAGTAAAGTGTAACCTTGCCATTTACCATATTTGGAGTGGTGTGATATTTTTTTAATTCCCTTTAAAAATGCTTTAATAAACACTTTCGAACTGTTTAGAGTAGTAATACATTTCAAAGGAATAACCAACACATTGAACATTTTGCTTCAGACACTTTTCCAAATGTTGCCCCTTTCTAGTACCCACTGTAGTGAATGGGGTCATCAGTAATCAAGGGTGTTATTTGTATCCCAACAGACTACAATCTTGCCCTAGACAAATGAAGAATCCATGCAAAATTCTGTAGCAGTGGGTTCACCGGTGTGGATTTGTATAGCCGAACAAACATACACACACAGATACATACATTCAGCTTTATATATAAAGATGCGTGGAACGTGGCTACATGGCCACGGACTAGGACGTGCATTCTGTGTACTCCTGCTGATCCAGAGATGATCCGTCGAAAATAGGTTCTCTAAAGCCAATCAAGAAACGTGGATTTATAGCTACAGCACTATGAAGTTGCAGGCATGCAATAGTGCAAGGTCCGACTCGAATCGTGCAAGAGGGAGAGAGTGCGGAGGCAGTGAAGTTGGAGCACACCCTGGGACCTAAGTCACAAAATGGCGTCTTTCGGAGAACAATGAGAAGGGCTGAATAGTGCGGCGCTGGTGATATAACAGAAGGATTCGCCTGCATGTACAGCAAAGCCGATCCTACAAGGGAAGATCGAAAGAGTGTGGCAACCGCAGGGTTGCAAGCGAAGCCGACATGGTAGAACAAATAATGCGGCTGATCGGCAGGGAGCAGATGGAATAATGTGAAGCTCGGTCTTCCGAGCAAAGCAGACCCGGCGCAGAGACAGAGGTTAGCAGGAGTGTAACAATGGGACGCTGCGGAGTTCAATGACATGGGAAAGCATACAAAAGAAGCGGAGAACACGGGCTCAGCTGCTACATTGTGATATATCACGGCACATAGGCATACGCGCTCACTGCATGAACCTCGTTGTGACTTCCATCTAGTTTTCATTGAATCACAGCACGAGTGCTCCCGGGAGTACCCTGTAACCCATTACTGTTTATCGCGCAGTGGAGATTTGGGCTCCCAGCGCACTCCTGACTTGGATCTGGCAGGTGATCACCTTCACCTCAGCAATACGGACGAGAGCTGGGTTGTGTATTTCACCCTCTAGGCAAGCAGTACAGCATTTGTCCACTGTTCGCCTGCCCCTGTCTCAGCTGGGATTAAGCAGCACTTCGGAGAAACGGAACGAAAGCACTCCTCAAAGGCTGCTAGGAAGCAACGAAATGTAATCCTGACACTGGCTACAAGCGTTGGCTGGAGCGCACCGCATTGCAGCACCTGAAAACGTAATCACATTGGGGATAAGGCAGAGTGTGTCTATATCACAAGAGACATCAGCCTGCGGGTCAGACACGTTGTGGGGAAGGATTGTGGCACGCTCCGGATATGATAGATGCTACCAGCTACTTGAGGATTCACTGGTGAAGCGGAGGCACGTAACAGCAGGCAAGCAAAGCACTATCGCTGGAGACACGGAGCTAGACAGACCAATGTGGGTTTGATCCAATCAGTGGCTGAGTGCCCTGGGACGGCCGTGAGATGCTACAATGCCCAGAATGGGTGTGATAAAAACAGAGCAGAACACTGCCAATGTGACGACGGGTGAACTTGAGGCCTGGTGAGGAATCTGCACAATACCCAAGCACGACACAGGATGAACCGCTCTGGACAGAAGAGACATAGCCCACACGTCACTGCACATGCAGGGGTACTATAAAGAGGGGGCAGAGGAGTCCACCTTATTGCGCACGGATAGAAACGGATGCCAAAAGTCGCAACAGGGGTGCCTGAGGAGCAGCAAAGGCATATTGTTGTATGTGTTGTGGCGCTGTGTGAGACACTGCGCAACTCAGACCCAAACAAGCAAGGCCTGGCGATGGGACTTGAGAACACTATATGAATGCCACCGCAAAGTGGACAACCCTGCAAAGCACACCAACAGGAGGCTGACGACAGTAACATTATATGAAGTATGTACCATAAATGAGCAGATAAGGTCAGCCATAAATTAAAGATAGGCGCTCCGGCCACGAATGGCTAGGTGAGGTGCTGTGCTCGGAGTTCCGTGTAAGAACATACACCCAGGGGGGTCGGTCGCAGCACTTGGAGGACAAAACATTAGTGCATGATTGTTAGGAAAGATTTCGTAATTGTAGTTAATTTTCCTTCCATGTGGCAACCCCTAAACTTTTTGCTGTTGTTTTTCACCTTGTTTTTGACTTTGCCAGAGAAGTGCAGCCTTCTGCCGCACTCCTCTGGGCTTTCGCTCCTTTCTTACGGGGAAACTGACATGCCCTTAAGACAGTCAGTACCGGGGAACGCTGTTTCCCGTAGTTTCTTTTATCATGTTGCGGCTTTCGTGCAACATGACACACGAGGGCACTGTAAGCTAAGTTACAGCTCTCTTGGGTCTCTAGCCTTCTACAGGCCCTAGATACTCGTTTAGGATTGTATCTGATCGGTGCAAGTGATTCAGGGACAGGAATGGTGGCAGCGATCGTTTCTTGTGTTTTAAGCTCCTTTTGGCGTTCTAAGCGCGTTTTCCACGCTTAACCCAAAATGGTGGCCTGGCTCCCAAAATGGCCAGACCACAAGGCTCCTTTGTCCTGTCCGCTGACCGTCTTGCTCCCTTCACCTTCCCCAGGTCGAGCCGACCCGGGGCCTTCCTTATTTGGGCATGTACTTTCCCGCGAAACACGGATGCTTTCGCGGGCTTCTACATGTCTTGTGTGTGCCGCCAGGATGTGGGCTGGGATGTCTGGTCCTAATACACATCCTGGGTGCCAGAGAGTCTAGGGTGGTGTGAATGCCTGGGACCACCGTGGTCCGTGATTGGTCCACGAATGGTGTGAGTGTTGATGAGCGGATCTCCCATTGGGTCCCCTCCGTTTTTGCGCGAAGGGAAACGTGGATAAGAGGGGGCTGGAAACACCACTACCAGGTCGATGATCTGAGTTCTCACGAACAAAGGAATACAGGAGCCAAGTATCCTGCAACCAAGAGGCTGAACCGAGGAATCACTGGTGACCCGCTGAAGGACTTCTCCTCTGCACTGCTGTCGTCTTGTGAAACCCTTTTCACCTTTGATCGAACCAGAAGGCCTGTACTGGTACTTCGACCCTTGGAATAGCGGGAACAGCTATTCTCGGCATCTTCACCATCTCCTGCCAGTAAGCCTTCGGAAGCGTCTCTGGGCCAGCCAGCTGACTGACCATCTTACACGGGAGTCTTGCTCTGTAACCGCCGCCAGGTTGTGTAGTATTTCGAGTTCTTGACACTCTCACACGCTTCGTACACTTGCCGTTCCCAGGTCTGAAGTGAGTAGTGTACATTTGGCTCAGATACACACGGCCGCTCCGTTGCCCTGCTGTGGTAACAAACTGTGCGGGTTTCTTCGATTGGGACGTCTTTTTACTCAACACGACGACGAGGCGTTCCCTGCTCTTCTGAACCTGCCAGCTGCTGAAACTGACGTGGAGAAGCCTGGGTCTGCTTGCATCGGGGACCGGTGAGTAGCATAGCTAGGATCTGGTCGCCCTCCTGCAGGAGCCCATTGCTTTTCCCCGCTGTGTCAAACAGCACCCTTTTCCGTACTCGCGCTCTGCTTCTGCCCACTGTGGAGGCTGCGCTTGAGTCGCGGAACTTGTTCTTCTTTTGTGCACTAAACTGAACTGCCTGATTTCCCTCGAAGAGCTTCTCCTTTTGCCCGTTGGCACCAGCGCGTGCAGGTACTTTTGAGCACAAGGCTCCACTCTTCGCAGGGCTCGGACTTCCATCTAGTTAGGTGCCTCTGAAGGCGAACTGGGTCTAAGCATTATTTCGCACTGCCTGTCTTCCTTCCCTTTTAGGTGGACTACCCATTTCGTGCATCTAACGCTTGAGACTGTCGTATTTGTATATATATTGTGTTGATATGGTATGTGTTGGTTTACTATCGTTATATTGTGATTTTCTCACTACGGTCATTGTTTTAAAGGCCTTGAAATAAATGTGTATATATTTTTAATATAACAACTGTTTGGAGTAGTTTGTAAGTGATCTTGCTTTGTGTGCTCATTGCGGGCTTTCAGTCACCCTCACCCCTCTTGAGACCTACTCTTGACCGCCGCGATCGCTACCTTGATTGGTCTGGCTCGTCCAGAGGTTACCCTGTTCCAAGTAATTAGGTTGGCCTTCTGAACTTCTGCGCCACCAGGACAGAGTTCAGAAATCTGTCTTAACAATGATGCCTCATGCAGCAACACGTTGATGGACGTGCGCATGGCTCACACACCCATAACCAGCGCATGAACTCCTTAAACTAGAGTGCGGACGTCACAAAGGTGCAGACGAACACACGTTCAACTGCCAGCCTGCGCAGGACAGACATAATGGACACAAGAAGCTTCCAGACAGGAGAGAGACGGGGCTTGGGTAGCATCAAGGTAATACAGCACTGAGGAGGCTACCGAAACGACGAGGGAGATGGTGTCCAAAACTAACAAAGTCAAGGTAAAGCAACCTACGATGGATATTTTCACCAAACCACCACAGTCACCGGATGTGTCTACACAGGCAAAAGGAGATGCATGAGAGATACCCGCCCCACAGTGTGATGATCATCAGATATTAGAGGCCGTAGCTGAGCTTAAAGCTTCATGGGAGAGTAAAATCGACTCAGCCATGGCGGAACTGAAAACCGCTCTAGAATTCAAAATAGATGCGGTCAGTGTGGACATAAACCTCTTAAGGCAGGATGTAAGAACGCTAGCAGAGCACACAAGCGGCATGGAGAGCAAGGTGACGACTAACGCAGACGTTGGCACGGCCAATGCCGAGGAGGTTCATATATTACAGCAACAAGTGCGCAATCTGGAAAGCCAAGCAGAAGAGGCGGAGGGGCAGGCACGATGCAACAACATACGGGTGGTGGGTCTACTGGAAGGAGAAGAAGGCACAGACCCGACAAAGAGAAGAGAACATGCTACTACAGGAGATAGGAGCGGGCGTGCTCACTCAGGTGTTCACAGTCGAAAGGGCGCACAGGGCCCAGCTGAGAAGGCCCCAACTGGGGGTCCCGCCTCGTGCAATCATAGGTAAGATACTGAACTATAGAGACAGAGAAAAAATCTTAGAACATTTCCGAAAGGGGGGGACGATAAGCAGAGCATCAGTGACCGTCACAGCGTACCCGGACTACACCATGCTGGTACACAGACAATGACTGCACTATGTAGCTGTTAAAAAACGGCTTTAAATACATGCTTTCATACCCAGCGAAACTGAAAGCAATGCACAGGGGCAAGGCACTTTTTTTTTTCGACACCTGAGGAAGTTGCAAGCTGGCTGGACGCATAGGGATGCCCGGGAGATGCAGAGGGCTGAGACCAAGTGGATAAGATAAGTGAACCGACGTTATACCATTGATAGACTTGGCCGATGCCATGTGAGCAGCCCCGATATTGACTTGGTTAAGGGCCAGCTCTAATACCCAGAGGAACCCATTGAGAATATTGACCCCTGCATGTACTTAATATGTGATAAATGCCATATGCAAGGGGACGTGAAATAAAAGTGTGTGTAATATAATGTAGCATTCCGGCTGGAGATGCGGGAGCAGAGCACTCCTACCCCTAGAAGTTTGTGTATTTGGGATACCAATAGTGTGGTATCCTCCTGCTGTGATCCAAGTACCGACGCAGGCCACAAAAGGACTAGATGCAGGGTAGCCTGAGATCCACGGATGGAGCTGGACAACAGTTGGGGACGGAGGGCCTGGGAGTCGGAAAGGGAGGTGGGGAGTTTGAAGGGGTGTTAACAGTTATGGAGCAAGTTTACACCTATACATCACTGCAGAAGGGGGTGAGGGGCGGAACAGGATACGGATAGGATGGGGATCGCAAGACAGCGACATGGAATGTCAGGGGGCTCAATAGCTATTTAAAAAGGAATAAAGGTCATGATGTACTTGAAGAGACAGCGAATCGACATCGCCTTATTGCAGGAGACTCACTTAACAAAAGAGAAACAGGAAATGGAGAGGGACCACCATAGGGTTAGCATATTCGGCATACGCCAGAGGGGTTTTTACATGGATAGCACCGCATGTCCCCTTTAAACTGTTAGTCTACCATAGAGCCAGATGAGAGGATGGTACTAATAAGGGGATTAGTGGAACATAGGGAACTGAGCATAATCAACATGTATACCCCAAATCAAGATGCCACAGGCTACTTCAGGACCTTATACAATAAGATCAGTCCATGCATGAGGGACAGTTATATGGGGAGGAGACTTTCATTGTACGCTGGACCCCAAGTTAGATAGATCAGACATGAAGGTGGACAAGCCTACCGTGGCAGGTAAATCCCTAAAGATCCAATCGAGAGATTTTAATCTGGTAGACGTGTGGAGGATGCACCACCCGCAGAATAGGCACTATTCCACTATTCCGCCCCACATAACCTGTATACGAGGTTGGAATACATATTTGCTGCACCGGAGTTGACGGAGGAATTAGTGCGGTCGTAATACAAAGCGAGAGTCCTCTCTGACCACTTGCCTCCGATAATATAACACGGCAATATTCGCTACCCAGGGCACGGATTCCGACAGGAAAACTCAGGGCCAAAGCTTTGAAAGATACAATATTTAGGGAGGATATAAGAAAGGAAATTGTGGAGTACTTTGAACATAACACAGAGAGTGTAGACTCGGCCGGCATAGTATGGGAGGCATTTAAGGAGGTGGTAAGAGGAGCAGCAAAATCCAAATCCAAAGGTCTGCAGGGGGGAATAGCACATGAGCTACATGAAGCAGAGAAGAAACTAGAGGCAATTATGCAAAAGAGCGAGCATTCCCCTGAGGAGGCTGGAACAATAAGACAGTTGCAACAGGATTGTAGGGAGTATCGGGAGAGGTTATGCAACTTGAGCTATAAAAAAAGCGTGGAATGACAGCATGCAGGGGGAGACAAGCCGGGCAGGCTACTAGCCTGGCTATATAAGAGTGAGACACCCAGGCAAAGAATTAGATCTGTACGGGGAATGAACTGACAAATACTGGACACCCAAAAAGGGGTTAAAAGGAGCTTTTTGGAGTTTTATCAGCAACTTTATAGGGAGGTTGAGGAGGGTGACGGATAGAAGGTGATTGAAACAATGGTGGATATTGGCCTTCCCAAATTAGGGATTGCAGAGAGAGGCCCTGGAGGTACCAATTACGGTGGAGGAACTAGAAGTAGTAATCAAGCTTTTACCTACTAGTAAGGATCCAGGGGCGGATGGACTCCCTAGCGAGTTATACAAAACATACAAGACAGAGGTGCTCCCCCCACTATTAGCTATGCTAAATGAAGCTTTTGATAGGGGGATACTGCCGAAGTCCCTGAGGGAAGGGATCATTATCCCTCTTCTTAAGCCTAAAAAACCACGCATGGACTGCGGGTCATATCGACCGCTATCCATGCTTAACCAAGATAGTAAGATACTCACGGCAGTGCTGGCAAATAGACTGAGACTGGTTATCAACAAACCTATACATCCCGATCAGACCGGGTATGTATCCCATTGTCTCCCATGTACCGCACAGAGATATATCTGATAATCTTAGAAGGCTACACAGGAGGCTGCTATAATCTCATTGGATGCAGTGAAGACCTTCCACTCGGTTAAATGGATGAGGTATCTCGTCCTTGAAGTTTTAAGCTCCTAGGACGAGATACCTCGTCCTCTTTGGCACTGCACTTTGTGCGATACATGCAAAGCAGAGATCACACAAAAGTGTAATCCAACCCCCGGGCTATGTGAGGAGGAGGTTACGCCTCACAGTCCGTGTGTCGGATTTCCTTCAGTTTCACGCCAGCATGCGTAATGCACGCCGATGTGAAACAAAGTAAAATTCACTGTCGCAGCCATTTTCAGCTGCGACGTGAAGGAGAAGGTAGGTCTTTGCCTTTCCCTCCCTCGATCTCAGGCATTTTTGTGCCGTTTTGATCGGGGGGTGTTGTTGAAAGGGGAGACTCTCCCCTTTCCAACGACACCTTTCTTGGAGCATTGCTGGGCGCGGATCACTCGATCCGCACCCAACAATGCCACTAGACCGCCAGTGATCTGTCTGAGAAGTGGGAGGGCCGCTTACATAGTAAGCTGCACTCTCCCCCCCTGACCCCAAAGGCATGGGGCAGCAAGGTGTGCCCACCCTGGGGGCAGACGGGCACACTAATGTGCCCATCTGCCCCTAGAGAAGTTGCAAAACAAAAATATATATATGTACACGATTTAGGTGGGGGGCACCCTAAACCACCAGAGATGTTAATAATTTGGCCCTCCCCCCCACCCCAAGAGGATGGGGGGCACCTCATATAGCCCTCCCTGGGGGCAGATTTCTGCCCCTAGGAAGGGGTACATGACATGCCCCCCGATCCATTTGGGCTGGATGGGGGCACCAGAAATCTTGGCACAGGCCTCCCCCAAGCATGAGGCCGTATGCTTTGACCACCCTGGGGACAGATGGGCACAGTAATGTTACCATCTGACCCTAGGGTAGGGGCAAAAGAAAAATGTTGGTGGAGGGGCGGGGGCACCCTGTACCACTATCTTTTACTTTACTTTAATATATTTGTAATTCGCAAGCCATGGACCCGTAGGCATCAGGGCTCAAACAGACAGACATGACAAAAACCCAGACCTATTAATTATCCTCCTGAGCCAAAAGATACCCAAGTGCTGATTCAGACAAACAACATAGTTTTCAGCTTTTTCTTAAAAAGATCTATGGATTTCTGGCATCTAAGATCCAGAGGAAAATTGTTCCAAGCCTTTGGAGCTGCGATATAAAAAGCCGCCCTTTCAGCCTTCACGGTCCTGCACCAGGAAAGCATCAACTGTTCCTGGTTACTGGATCTGAGAGTTCTCCTGTGGACTTTTTCATTAAGCCCTGTCCGCATTTGAATGTGATAACTAATGGCGGAAAAGCAGCATAGCCTCTACAGGGAACCAATGCAATGCTCGTCTTGTGGCAGAAACACTGTCTCTTCTGGCTAATCCCATGTCCATGCGCACTTCCCCCATTAAGAACCACCTGCAGCCTGTTTACTCAGCCCAGCGAGCAGGCTACAACAGTAGTCTATTCTGGACCCAACTATTGCTCTTGCGATTGTTTCAGCATTGGTTTGAGTGATAAAAGGTCTGATGTGAGCTAAGAGCTTGTTGTAGTGTACTGACGCTGACACAAGGTTCCCAACATGTACCTGCATGTTGAGATGTTGATCGAATATGACGCCTAGAGTTTTTAACCTTCTTTTGAGGAGTTATCTTTACTTCACCTATTTGAAAGCTCTCATAGGATGTTCCAAGCTTTGATAACATGGTATGGGTGCCAACAGTCAGCAACTCTGTATTTTCTCTGTTCAGCGCCAAATTGTTCCGCACGATCCAGCTCTCAATGAGGGCATACATTTGATTGAGCTCAGCTTCGTCCTGAACATGTGTTCCAGAAATGGGGATGACACTGCATGTCATCTGCATATTTTGTGAATGCAGCCCCTTCTTGTTCCAAGAGGGCAAAAAAGGGTGCCATAAATATATTATATAGGCTGGGCAAAATACATGATCCTTGCGGAACACCATACTTTAATGTAACAGGTAGAGCTACTGCCTCCTCATGATATATTCTGCTCTCCCCATTATCCAAGAATGAAGCTATCCAGCAAGCTGCTGTCGGTGAGAAATTTGCCACTTCCCCCAACCTGGTGACCAAGATTGAATGGTCCACCAGGTCGAAGGCAGCTAACAAGCGACTTATGTAATGAAAAGGGGGGTGGCCCTCTCCCCCCGCCACAAATGGATGGGTGGGTAACTTATGTAGCCCTCCCTGGGGGCAGATTTCTGCCCCTATCTTCCCACAGGGAGGGCTACATGAGATGCCCCCCATCCATTTGGGGTTGAGGGAGGGCCACCAGAAAAGTTGGCACAGGACCCCAAAGCATGGGGCAAAACAAAAATAAAAAAAATAATTTTGTTTGCGGGGGTGGGGGGCACCCTAAACCACCAACGACGTATGTAATGGAAAGGGGGGTGGGCCTCTCCTCCCCACTCAAAATGGAGGGGGGCTCTCATGTAGCCCTCCCTGAGGGCAGATTGCTAGTGCAATCTTGCAATCTGCCCCTAGGAAGGGGCAAATGTGTTTTTACTGGGGGGTGAGCGTCAGTAGACAACCAGGGATGGCTTGAAAGGGGGGCCATGATCGGAGAGTAGTAGTTATGATTTGTTTTTGGTTTCATTTACAGCTTTTTCTACGTGAGCAGCTGCAACGTTATGTGAGTACTGTTTTTTATTATTCTATGGTAAGGGCCCATTGTCAGTGGAGTGGGTGGGACTGGGACTGGATTGTTGGTGGTGTGGGCGGGAGTGGGCCATCTAGGGAGGTATTTTGGTGGGCTGGGACACAATTGCAGGGTTAGGCCACAAATTGCCCCCCCATGCCAGCATAACATTGGTGTTTCCCTGGAGCGGCTGTCTTCCATGTGGGTTCACCGTCCGCAAGCCCAGGCTGCACATCTGGCTGTGCTGCATTACTGATATCACCTCCGGAGAGGGATGGGGATCCTGCCGGGGCTCTGCAGTACTGCTGCTGGACATGGGGACGGTTGACCCAAATGGGAGTCAAATGCCCAAGGCTGGGGCCACCACCCCTAACCGTCCTGGAGCTCTGGCTGGGCTGCGTTACAGCGTTTCCCCAACTAGGTAGGCCCGGCTGTGTGCCAATCCCTTCCCGGGGGGAAAAGCTGTGACGTAGCCCAGCCAGAACTCCAGGACAGTAAGGGGTGATGTGTCCGGCCTTAGGCATTCGTTTCTCATGTGGGTCTACCATCCCCAAGCCCAGCGGCAGTCCCAGGGGACT
This sequence comes from Ambystoma mexicanum, assembly GCF_040938575.1. NCBI lineage: Eukaryota > Metazoa > Chordata > Amphibia > Caudata > Ambystomatidae > Ambystoma > Ambystoma mexicanum. The sequence continues at coordinate 919,596,445 of NC_090936.1, forward strand.
CAAGCAGGGTGCCCATCCCTTCCCGGAGTTAAATTCTGTAATTCAGCCCAGCCAGAGATCCAGGATGGTCGGGGGTGATGTCTGTGGCCTTGGGCACCCATCTCTCATGTATGTCGACCATCCCCAAGCCCAGCCTGGAGCTCTGGCTGGGCTGCATTACAGCCTTTCCCTCAGGGGAAGAATGGGGACCCTGCCGGAACTGCCACTGGACTTGGGGATGGTCGACTCACATGGGAGACAGCCATCACCCCCGACAAATCCTGGAGCTGCGGCTCAGCTGCGTTACAGAATGTCCCTCTGGGAAGGGATGCAGACCCTGCCGGGGCTCGCTGGGACAGCCGCTGCACTTGGGGATGGTCGTCCCAAATGGGAGACAGCCCACCAAGGTCAGGGACATTACCCCAGACTATCCTGAGCTCCGGCTGGCCTACGTTGCATCTTCTCCCTCTCGGAAAGGTCGGGGACCCTGACGGGGCTCCCTGGGACTGCCGCTGTACTTGGGGATGGTCAACCCACATGGGAGACAGCCGCCCAATGCCATGGACATCAGCCCTGCCCATCCTGGAGCGCTGGCTGGGCTGCATTACAGAATTTCCCCCCTGGGGAGGGGACCCTGCCAGGGGCTCCCTGGTGCTGCTGCTGTGCTTGGGGACAGTACACGCACATGGGAAACGGATGCCCATGGCCGGGGACATCACCTCCAACTGTCCTGAGTTCCTGCTGGCTGTGTTACAGATTTTCCCCAACAGGGAGTCCCGGCAGTGTGCCAATACCTCTCAGAAGGGAAAAGCTGTAACTCAGCCCTGCCAGAACTCCAGGACGGTTGCATGTGATGTCTCCGGCCTTGGACATCCATTTACCATGTGGGTGTACCGTCCCCAAGCACAGCGGCAGCTCCAGGGAGCCCCGGCAGGGTCCCATTCCCTCCCCGAGGGAAATGCGGTAATGCAGCCCAGCCATCGCTCCAGGATGGTCAGAGGTCATATCGCTGGCCTTGGTCGGCCGTCTCCCATGTGGTTTGACCATCCTCAAGCCCAGCAGCAGTTCCAGGCAGCCCCGGCAGAGTCCCTGACCTTTCCCAGAGGGAAAAGCTGTAATGCAGGCCAGCCACAGCTCAAGTATAGTCGGGAGTAATGTGCCTGGCCTTGGGCGGCTGTCCCTCATGTGGGTTGTCCATCCACAAGCCCAGCAGCGGTTGCAGGGAGCCCCGGCAGGGTTCCCGACCTTTTCCAGAGGGAGAAGCTGTAACACAGGCCAGCCAGAGTTCCAGGCTGGGCTTGGGGATGGTCGACCCACATGGGTGACGGGTGCCCAAGGCCTGGGACATCACCCCTGACCACCCTGGAGTTCGGGCGAGGCAGCATTACAAAATTTCCCACAGGGAACGGACGGGGAGGTACTGTTTTCATGCAGACACTTGTGGGAATGTGGGAAGGTAGGACATGTGTTGCTGGCGGCGTGTTTCAGTAGTTACCATGTGGGAAATGTCGGAAAATATAGTTTTTTTCCCTAAATTTGGGACTTTGCCGGGCTTGTGGGTAATAAATTCTAAGGCAATTTGCCCAAGTCAGTCTCCTGTGGATTCCCACGTGTCTTCTTTTCACATGGGGTTCCCCGTTTCCCTTGGTGGCTGTAACACCCTAGGCCCAAATCTGTAGTTATGTCCACAAGAGCAAATTCCCTGCAAAATCTGCTCTGCCGAAAGACTTAGGGTTACCAGTGGTTTAGCCTTTTCCCTTTGCGCCCAGGTAGGTGCACTCACACATGAGAGGTACCGTTTTCGTCAAGACACCTTTGAGAACGCAGGAAGGGAGGACATGTATTGTTGGCCGGTGTGTTTCAGTGGGAAATGTCTGAAAATTGTGGGGGTTTTTTCCACCAAATTTTGGACTTTGCCGGGGCTTGTGGGTAATACATTCTGGGGTGATTCAAGCAAGTCAGACCTCTGTGGATTCCCACGGTGTCTTCTTTTCGGAAATGCATGGGGTTCCCTCTTTTCCTTGGTGGCTGTGACACCCTAGGCCCAAATCTATACGGTGTCCACAAGAGCAAAATCTGCTCTGCCGAAAGAGTTGGGGTTACCAGTGGTTTAGGCTTTTCCCTTTGCGCCCAGGTAGGTTCACCCACACATGTGAGGTACCGTTTTCATCGGGACACCTGTGGGAATGTGGGGAAGGTAGGAAATTTGTTGTGTTCGCTTGGTTTTCATAACGTTTTCATACATTTGCTGCCGTACTTTGTCACACAACCCTTTAATTTCCCAAATGTGACCTACGTTTAGTCGCTGCTTTAGGCACTATACGCTTTTGTAACTTGCACAAGTTACAACACCCTTCAAAAGGTCTGCCTGTGCTCGTTCAAAAAATGTACACTTGCCATTCCTCACCACATTTGTTTTCCTTATTTACACATGCTAGGTACATCTGATTTGGCCGTAAGCTTAACAATCCTGTGAACCATGCCTCGGTTTTTGGTTTGTGGTAATGCTTGTTTTGTGGAACATTACAAAAAATGCGTGATTTGCTAACTGGAAGAGTCGGGGAAATGTAGTGGGGCATTGTTTTTCTCACAATTCACAGAAGCCATTGCCTTACAGGGCCAACCATGCCCACCACATACCTTTTTTATCTATCATTTTTCGAATTTTTCCCCAAACTATGGGAATTTTACCTACATAGTTGTTGCCTGACCTGCACAAATCACCCCTTCCTAAACTTGGAATTTTGTCTACTTTTCATAAATGTATGTGAATTTCTGTCTTCCCATTCAGCTTCACTACCCTCCTCTTCCATTCTGTCCACGCAGGTCCCATTGGAAAAAAAACTGCAAGATCGCCTACCGCTCACCAAACTAATGGTAACCATATAAAAATATGTGTTTTTGTTTCCATTCAACCTGTTCTTGAAAGCCTGGAAAACAGCAAACACCTTGTTCCTAGCTCTTACGAGGAAAAAACTGCAGGCTTCTTTGTACATTATTTTATTGGAGTTTTCTGAAAAAACAAAAAATGTGCTCCCTTTTTGGTCATACAGCAAACTAGGGTTCCTTGATGGCATTATTACTGCCTACATATGGGAAGAATAGGCGTTGAATTTGGCTTAGATATCACATGTAACAATAAAGTTACAAGGGATTGAATGGTGACATACCGAAATCCCCAAAAAAGTGCTTGGCACGTGGGCGGGCAGGGATTGGGGGAGGTCGGCGGATGGACCGCTGGTAGTTAAGGGGTTAAAAGGAGAGGGATAGTATTTTTGTTTCATAAAATGTAATAATCTACGTAACAAATGTCATTTCTTTTTTGACTGACTCAATGTACCTAGTGTGCAAACGGTGAACTTATGTATTTCTATGCCATTCTGTTCGAATTTTATTTTGTTCTGTTCTGACCTGTTTTAACATGTGTCTGACATTATACTTGATATATTAAAGTGCCAGGGTTAAATCAATGTGCTTATGTGCTAGGGTTGAAGGCAGGTGTTTATACTGACTTCTATGAGGCATAAACCAAACAAACCCATTCAAAACCTAATACTTTGCAGGCACAGAAAGGGCGTTGCACTCAGATAAAGGTGGAGATGCCTGCCAAGGTGCTGAGCAACAATCATGTGCTACTGCGTTGCAGAAGAAGGGCTCTAGGACTTTCCTGTGGGCTAAGCGACAGGTGGGGGGGGGTGTTTCTTCCCTTAAAGGCCATCATATTCCTTGCTAGCCCGGTAATCCCAAATTCTGAATATGGGACAACAGTGCACCCAGAAGAAATGTTAACACTAAATTAAAGTCCCACGCAAGAACAACTGGAGTGGAGGAAACTGATTACATATTCCCTGCAGAAACTATATGACTGTGGTGGGGGTCTTCTAGAAATCTGAAATGACAGCAAGATACTGTTAGGAATAGAGCAACACAACGGACTAGAACACTCACCAGGTGGACAACCAAAACGGTTCAAGTCTCCTCTTTTGAGGGAGACATTTCCAGTGATACACCCCTCCGTCCCTTGGAAAGACCACAGACAGAGGGGCAAATCAATTGAAAGAGCGGTAGGATAACGTACAACCCCAGAGACTCGACAGTCTGCAAAAGAAAGCACAGGCTTTAGTTGTGTATCATGAAAACCAGTAAATACAGAAAGGCAGGTTAGGATCACTGACCTTATCAAGGCGGTCACTAGCCCGTAGTATTCTAAGGTTGTGGCTGGATTCACCTTCCCCTCCGAGTATGCGCCTAGGAAACATTGAATCAAAAACTAAGCATCAGATAATGTGTGCCCTAAAACCCAGCAGAATGGTGGAGACAGTACAGTGTGTTACCTAGTATTGTTAAGGAACAGCCAGGAGGATGTGTCTAGGTTATTTCAGGATAAGGGTCCAAGGAGAGTAATCCAGGAGACAACGACAAGCAGGAAAGGAAGGTTTGGTAGGGCATAAGACCCGGCGGCATGAGGGATGCACTAGGAACGGGGTGGTTCACCAGGCTGCATAGAGAAAGGCTATGAATGGAAAGGGCGGGATGAAGGTGGGGGTGGTACGCTGAGAAACAGTTTCTGTAGGCAAAGCAAGTCTTTAATACAGGCAATGTTTTGTTGTTACTGCGATTTAAGAAAGCAAGACAAATGCAGTATACAAAGGCAGTCCGTGAAACAAACAATGGTCTGGTTACTGTGGTATCAAGGAGGCAGGGCAAGTCCGGGAGGCTAAGGCAGTCCGTGAAGCAGGCAATATTTTGTTACCTTGGTATTGGGGAGCAAGACAAGTCTGTAAAGCAGAAGGCAGACAGTGACACAGGCAAAGGTTTGTTAACGTAGGAATCAATGACATGGGAAACAGGGAACAATATCAAGGTGAATCAGGAACTAGGATAAGCGGTAGAACACTAGCTTCAATCAGAAGCAATCTGATCCGGAAGTGAAAGGCATAATATGGGCACGGCAATAGGCGGAGCTGCGTCATGGAGCGAATGGGGTAACATGACAGTTGAACCGCAAGTTAGGTCGGAATGGAATGCACAGCAGCCTGGCGGCGTGCACGTCCCAGTCACCATGGCAACCTCCAACGCTGCAGGATCAGAGAGGCCCGAAGCCGGGAGAGACAAGACAGAGGTAGTTGGCGGGTTGGAATGAGGGTATGAGTCTGCAAGGGTGAAATCCTGACAGTATCCTCCACCAAAGGCACCACCACACCCCTGGAGTCATGAAACTCCTTTAGTAGCCTGGGGACATGGATGTCACCCAGAGGTTCCCATCTTCTGTCCTCGGACGGTAGCCCTTCCAATCCACCAAATAGACGGGAACGCCTGCACGCATCTTCATGTCCAAAAGGGTATGCACTTCATATACTTCAGACCCATGCACGTCTACAGTCACCAGACGTCCGGGCAGCCGGGTGGCAGGAGAATAGGTTTGAGTAGAGAAACATGAAATACCGGGTGCACCCGCCAACGAGATGGGAGTTGCAGTGGGAGTTGTAGTCGCACTGCAACTGGATCGACAAGGCCGGATATCGTGGAGGGTCCAACAAAATGAGGGAAAAGCGATTTCTTGGCCAGGATTTTAAGGTTCTTAGTGGGCAACCACACCTGCACCCCCACTTGGTACTCCAGTGCTGGAGTACAACGGATATCAGCACGTTTTTTGGTATGTGACTGGACCCGCTCAAGGTGTGCTTTAATGCCCATGTGTAAAGACACAAGGTCCCGAATACAGGAGCGTGCTGCGCAGTTGTCCAAAGGAACAGATGGATCCAAAGGTAAAGTCCTAGGATGTTGACCGTACAAGGCATAGAAAGGGGAAGAACCTGTTGCAGTGTGAAGGGAACTGTTGTCAGCAGCAGATTCTGCTGTGAACAATACAGAAAGCCAGGTGTTCTGGTACTGTAGGCACAAACAACAGAGGTACTGCTCAAGTGTAGTGTTCAGAAATGAAGTACATAATGCCTTCCAAAAATGTGAGGTGAATTGTGATCCCGTCTGTGACGATGATAGATGGCAGGCCAAAAAAGCTGAGAAAGAGATTGGCCAAAACAGGAGCAGATGGAAGCCCCTTACAGGGGACAAATACAGCTATTTTGGTAAAATAGCCAAATACTACCTAAATGGTGTCAAGGCCTTGTATAAGGGGAAGGTCTACCATGAAATCCATAGACACCATGTGCCAAGGTTTGTGAGGCACTGGGAGCAGGCACAGCAAGCCCATGGGTTTATCAGGAGTTGGTTTGCACGGAGCACAGACAGCACAAGAAGCAATGTAGTCCGCTATGTCTCGCTTCATAAAAGGCCACCAACTCCAGCACTGCAGGAGTTCCATGATTTTCTATCTACCCGGATGCGTAGCGATCACAGAGTTGTTACACCATTGCAAGGCACGGGAACAAGCCTCTTCGGTAGGCATGTAGATTCTCCCCTGAATGTAGGGAAGGCCATTGACAAGGCCCAGGTTCAATCCCTGGAGTGTAAGTGACTTCAATTCAGCACTCCAACTACATCAATGCCTAGTGTGGGATACCCAATGGAAGCCCTTATCTATATATTTTTATGAAAAGTTCATAAATCTGGATGATGAACCCTTATATAACGCCCCTCTCTTTGAATCCCCCTGACCTCGCTGAGCCAAGAAGTAGGTTTGTTTTGCAAATTAAAAGATTTATTTGAAAAATTAAACAATATATATCACACTTTTATGAATAAATTAATATTTGCTAGCACACATATGAATGTAACAGTGATCAACAATGGATAATATTACACTAGCACACTTCTTTAATTACTTAGGAGTTGGTCTAGAAAGGATAAGGTAGCAGAGAATACTTTGTATGGTTTTAATGAAAAGCAATGATGGAAAGAATGCAGCACAGAAATAAACTGATATGGTTTCAACAATAGATAAGATGATCACTTTTTTCTTTATGACAACTCACTCCCCCCCTAGGCAATATGAAGAGATGTAAATGAGGGCACACAGGTTTTCAGGAAACAATCAGAAGCAGTTCAGTTCCCCCCTAGCAAGCTTAGAGCAACCGGTATGCTTTTAAACAGTCAAAAATACTTTTACATGTGATTTGCAATGAAGTGGAAAATATGCTAAAAATTATTTTAATTTCCTATAGGAGATTCAGGGTAGGTGACAGCTACTTTGAATCAGTTCAGGTCAACACTAGCAATGATTCAGGAATGATTATCAGAGTGAAAACGAATTTCAGCAGTGCGAGCAAGAGACAGCTATTTTTAACATGTGGTGAAATTGAGCTAGTTTGCAATTCGCTGCATTTTTTCCGAGTGCGTCGATCGCGATTACGGAAAAACTATAAGGAGTTGGGATGTCGTTCTGGCTTAGATTCTTAGCTTTGGAATGAAAGTTAAATCTCGCTTCTAGGACATACGGTTCAAAAGAAACTGACGTTTTTGTGAAGGTAGATTTTCAGAAATAAAATCAAGATTTCAGAATGACAATTGCGCTTTGACAGATTTTGAAATCACAGAATGGACACACAATTCTATGGTGCAGTTCTGGACAGGTTAAAATGGTTTAAATAAGATTATTTTAAACTAAGAGATTGTTTCTGTACAGATCTGGCTGGATACTCACTCCTAGTTTTTGGACCGGAAAGGGCCTTGGACTGCACTCTCGCCATGGGACGGTCTCTGCCACTGGTTCTGCTCACAGCGTCTGGTCTGGGTCTGCTGTCGGCACTGCACAGCGGTCTGGTCTGGGTCTGCTCCTGGCACTGCACAGCGGTCTGGTCTTGGTTCTGGCCCAGAGTTCTAGCCAGAAGCAAAACAGCTCACCCAGCTGTTGGATAGTTTGGTTAGGTTGCTGGATTCTGAGGCCTGCTGAGAAGAATTCAGCTTTTGGTTCAGGCCTCTCTGCTTCAGGTTCTGGAGTCTATCTGAAGTCTCGGGTCCTTCTGGATATTGTCTGGTCCGGCAAAGTGCTGCGCAAGAAAGTGGAAAGAGCCGTCCCTATCTGGCTTTCAGTGGTTCTTTTTGTGTCTTTTGAAAGTGGGTGGGAAGGCTGACTTTCTATGCCCAACCCACTAAGGGTTCTGATAGGTTAAAGGATTTACTGTCCTCTGACTGGAGAAAGGAGTAGTGAGTCATCCTGTGTCATCAGGTATCATTTTTATGGCTTTAAGGAAAGAACACTCCCCTTTGGTCTCTTATAGAAAATCAATTTTACCCAAAACACATATTTCCCAGATACACAAGTTGTTGAAATTAAATGTACACATCATAGATTAATTAAGACAGGTCTCTGTTCAACCCTGATCTTTCTAAGAGCTTGTGTTCAGAAATGACAGCATTTTGCGCTTTTAGTGGGTTTCGCCATATTGGTTTTCATCAAATCTTCCACGAAAGTACACCCCCTCTCTGCGCATATTACTGTAAGTTTGCATTGTCCAAGCATAAATACAGTCTACAATATTAATAAATCCAGGGTTTTGCCTCAGAGCATCCCACAACGTCCAACTTCGTCTTCAACTGTGAGTGAATTTTTCATATTAAGAATCCCCAAATTGTACATTTCTGTCAGCTTGATGCAATATTTTATAAGCAATTTAATAAAACATACATTTGATCTCAATTCAGTACACCCATTTGTTTGCCCCCGCCCCCGGGAACTTGGCTTGACTCAGATCATGTGTCTTGCCTTCCCCAGAGCAGTGTGAACAGTTCACACCCAAAATCAGCATATTCTATTCAGCTGAAGGCATCCATTGTCTCTTTCCTCCAAGCTGCAGGGAAACTCTCCTCCCCTTTTAATCAACAGGACCCTGTGATATCCTGTGCTGTTGGTTTAGGGCCTGGGAAGAGTAGGTGTTAAGAATTTCTCATTGACCAGCAAGCCTTTTGAAGTCTCAGCTAACTTAGGATGCTGTTTAGCTTCTGAAATACAGGTCTCCTGTCAGAATTTAGATCGCTTTAAATTATACTTTGTTCAAATATAGATGCACTATATTCCTTTGCACTGATTTTGCTCTGTGTGCAGCCAAAGGATAGGGTCTGGCAATGGTCTCCTGTATTAACACTGACAGAGGCAAAAGTGGATGGTGGCCTATCTGTCAGCTTTTCACTGCACATTATTGGATGATCTCTGGTGAGCAGCATGCTTTCCGGCGGCCATTATGAGGTTTCCCATGTCAGTAATGCACAATGATGTGGTAGGGCTTGGATGCGTGGATGAAAACATCCCACAGGAGTTCGGCGGGGAACCGAGGGCAACCAAGTCCCAGATTAACTGTTTGAGCGTCAGTTGAGGGGTGCAACTGCACCCGACTTAGTCGGACAGAACAAGAGATGGATCCGCGGGTATTGCAGTTGAAGTACCAAACGGGAGAGCGCATCTGCCTTAGTATGTAAACGAGCAGGGCAGAAAGTAATACTGAAATCGGACTGAGAAAAGAAAGCATGCCAACGTGCCTGTCTGGCAGTTATGCACTTCATAGTTTTTAAGGCCAACAAAATGGCGGTTATCGGAATATACAGTGACAGTATGCTTAGCTCCTAGCAAATGATGCCCCCATTCGGAAAACGCATCTTTGACCGCCAACAGCTTGCGTTCAGTGACGGTGTAGTTTTGTTCATAGGGTGTGAGTTTATGCGAGTAGTAGGCTACTGGATGGACTTCACCTCTATCAGGGCAAGGCTGAGAAAGAATGGCACACTGTAGGCCTCAGCTTGTACAAAAAAGTAGTTCAGGGTTTGGATGTTGCAGAACCGTACCAGAAGTAAACGCTGACTTCAGGGCATCAAAAGCCAGTTGGGAACTTGTTTCCCAATGAAAAACCCTCTTGGAGCTGGTAAGAGACGTTAAAGGGGCGGCAACTGAGGAATAAGCATGTATGAAGCAGTGTTTTATGCTCACCTGGACCCCACAGGGGTGTCGATCAGACCCGGACAGCTGCGGTCTCCGTCAACGTGATGCATAGCGCAGAGATGACTGTCTGGACTGGCCCGCCTAGTCTCGTCTGCTGGACCGGAAGAAGTATTTTCCTGCAAGTGGAGTCAGGGATTAGCCACCTGTGGGTTTTAGTGATGGCCTCCCAACTGTTCTCGCTCTCCCCCACTAATCACCTCCGATATCCCCTTAGTAACCTCACCTTATGTTTGTAAAAGATGAGCTCTCCATCCTGCGTGTCTTGCAGGGGTGCGTAGATACCAGTTACATCACTGGTTTGAAGGCGTTGGGAGAGTTCCGGTAAGCATTGACTCTGAAGTCCAAGCCGGGATTGGTAAGTATCAAGTTCAAAGAGTTCAATGTGCCCGATGTTCACTATTGTCCCCTTCCTTCCTTAAGTTGCAACTGATTTCGTGAGAAGAAGGTCTCGTAGCTGCTGCTGGCGTTCAGGTAAGAGTCTGTTACCCAACGCTGTCCAGTAACTATTGCATGCGTTAACGTGTTGTTTTTCTCCCTCTTTACAGATGAGGCATATGAAGATATGGAGAATAATACCGCCGGTGGTAAATCAGGTAAGTCTATGGTGGTAAGAGGTATTTGTTGATTCCCTTGGCTCACCGTGTTATTCTTGTGCCCCTAGGTGCCGGAGTACGGCGAAGAAATGATGGAGACAGTGCCGGATCAAAAGATGCTGTGAGAACTGGTGAGTATGGCGCCGTGCTGGCGCTGGCGAAGCGACGCGTGCAGGACTGATGTACTTTCCAGGTCGGGAGATGAAATGGATCCGGAATCAGGTGAGGAATTTGAAATAAGTTCGTTTTCTAACCTTGTCCTTTTCTTCCTCTTTATTCTAAGAGCTCCGGATTCGAGGCGGGCGTGGCAGAAGACTGGATGCTGGCTGTAGGCACGCGGGCGTGGCAGAAGACTGGATGCTGGCTGCAGGCACGGTAAGAGTCACGCTGCTGGATGCAGAATAACACGAAGCATGTGCTGCTGTTCGGGCGTGGTTTAAATAGCCTCCAATGTAGTCCCAGGAAAGAAATTCCCCAGGACCACACCCGAGTTAAAAATAGTCCCTGTAGTAAAATAGTTCCATCCAGGCCTCACGTTGGCTTGGATTTATTTGCAGCATGGTCTGCATGAGGTAAGTAATGTCTATGAGCCTGGTGCCTATGGCGCCAGGACTGATTTTTATTATGAGCCTGGTGCCTACAGCGCCAGGACCGAACCCAGACAGCCCCTAGCTGGGGCTGCTGGGATTTTAGTAAATGTCTGGATGCCTTCTCCCGGGGCTGATGGGCTTGATCCGGATGCCCGGTGGTAGGTATCATGACACAGTGATAACTGATCCAAGAGCACGGAGATGAGTGGCAAGGGGTATTGGTTTTTAACGGTTAAGGCATTGAGGGCCCTGTAATCAATACATGGTCTCAAGTCACCCTCCTTATTTGGCACAAAGAACAAGGGGGTGTCCGCAGGGGATTTGGAAGAGCCAATGAACCCGGTGAGAAGGGCCTTGTCTATGTACTCCTTCAGTACTTGGTCCTCCTTGAACGTGAGGGAATACACTCGGCTGGAAGGGATTTTTGAGCCCGGGATCTGGTTGTTGGGGCAATCATAGGGACGATGAGGTGGTAACTGTTCTGCCTCTCATTTATCAAAGACGTCAGCATATAAAGAATAAACATCAGGGATAACTGGTGTTGGAATCGAGGAAACAGACCCGACCAAGGGGTTTGCTGCAAAATTGGCCTTACACGACGTGTTCTGAACGACTCTGTCTGACTGAAAACAAAGAGTGTTGCAGAAGTCCGAGGGGAACTGTATCTCACATGAAATCCAGTCAATGGACAGGTTGTGCCGGTGCAACCAGGGCAATCATACAATCACTCGTAACTGTGGTGCTGCTATTAGATAAAAAGTGATATAATCAGAATGCCCATCATCAGTGTCCATCCTTAGTTTGGTTACTAGTCCTTCCTCCCCCCACCCTTACTACTCCCACCCCACACGCATGTCCAAAAGCCCCTCTTGATGCCAAGGCTGTTATTACTTATGAAAATGGATTACCGCTAAACTTTACTGGGGTCCTGCACCCCTCTCCACCTCTCTGGTCTCTGTCTCGAACAGAGCTTGTAACACTGCTTCTCAATCCATTATTCTTGTTATGTTTTCCCCATGACTATGCTTTACTGCCCCTTTCCATACTGCAGTTTTGACCAAAACCCATTTCTTCATATCCCACCACCACTCATCCACATTTGGACCGCTGGGGCATTTCCATGCCATAGCGATTCTGCGTTTGACCAATATATATGCCAGATTCCTTCAATTTGGTAATGTGTCTTGTCCCTTTAGGGCGTGGGAAACGGCCCAATAGACCTATTGCTGGGGACTCCACATTCAACTCTAGACCCAGCTTGTTCATTCTACTCACTATCTCTCGCCAGTATTGTTCCACTATTGGACACGTCCAGAACATATGGAGCATGCCCGCCGCCGCTCCTTTGTACCTAGAGCATACATGCACTGCAGTGCGTGGGAACCTTGAACTTCACTGGGCATCATATATGATGTGTATGTAATCAGCAGCTGTATCAGTTGCAATTGTGCGTTCCGCGACACCTTCTTATAATATCCCGGTACCCCTGTCCATTGTGCGTCTGTGAAAGGGGCCCCTCAATCCTCTTCCCATTTACCCCTTATTGCCAGGGTGTGGGAATCCTATTAGTTAACAGGAAGTCATATATCTTAGATATGTCATGCCTACCCTCCAATGTCATACATGATATCTACCATGGCATGCTGTTCTTTCAATTCACTATATGCCGGCCACCTCCACATTATTTCTCCTCTAATAGTGTTATGCAGTAAGTATTGGCATTTGTGTAAGCCTGTGTGGTCGGCCAATTCTTCAAAGCGTATAAATGAGGCATCATGCAGTAGGTCCCCTAACGTGGCCACCCTGTGGGGTTCCCAGTACACTCGTATCTTCCATCTCACCTGCGACGAGGCGGCCACTACGGTGACCTGGGGAATCTGTGCCCAGAACCGGTCTGTGAGCCCTAACTCTGCTAATGCTCTATCCCACATCCTTACCCCTAAGGTCACAAAGTGTGATCTGTGTTCTCCACGGGGCTTCTTATTCCATACCAGTTCCTTTAAGTAGAACAAGTTACTTCTTACCTTGTAACGTTCTTTCGACGGGATGTTCCTCCGACGTATTCCTCATCTTAGATCTTAGATATATATCCTTCCAGCTCTGCTGGCCTCGGAAAAATTTTTCTAGAGGGCGCTGCGCGTCGACGTCCCTCGAGTCGATGTCCCTCGACAGCCGCCGTATCAACGCTCGACGTCATCCTGCCTGTAAAGGCCGCGTGCAGCGTCCGTTGCTCAGTTCCGTTTTGTAGCCCACAGTATTATTGTCTGGACTAGACTAATCACCCTGAAGGAGCATAAGCTGCAACAACAAGGGAAGTAGAACTGCGGGGATGGATGGGAGGGTCGATGAGGAATACGTCGGAGGAACATCCCGTCGAAAGAACGTTACAAGGTAAGAAGTAACTTGTTCTTCGAAGGGATTGTGTCCTCCGACGTATTCCTCATCTTAGATCTTAGATATATATCCTTCCAGCTCTGCTGGCCTCGGAAAAATTTTTCTAGAGGGCGCTGCGCGTCGACGTCCCTCGAGTCGATGTCCCTCGACAGCCGCCGTATCAACGCTCGACGTCATCCTGCCTGTAAAGGCCGCGTGCAGCGTCCGTTGCTCAGTTCCGTTTTGTAGCCCACAGTATTATTGTCTGGACTAGACTAATCACCCTGAAGGAGCATAAGCTGCAACAACAAGGGAAGTAGAACTGCGGGGATGGATGGGAGGGTCGATGAGGAATACGTCGGAGGAACATCCCGTCGAAAGAACGTTACAAGGTAAGAAGTAACTTGTTCTTCGAAGGGATTGTGTCCTCCGACGTATTCCTCATCTTAGATAGGCTCCCATAGCAGTATTCTATATTCGGAGGAGGGAGTACTGACTTCACGCTGTCATTCTGAATAGAATGCAGTACAGCCCTTCCAAACCTAGTCTCTTGACTGGAGGAGGAATCCAGATTGTAAAAACGTGTAAAGGTATGGACAGACGACCATGTAGCGGCCGCACATATGTCTTTAACCGGCACGCCTCTTTTGAGGGCCGATGAAGCTGCAATACCTCTGGTCGAATGAGCCCTAAGGTTTTGAGGGGGCTCTTTCCCTGCTAGTTTATAACATTCCAGAATGGCTAGAATGATCCATCTGGAAATGGTCTGCTTAGTTATTGGTAACCCCAGCTTGTGACCTGCGTAACCTACAAACAGCTGGTCTGCCTGTCTTATCCTGGCTAGTCTACTAATGTAAAAACTTAAAGCCCTCCTAGGGTCTAGTCTGTGTAACCTCTCTTCCTCTTTCCCCGGGTGAGGAGGAGGATAGAAAGATGGTAGGGTAATCTTCTGAGTGATATGGAATTCAGAAACTACCTTTGGGAGGAAATTAGGCTTCACTTGCAGGACAACTTTGTCTTTGTGAAAGATTGTATGAGGGGGTTTACAAGAAAGAGCTTGTAATTCGCTCACCCTTCTAGCAGATGTAAGTGCTATTAATAAAACAGTTTTAAGGGTAAGGAATCTTAACGAACAAGAATGGAGAGGTTCGAAAGGTGTACCCATCAGGAAAGTTAGTACTAAGTTTAAATCCCATAGGGGAACTTGGAATGGTCTTGGGGGATAAACATTGGTTAATCCCTTTAGAAACTGTATAACCAAGGGTAATTTGAAATAGGATGGTTCTTCCGCAGTACGCTTAAAGATGGATAGCGCTGCGAGATAGCCCTTAATGGTGCCAACTTCAAGGCCTGAATTTGCCAAATATAGTAGTAAGGACAAAACCATTGGTGTACCACATGAAAACGGGTCGATATTCTGTTCTCTACACCAGCTGCAAAATCTGTTCCAACGGCAGCGGTATAAAGACTTTGTTGCTGGCCTCCTTGCCGAAAGCAACACCTCCATAACATCATCAGGGAGGTCCCAATCCTTGTACCTCAGCCGTTCAGAAGCCAAGCGTGAAGGTTGAGGGTTTTGATGTCTGGATGGAGAACCTGACCTCACTTCTGTGAGAGTAGGTTCTCTCTGAGAGGAAGTCGAATTGGAGGGCAGATGGACAATTCTAGAAGGTCCGGGTACCACGTTCTCCTGGCCCAATCTGGGGCAATTAGGATCATGGTTCGCCGGAATCTTCTCAACCTCCTGATCATTTGAGGAATGACAGGGACCGGTGGGAATGCGTACAGAAGCGGAAACTCCCAGTCCACTATGAACGCGTCTCCCAGAGCTCCTCTCGGAGGAAATTCCCTTGAGCAGAACAGGTCGCATTTCCTGTTTAGGCTGGTGGCGAACAGATCTACCTGAGGGGTTCCCCAAAGGGCGAAGATCTCTTGAAGGACTTCCTGAGCTAGCTCCCACTCGTGGGAGACTGTGTTCTGCCTGCTCAGAGCGTCCGCGGTCAAGTTCTTCTCTCCGGCTAGGTGAACTGCCGATAGAGAGATTCCTTCTTGGATTGCCCAAAACCAGAGCTGCATCGCCTCTCTGCACAGGGGTAGTGTTGAGGTAATGCATGGCCATCGTGTTGTCCGTCATTATCAGGACGTTCTTCCCTTGTACAGCTGGCAGGAAAGCCTTCAACTCAAGTCTGATGGCTCTCAGCTCTAACAGGTTGATGTGTAGTCTGGACTCCGATGGAGACCAACGACCGCTGATGGTCAAGTCGTTGGCGTGGGCTCCCCACCCCGTGAGTGAGGCATCCGTGACTACTGTTATCTCCGGCCAGGGTTGCCAAAACTGTTCTCCTTTCAGAATGTTCTCCTGACAGGCCCACCATTGAAGGTCTCGAGCCACCCTGCCGGGAACCTGAAGAAGATCTGTCATTCTCCCTGAGAATTGTGACCACTGAGTCCTCAGTGCCCACTGGAGGGACCTCATTCTCAGGCGAGCCTCTGGCACAAGGAAAATGCAGGATGCCATGAGGCCTAGCAACCTCAAAAAGTCGAAGGCTGGGAGACGTTGG
Organism: Ambystoma mexicanum; assembly: GCF_040938575.1. Classification (NCBI taxonomy): domain Eukaryota; kingdom Metazoa; phylum Chordata; class Amphibia; order Caudata; family Ambystomatidae; genus Ambystoma; species Ambystoma mexicanum. Next base: position 919,612,433 of record NC_090936.1, read on the forward strand.
GCATGCTGGAACTTGGTAACCATCTGTAGAATATCTTGAGCCCTCACCTCTGGTGGCGAGGCTTTTCCCAGGGAAGTATCCAGGATCGCTCCTATGAACTGGAGTCTCTGCGATGGTATCATTTGTGACTTCTTTAAATTGAGGGAGAAGCCCAGTCTGTGAAGGAAATGGCACACGTGATTTAGCTGGATCTGAGCTTGCTCCGGAGAAACAGCCCTGATCAGCCAATCGTCCAGGTAGGGGTAGACGTGAATCCCTTCCCTCCTTAGACTTGCAGCCACTACCGACATAAACTTGGTGAAGACCCTCGGGCGGAGGTCAGCCCAAATGGCAGTACTCGAAATTGATAGTGAGAGTTGCCAATTGCGAACCTCAGGTATTTCCTGTGTTTGAGATGGATAGGCACATGGAAATAAGCGTCCTGAAGGTCCAGAGATACCAACCAGTCCTGAAACTGAAGGGCCTGGAGGATCTGAGAAAGAGTGACCATCTTGAATTTGTCTTTTCTGAGGAATTTGTTCAATTCTCGCAAGTCCAAGATGGGTCTCAGTCCTCCGTCTTTCTTCGGAATGAGAAAATAAGGGGAGTACCAGCCCTTGTCCCTCTCCGCTACAGGTACCGGTTCTATGGCACCTTTCTCTTGCAGGTCCAAAATTTCCTGCAAGATGAGCGGATCTGGAGCTTTCTGAGAGCTGATCCCCGGTGGATGACTCTGAGGTATACGTAGGAAAGGCAGGCAGTAACCTTGGGCGACTGTTTTCAATGCCCAAGCATCTGACGTGATAGCCTGCCATACCGTCAGATGTTGAGTCAACCTGCCTCCTACAGGTGTCCTGTGAGGGGAGTCCTCAGAGTGGTTTTGGGGCGGCTGATGCAGATGCCGATGGTAAAGAGGCACCTGCTGTTGCTGCGGCTTTAGAATATCTACCCCGTCCACCTCGGGTAGTTCTTCTTTGACCCCTTTGAGCCGGTCGTCCTCTACCTCTTCCGAATGCGGAGTAGAAGCGAAAGGACTTGCCCCTCACAGAGGTTCCTGTGGGACGAAAAGGAGTCTGACGGATTGCAGCTCCTAGGGATTTTGCTGCAGCTTTTGAAGTTTGCAGTTTCTCTAAACTGTCATCCGCCTTTTTCCCGAACAAAGAAGAGCCATCGAATGGCATGTTCAAGAGCCTGGCTTGCACATCTGGGGCAAAACCCGACTTTCTCAACCAAGCGAATCTCCTGCTTGATGTACTTGCCGCCATTGCTCTGCTGATACTGTCAGCCGAATCAATGCCCGTCTGGAGGGATTCGCACATAGCGTCTTTACAGTCCTGTATAATATTCAGGAACGCATCCCTTTCTTCTCCCTCCGGGATGCAGTCAGCCGCTGTAGAAGCACACTCCCAAAGTGTATGGCTGATCCTAGCAAGGGTGCAAGTAGCATTAACAGACTTTAACGCCATGCTACATGCTGAAAAGACTTTCTTTGCCATAGCATCATATTTTTTATCGTCCCTGTCCTGTGGGACTGTAGGATAAGCCGTCTTGACATCGGTAGAGGATGCTGCTTGTACCACCAGACTTTCCGGGGATGGATGTTTAGACAAAAACTCTGGGTCCGTGGAAGATACCCTGTACTTTGCAGACAGTTTTTTATTTACTGCTGGTATTACATCTGGGGTTTCCCAGTTTGTCATGATCTTTCTCTGAAGAGCTTTATGAAAGGGCACCACAGGATCCTCTTGTGGGCCTTTGTCAAGAATATCCGTGAGGTCATCTTGCTGGAAAGATTGTGAAGGTGCAGACCACCCCATGAACTCTGTAATCCTGGCCATTAAGGCTCTGTAGGGGGTTTCAGCATGCTCCCCCGGGTCTGGCTTAGCAAAATCCACCTCAGGGGAAGTGTCTAGCCCACTTGCCTCATGTAAAGAATCATGAAGATCCTTTAATCTGCGCTCTTCAGAGGAAAATTCCTCTCTAACTGGGGTTACAGGTCCCTTTAACTCAAATGTGTCTTGTTCAGACAAATCACCCTCTTCTAAAATTGAGGATATAGTTCTCAATTGTTCTGAACTCATAAAGGGAGTAAATCCCATTTCCAAGGCAGAGGGTGCCGAACTTGTCATTATTGGCCTCGAAAACGTCGATGTCGTCGACGCCGACGTCGAAGGCTTCGAGCGTGGCGTCGAAAACAGAGGTGGAGGCCTCGAGGACCTCGACAGAATTGGAATTCTACTCGACAATATCGACGCCATCGACATCGAGGGCCTGGGGATAGTCACTGGATGTGTGGTCACCGTGACTTTTCTTGGCGTCGACGCCGGTGTCGAGGCCGGCGTCGAGTCAACAGGCCCGTGTGTCGAAGGTCCCCTCGACAACGGCGCCGAAGACATCGACCTCGACGTCGACGGGACCTTCGTCGACGGCGTCGACGGAACCTTCGAGGAAGGTTTGGAGGTCATAGTCCTGCTCGAGGGTTCGAAACGCGCTCGAGAGGTTTCTTTCGCCGGGTACTGCGACTCGTGGCGTTTTTGACCTTCGGGTCTTTCGACCAGAGCATCGCTCTCGGCAGTCTTCGAGGGGGTCGAGGCCGCTTTCTCGAAGACGCTCATCATATTCTTTCGGAATTCCTCCCATTCAGCCCGGGAACTATGTTTCGTGGGGCAAGGGATTCTTTTTGGCGAAACAGAGGAAGAGGAAGACGGAGAAGGGGATCTTCGACGCCTCCTCTTCGAGTGCTTCGATCTCGAGGAGTGATGAGACCCACTCCGAGACCTGGAGCGCGAATGGTGACGAGGAGACGAATGTCTCGACTTCGTCGATGAAGAAGAAGCTTTAAAAGTCTTACCTTTCTCCAGCTTCCCCCTAGGCTCCTTCAGGGCCTTAGCTGTCATGGACATACAGTCTTCGCATTCCGAACAATGGTGTTCAACTCCCAAGCACCACAGACAATTTCTGTGAGGATCGGTCAACGACATCTTTTTCCCACAATCTCGAAATTTTTTGAAGCCGGATCGAGGAGTTGTCGGTTCCGACGAGGAAGCCATCGAGTATGGATCGAATAACTCGAGGTAAATAGGATTAATCTGACTAAGAACTGAGCAACGGTATTCCGAGGCACCGAGTAAGCGCGGAAAAACGGAACTGAGCAACGGACGCTGCGCGCGGCCTTTATAGGCAGGATGACGTCGAGCGTCGATACGGCGGCTGTCGAGGGACATCGACTCGAGGGACGTCGACGCGCAGCGCCCTCTAGAAAAATGTTTCCAAGGCCAGCAGAGCTGGAAGGATATATATCTAAGATCTAAGATGAGGAATACATCGGAGGACACAATCCCTTCGGAATACTGTTACAATGCAGGTTGCAGCATCAATGTATCCGAAGTTGGGTCATCTGCAAGCCAGTCCACCACAAATTGCAGCTGTCCCGCTATATAGTATAGATCAAAGCGCAGGACCCTAATGCTTCTCTTTTCGTATGGCCTGTGTAAAGTGGAGATTGCTATCCTGTTCCTCCCGCCATTCCACAAGAAGCTTCTACTAACACTAGCGTTTTGAAGGATTGTGGTACGTAATATGGAACTTTCACAAAAAAGTGCAACAGTCGAGGCAGCACTACCATTTTCAATAATGCTGCCCTGCCCATCAAGGAGAGAGGCCACTTAGTCCAAAATGTCATGGAGCTTTGGATGCCCTCCAGGGCCTTTCGTGTGTTGTGTATATACTCTTTAACTGGGTTGTAATATATATTGACCACCCAAATATTTGAACGTGGACTCTTTCCACTGTCGTGCTAAAACAGGGTGCGTCCCCCACCCCACCTTGCCCAGTCATGCTAACGGGAACAGCGCAGATTCATCAGTGCTGATGGTGATCCCTGATAATCTCACAAATAACTCTAGCGCTTCCAACAACAGCTCTAGGTTGCATCAGGGGTTCTGTACATGCAACAACGTGTCGTGGGCATACATCAATGTCAGGTGCGTAGCCGTCTATTTCTATGGCTGCCCCTATGTATTCCCTCCTAAGGTATTGTGCAATTGGTTCCATAGCCAGGATATAAAGAAGTGAGGACAGTGGGCAACCCAGTCTAGTACCTTTACCCAATTCCCATGCTTCTGAGATACATTTGCCAGTTTTAACTCTTGCAATCGGCCTAGTGTACACCAACTGAACCCACTTAATGTAAACCAGCCCATATCGACATCTGAGCTCTGAGCAATGTTGCATAAACCCAGTCCAATCTCACCGAATAGAACGCATTCACCACATCCAGCGTGTCTATGGCACACGGGGTCTCCCAGTCAGCTGTGCTATCTATCATATGGTGCAACCGCCTCAGATTCCAAGACATGCTACATCCTGGCAGATAACCCATCTGGTCCAGCTGCACCAGTGTGTGTATTACCTTCTTTATTCTATCTGCTAGTATCGATGTCAGAATTGTGTAATCTTAATTAAGCATTGATATGGGGCCTATAAGAGCTACATTTTTTCGCTGGTTTGTGGGTATGATGACAGATTCCATTGGGCGTAGGGGGTGGACACCCGCCTCATAAGACTCGATAAAGGTGTTAAGTAGATGTAAGGCCAGCTTCTCGGCATATTCCTTATAGCATTCGCCGGACAGTCCATCTGTGCCCGGTGTCTTCCCTGTCGGCACGGACCTGATCGTCCCTGGTATTTCCTCTAACGTGATGGGTACCTCTAAACTGTTCCTGGCCTCCATATCTAGTTCACCGAGGTCTATCCCGTCCAGCAACTCTTCCAAGTGTTCTGGCAATATCAAGGGTCCTTCTTTGTACAGACCCTGGTAGAACTCTTGAAAGGCCTCATTGATGCCCGTTTGGGTATTGCAGAGGGCTCCTATTGTGCGGATCGAGTGAATTGGGCCTCGCTTCTATTCCTTTTTATATAGCCAGGCCAAAAGTCAGCCTGTTTTATCTTCTTCTTTATGCTGCCTTTCGATACATTTAGAGTAATTATGTTTGCCAAGCCTATCCCAGCATTCAATGCATTATTTCTGTCTTAATGTCGCTACCTTTGCCGCATCCCCCATTTGTCCTGTGGGGGACTGTTCCCATTCTCTTAGTTGGTCCTCTGCAGAGGTCAGCTCTCTGTTAATGCTAGCTTGGATGTTCCCAGAGCCTGCAATGGCGTGCTTCTCTAACTACGACCTTCAGTGCTTCCCAGAATATTCCCGCACTGGCTACACTTCCTTCATTGTGTATGTGTCATGATTCCTGCCCCTCATGTCCCCAGCCCTCCAAGATGTCAGGCTGGAGCCAGGCCACGATCACCTACATGGCCCTCAAGGGCCTCTCCATCCCTCCAAAGACCCACTTGGAGTCAGACTAGGCGCTTGTGGCACCAGACTCACTCACTCCCATGGGATAACATTGGGGATTGGACTTTGTGCATTGATGGGGACAAGATGGATGCCCCCGCATATTTCGGTTCCCAGAACTGCATGTGCGGTCTAGTCTTTTGGGTGTGGTTCAGCACAGAGACACCTGGGATACCCAGAGACTATTTAAGCCACACCCAGGCTGAGAAGAACAAGTTACTTCTTACCTTGTAACGTTCTTTCGATGGGATGTTCCTCCGACGTATTCCTTATCTTAGATATCTCTTTCCAGCTTTGCTAGCCTCGGAAATGTTTTCTCTCTAGAGGGCGCTGCGCGTCGACGTCCGCCGAGTCGATGTCTGTAACGCTCACCTGGCTCCCACGGAGGCGCTGGTCTGGGTTGCTGTGGCCTCTTCAAGCGTGATGCGCAGAATTCGGACCACCGATTTAACAGGACCCCCAAATCTTGCTTGTCTGGCCCGTAGGAATTTCCTTATGCAGATGGGAAAGGGGATTAGCTGTCTGCTGAATAGTGTGCTTGCTCCTCCCTTTCCCCGTTGTTCTTCTCTGACTTCCTCCAAAACCCCCGGTTTAAGCTCACCTTATGGATTGGAAGGATGAACTCTCCATCCTGCTTCTGGTGCAGGGGCGCGCATTCGTCCAGTTACTTCACTGGTTTTCAGAATGGCGCTGGCAAATCCACTTGACTTTTCTGAGCGATACGCCGTAAGTATGAAGATGCAAAAGTTCAAGTGTGAGTCTCCTTTTATGTTGTTTTTCCTAACCTGTGATCTGTCCTTTATTTCAGGTGCAGAACAAAGGCGATGTGATGAGGGGTTAAATTGCCAGTGGTAAAATCAGGTGAGTTAGTGATGAGGGCGACCCCACTAAATGTCTTTATAATTCCCCAGTAATGTCTTTTGTCCTTTCCCCATAGGGGCCGGGGTGCGGTACCTGCCAAAGATGCGGCGCCGACCCGAGATGTGGAATGGTTCACCAAGAAAAGCCGTAAATAATATGGCTGAAAATTCGGCTTTCCTCTTGTGTTCCCTTGCTCACCTTTTCTCTCTTCTTCTCTCCCCTAGGTGCAGAGATGTGGCGACCGGTGCTGAGAGCTGCGATGGAGCCGGGCGGCGTCTCGGGAACAGGTGAGTGAAGCGCGGCGCTGCAGCGAGCAACGCTGTGCTTTTAAATGGAAGTCTTCCTTCAGGAATGCTGGCGTGAAGATTCCGGATGCAGGTAAGAAGGTTGAATAAGTTCTTGGTTTTCACCTTTCTCTTCTCTCCTTTCCTTACAGGTGCTCCAGGTTCGAGGCGGGCGTGGCTGGAGTCCAGGTGAAGGAGCAGACACGGTGAGCGTTCAGCTGCTGGGATGCAGAACAACGCGAAGCACGTGTGGCTGTCTGGCTGTTGCTTAAATAGCCTTGGAAGAAGTTCCAGGTGAGTATTCTTCCACAACCCCACCCAAGTAACAAAATAGTTCCTTCAGAAAAATAGTCCCTCCTAAGCCTCATTTGGCTTGGTTCTTCATGCAGCATGGTCTGCATCAGGTGAGTGTGCAGCATGGTCTGCTTCAGGTAAGTGCACCAAACACTTCCCCTTATGAGCCTGGCGCCTATGGCGCCAGGACTGATGTCCAACATGAGCCTGGCGCCAACGGCGCCAGGACAGAGTCCAAAGAGCCCCTATAAAGGGCCGCTGGGCTTTTACCCGGGGGCGTGATGCCTACTCCCAGGGGTGCTGGGCCTGGCCTGGTGCTCCGGGGGTAGGCATCATGACAATGTCCCTCGACAGCCGCTGTATCGACGTCGACGTCATCCTGCCTATAAAGGCCACGCGCAGCGTCCGTTGCTCAGTTCCGTTTTGTAGCCCACAATAATTCTTTCTAGACTGGACTAATCACCCTGAAGGAGCGTAAGCTGCAACAACAAAGGAAGTAGTACTACGGGGATGGATGGGAGGGTCGAAAAGGAATACGTCGGAGGAACATCCCATCTAAAGCACGTTACAAGGTAAGAAGTAATTTGTTCTTCGAAGGTATTGTGTCCTCCGACGTATTCCTTATCTTAGATAGGCTCCCATAGCAGTATTCTGTTATTGGAAGTGGGAGTACTCACTTCATGCTTCCTCTTATTGATGAATAGAGTGCAATACTGCCCTTCCAAACCTAGTTTCCTGACTGGAGGAGGAATCCAAGTTGTAAAACCATGTAAAGGTATGGACGGACGACCATGTGGCAGCCGCACATATGTCTCGAACCGGCACTCATCTTTTGAGGGCCGATGAAGCTACGATACCTCTGGTCGAATGAGCCCTAAGATTTTGAGGGGGCTCTTTTCCTGCCAGTTTATAACATTCCAAAATGGCTAAAATAATCAATCTGGAAATGGTCTGCTTAGTTATCGGTAGCCCCAGCTTGTGACCTGCGTAGCCTAGAAACAGATGGTCTGCTCGTCTTATCCTAGCCAGTCTACTAATGTAAAAACTTAAAGCCCTTCTTGGGTCCAGCCTGTGTAACCTCTCTTCCTCTTTCCCCGGATGGGGAGGAGGATAGAAAGATGGAAGGGTAATCTCCTGTGTGATATGAAATTCAGAAACCACCTTTGGGAGGAAATTAGGCTTCACTTGCAGAACAACTTTGTCTTTGTGAAAGATTGTATGAGGGGGTTTACAAGAAAGAGCTTGTAACTCGCTCACCCTTCTAGCAGATGTAAGTGCTACTAATAAAACAGTCTTAAGGGTAAGAAACCTTAACGAACAAGAGTGGAGTGGTTCGAAAGGTGTGCCCATCAGGAAAGTTAGGACTAAATTTAAATCCCATAGGGGAACCTGGAATGGTCTTGGGGGATAAACATTAGTTAACCCCTTTAGAAACTGTATTACCAAGGGTAACTTCAAATAGGATGGTTCTTCCACAGTGCGCTTAAAGATGGATAGCGCTGCGAGATAGCCCTTGATAGTGCCAACTTGAAGGCCTGAATTTGCCAAGTAGAGTAGAAAGGATAACACCGTTGGTGTACCACATGAAAAGGGGTCGATATTCTCTTCTCTACACCAGCTGCAAAATCTGTTCCAGCGCTATAAAGATTTTGTTGCTGGCCTTCTTGCCGAAAGCAACACCTCCATAACGTCATCAGAGAGGTCCCAATCCTTGTACCTCAGCCTTTCAGAAGCCAAGCGTGAAGGTTGAGGGTTTTGATGTCTGGATGGAGAACCTGACCTCCCTTCTGTGAGAGCAGATTCTCTCTGAGTGGAAGTCTAATTGGAGGGCAGATGGACAAGCCTAGAAGGTCCGGGTACCACGTTCTCCTGGCCCAATCCGGGGCAATTAGGATCATGGTTTTCCGGAATCTTCTCAACCTCCTGATCATTTGAGGAATGACAGGGACTGGTGGAAACGCGTACAGGAGTGGAAACTCCCAGTCCACTATGAACGCGTCTCCCAGAGCTCCAGATCGCACTTCCTGTTGCCACTGGTGGCAAACAGATCCACCTGAGGGGTTCCCCAAAGGGCGAAGATCTCTTGAAGGACTTCCTGAGCTAGTTCCCACTCGTGGGAGACTGTGCTCTGCCTGCTCAGAGCGTCCGCTGTCAAGTTCTTCTCTCCGGCTAGGTGAACTGCCGATAGAGAGATTCCTTCTTGGATTGCCCAAAACCAGAGCTGCATCGCCTCTCTGCACAGTGGTAGTGATCCTACGCCTCCTCTTTTGTTGAGGTAATGCATGGCCACTGTGTTGTCCGTCATTATCAGGACATTCTTTCCTTGTACAGATGGCAGAAAAGCCTTCAGCGCAAGTCTGATGGCCCTCAGCTCTAACAGGTTGATATGTAGTCTGGACTCCGATGGAGACCAATGACCGCTGATCGTCAAGTCGTTGGCGTGGGCTCCCCACCCCGTAAGTGAGGCATCCGTGACTACTGTTATCTCCGGCCAAAGTTGCCAAAACTGCTCTCCTTTCAGAATGTTCTCCTGACAGGCCCACCACTGAAGGTCTCGAGCCACCCTGTCGGGAACCTGAAGAAGATCTGTCATTCTCCCTGAGAATTGTGACCACTGAGTTCTCAGTGCCCACTGGAGAGATCTCATTCTCAGGCGAGCCTCTGGCACTAGGAAAATGCAAGATGCCATGAGGCATAGCAACCTCAAAAAGTCGAAGGCTGGGAGACGTTGGGCATTTTGAAACTTGGTGACCATCTGTAGAATATCTTGAGCCCTCACCTCTGGTGGCGAGGCTTTTCCCAGGGAAGTGTCCAGGATCGCACCGATGAACTGGAGTCTCTGCGATGGTATCATTTGTGACTTCTTTAAATTGAGGGAGAAGCCCAGTCTGTGAAGGGAGTGGCAAACATAATCTAGCTGGATCTGAGCTTGTTCCGAAGAAACAGCTCTGATCAACCAATCGTCCAGGTAGGGGTAGACGTGAATCCCTTCCCCTCCTTAAACTTGCAGCCACTACCGACATTAATTTGGTGAATACCCTTGGGGCGGAGGTCAGCCCAAATGGCAGAACTCGAAATTGATAATGAGAGTTGCCAATTGCAAACCTCAGGTATTTCCTGTGTTTGAGATGAATTGGCACATGGAAATAAGCGTCCTGAAGGTCCAGAGATACCAACCAGTCCTGGAACTGAAGGGCCTGAAGGATCTGAGAGAGAATTACCATCTTGAATTTGTCTTTTCTGAGAACCAAATAATAAGCTCCTCAGCCAGGCGCTGTACATTCCATAAGAGCCTGCTTGTCCTGGGGCTCTCATGATAGCTCTGGTGTCGCCCTAGACGCGCTGATGGTCCACTGCCTCCGGGGGCAGTAGGTCCAACAACCCCTATTACCGGTTAAGGCATGTCCTGTTTTCGTCTCCCGTGATCCTCTTTCTCCTCTCTTTCGTCGGGACCTATTTTCCCCCCTGTCCATCCATGCTTGTGCCTCCTCCGGGAGGTCAAAGAACCATGCTCTGTTTTTGTATATAACTTTCAGTCGCGCCGGGTAAATTAACATGTATTTTAGGCCCGCTGCTCTGAGTCTGGCTTTGGCCGCTGTGAATTGTGCCCAGCTCTTCTGCACCTGAAAGGTGTAGTCAGGGTAAACCGCCAGATCAGCTGAGGCTCTCCTCAGTACCCCTCCTTGTCTGGAGTATGCCAGTATCTTCTCCTGGTCTTTTTAATTCAGGACCTTTGCAATTATTGGTCTGAGAGGCGCTCCATGAGGCAGCCGTCTGGTCAGTGCTCTGTGTGCTCTCTCAATTGTACATCCTTGTGAAAGGTTTCCGGCCCAAATTTCAATGTTTCTATATATGTAGTGACGTCTGTGCCTTCCTCTCCCTCAGACAGTCCCACTATATGCATATTATTCCTCCGGACCCTGCCTTCTGCTTCCTCTACTCTGTTTTCTAGGAGGCTGACCTTCTGCTGCAAAACCTAGATGTTAGCATGCGTCTCCTGAAGCTCGTCTGTGTTCTTCTTCACTTGAGCCTCGAGTGTAGTGGTGTGCTCCGCCAAACCGCGAACGACCTAGCGCATTAGTCCCACATCTAGTTGTACTGCTTCAATCTCTGTCCCTAAAGAGGCCTTGAGGTCTGCAATGACCTGCACGACTTTGTTATGCAGTTCCATAGTGTCACCAACTGTCACCGGTGGGGAGTCTGGGTTACCTTTTGGGTCCTGTTGCACCACCCTAGCATAGTTGTCTATCAACGCTTGTCCTACCTTCATCTTAGCGGGCTTGGGAGGCATTCAGTCTGCAGGGCTCTGTGGTGGTGGTCCGCAAATATCTAGGCGCAATGTACAGCTGGCAAGTATTGGGGCCTAATTTGGGGCGCTTTAACCGGGGTCCACCATACATATGGGCCGCCTGAGGCACTGTCGTTATCCGGGATATTGATTGGGTCTTATTCCAGGTACGCCCAGGCTGTCTCCTTCCTCTTCAGTGCCTTAGCCTTCTTCCCCAGCCTCCTGCTATCCTTGTGCAAATGTCTGTGTTCTTTAGCCTACTGCAGTCATCACTGCTTCATAGCTGAGGGGTCCTTGAGTTCAGCCTGCCTTACCCAGCTAGAGGGTTTTCTGGCACAGTATGAGGAGCTTTAATTGGATGCTACAGGGCATGTGGGCTTTCCGCTGACATGGCTGGTGTGCGGGCCGTGACTATTAGCTGCTTATGTCTTATATGGAGTGTGACCCCCCCACCTCTTTGTCGCCTTTGTCTGTGCCTCAGCCCTCCTCTTCAACCTCCCATTGTCCTTGCCGTAGTTACCACCTTCTACTGGGATGGCTGCAGGGTTCTGCCGGCACTTTGCATTCTTCGGGGGAAGAAGGACATGTTCTCCTGAAAAACACCACACCGGCTAGCCTGGGTTCACCCAGCCGAGGCTCCAACTCCACGGCATTACTGCAGAAGTCATGCAGCCCTAAAGGGAGTATGCGCCGAACTCGGTCTGTGGTTCCCATTCATCGCCCTTACCAGTGGTGTCCCTGGTATCTTCTGTGTTCCTCCCCCAGGCACCAGCGAATGTTGGAGTGCGCACCTCTGTGTACCTTTCTCCCTCTGTGTGCCTTTTTCCGACACTCTCGTGTCTGCTCTTATTCCTCCTCCTCAATGCTGTGGGTGCTTCTCTGTTTCCCGGGGCGGTTGCGCTGCCCAGCGTTGTTTCTCTTCACTTCTATGAGGGTACACGCCTTTCCGGACATTCCAGGCCACGATTCCGCAGTCAGCTTTATCACCCCCTCACGGCCGCCATCTTAATTCGGGCTTTGCTGTTGGCTTTGTTTTTTGGTGTGCTGTAGCCGCGTTCCATGCAAGAGCCCTGTCCACGGAATTGACAATGCACTCCCGGAACCTTTCTCTCCGCAGTTGGTTAATTACGGGCCAAATGTCAGCTCAGGAGTTGTTTGTTTTAACGGCTCATGAAGGATACGGCAGGAGCTAGCTTTGAGGACGACCTAGTTTATGGTGGCTAGCCACACCCCTCCATAATCAGTCCCTGTTGTGCCAAAAGCCTTGCTCTGACCCCAACACTAATAACCTAAATCTAATGTGCAAGGATGCTATATCCTCAACTGAAGTGATAATGACAGCTCCTGCCAACAGAAAGTTCCCAATGTCTCGAGTTGTAAATAAAGAAAACAAATGTTCCTTTTCCCTTAAGTAATATTCAACAGACCAGGGTTTGGTTGCCCCTGGATGTCTTCTCGTTCCACTTCACAAGTTAGGAGCTTGTCAGCTCCTTCTATGGTTTCCTTTACTTTGTCAAATATTACCAAACACAACACAGTGTTCAATCAGTCAGGGGATTACTCTCCTGCCAAACACACCCCAGGAATGTATAATGTATAGTCTCTTCCTTTCATTGATCTCTGGACTTCACTGTCAGAGAGCACCAAAGTGTTAACTGAAAAGGATACGGTACTTAAAAGGATACAGGTGGTAGGGTCTTCCGGATCCCTGTTCACGCGTTTTGATAGTTGTGAAGTCAAGTTAAGACCTTCCAAATGATACAACTCTCTGACTGGTAAAACAGGCAGTGTGATGGGTCACTGGAAAGGGCGTGGGTAAGGTATAGGAAGTCAACCTAGAACAAAATAAAGTATCATGAATAACTGCCCCAACCTGGGTATGATGGAATAGAGAATGTCATGAATGCACACACTGACCTTGAGTCTACGGCAGATGAATCCAGCAGAGTCTCTTGAGGAATCCAAAGTAGAACAAACGACAAGGAAGGGAAGATTAGTAAGGGAGACTTAACCCGAACGGAACGAGGCTCACGCTAGATACCGGGTTGATGCACCACAGGATAGCGTCCAAAGTACTGTTCACTTGTATAAACAAGTACACGCGGTTCTGTACAGCCGCGAAGAAAAGAGCGTGTGCGTGTGGATTTACACGCGAGCAGGATTCACGCAGTCCAGGCCAGCAGCGCTTGAAGATAGCGTGCGCGTGTGGATTTACACGCGAGCAGGATTCACGCAGTCCAGGCCAGCAGCGCTTGAAGATAGCGTGCGCGTGTGGATTTACACGCGAGCAGGATTCACGCAGTCCAGGCCAGCAGCGCTTGAAGATAGTGTGCGCGTGTGGATTTACACGCGAACAGGATTCACGCAGCCCAGACCAGCAGCGCTTGAAGATAGCGTGCGCGTGTGGATTTACACGCAAACAGGATTCACGCAGCCCAGACCAGCAGCGCTTGAAGATAGCGTGCGCGTGTGGATTTACACGCGAGCAGGATTCACGCAGTCCAGGCCAGCAGCGTTTGAAGACAACGTGCGCGTGTGGATTTACACGCGACCAAACAGCTCCAAGAATCAGCGTGTGGCGGAAAACACGCTATAGAAGGCCCAAAAAGTAGCTGTAGTAACCTGCAAGGATGCAGACCGGAGGTTCAGCTACACAACGCCAAATGATTCGATCAGAAGCAGCGAGTGAAGTTTCCACGCTGCTTAAATACGTAATGCCGTAGTTCACGTGACGAAGCAGAATACACGTGAAGTTAGCGACGTGAAAAGTGCAAACGTCGTTTTCCCGGCAACGTATCGAACAACCGCCATTTGGAATAGAACGGTCTAGCTGTTCTATGAGCGTAGGAGGTAGGACCACGTCCAGCATGCATGACATTCACCTTATTGTTAGATTCTCAAATGGGTGCAGGTCCCAGACTTGCACTAAATAATTGTATGTGCTTGGTATACTTTTCTTGCAGACTCGCACCAATGTCTCCTGCTGGCTTGGTTTAGTCTCTTTCCAAGCATAAAACTCTCTCTTTCTCTCTCTGTTGCTTTCAGGGTCCCAGACCCTCTTATCTTGTGCACTATAGTGGTTCTCTTAAGTAATCTGCATTCTCCCTTGTCATCATCATCTTCACATTACTTACATTAGAACAATATGGAAAGCATTCTGGTGATTTAGTCAGGTCCAGCATACTAGGTTGGCTAACTTTATAACACAATATATTGGCACTAAATGGAATTAAGGAAGGAGAGTTTGACTATGGCAAAGAGAGAGGGTGTACTAAAGCGGAGGTATGCTGCGTTCCTAGGAGATGGTTGTCCCACATCTGCCATGTGATCAACCCCCTGTGCACCACACCCAGGGGGACTACTGTACTGTAGGCGCACCTTCCTTGCCCAATGGGAGAGGTCTCCCCTTAGGGCAGAAGGGATGTCATCCTCACATTTGTCACAGTTGGTAGTCTTCACATGGGTGTGAGTCCCGAGACACGCCTTCTTATATTCTTCACAACATCCAAGGGTTATGGCTCTTCCCGGACTCTCATTCGGCTTCACACACAGTCTTATTTATTTTTATTTATTTATTTTTATAACACGCTGCTCACCCATAGGTCTCAGGGTGCCCATAAAAGACAAAACTGGAGGGAGGAGCAGAGGATCAAACAGGTAGTATTATGCCACATTAAAAAGGTGTGTCTTGATTTCTTGTCTTTCCCAGATCAAGGGGGAGTGCATTCCAAACCTGTGGGGCTTGCACGTCAAATGAAGTGCCCCCAAAACTTTTCAGCTTGTATTTAGGTTGCTGGAGGCAAGCCTTGGCAGCCGAGCGGAGTGATCGACCGTAATGTGTATAGATTGCAAAAGCCACATTCTTTGGTAATCCGGCACAAAGCACCAAATGTAGTACTGGTTTGGGTCTTATCAAAAAAGCCATCCCAGAAACTTTGTAAGAATGAAGGAAAAAGGCCTAAGGGGGTGACATGAAGCAGGTCAAATTAATACACAGCAGTGGCATTCCAAAGCTGTGTCAGAGCATGTGAATTAGCAAATGAGATCAAGAGGCACAGCCGGCTAATATATATCACCCACAAAATCACATCCAGAGTCATGTGCACCAACAATTCCAATGTGGAGTGGCAATTCACTCTGTGATCACTTGAAATGTTTCCAAAACCAGACTTGCACCAGGGAAACATTTATAAGAAGATAAATCTGTGTGAGATTGGAATGCTTTAGTATCTCTGTTCTAGTTCATAGAAGTCTTTAGCCTGTATTCCACTTCTAGACAGTGACTTCCTTATGGATACTAAACTTTCTTGGCTTAGGAATCCTACGGATGGCAACATGCTACTCGGTTCACAATACAGAGTGTTACGAATCAGAAGATATCGTCCCTGTAACCAAGGTGAAAGAACATCACTCCAATACCAAAACACAGGAAACTACTAAAAGTCCCCTCTAAACCTTATGAAGAAAGAGTTCAGATACCCTATGGCTATATGTACCTCTGCAAAGCTAACCCTGTTATTTGGGACTATAGTAACACTGAGACGAGAAGGCCACAGCCAGAGGAAAGAACAACTGGATATCAAGGACAGGACTTTAATCCCTCGTCTATGGCAATTAAGAATACACACATAATATAAGAAGGAGTACAGGGTTGCATGGTTCGAGGAGGAGCAGAGGATTGAAGGTGCAGAGGAACCTTAAGCAATACTACAGTAGTGGCAGGAGTACAATGTTTATTGGCCCGTAGAACGCACAGAGACACTCAAAATGCTGACACAGAAAGTCACAGCGAGATAAGGAGGACGACCCTAGAGGCTCACAGCTTCTCAGAACATTACCGACACGAGCCAGGGTTACAAGCAACGGCCCCACGGAGCACCGTCAAACAGGCATCAGTGCATGGAACATCTTCATGAACTAACCGGGAGCTGGTGGCAGCAGAGAGCGGTGTACCGGCACCCAGAGGAAGTGCCCCGCCACACTCATTTCCTGCGGCTTCGCTAAAGGAAGAAACGTCAAAGAGAAACAACGAGTTTGCCAGCTGGTGCCAAGGAAGCCAGAAGAAATACCAAGTCCCTGAGAGCCAGGCTGCCAAGCTGGGAAGCGCTGGTAAACTGAGCGGAGAGCCACAAAGGTAAGACACTGGCAAGTACTGGGTGAAAAGGGAGTAAGTGGTTGACTAACAGGAAAAACGTTTGATAGGTTTCTGGGTGAAAGGAGACCTTGTTAGGAGAAAACGCCCATCCTGGCCCACCCCTCTTCTTCACCCCAGGAAACCTTGGGAATTAACACAAGGAGTTGGGAGAAAGTAAATTAAAAAAATGCCGAAACCCAAAGAAAACCATCAGACAAACAATTCCTCATGTATAACAGGGCTGTGGGAGCAAATTACACAATGAGGAGGCTATTCTTAAACGGATAAAGACTTGGGCTGATAAAGAAACTTCAATAGACATCAGTGGAAACCAAAAAGGTATACTTTACGGAAGATGGAAGGACATACCATGGATGAGGATTGTCACCCTGGCAGGTTAAAAATCCACAATAAGAGCGAAGAATCATACTTCCTAAATAGTGGATGAAATAGGAGAAGAATTTCTTATCATATTAGGTTTTAAGAGTGAAGCACCACGGTTCCTTATAGAAAAAAGAACAGGAAAGACCAAGCATGTTGATTGTCACCTTGGCACTATAAAAGGGCAGTGGTACTCTGATTTACCTAAGAAATATTTTGTTAAACAAAATCATAGGAGGAAAGCAAGGCTGCATGAAAACAACCAACCATACACTCATTTTCCAGATAATAGTTTGTTGTGTGTGAGGGTTAGAATAGGGTTTGGACACAGGACTGTGGACATTTATTTAGACATTCTGACGACAGTCACATTAAGTAGTTGTATTGAGGCGGGCAAACCCCTCATAAAGCTAAGGATAGTGAGGAATTTCACCCTCCCATTTTATTATTTAAATAAAAGTATTTTGGACTAGGTCAAACAGTGTCTATCTCTTTATAGTCAACCCCTCCCAGGATGTACTTAATACACTGATGATAGGACTCAAGAATGAAAAACCATCTGCTCTTCTAGCAAGAACTATACAGTCGGACATTCAAGTATTTTGTTACCCTTACAAACACTACAATGAAATAAAGATGGCATATTTTCATTGTCCAGCTGGTCCAATTAACAAAATAGTTATTATTTCCTTTGTCCAAAGGTACATATAAAATCAGTTTTAGTTTCCAGAGAATCAAAGATCACTGAAAAAGAAAAAGGCCATAGTCATATGACATATTTCAGGTCAATTTATGTTTCACAGTTTCTTGTTACAAATGTGATGGTTTTTAAACAACACATTACCTTTCTCACAAACGTTTTTCGGTACTCATTCATTTCTCCAATTAAGGCACGAGTGAAATCTCCATATTCAACTTTATTATCACAGTTGTCTTCCAACATGAGCCATAAAGTGTCAAACACCTAGAAATAATTAATAACAGATAGCTTATTATATATATTAAAGAAAATATTTTCTTAGACTGTATTTCACAATAATGTTAAAGTTAAAAAAAGTATTTACTTTGTGTTGAAACTTAATTAGATACTGATTTATCAATGTTTCAATGTGACAGAAAAGGTCTACGCAGAATAATATGAAACAATGTGACAGCGCAAAAAAGGGTCAATCAAAGCTCAGTAATGACACATTTTTCATTGAAAGACTCTACACAATATGTCATGCCAACTACATATAATAAATAGCCACAAATATGATGGTCTTCTTTTTCAGAACACAAACCCACTCTTGTCCTCAAATCAGCTTTCCAGAAAAACAGAATGAGCAGCACTATAATGCCGGATGAAATACCTGTGGAAAGTAAAGCAAATCATACCCAGACTGTAAATGTTTTTATGTACTTGTCAATGGAGCGGGAAGCTGCAAATTGATAGAAGATTTCATTCGATGCTTCCGTAGTACTTAGGAAACTAAAATGTAAATGTTAATGACAACCAAAGGGAAGCAGTTGTGTTTCTAGAGCAATTTGTTTTTTGTGTTAAATTTGATTTGATTTTCATTGTTCAAACACAAAATTCCAAGTGGGGAAGATCCACTTCTCAAATATGAGTCAGTAAGGTTCTCCTCATTATGGCATGGCTGTCCAATACTGCATTTTCTACATTAATGTTATGCTTTTCATCAGTGATGACAATGTTTTCCTTTATAAGATTCCACTTGTACTACTTTTAGGCAGAACGTTCTTAGCAGCAGAGTTCTTTGCTGTTGCTCTCATCTGCGTGTGAGATTAAACTAGTTATCTTTACAAGATTGACTTGGGCCTAGCGGGTTGTATTCTCTCCGGTGTGAGCATGCAGGGGCGTTCAATAGTATGCAATAGTATGCAAAATTTTAGCTGCATTCAACATAGTTGGCCAAGTAAGCCTCCCTTCCGACACACATCTGTGGTCTTGAGGAAGACCTTAAAATTCAGGCTGTTTCAATCCACGAACTCTCTGGCCCATTCTTGTTGGCCTCCTTTAATGTATCCTGGTCACACGATGACCCCATTCATAGCATATCAAGACAAACCTAGTTATACTAAGGTTGGTTTACAAAATAGTCTTGGGCTGCTATATTATCTTTTTCTGGTTTTACCTTGAGCTTATTTCAGCATTGATTCAATCTGTAGTGTCACATCATGTGATGTCATGAAGGTCAAATGGCATGTGATGCCACTCCCTGTAAGGCTATACAGGTCATGTGAAAGTACATTCTGTGTGATTTCATCTGAGGTGTAAGGTCACTTCAGCTACTCTTGACATTTTAGTAAATTGATGTCCCTGCTTAATACTGATCCACCTTTGGTGTCTAATGTGATTATTTTTTATACCGTCCTACATACTGAGATCGATGGATGGCATTAGATCACTGAAGGCACATTAGGATTGGATTCACAAGAACATAGTAAGAAAAGTGGCAAAGAGCGTTTTAGAGAGGTGATTCACGAAGTAGATGGTTGAAATCTGCAAAAGCCACAAATTACACTTAAATTTGTTCTGTTTATATGAACCCTATGTACATGTTTCTGTGTGTCATATGGTGCATGCACACTGTGCTAGCACAATGTGCGCCAACAAACAAAAAAATGAAACCAATATAGGCCTAGCTGAGGTAAGAAACACAAATGTATTGCGCACAGGCAAAAACTGCATATTACCCCCAAACGTAGCAATTCCAGACACCATGACATCTGAACAATGGCCACAATTCACACCATCTGTGCCTCACAACAGCAGATGTTGACCTGCAAGATCCTAATTCCTTAAGGGGGCATATGATGTGGCAATAGGACCAGCTTCAACCTTCTCAATGCATTTATACGTATTGTGCAAGTTCCAACACTTATCTATATTCAGCACATGGTGCGATCATGGCATCAGCCCTACACCTAGGTCAGTGCTTTTAGGCTTCTGTTAAACATGTGGCCACGCCCCTATATATTTTGAGTGCCTTTCTTTCACCATTTTTTTATATCACACTTCATTTCAAAATGGCTTCCAAATAAACTTACCTTTTCAGGAATTTCTAAGTGGAAGTGTTTCAAAGCATTTTTGTACTCCTCCCTACTTAGAAATCCAGTTTCTTTTTTGTCCAGTTGCCTGAAGTGTTTTCCTAATCCTGTTATCGTCCGAACGCCTCGTTTACTCAGTCTCTCTTTTACTACTTCTGTAAATCAAAAGGAAAGATAAAAAATCTGAAACAATAGTTATATACATATTAATAGCAGCTAGGTTTCCAATGGAAGATTTAGTGAAGGGGACATGCATTGATTTCTCTCACTGGTGGAATTCAGTAATAAATGTTAGCCATTGTCCATCATCCATCATACATCATACAGAAAACAACAGATACTACGACTAGTAAGTACTATTAATGCTACTTTTTTCTACAATTACATCATTATGCCATCTATAAGCATCTGCCCAAAAAAAAGACAATGAGGCTCATTATGTGTTTGCCGTGGGAATACCAGCAAACTGTAATACCATTTCCGCCACTTGGTCTGCCAGAATTACCATCAGATTCCAAGTGGCGGAAACGGTGGTAAATCCCCAATACATGGAGTCACACCAGTATCTATGGAGGGTTTGCTGGTGTTACCGGGCCGTTAAAACTGGCAGTTCATTGCCGGTAGGGTGGCAGATATACCTACAGCTCAGAGCTGGAGGTAAATCATCCACTCTACTGGCAAACTTGTAGTTGGCTGGTCTGGAAAAGTGCCAGTATACGTTGTTTCTGGCACCTTATTTCTGCACCGGCCAACTTGCAATGAGGCCCAATGTCTAGATTCCTAACAAAAAATGAGCTACTGAACACCATGTTGAATGAGCAATTAAGACGGGTCAAATTTCATGTATGTGTTGAGAGGGGGGATGGTGGTGGTGAAATGGTTCGGCAGATCTGGTGTAAAGGACAGGGTATATTTAAAAAACCTGTTTAGGAATGATTGGATTGAGACAGTCGACTGCATTTCCTCTTATACCACCTACAAGGATTATTATAACTTTATTCATGCAAGAGAATGTTTACCGATTTATCTCCAGCGATTTCCTTGTTCAATCATACGCACAACCTACATGCTTTTAGGCTCAACCAATTGCCTGTTTACGAGAGACTCAGGCATTGAGGGGAGCCCATTGCTTTGGATGGTACTCGCACATCCGATAACAAGTACAGGTTCTGTGGAGCACCAAACTCCTTGGAAACATTAAGGCATTTGGTTGTTGAATGTTCTTATTTTGAGGCAGAACATGTTGTGTTTCAAGGAGCAGTTTGTTGCCACCTCAGAAGTGTCCAGGAACCTGTTTTGGTGCAGGTGCATGTGGGGTAATGGTGTCTCTTTGGTTTAAACTTTGAATTCTTTCCTGATTTTCCTTAATTCAGAATTGGATAAGAAAAACTTGGAACTATGCAATGCTGGTTTATTGAGATGAGATTCTGTGGAATAGTTTAGTATTAAATGAATGTATATTGCGTTTTTTTTCTTTTTTCTTTTGTATATGAATTGTTCTGCTTTCTTGTAGTTTTATGTGGGATTGTTTTTTTTTAATGAATTCTTTTAATGTTATTTATGTTGTGTAAGGTTTCTTGTAAACTATTGTATGGGAGGATTGGTCCAAGAGACCCCCCTCCCCTGCAGCCTCTCCCCCTTGTGAAGTCCATGGCTCGTCGGGGGTTCCCCCTGCCACCAGGGCCCAGGTGGCGGGTGGACCACTGGCTGAAGACATTGACCAAACATGCTGTATTAAGCTAGGCCCTGGAAACCATTTTGTGAAATCAAAATGGCATGAGCCCTGTGCGCCGCAGCGCGGCCCCCACCCTTGGAGAGTGTCACTTGTCCCCGCGGCCGCAGCTCCCTGGCAGATCCGCTGAGAGCCTGTTCCCACGAACAGACGGACATGAGCTAGTGCTAGATGCAAACACTGTAACATTCACCTTCCGCAGTGATGAAACTCTTCTCTTCAGGACCTTTTTGATTAAAACATGTAACCTCCAGGAAGATGGCAGAATGTGTGTTTATATGGCATTCTGGTTGAAGTACCCACATCCCCGTAGCTATGCGCAAATGGCAAAAGTGTCCCGGGGTTTTTATGTTATATGTTTCACCGAGAAGAATGCACTCCAAGGTCCTATGCCATAACTGAACTAATGCTGCTAGAGTGCAAAGGAAGACAAGTGCAACCACATTGGGAGCTCATGTAAAGTGTGCACGAAAATGCACAAAATATATTTGAATGTCCAAGCTCACCATGTGTCACTGCCATCAGTCTCATTGGCCAGTTATTCCTGCGTGCTCCACCAACCTTACTACTACCTCGCTTACCGTGCATGTATAGAAATGTAACAAGATGTTGTGTTTGTTAAATACTTAACATATAGATATCAATTGCAAAATGGGTATAGTTAACACATTTGAAATGGCCATGTAAAGGCACTAACAATATAGAAAATGTAAGCGTTGAAAAGCATCAATGAGTATTGTACATTATATGAATGTTTTTGCCTCTTTCACATAATCTGCAACACACAAGGAAAATACCATTGTGGGCATATCCAAGGCCATTCCCCCCTTCCTCCCCATTGAAGCCTGCCAAACGGAAAGCAGAGGCCTGAGCTGCTCTGCCTAACCTCCCCCAATTCGGCTGGAGCCGCTTCAAGCATTCACGTTCCCCCGCAGCTCCCAGGGCCGTGGCCAGCCACCTGAATTATTTACAACCCAGCAGTAAACCCCGGCCATAAACGCAGGCCCGAAGGTGCCCTTTCTTAGGCTCCACGACCCACCAGCTCACCCCGTGTAAAATTAGGACACCCAATATTATAGCAACACTGTAGGAACACATTCATAATGACTTCTAACGAGACATGATAACTTGGACAGCTCGCCCCTTGCCCTGAGACCCAACCTTGCGACCTATGATAGCCGTTCAACAGGACGATGGTAACCATGTATTGATGTATCACCAAAAGACCCCACTCTAGGTGCATTCCTCCTGTGTTGCATTAACCTGTAGAATAGCCTATTGGAAGATTTACCGGGGAAGATAATATTGCAATATTGAATGAATGCGGTGTGCGTGGCCTTAGGGCAGAAAGCCAAGAAAGACGTTCATCACTGACACTGGTCACGGCTGGCACAACAACACCGCCCGGATGAGCCCAGCTGACCTGCCCGCCCCGGCCCACGTGGGTAACCAGTGAGGTCCACCAACCACGGCAAACCACATCACAGCTGCACCTATAGTTAGTTGTCGCCACCCAATCCCCACAAACTCGTGCCCCCTATAGTGTGTAGGTTCTTATGACGCATTTTGTAAATATATACGCCTGTCTTTGCTATTGTCAGACAGAGCGCTCTCGGAGTTTGCAGAGTCCTTTGCATGCCCTATTCTGATTTATATAAACTCCCATTAAGCTCACCCGCACTTTGTCTTAGCCTTATTCCCATCTTGGAAGAGTCCATTATTGTTTCTCATTGTGGGGAGGATCGTGCTATCTGGGGACGCTCGCCTTCACTATATATGCCACAATAAAAAAAAAGTGTCCAGCTGAAGAAGAAATCACCTCATCTCAGCATTACCAAGGACAAAATCAGAGACCAACCATTGATGGACTAGGTGGTCAGGTGACGAGAGCATGTTTCTTCACTTCAAAACTCTCTAAGGGCCTCCAGCCAGAGGAGTCCCAGTAAAGGGTGAAACAGTGAACGGTGAAGACCAGCCATTAACCAGCCTTTTGGCCTCTTAGCCTATGAACCTTTGCTTTTGCCTTCCTCCCTGCTGCACCTGATTTGCTCATTACTGTGCTGCCGCTCCACACTGCAGTACTCCCCTCCAATGCATTAGCTCCTGCTGCTCTTCCTACTCACCTCTCCCTATGCTTTCTCCAATTATGCTACAATGTCCTCCTTTCCGGTCCCTATCATAAAACTCGCATCTCGAAAACTCCCACTGCTCCATCTCTCTTCCAGAAGAAAAAAAGGGGTATCTCTTTTTCCCTAGCTTTAGGTTCCATTAGCTGGTGAAACGCACATCAAGGGGTGGCAACTATCAGGTCCTCCTTCTTCAGAAGGAACTATATTGGATCCATTTGTTGGATACCGTATAACCAAAGGGCCTTAATGAAGATGTTTCACTAAATTGCTTTTTATGTAATTCCATGTACTTAGTTCCATAACCACACTGGGATCTACCACAACGCTATCGATCATTTATTAGCAATGTTAGCTTATAATGAATGTACTTATCTACATTTTGAGATTTCTAGTGAATCGTTTGTGATCCAGTTCCATCTATTGCAATTGATTTTTACACTGTTGCCAATTCCAAGTGAATTCTTGTGACTATTCTGGGTTATTCAATTCCACCCATCGAATTTGTGATTTGTACTGTTAACTTTCACTTTAAGGACAACTGTATATCATGTACTGTACATGTTCCTCAATAGAATAAACGTATTAGAGGGAATATAATATACATGACTCCTTTACATAAACATGAACTCAAGCCATACTGCATTAGCCAAGCGTGAGTCATTCCGGTTTAATCCACCATGAATTGATAACATTTATCACCACTGCTAGGATTGGACAACCCACTTTCTAGAGCTCTTGGCTCTCTCATCGATTGTGATCTTGAGTCTTCTCCCTCTCATCAATTTCTTTTGTTCCACTTATTGCACAACTTTTGCTTTTTATTCATTCAATTTCCAACCTAAGGGATTATCGATCGGACCTTTTGTATTTGACCGAATCACTTCACTTTATTCTGTATCATCACGTGCTCTGTTGTGGAGTTAGTATCTGTTTTTATTTCAATATCCATTAATCCTCTCGACGGTGATTGAACACTCAGGATTTTGGTACCTGATACTGTATGTATTTTCTAATAAACTCTGTAACTGACTCTTATGTAAGGCTATTTGTACCAAGTGCAGGTCTAGCGTTTACTATGATCGACTTAACCTAACTAGGATGGCACCCATTGTTTCCATAGTGACAAGCGAGTACACTCATTCTCAGAATGAGGCTCAGCTACTTAAATCTGTTCAAGATGGCGCTGGCGGTTACCTGGGTGACAGATGCGCTGCTCGGAACGCTGAGTAGACTGTCCCCTTGTGCAAACGCCTTCATCGGTAATACTCTTGACATTTCCCTTTCTTTACTGATTGAGACCATATCAGGACACTAAAATGGTTACAAACTCCGTTCTCATTCTCCCTAGAGACATCACACACCGCTCTTGCGCCTAAGAGTTTTCTCTCTCATACTCTCATTGTTGTGATCACGCCCAGCAGTATTTTCTGCAGTTGTACCCTGTTTGAAATTAGGATGTTTTCCGTTGTCTGCGGTACGTTTAATTTACTTAACATGTTTCATCACTAACTTTTATCCAGTGACTGAAGCACGATTATCTTGGTATGTATAAGTCTTAAACATGCATATTACCTTGTGAATATTTGGATAACAGAATCATTGTGTTCAACAACGCACGAAACTCTACGCACTGTGTGTGCTACAGACTTGGATCGGCTTTAAACTTTTTCTAAACCCTAATGCGGTTTTCGGCATTTGGATAGTGACGCTTAGCATTATAGGTGAGGTTACCTTAATGCCCATCACTCCAGGGCAGTCACAAAGATCTTATACATTCATTTCATTATACCTTCATCTTTGGATCTGGGAGTTGTCAGCTTATTACTACTACTCCTTTTTCTTTCGGTTCAACCTCTAGGCATTCTGCCACGTATGAATTAGCCAAGGATAGTGTATTACGTTTAATTATTTGCTAATATCCCTTCTTCGCCCTCTAGAGCAGGAGGCATGGACTCAGTCACTCTATACTTGAACAATTGAGACCAGACCAGGGATCCCCCGTCGGGACTTGAGAAGCATAACAACACATTCTATTTTGAATTCACAATTAAGGTAATTACATTTGGATGTGTTAGCTATCCGAATCATAGTTTTATTCCAGTTTGACACACCGTTGGAAGAGTGGATTGATTTTCATGAAATAGGAATATGTTTATGACATATACATCCTGAACCTATGTTGATGGGGTCCCTATAAGATATAGGTCTAAATATTTGACGTGGCCATAATAGTGGATTGACAGTTGGTAAAGTACAACGTATTTGCA
Organism: Ambystoma mexicanum; assembly: GCF_040938575.1. Taxonomy (NCBI): domain Eukaryota; kingdom Metazoa; phylum Chordata; class Amphibia; order Caudata; family Ambystomatidae; genus Ambystoma; species Ambystoma mexicanum. The sequence goes on from NC_090936.1 coordinate 919,638,186, forward strand.
CCCCAGAAGATAGAACTGAATACAATGAGAACCCTGGGCTGGCAGAGATGAGAAGATTTCTACACAAGGTCATCACTCCTGGTGACAAGTTAACACCCTGTAGCATCACAGCATTATAAATATAAAAATGAAAATTATATATATAAAAAAATTAGAAGAAAATTAGAAGAGATCACATGTTGTTATATTTGCACAGGATGATGAAGTTAACCCTTGAATGTATTCATTATATCGGTTTAAACATCCACTACACTTGCTTTGGCTATACCAGTAGCCGGCAGTAGAACTTACCAGGAGTCTTATATGAGTAGATCAACTTGTAAACTTCAATAAGTATTCCACAATGATCCCATTGATATTGATATTGTGTTTTTTAATAACATTTCCTTACAGTTCGCTGAGGTTCTTGAAGAAGAGGAAAGAAGTCTTCGAAATGCATCAGCCAGAAAGAACGGACTTGCATATTTACACTCTGTTTACATAATGTTTATGTAAATATGTTTCTACAAAAATCAGCTTGATGAGTGTTATTCTTTTCAAGATAGTGTTTCTTTATTGATTGAAACTAACCATGAACAAATGTTTATTTGAAGACAATTTAGCTGTTTTCTCAGCTTATACGAGTGTGCAGGGGACGGGAGGGTTCGAATTTTTAATCGTCTTTTTTTCTTTTGGTTTTTGTAGTGGTTTTGTGCCAAACCCAAAGTTCCTACCCCGCACCTTGAAACCCATGATGGGATAAATAATTTCGAAGACTCAGAGAAATTCACTTGTGAACATTAGGAGTGTACTAATATCTCCTCTTCCATCTCTCTTCCAGCTCATATTTCCTAAAAACAAAGCCAATGAGCTAACCATACCTCCCCTAACACCTATCCATCTCGCCTCTCATCCTCGGAGACTCAACCTCTCTACTCTTCCTTACTCTATCAACTGAACAATGCACTCTGCAATGCTCAGTCTCTATGCAACAAACCATCCTTTATCATTGACTACTTTGACACCACCTCTCCTCCCCTAGACCTCCATGCTATTACTGAAACTTGGAATTTCTCCAGCTGACACTGCCTCCCTGGCAGCCCTCCATGACTCCAAACTATCCTTTTTCACTCTACTCATTCAATGGGCAGAGGTGGAGTCGTCAGACACCTATTCTCTTTACGCCTCAATGCCTCACAAATCTCCAAAGCCACACCCTCCGCTACCTCTTTTGAATTCACCATCTATACTATTGCTCCGCCTCACTCGGTTCACATCATCTCCATGTATCGTCCTCCTGGTCCCACTGAACTATTCGTTGATGAACTTGGGTAACTCCTTGATTCTCTTTCCGCTAAACATCACCTCATTCTATTAGGTGACTTTAACCTTCCCTCTCCAACCACTTCTCAGAAATCTGAACTTCTGAATTTTCTTAATGGCCATGCTCTCCATAACATACCGACCCACACTGGGGGCAACTCTTTGGATCTCTTATTCATCTCCATCTCTCTCTCTGCCTCTAATAGTAATGTCACACCATCCCTATCGGAGCACTACATTGTTTCCTCCACCATCTCCTTTTCACCCTCTGATCTCTCCACACCACTTACCTCACCCATTATTAAAAGGAAATGTAAACCTTCTGCAATTCCTCCCTTTCTCTGAGACCTAAAATTCTCTCCTCCTTCACACCTGATACCTCTTCCACTTACAATGCCTTCTTCACCTTCCAATCACTACTATATGACTCATTCTGCTCTCACTTTCCACTGCTAACTTTCACCCCTAAGTCTAAGCATCCTCAACCATGTTTCACCCCATTCATACACTCTCTCCACAGAGACATGCGTGGGCTGCTGCGCAAATGGAAGCGTACCAATTTGCACGAGGACCTGAATATTTACCTCTCTGCCCCGAAAACTCTCAAGTCCTCTCTTGATAGAGCGAAAACAGATTTCTACTGAACCCTAACTGACTCTCTCCAACCATCATTGCTGGCTACAGGGCACCCTAAGCACACTCCTAACTCCTCCTAAACCTATGGCTATCAACTCCACTCTCACAGTTAATAATCTAGCTGAATCTGTCACTGCAAACAATTCCAAATATGGAGACTTTCTCCTGATTTACCACACACCCTCCTCCTGCATTCTACACTCTGCCTCCTCTACCATCACCTGCTGCCTCTATCTCTCACGTTAGTCGCACTAATACCGAAGAAGTATTATCTCTCTGATGAGGGTTAACCCCTATTGTGCCCCATCAGACCCTCTTGATCCTCAGCAAGTCAAGCCTATCACCCCTTTAAAGGCCTTTCACCTTGTTGATTTCTTCAACCTCTCCTTGGAGCCTGCTTGCTTGCCCACTATTTTCAAAATGACCACCGTCATCCCTGTCCTAAAAAGCATGGGGTTGAATCAAATCTACCGGCTAACTTTTGCCCTGCGTGTCTCCTTCCACACTACTCGGCTCGAAAATGTTGTGTTCAACCATCTTACCAATTTATTAGACATTCACAACCTTCGAGATGGCCTACACAAGGGTTTTCACTCCTGTAATGCTACAAACTGCTCTTAAGAATGTCTCCAACTTCCATCCCTCTGCCAAGCACTACAACCTATCCTCTGTATGCTGCCTTTGACGCTGTCGATCAGTCCGATTTACTTAATACGCTCTTCTTGGGATTCGAAATCGAGCCCTTGCCTGGATTGAATCCTGCCTGGCACCTTGCCAAATTCTCTGTCTCCAGGAGCAACATTACCTCTCAACTCACTTCTCTAACTGTTGGTGTTCCACAGGGCTCTGTTTTGGGTCCTCTCCACTCAACACACTCCAAATCTGCTCTTGTGTCAGTAATCTCCTCCTTTGGACTTTCATGCCAACTCTTCGTGGACGACACTCAAATCATCTTCTCTTTTCCTATACTCTCCTTTGATCCCTCTATAAAAATTTCAAACTGTCGCTCTGCTATTAAATATTGGATGGCTCTGATGTTAAACTCTACCAAAACAGAGGTGATCATCTTCACTGCAAAATACTCACTCTCAGCTCTTCCCCCTGCCTATCCAGCACCCAGCTGACACTCTGCCCTACTCTTCTTCAGCTAGAAACCTAAGTGTCATCTGCAACCCTTCTCACGTCTTCTCTACTTTCATCTCCAAAACTGCAACAGTGGCTTACCTCAACCTCCTAAATATTAAGATAATCAGCCACCTCCTTCCTTTCAACGCAGCCACCATCTCCTAACCACTCTTCTATTCTCCAAAATGGACTAATGTGCCAGCATTCTCTATGGTCTCCTCAACAATGCTTTCTGACAAGATCATTGACAATGCTACCAGGACTCTCTTTGAAATCCCTCACTTCACACCTACTTGCTTGTACCGTCACCAAGCTGGATGGCTGACGATGCAAAACAGGGCCAGATTTAAATGTCTGCTCCTGGTTCACACATCTACCCAAGAAAAGGCCCTCTGGTACCTATCATCATATATCCAACTCTGCATGTCTTCTCCTAATCTCCACTCCACCTCCTTGACTACCCTTTGTGGCACCTCACCCTCCCTGTGGTGCCTCTTGCTTCTGCTCTTTCTCTCTTCTTGCTCCACTTGCAAACTATTCTCTTCCCCCGGACATCCAAAAACATTCCACAATGATTTGCTCCAAACCAAACTAAAAGCCTACCTCCTCGCCCAGGGGAGTTGCTAGGTCTGGAAAAGACCCGGGGCTAAGCTGATGTCGGTACTGTTGAGACTGGGGGCTAGCTAGGCTTTTGGCTGTAGCTCCTGGAATTCTATCCGGGGCTACAACCAAAAGATCAGGGGCTATATAGCCCCCTTAGCCATCCGCTAGCAGCGCCCCTGTCCTCGCCTCAGAGTTACCCTCTTAACCTGCTTCTCATCTGCTTTCTAGCTAATATATTTCCCTCGCCTCTACCCTGTCCCCTACTCTAATACTTTAGCCATCATGGTCACATCCCTAATTCCCTAACACAGCTGGCCTACATACACTTAAAAACATCTAAAGCTTGCTGTCCTTAATCTATGTAAGTCCAGGCATGTATTGTCCCAATGACTGTGCCATTTACTTCCCCCCCCACAACCTGGTCAGAACGTCACTCAAACTAGCCCATTGTAAGAAGCGCACTGCTTCCGGTCAAATCTGATTTCCTATCTATTTTACATTCTTTTGTGAACAAAATAGCATTGTTCCTCCCTGTATAACTTTGATAAGAATTCTTTTTTCATTTGTAGTGTTAGCAAGAGTGGAGATATAGAGGTTAGCCATCTAGGTGATGTCATAATGACGAACTAGGTATTATCAAGCAAAGGGACATTCTGAAATCTTTATTAGGTTGATAATGGCTGGGCTTCCACAGACCATGCAGCCACATCTCTTGCAGACATATTATTGAATAGCACTCAACCCGATATCACAGAACAAATGCATAAAGCCACGGGTGTTCCATGATATTAGGGAGCAAGTATTGTGTGCGTTTGTTTTTTTGCTACTTGTTGCTAGTTCGACAACTTCTCCTCAGGTCAGACTTCCTTTGAGGGAGTCAACTCTATTACCTTATAATTTCTACGATCATCTCTGTTAAGCTTCTCACGCAATATGGCTCATCTGGATTCATTCTGTGTCAAACACCTTCTGAGTGACGACTTTTGTTGTTCAATTTGCAGACATTCGGAAACCGTCTCAATGTGCTTCGTTATTTCGTACCCGAAGGACAATAGTTCCTTGCCCGCCGATATCAGGGCATTCTCAATCAATTGTGAATGAACATGTAGGATTACGCAGTCTGACCTGCGTTCAGATACATACTCCACATTAGCGATATCCTCCGCCGCTATAGTTCTTAGCGAGGGTACACTGTACAGCAGTTCATTGTATTATGCCTGTTTAAGTTGACTTCATTTTTTTCCCAGGCAATATTCTCCAACCGCAGTTTTCTTGATGACATCTGTTTCTTAGCTCGAGAACCACAGTCTTTAACAGATCTCCCGCCTTTACGTTCCACTTGTGCTGAAGTGAATTTGGGGTTCAGCTTCATCAAAGGGTCACTCTCAGAATTTTCGACAGCAGCCCATTTCACTTTCCTTTGACCATCTTCCTCAGACACTTTTCTTCGCTTTGGTGGAGAAACTAAGCCATTGAATATTTTCACCACTTTTGTTGACACCTTTTTCAAGAGTTGTAGGCTCCCTGCCTCAACCATATCGACGTGTCCACAAGTTGCTAATTCTGACATTCCTCTGAATTCATCACCCTGTGGGGAATCGACAACAGGGCTGCTCCACTCATCGTATAGTCAAATGAGTATGTGGATAGATTTATTAAGTCATCAGTTGTATTTGAATGGTTACTAACCAAATCATTATTGTCGACTCAAACTTTTTTTGGATTGATGCGATCAGGTGATGGAAACATCTTCAACGGTACATGATTGCTACTTGTCTTTTGATCAGTAGGTTTAGTCCCACGCTTAAGCAATAGAACCGGCAGGGGAGTTGTTAAGTTCCTGATTGTTAGACAGAAACCTGTGCAGTTCCCTTGGGGACTACTGCAAAAGATTTAGGACTACAGGTGTTGGCAGTAAACCCACTTGGTAGCCGTCTGTACCACCCAGATTTACCTGGTAGCTGTGGCTGAGCAGTCAGACTTCCCTCATGAAGAGTTAGGCAGTATGTAAAGTATACACAATAGGCACTCAGACACAATAGCACAAGCAAACACTGACCATAGATTTGGTATCAAGGTATATAATTATTTATTTAAAGACACACTTGTTGACACACTCCAGCACTATTATTGTAAATCACTTCAAACAAAGTTACTATTAATCTATATACATCCCTTATTCCTTATCAGACAAGTCTTAGTGAACACCACTTATTTCCAGACGGAGGTGAGCACTTAACTATAGATGGCACTCCAATAAGTTAACGAAAAAGGGAGGGGAAAAGGCAGATTGTAGAAAAATACACCACACCAATACTTAGAAACTCTTAAGCAAGGCAGGAAAGTCAAAAGTTACTTGTGGCCCAAAGTCCATAGGCAGGGCCCACTCTTGGAGAGAGCAGGGCACAAATGCACCCAATATCACACAATGACAACAGGCTTAAAAAGTCTTGCAGGGAGTTCAGAAAGGTTTTAGTTAGGCTCAGAAAAGTTTAGCCATGGTGCCCCAGGCTAACCCAAGTTCGAAAGCCGGGGGCTAAACCTATCCCGTACAGTTGGTTGCAAGGGAAGCCAGGCGGAACACAGTCCCTTATGTGGAAAGGATCCTCCAGCGGGGGCAGTTGTTCCTGGCAGTGGGTGCAAGTTGCGGCGTCGTCCAGAGGAAGAGAAGATCTTGACATGGAGGAAAGATGAAAGTCGTTGTACTGCCAGGGAAGAAACCAGCCGCAGAGTTTTCCGGTTAAAGGTACTACCCTTTGATTCGCGGTAGTGGTAAAACGTGGTATCCCGGTTACCGGGGTGCTTGGCACAGGCAAGGCGGCCACGAGATGCTCCAGGAAGCGAAAAAGGAAGCAGACTGGTTATCCCCACCAGTCGAAGGAAGAAGACTCTCCGGGCTGGAGATCTCCTCTGTCGTTGGGAAAAGTGGTGAGACGGTTCAGCAGGGCTCCACCGGTGGTGTCGTCGTAGCAGGTCGGCTCAGCTTCTCCCTCGTCGAATTCTTAGGTCCTGTGGCTACTTCTGAAGTTCCAGTCCCCAAAGCCCTGCTTTTATGCAGAAAACCCCCATTCACTCAGCCTAGCTGTCACTCAAACATGCTAAGTGGTGAGCCGGCCGGCTCACCACTTGGGCCAATCAGGACGGAGTGCGACTTGAGTTGCCTAGGCAACTCAGTCCAGGGTGCCTAAATCCCCCTCCACCCCTCTTATGTACCCCAGACAGAGTAGCACCACTTTGGAGGGCTTCTGTGGAGAAGCCCGCCAAAAAGTGGAACAAAGGGCTCAACTTGGGTTGGAGTCACAGAAGCGAACACAAACGCCATTTTAGAACCGAGTTCTGGCAAAAAATACCAACCGGAGAATTAATATTAAATAAATAAACCGGCGGTATGTTCGAGGCTATATGAATTAAATAATTAAAGTTGGTAGCCTCGAACAATGGGAAATCCCATAGATATATATTCGCGGTCGAATATAAAAAGTAGTATCCACTGCCACCAGACAAAACTCGATCAGGGGGGACGGAGACGTGCCCCCTCGACTAACAGACCCCGGGGCAATCGAATTGCCCAGGCCAGTACGTCCACAATATGATGGTTTGTGCTGGTTCTGTTCAGAATTTGAGACTAGTAAAGTCAATGGTGACTTTACATGCCCTGGGAGACAGTAGTCAGTCCCAGGGTATGGAGCCTATAATGGGGGGTCACTATGACACCCCTGTGTTACTGCACTGAGGGTGCTGTGTAACACACATCACAAAAACACATATAAACACCGTAAAAGACCCCATAGCCCCTTAAACACATCTAGAGTCAAAGAAACACACTCAAATCATGCCCAAGAATGAGGGTAAAAGTGTCTCACTCTTGGCACGAGAAGAAAATAAATCCCAAAAATCCAGCAAAGCTGCTGGGGGACTCACTAGGTTAGGACATTCAGACTAAACAGAGAATTCTCCTTAACACTAATAAACCTCTTCGACCTGTTAGATTACATTTTTGTGACTTTGTCTTTCTTTCCTTTCAATGATGTTCCGCTGCTAATGCCAGAGGTACAGGTGTTCCCAGAGAGCGTGCTGGTAGCTGAAAGCTTAGATGATTTAGAAAAGATATCAAATGTTAAGTTTCCTTTTGTAGCCTTCAGAGGATTTAACTTTTGCAGGATGTCTTGATCATGACCACTTGAACTCCTCGTATGTAGTTTGAGGGCGTCACTTTGGCCAAAAACACCGGAAGTGGCATTTACATTTCCCATATTAAGTATATTTGGTGTGACAATATTGCCATTTGCAGTGTTCGTACTTATCAGCTGCATCAAAGTACTTGCAAAACTAAGTGGCTTGATCTGCATTTGTGGAGTAATCCCATGAACATCGCTATGTATTGTCTTCAATTGCACTCCATTTACCAAGGGGGCCCATTTACAGCGACGGGCAAGGCGCTCCGACCTGCATCAACGATATCATTCTTTGACTTGCAATTGCAGACGTGCAGTTCGTCATTTGGGGTCATTTTATGAAAATTATGCTGCATCCCTTTTGAGCATTCTAGCACTGCCTCCATCAGTTTGGTTGTGCCTGCCCTCTCATGTCTTGCTACGTCCCTTAGCCTGTTGTGCCATTTTGATGACGTTTCTGCTTCGCGGTCAAGCCTTCTTTGAATTTATCATCGCCAGTAGCGAGCCCTGATCTTTTAGAGTGTCATTTAATGATTTGCATAATTTTACAAAGGGCAACATTGCAATGGTGGTGGCAGCTAACACATTGTTATGAATTTGAAGACCTGCAGCTACAGAAAGTTGGCCTTTGTCGTTAGAAGTATGGTCATCCACCTCAGAAGTTGAGTGTGGACACTCGTGGCGACAATACTAGGCATCAAGGCTTCCCCAATTTCACTACTGGAGTTTTGCCCATCCCGTAGCTTCAAAAGGTCAGCCTTCAAACGCTCAGTCTGTTAGGGAGAATTCTCATAAATGGCTGATTTCTCTTACCAAATGAGTCCCTCAGCAGCACCTGGTAAGAGTGTGAGCCTTTTTCCCCACTCTTACATGTGTTTTGCTGTGTGTGTTTTCACTTTGTGCGATCTTGAGCACTGGAGCCTCACCTACTGCATGGTCTCATATTTTCAGTGCAGTGACACAGGGTTGTCTTTCAGACTTCCAACCGACTCCCTTTTCTGGGGCCGACTACTGTCCCCCAGAAAAGGGTAAAGTTGCCATTAACTTTACTTTAGTCACTTTAAACCACAGACCCAGCACACCCCATCTTACATGGAGTGTTGGAAAGGGTTAACTCTTATCCCTTTTTGTCTGTGCCTCGTGGAGCATTGTTTTGCTCCCTTTACATTAAGGCTTGGCTGGTGGCAGTGGTAACTACCCTAACTTTTCTACCGCAATTATTTTATATAAACGTGGTGTTGTTTTAGGCTATTATATTAGCCTCAAACATAAACCCGCTTGACCAAATACATTTTATTTTGGATCCGGCTGGGTTTATTCGACATTTCTTTTTGTAAAAGTCTTTCTTGTGTTTCTCTCTATGCGCCAAACCGCGGACGATTCCTTTGTTCGCTGTCTTTTCGCGGGCTTCTGCACAGAAGCCCTCCTTAAGGCACCTGAAAATCTAGGTAGGGAGGATGTGAGGGAGGGGTCTTCGGACCCCTGCCATGGGTTCCCTTGGTAACCTAAGTCGCACTCCTGTTTGATTGGCTAAGGGGACTGTCCTTGTCAGGACAGTCACCCTGCTGTGTGATTGACAGCCAGGCTGTATGAATGGGGGAAAACTGCATAAAAAGCAGGTCTCTGGGACTGGAAAGGCAGTGTCACCACTGGAACGAAAGAACCAACGAGGAACTGGCAGAAGAGGACCCTTACAACGACTGAACCGCCCGGTGAAGCCCTGCTGCAGGACCGAATCAACAGAATCCGCCGACAAAGAAGATCCTCCAGGAAACTTCTTCCCTTGAGCTGGTGGGACCAACCAGTTCACCCAAACTGCAAGCCAGGACCCCTCATCTGGTCGAATTCGCTGTACAGAGCTACAGTGGGCTGGATAGCCTGGAAGGTCGGACCCTGCTTGGGTTTTAAGGAGTGCATCTTTTATTTGTTGCTTTGCTCTGCTGCTGGTTTCTTCCCTGGGTAGTGAAGGACCCTCCAGTCTTCCTACTTCGTGTCAGTCCGACGGGCATTTCAGGAACCGTGAGACTGCATGAACTACCAGGAACGTCCGCCTCAGCTACAGCTCCCTCTCCGTTTTAAGGTACTGTGCAAATCCGGTTGTCCGTTTCGTTCAACCACGGTGAAAGCGTTTGAAATCTTTCTCCAATCCGAGGCCTTGTCCTTCTCTTCTCTTTGAACTAACTTTTGCAACAACCAACCTCGCCCGGAAACCGTGCCAAGAACTTTACCGCAAACTACCCTGAACTGTGTGCTCTTGAGCAAAATACTTTTGACCATTGACTTTGGCCCCAAGCCTTTTCTATCTGATCTCCTCACTGAAGTTCGTCTTGTTCAACTGCCCTGAGTACTTACCTGTTGGTGTGATCTAATTTCTAATAACTTTTGTCTTTCCCTCCCTTTTAAAGTGCTGGAGTGCCATTTTGCTCCCACTTCATTTTGGAGCTTAACTTGTCTGGAATTTAAGGGAAGCGGTGTGGTGTATTAAGATTGTGATTTTTTTACTTGCTTATAATAGTGTAATGTTATACAACTGAAGAGTGAAATAAATGTATATTCTTTTACTTGAAAACTTTGAGTCAGTGTTTGCCTGAATCATAGTAATTGCTGTCCTTTGTGTAACTATCATGTACTGCTCACTTACTCTTGTGATAAGTCTGGCTGCTCCGCTACTGCTACCACTTTAACAGTGTAGTACAGGCTTGTACCAAAGGTGAATTTGTACTGTCACTTGTAGTCTTAATTGTGTGTGGTGTTCCCAAAGGGTACTGCATATAATTCTGCCTAACACAGTCAAGCGGGCCTCTCTTGATGCCAAATCTTCATACTTACAAGCCGAAGAACATTAAATATTGGACTTTGAATGGCAATCCAACTCTCACACTCTTCAGAGGAGTTTTAAAGGTTTTAAAGGATTGCCTAAAGTCAGGCTGACGGTGGACATCGTCCGGGCTGTCACTTGCAGGTACGTCACTGTACTGCAATTCGATTTCCTCGAGCATGTTCCCAGTTTTATCTCCACCTATGTCATTGGCTTTCCCAGAAGTAGAACCAGCTTCACCCAGGTCTTTTGAATTCAGTCCAGCACAATCAGCCTCATTTAAGGGTTGATACGAAGGACTGCAGTTGAGTGACTCCACATGGCCAAATGGTGAGGCGTTCAATAAAAACACTGCGGACCATTTCATCAGTCATCGCCGCGTTTGATGTGGCACAGTCACAAACACTCGGGATAGCAAAGGTGTCTTTTTCCATAGATACCTCCATGGCTGCCTCGTGCTCCATATTTCCATTTTCCTGCAAACCCCCCAGCTTTTCATTGTTGGTAGTATTAATTACATCAGACATTCCAGCATTTCAACATCAGTCAAGTCGAAATTCAGATTAGCTTGGGCGTTTTTGGCAATGAAGGACACCTTTTCTCTTCCAGGCTGAGGGCTGGCTACAATCTCCAACATTACATGAAATTGTTCGAATGGGAGAAAAAAATGACCTTGTTGCCTCCGAAGCAACACACATTGTTGGCGGTGCAGAGGATGAAGTGTGAGGCATTACCAGCGCCTGGCGTTCCTCACTCGCAAACTATGCCTCGACAGCTTGGTCCTCTAATGGGGTTGCTTGCAAGTTCAACCCTCGTGCATCCCATTAAACGCGGCAGCGCAATAGCATCTGTCGCGTAAGTAGACCTTTCTCTTTCCCACACAGTTCCTTCATTTTCGTTTTTCACAGGAGTCGGCAACACAAGCAACTCGTATACCTGAAGCTCACCTTTAATAGCGCAGTACAGCGTTTTGACTCAGCTGCTGCAACAGCTTCAGTGCTTCCGGTGTTGTATGCTATCCTGCCTCCCATGGTAGCTTGTGGGAGGCAGTGTTCGGCAATCATCGCAGTCACGCCCACTTGATGGCTACAGCCATACATACAGCCCGAAATGAAAATCTTATGTGATAGCCCGCCCTCCAACATCTCTATTCAGGGATTGACCAGTGATCTTCTTGTAACTCCACCCCTGTCCTCGAGCGTCTGTGCCATCTTTTACACAGTTCTGTATTTTCACAGTTCTGTATTTTCTTCTGTAGCAGTTGTTCACGGATTTTCACAGTTTGCAGCACGATACCGATATTTTCTCTGCCTCCGGGTAAGCTCTGTCATTAATGTTATTTCCTGCATTTTGTAAAGATGGCCCATTTTCTAGGTGCCCTGGTGTTCATTTTTGTCCGTGTTTTTAGCTCCGCCCCTCTCCTCGAGTCCACGTGCCCAAAGTATGCAGTTCTAGTATTAGTATTTTCTTCTGTGTAGCAGTAGCAGCCGTGCTCACAATATACTGTATTAACTTCTTTATATTTGCTCTGCCTCCAAGTAAGCTCTGTCATTAATGTTATTCCCTGCATTTTGTAGAGATGGCCCATTTTGTAGGCGTTGCTCTGCCTCCAAGTAAGCTCTGTCATTAATGTTATTCCCTGCATTTTGTAGAGATGGCCCATTTTTAGGTGCATTGGTGTTCATTTTTGTCCGTGTTTTTTAGCTCTGCCCCTCTCCTCGAGCCCACGTGCCCAAAGTACTCAGTTCTAGTATTAGTATTTTCTTCTGTGTAGCAGCTGTGCTCACAGGGGTCAAGTCCTAAAGAAAGAAGTGGTGGGACTCATAAAAAATGCAATTGTATTCGACACCGCCAGAAATGAGCATATCAAAGTGAAAAATGCACAATTCATTGAATTGGCTTTGCATATCCACCCAAATTGCAGAGGACGAATGGCATTTGCCTTTCAAGAAATCAACACACAAAACCAAGAGAGGATATTTTCTTCTAATCGTGTTTTTGAAAATGTTTAAAGGTGTGCATGTTTTAAACTTCAAGAACAAATACCATGTTTTCCCTAGAACATGCACTACTGAAATGGAACATATCAGCTTTAGTAGTTTGTTATTTTTCATTAGGTTTTATAGTGCAGTGGTGAAGTGTCCGCCCTGCGAACGTAAAGACTGGTTCGTGTTAATTCCTAAATTCAAACAATATACTCAATGTTTCTCATTTTTGCTGGGGGGGACTGAGTCCACCCTCCGAAAAAAGTGGGTGTACTCCGTCCCACCGCGTGTACCCTCGAATTCAGCCCTGCGTGCTCATAATATAATTAACTTCTTTTGCAGTCGAGCACGATATTTTCTCTGCCTCCAGGTAAGCTCTGTCATTAATGTTATTCCCTGCATTTTGTAAAGATGGCCCATTTTGTAGGTGCCTTGGTGTTCATTTTTGTCTGTTTTTTTTAGCTCTGCCCCTCTCCTCGAGTGCACGTGCCTATAAAGTACGCAGTTCTAGTATTAGTATTTTCTTCTTTGTAACAGCTGTGCTCATAATTTACTGTATTACTTTCTTTTGCAGTCGAGCACGATATTTTCTCTGCCTCTAGGTAAACTCTGTGATTCATGTTCTTCCCTACATTTTATAAAGATGGGCCATTGTGTAGGTGCCTTGTTGCTCATGTTTGTCCTAGCCCGACCCTTGTTCTCGATGATAGTGTTGCCATTTTCCAGATAGTGGGCCTGTGTATACCTAAGTGATGTTCTGTAGTGTGGTTGTAGATTTAGCTTGCATTCTTTAATAAGTGCTGACACTGAGTCTATTGACATAGACCCATAAACATGTTTTTAAAAAGTATATATATGCATTTGATTTTATCAGGAAGAAACACCAAAACGCAAAAGTGTGCAGGAAAAAACGGTCACGTTTTGACTATGATTGTTGTGGAAGTGAATCCCAAGCCCAAAATCCTACTAGTTTCCAAAAAACAAATTATGGCAGGTCCCGAGTCCCAGTTACCTTTGTGCCTAGTCCAGACCTGACACCCCCCCACAATCACATAGCGCAAAAGGGCCAATGTTAGCATGCAAGGTAAGCTCCCTCCACGAACTCCTCACTGTCCTTCCCACCATCCCTCCACACACGTCATGGATCTTAACTTCCACCACGTCCCTTGGATCTACTGCTATAAACCTCAGCAGCCCTGGGCCCCCAGTACCGGATGTTTCCACGCTCTGCAACACTTTTGAGTTTTGTTACCGAAACTCAATTTCTCACTTATTTATTTCATTTTATTGGTTATTTTTAACGTGCTTAATACCCAGAGGTTTCTAAGCGAAGACCCAGGGGTTGAACCTTTGTTGCTCAGTGTCGTCCTGCTTCCAAGGCGAGCACGTTGCCCCTGGGCTATCCTCCCAAGACTTGCTTCTGTGTCATGGTAGCTACCTTCCCACAAATGCATTATTGCTTGCAGTAATATCCACATGTATTAATTACAGGTGCCCATGTAGTCCCATGGCACTCCAAAATGGGGGCTAATAGAAGGATTCACCTGACTCTGAATCATGCAGGTGCTGGTAACGTAAATGAGTTTAGTGGCATTACCATATCTAATACCACCAAACTCATATTAAGGCCCTATGAGTGTATGGAATCTAACTTCCAGTTCCTTGACAGACAATTCAGTTGGAATCCATCCAGGAGTACACATGCAGCACCTGTGGGTATGACATGTTCGGATTTCCGGAAGATGAGCAAGTGGTAACCCCCGCCCACCCACAGATGCTACAGCCATACATACAGCGTGAAATGAATATATAACGTGATAGCCAGCCCTCAACAGCTCTGTTCCTGGGATTGTCCAGTGATCTTGTTTGTAGATCCGCCGCTGCCCATCCCTGTCCTACAGCGCCCGTGTATATAACTTGTGCAGTTGTCCTCATTTTCTTCTTTTGTATATTGCCCGTGCCCATAACTTACTGTATTTTCTTCTTTTGCAGTTTTCCAAAGTGTACAGCAAGCATTGTATTTTTCCTGCCTCAAGGTAAGCTCTGCGATCTGCAATGGGGATCTCGTCTCGTACGATATCCTGCTCCCCTGTTTTATGCTTATCATTCATTGCTCACAAGCTGTTTCCTGTTCTTCCCCTACCCTTACCCCCATTTCCCTTCCCCTCAGCCCCCTGTACCTGACAAGAGCTGGTCTTTGCATAAGTGACCCTTGGTCCTCCTCAGCTCCTTGCCTCCACCATCCTGCTCTTTGTGTGGCAACACCCCATGGCCTCCCTCAGTCGTCTTATGCCCCCTGCTCCCTGCCCCCAGACTTAACTTTTGGCTCTCGGTGAACCCTGCCTTCATGCCTGCACTTCTCCCTTCAATGGCACTTCTCCATTTTGGGTTGATAGAAGAAACATAATGATTAAACCCATTTTCAAGCAATGCTGTTCGTAATAAGTGTAATCCTTAGCTTTTTAATGAATGTGGATGCACCGGTGTTGTATGATATTCTGCATCCCCATGGTAGCACTTTCTAATCTTCAAACAGGCAATATAAAGCAGTTTGACACCCACTTTAACTTTCTGTTCACTTTTAAAAATAACCTGTTTCCTTCCCTCACCCTTTAAAATATTCATCCAGTCCACACACAACGTTTATGCTGAAGGCAGGGTATGGGTGTAAAAATGTAGTTTATTCAAGTGAGAAATCGGAACGCTCGCTTACGCATTACAACAACCTGTTACTTAACGTTCAACTTGGAGTAAATGTTTTACAACGCACCATCTTTTCAGCTCTCCTTTCCCCCCAGCGCATTTGCTCTCACCATTAAATAGTTCAACTAGCACAAAACATGTACACATGAAATTGCGAAGTGTTAAAGAAATCACAAATACTTTTCATGGAAATGAAAACGTTTAGGGCAGTAGTCACAAGCTACTATCCTTTGCAACATAATGTACCCTGGCATAACACATGCATGTGTGTATAATACGTTCTACAGTGTATGTGCCCCCTACTTTTCTGCCCGATATTAACGGAACAATGAATACAAAATGATCGGGTGCAGTTCGTTCAAGGAGATACGTATGATGGAGTTTATTGCTGCCTTAAATCTGGAGGCCAGGGAATACTCGATGCATTGGGAAAAGCCAAGAGGGATCATGAAGCTCTTAAGAAAGTCAAAACGTGCAGTGTAGATGGAGATATTACATTCTTACTGCAAGAATCTCACCTTCTCTAGTTTGCATGATGTTGGCCTACCATATCGATGTTTTGAAGACTTCCGAACACCACTTCGATCATTCTGCCATGGCAATGCAGAATATCATACAACACCCCCATGGCAGAACCCTGATGATTGTAACTACATACGTTGTACTGCATTTGCATGTGTTAGTCAGATCAAAGGCAGGGCATCGATCATTGGGAAGATCATGCACATCCCCCACCAGGTCAGTTCCTAGCCAACATGGTGACCAAGGCAAACTAGAATGCACCTCCTCTGACTGGCAACTGTCACTCCCAAACTACATCTCTGTGTCACGCAATAAAACCCTCCTCAATATCCATGAATAGTTGCTAAATGAAGGAAGCTGGTTTCATTACATTGTAATTCAAGTACCTTACAGAATACATCTAATGTGAAAACAGCTGTTGCTATCCAAGTAAATGGTATTTCTGTCAGCTGCTCTTAGGGAATGCCTTGCCTGAATCCAGTTTCAAACTGTCCATAGTAGCACACTGGTGTGACCAGCCTGCCACGGTATGAGGGCCCACTGGCCCTGTGTTGCAGGCATTCTGTTCGAACCACCTCACTTGTTTATTTATTTTAAAATGTTTTTATCTGCATTTGGATTATACAACAATTAGCTCTTTCATTGCAGCCTGTATCAATTGTCATTTTGGATATTTCAGAGCATCAATAAACCAAACATATAACGTTAACAACACAAACTGTCTTCGATTCTCATGCGAGATCTCTTCTAGGTTCCTAGTTAGGAAGTGCAGGAGTGGTTTGCTCCGTCTTGGGGGGTGCGGGGAGAACATCAACGGCGTGGTTCCATTAGTGAGTTTTGCTCCGCAGCTCTTGCATTACGAGTTCCGTTTATAAATTCAAGGTGGTTTGTCATCGGCCGGCAGGAACATGTCTCTTAGTAGAGCTTTCCATGCTTCGAACGTGACACTGATGTCACCCTCTGATCTATCCATTCCCTTTTCCCAGGCTGTGGTCTCCGCCTCTGCACATCTTTCCAGTTTCTTGCTCCATTTCTCGTATTCTGGACCTGTAGTCGATTTCCACGTCATAGCTATTGCCCTTTTGACCAGTATGTAAACTAGGTCCATCAGTTTCACCAGGTGTTTGTGTTTGCTCAGGCGAGGGTATGTTCCCAGGAGGCTTTCGGTCAGAGTCCAGGTGTATCTGTTCATACCCCCTCTTCTGCAAGCATTTTCTATTTTAGTCCAGAAGGTCTGTATCTTGTTGCACTCCCAGAACATGTGTAGTAGGCCAGCACCTTTCTCACTGCATCGTGGGCATTTTGAACTCGGGTGCCTGCCAAACCCAGCTAATCGCTTCCGGGTCCTTTTCACGCCTTGAAACACTTGTGTATAGGCGCGTTATAAATGCCATATGATATCATATCATGTAGGTCCTGTATTGGATGTTCAGTTGGATTAATTTAAAATTTAGTGTTCCTAGACACCTCTTTCGGGTACGTCAGCGCTCTTTCCCATTCCTTTTCGGGTATGCTAGTCGTCAGGTCTTTCTCCCATTTCTCTTTCAAGGTTAGGCTTCAATGGTTAGGTATATCCGATAGTTGGCTATATAATCGGGATATGGGCCTCCATCCATTGCTCAAGTTGTACATGCCTTCTGCACCGCCGTTGTGTAATCAGGATATATTGTAATTTTGGAGTTGTCTCGTTCTATCACTCCTCCTTCCCTCGAGTGTCTGAGTATCACCTCTCTATCTTGAAAGTTGAGTATTTTCGCTATTATCGGGCGGGGATATGAGCCCGGTGGTGGTCTTTTCTGGAGGGATCGGTGCGCTCTTTCCACCGCAAATCCCTGTGACAGCCGGCCAGCACCTATTTCTTGTTGTAGTAGTGATTCTACATATCCGGTCGGATTTGGCCCTTCCTGTCCTTCAGGTACTCCCAGTATTCAGATGTTGCTGCATCTAGCCTGTCCCTCCGCGTCCTCAGACCTTGCCTCCAGCGTTGCTACTTTCTTTTCTAGCTCTGCCACCTTAGCTTTTAGTTCGGTCATGGATTCGGTCGTCTCTTGTAGCGTGGCTTCAGCAGTAGTGACACTTTCTGCTAGGTTGCATGCATCTTGCCGCATCAATTGCATGTCAGCTTTTACTTCGTCTATCTTTGTGTCAATGAATGTTGTTAAGGCAGCTATTGCTTCCAGAACCTGGTGGTCCTTTTTTTCACCATCCTCATTTCTCTGGGTCTCAGGCTCTGCCGTCGTTAACTCCATTGGTGAGCGGGGTTTGGTTGCGGCAAAGGAGTCCATTATGGATGCCCTCCCTTTGTTTTTGGATGGTGACATGGCAATTCGCAAGTAGGTGTCTGGAGAGGCCTTGTCTAGGGACGGTATTTGGGGAGGTGTGCTCAGCGTCCTCTATATGCATGATAGCTGTGCGTTTCGCTTCAGTTGTGGACTTGCCAGGAATTCTAAGCAATATTCCGGGCTTGGCTTCGCTCCCAGATCTAATCAACTTAGTGTCAGCAGCCTCCCAGCCTAGGTGTTCTGGGTTATCTGCGTCTTGCGTGTTGCTCGCTGAGGTCCGTCTCCTGTTCCTTATACCTCCAGCCTGGCGTTATTATGTTAGTCCGCTAATGGTTGGGTGCTTACCATTATCTTCCGCTCCCACGGGGTCATCAGTGTTGTCTTGACCACTCCTCAGTTGTGCCTTAGGTTATGCGTTGTTTGGCTGTGGTGGTACCCCAGGTTAGGCCTGCACAGCAATGGTGTTAGTGCCAGGCCGTTGTTTACTTTCCAGGCTATAGGTTTGTTAGGAGCAGCACAGTGCTCATAGTATCTCGCTCTTCTGTAGCGTGTCCCCTGTATGTTTATGTGGGCTCTCCAATATTAGCTCGTGGGTTCACGATTTCTCGCTTTGCATGGCTGTTGGGATTATGGCCATTCTGTCGGGTCCAGGATCAAGCGTGAGCGTATGTGTGCTCTTTCTAATCTTTATTTCACTTAGCCAGTCTAGCGTTCCTATTATGGTTCTGTCCCTCGCATCCCCCGCGTAGTGCAGCTGCTCGCGCTTTTCACCCCGCTCACCTCAGCGTTTGTGTCGGCGCCAGTCCTCTCTTCCCGCGCTGTCGTCTCTTCAGTGGTCCATTGGTACCGCACCTCGGGGTCTGTTGCTCCTTGTCCCCCTTCGCCGCTCCTCCTCTCGTCAGGCACTCGAGGGTCTCTGTGGTCTTCTCTGCTAGCCCAGCGGGGCGCTGGTACTCTGGTCCGCTTGCTGCTTCTTAGGTGGACTAGCCCCCGTTTCCTCCGGCAGCTCCGCTCCCCACGGGGCCCCCCAGGCACCAGGGGTCCTGCTGATTCCTCTGCTCCTCAGGGTGGCCCGCTCAGGGCAGGCTTGCAGACAGCGCTGTAGTGGAGCTGTAGGAACGCTCCTTTATATCAGCCAGGTCTGCACCGCTGAGCGTCTAATAAGCCGGTCCAGCTCAGTTTTTTTCTGCCTGTATTCAGGCGTTCTCAGGCTGCTTCTCGTTCTATTGGGTCGGGTCTGCTCTGCCCCTCCCCCTCTTCTATCTCCAGCACCGGGTCCCGTCCGCCATTTTGTTGGGACCCAGGGGGGAGTAGTACACAGAGTTTTGCACCTCCTTTTCGGGTCCGATTTCTTCTGGATTTGTTGCGGTTGTGTGTAGAATCCCTTTGGCTTCTCTTGGATGTCTTTAGTATTGTCTGTGGCGTCGTATAACCGCCAGTGCAGGATCTGTTTACAGGATCTCGGCCGGAGCCGCAGGTTAGCACCTCCTCACTCCATGCGCACCAGGCCATGCCCCCCTAAAACCCCCTCACTTGTATTTCCATCAGGGTTAACACTAGACTATTGTTGATTGACTATACACTCTTGGCTTGGGTATTACTTGTAGCTTTTAGACTGTTTAAAGCTTTCCCTTGGGGCTTTTGGGCTTTCCATACTGTCATGCGCTTGTTTATACAGCCATTTAATTTCAACAGGCACCACTTTTGTTGGTTTCGTATAGTTCAGTATTCAAAGTTTTTGCTGCTGCTGCTTTCAAACACTCGCAAATGAAGCGGCCTGCCGCGAGCACATAGACAGCGCTTGAGAGCTCCAGAGTCACTTGCAAGCTTTGCACTCACCGGGTAAGTCGCTCGATTACACTTCGCTTGGTTTTCACAGGTCTTCAGTACTAGTGGCTCCTTGTGGTTAGGTGGATAGCCTCCTCTGATCCTCCTCCACTCACGTCACTCAGGAATGGAGCCTCCTCTGCTTCTGAGAGGGCCAGGTGCAACCCAGCCACCTGGAACTTCCGAAGAGGGAACACTTCCCTCGCTACTGCTGCTTCCTTCTGCACAAACTCTTCACAATGAAAGGTCACTGGGCAAACGACCTCTACAACAGGGAGAGGCAATGGCAAAGACTCTCTCAGGACCAGTAGTCCTGGTGTTTTCTCTCGCCACAGATTTCCCTTTGAGCTGCAACCAAGGCCCATGCTGCATCTTCCTCTTCCGCTGCTCTTCTCTCTCTTAATGCCTGCACCCGAGGGGGCTTTTTATGCCTCTCAGTCCCCTTCAGGTGTAGGTCATTTACACCAATTAGGAGATCACTCCCAGGGTGGTGTTTCTTTGCCATCCCTCTTCTCGTCCCAGTAATGAGGGAATTATTGGACTTGAAATCCCTTGCAACAAAGTTAGTTTTTCTTGCTCTTTGTGCTTTGCTGATTTGCCTTCTATTTTCCGCAACATTTTTGAAGGAATTTCATACAATTGAGTGACCATTCTTGTTTGAAAAGAGGATTAAGGGGTTCTAGGCTTTTTGTGATTATTATTAAGACACCTTTCCATTACCCCCTTTTGAGGTAGGGAACCATTGAGCTCTAGGGGCTTTACAATGAGTATTCTCTTTTATACCACTGTAGCTTTGGCTGATTTTACCTACATTTATATGTTCAACAAGTGGAACATTTAGATTATTGTGGCAACAAGCAATTAGGTATTTTGGCATTTGTAACTTGTCTTCCTCAGAGGAAGTTAAATACTGTGTCTCTACCCCATTGGTTCCTCTCACCTCTGAGCCTTGTCTGAACCCAGGTGATCCTCCCGCAGAGCACCACCTGCAAGCTCAGGATCTGGAAGTGTCTGCCTTTCCCTGGCCACCTGGGAGGAGACTTTAATCAGGGATTTGGTGAGGGACCCATAGGATCCAGCACAGTAGGCAGGGAATTGTGGTAGAGTATAGGTTCGAAGCGTTTGTGACGGCTTCCTGTTTTCAATCCTGTATTTAAGCAACCTTTTGTACCCTTCATGGTGGATGTATTGTTGGGTTGTATATGCTCATGTTTCCCATATTCCACCAGCATCATATATTCAATGTTTTCTTTTAGATAATGGATCCCCAAAAAATAAAAGAAATAATTGATTACAAGTCAAATACGACATATCCATTAGGTGCCACAAAGTCAGAAAAGCACACAATTCGAAGAAGAGCCTCACATTTTGAATTATCAGGTAAAAAATCATGTTTCCATATTTCTATTTTAAGCCTGCTCTTTCATATTTATTTGAATTACAGTGAAACTGAGGCTCAAAACATGGAGAAATCACCAGCTTAATCAGCCACAGTAATCATCAATGAAAATGTCTTTGGTCACTCTTATTATTTACACATGAATCGTTAAATATTTCACAATACAACTCTCAGACATGTAATTCACAATCATATTACTCAGTAGCTGAACTCTACATCTCCCACTCCTGCAGATACTGGCTAACTTGCAACCTCAGGAGGCCGTAGACCTGGAAGCTACAACCGCTTGAAGCCCGCCGCGGGACTCCCCTGCGAGGACCCAGGCCGCAGCTCCACACGGCACTGCTCATTCTACAATCGAAAGGCGAGGCTTCGCAGGCCTGGTGGGGAAGGGGCGTCAGTGCCCTGACTGTGCGCCTCGCCTGTGCTGCTCTGCCCGGGGGAAGGCTCTACGGCCATACTGCAGCACTATTATTCGGGCTGTTGGATGCTTGCTGGTCGCCACTGTGTTCATTGCGCCTGAGCCCTTCCGCCACTTGGAGACAGCACCCCAACACGCCTGCGGCTCTTCGATGGGCGGCAGTTGACTTCTGGAGATCCTCCCTGACTGGCGCTGGGCCCCCATTCCCGGTTCGCTCCTGGAGACTGAGGCGCTGGTGCCTGGCTCAGCTTCTGGGCGCTCCTGTTGCTCCCCTCCCGCCGCTCACCAGCATGATGGGACGCATCTTTGGGCAAGGTAGGACCTGCAATGGCGGCACTGCAGGGGCTTTCGGGGAGCCCCGCAGTGCATGGATACTGCGCGGCGGCGCATGAGAAGCAGGGGATCCACAAACCCTCCTAGGTTATAAGGACTTCCTCGCCCCCTACTGTTGTAGCATGCCGGGCGGTCCGGACTGCCTGCTCTTGTGCCATGTGTTGCGACTGTGGAGTCAGCGATCATACGCTGCGCTGGGCTCCCCCGAAGCCCCCCACGCACGGCTCCTAGTCTCCTAACTAAACACAGACCCAAGCTGGCTTGTCACATTACTGCCAATAATTCACAGTTAAGCATCCACGGTGGCAGGACGCGGACATGCACTGTCTGACAGCCTCCACTGTTCTCCTTTCATAAATCCTGCCTGCTGCGGGGGCGCATACATCAACCTGGAACGTGGGGGCACGGCTGAGCGCAGTGCTCCTTGATTGCGCCAGTGGTTCTGCCTGCATATTACTGCTAGCGCCGGCTCACAATGTGTTGGGAGTCTCAGCAGGCTGTGACATTGTTGTGCTGAAGCGGACTACTGGTCTGGCATAGTAACTAGCGGCACTGGGCCTCCTGTTGTAATTTTCACATTTTTGAACCTACGTGGGGGGCTACAGTCGAGCCTTGGACAGCCAGGGGATTCGGCTTACACCAAGCCATGTCCCTATGATCCATCAATCTGCCAACTCAAGCCGTGTACACCAGGGTCCCCTCCCCGATCATACTATTGTAAGGATCTGTGCTACATGTGTGGACCCCTCCTGTGCCTGTGTGATGGTGCGTGCTTCCCTTAATTGAGTTGGGCGACTCAGGCCCAGATACCAGACTGACCTATCCTGCAGCACCTAAGAGGCACTCCCCCGTGGCATCACGTCTTAACGTGTCCTGGACTGTATCTGCTGCGTCGGATCGGGGTGAGGCCACCCCTCCCTTTGGTTGCGGTAGGGCGGCTTGTAACACCTGAGAAGACTGCCTCCGTGTAGATTGTTAGAGACATGAAAGTGCTTGGAGGAGAACAGCAACTAAAATGCATCAGTTATTCAAAGCTGGGAACTAGAGTGCGCGCCTCACCCTCACTCTTTTTTCTACATACTGATATTGGCACTTAACTAGATATGTTTTGTGCGCATGCTGAGCGGGAACGGAAGTTCTTGGATTCCCCCCAGGCCGCACAGCAATAGGGGGAGGCCGAACAGCCAGGTCGGGTTTTTGCCAGGTTGATCAGACTTGAACAGCGTGCATCACATATCCCGGCAATAGAAAAGGCTGATGGCACTCTGGCTGTGACATCGCAAGAAGTCAACACTGAATTCCGATCTTTCTATGAGAAGCTCTACTCTAACACTGATACAGCCAGTGAAACCGACATTGGGTCGTTCTTGGACAGTCTCCCGCTCTCGGTTCTTTCTTTGGCAACTAGAGATACCCTTGATGCCCCGATCACATCAGACGAAATATCTACCGCCATTGACCAGATGGCTTAGGGAAAGGCTCCATGATCCGACGGTCTCCCTATCGAATTTTATAAACATTATAAATCCCATCTTGTATCACCACTCCTGTGGGAGGCCTGGCCCCTTCCATCTGTGAAGCAGTAATAACAGTGCTGCCCAAACCGGGCAACCCCCCCCCCACATAGTAGGGATGTAACGGTATAACGGTATACCGTTATAGATACCATGAACCACTTAATTGAACAATAATAACCGTCACATTGTTTATACCGGTATACCGTTTATACCATTAAGTGTGCTTTTCAATCTGATTTGGAAAGGCTGTAACGTAAAGAGTGCGCGTGTGTGTGTGTGTGTGTGTGTGTGTGTATGCGCACAAGCGTATACTACAATCAGCCTCCATTGATCTGTGGCATGCAGGCTATCAAAATGGCAACATGTTCATCTTCACCACTAGCCAGTGGGGAAGCTAAAAGCCTAAATGACCACTTAAGAAAAGCTGTTCTCCACACGTGTGTTTGTATTTGGTGGAGGCAAGGGGTGGCATTTCAGTGGAAAGTATGTTGAAAAGCCCAATTCTGACCCTCGGTGCCTGGTTTTGTTTGTGATGATAAATCTGACAATTTATGACCTTTTAAGAAAATATTTGTTAGGATTAGTTCACTCCACCTTCTATACTGTGATAACCATGATATACCGTCATTTGACAAGAAGGTTATCGTACCGTCATAAAACTAATACCGTGACACCCCTACCACACAATGTGGCTCCTACTGCCCTCTGTCACTCATAAATTGTGACGTTATGATTTACGCCAACGTGTTAGCCTTGCGTCTGGCCCCATACATGCACCATATTATACGCCCGGACCAATCCGGTTTTATTCCTGGCCGTGCTACCTCCTTCAATCTACGCCGACGATTTAATGTACTGACGCGCATTAATCCCAGCAGGCAAGCAGTTGCAGCAACATTAGATATGCAGAAGGCCTTCGATTCTGTATCATGGGGATACCTTTGGCAGGTACTTGAGAAATGCAACTTCAGTCCCGGTTTCAGATCATGGATCAAACTGTTATATTCCGCCCCTGTTGCTAGGGTCCGCATCGACAATCTGTGCTCAACTCAATTCCCGATAGCAAGAGGCATGAGACAGGGCTGCCCCTTCTCGCCACTAGTCTTTGCACTGGCTATTGGACCACTAGCCGATAGGATACGCCAGAGGCACGCACACAGAGGCATACGATTGGCGGGCCCATCGAAGATCATCTCACTGTATGTGGATGATGCTCACCTTTTCGTTCGCCAACCCGAGCTCAACCTTCCCCCAATACTCTAAGGCGTTATTCATTTCAGCCAGTTGTCAGGCCTTCAAGTTAATTGCTCCAAGTCCGTATTATTCCCGCTGACCGAAGCTACCACCCCGCCATCGAATCTCCAGGGGTTCACATGGGCACAGAATACGTTTACTAACTGGGCGTAGTAGTCGCTCGTGATCCAGCCACGTTGTATGATGCTAACCTCTGTAAATACCTAGCCACTCTAAGTGCGTGGGTTGGACGAACCTGATGATTACCCTAGCTGGTAGGATAGCCATTCTCAAAATGCTGGTACGGCTGCAACTACATTACAGGTTCTTAAATGTCCCACTGTGGCCGGGACGAGAATTCTCTGCTACACTCACTCGTACCATTAACGCATTTCTATGACACTCTGGTGCGGTCCGGCTGAAGCTAGCAACACTAACCACCCCAATAACGAAGGGAGGATTCGGAGCTCCGAATTTCGAGGGCTACTGGATAGCGGCTCACGCCCACTTTGCATCATTCTGGTTCATGCCCTCTGACCCTCCCCTTCATGTCAAATTGGAGCATATTGCTGTGGATAGCAAAAATATCCTAACCATAGTCCTGCGATACCAGATTTGAACCCGCCGATCCTGTAGGCGCCACAGCCATAGCCTTAAGCAAGATGTGGAAACAAACCGGTGACACACAGCCGTTTCACGGAGAGTTCCCCTGAATTTTTTCCTGATTTCCCCCCGGGTTGACATAACGACCGCGAACCGCTGGGCAGAAGCCGGCCTGAATTTTATTTGTGATATATTTGTACAGGGCACTTTCACTGAATGGGCCAATCTGCCGGGGTCCCTGCGGGGCAGGCCTTATCGTTGGTTACACTATGCGAGCCTGTAACGCGCACAAAAGTCCAGACTCCCTGACTTCCCTTCACTTCCACAAGATAACCATTTTCTATCAGAACTATTAAACACTACGGCTCTCAGGGGCAAGGTCTCCAGATTATAAGCTACCCTTCAGAGTGGGATATCCCCACAGCTCACTAGGCTCATGGAGCTGTTGACCAGAGATCTGGGAACCAAGATTTCAGATCAACGGTGGGAACATATGTGCAATTGTACACACGACATCTCATTCAACTCATGCAATTTAAGATCCTACGCAGGTTCCACTATACACTGATCATGCTTCGCCGCATGTCACAGTACCACCCCGCCACATGCCCAAGATGTAATTCTGATAGCGCAGACTATATACACACACGCTGTGGTCATGCGCGCGATTTACCCAATTCTGGACCGAAGTGTGTGCATCTCACTCTGCAATGCTGGAGTGTACCAACGCCCCATCCCCCTTGACATGTTTCTTTTACGATCTTCCCATGTTAAACCGTGGCTCCAGGAGACTGGCGAGCCTGTGCCTGCTTCTCTCCACCCGGTGCATTCTCTTACTTTGGCTCCGGACTAGACCCCCGCGCACGAACAATGACTCTGCGCTGTCACATGGGCTGCTGACACTGAATAATGCTGGCTACTACTACAACCATTAAGAGCTAGACCAAGTAATATGTGTGGCCCCTTTCGCTCATACATCTCCTCCCTGTCTGTCAGTTCGGGGGACGAGGTCAGCGAGCCACCATCCCCCCCTCCTGAAGTTGCTTAGTCCCTTTGTATTGCTATACTCATGTTACTTGTATTGATGTCATTCCCCTGGTCACCTTAAACAGTTGTTCTGCTGCTCATGAATGATTTGTGACTGTATATGTACACCTGATGTATGTTCACTGATCAAGTATGTACTGTTGGTGTCCGTTGTTGCGTTGTCAAGCTCTTCAATAAATAAAGTTTAAAAAAAAATAATAATCATCCTTGTTCACATTGAAATATTTGTATCTGCAAATGCACAATCATTTTTTAAAATATGTGGATTTGTGTGTGAATTGTAGTAATTATCAATTATTGTTCAAATGTATACTGTATAAAACCAATAAATGAACAAACACCACAAAAGAAAGATTATTCTTAAAATCAAAAAGCCACCTACATGGCTTTTTATATGAATAATATATCCTGCTCATACACAATACCTTTCTCATCTGCATCTATGTTGCCATTATTCCTCTCTACAGGTGAAGATTTGTGTCACGTTACTGTTAAAAGGGAAGGGACGACAACTTCAGAAAAAGTGGTGTCTAGCGCTGAAAAGGCACAAGAAATATTTAAACATTTCCATGGCAGTGGAATTGGTGCCCACTGTGGCATTAATAAGACTTGTGATGCAGTTGCCCAACGCTACTACTGGCCAAACATGTATGCCGATGTTAGGAACTGGGTAACTATAAATTGGCTATTTTGCATAATAGGTCTATAGAAGCAGTCATGATATGTCCATTAGCATTTATTTCATTTCAAGCATCTTATGTTTTGCATATCTTCATGCATGCTTTTAATATATGCTTTTTCTTGCATACCATTTTATGAGTCCAGTTATTGGCTGACTGTAGTATTAAATTTCAATTGCATGCATACCACACCTTACTTCAAACAAAATCCAATTATTAACTTGACCTTGAGATTTTACAATACCATATTTTCTTTACTCAAAACATTACAGGGTTCGAAATTGAGATTCTATGAGCAGGACCTAAAACCACCTTCTGGGTGTCGGGCATCACTCATTAGGCAGGAGCCACTGCTGGTGAACTAGAAGCTACCAAAGATGCTCCTTTGTTCATTTTGTCCAGTTTGTATGAACCATTGTGTTTAAATGTATATTAGATGTCTTCTAATTCTTATTTATTAAATCTCCCGGCTACAGGACTGGGCTCCCAACAAATAGAGCGCAACCTGTGCTTTTGGTCTTTTATGTTCTGCATTACTCGATTCCTCTCTATGTCCCAGCTTACTTTCGGTTATGGGGATAGAAGTCCACCGAGCATCCATTTCCCCTGCCTCGTCCACACCTCCCCCCTTGACAAACATGACCCCTCGACCATTTAACCCCTCTTTCCCCCCCGACCACCATCACAAGACCACACCCTGCCACTTCTTCCCCTCCCCGAGTATGGCACGTCTTGCCCTTTCCTGAACCATCGTTTCAACCCCCTTCCCTGCCTCCCTCGACCCTCTTGCACAAACCTCTCCCACCCAAACACAGAAAACACAAAGGCAGAGGACCACTCCTCACCATCTGCTCTACACACCTGTCTGGCCTACGTCAGTTTACCTACTACCCTTTCCCACCCCCTCTTTCTCACCCCTCTCCGTCACCTATGCCTTCCACCTCCCTCTTTGAATACAGCTCTTACCCCTGTCATCTCCAAACACCCACAACACCACCTCATCCACGCTCTGGACACCAATCCCAATCACCCCTCTCGAAGGCCTGTGACTGCCTGCTCACTCTCACCAATAACAGACTCTTGGCAAAACTGATTGCCCGCAATGCATACTCCTATATGTAAGGGAGGCATGATATCATCAAGGAGACACTGACACAAGAGCTGCAAGTTTTCAAAACCTTTATTTTAACTTGAACGGGGTTGGAAAACTCCTACCTTGCCCTACAACTACAATTTTAGGAGCAAACTCTCGCCCCATGTTTGTATAGCACGGGGTAAGGTGGCACACTCAGACGGGGTGACACACTCTGGAACTGGATGCAAGGGTGCAGTTCACAACGTGGATCAGCCCCTCCAAAACTCCACCATTGTCAAAAGCCTTGGCTGCATAATGGACTCTGGCCTAACTCTGTCACACCACATTAACAATGTGTCCAAATCCTACCACTTGCACCTTACGCTTTTGAAACACATCTTCTTACCTCACCTACCTCAATAGACTGGCAGCAATTATGTTGATTGTCATGTCCAGACCTGACTATGCAAACTCACTTTACCTGGATGCACCGGCCCACCAAATAAACAAACTCCAAAGAGTCCAAAACTCGGCTGCCAGACGGCTCTTTGCGCTCAGACCAGGGGATCACATCTCCCCTGCACTCCGGACACTACTTTGGCTCCCAACTGGACCAAAGGTCACCTTCAAAATCCTGTGCATTACTCACTGAGTAAAGCTGGGCCAAAATACTGACAGGAAAAGATTACGTCTTACCACCCAAGCCACACTCTAAGGTCAAGTACTGCCCTCCTCCTAGTGGTCCCCGCCTCCAATTTAGCCAAGATTGGATGCGCCACCTATTTAGCCTTGGCATCAACATTGTGGAACTCAGTGCTGTGAGAAACCAAAGGGTGTCTCACCTGCTAGTCCCCGGGCATCGATCTCTCTCTCAGGTGGCCAGGGCATGCCCATCGCCTTAGGATCCAGACCCTGGTGGTGGACCAGTGCAGGAGGATCACCTGGGTGAGGGATCTTCAGGGAGTGGGGGTGAGTAGCCAGTGGTGAGACGCGGTATCCCCCTTTCCTGTACTCACACCCCATCCTATTTTATAGGATTCTCCCAACTCTGCCCCCTTTCTACAAACACTGGTGCAAGGAGGAGGAGGCCTGAGAGTAGAAAGGCTAACACTCAGCTATCTCATTGGACATTCCTGTTAATAAGGTCCGTCAAAGTCTACCCTCTTGGGGACAAGGGCTCCCCTTCCCTGGAGCAACTCCACAACCCTCTTCCTTTGTGCTCCTCAGATTTGTTCATGTATCCATTAGCATGATCTACGCTGGATTAATTTGATGGTTGCCTTATTTTCTCTGTTCAATGATTTCAAGCTATTTGCTGTGATTAATGCTTAATAAAAAGAAATTTAAATGAAGCATCCCAATGGTGGGTTCCCGTAGACAAGTTTGGATACTGAGTTACATTTTCATAAACACAACATAATACCCAATATTTATTCATTCACAGGGATTGAAATTAAGATTGGAGAAGGGGGAGCTAAATGCAGCTCCTGTGTATCCGGCATTATCCGGAGGAGCTACCACTGGGGAGCGAGGGACTAGTACATGGCGTTCCACAAATCTAACTTCTACGTAATGTGCAATTTTAACATTTTGTCCATTATTTATGACCTCTTATGCTTTTTTACATGTTGTACAGATGTGTTATAATGCTTATTTAGACAAAGTCTAATGGGAATGTTTGTTTGGCATAATTTGGCTTGGGGGGCCAAAAGTAGCTGCTGGTAGTTGTTGGTGTCAAGTTAATCAGGCGGTTCTAGGCCGCAAGCAGGACCTAAATAGCTCCCAGCTGTCCCTGAATTTCGAACCCGGATTCAAAAAGTTCACAGAAGGCTACCGTGTGACAGGACGGGAGACACACGGGAATAGAAGTCATTTTTCTTTTTTCTATGACCCTCACTGGTAGTAGGTTCAGAGCAGGTGTGCACACAGGGGGCCGGACACAAGTAGAAGAAAGGCATACATGCATGGTGCACCCTGCTAGAAATAAGAGGTGAAAAGTGAGATTAGACAACTGCAGGATTGCTAAATCAGGAAGGAGACAGAGGGATCTAGCTCAGTCCGAATCAATGAGGTGTGCAAGTAAGTGATCAGGATCTTTGAAATGTCTGCCATTATTGCCTGCAAGCCAAAGATTCTCTTTGGGTGATGCACACCCAGTGTCCCACACTGCATGTTAGTTTCTTTTCTTAAAAGTGTTGATGTGTTATTACAAATTAATGGAAAACTATGTTCATCTTTTTATTTTTCCTGAACTATATGGATTCAGAGGATACAATTGTAAAGTGTAAGGGTAAATGTGTGTGTAACTAACATTTACATTCCATGTTGTTTTAGGTATCGCAGTGCAGCGAGTGTCAAATAGAAAAAATCAATATTAAAACACTGCTCCAATACA
The DNA here is from genome assembly GCF_040938575.1 of Ambystoma mexicanum. NCBI lineage: Eukaryota > Metazoa > Chordata > Amphibia > Caudata > Ambystomatidae > Ambystoma > Ambystoma mexicanum. The sequence goes on from NC_090936.1 coordinate 919,668,867, forward strand.
CACCAATACTGGTAATTTATAAAAAAAAACGACTTCATTTTCCTCCTGAACCTTCCTCTTCATCAGTCCTGTTTCAAGCGCCAGAAACACATGTATCTGCTTGTTAGGGCTCACCATACCTCTTTGTTTTTGAATATCTTGGCCGCCTACCTCAATAGTCGCATTGTGTTGCTTCTTCAACTTTTAGCCTTCCATACATTAATTCAAATGTTCTTTTTTTTTTTTTTTATTTGTGTATCATCTTTTTAGATTTTTACAAAACGGTGTTTTTTCGTCATTACGAAGTAGATGGACTCTTTGGTCGTGTAGACTGTGCGGGGACGCCTTCTAGCTAATGGATACAAATTCGCGTTGGCATCAATGGAGGTTGGTCTTTTCCATGGCGATGATTAGAAGATTAGCCATCGGAATTAACCATCTAGTACGAGCTCCTGTGATTAGACGGTTCCACCACGTATCTTCATCGTCTACGAAAGAGTTTATGAGTAGTGGGCCAAAGAAGGCGTCCCTTTCTTGTGCAATCGCCGGGCAGGCCATCAGTAGATGTCTTGTAGTTTCTATTGTTTCTGAATTTTTGCATAGTCGACAAGTTTTGTCCTTAGATGCTGCTCTGATAGCTAAAATTTCCTGGGTGGCTAGTAGGTTGAGACGAGCTATTAGTAGAGTTTTCATTTCATTAACAATTTACTAGGGAATTTTGTGCAGTACTCCATAGGTTCTCTAAGCTTGTTAGGAGCAGGTGGCAGATGGCTTAGCAGTTTGTTTGATACTGCTTTTTCGTTTGTGTTTATCCAATCTAGCCATTCCATTTTCGATTTGATTCTTAAAGGATTTTGGAGTAGATCTTCTTCTGAACACGCGATCTCCTGCAATGTTTGTTGTTGAATTTCAACCCAGTTTTTTAGCATCTGGTTGTTTCCTTTCGTGATTTCTTCGTTAATCATGCGGTATATTTGGAGGCTCTCCGGGTGTCGAATCTTTCTAAATAGTTGCATTGTACTTTGGGCCACTATTTCAGTCAAGGAGAGCAGGCCAAGTTCTCGCCTTATTGCAGCAGACGAGGTGGATTTTGGAAGACCAAGTACTGTTTGCCAGATAAAGCCTTCCAATTTAGGCCAGAGAGTGGACGGGATTGAAGGGGTTGCATCCATGCCGTATACCAGGGACGGAATTACTTTTGCCTTATAGAACTGGATTGCAGGTAACAGGCTAAATTTGCCATATTTCCTATCAACTGCTCTGAGCTGGGCTGTTAGGTGTTTAGTCTTTGTCCATAAAGATTGTTGCATACTAGATGCGTTCTTAGAGCTGTCAATTTCGACTCCAAGATATTTAAACGCTGAGACGACTTCAATTTTTGACTTGAAGAGGAACCACTGCAGGCTTTCTTTCTTCCTATTTCTCTTTTTCTGCATGATCAAGATTTTAGTTTTTGATTCGTTTATCTCCAAATTATTGTCTTTGGTGTACTGTGTGAGGTTGTCCAGTTGTCGCTGGAGTCCGACCTGTGTATGGTCGAGGATTATCAGGTCGTCGGCATATAGAAGTCGATTGACCCTTATGTTGCAGACCTTTGGAGGAAATGACCTGATCGTATCTTGACAATCTTTAAAGTCACCTAGGAACGATATGAAAAGAGCGGGCGCCAGCGGGCAGCCCTGTTTCACTCCACGGTGGGAAGGTATATGATCAGATAGTAGACCTTGGTTGTTCAGAGGAACAGACACGCTGGTGTTCGAGTGGAGGGCGATTATGGGAGCCAGGATTTCATCAGGGCAGTTCCATGTCTTTAGTTTATTCCATAGTTTAGGCCTGTCAACTCTGTCGAACACCTGAGATAGGTCGACGAATGCGAGGAAAACTCTTGGTGCGCCCGACAAGACTTTGTCTTTAATGATACTCAAGATCATTATATTGGCTGCAGTGCTAGCGTTTTTCTGGAATCCAGTTTGTAGTGGGTCAGTAGAGGGAGAAAGCCGTGCCCATTTCTGAAAGTAGCTCAGGAGGATTGTGGCGAAGACCTTACCTATGACATCCAGCAGGGCTATAGGTCGATAGTTGGAGGGGTCCTCTCTGATGCCCTTCTTGAAAATGGGGACGATAACTGCCTGAGTCCAGGAATCAGGTAGTGTCCTTTGGTTTTTGTAGTCTTTAAAGATCAGACTCAATACCGCTGACCAGTCGTCAGGGTATTCTTTTAAATCAGAGTTTGCTAACCCGTCCGGTCCAGGGGCTCTTGATAGTTTCAGCCTTTTGATGACTTTTTTTATCTCGTCTTCGTCTAAGAGGTCCACCCATTTTCCCTCTAGCGGTCTCGTTGGAGGGTCGATAGACGTTAGAGGTGAGTCAAAGAGTTCTGAGAAGTGTTTGACCCAGTTTTCTTCGGTGACAGAGTTAATCATTTGGGTTTTGGGATGGCAGTTTGTTTGGTTGACCATAGACCAGAAGTCCCGAGATTTTTTGGTGGCTAAAGCCTTGAGCATACTCTCTGCATCTGATTGGTAGAGGTCACATCTTACCTTTGTCAGCCATTGTTGGTATTTTCTCCTCTCAGTATGGTAAGATTCCCACAGGGTTGCTGTGTTCGACGCCGCTGCTTCTTTCTTTAGTTTCCTTAAGGATCTGCGTTTGGTTACCAGGGTAGCATTATACACACGGTTATGGTTAGACCTTAGATCATTGGTGAGCTTCTGTGGTTTTTTGAAAGGAAGGAGCAGAGGAATGTAGCTGTCTCTGAAGAATGCGTCTTTCACTTCAATATGAGAAGTTAAGCTTTTGTAGTTATCAGTCAGAGTTTTGATGTCTTTGGAGGACATACACAAACGGGTAGCCTGGGAATTTGTCCTGATCGATGGTTTGTAGAATGGATGGTTGCGCACACTGGTGTTACATTTGAGGTTCAGTAAGTTGTGGTCGCTAGCCTTTGTTCTAATTATTTCGAAAGAGGTTATGCGCTGGTAGACCTTTTCAGAGACAAAAATGTAATCGAGGGTGGCTGATGAGCTATCACGTTCCCACGTAGGTATCAGCATTTGGTCGCTCATAACATTGGCTGCGTTGTGGAGGTTCCTGGAGGTCATTAATGCTAGCCATAGTTTTCCCCTTGACTGCGCCAGAGTGTAGGGAGAAGCTTTTGCCTTTGGCGCGGCTTGGGCTACACAGTTTGCATTTAGGTCCCCACATACAAGAATGTTTGGGGTTTGATGTTTAATTCTGATTTCATCAATGATGTTGGCGGCTTCATCGCAGAAATTTTCTGGTGTTGTTTTTTGAGGGTTCCAATAGGCATTGATGATAGCGAGGGGTTCTCGAGAAGGTTTTCTTTCCAATGCGGTTTTGTCCGTCCATGTGGCAAGGACAGCCAAGAATCCATAGGTTGCTTCTATTTTCTTGATGATATGGATGCCTGAGCCTATGTGGGTAGCTGTTAATAGGCCGGATGACGGGCGACCCAGTGGGCCTTTGTAGGCCGGAGAGATCTCTATGTTGTAACCATCCAGTGCCGGTTTGTCCAACAGCCAGGTTTCCTGGAGGCAGAGGATGTCGTGTACTCCCAGGTTGTAGCTGTCAAGTTCAGTTAGGTGCATATGGCCTCTGGTGTTCCATGAGGCGATGGAGAGAAGCGTTTTTTCCTGTGCTTCTCGTTTTGGACGCGACGGGGGGGGGGGGGGGTCGGTGGACTGGCACCCCCTATTTGCTGCTATCTTTTGATACCCGGTGTTAGGGCATCCCGTATCCATGACCAGCTGCCCTTTTTTGGCACGACGTCTGAGGTAGTAGTGGGCAGGTCTAATGTTTTTTTTTCTGCTTTCAACAGCATTTTCCGGGGAGGATCGATGGTCTTGATATCGAGCTCTCGAGGGGTGTCGGGGAGTTTGGTGTTTCCCTTTGTCATTGTGATTTCTATGCTCTCTTCTTGTTGGGGTTCTCCCATTTCTGGAAGGACCATATTTCGGTTTATCTGGTACGTTTGTTCGTTCCCAGGCTGATCTGGTGTAGTTTTGGATGGTTTCTCTCGATTGAGATGAATTTTTCCTCCTTCTCGAAGATCCATATAAGTCCTCCGTTCGTGATTTGAATCTATATTTTTTGATGTCTGAGGTCTTACGGTTTTCTTCGTGGTTGCTAGTTGTGTTCTGAATTGGGATCTCGTTGAGTATAAAGCCCAACTGTTCTAACTCTTTGTAGACGCTCTGAGGAATTTCACAAAGTGCCGAGCTCCTGATATGAAGATACGCTTTTGCTTGCTTGGACCTGTGGTACGGCTCGATTAAGGTGAAATCATTTGAATTTAAGGCCTGTAGCGTGGGTACTTGTTTTATAATCTTAAGCACTGTTCTTCTATTTAGAATCATGTAGTATTCCTCCGTGATTTTCTGCTCTATTTTGAATAGGTGGGTAGCTCTTGTTGTAGTAACTTTTGGTTTTAAGAGAGTCTCTTTCTGGTTTGTTGGCGATGACTTTCGTTGCCTAGAGTCGATCTGCTCGGGAGGAGTTGCCAGGCGACCTGGTATCTCTTTCAGATGTGGTTGAATAGTTCCCGAGAGCTGCGATGTCGTCGTTCTATCCTTATTCTCAGTTTTATGATTTAGGGATAGTTCCTTGGTTTTGACGTTCTTAGAACTGGGAGGGACCTTTGGTGCTTCAATTTTGGAATTGGTAGCGTTTCCAACTTGTGGTTCTGAGCTTTCGATTGTGTCCCACTGCTGTGTTAGGTCAATCATGGAGCTTCGAATCAAGAAGTCCTCCGTGGTCCTGGGAGAGGGGGTATCGTGTGGCTCTGCGTTGTCGTTATTTTCGCTCTGGTATCTAAAATCTTGGTTTTCATCCGTTGTTTTTAATTGTTTTCTTTTTTTAGTGGTTTTCCTTGAAGCCAGCACTAGATCAAGCGCTGACACTGTTTCCGAGTTGGAAGAATCTTCTTGGGCGCCTATAGCGAGTTTCAGCACAGGATGGTTTCTCGTGGCGGCCACCGATTTTGGAGAAGTGTCACTTGGTGGCATAGGTTTAGGTGCTTTAGGTGCTTTAGTCGGCGGGCGAGAATGTTTGTCAGTTGTTTTTAAGAACACTGGAGCCAATTCTATAGGTGGAGATGGTGGCGTTGACTGGGTTTCTTTGTCAGCCATAGTTCTTTTTGCTAGAGTAGTAGATTTTAAGGAGTTTAGTTGTTCATCGAGTGAAGCAAGTTTCTGGTCCCAAGTGTCTCTGTCTGTCTTGTTCCTTTGTTCCAGGGCTGTAATGAAGCCTTCGACAAAGATCAGCTTGGTATGCATCATTGCTGTGATTGTGATATGATCTTTTAGGGAGTCACTGATGTTCTCAGAGTTTCCCAAAGGGTGCTAATGCTATTGTTATAGCCGACATAATAGTTGTTAGGTCGGGTTTTTTTTTAAAGTGATTCCTTGGCGCTTGGTGTAGATACTTCACTTAACCTCCTATTTTTAGGTGGTGATCGATCTCTTATTGTACATGGCGATGGTGGTGATGTAAATACAGAGCTTTCGTCTGTCTGGATCGATCTGTTCAAGTTTTTTGGTTGGATTGAAGGTTGGGCAGATTCCGGTTGACTCTTCAGTGGGTGGCCAGGAACGCTATACTGTCTAGGGAGTGATGGCAGTGCCGACTTTGTTTTGGTAGGTGAGTTTTCTTTTGGTGTGCACTCAGTGGCTGGTGGTTGTGCGCGGCCGTTTATTTCTTGTTAAATGGGTTTAGTGATTATCTCAGCTTGTATTTGCGTTTGTTTGTTTTGGGTTTGTTTTAGACAGCCCTGGTGCGGTGATTTTAACTGGGGACTGATTTTCCATAGTCTCACCAGGCGGGTTTGCCGTGGGCGGATTTTGGTTGTCCATAGGGGGTGAGGCGCTATTGGGGTTAGCGCTTCTTTCCGGTGTAGATTTGCCATAAGTTGGTAGCCGGGGGGTCTTTTTTGCATTTTCAGTCACTTTCCTTACTTTGGGCACTGGGGGTAGGTCTTGGTCCTGGTCCAACTTTCTTTTGCATTGTTTTTTGAAAAAGTCTTTAAGAGTGACTGATGGAAGCAGATGCGGGAGGAGTTTTTTTGTTGCACCTTTTTTTTGTATTTTGACGTTTGAGAGTTTTGTAAGCAAGACCTAGATTCCTTCAACGATTTTTGGCGCGAAGGTTTGAGGGCTTTATCCAGAGGAGTCGGTTTTTTTGACTTTTGGTTTTTCTGTGTTTGGGTATTCTGTAATATAGAGAGCTCTGATACTGTAGAGTCAAATAGGTCTTTTCCCGCATATTGTTGTTTAGAAGAGGGTGCAAAAGGGTTGTTTGTGGTAACAGAGGAATGATCCATGGGGGATTGCAGACTTGGAACATTTGTTTCAGTGTTTCCTGCGCGGTCTAACTCAAAGATTTGAGACTTCCCTATTTGTAGGTTGGAGTGCGTTGTTTCGTTTACGGTCTGCCGACCATCGTTGTTCTGTTGTGGTGAGTCCGTGGTGGGGCTCATTGCTGCGTGGATTTGTGCCAGTACCAACGTGATTGCTGGGGTCACGTTTATTGCGTTCACGGCAGACTAGCCTTTGCGGTGATCCGGAGAGCTTGCTTTCTTGTCCTCTGCTGCTTGTAGCTGGTGTGAGGGGTTGGGTTCGGTCCCGTCAGGGGGGGAGATCTTCCTTCCCCTGCGAAACCCACCCAGCACACCCCTCAGCTAGTTCATGGGTCGGAACCAGCCCTCCGACCTGCGAGAGTCCACCTGTCAAAGGAGTGTCTCCTCGGGCCTCAGCTGGGTCGGACAGCGCAGGGGCCGGCCGTCCTCCGACAGTCGCGGCCGCTGCTCCTCTCGCCGACCCAGGGGTACGGCGGTGAGGCTGTATGGAAATCGCAGAGCAGGGGGAGGAGGAGAGGATCGCCACCGCAGTATGCCGTCCCGGCAAACGAGGCGCAGAAGCACCCGTGGGGGAGAGGCATTCCTCCAGCTCATCTATCCGCGGCACAGGTGAGACGGGCAAGTTGGGAGGCATAGTCCGGTCCTTGGTTAGCGATGGCGGTGCGAATGCAGATTTGTTGGTAGCTTGGAAATTAAAGTGGTTTGAGGAGATCCTAGTCTCCGCATGTAGATTTGTCGGGGACAGAAAAGGTGAGCACCGAGAAATGTCAAACGGGTTTTCAAAATCAAACCGCGTTTTTGACGATTTGGTTGCAGAATTGGTTGCGGTAAATGTTCTATCATTGTTTTCTATAGGTGAACGAACCATGGGAGCTTGTTGGTATGGACCTCATTGGGCCACTAGCTTCAACAAAAAATGGAAATCAGTATATATGTACAATTACTGATTACTTAACCAAATTGGTAGAGGCATATCCTTTAAGATCCAAGACTGCAGCCGAAGTCGCCGACTGTTTTGTAAAACTTCTTTACCGTTTCGGTGCACCAAAGCGCATATTAACAGATCATGGAAAAGAGTTTATTAATGAGGTAACTAAATGTATGTGATTCATTTTTTTGACTGTCCATTCTGATAATTTATCAAGCTTAAGGGGCTGATTCATCGAATTTGTGCGCCGAAAAACGGGGATTTGTGCGCCATTCTGCCCGCAAATCCCTGTTTAACAAGTACAAAATATTTTGTACTTCTACATCACATCCAGTTTCTTCCATACTTGTGGGTTATCATTTCCTATGATGATGGGGCATGAGGTAATGGGACAGTGGAAAAGGTTACAAAGTTCACTACAGTGAGTAACTTATTTTAATTTCACTAGGTATCTGAGTAAGTGTGCTGGACAGTAGACAGCCCATTTAAATAAACTTAGATAAACTTATAAAAAGCTATCACTGAATATAAATATAACTGGCAACACCTTCAACTTCATTAAAAACGTAAGCTATCGGTGGCCAAGGTGCTTGCTTTAAAGCATTTACTTGTGCCCTTAGCCATATCCTTTAAAGTGTTGTCAGCTGTCCTAAGCCCAGTGGGTGGGGAAGAGACACAATGTTAGGATGGGCATTACTCCTATGTCCAGTCTCCTCTGTTCCATACTTTTGTTTATTAATTTGTTAAGCGCAATCTGCAAACCAAATTGCCTCTAACTGTTATAATGTCAAGATGTTGCATTTCAAGGTGGATCCATGGGTAGCCAATTAAGGGTTTTTACGAAGCAGGGATACATGATGTTTTTATATAATGGCACACTTAGACATATGGTGGCATTTTGCACTTTGTTTATTTTTTCTGTTAGACTGTTAGAAGTTTCAGCATGAAGGGCATTGCCATAGTCCAAGCAGGCATTGATCAAAGAACCCATCACGAAGCAGCTTTTTGTCACTGGGAATGATTGGTAGGGCTTTTTTGTTAAGAAGGGGATGACACGTTTTAGATAGATTAGAAGAGGCAGATTTTTGCTGAGGTTTGCACCTTCTAAGAGGGAGGGGGTTCAAAGCATGAGAAGAATATCATGGAGGTATCAGACAAGTGAACAGGCAGGTTGCAGGTATGCATGGATGGACTGCTGTAAGCCATTTTTGTATCTGGACAGTGGTCTTTAGAGTGACATGGTGTTCTGGAGGGGATGTTGAGGGAGGATAGATGTTCAAAACCTCTGCAATTATCCGGTCGATCAAAGTAATGCAGAGGTCTATCGGGAGTGACAGAAAGTCAACAAAGACATTTGGGTTCATGGGTACGATAGAATACGAGAATTCTGTAGCAGACTGATGTGTGGTTAAATGTTAATGAATTCAAATTAGTTGAGCTTACTGTCAGCAGCAAGGGGAATGTGGGTGTATCCACACTGACTGCCCAAGCACGGAAGCTGAATGGAGACCCAACCCAGCCTGGTTGGTACAGGTTACTGATTCTGTACACAACAGAGGACCACGAGGCAGGCAATGGGTGGAAGAGGGTAAGGGGGAGTTTCTGGAGGCGTTAGGAAAACTGGGACCTAGAAAACTAGACCTCTCTACAGCATTCGACATAGTGAACCACGACATCCTCATCATGAGATTGGAAGAATTTGCAATCACTGACAACGCCTTACTATGGATCAAATCCTTCCTAACAAACAAACGATATGGATGAAACCTTTTGCATCAAGCCCAAGAGAAACATTATGTGGCGTCCCAGAAGGATCATCCTTCTCCCCATTATTATTCAACATCTACCTGTCTCAACTAATTAAAATTATTGAAAGACATGGCCTCACCTGTTACAACTACGCTGACGACAAACAAATAGTCTATAGAATACAAGACTCACAAGAAGAAAACTCAACATTAGAGAACTGCCTTTGTGAACTATACAACCGGATGAACTCAGACTACTTCAAACTCAACCCAGGCAAAACAGAAATAATGATCATCCCAAAAAACAGAGAAGACAACCACTACATCCCCTGGCCAACAGAACTTGGTGTAGCCCCAGCCCCATTGTCGATTGTAAAAAACCTGGGAGTGATGATGGACAACGAACAAGTAAACGCACTAACCAAGAAATGCTTCTTTGTCCTGCGCGCAGTAAAAAGGATCCTACCATTCCTGTTATTCACCAACAAAACAACTACCGTCATCACTCTCGTCATGTTCAGAGTAGTCTATGCCAATAGCTTATATCTGGGCATGCTTGAACAACTTCTAAAAACAACTCCAATGTATACAAAATGCAGCGGCCAGTCTACTCCTTACAATACCACGAAGAGAACACATCACACCAGCGCTGGAAACGCTACACTGGCTACCCATCAAACAGTGAATCAAGTTCAAATCCATGTGCATAACGCACAGAGCAATCCACGACCAAGGCGCAGAATTCCTTTAAAGAAAGCTAAACGTACATCTGTTTGGACACAAAACCATTCATCTGTCATGATCTCTGCTTCCAAAAGGTCAGGGTTTTCCCAACTCCCTTGGAAGCAGATCCATAACCCAGGTTCCGAGTGCCAACCAGTCCCAATTGGGACCTTTTGGACCCAGTCCTGGCGCCAGTGGCACCAGGCTCATAAATATGCCCAGTCCCAGCGCTGGAAGCGCCGGGCTCATAATGCTTGGGTGGACTTACCTTCAGCAGACCATGCTGCTTACTTGCCTGCCAGTTGAGCCTCTGATCCTCTTCTGTTTGGAACTACTTTTCCTGTTGGGTGGGGCTGGAGCCACTCCCTAGATTCAGAACACTGGAACTCTTCTGGAAGGCAGGAACTCTTTTCTTACCAGGAACTCTTTTCTTACTTAGGCGTGGCTGTGGAAGGAGACACCTAAGCACTACAGGAGGCTATTTAAACCACACCCGGTGGATGAATCTTGCTTTGCGTTATTCTGCAACCTCTGCAGCAGAACGCTCATCGTGTCTTCTGCATCCGGTCCTGGGCCTAAGGAAAAAGGCTTACCATCCTGAATCCAGTCTTCAGCAACACCTATAAAGACAAGAAAGAACAGGTTAGCATTCCGGCATCTGAAAGGCAAAGGCTTACCATCCTGAATCCAGTCTTCAGCAACACCTATAAAGACAAGAAAGAACAGGTTAGCATTCCGGCCTCTGAAAGGCAAAGGCTTACCTACTCTTCGTGCGCTCCGGAGGTCTTCACACTGCATTCCGGCACCCTGCAGCCGCTCCGAACTCGTACCTGCAAAATAAAAAGACAGTTAGAGCGCATAATGAAGCAAACAAGCGCTTACTTACGTGCTTCCAGGCGCTTCTATTCATCACACGGGCTCCATCTTCAACTCACTTCAGCCCGTCATCCGCCATCGCCGGAACCCTGCAGAACAAGAGACACCATTACTAAAGACTTTAAAGACATTTGAATGACTCGAAACTTACCGCTCGTGCAGTAAACGACGGACAGCAGTCCTCTGAAGTCAAGAGGCCTGCGCTACCTATCCAGTGAAGAAACTGGTTACAGCACCCTGCCCCGAGGCAGATGGAGAGCTCGGCATTCACTTACCTAAGGTGAGAGCGTTAACCTTTGGGGGTCTACAGGAGAGGAGAAGAGGAAAGAGATAGGGACACCCCAATAACCCCAGTTCATTAACCCCATATTTTCTATCTGCAGACATCTTACTCTACACGTCAGGCATACAGTGCACAGAGGTCCAGCCCAAAGAGCCAACCGGGTGCTACACATCACCTTTGAAGATACGGTAGTCGCCCAGTCAAGACCGGCGCCTCTGCGAGAATCAGGTGAGCGTTACATCATCAAAAGAAAACTCAGAGGATCCTCCTTCTCTCACCTCGCACAAAAAACCTGCAACGAACTACCAAAGAACATACATAACACAAGAGACCACCAACAATTCAGGAAACTCCTCAAATCCTGGACCTTCATCCCATAACTAGAATAAAACCTACAGGGGAAATACGCATCGGAACAATGCTGAGAGAAAAAACTATCCCCTATTCCCTAAGCCTTTGACCCTCAACAGAATTAATGGTTGTACCAATTTGCAACATATACACTTACCAATTGAAAGTTTTGATCACCAGAATCATACCAAGAACGACCACAGAACAATCAAGAAGGAAGGTAAGGATGTCCCATCAATAACACTTTGGCCCACAGTAATCACAGGCAGCAATGGACCACCAATAGTAAATGTAAAGGGAGAGTGGGTGAAGGTAATACAGCACCACTATCAGTGTGGGGGATAATGCTCGCCCAACCAGGTGTAATGAGCTCAAATGACATAGCTGAGAACCAGCCACACCACCGCCCTAGAAACTAGACAGCCAGGAAAGAAAGAGAAAGAATACACCTACCAGTAGGACAACCAGATACACAGTACACGAATTGCAAGGATTAAGAGACATATAACCCACTAACCCAAAGCTCAAATGCCTGCATACTTAACTCACACAAAAAGCCACACGACCACTTCTCGCACAGCAAACCGCACGCACTTCACACCGCAACAACAATCAACACATAAATCGCACCAAAAGCACACAAGGACTCCCGTCCATCTGATATTCACACCAAAGCTCAGCGCACAGTGAAAACAAAACTTAAGCTGCCAACAGGACACCACCTTCTCACTTTCCTATGCCCTCTCCACCCCACTAACCCACCCCCACATCCTTGTTTGCAGATCCACCTGAGCACCTGGGGACCAATTACGTTGGTGACGGTGCGCTATATATATACTTTTAACATTAACATGCTGTCTGGTCCAGTTGCCCTTGAGTTACTTGAATTCCTAATAAATTTAAGGATTTCACTTTTCTCCGTCTGAAAGGAGCAGGCCATAGGAGTGATCTAGTCATCCCTGTCCTCTGGTTTCCCTGGTCTCATAAAATATAGTGTGCTGAAATGTTCCACCCATACGTCAGTTGGCACCGGATTGGACGTTAGAAAACTAAGGAGCACTTGTCTCATTAAATATCCTGCACATTTCTGAAGTATTTTTCGAGGCCACAATTTTTTGCATCTTTTCAGCATCCTGCTGTAACAGTTTACGATTATGGTGCTTCATTCAATTTTTGAACTGCCGTTTCAGTCTTTTTGAGGTTTCCTTCAACTCATTTGTGTCAGTTTATTTACACATTCTTAATAGTCGTTTATGCATCTTTTTCCTTGTTGCCACTTTGATGTGAAACCTATGGTGAGTTGAGAAGTCTCTTCTTGAACGGTAGATCTTTCTTCGACATACACCATAAGATTATTGGTGTAATCGAGATTTGTCTATGTCGGGGAGGTCGCATTCCCCCTGACATTCCCCTTAAGGACTTCCATAAGGGCCATAATATGTTCAGGATATATTTTTAGCCTATTTCTGCCAGGGTTAACTCCGAACTTAGCTTGCGTGGTTTTAAGGGGATAGAGTTCCAACTCTTATTAGTTAGCTTCAGAATGTTATGATCGCTAAACTAAGTGTCCTGTACCTCCAAGCTCAGCAGTTTTTCATGTAACTTGTCGGAGACTAAAATATAATCCAGTACCTTCTTCTCATGGCCTCTATACCAGGTCGGAGTGGCTGGTATTTGCCCCTTAATGTGTCAGTTGACCAGCTTGATGTTCCTCACAGCAAGTTCTTCCCTCCATTACAGGCCTCTCACTACTAAGGAAGACCCAAATGGGGTAAGTTGTTTGATCAAATTCACCTCCTCATTGAAACAGTGGACATTTGAATCCCTGCACACCACGATAGCCAGGTTTGGCCAGCTTCCCAAAGCATTGTCTATTAGGTCCAGGACTGTTTTTGCAAAGCCAACTGACTTAGATGTTCCAAAGTTCCAATACAAATTATATCCAATACAAATTAAATATCACAGTCCTGGCTGTGCAGTCTTGAAGGTGACCAACCTTTTCCGTCAGGACCTGAATCAGTGGAGTTGGAGGGATCACTGAAATTACTTTAAATCCTGCAACATTTTTTAATGCAATTAAGAGCCCCGCCATTGGGAGGCCACTTGAGCGCTTCACTGCTGTGTTTAAGTAAACAGTAAAACCCTCCAAAAGTGGGGCTTCCTACAGCCAAGTTTCTTGTAGGCAGATAACATCATAATGATCGAAGTTTAAATCCCCCTTACCAAAAAGGTGGGTGAAGCCTCTCATGCCCACAAACTTACACAGTTCCTTCACTTTCCAGCAGGAATTTAATCAGTTCATGAGGAAAATCCACCAATTCAATTCTTTGAGGAGAAAACCCACGAGCAAGAGACTTTGGATTCGGGCCTCTGCAACAAATCTACGTTCTGTGTACCATTAGCAGTCCAGAGGCCACAGGCACTTGTGTTTCAGAAAAGGGTACTCAAAGAGGTAAAATTAATAGAACAGGAAAAAGGAAAAAAGATCTACCAAAATACCAGCCGCAACAAAACCCTAGCACTTAAACAATTATCGAGCAATCATGCAATTGTGATACGCAAGGCTGACAAAGGAGGAGCGACAGTGATCCTGAACCATGCAGATTATGTAAGGGAATGTAACCGACAACTGCTCGATGTAACCTGCTACTAACTGCTCACGGAGGACCCCACCTTACGTATACTGAAGATCGTCACACTCAAAGTCACCAAAGCTAAGGAAAGAGGTTTTATTAGTCAGAAAGAATGTGATTTCCTTATTAAAGATAAACCTCAGATTCCACAATTTTACACTCTCCCAAAAATACACAAGGCCATTGTTAATCCACCAGGGAGACCAATAGTCTCAGGGGTGAACTCAGTTTTGGAGCCCTTATCGCGCTTCACAGACAAATTCCTTCAACCAATGGTGAAGAAAATGGGCTCTTTTGTATTAGATACCACACTGATTATTTCGGAAGTGGAAGGTTTGAACTTTGACCCACTAACTGAGATTTTGTTAGGCCTCGATGTGGTGGTCTTATATACGAGTATTCCCCAGCAAGCATCTTTGGATGTGCGGACTACCCCCGTCTTGTTCATTTTGTGGTGCGCGGAAATGGCGCTAGTGGAGAGCTATTTCCACTTTAATGGGGAATTCTTTAAACAGGTTCAAGGCACGGCTATGGGTGCCACTCTGGCCCCGAGCGTAGCCAATCTTTATATGGAGGGCTTTGAGATAAACAATCATGAACGCTACAAACCCGTTAATCGGCCACATTAGAAAATGGCGGCGCTATATAGACGACATTTTTATCATCTGGACAGGCAATGAACAAACACTGGAACTGTTGTTCAACTCGATAGATCTGCAGAATATATTCCTACGTTTCACGCATCAACATAGTGTGAGAGCTCTCGACTTCTTAGACATTACCATCTCTGCTGACTCCGAGACTAAGAAATTGTACGTTAAACCTTTTAACAAACCAACAGATAGAAATTCTTTACTAGACTATTCCAGCTTTCACCCTCGCCATGTACGCGATAATTTACCACTGGGTCAGTTTTTGAGGTTAAAAAGAAACAGTACCAACACAACAGACTTTCATGTGAAAGCTGACAAAATGACGGATAAACTTGACGGAAGAGGCTATCCTAAAAAGATCACCCAGAACGCACTAAAACGGGCGAACAACAACAATAGAGAGGCACTTCTGGAATATAGGGAACAGCGAACAAGGAAAGACAAATCCAAACAAATAGTGTTCGTGAACACATACAGTCATCTCTCAAATGGAATTAAGAAAATTATTGGAAAAACTGGCATTTCCTGGAAAAAAGTGACCAACCAATTGCAAGACCTATCATTGCATTTAAGAGAAGCCGTAATGTGAAAGAACATCTAACAAGAAATGATGTGAGCAGGAAACCAACTAAACAGAAAACCTTACCACAGCAATGGGGGTTCCAAGAGCTAATGGGGCATGCTCAATGCGGTAAATGCACATGCTGCCCATTTACCTTTAGGAGCACAGCGGTTGATATCGGTTTAACACCATGGCGACAAAATAACTTTACAAACTGCAACTCTAACATGGTTGTGTATGCAGTATGGTGCCTGTGTAACAAAAATCGATTTGGGTAAAACAGATGGGTGTTAGGCAGAAACCTGTACAGTTCCCTTATGGACCACTGCAAAAGGCTTAAGACTACAGGTGTTGGCAGTAAACCCAATTGGTACCAGTCTGCACCACCCAGATTTACCTGGTAGCTGTATCTGAGCAGCCAGACCTCACTCAAGAAGAGTTAGACAGTATATAGAGTATACAAGATAGGTACCAAAATACAGTAGCCCAAGCAAACACTGACCAGAGCTTTTGGTATCAAGTATATCATTATTTATTTAAAGACACACTTAGAAACACTTTAGCACTATTATTATAAGCAAGTTCAAAAACACAGTCACTATTAATATATATACACATCCCTTATTACTTATCAGACAAGTCTTAGTTAACACCACTTATTTCCAGACAGAGGTGAGCGTTTAACTAAAGATGACACTCCAATAAGTTAAGAAAAAGGGAGGGAAGAGTCAGAAATTAGAAACAGCACACAACACAATACTTTAGAAGCACTCAGCAAGGCAGGAAAGTCAAAGTCTACTTGTGAGCAAAAAAGTTCAGAGGCCAGGCTCCCTCTTGGAGAGAGTAGAACACCAATGCGCCCAAGATCACACAGTTTAAAAGGCTTGGAAAGTCTTGCAGAGAGTTTAAAAAGGAATCAGTTCAGCTCAGAAAAGTTCAGTTAGCCAGCCTAGGGCCAACCCAAGTGGTAAATTGAGGATTTACGAGACACCCCACACAGACCGTTGCGAGGGAGGCCAGGCGGACACAGTACCTTGAAAGTGGAGAGAATCCTCCAGCGGGGACAGTTGTTCCTGGCAGTGGATGCAAGTCACGGCGTTGTCCACAGGAAGAGAAGATCTCGACGCGGAGGAAAGCTGAAGGTCGTTCCACTGCCAGGGAAGAAATCAGCCGCGGAGTTCTCCGGTAAAAAAGGTACTACCCTTTTATTCGCGGTAGTGGAAAACGTGGTGTCCCGGTTGCCGGGGTGCTTGGCACAGGCAAGGCGGCCACGAGATGATCCGGGAAGGCAAAAAGGTGGGCAAACTGGTTATCCCCACCAGTCAAAGGAAGAAGACTCTTCGGGATGAAGATCTCCTCTGTCGTCGGAAGAAGTGGTGAGTCGGTTCAGCAGGCTCCACCGGTGGTGTCGTCTTTGCAGGTCGGCTCAGCTTCTCCCTCCTCTTCGGATTCTTTGGTCCTGTGGCGACGTCTCAAGTCCCAGTCCCCAAAGCCCTGCTTTTATGCAGAAAACCCCCAATCATCAGTCCTAGCTGTCACTCAAACATGCTAAGTGGTGAGCCGGGCGGCTCACCACTGGGCCAATCACACAAGAGTGCGACTTGAGTTGCCAAGGCAACTCAGTCCAGGGTGCCTAAACCCCCTCCCACACCCCATGTGGTACCCAGACAGAGTGGCACCACTTTTGGAGGCTTCTCTGGAGAAGCCCACCAAAAAGTGGAACAAAGGGCTCGACTTGGGTGGAGTCACAGAAGCGAACACAAACGCCATTTTGGAACCGAGTTCTGGCAAAAAATACCAACTGGTGAATTAATATTAAATAAATAAACCAGCGGTATGTTTGAGGCTATGTTAAAAAGTATTAGCCTCGAACAATGGGAAAATCCCATAGGAATATATTCGCGGTTTAATATAAAAAGTAGTATCCACTGCCACCAGCCAAAACTCGCTCAGGGGGGACTGGACAGTGCCCCCTTGAGCAACAGACCCAGGGGCAATCGAATTGCCCCTACCAGTACGCCCACAATATGATGGTTTGTACTGGTTCCGTTCACAATTTAGGACTAGTAAAGCCAATGGTGACTTTACATGCCCTGGGAGACAGTAGTCAGTCCCAGGGTACGGAGTCTATGTTTGGGGGTCACTATGACACCTCTGTGTTACGGCACAGAGGGTGCTGTGTAACACACATACCAAAAACACATGAAGCCCTATGGAGTAAAAGACCCCATAGCCCATCAAACACATTCAAAGTCAAAGGATATCTCAAATCATGTCTAAGAGTGGGAGAAAACAGAGTCTCACTCTTAGCAGGAGAAAAAAATAAAGTCCAAAAATCCAGCAAAGCTGCTGGGGGGCTCACTAGGTTTGGGAAATTAGCCTTAACAGAGAATTCTCCCTAACAATGGGAAGAATAAAATCCGAATCGGCAAGCACAGAAGTTGCATTAGAAATAAAACCCATAATTCCTCACTAGTAGAGCACTGGATCGAACAACAACACTCCTTGGATGACTTAAGATGGACCAACCTATATAAACAAAGGCCAGGTTTGGACTGCAATAAGGATAAAAGGAAATTGCTGAAAAAAGAACAACTAATCTTTCTTACCAACAGTATGGTTACAGGACTTAATGAGAAAAATCGATTGGTGGGCGCAATAATGGAAGACATTACAGGCATATGAAACCAATGGACCACAATTTATGACTACTCCTCACCTCCGTATCCAATGTCTAGTGTACCAGTGCGGATGATCCACAGCTATGCATGCGAGCTTGGAGTTGCATCTTTACTGATTAGCTGCAAGTCGCAAAATATCAAACTTGAATACGGTAGTAATCTGCCGAAAGTTAAAAGTTAATGACTGGCGGTTTTTCAACTAACCACGACTACGCATGCGCGAGATTGGAACGCAAACACATAAACTCCCGGATGTGCGTGAAATGAACTGAGGATACCCCGGATGTGATTCGTGCCGAAAGGAACCAGGTCAGTTAGACCTCGGAAGGAAGCGGAATCCAGACCCCAACACGAACGGTAAGAAAATTCATGGGCTGAGCAGTTATTAGCGTTAAATCTCGAGAAGGAAATGCTCTCTCTTCACAAGCTGCGCCGTTTGGCCGGCACTGGGTAAGGAAACGGGTAAACCTCATCACGGAGGGACCAGCACCCGAGTAAAGCATAAAAGGCATGCACTCTTTCAGACGCCGGAGGTGGCGATTTGTAAACTTTTTATATAAAAGCGGGTACTTCACATATGATGTTTTCTCTTTCCCTATAGAGAGCACTCCGGTTTTCTAAATAAAACCCGGGAGTAGCAGGATGGGCACCATTAGAATTAACGGGAACTCGCCTCAGCACTCCAAAAGGGACATGGGCCATTCAGCTTAGCCACGTAATTATCCACCCAAACCGGGCAGGAAAGGATACAGAAATGAAAACGTATGGTGGCAATATTAGAGCAATACGAATCAGCTCTCTTAACCTATGTATTGAAACATAGGCAATAACTAACTAATAACGGGGCGTTAGGATTTCCCTATCTAGCCACTCATGGGCTCTAACCAAGGTCTAACAATGGAAATACGAGAACCTGAGAAAAAAGAAAGTGAAAAGTGACGTTGTCCAGACAGTTTTTTTAAAATGAGTTTCATCTGACGGGTTAAGCCGATAAGAGGCTAGGCATATTAACTCCACAGGGGGGACTTGCGAACGTGTCTCTAATGGGTCCTTTTTTCGTCTCTCTATATTTTTCTCCCCCAATCTCTCTAGACAACAGGGAATTCTTTGCCTATGAGATGCGAGACGGCTTTTCCATTCTCTGATCACCGACACACAGCGCAGAGATCCCCTTCACACGAAGCATTTGATATCCGTTGTACCAAACGGTAAGTGGATCTTAACTATGCGTCTAAACCTACGGGTGAGAATGAGAGGAGCATAGATACCCCTTGGGTGAGACATCGTAATAGCCCCGAGATATGTTAAATACACCTAGGAATTCTTTGTTTTACTGTATAAATGATGTGATTAGACTTTGAGCCATTAATTATGTTACTAATCAACAGTTGTCGTAGAATTGAGCAGCGTGAAAATAGGTTACTGACACTCCTATTCTATGTTTCTTACTCCTTGTTAGGTGGAGATTCTCTTCCGGGTCGTTTGACCTAAAGGGGAATAAAACCCCGTGGAGTAAGAATATTACTGCAACTCCTACAAGAATTCTGTAAAGGAAATGCTCTTTATTGGAAAACCTCTTTGTTTTAGATATTGAGTTGTACCGATATGTGATAAGCCCCTGAAGAATTTCCGAGTATTTGATACGAGACACCTAGAGACGAAAGAAACATGTCGGGCACATTTTGTGGTTGTGGAATGAGATCATGAAAGTGAATGAAGAAAGAATTAATGGAATGAGACTGAGTGAGTTGTGTTTAATGAGGCATGGCCCAGTGTGAATATTAGCACAGCACAAGACACTTTAACGGACAAGTATTCAAACTAACATACTTACCTGTTGAAGGGGGGGTAGCACATGCATATACGTTAGTGAATGTGTCTTCCCCATTTCTTTTGTAGAAGACTAAATAGGTACTTTAACACTGAGTTTTTAATATTTGTATGTATTTGAGAAATAAAATGTGTATTTTTCTATAAACTTGCTGTCATGCAATGTTCTTCTCAGTACCATAAGTGAATATGGTCTTGTAATAGACAAGGTAGCAACTTTAAATCACAAGCTTTGTGTTTCAAAGTGTTAAGGGTTGATCCCTTTAACTCAAGGGTATGCTTGTGGTTGATATCCTTGAATCTCTCTTTGTTTGATCATGTTCTCAAAGCCTCTTGTGTTCCAGCTGCCTAGAACCATTTGAGGGTACTCTGCTTGCACCTCAGGCTGTAAGCCTTATAATCACAAGCTACCAGCTGCAAGAGCACCTGCTAGCCAACTCCAGCTTTCTTCTTCCAGTCTTTGCCGTTGTACCTCTCTCATCATTTGATGAAATAGTATTTTCCGCTACAACACAGTATCGTGTTTTTTTTTTGGTAACCATATGATGGGAAAAGGTAGGTTCCGGCTTCTGATTTGTCCCCCCTGTTTAACCCATGGTTTGTGCTTACACTTCTGGAAGCTGGTATTTTTGAGGGAAGCCTCTTTCTTCTCACCTTTTGTACCCTCGAGGCACTTTCATCTTTTAGCTCAAATTTCGTTAATGAAAAGTCCATAGGTAATAGATTTGTTGCCTCCGTCAGTAATAGATGTTTTGTCACAACTGAGGATAAATAAATTATTGTTTTATCTAACCGAGCGTCTTCTGGAAATTCAATCAGATGTAGGTCCTTCGACTGGAACGTCCTTAAATTAGGGATACAATGGAATAGCCACAGCACATTTGCTCTGTTTAGAATTAGATCAGCATTTATGTATTATACTCTGTCCAAGAGAAAGTATCTGATTCCCTTTCTTTGCTGCTTTCTATCCTATTCCTCTGAGTCTTTTTGAGGCACCAGAGATTTTTCGCCCCTTTTGGCGCTGGTTCTGCTGACCAAATCATTCCTCCTTTGCTCCATTGTCTTGAATGATGCCACCTTATCGGTAGCACAATTTCTTTCTTTCTCAATTGGATAAAAGTTGCAGTGAATAATGGGGGGTGGACCTCGACCCTATTAGATGCCCCGTCACTACTCACCCCTTGTGACACTAACATTTCTGAAAGATCTAGTGCCTTCACTTTTGATTTGCTCGTCATCAGTTCTTTCAACCTTTTTATCATCATTGTTTTCCGCCCTACCCTCTGGGGCGGCTCCATCATTCATCTCTCTTAGGTCGAAGCTTCCCTCTTCCTCAGAAGATGAGTACCTTGAGTACTTTTATGGGAAGTTTCAATATCGAGGTCCCAGGACCTCAAGATATCCTCCCACCCCCCGCCCCTAGAATTCAGGGACTTTGCCGCTCTTTTGAATGATGCTTGTGAGGGCACCGTATCCAAAACCGGCCCTTGCACCCTGTCCAAATTGACGGTGTCCGGCATCTCCTCCTCAGTCTCCTGAGCGGTGCTGGATGATGACTTAAAATTCCTGTGTTTCCTTCTACCACATCAGCACGAGATTCCAGGCTCTTTTCCAAGTTGCAATAGAAAAAACATTGTTTTGACAATATACTAGTCAGGGTGAGGCCCCTGGGTTTCCAAACTGCCTTAGGAGAGGGCCGTATTTGTTTTTTTGATTACCCTTTATTGTTGGTTTGACCAAACGTATATATAGCCATTGTGTCTGAGATCACATTTGGTCCAGGCTCAATCTCTGGAGCCGGCTCAGCAGGGTTTTCAGCTATTATGGCATTTGCCGGGGCAACCGATGCCGGCAGGTTGCTAATTGGATCCTTTGCCAATGTAACTGGGTGCCCGGGGTATCATCACATGTGCAGGCTAGAACTGCGCCCTCTTCATGATGTAGCGGGCCCAAGTCCTTTGCCAACGTATTGTAAGGTGAAGCTGTTGTGGCACCGATTTCGACCCTAACACTGAAAGGGCAGATCCCTTGCAGCCTTAGGCCTTCAGTTGCAACTACTACGACAAGGCTGTTTTCCAATAGCTTCCTTTCGGCATGAAGCCGTGTCATTTTCCACTTCATCGCCCCATTGATAGGCATTCAAAAAGCGGTTTGTGGGACCCGGAGTCTCGCGATCAGAACCCCTCTCAGTTGTCCTCTCTATTGATCTACACGGCCCGCTTAATGCTGTCAGTCAAACACACAAAGTTGTTGTGACTACTTGGATCAAATGATAAATAGCCAGCAGTCTCCAAGTTAACAGCAAAATTCGACAGTGAAAGTTGATTCCTATAGCGAAGTGGCCATCAGCATCAGTCTTGCCCCCACACTCTTACAATTCAGAAAATAACTCGAAGATCCACCTTTTCAAGGAGTCTCTCCGCCTCAACACCTAGGGCATCACATCACCCCTTGCACCACTGACTCACTAGACACTGCCCGCAACTTTCCACCCTGCCACAGTACAGCTGTACCCATGCTCAATAAATACCATAATAATAATAATAATAACTTTGTGAAACAGTGTGAAATCCTGGCAGGAGAGTAAACCAGGATTGGAAAACAAAGTCAACCTGAAGTTGGAAAAGTGTCAAAGTAATCCATAAACGGGAAGAATTATTCCCCTTTTTATAATCAGTGAGAAACGCGTAAATACCCTGGCAGGCAAGTACACCAGAGACATAAATAGGAGCAATCAGTGGAGAAGGGTAGAGCGATAACCCCAGAAAGCAAGTGGAAGATACAGAGTGTAAAGAACTGGAACAATTATGTGAAAGTTAAGGGAAGGGTAATCCCCCATGAAATTGTGAAGTAAAACATTGAGAATAACACTGGAACCGTGTTAAAGTGACCTTTTAAAACTAACAGAAGGAATCTAGGTGAAGGGTGATCCCTTTTCCTTGTAGAACTTTATTTCTTTGATACACGTTAAACCTTCTATTTTTGGAACTCTGAAAGAAGGCTACGAATGCAGAGTCTATAGAAATCCCTTGTGCACATTATATTAAGTTTAGAGTTTAAGGGTCGGATTAGGGTTTTTGAACACAGGACAGAGGCTGCTCTTTTGTTTAAAATTGTGACACAGACGTTGCTTAGTTTTGTTGAGGCAGGCAAACCCCTTTTAGGATAAGGGATAAATAGGATTTTCGTCCACACTCTTATGCTTTTAAGATATAAATGTCTATAGCAAACAACAAACATGCCACTGTGTCAGAGCCTTACTCTTGATCCCTTACTACAGGTTCTTGTTGGTCTTTCACATGGTTGAGCCTCTAGGTCATTCTGTTTGTCAGCGTCTCTGCTGGCTCGTCCAAGTGCAGTAGACTCTCTGTGCACTGAGGCTGCCTGCAACTTGGCAAAGAGGTTTAGCATCTTAAGCCTGAAGGCCTCCCATTCCCCAGAAGAGGATTGTGTCAGAAAAGGTACCTGAGGAACCTGGTCATCTGGGGTGTTGCTGGATTGGTGGGTGTCTCCTCTTCTTCGACAAGGAAGAAGAGTGGTGTCCCGAACAACTGTTGGGAAACTGAGAACTTGTGGGGTGCTACTTTTTGTCATTGTGGACCTAGGACAGTTCTCTGGTGCACCGACCAGTGCAGAATGACCTTGAATGAGTCAGCTTGTCACCCTTCTCCTTGGGGAGAAAGGTGAACAGTTATGTTTCCCGTTCACAAAGCGTCTTGCAGTGCATCGACTGACATGACGTGCAATCCTGCATGTTGTGCTCCTCATTGACGCAATAAAGTTAGATTCTATGAAGATCCGAGACCGATATTTGATGTCTGCCGTTGACGCATGGGTTTAAAACCTCGAAGACGTTGAAGAATGAGAAAGGCTTCAAAGAAGCAGTGGTCCTCAAGCAAGCAAAGTGCATGGGAAAAGGAACTACGGTCATAGGGTGCAGAGCCTCTCTATATACTGGCCCGACATCTTGTTTTGCACACGGCGGGTATAGGCATACAGCAGAGCCATGCTGTGCCCCCAGATGGGGGAATATTTTCCAAAGAGCAGCAGCATTGGTGAGATAGAGATCAAATAGAAATCTGTGGAAGTAAGGAGTCCATTCGAAATAATACATTTCATGGTCTGTTATAAATTCACAAACTTACTGTTTCAGTTGGAAAAACCATTACCATTAGAGAGAAAGTGTAATTGATATTATAGCTGTGATGAATGTAGGACAACTAACCTTGAATAGACAAAAGTATGTTCCTGTCTTCAACCTCCTGCTGTGTCAGTCCATGATGGTTTCCAACAAAGGTTTTCCTGAAAGAGATCCATGCTCTAGAATTAATCAATCGGATCAGCTGCTCCTCCACATTAGAAATAGTTAATATGCAAGCTCTAATCAGTTTCTCCAGCGGTAGACCGGAACACAAAACATTCTCAGTACAGTAGTGCAAGACAGAAATGTGTGAGTTTCTCTCCAATATGCAAATATGATCTAAAACAGAATGCCACTGCACACATATTCAGCATATACTTCTACCTCTTTTGATGACAACTGGTTGGGAATACATGCAGCTATAAGCAGAGTAAACAAAGATCCCTCAAGGGGATGCTCTTGTTCAAATTCAAAGGAAGCATCGGGAACTGATGAAATGCCTGCGTCCTAACATCACTCTGCATGCTCTACCCTACACCATGTGTGCACTGCCAACTATACCAATAATTCCAATAGGATTTTGTAGACAAACAGTTAAGGCACAATCGTCCTTGTTACAAGTTCCACAATGCAGGAAAAAAGTGGTGGTAATTCTGTTCCCGCCACTTTATTTGGTGGTAACAGAATTACTGCTGTTTTTCCTGCAACGCTGAATTATAAATGTGGAGGTAAAATTGAGGATTTACCTACAAGAACAGGCTGGAGGTAAATCTGCCACTTTAGCTCCAAAAATTGGCGGATACACAAAATGGTAAATCCACCAGCAGTAAATCCACCAAAAATCTCCATGGAGTCCTATGGAGTCCACAAATGGGGAATTACCACCCACTGTAATACTGTGGTAAATCAATGGGACCAAGTGCCGATAACGTTAATGGAGTTCGATAGCAATTCAGTAGATTTACAGCCGAATTACCACCGAACTTGTAATGAGGCTCAATATATCCTTAATTGGTGTGAAAGAGTGGGTATTACGATGGATGGAGTACTAGAATCACCTTGAAGATTTGTATTATAGTTGTGTCCGACTCTTGATCCATCCTAACTGACTGGAAAGTGAGTACACAACCAAATGCACTTGGGGGAGGATCAAACATACGTCACCATGATTTAGTTAAAATATTTGAAAATAACTAACTGGTAATAAGCATCCTCAGGAAAGATACATTAAAATAAGCAAGCATGAGTTGTGGCCCACATGGATATATTATACATGTCTGAGATGGGCATTTGTCTTTTGAAGACCATCAGTGCTTTGTTTGCACTGATGGAAAGAGCATATAGTATTTAATGCACAAGATTTCAACAAATTAAGATCTACACAAGACAATTCACCTTCCAATGGTTGTCACAGCTGCCTTTTTACTAGAGGAAGAGCCACAATAAATGATGTAATGATGGGCTGAAGGTTTTAGTAATTTCAAAATGGAATTTGAAAGGCATAAATGTCAATTTTATGTAATGCATCTTCAGCCGTAGAAGTTCAAAGGTTTATGGAATTGCTTTGAAAAGTGGGTGGTTAGTGTCCTAGTTTAAATAAAACCTTACAGAACCATAGAGATAAAAGAAGGTCCTGTCCTGAGACCTACAACGTCTGTATGAAGGATTATGTATGGTAGATTAGCTGATCAAACCTAATGCTAATTTGTTATTCTTGATTTACTTACTAATACCACAACAGATGCCCCACCTCCCCCCCAAAAAAGTGTCACAAGAAGCCATAGATTTTATCCATGTGCATGAGAGAGGTCTGTTCTAAGTTAAGATCCTGTTACCAATCAGTACTTCAACAAGGAATGTGCAAATGTGGCAAGTTTGAGACACCAAAGGGTACCTCACTATCTAGACACCAGGGATCTCTTGCTCAGGTGGCCAGGGCACAGCCATTGCCTTTGGATCCAGGCCCTGGGGGTGGGCAAGTGCGAGAGGATCACCTGGGTGAGGGGTCCTCTGGGAGTGGGGCTGAGACAACCGATGGCAAGACACAGTATCCCCCTCTTTACAACACACCCCTACCCAACACTTCCCCCACCTTTATAGGTCGTTTTAAGTCTTGTCCCATTGCCCCCTCCCCAATTGCAACAGGTGCCCACATCAAATGGAGGCGTAGGAGAACAAACACAACACCCTATATCTCACAACAACAAAGTCGTTCCCCTTCATCTGACCATATTTTTACCACCTCTCAAAAAAACGACAGCTCCCACAATTCCTACATCCACTCTAGAAATCCCATTTACCAAACCACTAGGACAAAGAAGAGGTGAGAGGGAGCTATGAAGATTACTTATAGGAACCAATGCAAGCACCTTTTTGTCCCGGTGATGAGGCCAGGCAAGATCAGGCCTCCCTTTACAATCATTCCCACCTGAAACATGTTAACTCTCCCAGGAAGTATAAAAGGCAGAGCACAAAGGCACAATCTGCTGCACAGAGGCGGAGAGGAGAGCTGGAGAGACCCTGGAAGGCCTGGAGGAAGAATGACAGCCTAACTACTGGGCCTGTGAGAACAGGAAAGGCTGCAGGTTGAAGAGGGAGTTATAACTCCAGGGAGCCAAACCAAGGGCAGCTGGGGGTTAGCTGGCAGTGCCCACACCAGATCATCTCTTCGGGGCAAAACAGGAAATCCCAGGCCTTTGAGGGGCAGGTGGCGAGACCCTGACATTAAGTTATCCCCCTTACCTCCTACAGTTCCAAAAACCCCAGAATGCTGTATAGGGGAGCTGATGAAGTGGCAGTGAAAGAAAAGTGCATTCTGGGACATGAAGTCCAAAGACGTTAAAACTTGCAAACCAAGAGGCGTCCAAGCTTGGCTGAGGGAGACTCTTAGAGGACAGAGTGAAAGAACAGTGCCTCCAACATTGCATTCCAAAAACACCAGCCACAGCTGTGGTATCGTTCTTGGCTCCCAAATCAAGGATACAAACAAAGAAACCAACAAAGCCGGTTAGTCGAAACAAGCAAGTGACGAATAATAGCAATACAGTATAACAAAGTGGTCTGGCATAGCAACAGTGTCCAGTCGAAAGTCTCTGTTGAGCAAGTTCTGATGTGAGCCTAAAGGATATGAACTGTGTTTGGTTTCAAGGCAAGAGAAGACAAAGAAAAGGGAATCACGTTGAGGTGCAAAGTGAGAGGTCAGAGCCCGGCAGAGGGAGACCTGAAGCGAACTTTGAGAAAGTCGAAGTGGTCCTGCAGAGGTCTATAATAAAAATCTTGCATATTCAAAAGTCTTTGACACCAGTAAAAGGTCCAAGCCTGAATGAGGGAGACCGGAAGCATGTTTAGCTAGGGGAAGGGAACCCCTGACGAAGGTGAATTAAGCTTGGGGAACCCCTGCAAGTGCTGTGATTGAGAGGTCCGAGCCCGGCTGAGGGAGACCTATGTGAACTTTTTGTTGAACTGTGAATCAACTTTTGGAAAGCTGGAAAAGTGAATTTAACGTGGCAAGTCAGGCGGGCCTCGATCCACGTTTTGAACTGCCCTTGTTTTGAGAACCTGAGCCAGAGTGTGTCTTCCTGTCTACGGGGGCCCCCATACTCTGTGCTGTCCAACGTGAGGAGGAGAGCTGACACAGCCATCTTGATATTTTATGTTATAACACTGATTTTCCTTTACATACAAATGTTTCCATGCACCCATTTATTGTAACAGCGTATGGGCAGGCCAGAGGTTTATTTAGTATAGGCCATTTTATTTTGACAGACATGGCTAGGACTGTGTTATTTATTATCTGATGGTAGAGTGTGCTCCCATCTTTAGATATAGGGCAAGAAAGGAATGTTTTCCAATCCTGGTTGCTCAATAAACACCCTTGAACTTTGCATCTCTTGTGTTTGTCTCCACCTGTGATACCATGACTCCATTACACAAGACATCAAAATGATTCTAAATAAATTAATTTTAAGGAAATTACATCACCAAGCCTAATGACGTAAATTCCACAATACCTAACAGAATATGCTTACTGGAATGCTGCAAACAATCTGCATTTGCCAAATATGTAACACCAGCCATGACATCACTACGGTGTTAGAAGACAAAATGTCTTCCCTTTAGGCATGTTCTTTCAGATCTACAAATAATTCCCCCACAGTTTCATCATCTTAGAATATCCTCCTAGGCGCACGACTGGCTTCTTAAGAATTTACAGACACCAGCTGTGTTCATGGGCTCTGCTCAACTTCCTTGGCAACCAGGACTGAGTATGTGGCTACATTGTTATTATATATTGAGCTTCTGGTGGCCAATGGCCTCAGTTGCACAAATGTTCTCCACACAGAGAGGCTGAGGAAATGCAATACTACCACAAATTGTTAGCATTGCATATGTGGATGAGTTGGTGGGATATGGGGAACCTATTAGAGTATTAAAAAGAACTTTACCCAAAGTAAGTGATTTATCTTTCTAATGCATATTTTTCTCCCAAATGTGCATCGTGTTAGGAAGTCTTCCAAAGCAGTAGAAGAACTCTGAAGAGAGCAATAGGCAATCATCTACTCCAGAAAGCAATGTCTTAAATGGGTGTGCTGTCCAGAAACACAGAAATCCAGGGAACAATCCACTTGTTCAGAGGGTCTGTTTAGCAACAGCAATGCTTGCCCAGGCACCAGCAAACCAAATAAAAGGCAGGTTGTAATTAAAGGATGATCTCATCCGAGAGCCACAACAACTCACTGCTTTCTTTGCATCCAGACAATTGATTCTCTTCTCTGTCTTGGAGGAATACGGAAAAACAAAGAAGACAAGAAGGTGAATCTTTCAAGAAAGGCTAACCCTCCATCATGACATTTGGCAGAAAAAATTGGCTTGACTCTAAAAGTTAAACCTTTAAAAAACTGCATAACAGTCGGAATTGTAAAGAAGGAGCCTTGTTCTGGAGTCCTCTCTAAGACTATTACGGTAGCCATGTAACCCTTAATTGTGCCAGTCAGAAGGCAACCTTGCGCCAAAGAGACAAGGAAATCAAGTACAGATGAAGTTTAACACTAGAAACCTCTCCTGGCACCATTTGGAGTACCTTAGGTCTTCAGTCAGACACATTTGGATGCCCATCTCAGGCAACAGGAAAGCTCCATGTATTCATCCAAATATCACTA
Organism: Ambystoma mexicanum; assembly: GCF_040938575.1. Lineage (NCBI taxonomy): Eukaryota > Metazoa > Chordata > Amphibia > Caudata > Ambystomatidae > Ambystoma > Ambystoma mexicanum. Next base: position 919,697,787 of record NC_090936.1, read on the forward strand.
TGGCTAACAAAGGGACATGTCTAGAAGTTCTGGGTACTATGATGATATGACCCTGGATGAACAAAATCCAGGGGGACCCAAACCTTGTACATCGCTGAGAGCTAAGAGAATGACCAGTGATTTTGGGAACATAAAGAGGTTGTCTACATTCCACTGTACAATCAATGCAACCCCCAGGGCTCCCTTTGGGGGCACATTCTCTGTAGGAGAAAAACCTACAATTCCAGTTGATGCCATAGGCAAAGAGATCAACCTGAAAGGTTTTCCAGGAGAGAACAAACTTCTCAAGGGCTTATTGACAACTCCCATTCATGGTTAACCAAAGTAAACCTTTTTGGCGCGTCCATCGTAACGTTCCATATCGTGAAAAGATGAGCTACCAAAAGGGAGACATTTTACAGATCCTAGAACGAGAGTCACATGGCCTCACTGCAGAGCTGCAGTGATCTCACAACACACCTCCTTCAGGAATAGTGTATGGCTGCAATGTTGCCCAGGAGGACCTGAAGAAATCTACCCCTCACAGATGGAAAAATAAGTTAACTAGCGAGGACCAACCTGATGACACATAGTTCAATGAGATTCCAAAGACTGCTCACTGTAAGGTTATTCAGGTGACATCCTATCAGGAGAAGAGTGATGTAATGTGTGGCTTGTGTATACAAAAGTGTTACTATGCCTCCCTAATGGAGAATTTGACAATTATTTAAATTATGATTTAATATTTAGTTTGAATGGGATCACTGAAACATCATTTTACAAAGTCTTGTAATTTTTAACCCCAACTTACTTTAATACAGACAGCTTTCTAGTCACAGAGATAGTGTTTTTCAATGAAATACATCTTTTGAACCAATGTGTATGAAACAAATTATAATATTCATATTTATTCTAGCCATATCTGAAAAACTGAAGGGTTATGTTCTGTCAGGGCTGAGCGTGACAAAAAGACTCCTAGCACTCCTAGGTATGAAAAGTGGCTAAATCACCTACTCATATCCACACAATTACTAAACCAGCAGTGATCCTAATCAAAAGTAAAACAGACACCGTCCAAGAGGTATACCACCTTCGCTTTTCATGTAACGTGTGGAAAGTCAAGCCCTTCCTCCCTCTGGACAGCTTTAGATCCACTTATCAAGCACTGGTCCTATCCCACCTGGATGGGGGCAATGCACTCCTCGAAGGCCTCCCTACGTCCTCCATTGTGCCCCTGAGAAGTGTCCTACACGTGGCCGCATGCCTCATCAAGAGTCTACATATATACAACCACATCACCCTGGCCCTAACCGACCTTCACTTGCTCTCACTGCATGCGCAAATCACCTTCAAGTCTTGCTACATCCTCTATAAGGCAGTCACCCTCAAGACACCCAGCTACCTTTCAGAGTAACTCGGCATCTCTGGCGGACAGCACACCACCAGAAGCCAGGACACGTGCAGACTTGAAATCCACTGCTGCAAAAAGGAAAGGACCAGAATACAAGCCTTCTCTGCCTGCTCCCCAAGACCATTGAACCGCCTCCCAGTCAGCTTCAGACTCGCCCCGTTTTGCTTTATCTTGGCCACATGTGGAGACCTCATACATACGTTCTCCGGACCGTTGCAAAATAAGTTATTGGACTCAAGATAGGCAAATAATTACACATACAACATTGGTTATGGTTATAATATAAATGGCTCGTTATAGGCCCTTCATTCACTCATAACATATAGAAAGAAAAATAAACACAATCAGTTATACAAAGACAAAGAAAAGATTCATCACTGTTAGGATTTTTGCAGAAGACACCTTCATCTCGGCCACTACGACACTGCTTATTCCCACAGCAGGTAGGCAAAGAGATCAATCGTTCTAATTCTGTCTTTCCAAGAGGAAAAACCTCTTCTCTTTTGGGGCTATTTTCCATCCCGCCCCTCATGGGTTACCATGCTGCCTCTTCCGAAGAGCAGACGATAAGCATGAGGCGCAAAAAGAGTGGAATATTCCAGCTAGAAGCAGAAAAAGAAAAAACATATTCCATCCTTGCTTTCGTTTCCATTACCCATTATCACTGCACCTGCAAAGCGCTCCGACTCCCTTTCTGGCTTGTCCTTCGGCGGACAATACAATAACTATTCTCCCCGGCTTGGTCATCCGACATAAATATGTGGCCTTGTCTTCACAGCAGAAGAACAAGTTACTTACCAACTGTAACGTTCGACTGGATGTTCCTCCCACGTATTCCTCATATTGTGATAAATTGTTATCTCCAGCTTCGCTGCTTCGGAAAAAAAAATTCTCGGCAGAGGGCGCTGTGCTCAAGGTCGTGGCATCGATTGTCCCTCGACGTACTCCGTACTCTGTCGACGTCACCGATGGTATAAGTAGCTCGAGCCGCGCCCGTTGCTTCAGTTCGGTTTTTTCGATGAAATATATATAGGAGGAACACCCAGGCATGTCCCATGACCGATACATTCTTCGTGAGAGGAAAGTGTAAGAAAACGTAAACTGTACTGTGGGGTAGGATGCGAGGGTCGATGAGGAATACGTGGGAGGAACATCCAGTCGAAAGAACGTTACAGTTGGTAAGTAACTTGTTCTTCAAATGGATTGTGTCCTCCCACGTATTCCTCATCTTGTGATAGGCTCCCATAGCAGTATCTATTTTTTGTAGGTCGGAGTACCATTTCAATTTTCGTGGACAGAATGCAGAACTGCCTTTGCAAATAAACCCTCGTTAGAGGAGGCAGTGCCCAAACAATAATGTTTAACAAAGGTATGTATTGTTTTCCAGGTTGCAGCTGCACAAATGTCTGCTACCGGGACTCCCCTCTTTAGAGCCGTAGAAGTAGCCATTCCCCTTGTAGAATGGGCATGAAGCCCATCTGGTGGTTCTTTTCCCGCTAGTCTGTAGCATTCAACTATGGCTAATATGATCCAGCGGGAAATGGTCTGTTTTGTTACAGATAAGCCTAATTTTTGACCAGTGTAACCCACAAACAGTTGGTCATCTTGTTTCAATTTAGCCACCATAGAGATGTAAAAACTAAGAGCCCTCTTGGGATCTAATCTGTGTAATCTCTCCTCTTCTTTGCCCAGATGAGGAGGAGGATAAAACGTAGGTAGTACTATTTTTTGTGACAAATGGAAGTACGAGACTACTTTTGGCAAAAATGAAGGTTTAACTTTAAGGACTACCTTATCTTTATAAAAAATAGTATATGGTGGTTTGCATGAGAGAGTCTGAAGTTCGCTAACCCTGCGGGCCGATGATAGGGCCACAAGGAGGACAGTTTTTAGAGTCAAAAGCCTCAATGGACATGAGTGCAGAGGCTCAAAAGGTATGCAAGTGAAGAATTTTAATACTAAATTTAAGTCCCAGGCTGGTACATGAAAAGGTACTGGAGGGTATACATTAGTGAGCCCCTTTAGAATTGAATTATTAACGGTATTTTGAAATATGAAACCGCTTCCGAGGAGCGCTTGAAAATGGACAGCGCAGCAAGGTATCCTTTTATTGTTCCTATCTGGAGCCCCAGATTAGCTAGATGTAGCAGAAAGAAAAGCACCATTGGGGTGCCACACTGAAAAGGGTCCACATCCTTGTCTTTGCACCAGTTACTGAACCTATTCCAGCGACATCGGTACAAAGACTTTGTTGCTGGTCTTCTGGCCGAAAGCAAGATTTCCATTACGTCATCCGGAAGATCCCAATCCTTGTATCTCAACCTCTCAGAAACCATGCGTGAAGGTTGAGCGTCTTCACCTCTGGATGGAGAACCCGACCTTCCTCTTGAAGAGAAGATCCTCTCTTTGCGGAAGACGTATTGGAGGGCAGATGGACATGTCTAGAAGGTCCGGGTACCACGTCCTCCTGGCCCAATGCGGGGCAATTAGGATCAGGTTTTCCTGAACTTTCTCAACCTCCTGATTACTTGAGGAATCACAGGGACTGGGGGAAACGTGTACAGCAGTGGAAACTTCCACTCCACTACGAATGCGTCTCCCAGAGCTCCTCTTTGAGGAAATTCCCTTGAGCAGTACTGATCGCACTTCCGGTTGATCGCGGTGGCGAACAGATCCACTTGAGGGGTTCCCCAAAGGGCAAAGATCTCCAGAAGGACTTCCTGAGCCAGCTCCCACTCGTGAGAGACCGTGCTCTGCCTGCTCAGAGTGTCTGCCGCCATGTTCTTCTCTCCGGCTAGGTGAATTGCTGACAGTGAGATTCCTTCTCGTATTGCCCAGAACCAGAGCTGCATTGACCCCTCTGCACAGTGGCAGTGACCCTACACCTCCTCTCTTGTTGAGATAGTACATGGCCAATGTGTTGTCCGTCATTATCAGAACATTCTTTCCCTGTACAGAGGGCAGAAAGGCCTTCAGAGCTAGTCTGATTGCCCTCAGCTTCAATAGGTTGATGTGTAGTTTGGACTCCAATGGAGACCAACGACCGCTGATTGTCAGATCGTTGGTGTGTGCTCCCCACCCCGTGAGTGAGGCGTCCGTCACTACTGTTATCTCCAGCCATGGTTGCCAAAAAGATTCTTCCTTGAGAATGTTGTCGTTGCAAGCCCACCATAGAAGATCCTGAGCAACTGCGCTCGGGACTTGCAGAAGATCCGACATATTCCCTGAGAACTAGGACCACTGAGTTCTGAGTGCCCATTGAAGGGACCTCATTCTCAACCTGGCCTCTGGTACTAGGAAAATGCAGGATGCCATGAGGCCGAGCAACCTGAGAAAATCGAAGGCCGGTAGACGTTGGGCATTCTGGAATTTTGTTACCATCTGCTGGATGTGGAGAGCTCTCACTTTGGGAGGCGAGGCTTTTCCCGATGAAGTGTCCAAGACTGCTCCGATAAACTGGAGTTTCTGGGCTGGTATCATGTGGGACTTCTTGAAATTAAGGGAGAAACCCAGTTTGTGGAGGAAGTGGCAGGTGATCGAAAGATGTTCCTGAGCTTGTTCTGGAGAACTTGCTCTGATCAACCAGTCGTCCAGGTAGGGATATATGTGAATACCTCCTTTTCTGAGACTTGCTGCCACAACCGCCAACAGTTTGGTGAAAACCCTTGGGGCGGAGGCAACCCGAATGGCAGAACTCGAAACTGATAATGAGAATTGCCAATCGTGAACCTCAGGTACTTTCTGTGCTTTGGATGGATTGGCACATGAAAGTAAGCATCCTGAAGGTCCAATGATACCAACCAATCTTGGAGTTGGAGAGCCTGAAGGATCTGAGAACAAGTCACCATCTTGAACTTGTCCTTCCTGAGGAACTTGTTCAAGTTTCTCAAGTCCAAGATGGGTCTCAGTCCTCTGTCCTTTTTTGGGATGAGAAAATATGGGGAGTACCAACCCCTGGTCCTCTCCACTACAGGTACCAGTTCTATGGCACCTTTCTCTAGCAGGGTTAAAATTTCCTGCAACAGGAGCGGATCCGGAATTTTGATGGAGTTGGCTCCCGGTGGATGATTCTGAGGCCTTTTTAGAAAGGGGAGACAGTAACCTTGGGCTACTGTTTCCAGTGCCCAAGCATCTGAGGTAATGCCCCGCCATTCCTTCAGATGTTGAGAGATCCTGCCTCCCACTGGTGTTTTGTGTAACAAGGTCTCAGAGGGATTTGGAGGCGGCTGCAGGAGTGGCTGAGGGTACAGATGCCGCTCCTGAGGCTGATTTTGCACCTCTTCCCCGTGCTCCACGAGGGAAGTTCCTTTTGCCCCTTTGAGAAGCCTGTCCTCTTCCTCTACCAAAAGAGGAGTAGTATCGAAAAGAACGACCCCTTCAGGAAGATGAGCCGGAATAGGGTTTTAGAGGCTGGCGCAAAGAGGCGCTAAGTGATTTCAGCTGCCGCCTTCGAGGTATGAAGTTTTTCTAGGCTTTCATCAGCTTTTCTGCCAAAGAGCCTCCAGCCATCAAAGGGCATGTTGAGGAGTCTAGCTTGCACATCCGGTGCAAATCCCGACTTCCTCAACCACGAAAATCTGCGTAGCACAACGCTTGCAGCCATGGATCTGCTGATACTATCAGCAGTATCCAGTCCAGACTGGAGGCATTCCCCCATTGCCTCCTTCCCGTCTTTGACTATATTCAGGAAGCCTTCCCTTTCCTCGCCTTCTGGAATACGATCAGCCTCCGCCGAAATACAGTCCCACAGGGTATGGGTAAACCTGGCTAGGCTACAGGTGACATTTGCCGACTTAAGTGCCATACTGCCTGACGTGAAAACTTTACGTGCCCAGGCGTCAATTTTTTTATCCTCTCTATCTGGAGGGATAGTTGGATAAGCAGTTTGTTTTGAAGTGGATGCTGCTTGAATGACTAAACTCTCTGGAGTCTGATTTTTATTCAAATATTCAGGATCCGATCCAGCTGGTCTATATTTTCTTGGAAAAGTGCTATCTGCAGCAGCAATGGTTTCTGGTTTCTCCCAGTTTTTCTCCACAGTCCTTTGAAGGGGCCCTGTGAAAAGGGAGAACAGGATCCTTCTGAGGTCCCTTGACGATAATATCCGTCATGTCATCTTGTTCAAAAATGGGTGAAGTATTACCCCAACCCATGTATTCAACTACCCTGGTCATAAGACCCCTGTACCCAGCATCTGCATGCTCTGCAGGATCAGGTTTGGCGAACTCTAATTCTGGGGATGTGTCAACTCCACTGGCAGAATGTAGAGTATTACTGAGGTCTCTCATTCTAGATTCCTGGTCAATAAGTTCTTCAGGAACTTGTCTTGTACCATAAGTAACTCCCAAAGGAGTAACTTCGTCTTCTTCTGAAGCAGACTCTTCATAGATTGCAGACAGATTTGAAAAAGTCTGATCTGGGCAAAGGAGTGAATCTCCCTTCTTCCTCTTCCATCTGCTTCGAAGGAAATGGCAAATCCCTCAATGTTTTCGAGGGTGTCTTCGAAGTTTTCGAAGATGACTTTGATAATGGCGTCTATGACGCATTTGGCTTTGGTGTCGAAATTATCGACGTCGAGGGCGTCGACGAAGTTGTCGAAGTCTTCGACGATTTGTGTTTCTTAGCCGGCACTGGAGAGGTGCTCGACTCTCGAAGATTCTTCGACGGTTTTACGTCGACTCGAGGTTTTTTGTATTCCTCGACGCTACTGGTCTTGGCCATAGTAGCCTAGGACTTCCCTTTGTCGACCAATGGAGCGACTTTAGGGGTATGGCTTTTTCGAGGTTCTTTCGAGGGGGTCGAGGCCGCATTCTCGAAAACCTCCATCATCTTTTTGCGGAATTCTTCCCACTTACTGGGAGAATCCGATTTAGTCGGACAATGAATTTCTTCGGTCGACTCTGAAGAAGAAGATGATGAGGGAGATCTATGTCTCCTCTTAATTTTTTTCGATGACGACGAAGAATGTCTCAATCTACTCCTAGATTGAGATCTCTTCGAGTGCCTATGGCGATCCGATCCCTTAGAATCAGTCGCTTTCTTATGTTTTTTTGACAAAACCTTTTTTGAGGCCTCCCTCCCCACTGACAGTTTACCTCTCCTCTCACGAAGAGCTTTTTCGGTCATCGATTGGCAGGACCCGCAGTCGTCGGTTCGGTGACTGGAACCGAGCACCAGAGACAAATCCGGTGGGGATCGGTAATCGACATCTTAGACCCACAATCTGCACACTTTTTAAACCCAGTTCTGGGTGTCGAAGGTGTCGAAGATGATGACATTTTCGTCACAGAAAATAGAAGCGCGCCGTTCTCGATAGCAAAGCGATCGGAAAAACGGAACTGAAGCAACGGGCGCAGCTCGAGCTACTTATACCATCGGTGACGCTGACAGAGTACGGAGTACGTCGAGGGACAATCGACGCCACAACCTCGAGCACAGCGCCCTCTGCCGAGAATTTTTTTTTCCAAAGCAGCGAAGCTGGAGATACTGATTTATCACAAGATGAGGAATACGTGGGAGGACACAATCCATTCGAAGTTGTTTTTGTTAAGGGTTTCAGTTGACGGAAACCCAGGTTGGGGGGGGGTTTGGTTTAGGGAGGGAGGGGGGAAAGGTCCGGAAGGGCTACACGAGAAGGATGGAAGTATATCAGACGGGCCCCGTTGGTCCTATTGTGTGTTGTTTAATAAAATGTCAGTAAAACTTAAGTTTAAAAAAATGAAAAAGGAGTCTTGTAAGTCTCTATGGTCTATGATGAGTGCTACTGATGCGAAGCAGCATCAAGCCAGTTTGAAAATTCTGGCGAACAGTGAGAAGCTGCACTGTAGGCCCTAGATTAGTTCGAAGTGCATTGAACACAGTTCAAAGCTGTGCAAACTGACCACAAAAGTGATGGGTGGAAGGTTTCGAATGAATCTAAACCACTGGCAATTGCTGAGGGCAACCTTCCACACCACTGTCTTTTAGCTCGTCTGCGCCATTGCAAAAGGGGAACAGCCATGTACAAATCAGTCAGCAGTTGCTGCCACCGAAGGTAGCAGCCCAGCCCGAACTGCTAGGCCAGGTCCCCTCTGCACAGAAAACCAAGCAACCCCAGACATGTTTCGGCCTTGTTGGACCTCCTCAGTGAGGTGCAGCCTGGTTCCCTGTGGCGCAGCGAGCAAGAGACCCAGTCTGGGCATACCCTCTCTCACAAGGAGAAACAAACTGACCACAAAAGTGATGGGTGGAAGGTTTCAAATGAATCTAAACCACTGGCATTTGCTCTGGGCAACCTTCCACACAAAGCTGTGCACACATGATTCCAGCTGCTCTTGGGCTTTCTGGTTGCTGAGTCCCAATTAAGGGGCTCCAAGATCAATGTTAGTCCAGGTAGCTTTGGGGACACCTGGACATTTTTCTTCAACCTCAGTGAGGAGCCTGGTTCTAGTGCAGCTGGCATTGTGGCAGGTTTTGGTCCACAGCAGTTCACCCCCACGGTTCCCAGGGAATGTTCAGGGGACAGACATCTCCTGTCTTGGAAGCCTTTTATCGTTAACTCACTGTTGAAGGCCTTTGCAATGGTCTGCAATGCCAGTAGAGGTAAAAATGTGTCTCGTCATCTTGAAAGTGCAAAGATAAAGGCAAATTGTCACTAGGGATTGAAAAAAAAAACAAGCCTGCTGTAATGTGTCCAATCCCTGGGACAAGAAGGGTAAGTGCCCCCACAGAAAAGCATGATTGTTGAAACCCTTATCAGGTCCACCTTTCCTCCTCTGGCTTTCACTTATAGCACCCTTTTCCCATGTTTGCGGACTTCAAAACGTCAAAAGCACTCTGTCGTACAGCACCCTGGTGTGAGGCTAGCATTTGTTATAGGAGTGCTACTTTGAAGCAGGATTCCCAGGAGATATTCTGGTGAGAGCTCCTGTGGCCCCTGCGGAGATGTTACCGTTCCCCTTGGGGAATCAAAGGAAGTTCACATCCTAGCCATTGTCTCACTTGACTCAGTGGATACCTTCAGGCTAGCCATGAATATTCATCTCCTTACCCTACTTTTGTCCTATGTATCTGCATGCCTGATGTATGTGGCTATGTCAGATTATGCTTTTAAGAACCACCTGCATGGTGTGATCTGTGTACGTGGTTTTGCACTTTGAAGAATGTCACCTTGCACTTTACTGTAACGAGCACTCTGATGCCAGAGGGTTTGGCGTGCTGCTATAAATGCAATAAATAAATACATCACGACCTGTGTTGACACTTGCATGATATTGAATTAGGGTAGCTTTAATAACGGTGTGCTCTTATCAGTCACTAAACCATAACCAGGTTTGGCTTGCTCTTAGAGATTACCCTGCCACCAGACTGATAAGGCAACAATTATTGATTTTTAATTCAGAGGTGCAAAAGTTAAAATGCTACCTCTTGCTGAAATGACTGAGTCAGAGGAGATGTCAGGAATGCACATGTGGTCTTTGAACCTATCCTATCCCACTAGAGAGCAGGGACTGCAGATGTCAGGATATGGGTGCAGCAAAGGTTCAAAGAAGCACTATTTCTTTAGCACAGAGCTTTATAAAATGGGGTCTGATTGGCAGACTCCCCTTTTAGAAAGATAATTACCTGAATCATTTTATATTAATAGAAGTCATAAAAGCTAGGAGTTCACACCCTTCCCAGATGACGTTCTGTCCCACTGGGCATAATAAATTCAACTGAAACCGAAAAAATAATTCTGAATGCAAAGTGAAAATGTGCAAATTCATTTCACTTTAAATAGCTATCAAATTTGTGTTTCTGTGTCTCTCAAACAGTTGCAGTGTGTGGGGAGTTCAACCCACGCCCTAACCTGTTGTAAATGGGACTGGGACACATGGGCTAGATTGGTCCAGCCGCTCTGTGATGTGCCTTCCAGTGGGTGGTTGAAGCAGGTTCCCCTTGATTTTGGACCCCCTCAGAGATGCAGAATCCCCATGCCAGTAAGAACGGAATAACCAACATCCTACTACACACATGAGAAAGGAGAAAGATACGTGAACATGGAGAGTTGAGCATTCCAATAAAGATCCCACACTCTCCTAGCAGCAAACTGATGATAACACCTGATGCAGATAAGAAATGTACAGCACACAGTGCTCTTTACACTTACTGATGCACAGCTGTTGCGTGAAATGACTTGGAACCATGGCCATTACACAAACATATTCCATCTGATATTGATGCATAACTTTAAAACTCTGAATCCTGAAAGAGCCATTCATAGGCAACATTGTAGAAGAAACAAGTTACTTACCTCTAACTATTGTTCTCCAGAATGGGTCTGGCATGGATTCACAAGCTCATGAATATTCCCAGTCGTCAGGCTGGGAATCCTCAGTAAAAAGAAAAACAGTTTCACTTTCACTTCCAAACTGTATTTCTCCTCTAAACCAATCACTTACCTCTGGGTCATACTTCCCCCATCCAATGACAGTCCTCTCCCTAAGCCCCTCCCCTGGCAGCCATCTTCAGATTTGGTAGCACGTAAAGTGCCAGTATGACCAAGAAGAGCCGTAGAGGGGACGGAGGGAGGGTTTGCATGTGAATCCATGCCAGACCCATGCTGGAGAACAATAGCTACAGGTAAGTAAATTGTTCTGTCTCCAGCATGGATTCACATGCTCATGAATAACAAATGCGCAGCAGTACAACATTACACAACCAAGGGAGGTGGCAAGGCTCAACAGAAGCAATTAACTACTATTACTTCTGGAACAGACTCAACTCAAGCAAACAGATTTCGTAGCACTGCTCTGGACTCCTCCCTGGAATCCCTGTCGACGCAGTAAAACCTTGTGAACGTGTGCGTGGACCTCCACGTAGCAGCCCTGCAGACTGCCAGCAGGGGCACACCATCTAGGAACACGGTCGTCGCAGCAATCGCTCTGGTGGAGTGGGCTCTCGGACGGCTGGGCAGCAGTCGGTTTGCCAACCTATGACAGTTCATGATGCAGCCGGAGAACCACCTTGAGATGGAAGCCTTGGACAAGGCCTTCCCTTGGTTCACAGGACCAAAGTTCAACAGCTGTGAAGTCTTTCGGAAACCCTTCATGGTACGAGCAACGTCCACTGAGTGCAAGGCCCTTTCAGCTGGTGACAAAGCTTTCAGGAGAAAAAAAAACGGCAACATCAAAGGTTTGTTGAGGTGGAATTCCAACGAAACCTTCGGCATGACAGAGGGCTGCATCCGCAGCACCGCCCTCGATTCGTGGAAAGTCAGGTATGGCTGCTTACAGGATAGGGCCTGTATCTCACCCACCCTTCTGGCAGAGGTGATGGCCACCAGGAAAGCCGTTTGTTTTCCAGGTGAGGAACTTCAGAGGGGCCTGATGCATAGCCTCAAAGGGGGCCCCCATGAGCCTCATCAGCACCATGTTGAATTCCCACGCCAGGGCAGGAGCCTTCACCAGCGGGAAAGAACGAAAAAGTCCTTTGAGGAATTCTTTGAAGAGTCAATGAGACCAAAGTGAAGATCTTCCTGGTGACCTGGTGTAGTGGGAGATAGCCGCCAGGTGTACCTTGATTGAAACATGCGTCAGTCCAGTCTTGGCCAAGGATAGCAAATATGGAATAATCTGCAGAGCCATGACCCTCAGAGGGGTAATCTTCTGTGACCAGCACACAGTGAAATGCTTCCGCTTGTGACAGTAGCACTTCAAAGTCAACGATGCCGTGGCCTTGGCGAGGACCTCACTGCAGTCTGCAGGCAACTCATATCCTCCAAACTCTATGGCTGCAGGACCCAAGCCCTCAGGTTGAGCGATCCTGGGTCATGATGCAGGATTCAGCCTCGTTTTCTGGCGAGAAGATCTGGGACCACTGGTAGCTTGATCAGAGGCGACGCTGACATGCTGATATGGACCGGACACCAAATCTGCCTCGTCCACGCTGGGGCCATGAGCATCATCCTGCACTGACACTGTCTGAGTGTTTTGACTACTCGTAACAGGAGAGGCAACAGAGGAAACACGTACAGAAACATCCCTTCCCACGGGAAGGAGAACGTGTCCCCCAGACTGGTGGAATCTGTTGGCAAACAGATCGATCTGGGGTCTGCACCACTTGGCAAATATGTGGTCCACCTGGTCCAGCCGAAGTTCCAAAACATGGCAGGAGCACAATTCCCTGCTGAGGGAATCCCTGATGGTGTTCTTGACTCCTGCTAGGTAGAGAGGGACAAGGAACATTTCTTGACCAACTGCTTAGTGTCATAGGTCCTGCGCTTCCCGAGAGCGCGCCGGGGATCAAGTGCCCCCTTGTATCCTGATGTATAACATTGTGGTGGTGTTGTCCGTGAAGAACCTCACCACCATGCCCTTCAGAGATGGAAGGAATGACTTGAGTGCCTAGAACACTCCCTGTAGCTCCAGGATGTTGATATGGAGATCCTTCTCCTACGGCAGCTACATGCCTCTGGTGTGCAGATGTTCGGTGTGGGCTCCCCAGCCTTACAGGGAAGCGTCTGTGGTGACCATTTCCTGGAAAGAGGGTTCTGAAACCCTGTGTCCCAGGCGATGTTGGAGCAGACACCCCACCACCTTATTGCACGATGGAGCTTGTTTTCCAGAGTGATCTTGTCTGTGAAGTTTCTGGACACTTGCACCCAGCGGGCATCCAGGAACTCCTGAAGATGTTGCATCTGTAACCTGCAGAGCCAGATGAGGTAGATGCAGATCATCAAAATGTCAAGCAACAACTTGATGGTCCGCACCGTGGCCATCTACATCTACAACAGCCGATGCACCTTCCCCTGAATGGCTGCAAACCTCTCCCCCGAGTGTGATGCTAGGCAGGGCACTGTATTGAGTCTGGCTCCCAGCAACAGCGTGTTCTGTGTCTTTGAATAAATAATGGAGAATCCCAGATCCACCAGCAGCTTGACAGACAACTACGTGTGTCTGATGGCCAACTCTCGCAAGCGGGTCCAGATGAGCTAGTCGTTGAGGTACGGGTATACGTCAATCCCCTGTAGACGCAGATGGGCTGCCACAGGTGCCAGGCACTTTGTGAACACTCTGGGGGCTGACTTCAAGCTGAAAGGTAGGGCTTTGAACTGATAGTGCTGTCCCTACTCCACAAAGCCTAGAAACCTCTGGTGTTTCCTGTGAATGGGGACATGAAAGTAGGCGTCCTCCAGGTCCAGCAACGTCAACAAATCCCCGCTTTCCAGATGGGTGAGCACGTGCTGCAACATGACCATCCTGAATTTTGGAGACTTGTGGTACAGAATCCAGAAGGCGCAGGTCTAGAATGGGCCTCCAGTCCCTCCCCACCCCCACTGTTTTCTTTCTTACCAAGAAGTATCTGGAATAGATTCTGGAGCCCCAGAGTCCCTGGGGAACCAGCTCTATCGCCCCTTTTCGTAGCATGGCCCATACCCTCTTCCAAGAGCTGAGGGATGTGCTGCTCCTGACGGGCCACCGGAGCGATCTGTGGACACCTGTGCTGAAATTCCAGGGTATGTCCTTGAGCGAGAGCATGCAGCACCCATCTGTCAGTAGTGATCTTTTCCCACTCGCTGATGAACCTAGTCACCCGGCCTCCCACCGGGGTGCACAGGTGGGGGCCCGATGTCTTGGCCGGTTCAGGCATGCTTCAGAGCCAGCACACTGCCCTGCTGGCGATGAAGATGCAGTCCGCATCCACCGTAGGAACAGCCTCTGTGGGCTTCCTGGGTTGTGGATCTGGAAGGCTGACGGTACGAGGAGAAACCTTTTGAAGACTGCCCTCATTTTCCTCTGGAGGAGCGAAAGGAAGAGCAGTGCTCAGGGAACGGGCCATCTCTATCTGCCTCAATGGCATGTAGGGACTAGTCAATATTGATATTGATATTTTATTTCTATCGCGCTCATACACATGTTTTTCAGAGCGCGACAAGGCAAGGGAGGGGAACAGGGGAGAAACAAAACAACAATTTTACTAGGCCCAGTGACATTGAGAACGTGCAAGTGCATGGGAGAGGGGGAGGGGAAAAGTGCAAGGAAGGGGGAGAAGTGGAAAGTGCAGAGCAAAAGGAGAACAGAAATAAATACAAATAAATAACAAAAGCAAACAAAAGTGGTAGTGCAGCCAGCAAGTGACAAGTGCTGAGTTTAGGGAAGCAGACAGGGTAGGTCAGATAAGTGCAAGGAAGGAAGAGGGGGGACTGTATGGGTACAGATACAGACCCAAGTGCAAGGGGTGGCCCGGAAGCAGTGCAGGAGGGTATCAATTTAAGTAGGAGCGTAGGCCTGGGGAACAAAGGGTGGCCAGGTGCACAGTGCCAAGAGAGACCAGATCAGCAGGGGAGAGGGTGGGCGAAGGCAGAAGCAAAGAGGAAGGTCTTAAGGTGCTTCCGGAACCGGAGATGGTTCTCCTCAAGTTTTAGAGTGATAGGGAGGCTGTTCCAAAGGGAGGCCCCAGCCGAAGACAGAGATCTACCCCCAGCTCGTTTCTTTGAAAAACGACTAAACCCTGAGGGAGTTGGAGGATAACTGAAGGTATTTTGGACCCAGACTCCAGAAAGCCTTGTGGACAATGCAGAGGGTTTTGAATGCAATACTTGCATCCACTGGGAGCCAATGGAGAGACCGAAAAGGTTATCTCTATCAAAAGGCATGTCCAGTGCCTTCATTTGGACCTCCTGGTGGAAATTTGTGGCCTTCATCCAGCCTTGTCGACAAAGGCAGATTTCGTTTCCCATCTGCCGGAACCCTGTGTCGGCAACATCCAGCACCACTGTGAGGGTGTGATCCAACGCTACCTACCACAGCTCCCTTCTTGTACCTGGCTACGATTACCAGTGCGTTGGCCGCCTTGATGGTGGATGCTGTAGTGTAAATCACCTTCCTCCCCATGGCATCCATCTTCCTACCCTCGCTGTCTGGAAGGACTGAAGACGAGGATGGGTTGGATGACAGTTTTCTCGTGTCTGCCGAAACCACGGAATCCGGCGATGGTTGCGACCCCAGGCACTTTAGTTTGTGGATTCTGGCACCCGGTACTACTTCTCCAGCCTATCCCGCTTGGCTGGAGCTGTGCAAGGGTTCTTCAAGAGGGTCAGGCCCTCCTCTCACACGTCATCTAGGAGGGGCACTGCCATGATTGTCTTCCCCTTGGCCTTGCACCTCTGGTAAAGGAAACCCTCCTTCCTGGTTTCTGCGGGCACAATCTGGAACAGCTCAGGGGCACTGGCGATCATGGAATGGAACAACCCACTTTGTCTGGTGGGCACACCCTAAGCTGCGGGGACCCACTGCCCGCTCCAACTACATCATCGCCTGTTGTCGTGGCCGTATATGTACCCGTGTCTGGGTCTGCTGGGGGAGATGGGGCCTGAGGCGGATGTGGAGGCTGAAATGGGGGCATCGGATGGCGGTTTCTCTTCTTTGTCAGCGGTTGGTCGGTGGCCTGGGGGAACATTGAAACAGGCCCGGAGGCATCCTCTTCTGGTTCTCCGACACCAAGTTGTGGAGGGTTGATAGGATGTCCAGAGACACATCCCTCTGCGAAACTGGCATGATCAAAACACTAGGCCCCACGCCGACATAGCCGTCACAGTCATCCTCTTCCACGTCCTCGTGGACCGTGTGTAGGGACTCCAAGTGCTTGTCGTCGGTGGACGAAATTTCCATGGCTTGGGCCACAGCCTGGGACTGATCCGGGGCCTCCTCCCCACCCTTTTTCTCCATCATGAGGGGCTAGAACCAGGTTCTGAGACGGTATCGCCTTCTCCGGCAGACCTCGTCAAAGTCACCACAAGGGCCTCGTGTGATGCTGGAAATGCATCTGAGGGACAGGGCCTCTGAATCCTTGTCCTTTTTCTGTTTTTACCGTGTGTTCTGTCATGTTTTCTGCCCAGGAGTCCATGAGGGACTCCTGGCAGTGCAGCTCTCTTTTGGTTTGGTGAACAGACCCATGGGATACCCTTATGGCACCCATGGGTAGGGGTACAACCCTGTGCCCCTAGTGTATGTTTTTGGGCACCTGTGGGTGGCCCACAGAGCAGGGTATGGGCTGGTGGCAGCTCCATGCTGAACTTGACAGGTGCTCTGGGTATCCTCCATTTTGGGATACCCAGGCCCTGCCATTGGGATCAGTTGATTCCTGATAGAAACCAGATGGCCCCTGTGGCCTCTTGCTTTCTATTACCTGTTGTCTTGTTTTTCCCAAAGTCCTGGGAAGCCCTGACTCTGTCCCTTCCCCCTGACTGGCTGTTGGGTGGAAGTTCCATCTATGGTGTTGTTGTGAAGGCCCAGCTAGACTGACTGGAGCCTTCCCAGTGACTGTATGTTATGGGTACCTCCTGTGGGTGGGACCTGGGTGAATGGAGTGTGTGACCAATATACACTCCTTGTTGTGGTTGTCTGGTTTCTGGCATAGGAGACAAAGACTGAGACAGCCCTGCCCGAAACTGGCCTGAATGCAGTGTGTAGTGTTGAATGGCTGGGTACTTGTCCCAATCCACATTCCTTGTTGTGAGTGTCTGAAAGGGAGGAGTGTGGCCTGAATGCACTGTGTGCCTGATTGGCTGACTGACTGCATGAATGCCCTTCTGTGTGATTGGCTGCTGTGTGTGTGCCAGCAGTGTGGATGAGAGACAGAATAGTATATCTGGGGACCTCTCACCACTGGAAATTGTTCAGAAGCGTTCAGAAGCTGAGTCTCCACTCAAGAGTAACTGGATTTGCTGACCCTCGACGCCCAGCTGGAAGAGGAAGACTTGCTGTTGCTTTTACTTCGACCAATCCGAAGGCTGCCGTGTTCGTCGAGGACTGACCCGAGAGAGGACCTGGCTAGGCGCCCTCTTCCCGTGCTCCGAGGGACCATCGAGCATCGCTGAATCTTCGCCGAAGCGCCCTGGAAGTCAGACCCTCGAAAGGCTGCGACCCGAGACGGGACCGCCGAGGAGATCGAAGTGAAGCATCCGGACCTCGACGCTGTCGAAGTCCATTGCCGTCGACCAGGGTTCGCAGGTCTGTGTAACCGCTGGAGGCCCGTCGAAGTTGTGTTGCCCAGCCGTGGGAACCACTTGACGCCGTGCCGCCGACGACCGGAGCCGTCCGCTCCTTTGCCTAAGAACATTCAATCGAAGGACTCCCTCGACCACATCGTCGACCGCTTATCCTGCCGGAGAAAGTCGAGGACGACCAACGCGCCGAGGAGAAACCTGCCGGTGGGTTTCCCGCCACCCAACGACCTCAAAAGACTCGGACGACCCGACGCCCTTGCTGGGCTCCCGTCTCTACAATCTTTGCGGTCCAGAACTATTGTCATCGAGGTGCCCCGCACACCTTCGCCTTGCAGGACGCCGACGCCCCGACGCCGACGAGCACCGCTCGGGCGAAGCTGCCGCCTCTTCGACATCGTTCTACCTCGTTTGTCGACGGACGTTCGACGCCCCGTGCCTCCCGCTTGAAAGGGAAGGCATTCAAGAAGGGCCGTCGATTCCCCGTCGCCGAACCCCGAGGTCTTCGACGCTTCTCGACGCCTCTCGACGATCCGTGACTCCTGCTTTAAAGGGGGTCATTCAAGAAGGATCTGTCGACGCCTCTTCGAAGAACTCGACTCCACCAGGTACATTGGGGGGGTAAAAACATTGTAGGAGAGAATAAGACTATTGAACAATATATGGACTGGGCTTGTGTCATATCCCTTTATTTTACAGGTTGCCCAGGTGGGGGGATCTCCACACAGAACTGTGTCCAGTAGCGAGGGCCAGCGCTGTGGGGGCTACCTTTTCAGTGTCAGCCCCTTTAGTTTTAGAGAGAGCAGCCACCACCAGCTCTATCGTCGATGAAGACTTATCCTGTACCGCCTGGGCGTTTTTGGGCCCCTCTGCCTTCTTCTCCTCTGTCGGCGGCTTCTCGACCTTCTTCCGCAGTTTCGAGGAGGAGCTCGATTGACGGCTGGCAATGGAGGCAGAAGGTATTGATCGCATCTTGTATGCCATGGGACACGCTACCGCAGCGACCCTGGTAGACCGGGCCTTGCAGTGCTTGGCCTTCACTTGGGCCCCCACGAAGGAGGCGCCCACACAGGGTTTAGCGTGCTCCTTGGACAGAGCGGCCTTGGGTGAGGCATGCCCCTGCTCGGAGCATGGGACAGAGGTCTTGGCGGTCCGCCACACGGCCAGTCTACTGTGCCTGTCCTTTGTCGTCTTCTTGGAGAAGCCGCAGCAGATCTCGCAATCTCTTTCCTTGTGGTCCGGATGCAGGCAGTAGAGGCATTGCAGTTGCTTGTTCTCCTCAAACACATTTTAAAGCCTGCTCTTGGTGCATGACTTGAAGAGGGACCTTCCTTCCTTCTTCTCCTGCATCATGGTCGGAGGGCGCAAAGTAGGCCCGATGGCCTTCTGGAAACTTTGACGATCTTTGCCCTTGAGGGGCTCTGAACTTCACTGACAACGGATCCTCGCTGTCGGCAGATGGAGAGAAAAGCACACAGGTTCTTTCGGAACAAAAATAGAACCTTTTTCACCAAAAAAAACATAGAAGTAGCTTGCAGAGCAAACTCGAGGACTCCCAACACTGAAGCGTGCAGTAAAAATCTGAAGATGGCTGCCAGTGGAGGGGCTTAGGCAGAGGACTGCCATTGGATGGGGGGAAGTATGACCCAGAGCACAGTGATTGGTTTAGAGTAGAAATAGTTTGCAAGTGAAAGTGAAACTGTTTTTCTTTTTCCATACCTTAATCAGAGGGAAAACTGCTACCTGGGTTAAAAGGTAGCCCATTTGCTGCATCTCACTGAGCAAGCATCCTGCCTACATCAAGGCAGGAAGCAGACCTATGAAAGCACGAATGGGAGAAGCTGTTGAGCCACTTCACATCATGGGAGGCATTGAGGAGCCCGGAGAAAGGTGAGGCTGACAAAGCATCCACCCACAAATCCTGTTCCATATCGAAGTAGAGAGGTGACCCCTGCCTAGAAAGCCTGAAAATTATCCATCTGAAATGTTCCTGCTTTTGAGGGGATAAATACCCTTTCTTGAAAACCAGAATATTAGAAGGACTGACCGATAGTAAAACAAATTAACCAGGTCTGTGAGCGCTCCAGAGAACTAGATTTGTGTAACAGACCTATAAAGAATAAACGAAACAAGTCTATATTGCAAACTGACACGGGTGAGGTTTTCAGGAATTCTCAGTTTGAGGGAAGAAAGCCCTCACCTTCTGGCTTCTCTCCTCCCACACTCCTTTTGGCACATCCACTTCTAGCATTGGCTGGGTACCAGGCCGCAAACATTTTCCTGATTCCACACATTCCTACAAATTCCTCTCAATTTTCTTATCAAAATGAAGCCACCAATAATCCTAAGGCAAAACAGCTTTAGTTCATGTAATATCAATATGCTTTAAATGGGCTGCCTCAATTAGTTTATCGCTCAGCCCCACAGGCAGCACAATTTTGCCTGAACTGTACCATATACCTTCTTCCACACTCAACTCATCCATGACCTCATGTTAGCTTTGTTTCTCACCTTTGAATCTATTCTTCGACGCCCACTCTCCTTGCATGTACCGCACAACATTACTCACCTTTCCATCATCTCTCATTCATTTCATCCACTCTTCATGAGTAATGACTTCATCATGAGTTATGAACATTTGATACAACTCTTCCATTTAATCACCATATCCCTTTCCTGGAAATATCAATAAATGGCCATCAAGAACATTTTCACCCCCTGGTACACCAGCTCAACAGAAAAACTGCCATCGGTGAAACCCAAATAGTTATGCTTCGGGAAACTTTATCCAGACCTTTACTTTGATAGATCGCCTTTAGTGGCTTATGATCTGTCATTAATACAAATCTGTGCTACACACAAAATAATTCCCTCCACTACCCAGCAATATGTCAAAGCCACTTTTTCTACCACTGAGTAGCTCCTCCCAGGGTCTTTTAGTACTCTATACACGTAAGCTATCACCTCCATACCACTTGCCCCCCCCCTGTGGAACAACAGTGCACCTATGCCGATGTTGCTTGCATCCAAGAGGATAACCGACCTCCATGACGTCTACAACTGTTCCAGTGCCCTGGACATGTCTGTCTCTTCCTTGTGGTCTTCATTCGCTCTTTCTGCACTTATGTGTAATAGTTGCTCTGTGGTGTTGGGGTCAAGTCACATATATGTAGTTTCTTTTGTTCCCTCCACCCCAACAACAAATCACCTTTCACAGTCACATACATCTTTTCATCCATCCTCCTCCCTTTAAACTCTAAACCACCCTATCAATTTTATCTGGTCTTTGTTGTAACCACCAGGACTTATGTTTATGGTCATCATTTCCTCTAAACATCCTCTTAGATCATTCTCATAAAACTTTGAGATTAACGCCCAATCTCTGTGGGCACGTGAGGGTGTTGAAGTCTTTTTACATATGCAACAAAAAGGGGAACCACACTGCCATGAATGATAATTGTGAGTTTCTTATGTTAGCTGTTAGTTTCGCCATCCCCAGCATACTCCACACTTGATCCATCCATAAATGCGTGGAGGGGACATCCGCATGCTTCCACAGTTGGAGGATAGCCAGTTTTGCAGCCAGCAATAGATGAGCTAAAATGTTCCTCTTCGAGTTAGTATCTAACAGTGGCCTATAGCAAGAGAGCCCCAATACACAGCACATTGGGTCATCCAGTACATCAACCTGCAATATTTCCTTTATCTTATATCTCGCTTCTAGCCAGTAGTCCTGAAGCAGAGGGCAGCCCCATAATATATGCAACATAGTTCCTTCCACCATACACCTCCTCCAGCACAATTCAGAGTTATTCGGATGGCTGTGATGTAGACGGGATGGTGTTTTGTACCACCTTGTTAAAATCTTGGATTGGGTCTCAGCCAGGTGGGGACCTAATGCTGTTGTCAACCTTCTGTAAACCTCCTCCCACTCCTCCTCAGAGAGATGTTGGCCCAGTTCCCGTTCCCACCTCTCACAGTACAGTCGGTGAGCAGGATTGGATAGTGAATTGATGCATTTATTCAGGCAACAGTGACAGAGTCTGCCGTCAACTGGAACACCGACTCGAAGTCAGTCAGCTGTATAGTCGCTCCCGCTACAATGGAAGGACGTAGGACCCAGTGCCTTGCTTGAAAGTATTAAAACCTGTCCAGATCCCCCAGCACCAGGGTAGCTTTACAGTCCTCAAAGCTGCAGAGCTTTCCTTTGCAGAAGAAGTCACCAATCTTCCCCACTCCCTTATCCATCCATCTGCTAAAAACCCCTATCCAATTAGCCTGGTGTGAAGTCCTCGTTGTGAAGAAAGGGTGTAAAAGGGGAGGGGAAAGTGGTGGACCCCTGCATCCTGGTGACACTATCCCAATCCTCCAGGGACCCCCTTGTCACCGGATTAACATATAAACTCTGCGCTCTCACCTGGAGGGAAACTGATGGTTGAGTCCATATATGATGGCCTGCAATTGCCTGTTCCATACTAACCCACACCTTATGAGAGTCATATTGGATCCAGTCAATAATGGGCACAATTTGAGTGGCTCAATTGTAGTTCCAAAGTCTGGGGAACGCCAGCCCCCATTTCCCCATGTTGGCATACAAAGTACGCTTATTGATCCTGGGAGAATCCCCCACCCCCCCACACCCCAATAGGAATTTCACTATCAGGTAATCCCATGCTTGAAGGGTGTGCCTTGAGTTAGAAAAGGGCAGGGCATGAAAAAAAATGTAGCAGCTGGGTAAGGCGTTCCTTTTTATGATTGGCATTTTAGCAAACCAAGAGAAGCGAAAGTCAGCCCATCTATCCAAGTCTCTCTTAATGCTTCTGATAAGTCCTGGGTACCAAAACAGCACCGCTAGATCTCAAAATCCAAATGGATGAGATCATAGAATAAGGAAACCTAGCCATCCTACTACTACTCGATCTCTCGGCTGCCTTTGATCTGGTAAACCACAGAATTTTATGCCAACACCTCTCAGCCACTGCCCAATTTTCCCCCAAAGCCATTGCCTGTATTAAGTCATTCCTTTCCAACTGCACTATGAGAGTCTTCTCTAACAAAGCTGCACCTGCACCAGTCCTTTGTGGAGTTCCTCAAGGCTTGTGTGTATCACTGACACTTTACGATATATACACAAAACTTCTGTTCGACTACCTGGACGAACTAGGCATCATCTACACCAACTATGCAAACGATACACAGAACCTTCTGCCCATCTCTGGTGACTCGAAAACTGACTCTGCAACGCTCAATAAAATCTACCAATTCATCCAGATCTGAACATGAACTCTGTCTTAATGATAAGACAGAGCTCCTTCTGGTAGGCAGCCAACCACGACTTAGACTCTAAATATCAATCCTTCTCCATCGACGGAAAAACTATTCCGTCCTAAAAGAAGTTAAAACCCTGGGAGTCACTCACCCCAACTACACAAGTCAAAGCTGCTGCCTCTGCGGCAGCCTATACAGCCAAACTTATCGCCACCAGATCCTTCCTTTCCACAGCGAACTGCACCACATTGGCTAGAGCCCTCATACTCTCACGCCTTGACTACTTAACGCCCTATTCATAAGCTCTTCCGCAAGCAACATAAAAAAATGAAGTCATTCAGAACAACACACTCCGTACAGCTCTGAACATCCCCAAGAAAGAACATATCTTGGCAGCCAGACATAACACCCACTGGCTCCCAGTCCAAGACTATCAGATTTAAAATCCTCTACATCACGAACAAATGTATCCACAACACGGCTCCAAAATACCTTGTCACCAAAATCTCCACCTCTCATTCTGGCAGATCTACCAGAGCATCTACTTCACACCACCTCACCACACCTAAATTCAAAAGACCCAAAGCAGGGGGACGAGGCTTCCCGGTCAAGGCAACACAACTATGGATTACCACTCGACATCAGATCAGAACCTTCGCATACAGCCTTCCGCAAAAAAATCACAACGTGGCTATTCAAACAAAGCCTCTGAAACACCTTCCAACTAACCATACTTATATCTGCAAACCCAGTGTAATGTAATTTATGCTACATTGTATGTCTACCTGAAACCACTATGTAATCAGTAACCAGCGCCCAGATACCGCCAGGTTCGGAGCGCTTTACAAATGAAAAAAAATCAAAATAAATGTATAGATATGGTCCATGTCTTAATGGATCATCTGAGCCCAATTCAAATCCTCTTGTATTATTATACCCTGGATCTTCTCCTTCACATTTAAGCTAATAAAATGATCTATCCATATCTCTTTAGTTATAGGTTGAGACTAGAGGGAGGATTTAGTCCCATCAGATTTAATTAGCCACCAGAAGGAATTAGCATACCTATTTCATATACTGAAGAGCATCCTTTCCGCGTCCCTAATATTCATAAAAGATCTGTGGCCCCTAACCCAGTTTTTAAAGACCAATTTCGACTTGTGGATCTCCATTACTGGCAAAGGGCTAGCTTTTTTCAAATACTAAGTTCACATGCAGTTCTCTCTTGCGTTCTTTCACACTCCAGTCAAAAGCGTGTCTATGGTGACATTTAGCAACATAATTCGATGTAACCTTTGCAATTATTAAGTCTCCCAGAAGAAATTGAAGAGTGGACACAAAAGAAACAGGGCTACATAATTGTAGGGAGAATTCTCACGCATGTGCTAATTTCCCTTACCTTTTGAGACCCCCAGCAACTTTGCTGGATTTCTGGGATTTTAATTTTTTCCTGGAAAGAGTGTGAGCTTTTTTCCCCCACTCTTTCATGTATTTGGATGTGTGTTTTACTTTTGTGTTCTGTGGATATGGAGTTATGAGGCAAAATCCATAGGCATCATCTTTTTCTCGTGTTTCACACAGCACCTTCAGTGCAGTGGCACAGGGGTGTCTTTCAGACTCCCCAAGGTTTAAATACCTTCTCTGGGACGGACTACCATCTCCCAGAGCATGTAAAGTTAAATTGGATTTGCTAGTCTTTTTAAATTCATAGACCCAGCACACACTATCTTCCTATAGAGTGCTGGAGGGGTTGCCTAGCATCCCCTGTGTCTAAACACTCATGTAACAGTGAAATGTTACCCTTTCCTCTTGAAATGTCTGGTGCCAGTGGTTTTAGAACGAACTACCATGATTTTTCCCAACCGCAAACACCAGTAGCTAAAAATCGGGTCAGTCATGTTTTTCAATATGGTGCCCATGACCCCTTTGTAAAAACATACTCCGTTCATCTTTTTTGTCGTTTCTTTTAGGAAAGGTCCTTCTTGTGTTTAACTCTACGCACCAAATCAGGTTTGGTCCCTTTGTTCTATGTCCTTTGGCAGGCTTCAGTGCTGAAGCCCTCCTCTAGCGCCTGAGTCTCTAGGGTAGACAGGCTGTGAGGGAGGTGCCCGAAACTCCCTGTGCTTAGTCTCCTAGGAAACCTGAATGCGCTCTGGTGTGATTGGCTGGCTGACTGTCCAGCAAGGGCAGCCACCCTGCTGGGTGAATAACAGCTAGGCTGGAATGAATGGGAGAAAACTGTTTAAAAGGCGAGTCTCCAGGACTGGAATGCAGAGTCGACCACTGGAACGAACGAACCGAAGACGAGTTGAAGGAAGACAACTGCTGCAACTCCTGGACCGTTGGTTTGCCTGGTGAAGACCTGCTGCAGGTCCGAATTGCCTGAAACTCCATCGACAGAGAAGCTCCTTCAAGGACGACTTCTTTCCTTTAGCTCGTGGGAACAACCAACTCGTAAGTCACCTGGACACCGTCTCCATACTGGTCGAATTTTCATCAGAGTGCTGTTGAAAACCGGATAGCCAGTGGGAAGGATACCAGTTTAGTGCAGGAACCTCCCGACGTCCTCCTTCTTGTCCCCATGACTGAAGCTCAGGAACAGCGAGATCTGCAGGAACTGCCAGGAACAACTGCCTCAGCTACAGCTTTTCTTCATGCTAAAGGTACTGTGCAAACACGGTGTGGAAATCCTTTCTGCCGCGGTGAAAGTTTGTGAAACTTTCCCAACTTTGTAGTCTTGTTCACTCCTAATCTGACATATAACTTTTCCTGGCAAACTACTTCTAAGAACATTGGCAAAGACTTAACCGTTTACTACCAGAACTGTGCTATCCTATCCAAGATACTGAACCATTGACTTTGGCCCAGGCCTATTGAATTGAATTGCCTGTTGTAGTGAACTGAAACTATTTGCCCTGCCTATGAAAGTAATTGTGCTTTAATCTTTTTAACCTTTGTCTTTCTGCCCCTTTTCAAAGTTACTGAAGTGCCATTTTGCTCCCACTTCAGGGGAGCCACACTTGTTCAGAAACGTATTGGCTGTGTACTGTAGCGTATTATAGTGTGATATTGAGCTGCTTCTTACTTCTGCAATGTTTTCCAACTGACTGTGTAAATAAATGTATATTCTTTTACCAAGGAACCTTGAATAATGTTTGTTTGAACTACTGTGATTGCAAGTCCTTTGTGTAACATCTAATACTGCTCACATCCCTCTTGAGATAAGTCTGGCTGCTCAACCATTTCTACCACATAACTGTGTAGTACAGGCTTGTACCAAAGGTGAGATTGTGCTTACAGCTGTAGTCTTAATTATGTGTAGTGTTCCCAAAGGGTACTGCATGCAATTCTGCCTAGCAATAACTGCCCTGTATTGAATTCTACCTTGGCAGAAACGAACTCATTGAATGCTGGAGCCACCTTAGGTCACCAGATCACGGTGTGGTCTCTTGGCCTAATCAAAATATTTAAATTGTCCAAGCATCTAGTCAATGGAATGGTAAACTCCAACATGCAATGATCACTCGTAGGATGGATAACATCCCTCCCCCGAGTGTTAAGTCAGGTGTGGCAAAAATATTGTCCAGGGTGCATCTGCCCCAGGTATTATTCCAAGTTTAACTCAGTGGTATGTCCCCTGTAAATAGCCATTAAGGTGGTGTAGTCCCCAAACCACCAAGTCCTGCCTTATTCTTATACCTCTTTCACAGGCCTTCATGTGGACTGTTAACCTATCTGTAAACAGAGACCACTGAGGGTCAAAGCATTCTACGTTAAAATCGCTTGTAACAATAATACTTGCACCATCTTCGGGAATTTCAGCAAGCATTAAAAACAAAATATCAGTTAAAAAATCATCAATCAAGGCATTAGCCGGGTTAAAATATACATTATATAACAAACATTTTTGCACCACATGTGAGTTTGGCTCTGTCCATTCTAGTGAAACGAATAAAATGTCATTTCTTATACCCTTTATCTGTTTTGCTAGGAGACCTTGGCTACCCCTAACGGCCATCAATAGCCCACCAAATGGGCGGCCCTTTGCCCCTGTTATTACTTTTACAAAAATGACCCCGAAGCCCGCCAGCATGGGAGAATCCATCAACAGAGTTTCCTGAAGGCATATAACAGCAAAGCTTTAAAAGATTGCACTATTCGTCACTAGATAAGATAAGCACCTAGAGTTCCATGACAAGAGTGACACCCGGGCCCTCGTACGGCACACTCGCCAGCCCTTGTTCCATTGTGTAGGGTATCAGCAATGGCAGGCCAATTATACCTTACAGATCTTTTAGACTCCCTTGGCCTGACATTGTTAACCTGATCTGTGCGTGCAGTGGCAACATGCAGGTTTATCTTTATTTGTCTATCAACGTGAATGGTATCTGTGTTAAACCTGACCCTGGAATGTGGGTCACAATGGCTAGAACCAAACATACCCAGATCTTCAAACAATTCATACCCTAAGACAAGAAATGCTTGATATTCAGCAAGTATAGCATTTTTCATCATTTGTGAATGAAAGTAAATCGAAACCACATCAACAGAGTGATCATGAACAACTTCCACTTGCAACAAGTCATGAGAATTAACAAAGCGCAAAGAAGGAATAAAAAAAAACCAAGGAGATAATACAATGTCGATTCAGCAGCCTCTCTCCAAGGCACCCATAACCGAAACATAAATAAAAACTGGGAGGCTACGCTGGTATGGTCAATTGATTGATTGTTATTTTATTTCTATCGCGCTCGTACACAAGTGTTTCAGAGCGCAACAAGGCAAGGGAGGGGAACAGGGGTGAACAAAACAGCGATCTTACTAGGCCCAGTGACATTGAGAACGCACAAGTGCCTGGGATAGAGGGGAGGGGAAAAGTGCATGGAAGGGGGAAGAGGTGGAAAGTGCGAAGCAGAGGAGAAACCGATAAATAACAATAAATAAATAATAAAGGCAACAAACAGTGGTAATGCAGCCAGCAATTTGCAAGTGCTAGGTTTGAGGCAGCAGATAGGGTAGGTCTAATAAGTGCAGGAAGAAAAAGGGGCGGGGGGGCTGTATGGGTACAGACACAGACCCCAGTGTAAGGGGTGGCCCGGAGGCAGTGCGGGAGGGTGGCAGGATGAGCAGGTACCTGGGCCCAAAAGACAGAGGGTGGCCAGGTGCATGGTGCCAAGAGAGAACAGATCAGCAGGGGAGAGAGGGAGCGAAGGCAGAAGAAAAGAGGAAAGTCTTGAGGTGCTTCCGGAACCAGAGATGGTTCTCATCAAGTTTTAGAGTGGCAGGAAGGCTGTTCCAAAGGGAGACCCCAGCCGAAGACAGAGATCTACCCCCAGCTCATTTCTTAGAAAAACGACTGAGCCTGCGTGAGTTGGAGGTAGATGAGCGAAGAGCTCGAGAGGGGAGGTATTTGCAGAGGGATAGCTGAAGGTATTTTGGACCCAGCCCCCAGAAAGCCTTGTGGACAATGCAGGGGGTTTTGAATTTAATCCTTGCATCCACTGGGAGCCAGTGGAGAGATTTCAGAGCCGGAAAGATACGATCCCAGGGCTTGAGGCCAAGGACAAGTCTTGCAGTCCTGTTCTGGATTAGTTGCCGAGGGCGGAGAGTAGAGGCAGGTAGATTTAGATAGAGGCTGTTACAATAGTCCAAGCTAGAGAGAACCAGAGCTTGAGATACTATGAGCTTCTCTGGGAAGGAGAGGAAAGGCAGAGTACCTCTGAGGGGGTGCAGTCGGAAACTTGACTTTTTAGAGACCGCAGAGAAGTGGGCAGAGAAGGAAAGGGTGGAGTCAAAGATGACCCTGAGGTTCTTAGCCTCGCAGGTGAGGGTAGGAGGAGGGCCAAAGGAAGCCGGCCAGAGAGTGAGGGGAAAGGATGGTGAAGGTGCGGCGATGAGGAGGATCTCCGTCTTGCTGGCATTCAGACAAAGATCATTGGCGGCACACCAATCTTGAATGGCAGTTAGGCAATCAGAGATGAGAGAGGGAGAGGAGGTGGCAGAGGGCAGCCTGAACATGAGTTGAGTGTCGTCAGCGTAGCACTGGAAATTTGAGCAGAAAATGGTAAAGCAGTGGGCAAGAGTTGCCAGGTATTGGTTGAAAAGCCAGGGCGAGCACCACAGGTAGAGAGGAAGATAGATGAAAGGAAGGACCCAAGTTGGACCTGGGAGGGTCGATCTGAGAGGAAAGGGGTCAGCCAGGCCAGAGCCTGATCAGTGATACCCAGGTTTTCACGGAGACGGTTGAGCAGGATGGTATGGTTGACCGTGTCGAAGGCAGAAGAGAGATCGAGGAGGATGAGGACAGAGGGAATGTTAGAGTCAAGGTTGGTGAGCAGATCTTCACAGATGTTTAGGAGAGCAGTTTCCGTGCTTCTGGCAGCTCTAAAGCCAGACTGGTGATCATGGAGACAGCCAACAGAACTGGAATGAAGGTTAAGCTGAGAGATGGCCAACCTTTCCAGGAGTTGGCCAAGAAAGGGAGTAATGGAAATTGGGCGATAGTTAGCTGGACAACAAGGATCAGCTGTGGGTTTATTGAGAAGAGGATGCACAAAGGAGTGCTTCAGAGGGTAGGGGAAGGATCCAGAGGCAAAGGAGTGGTTGCAAAAATCAGCAAGGGCCGGAGCAAGGGTGTCAATGTGGTCCTTGATGGTTTTAGAGGAACAGGGATGAACCTGTTTTGAAGAGGCTTTCATAGATCGGACTTGTCTAGCAACCTCGTCAGGGGTGAAAAGAGGAAAGGACGAGAAGGATGGTGGGAGGGTGGATAAAGGAGGGTCAACAAGCACAGATGCAGAGGGAAGAGGAGGAGTGTGGGTGGAGAGGGTGGACAGGATGTCCTGGGTTTTTTAAATGAAGTGAGAGGAAAGGGCATTGCAAAGAGCCTGGGAGGCAACAGGAGGGGTAGAGACTGCAGCAGGGTTGGCCAGCTCCTTGCAGAGTTCGGCCGAGTTGTTAGATGCCGCAGAGACACAAGAACTCGTTTGCTGCATACCTATCCGGGCCCAGATATTTGGCTGTAGACTGAGCAGAGGACAACACGCTTTTAGTCAGTTCCATATTTAATCCAAATTTCTTTTTTAGCACAGCTTGTTCCATACCCTTTTTTTCTCCTCTAGGGTTCTGAACATTGGGTACATTTGAGTACACATGTTCTGGGAACCATCTAAAGGGGGAAAAAACGGAGCAACCTGGTCTCAAATCACTCCCCACACTCAACAAAGACGGCAGAGTAACCAGACCGCAGCACTTAGCCATATCCATTGTCACAAAGCTTACATCTTTTTTCGCTAATGTAGGTTCGCCAGGCACCTCTGCCAAGGAATCCCCAATAGCTATGGTAAGTAGAGATATTACTCAGGTCAAGAGAGCAATCACTAACTTGTATAGGCTTTAAAAAAGGTGTGATCACCCCCTTACCCTGGGTCGGAGCATTATGTTGTGGCTTACTCTCTGCTTTCTGAGGCCCATTAGTTATGGACTGTGCTTTTAACACAAAGGTACAGTCAGCTATGGCGCTAACCCACTGGCTTCCAATTAGGTTATCGATATTAAATATTAATTTTCTTAATTTCCGGGAGCCATTATTACACTGTTTACGGAGAGCCTTACCATTTTTAGATTTCTTCAAATTCACAGCCTTGTTTGAGCGTTTGTGAGAACCTTGCTTTGCACCCTCATGCTCTCCCATGTTACTGTTCAATATGCACCCTGCCAAATTACCCTCTACCTCAGGTTTTTCAAATACCAAAACAAATTCCCTTAGCAAGGGCATTTCAGATAACATCCCTTCCATCTATTCCTGCTCCTACCTGCAAGGCAAAAAACCTCAGGGTCATCTTCAACTCCACATTCTCTTTCTCTCCTCACATATCTGACGTCTCTAAGAAGTCACACTACCAGCTAGACCTCCTCAGAGGTATCCTTTCTTTCCTCTCCTTCCCCCAGAAGCTCACTGTCTCTAGAGGCCTGGTTCTCTCGAAGCTGGACTACAGTAACAGCCTCGATCTAAATCTGCCTGCCTCTACTCTCCGCCCTTTGCAACTCATCCAGAACAGGACTGCGAGACTGGTCCTTGGCCTCAAGCCCAGGGACCGTATCTCTCCAGGACTGAAATCATTACACTGGCTCCCAGTGGCTGCGAGGATTAAGTTCAAAACCCTCTGCATTGTCCACAAGGCCTTCTGGGGCCTTGGGCCACAATACCTTCAACTCTCTCTTCCTAAATATCTTCCTTCTCGAGCTCTTCGCTCATCCGCCTCCAACTCCCTCAGGGTCAGCCGCTTCTCCAAGCAACGATTTGGGGGTAGATCTCTCTCCGCAGCAGGGGCCTCCCTCTGGAATAGCCTTCCTGCCTCCCTGAAACTTGAGGAGAACCATCTCCGTTTCCGGAAGCACCTCAAAACCTTCCTCTTTGCCTCCGCTTTCTCTCCCCCTCTCCCCTGCTAAAATTACTGAAACTGCACTGAATCTGCAACTGGGCCACTCACTGATCTCAGTCCCTGGCCCAGCCACTCTCCCCTACACTGCCTCCCTGGAAACCCCTGCACTGCGGGACTGTCTCTGTATCCCACAGCCCCTCCTCCCAGCACTTGTCTGCACTTACCTTGCACTTGCCACCAGCTGGCCCTTATTATTCATCTTGTATTCTACTAACCCCGTACTGCACTTTCCCCTCTCCCTTTCCCCCTTGCACTTTTCACTTCCCCTCTACCCTTGCGCGATCTGAATGACACCGGGCCTAGTAGGATCGTTGTCTGTCTCCCCTTCCCCCCCCCCCCGCCTCGCCTTGAAACACTTGTGTATAGGCGCGTTGCAAATGCCATATCATATTATTATATCATATCATTAATTGAGCATTTGTATGGCGCCTACACAGCAAAAGTATTTCCAGGTGCCACAAGGCGAAAAGGGGAGGGGCGACAGGGAAGAAAACAACAGTAACACTCCTACTGGGCCTTGTGACATTCACATTGTGCAAGTGCAGTGACAAGAAGTGCAGAGGGAGGGGCAGGTCAAGGAGGAAGGAATGGGATAAGGGGGGGAGGGGAAGTGCAGGGGGGGAAGTGCAGGGGGGAGGGGAAGTGCAGGGGGGAGGGGAAGTGCAAGAGGGAGGGGGCCCCAGGGGCTGGGCAAGTGCTAAGGGGAGCCCAGGAGGGCAAGTACAGAGGGAACAAGGGGTAAGGGTTAATAGTGCGTGGACACGGGTGGACCAGACTCAGTGGCTAGTCAAGGAAAGGGTGCCAGAGGGCAAGTGCTGGTTATAGAGCTGCTGAGGTAGACAGAACGAGGAGGGCCTGGCCCCTTTAAGACTCATAAGGGACCAGGAAATCAGTCGCAGTGGCAGGGGGACATTAGCAAGGGAAGGGGAGAAGGAAGGAGGAGGAGAAAAGGAAGGTCTTGAGAAGCTTCCGGAACTTGGAGATTCAGCTCAAGTCTGAGAGGGGCATGGAGGCCATTCCAGAAGGTGGCTCCTGCCGAGGAAAGAGATCTACCCACCACACTCTGCTTGGAGAAACGTCTGACCTGCACAGAGCTGGAGCTAGAGGACCGAATGACTCTAGCAGGGAGGTATTTAGGGAGAGAATGTTGGATGTGGCGAGGTCCCAGGCCCCAAAGAGACTTTTGAATGATGCAGAGGGTCCCAAATTTGATCATTGCAGCCACCGGGCACCAGTGGAGAGATTTTAGGGCTGGAGAGAGGCGGTGCCTGGGCTTGAGGCCAAGGATACATCTTGCAGTCCTATTCTGGATTAGTTGCAGAGGGAGGAAATAGGTAGATTGAAGAAGAGTCTGTTGCAGTAGTCCATCCTGGAGAGGACCAGAGCTCTGGAGACATTAAGTTTCTGGTGGAAGTTGATGAAAGGATGAATGACTCTGAGGAGGTGAAGCTGAAAGTGAGCCGCCTTTTATTTTATTTTTTATTTAGCATACGGTTTCCTAATGAAACCTTTCAGCTGTAACTCAAAATATATACAAAACGTTTTGAATAAAAGGTTGCAAAAACTGTGAAATAAAGCAAAAACGAAACGAAATATAACACCCCAACTTTCATTTAGGTACTACAATCAGTTTCGTCAATTTTGTAAAAAAATTATAACTACAGGTTCCAACAAGGCAAGTGTTACAGAGATCCTAATCCCTAGCATCAACTCGGACCAAATGTCTCTTTCAGTTAAAGAATAATACTCCAAAAAAAATGTTCCCAACAAGTTGGATCTTGCATCTTCAACTCCTCTGCAATTCATGATTAAATGGTACAGGGATTCCAACAAATGATTACAAAGTCTGCAATGATAATCCCTGTGTTTCTTAGGTTTCCTGGCCTCCAGCACTTCCCTTGTCAGTAGGAGGTTCAGCCTTCGCCTTAAAAATTTAGTGCATCCTTTATCTGATGGAAATTTCATTAAGTATGGAGGATTTTTCCTCTACTTCTAGCATCCATACAGTGCTTCTCATACAGTTTGTAGTCAGTTACTGCTTTTACAGTGACAATCCAGTCCTGATTGTAAAGAGCATTTTTGACATTTTCAAGATTATCTTCTAATGTTTTGTTACTCCAGCCAATGCTGTTTAGTATTCCCGTGCATTTATTACTCCATTCTTCCAATGTGTATTCCCATTTTGCTTGGAGAGCCTGATTTAGAAGCTTAAATCCCCCTTCAGTTGGTGGTATACGCCACTTTCTGTATAGAGACAAGGTCTTCCAGAGAGATAAAGAATATACAGTTGTTAACCCAAGTTCTTTCCTAATAATCACCACAGACATCGACTTTGTTAAAGATAAAATATATCTACAAAAAGTACCCTCAATTAAGGACCACATTTTCCAGTGCAACGAAAGTTAGCCTTCTGACCCGTATGTTAATATGGGGCATACTTTCATCCTGTAAAAGGTGAGTACTTGAGTGAGTGAAAATGTGCAATAGCGTTTAATTATCTTTGCTAGTAAAGCCAGATATTTTGTCTTCCTTTTTAGCTCCTCTACCCGATGTGCATCGACTAAACTGTCATATATTGAAAGTGAACCTACTTGGCAAGGACATCGGTATAAGGTAAGAAGGAGAGAGAGGTGTCAAAGATGACATCCAGTGAGGGGCGGGGGCCTATGGTGTTCGAGCTAAAAAACATGGCGCTGGTGCGCAGTGTATTCTGGGGGAACTCAGAGCCATAATGGATATTTATCCATGCCTCAGTGGAAAGCTGCACTTGCTTTGTGAAACAACATGTTTTCAACGTTATTCGCTGATGGGTTTGGAATGCAGGCCTTCTCAGCCAAGGACACGGTGCTGGGAAAGCTAAGATCCGCAGGTGCCGGCTGGTACCTGATAGCGAGGTTTGTTTTGGTTTGCTATGCTTGCGCCAAGGTTTTGAGATGAGTTATGGAATTGTTTTCCGGGGCGTTTAGGAGAGGGAAGCGCTTTGCTCCTTGAGGTTACTGTCGGTTGACCCAGCTGGCAACCAACGTTCACCCATCAATGCGCAAGCGCATTGCCAGAAGGTTCGAGAAGTTGCCACCCCTTGTTGAGGAGGGCATATATGCGGAAACCCTCAACGGTCAGACGCGAAAAGCACAAAGACCTCAGTTGGAGGGGGGACGCCCTGGTCCGATATACCTGTGGGCTGTTGTGCTCTTGGCCTGGCTGTTATCGGGGTCTTTCAGCCACTTCTGGCGAGATGAAGTTTCGTCAAGTTACGCCCATGGTGATGTATTCTTGCTAATTTACTGTCTTTCCTATGATTTATCTGATCTATGCTTGTATTGTATATATGCCTAACTATGAATAAATAGCCGTATAAGTGCTACTTACTCTCTAAGCGTGCGTGTGGTTGTAAGTCATTGCGTTGTCTACCTGCGTTCAAAGTATTGGCTCTGCGGCTGTACTGGTGATAAATTACTGTCCGTGCACTATTGGCGAGCAATACAGGGCCCAAGGAGGGCAGCCAGATAGTAGTAGGGAAGGAGGGGGCAGAGTCCTAATGAGGAGGATCTCGATCTTACTGAAGTTAAGGCAGAGATCGCTAGCAGCACACCATGCCTGAATAGCAGTCAGAAAATTGGGAATGAGAGGAGGGTAGAGAAGGGATGCTTAAAGGAGAGCTGTGTGTCAACAGCATAAGACTGGAAATGAGGAGATAAGGTGGAGATCAAGTGGGCAAGAAGGGCAAGGTAGATGTTGAAAAGCCTCCTCTGCATCACCAATATCAGGTATAGGACCAAATGTATAGGCAACAGAGTCTTCTGAAAAGGGGGCTGAGTTCCAATCAATTGGGCCTGGGGACCCAGGCAGGGGCACACAAGCCATTAAAGAAACATTCAATAAACCCCTACAGTGTTATACATGTTAGTTTCCCTATTTGGACCAAATTGACCCCTTAACGCCTGGCTAGCTGCAGTAACAAAACCCTCAAAAAAGTTAATTTTGGCACATAGATCCTTTAATAACAGGCAGACTGTGGCATTTCAAAGTTAAGGACGGTATGAGAAGCGGCCCTGTATAGGAGTCGAGCCAGTAAACACTTGTGACAAATTGAACTGGCTCAACTGATTGCAACATCACCTCAATGAGTGTCTGGGACTGAGGGGTGTCTTGAGGCAGAATCCAGTTATTTGTTTTAAAATCTAAAGATAATATTACACACTTTCCAAGTTCGTGGGAAATTGCTGGGGCCAAAATTGAAACATCAGAAACCAAGTCCAGTTCCAAGTCACTAACACATGCTGTTGCTCCAGTATCTGCAATAGGAGCCAGCTGGGAATGTATTACATTATCCCCCAGCGCAAATAAGTCACCAGGTGCAATCTGAGCAGCACCAATGCCGGATCCCACAAAAAATCGGCCTAAAGCAGACGCTTGAGCACGCAGCTCTCCTGACAATAACTGGATGTTGTGGGGTGCATTTAAGGCCCCAAACAGAGGTCCCTTTCACATGAATGGCAGGCATTTAAACACTGCAAGAAAATCGGCCTGGCTTTTGCTTTTGTTTTTCACGTAAAGTTAAAGAGCCACATGGAAAGGGGCCTACCCGTCATTATCAATGGACAAGCAGCAGTTTAATTTAGAAAAGAAGGAGGAACCAAAGATCCATGTGACATGTAAAACAGGATTTTGAAACATTGAAAGCTAAAACGGTCTGTACGTGTGTTTGCAAATAAAAACCGCTTTAAAAAGCCAAAATGGGAAAAAATATCACTGCTCACAGAAAAATGTCAGGAAATCAAAACATGATGTATGGGTTGACAAAAGCAGTGTGTATTATGTTTCACCCACAAAACTCCAGTGACATTTAAAGAGACACTTAGTCTTCAGGAAAAACCTGTTTCTGGCTGAGGGAAAAACTTCACAAAGGAAAACCCCACTTCCAGCCTGGATGACACATCTCCCATCTAATGATCCCCTGCAACAGAATTTTTTGCTGAAGGTGTCGAAAGTCCACTATTCTCCAGACCTGCTGGCTAGGAAAGCAGGGACATCAAAGAAAGCCATGCTTTAGATGGAGCATGACTAAAAGGTGTGAAAACTGGAGGAACCCACTTCGAATAGCACACTATCAACTTCAAAGAGACACATAAAAAACCTCTGGTCACAGGCTGGCCCAAGGAGACAGATGGCTGTGCTGGATGAGGCAGATCTCCCATTTGCTGAACAGGAACACTCCCAATTAATGTTAAAGACTTTTCATTTAGGCAATTTTTCGCAACAACCATAGTGTGGATGGATTTCATTTTTATACAATTTTTTATATAAGTTCCGGGCAACTTTGGGGATATAAAATGCATCTACCTTTAACTCTGGGAACTGTAATGGCCAGTTAGACTAGGTTTCTGGTTGATCTGAACATGTTCCAAATATGGGAGTTGGTGGAAAATGAAATTAGGGATATGCTTAATAACTTTCATCTACATAACTGTTGAGCATTTTATGGAAACAAAAAAATGTGCCACATGGCCATGCTACATCAACGGATTTGGGGTTGGCTTATCTAATTCTCCATGATCAGCTAAAACAGAAAATATGTTTGGTATGGCAGTTGTTAGTAAAATTATGAAGTTGTGATACTTAACTAGTTTTTGCCAAAAAGTTGAAAGGAGAACAAAAGGGCGATTACAAATGAAAATTGCCATATGGTGCTCCATTCCTCTAAACCAATCATGATTTGGGGCGGAGAGAGAGTAAGGTTAACTGTCCAATCCTAGTGGCAGGAATTATTGCAGGGTACTTCCCAAGATTGTAAAATTGGTGATGTCATTTCTGTTATATAAGGGGGACTGCACTAGGACAGGACACACACAAAAACCGGGGAGACAGAAAAAGGAGAGATAGGAGGACAGAGAGAAGGCTGCTGAAATCTATCATTTGACAGCTGTATGGAGACCAGAGGAGATTGCTGATAGTGCCTCTGGGTGGAGCTATCTATTTCTAGGAAGGCATCCAAGCTGATTGGGTCCTGTGGTGGAGAGCGGGAGGCCATCTTTCAGAGTGGAGGGACCAGACCCCTGCCCTATCTTTCCAGAGTGGCCTGAGATGCAGATGGCTTTCCTGGACAGAGGCTTGGCTTTCCTGGACAGAGGCTTGCTATGTAAGTGGAATTAAGCCCTGAAAAACCAAAAGGTGGGGGGAGCCTGCTTGCCTTGAATCATTACCCTTTATAGTGGGTGGAAGGGGCAAAACTGTGTAGATCCTTAGCCTATGTAACCAAAAATATTAATTTAATTAATTCCCCCCTTGGCAGAACACTACGGGGTGAATTTTGTCAAAATGTAAAATTAACAAAGCTCACTTCCCAGTGTGCGGTGAAAACTATAGCTTATAATTTAATTAGGTAATCCCTGTTGTCCAGCTGACCCCGACTTCTTTAAGGAAGAGGGGCGTCTTTGGTCTTTCACTAAGGGGGCTCAGATATCCAAAATTCCCTACAGCATTTAAATTTTTAAGTCTGACTTCCTAACCTAGACCAAAGCAAGTTCACTGATAAAGTGGTGTTTTTGATACGTTTGTGTTACTTTCTATTACTTTTAACTTAAATAAATATCAATATATTTCCCGTACACCGGCCTGGTTCCTGGCTCATTGTTAGCTTGGGGGCAAGGGATCCAAGGGACATGATATGTGTCTGGGACAGGACTAAAAAAATAATCTGTTAAACAGTTTGTTGAATAACCACTTCAGTGGGGAGGGAAGGGACTCCCTGTGAGGAGGGTGGCTTCTCAATAAAATGTTACAAAATAGGGGCGTGTGGCCGGGATTTTAGCTTCCTATTCCTGACCCATGACAAGTACATTGTGACAGTCTATTCATTTTGATGCAATTGCATTAAGGTGGAGGGAATGTCATCTTTGTTTGTTTGACTCCTGAGTTTCAGTGAGGTGCATAGGTAGAAAATTAAGAGTGTAAGAATGTATTTGAGTGAGGAAATCAAGCAGGAACAAGGTGTGTTTGCCCTTGAATAGAGAACCTATCAGGTGCAGAACACATTTCATAATGAGCATCGTAGAAATGAACATGGCTAGGAAGCACCTTCTACCCAAACTGTTCATTAAGGGTGAATGGATAGAACAGGAACATGGCAATCTAGAACGATGCAAGAGGTTACCTCTATAAATAGGGATGGGTGGCAGATAGTGGCCTGTGACATGAAGCCCTGACAGATTTTTATATGACGCAGACCACCAGAGATGGGCAAATTTAAATGGTCCAGCTCACAG
Source organism: Ambystoma mexicanum (assembly GCF_040938575.1). Lineage (NCBI taxonomy): Eukaryota > Metazoa > Chordata > Amphibia > Caudata > Ambystomatidae > Ambystoma > Ambystoma mexicanum. The sequence goes on from NC_090936.1 coordinate 919,736,121, forward strand.
CATATATGTACTTCCATATGATGATCCTGGAAGAAAGATACCAGGAGAGTGTAGCCTCTGGGCAAAATCAATCTGAGCTTTTGGATCTAGCACAGAAAGAGTTAAGGCAAGTAGAGGAGAAAGTGCAGCAGAGTCAAAATGTTGAATGAAAATGAGAAAAAAGATTCAGCAGCTAAAGGATGAGTTGGCAGCACAGCAACAAACGCATTTAGAGCGAGAGTCCAATGTTCTGCACTAACAAAGGAGTATCAAGAGGTGTTGAGAACCTGAGAGAGTGTCAACTAAAATTGAGTCAACAAGTGGTACACAATAAAGCCTGCTTAGAGGACATGTGTGCATTTCAAATACAGATTAGGCAACTGAAAGATGAGAATAGTCAGTTGATTGTTAAGGAGGTCAATTCCCAGGTGAAATTCGACCAGGAGAACCAGAATTTGAGCGCTTATGAAATGACAGAGATCGCCTCTGCGAACAGAATAGCAAATCGAGTGAGGAGAAAAGTGCCCTGTGTCAGGACGTGTGCCAGTTAAAGACAGACAGAGCAAAGCAAGTCATTTTTAAGAACTGACTGACATGAGGGTAGAAAATGAAAAATTAATGGGACATGTGAGACAAATAGAATTTGACCTAGAGCAGACAACACGGGCCAAACGTGCACAAAGTGAGGAGATTAGTCTCCTGCAAAAGAAGAAGTCCGAGTATACCCAGAAAGTACAGGCCGTACAGAGGGCAAATGAGGCCCTTTGTGAGGAGAACAAGCGACTCCATAGCCAAGTAGTGGCACAAAGCAAGGTCATAGAAGCTACTCAAGCCATGGTAGCAGAGCTCAAAGCTCAGGCCTCTATATACCACCAAGAGATGGGGCTGTGAAAGATAAAAGCAGAGAGATTGGAGAAGGAAATGGCTGGATATAATCAGGCCTAGAAGAACCCCAAACAGTTAGGGTATGGAAAGGCAACCACTGACCACGGTGGGATGTCCTGTTTACCAGGGGCCACAAGCCAACTCACCACATTATATGTGCAATGCGCTGAAAATTTCATGCCTACCAGTTCACAAGAACCGGGAAACATGAGGCAGCTGGACTCAATTAGGCCTAGTATAACCGAGCCAGTTTCTGTCAGATATTGATGAACGTTCGTCTTTATTTTGGTTTAAAAACATCTTAGCAAATACATCTGATCAGGAGGGCTCCTATAATGAGAAGATCAGGGTGCTGGACTGACGGAAACAAAGGTTACAAAAGGGACCATTTGGTCTACTTTGCAGATGGGGAAGAATCCAGGCCTCAAAAGAGCATCTGGAAAATCTCTACCCATTCAGGCAGGTGGGGAAGAGTTATCCAACACTCCCAAAAGCAAGAGGGAGGAGAAAGATGAGTACTCCCCTGTGCGAAAGGGGGAGCCCAAGGGAAGTGGCCCAGAAAGCCCACAGCGCCACAGGGGAGAAGAGACAAGACCCTCGTCATTCTGGGAGGGATTACCAGTCTCGAAGAGTCAGGAAGCGCCTAGAGGACAGGGCGTGGACTACAAATAGTAGCAGCTCTGAATCGGAGAGCAAATGGACTGGCTGATCGATGCCATCAGAAGCTTCATGATTACCTACCACAAAAATGCAAAGTACTCAGTATGGGAGCATCTGGAGCTGTAGGACCAGATGATGACGTCATTTGGCATTACAAATTATCACAATTCCATGGAGTTTGTCAGGTGGACATTTTCCCCGGAATACTCCAGCTTCTTTGCTGGGCTGGAGGATCAAGACCATTCAAGATGGTCTACCTACAGGGCAGCCATCTTGAAACACTTCTCTGTGCATAGGAACCCTCAGGAGGCTCGCAAGGCTTCCTACAACCTGCAGTGCAGAGAGGATCAGGCAGAGTTCATGCAGGAACTGAAGCGGGCATTTGCCCAGACCGCTTGACGGTTGCACACAAATAGTAGGAAGTTTATTAATACATATTTCCATGCCCCCCTAAGTATATCATGATGCAACTGGTTAGGGACTTCCATGAGCAAAGGACCCTGAATTGGGTAATAGAACAGGCTACCTGGATCTATGAGGCCCAAAGGCCTGTTAAAAACAAAAATCCCAAAAACCCCAAACCATTCAACACCCCTGCTGCTGCCAAGGTGGCGGAGGTGAAGAATACCCCCATTCTGGATTTAGAAATGAGGGGCCTAAAAACACTCCTCCCTCTAATAAGCCAAATGAGAGGCAGCGGAGACCCTCTGATCAATCTTAAGTGGGTGGTAGCCAGGCAGGGTATCCAACAAATGCGTCACCTGACTCTGCCATCTACATTAGCCCGAGGTACAAGGGTAACTGACCTATCTTGGGGTATGTATGGACTCCCTGGGCACAAAGGGGAGGGTCCAATCAGGTAAGTACAGCCCCAGGAAACTTCCCACAAAACTTCCCTCAGGAGAGAAGAAATATTCCACCTTCCAACTTAAGTTTCTTCACCAGGTATCCTCCAAACCCCAACCTTCAGAACAATCCTCTCTCTCTCCCCGCTTTCAGGAATGTAGACCCCCAAATCAGGGAGAAGGGAGACCAAGGATGGAGGGCTACCAGGGAAACCCTCAATACCTGTTGGGGAGAATTCTCATAAATGTGCCAATTCCCTTCACCTTAGAGACCCTAGCAAATTTGCTGGATTTTTAGAACTTGATTTTCTTACCTGGAAAGAGTGTGAGCCTTTTTTCCCCACTCTTTCGTGTATTTTGATGTGTGTTTTACACTTGTGTTTTTTGATTATGAAGGTTTAGATAACTCCATAGGCATCATCTTTTCATGTGTGTTACACAGCACCCTCGGTGCAGTGACACAGGGATGTCTTTTAAGACTTCCCAAAGGTTTAAATTCCTTCTCTGGGATAAACTACTGTTTCCAAGAGAATCTAAAGTGAAATTGACTTTACTAGTCTTTCCAAATTCCTAGACCCAGCACACACCATTTTACAACAGAGTACTGGAGGGGTTACATAGTATCCCCTGTGTCTAAATACTCATGCAGCAGTCAAATGCTACCCTTTCCATTGAAAAAGGCTAGTGGCAGTGGTTTTACAACGAACTACCATGATTTTTCCCGACCGCAAACACCGGTAGCTAAAAATCACGGGACCCATGTTTTTCAAGATGGTGCCTTAAGCCCCTTTGCTTAAACAGGCCTCAGTCTTATTTTTCCGCCATTTCTTTTTGGAAAGGTACTTCTAGTGTTTGTGTCTGCCCGCCAAACCAGGTTTGGTCCCTTTGTTCGTATGCATTTGGCGGGCTTCAGGGATAAAGATCGCCTCTGGCGCCTGAGTGTCTGGGGTGGGCAGGAAGTGCGGGAGGTGCCCAAAACTCTCTACACTTAGTTTCCTAGGAGACCTAAATGCACTCTTTGATTGGCTAGGTGACTGTCCAGCACCTGCTGGGAGAGTGACAGCTAGGCTGGAAGGAAAAGGAGAGAACGGTTTAAGAGGAGAGTCTCTTGGACTGGAAAGCAGAGTCGACCACTGGAACGAAAGAACCGAAGAAGAGCTGGAAGAGGTCGGCTGCTGCAACTCCTGGACCATTGGCTTGCCCGGTGAAGCCCTGCACCAGGTCCGAATTGCCAAGTTCATCTCGACAGAAGCCCCTTCAAGGACTACTTCTTTCTTTGAGTTGGTGGAACCAATCTACTCGTAAGCCACCTGGATACCATTCTCAAAGCTGGTTAGGATTAACCAGGGTGAAGGACACCAGCTTTGGTGCTTGAAGAACAGCTACTCGAACTGAAGTGACTCCATTTTGTTTGCGTTTTCCACCGATCCCATGCAGTCCCCCAATGTCCTCCCTCTTGTCCCCCCAACTGAGGCTCAGGAACAGAGAGATCTGCAGGAACTGCCAGGAACCAATGACTTCAGCTGCATTTGTTCTTCATGCTAAGGTACTGTGCCAACCCAATTGAGAGAACGCCACTCTCGCAGTGAAAGTTTGTGAAACTTTCCCAACTTGCAGGACAATCAGCTTGTGACCCAACAAATTATTATTTTTTGCCTAAACTACTTCTGAGAACTTCTGCAAAGACTTTACCGTTTGATACCAGAACTGCTCTTTCCTATCCAGAACACAAGCCCATTGACTTTGGCCTAGGCCTATTGGCTTGAATTGAACTCTTCTGGTGAACTGAAACTATTTGCACTGTCTAACAAGTACATGTGATCTATTCTACTTACCTTAGGCCTTTTTGCTCACTTCTAATAACTGAACTGCTGTTTGGCTCCTATTTCAGGGGAGCACAAACTGTCTCAAAATCTTAGTTTTGTATTGAAGTGTATTGGTATATAATATTAAGTTGCCTCCTTCTAGTGTCATGTTTTCTAAATGATTGTGTAATAAATTAATAAGTGTTTTACCAAGAAACCTTGAGTATAAGTGTCCACTTGAACCACTGTGATTGAAAGTCCTCTGTCTAATGACTTGTACTGCAAACATTCATTCTTGATATAAGCCTGGCTGCTCAGCTCGCTACCAAAAACTGTGTGGTACAGACTTATACCAAATGTTGGTTTGGCTTACACCTGTAGTCCTAATTGTGGGTGGTGGTCCCAGAGGGTACTGCATGCAATTCTGCCTAACAATACCCGAGCTACTCTGGGAGAAGGGACAGCTACCTTTTGCAAGCGCAGCAAAGGTATGACTCTAGAGCCCCATACCAACCAGAGAGGATGTTGCAACTGGATCGCCAGGTGCAAAAGCTGCCCCAAGACCTGAGTCGCATGTTGAGGGCTCAGCAGAACCCTCAAATGGACATAGCTGCCCAGAACAGCACAATCCCAGGGTCTGGTAACCCGGAGCAATGACGAGGCGAAAACCCTGACAACCAGCAGGTTCCAAAGGAGGAGACTTGGGGGGGAAGGGAGATGCAAAGCCCTCGAGGAAACTTCCTTTCTCACCTGTGAAAAACCCCTAGAAACCTCTGAACCCAAATCTCCTACCCCTGAAAAGATGGAACCTAGGGAACAGAGGGTAAGTAGGAGAAACCAAGGAACAAAGAAAACACAATTTGTGGAGGAAGTCCACGTCATCCAGTTTGAAGGGGAAGAATCTCTGGAGGATCCAGGAAAGAAAATCTTCTCTTTCAGGGATGGGGGGATTCCTCCCAAGGAAAAATGGGTCAGAAAAGATTCTAACTTAGACTGGCTAAGTATGGGGATTGATCCAGATTCACCAATTCCTGAACCCCAAACATGTCACCCAGATGACTCTGCAATCAATGAGGGATCCTCCTCCCAAACCAGTTCAAGTGACTGTCTCCAGGAAAAGGGGGACAGCAGATAATCAAGGGGAAAAGGGGATTCTGAAATCCCACAGATATCTGGGTGGCAATTTTTTTTTTTTACAGATTCCCACACTCCAACACAGAAAACCGCCCAAGATCACACAGTGTCAGAGTTCAAAATAAAGCAATTAACTGCCAAATTGGGCCAAAATGCAAATTTTCTTTGCCCCCTTGAGGAGAGAGAAGGCAGATTTTATGCCTCCGTCAAGGTACAGGGCCATGATGCATTTTCAGCGCTGGTGGATACCGGTTCCCAAGCCACCCTTCTGTCCAAAATGGCATTTGACCAAATGAATTCAGGTATAGGAGCGAGTCACCAAATTCTCCTCACACCTAATCCTGGACAACTCCCAAGACTTCGACGGAAATGACATTTCCGTTGAGGACACTGCGATCTGAAGATCAAAATTATGCGACAGAGTGAAACAACTGGGGATAGTCATCACTCCAGAGGGCACACTTTGTCTGCTGGGGAATGACCTCCTCCGGAGGTTGTCACATCTGACTGACTGTGTGAACAAGGTCCTCTCGACACAGACTAACCGGCCCATAAAACCGAAACAAAGCACAAATTACGCAAGTCTATGTTAGGGAGAATTCTCATTCTATGGCTAATTTCCCTTACCTATCGAGTCCCCCAGCAGCTTTGCTGGATTTGAAGGGTTTGTTTTTTTCTCCTGCTAAGAGTGAGACTCTTTTCCCACTCAGACATTTTTGCTGTGTGTGTTCTAAGCTATTTTTTGTGTTTAATGTCTATGGGATTTTCTCAACCCCATAGGAACCATCTTTACTCACATGTGTTACACAGCACCCGCCGTGCAGTGATACAGGGGTGTCGTAGCGACCCCCAAACATAGACTCCATACCCTGGGACTGACTACTGTCTCCCAGGGCATGTAAAGTCCCAATTGGCTTTACTAGTCAATTTTTATGAACTTAACAAGTACAACCCATTTTACTATGAAGGTACTGGAAGGGGTTAATAGTGTTTCCCCTATGTTCAATTTCGAGAGGGTACCGCACAGTCCCTCTCTCTAAAGTTTCTGGCTTGTGGCAGTGGTTACTACCGTAAATATTCGACCGTGAATATTTCCTATTAGGAGTTTCCCATTGTTCGAGGCTACCACATTTTCTGACAGCCTCTAACATACCGCCGGTTTATTTTTATATTAACTTTACTCCGGAAGGTTTTATTTGGCAGAACTTCAATATAACTTTTTTCTCATGTCTTTCTCTAAATTCCTAACCCAGATCGGGGATCCTTTGTTCGTCCTTTTGGAGGGCTTCTGCCAAGAAGCCCTCCTTTCGGCACCACTGAGTCTGGGGTGGGTCCATTGTGTGGGAGGGGGAGTAGGACCCCTGGACAGGGTTGCCTCAGCAACCCATGTCGCACTCTATCCTGGTAGGCTGGAGGGTCTCCCACCAAGGAGGACCACTCCACTGTGTGAGTGACAGCTAGGCTGTAAGAATGGGGCTCTTTTTGCATAAAAGCAGGGTCCTGAGGACTGGAAGAGCAAGACGTTGCCACTGGAACAGAGAAGCAGAAGAGGAGAGAAGCCAAAAGACATCTGCAACGACTGAACCACCAGTGAAGCCCTGCTGCAGCGTCTCACCACCTTTCTCCACACGACGAGAGAAGATCTTCATCTGCAAGATCCTTCTTCCCTTGAGCTGGTGGGGCCAACCAGTTTGCCAATCGCCTTCCTGGACCTGCCTTGGTCGAATCACCAGTACCCTGTACTCGGAGGCCGGATAGCCAGGCAGCAGTCCCCCAGACCGAGATTTAAAGGAGCGTAACTTTTATTTGTTGGGGAGCACCGCGGCTGGTTTCATCCCTGGGTAATGCAGTAACTCGAACCTTCATCCACGACGAGAGCCTCTCTTCCTCTGCTGGATCCCCCGAACTGCAGGAACTACCAGGAACAATTGCCACCGCAGGAGCCACTTCTTCATCTTAAAGGTACATTGTTCCGCCAGGCCGCCCTTTCTTCGCGGTAGAGCTAAAGGTGTTTTAAATCCTTTACCTACCTGTTATGTTGGCCGCCCCTCTCTCAAAGATTGTCTTTCACCTTTTGCATCATCCTTTTCAAAATCGTTAATCAAAGACTTGACTGCAGCTACAAGAACATTTTTCACCTGGGCTCTTGCCCTGTACCACTGACTCTGGCACAGGCCTACTGACTCTGGCTACATTTGTTAGACCTGTCTTCTTGAGAATGCTTCTCAAATTGAACTGTGTTGGTGCACCTATTTCTTATAACTACCCTTTTCTTCCCCTTTTCTAAAACTTATGAAATGCCATTTTGCTCAGTTTTCATTTAAGTATTTCCTATATTGATGCACTGTCTTGCTTAATCTGGTTCACAAAATTATGCGAAGTGTTGCTAGGGTGTGTAAGAAGGTAGTGAGAAATTGCTAGAGTACCCCTTGTGTGTAGTTTTCGCAGTGCCGTTTTGCTCAGTTTCACTCTGGTTCACTTGGTCTACAATTTAACTATGGAGTTTGTATATTTTTGCTGGACTTTTTTTAGCTTGCTTGATGACTGTGATAAATGTGTTTTAATAGAAGTGTATATAAAAAATATATATATATACTTTTTAATACAAAGCTTTGGTCAGTGTTTCCTTGTGCCATAGTATTGTAGGCCTATTGTGTAAACCCTGAATACTGCTCATCTTCCTCTTGAGATAGGTCTGACTGCTCAGCCACATCTACCAACTAAATCTTTGTGGTACAGACTGTTACCAAAGGGGATTTATTGCTCTCACCTGTAGTCCTAATCTTCTGTAGTGCTCCCTAAGGGAGCTGCACAGATTTCTGCCTAACAGTCTAAATGGTGAGTGCCACATGGTTGAGCAGCGGTCTGACCAAATCGAATTCACTTTAGGAACATTCAAGTCCCTGATATCACTGTCATATCTGTAGGAGAACAAACAGGTGATGGGAACCATTCTCCATTTTTGAAAATCCACCTTCCTCCCAGTTTCAAGTGGTGTTACACACTGGTAGAGAATTCCCTGAAATTTTATACTGATCCACAATTTGAAGAAAACCCAAATCCCATGATAAAAGATGATGAAAAACCAGCTCAAAGTTTGGCTGATATCGAAAAAAGGGTAAACAGCTGCTGTTCCACCCAATTCAGGTAAGTGAAGGGGAGGGGGGAGCCTGTTCTCGCCAGAGTATGCCTGAATAATAAAATCAGCAAAGCATTATTCAGGAAACTCCCAAAAGATCAGACCATTCCCACATTTAAGTTGATTGATAAGTGGGAAAAGGGCCTGGAAAATCCAAATTCCAAACATCTACTGCCTAGCAGACGCATGCTAAAAATGTCCATTGAAGACAAAAGCATAGAAAATCATTGTTGGGTTGTGAGAGATGTCCCCTCCGCCTTTTACTTAGGCAGTGATATTCTCAATCGATTAGCAATTAATTTGGATCTAATTAATTACAAAATCTAGTCCTGACTGGGGGAGTGGGTGGCTGGAGTGTTTAACCCCCTGGGTTTTGACAATCCTGAGAAAGCATTTTGGTCAGCCCATTTGCTATCGTATGCAGTTGAAGTTCAAACTGGAGAAGAGGTCACCATCCCAGGACTGGTACGACAATTCACAACTCCCCTAAAAATAAAGCGAGGACAGAACCTCCAAAACCCAGACACTTATATAAATTTAAATTATCACCTCCAACAGCAAGGGTTGTATTTGAACCCTACACCACTAGTTGACCTAGAACACAAAACCATTTGAATATTGGTGGATAATAGCGACCCTAGGAGTATCACTCTGGGCGCAGACACCTTCTTTGGAATGGCGGTTGATGGCAAACATTTTTTCATTGGTCTAGGGAATGTGATCATGGCATACATCCCAAATGACTTACCTCTGTGACGATGGCATACCTTCGGAAAAGATTTTCACCCAGCAAGGGGGGAATTTCTTGGTGTACTCTTCCTGCTCTTATGGGACGGGAGGGGGGGGGGAAGAGGTAACCTGCGACATCAGGAAGGATGAGGTGGTATTTCAAGTCAACAGTGACTGCTTCCCCTCCTTGAAACCTCCTGTCCAGGCCAACACCATAACAAGAGATCTCTCCGCTCAACTGCCTGTGAGACCAAGGAATAAAAGCAGAAGCTGAAACAGGTGTTTTGGGATTGTCAAGAAATTTAAGGCGTGGACTAATACAACTGTGGTCGCACCGAGATACATTCCACCTCCATACCAATGGACCCTGGGATGGCTCCCGTATTCGTGAAGCAATACCGGTTGCCCCTTATGTCTATGGAGTCACCCGCGGATGTTATCAAGAACTTAGAATCCTGTGGGATAATTCGTCCAATCCACAGTACCTTTAATAACTCAGTGCTGAGGATACTAAAACCCAATGGCCAATGGGGACTTTGTGGGGACCTTGGGGAGTTAAACAAACGGGAGTGAAACATGTCTAGATGGCCCCTTCCCTACATCGATCAGGGACTGGCCCAGATCCAAGGGTCAAAGGTGTATACCTCCATTGACCTGACCAACAGTTACTGGACAGTACCTGTGAGTAGGGAAGACCAATACAAGCTCGCCTTTACCTCCGGGGGGGCAGCAATACACATGGACACGAACCACCTGTGGATACATAAACTCTGTCAACATGTAGATGATATTCTAATCAAAAGCTCAACTGTGGAGGGTGGAGGAACACATAGCTGAAATACGCTATGTTCTGACCCAGCTGAAGAAAGCCGGATTGAAACTGTCCTTCAGAAGGTGAGGTGGTGTAAAACCTGCGTGAGCCCATGTGAACTTCCTAGGACATGAAATCACCCCCGAGGGTCTCAGTCCTCAGGCAAAAAGGCTGGAAGCATTACTGAAATTAGAAGACCCTAAGAAGCCTTCTTGGACTTTTTAATTAAAGTAGAAAGTTCATAGGGGAGTATGCAGTGGTCACAAGACCTTTGGTCCATTTATTAAAGGCTGGGGTCAAGTGGGATGGGGGACCAGAACAATCTGAGGCAGTAAAACAACTCAAGAGAAGCCTTTCCCAAGCGCCTTGTTTGGGTTACCCCATCAAAAACCAGGAGTTGTCCTTGGAGACAGGGTTCTCAAATACTTGCTTAACAGCAGTATTATACCAGAAGCACGACAAGGTCAACAAAGCAATCTCGTAAGCAATTAAGACTTTGTCCTCTGTGGAGGAAACATTCAACAATTGTGAAAAAGCACTCCTGGCAACGGTGTGGGCATTGAAGAATTACTGCCCGTTCATCCAGGGGCAGCACATCATTGTCGAGACTCCTCACCAGCCTTTGCAATATCTCCGAACTGACCGAATCCGAGCAGGGAAAGCAAGTAATTCCAGAATTATTTCCTGGATTCTATACATGCAAGGCTTTCTTGTGGAGGTCATACATGGCCAAAACAAGAAGAGTCCCCTCGCGCAAGGTTTGGCTGACTTGCATGATTGTACTCAAGCAAACTGTCTTGAGGACAAAAGTCTAAAAACCAAAGACAACATGGAGGCGTACCGGACTTCCCCGCACCAGGGGATACCCACAGTTTATGTTGATGGATGCTCCTACCATGTTGACAACAACAGGGAAAAAGAACTGGTGGCTGGCTTTATGAATGCCTGTGTGAATGATGCCCCGGAGCCCTCTGCTGGGTACAAGATCGGTCAGTCAATTAGCAGAGTTGATGGCGTTACATTAAGCCATCCTCATCACTGTACAACACCAGATCCACGAACTGGTCATAATCACTGATTCAGATTATGTCAGTAATGGGTTTGTGGAGCACCTGATTAATTGGAAAAATCGAGGCATGCTGTGCTCAAACAACAAACCACTCAAGCATGGGAAGTTAATTCAATCCATTGATGATCGATCTGGTCACCTCTAATGAGATGACCATCTACTGGAAAAAAGATGAAAGGTCACTCCAAAGTAGAGAGACCAGACAAGACCGGAAATGGCTTGGCTGACCAGTTGGCCAAAACCATAGCCATCCACGGGGATCTCATAGAGATCGAGTCCCTGTTGTGGGAAATCCAGGTTGCTGCTGTCACCAGGTCCCAAACACTTGGCCAAAATGAACTCTCAACTGCCCAGTGGAGTAAGGAAACCCCAGATGCTGATTTGGTTACGGCACAAAAAGGGGAATTTTTATCAACACATTGAAGGCCCTGTGTATTGTTCTCTGACCAAATCAGATTATATCGGGAAAGAGGATCTCCGGGTGTTGAAGTTTTCCAACATGACACCTGTTTAATATTTGAATCAAAAGTTCTACAACTACTTTTAACAGCGCCTCGATGCCCCTGGGCTACATGTGCGCTATACAAATGCAAATAAATAAATAAATGTTCCGAATCCAAGATGGTTTGGTGGTACAGCGATCCATCTCTGGATGGGACTGTTACGCTCACCTGGTCTCTGCGGAGGCGTTGGGGCACGGTTGCAGCCCTCCCGGGGGTGAGGTCGCTTGGGTCCGACTTCGCCTTCTGCGCTTATGTGGTGACTGGTGGTAATAGGTGATGCTGCTCGGGACTGCTCCTGCGTGGAGAATAGGGGGGCGCGAGTATGCCAGCTGGTGCGCCTGATCCCCTTCGACCCCTTCTCCCAAACCGGGGTACCCGTGGGATGCGCTGTCCCTGGAAAGCTCAGCTGTTGATTAGTTTTGGCGAGCACTCCATCCTGCTGCTTCTGGCAGGGGTGCTTGTATGATCTGGACCGAGTTCCTTCACTGGTCCCTTGCACGTGGTAGTTCAGTCCTGCTGTGAAAAAGCCACTATACTAATTCCTGTTTGCCTTTGTCTTTCCTCGTCTGTTTTTGTTGTATTGTAAAGTTTGTTGTCTTGTATTGCTGTCCGTTCCACTTTTGGTGTTTGCTCTTTTGCTTTCTTCCCTTGCAGGTGATGTTGCCGGCCCGGGAGAAGCTGCGGAGCACGAAACGGCAGCTGCAGGCAACGAGGAACGAAGCTGCAGTGGTACAAGAGCTGGTAAGTTGTTAACTAGGGGGTGCGCAGGTTCAAATGCGGCACAGCCCTAGGACGGATGTTCTAACCTTGTCTTTCTTCTTCTTCACAGGGTCCCGGTTCGTGGATGCGGAGCGCAGTGCTGCGGCGTCGGGATCAAGAACACTGGATGTCAGGAGATGAGTCTGCAGATGAAGCGATTAAGCACCCGTTTCCTGGAGGTGAGTATGCAGGAGAACGCCTGGTTTCAAAGGTAAGTAAACTGGCCATGAGTGTCACGTTGCATGCGAGTGCACAGTAACGTGAAGCACCGGCCTTAAGGATGGAGCAGCTTATATGGCTGAGCTTCTGAAGCCACGCCCACCAGGTTCAGCCTGCCTGCCACACCCTGCCACACCCGATGAGTCAGCACATGAAGACCAAGCCTAGGGAGCCACACCACACCTGATGAGTCAGCACATGAGGATGTATCAGCTCCTGGAAAGTTCTTGTAAAATAAAAGCACTCCTGCACTGAAATAAAGTAAAAGCACTCTTGCACTGAAATAAAGTGCTCCTGCTCACATCTCTATATGAGGCTGGCGCAATAGCCGCCAGGACTGAGTCCAGCCAGGACCCCTGTGTTTATGGGTCCCAAAGGGACATAAGTGAGTCAAGGGACCCATTGCCCCCATCACTAGATGGTGTCGTTTTTGTGTTCTGGGGCCTGTGGCCATGACAGGGACTGGTGGGTGGTCCCTACCTCATCCGATCCCTGTTAAGTCACACCCATGACGCGGCCACAGCCGGTCATAGGGCGTTTCATACAACTTGAAAATCTTGAGAGAGGTTGCATACTGGCTACACATGGGTCAGGACCTCGACCAATACTTTGTCTACAGAAAAGGGGAATGACACTGCCTTGGTCAGATTTGCAAGTAGATTTCATTGGGATTTCATTGGGTCTGTGATTCGCTTCTCTAGAGGAAACAAGTACATGTTAACCGTGGCATGCTTGTTTACCAAGTGGGTGAATGTCTCACAGCCCCAAATTGCAAGGCAGAAACAGCAGGTGCCCTGATGGTCAATCACATCTTCCCGCGTTTGGCCTTCCCCAAAGGATTGAGTCGGACCAAGGAAGTCACTTTACCAGTGAGGTGATGACAAAGATGTGGGAGATACTTGGGGTAAAGAGAAAACTCCACATTCCCTACTGATCAGCGTCTAGTGGGAGATTTGAGAGGTACAATGAGACACCTAGACGACTCCTCCTTCCTACAAAATCTGAAATGAAACATCAAATTGGCAATACAGGCTACGCTTCTAACCACACCCGAGCTTCAACGCTTACCCAAATATCTGTGCCCAAGACAAAATCCAGCGCGAAAAACACTCCTAATCCTACACATACCAAAGAGGAAACTAAGGAACATTCCTATAAAGGAGCACTTCTCAATGCCAGGTCACTAGTTGCACATGCCCTTGAGATAGCTGATCTAATCACTGAGAATAACCTGGACTTCATTGCTATAACTGAAACTTGGCTACACCAGGCAGCAGGCCCTTCACTCATGCTAGCCATACCTGACGGCTACACTATATGTAGACAAGACCGAGAGGGCACCCGCGGAGGCGGAATTGCCATTATCTCTAAATCAAGCCTCTCACTAAGACTAGCCCCTGCACTAACGCTACAATCCTGTGAAGCCCTCACTGCTAAACTCCTTATAAACAATAATCAATCCCTAACTATTCACCTAATCTATAGACCTCCAGGCCCACTTGGGACCTTCGAAGAGGATCTACACAAGTTACTAACCCTCAATGCTAAAACCACCTCTCAATTGTTGTTATTAGGGGATTTTAACTTAGGATTCAATGACAAAACAGATGTGCATGCCGCGACTATTTCCCAAGCTATTAACTCTCTAGGGTTCTCCCAAAAAGTCAACAACCCTACCCATACGAAAGGTAGAATATTAGACTGGGTCGCTGACTCTAACTGTACTACAGTCATCTCCTCTATCTCAGCTTTATCATGGTCTGACCACTCATTAGTGTCCTTTGACCTCCTAACCTCCCAACCATCCTCTACAGTCGTCCCCATGGCACCCTCATGCCCCACAAGAAACAAAAAGAATATGACAATAGATAATGTCATACCCGCTATTCTTCCAACCTTAAACGCCTTGCCTGACAATTTAGACCCCGGCACTTTAGTTCACGAGTATAACAAAATTATGACTGATACTCTGGACAAAATTGCCCCACTTAAAATGCGTACAAGTAAACCCAAAGCCCATCTAAATAAATGGTTCACGCCCGAACTCAAGGCTTTACGTCTCACCAAGAGAAAATATGAATCCAACTGGAAAATATGTGCAACTGCTGAGAACAAGGCTAACCTAATATCTATCTCCCGTCAATACAAAAACGCAGTCTGTCTGGCTAAGAAAAACTCATACAACGATCGTATCGCCAACTCCAAATCAAGCATGAAGGAACTCTTCTCCATCCTAAAGGAACTTGAGTCACCTATTGCCATACCAGACACCTGCACTAAAGATCAGACCTGGTGTTCTGACATCCAATATGCTCTAACTAATAAAATTACTACCCTCCAAAACAAAATTCAACTTAAAAAAGACTCGCTTAAACTCCCTACACTGTCACCACCTAAGGCGATCCACATGCCTCAACATACCAAATTCTCCTTCACCAAAACCTCCACACTCGAGATTGAAAAAATCATCCTCACCCTCAAACCATCCAACTGCAAAGGTGACATCTGCCCAGCACAGCTAATAAAAGACGCTGCCAGAGACCTTTCACCATTTATCTCCAAACTTGTCAATGCATCTTTCTCCACAGGTATCATCCCAGCTAACCTAAAACAATCCTGGGTGCTCCCGTTGCTTAAAAAGCAAACTTTAGATCCTCTCATCCCCACCAATTACCGTCCAATCACCACAGTTCCGTTTCTGCTAAAGATCCTGGACAAAGTGGCCTATATACAGATTCAAAACTACCTTGAACTGCACAAACTACTAGGATCTAGACAATCTGGCTTCCGCCCACTACACGGAACGGAAACAGCCCTGATTGACTTAAAGGCCCAAATAGACGAACTGAGAGATCAGGGTAAGACAGCCCTCCTCCTCCTACTAGATCTCTCAGCTGCGTTTGATCTTGTGGACCACAAAGTCCTCTGCAAACACCTGGACGTTGCCGCTCACTTCTCCACCCAAGCCATCAGTTGGATAGAATCCTTTCTGAGTGAGAGAACTATGAGAGTCTTTTCCCCTTCGGCAGCAGCTGACCCTATACCCATTACTTGTGGTGTCCCTCAGGGATCCTGCGTCTCTCCGACCCTTTACAACATATTCACCAAACCTCTGTTCGATGATTTGGACAATCTCGGTATCACCTACACTAACTATGCAGATGATACACAGATTCTCTTCCCACTTTCTGGGGATCACAGTGAGGATGGGGAGTTGGTGAATAGAGTGTATCTCATCATTCAGGCATGGATGGCCACTCACGGTCTTTGCCTGAATGATGATAAGACAGAGTTGATCATTCTGGGCACACAAGCCAATATTAACAAATTGGGCCCAGATTACTCAGCCTTCAGCATAGACGGAAATGTCATTAAAGTCTCGAGGGAAGTAAAAACACTTGGTTTTTATCTCGACTCTACCCTGTCCTTCACTAAACAGGTAAACTCCTTAGCCTCCACCACTGCTTACACCTGTAAATTGATCAGAGCAGGCAAGCCCTTCCTGTCCAATACCAGCTGCCTAATCCTGGCTAGAGCCTTAATTCTTTCCCGACTTGATTACTGTAATGCCCTATACAGTAGCGCCAATAAAGCCACTACCCTAAGACTTCAAACTCTACAAAATAATGCTCTCAGAGCTGCATTAGGAATAAGAAAGAGGGAGCATATCTCCTCGACTAGGCGGCAACATAAATGGCTTTCTACTGAGAATAAAATCCAGCTAAAAATGATCTCATTAACCCATAAGGCCTTAAATAATGCTGCTCCTAGCTACTTGATGGACAAAATAAAAAGAAAAACTTCCAATAGACCCATGAGACTCGCCAACTCCAATTGTTTGGCAGTACCTAGATTCAGACTTGCCAAAATTGGTGGCGTTTGCTTCCCTGTGAAAGCTGCTAACCTGTGGAACGCCCTGCCACCTAACCTTAGAGCTGACCAACCCTTCCCCCATTTCAGAAGGAACCTTATCAAACACATTATCGCCAACAATGACTTAACACCCGAACACTCACAAGCGTAGTCCTACCTAATGCACCCCGACGCGACATCAACCTTTATGTTTATTACTGCTAATCATGTATATTGTTAACTGTACTTTCATGTAAATACGGCAACTCTTTATCTGTACATTCTAGTAATTTGTGTAATATGGCGTAATATTGTAAATTCATTTATATAACATTGTAAGCTTCGCATATACTTGTTGCTGCGCCCGGTAACCTATGGGTCTGGTGCGCAATATAAATAAATAAACAAACAAACAAACAATAAAACGATTGTGGGCATCCTAAAGAAGTTTGTGGCAGACTCTGGGCCTAGTTGGGACATCAGACTACTTCTTGTCCTTATGGCCATCAGGTCTACACCATCTTCTGCAACAAAAATGTCTCAATTCGAGCTCATGACTGGACGAAAAATGGTGCTATGTCAGCATCTGCTCTAAAGAACTCAGGAGCAGACCCTGATCAACGCATCCACAACCCATGAGTACATTAAGAATTTGGGAAAACACCTTCAGCGTGCTTTTGTGTACGCTCAGCGAAATCTGCAAAAGTCAGCAGAGGGTATGAAAACACACTACGATTTAAAGACCACTAAGAATGAGTACCAAGTAGGAGACATGGGGCCTCATTAGGACCCTGGTGGTAGCCGTGCCCTTATTAAGGGCACGGCTGCCACCGGTAATTAATTTTTACCGGGTCCATGGAATGGGCAATTACCGGGTCATGGCGACCTTGGCGGACCCGGTATTTGCCCATTCCAGTAATTTACGTGGTGTTATTGTACAAATGAAGAAAATAAAACCATTTTAAAAAATTGTTTATGAAACAGAAATCTCATGTTATAACTGTAGGTTGTTATAAATTCTTTGTAAATCTTCTGTGAAAAATGTGTGTAAAAAGTACTGAAACTTTTTTAAAAATCTTTTATTAGAGAACTAACCTACTTAACTTCCAGCCTGGACGTGAGAGCGGAGTGAGATGAGAACCCCCAGGGACCTCGAAGGGAAGGAAGCAAGGGGGTGCCGTGCCACACCCACCAACCCAAAGATGGAAGCGGAGGCCAGAGTGCCCACTCCCAAAAGAAGGAAGAAAAAGGGGTGCCATGCCATACCCCCAACCCAGAGACAGAAGGGGACACTGGAGTGCCCGCTCCCTGATGAAGGAAAATTACACCTAAGGAAAGACCACTCTGCACTGCTCTTCCCCAACAAAGTCATGGAAGAACATGGGGGGCATGTGGGGTACATTTAAGGTCCCAAACAGAAGTCCCTTTCATATGAATGGCAGGCATTTAAACACTGCAACAAAAACGCTTTTGTTTTTCACAAAGTTAAACAGCCATGTGGAAAGGGGCCTACCTGCCATTATCAATGGACAAGCAGCAGTTTAATTTACAAAAGAAGGAGGAATGAACAATTTCTGTGACATGGAGACCAGGATTTATAAACATTGAAAGCAAAAACGGCCTGAACATGTGTTTGCAAATAAAAATGGCTTTCAAAAGCCAAAATGGGAAAAAATATCACTGCTCACAGAAAAGTGTCAAGAAAACAAAACATGATGTGTGGGTTGACAAAAGCAATGTGTATTATGTTTCCCCCACAAAACTCCAGTGACATTTGAAGAGGCACTTAGTCTTCAGGAAAAACCTGTTTCTGGCTGAGGGAAAAACTTCACAAAGGAAAACCCCACTTCCAGTCTGGACGTCACATGTCCCATCTAATGACCCTCCGCAATAGAAATTTGTGCTGAAGGTTTTGAAAAATCCACTATTCTCCAGACCTGCTGGCTAGGAAAGCAGGGTCTTCAAGGAAAGCCATCCTTGGCTGGAGCATGACTAAAAGATGTGAACACTGGAGGCACCCACTTCCAACTTCAAAGAGACTCATAAAAAGCCTGTGGTCACAGGCTGGCCAAGGGAGACAGATGGCTGTGCTGGATGAGGCAGACCTTCCATTTTCTGAACAGGAACACTCACAATTAATTTAAAAGACTATTATCATTTAGGCAGTTATTCGCAGCAACCATACTGTGGATTGATTTCATTTTGATACCATTTTTTATGTAATTTCCGGGTGACTTTGGGGATATAAAATGCATCAACCTGTGACTCTGGGAACTGTAATGGCAAATTAGACTATGTTTCTGGTTGATTTGAACATGTTCCAAATATGAGAGTTGCTGAAAAGGTGGAAAATGAAATTAGGGATATGCTTAATAACTTCCATCTTCATAATGGAAACAACAAACATGTAAACATGTGCCATATGGCCGTGCTACATCGTACGGATTTGGGGGTCTGCTTATCTAATTCTCCATGATCAGCTAAAACAGATAATATGTTTTGGTATGGCAGTTGCTAGTAAAATTATGAAGTTGAGATATATAACTAGTTTCTGCCAAAAAGTTGAAAGGAGAACAAAAAGGTGATCGCAAATGAGAATTGCCATATGGTGCTCCAAACCTCTAAACCAATCCTGACTTGGGGTGGAGAGAGAGAGGGTTACTTTCCAATCCTAGTGCAGAGTTTATTGCAGGATAAAAAGGGTTGGACTGATTTAAGGACAGGACACACTAAAACCAGGGAGACGGAAAAAGGAGAAAGACAGGAGGCAGAGAGAAGGCTGCTGAAACTTACAATCTGATAGCTGTAAGGAGACACCAGAGGAGATTGCTGAGAGTGTCTCTGGGTGGAGCTGTCTATTTCTAGGAAGGCATCAAAGCTGATTAGGTCCTGTGGTGTACAGCAGGAGGACCTGTTTGAGAGTGGAGTGGCCAGGCCCCTGCCCTATCTTTCCAGAGTATCCTGAGATGCTGCTGGCTTTCATGAACCTTAAACAGAGGCTTGCTATGTAAGTAGAACTAAGCCCTGGAAAACCAAAAGGTGGGGAAGTCAGCTTGCCTTAACTTAATTAATTCCCATTTGCCTGAACACTAGAGGGTGAATTATGTTAAAATTTTAAATTAACAAAGTTAACTTCCCAGTGTGCGCTGAAAACTATAGCCTATAATTTAATTAGGTAATCCTTGTTGTCCAGCTGACACCCGACATCTTCAAGGAAGAGGGGTGTCTTTGTTCTTAAATCAGTCAAACCCTTTTTTATCCAGCTTTCCCAACACAGGCCTTTCATTAAGGGGGGTGGGGGGGTCTGAAATCCAAAATTCCCCAAAGCATTTCAATTTTTCTCTGACTTCCTAACCTAGACCAAAGCAAGGGGGTGAGGGGTTGTCTGAAAAATAAAGCGAGAAATCACCCTGTTTTTTTTAAACCAAGAGTATGGGTGAAATTATAATGGCCATATATATTTTTACCAATCTTAAAATCCTACTGCTAGCCTTTTAAGCCTGCAGGAAAATAAAAATCGCACAACATTACATAAGAGCCTTCTTTATTGATCAGTTTAATTATTTTGTAAAGTTAAATTTACAGAAAGAATTGTGCTGTATTCTTTTTAACTCACTTTTGTGATTTATTTTTGATGAGTCAAGTTGATTGCCACAAATAAAATGGTGTTTTTGATTTTTTGATATTTTCGTGCTAATTTCTAATCCCATACACGGCCTGGTTCTTGGCTCATTGTTAGCTCAGTGGCGAAGGATCCAAGGGGCATGGATATGTGTCAGAGAGGACTAAAAAAAGAATCTGTTAAACAGTTTGTTGAATAACCACTTGATTGGGGAAGTAATTGACTGCCTGTGTTGAGGGTGGCTTCTCAATAAACCGTTACAATGTCGAAGCTTCTTGTGTATCCATAACGGTGCTCAGGATGTCCATCGGGCTGACCTGAATTGTGGGACAAACATTTTACATTTCTGCACCTATAGCCATGTGCGGTTCCTAGTAACATTTTCGAATGCCATTTGTTCGAAATGCCATTTTGTCGGCACAAAATAGCCGAAAGGTTTTTTTTCGAATGTTTTTTTTTTAAAAGGGGGAAATGGGAGGTTCCCCCAAACCCCCTTTTTTCTATATAAATACGTTTTTTATACCCACGAAACAAAATAAAACATAAAATAAAAAACAACATTCAGAATTTTTTCCCCCCCAATTTATTTTTGACAAAATGGCATGCCGAACATATTTTTTCGATAATTTAACTGGATACCGCCATGTGTCTTGTACTGGAGCGTCCAGCCACCTGTAAACCTTGCTCCACCTCCGTAGCTTCCGTTTGCTGACTCCTACTGAAACCATTGAGATGAAGGATGGGCAGGCTAGACAAATATACAAACGCAATTGCTGGTCTTTCCAAGCCTAGTGAAAATACATTATTTCACCGCCACACAAGACCACGTACCAGTATAATCGCATTTCGCAATACGTACAAGCAATGAAAACTGTAATTAATACAGTTCTGGCCGAAAGACAATTACTCTCCTTTCAAGCTGTAGACAGCAACATTCATGCCTGGCACAGGGGAGTAATAACAATATAGCACGTCTAAGTTCAATGTGTCTGCGTGATACGTTGCACGCAGAATAGCAACCGTTTTTTTTTCTTCCCATTTCTCAAGCACTCTTTGTTGCGCATAGTGAGCAAAAGCATATGGTGGGAAAATACATTTCTATTGGTCTTTCAGTTCCTTAAGCCTTCTGATGGCAGATTTTACGTCACTGCAGATGTGGCGTTGTAGGTCAGGGCACCTCCAGCAACAATCTTTATACATGAGCTGCAATGCCAGATTCCCAAAGCTTTCCTCTTCATTTTGGTCTTGCCACAGAAGGAGCATGCGTATTTTGCGTGTTGGGTAATTTCGATTTTCTTCACCAGAATATCAACAGTTTCAAGTGGGCTCAGAACAAAAGGCAGAGAATAATGCTAAAATAGTTTCAAGCAAGAGTACTTCAAGAGATCAGCTCTGCGCTGGTACTGCTTAGCGCATAATGATTATTTGCCAACACTTCTTAGTACATGAGGCACTAAGCCCAGTGCTCTAAGTGGGCTGGGGCCTGGGCCCGAGCAGTCTCTAAAGAGTGGAGCTGAGCCGGGACCCTCTCGGGGCCCCTGTTCCCCCCCATGCCACGGCGGGACATTATCCCGCCATAGCCGCAACAGGACATTAGCCCCGCGGCGCTGCCATTAACAAAGACAGCTGGGGTGACAGAAGTGTCAGCTGCAGCGTCGTGCACAAGTTGCTGTGCGTGCGACGCTGTGGCTGGCATTTCTGTCAGTCACAGCTCTGATTCCTTTCCCTCGATCCGCCCGGTCACTCACGGGAGTCGCATAGGCCAGTAAAAACGAACTTCCATTTCTTGGCCCTGGTGAATGCCCAGAGAGCAGAGCTTAATAGCTCAGGGGATGGTGCAATTAGTGGCTCACCCAGACAGCTCACAGTGGGAGCAACGGTTAAGCATAACTTTGTGGACTCTTTACCATCCATGTTTTGTTTATCTTTCATCAGCTTTTTAGTTTCATCAGCTTATTACTGGTCAGGCTAAAGTTTGTAAGAGGTACAATTATTTCTGTACATTGTTTATTGGGTGTCTCTTGTAGGGTTTTCTTTCCTTTCTATATATATCATTCCTTAAAGATGTTTCTGTATTTCGGGCTGGGCATGCTCACACTGAGACCCAGCCCCACATACAACCTGGTGCATTTTTAAATGTTCTTCTTTAGGCCACGCCCATCAAGTATTATACCACGCCCATCATGCAATCCACGCCCCCAAATGAGGGCCCCCCACCCTCAATTTCTTACCCCACTGAAAGCACTAAGCCCCTCGGTCCCGCAATGGACCACAGCTGACCACACTCTCCATACTCAGCGCCACGCTCCATGTGGGGATAATGAATTTATAAGTGCTGCACACAAACTCCGCCAGGAATAGTGTCCATTAAGGAAAGACTCTGCGACTCCAGCAGCAAATAACATGGTGATAGCCCACAGCCACAGTAGACCACACGCTCACTCCACAATGTGATGAAGTCACGTGAGCGCGACGGCTGTGTTCGCCATTGTGCATGCGCCATATAAATAAAGTGGGTGTACCCCGAGCTCGTGAAAGCATGCCGGGAACCCGAACGAGCAAGACCTACGTCCTGCGTAACTCTCCCTCAACTACAAGCCCACTCCCATGGAAGTGACCCACGTAAAAGGGTCTATGGTGACTGCTGCTGACCAGCGAGAGTGGGTAACGAGGGAGGAACTTGTGCTTCTTCAGAAAAGTTGGCAGAGAGGGACAACAGCCCAAGCCAGCAGGGGAAAATCCCCAGGCCGTGCGATACACTGGGAGCAAACCCCTGAAAAGGACACAGGGGATCCCGAAGGAGGATAACACTGTTGAGAGGGAAAGCGAAGTGATGAGGAGAAAACGCGAGGGTCCCCCTGCCGGGAAGGCTGGAGGTTTCCGATGAGGTTCAAAGACTGCATCATGGACCCAAGCTGAAGCTAAGTGACAGTTAAAAGCATTTGCCCACGTTGGGCCCCACACTGTTTTGATATACCTTCACAGGTCTATATGTCACGTTGAAAGCAAGTTATAGAGCATGTTGTTTTTTGCTTACCGACTCATCACCAGTATTACAAACTGACATGAGTGAGGTTTTCAACCTTCCCTATTAGGTTACATGAATTCTCAGTTTGTGGGGAGAAAGACCCCACCTTCGGGCTTCTTTCTATGCTTCATGAAACTGTCACACCAGCTAGAAGGTGGAATCAGAACTCCCCTCCAGGTTCCATTTAGATCTTCACAACAGTCTATGGGAGAACTAGAGAACCAGTATGTCTGGGGAACATACCTGTATTGAACAAACAAACCAGGTCTATGGGAGAGTCTAGAGAAATCAGAGGAGCAAAGTCTGAAGAAAAGGGAGCAAGAGGATCAAAGAGCCAGCATCCTGGTCATTGTTCCACATAGCAACTGCAGAAGCAGTCAGACCAGAAACAAGCACACGTCAGTCCTGTCATAGCTGAGCCCTGCTCACAGAGTTGACACTAGAATTAAATCAAATTGCTGTGGCTGCATAACTGTGCTCTAGGTAGCCACCATGCCACAACCAGACACAGCTTATATTTACAGATGCATGTGCCTCCAGACTAAGGCATACAATTATTAGATTTGACAAGGGTGCAGAAGATTAAAAAAGCCACCTCTTCCTACAGAACGTTTGTGTTCCAGCAGCAGTCAGGGATGCACATATGGCCTTTGAACCTGCCATATGCCACTGCTGGCAGGTGATGAGGGTTCCAGGAGGCTGTTTCAGCAAAGCCACATGGGTGCACTATAATTTTACCATGAAGCATTAATGGAATCGGGGTCCGATTAGCAGACCTCCCCTTATGGAAACCAAATTACCTGAATCCTTTTATATGATTAAAAATCAAAAAAGCTACTGCATTCATGACTTCAGAGATGGCAATACGTCACAATGCCATTTCCAGACAAAACAGGAGATATCGATCGGTTTAAAATTATACAAAAAAGGATTGATTCAAACGCTAAACATTGAGATGCAATGAATCATTCGTATGCAACTTTGAATTTCTTTGTTTTGTCTTCTTGTTCTCTTTTTACTTAAGTAACAATACATTTGTAAGCTTTCATGTAAACCTGAAAACAATGGTAACACAAACACGTTTGCATAATGCAACTGCCTACATTTGGAAATCGGCCCCATTGTTTTAAGGCTTTTTTTTAATAAAAATGCTACATTAGTCATGCAATATCTAATTGAAAATGTGGCATTAAGGAAATTGACATGCAGCAATCAATATTTACTTGAGGTAATCCATCGCTTCTTCGTCTACACTTATAATGCGAATGGTAACCAGACGCTTCTTCTTAAGACTTTCCGAAAGGCCAACGTGATCAACCGTTGAAAAGGTCAGGTTTGCACCCTGTGTGGAACACCAAATAAAAAATGTTTAAGATACAAATTCTTTTATTTAACATATAAGATTATCTTTGTCCTATACCATTGTCAAATACAATAACTGCACATGTGTTTGTAATAAAGAAGTTACACTAGGTTTCATTCCTTAACTTAGACTATTCCTCACAACGAAGTAATACTTTTTTACATATTCCTAGTCAAACCTCAGTCAGTATTGTCGTCTGCCAAAATATGAAAAGTTTTTAGTGATGGTTTACAAAGGTGGTATTAGCGACCTGTATGAGAAAAGATACAAGTGGTGTGTGTGTGTGTATATATATAATACATGTGTGCCGGGTACTTTTGGGGCATTTGTATTCATACAACAGCAGCATTACCAGTGGCACAAACTCTGTATTCCTTGTTACAATATAACTATCATTTCTCCTGATCAAATAAAAACGTCATAACCAAGCAACTTGATTTATAAGCAATAATACATCCCAGCTAATCTCATTACGTATTAATTTTAAAATGTTTCCACACAAACAAGCATGAAGAAAAAACCCTTTACAGATGAAACAGACGAACAATGTATGTGTTTTGCTCATGTCTGTCTGAGGTCTGCAACCTGTGGCTCTCCAGATGTTTTGGATTATGACTCGCGAATGACTACTCTGGCAAGTGCTAATGGGAGTTGAAGCACAAAACATCTGAAGAGTCACAGGTTGCGGACCGGTGGATGATGGTATGCTGCTTAACAGGCACAGCATAGTTTTCCTTTGCACTGGAGTACAGACATGTTATCCAATAATAATTGATACAAACAACAATTGCACACTGCAATAGACAATCTAAAATAAGTAATTCAATGTAGTTCAAAAAAGGTAATCAATATTGTGAAGTAACAAGGAACAATCTGAAAGTAATCTGCATTAATCCAAACATAATCTAAAGTAATTAAAAAGTAATGATTACTCAAAGTAATCTGAAGTAATTTCTAAGTGTTTTGAAGGAATCTGGAGTAATCCCAAAGTGAAGTGATGCACTCTGAAAGTAATTAAAATAATACTGAAGTAATCTGAGATAAAACAAAGGTAATGTTAAGTATTTGAAACAGGCATTTACAGTTCTATTTTTGCCCAGAAAAACACATTGCTTACATCCTGGTAATATTCATTCTGATGGATGATCCTGCCATGGATTCCTCATCTTTGATATCGATCTCCCATCACAGCTGCTCTAAGCTAACCTTCCTGCTGCCACGGCGCACAGCACAGCGACGAGTAGGCTCTACCCAATGCCTTTACACGCACAGCACCGGACATGACTTTGGGGGTTGTATATATTGAGGTGCCGTGCCATGTGACCTTAGCTCAACCCTTTTTCCCCTAACACTCTGATGCTGAGGGACCAGAGACGCAATGTGTTCTAACTATCTGACAAGAAGGGCAGGTAGGGAGGGCGATGAGGAATCTGTGAAAGGAACCTCCATCAGAAAGAACATTACCAAGAGGTATTTGTTCTTCTAATGGACTCCTTGCTCCCATGGATTCCTCATCATCTTTTTAAAACTATTTTTATTGATTTTCAACGACAAAAAATGGAAAGGTAAACAAAAATAGACGGCAGTTTATTCCCCAACCCCTACAGCACAATAATGGCAGATACAACAAAGGAGACATTATGTCATAATGTATGCATCAGACTGAGGTCCTGATCCATCGGAGGTATCACTCTGTAGACATATTGGATAGGCTGTTTAAGGTCCCCAAATATTTCTCGGCCTGGATGCCAGAGGCATTGCAGCTCCATATTCAGTCTCAATGTTGTAACAATACAGGATATCAGCACTCCAATGTTTGTGCATAGGGGGACGCCCCCTTCCCCACCCCATGGCAACCCTCCTTTTAGCAAGCAAAAATAATAATCCTATAAGGCGCTTAACGTACCTTGGCAACTCTTATGTATACTCAAACAGAGCAACCAAATGGGGCGGTGCCACCACCTCCCCAGCTATCCCACCAACAGTGTCAAAGACCTGTACCCAGAAAGACTGTATAGCCAAGCAGAGTCATGCTACGTGCAAAGATGTAACAGGTGAAGCTCCTCACATCTGGCATGAGTCTGGTGTCTCTGGGAAAAACCTTTGGAGATCCACTGGGGTTAAGTAAAACTGGTGAAGTTATTTGAAATTAATTAACTTGAACCTACTATTGCGCGCACTCCTTGCCTGTGCACAGCACTACCTCCATGCATCATCTGGGATGGGAATACCCAAAGTTCTCTCTTAAAGGAATCTTCCGCCCACCCCGCTGATTTATCAATTAAGCTGGAATATAACCTGGAAACTAGTCTGACCTCATATCTCGAACTAATCACACCATGATGCAGCACTGGGACTATGGGGGGGCTCTCGGTGAAAGGTGG
Organism: Ambystoma mexicanum; assembly: GCF_040938575.1. Classification (NCBI taxonomy): domain Eukaryota; kingdom Metazoa; phylum Chordata; class Amphibia; order Caudata; family Ambystomatidae; genus Ambystoma; species Ambystoma mexicanum. The sequence continues at coordinate 919,762,907 of NC_090936.1, forward strand.
GAAACCTATCCTTTAGCCCAGTACGTAGCCTATTATATATGAATATGTCCAGCACCGACATCTCACCCTTCGCCGTGAATTCCTCAAGTGTCAAAACCTGCCCATTAGGGAACAAATCACGCAAGCATGAGAAGTGCAACCTGGACATACACTGCATATAAACCTTCTCCCCAGTCAATGGGAACATCGGGACATGCGTGATTATTGCGCGCACTCCTTGCCTGTGCACAGCACTACCTCCATGCATCATCTGGGATGGGAATACCCAAAGTTCTCTCTGAAAGGAATCTTCCGCCCACCCCGCTGATTTATCAATTAAGCTGGAATATAACCTGGAAACTAGTCTGACCTCATATCTCGAACTAACCACACCATGATGCAGCACTGGGACTGTGGGGGGGCTCTCGGTGAAAGGTGGGAAACCTATCCTTTAGCCCAGTACGTAGCCTATTATATATGAATATGTCCAGCACCGACATCTCACCCTTCGCCGTGAATTCCTCAAGTGTCAAAACCTGCCCCTTAGGGAACAAATCACGCAAGCACGAGAAGTGCAACCTGGACATACACTGCATATAAACCTTCTCCCCAGTCAATGGGAACATCGGGACATGCGTGATGGGATGAAGTTGAAAATACAGAACCTCACACCATGTCACACCCTATATGCGCTACCAGGCACCACATGTGATATCAACTAAATTGTGGGGTCTCACCATACATTGCAGCGAGGTAAGGATTACTGCCTTCAGGAGTGATGGCGCCACTATCACCCTCTAAATCTGGACATGCTCCCTGTAGTGGATCGGGTCATGTCAATAAGCAAGGAACAAAGCCTGTGCTGCAAACCAATAGTCCTTCAAACCGGGGAGCACAAGGCCTCCCCTTTCCAACGGGGCCACCAACTTGCGGCAGCGCAACCATGCCTGCTTCCCTGCCATATAAACCTTGTTAATGAGGCCCTCAGTGATTTAAAGAAGGCAGAGAGGGCCACAATGGGCACATTAAGGAAGGTGTTCAAGAACCTGGGAAAGATAAAAAAAATGTATTAATGCAATCCATCCGTAGAGTGACAGAGTTAAGTTCATCCATCTTCCTAGGGTTGCTTCGGCCAGAGCTAATTTTACCCCATAGTTTTCCCGATACAGCACTTCAGAGGACCGTGCTAGCATCACTCCAAGATAACGGGTACAGTCAGCTTGCCATTGGAAGCTAAGCTCATGCCAGAACTTCATCGGTTAGTAGTAACACCGTTTTTCGGTGTTAATGTTGAGGCCCGAAAAATGCCCAAAATGAATGTCAGCCACGATCGGAGCAAGATTCGCCTTGGGGTCATTAATAAACAATATTAAATCATCAGCATAGAGTTAAATCAATAGTTTGTGTGAAAACAACTTTATTCCTCTATTTATGTGCTTGGATCGGACTAATTCCACCAGGGGTTCCACCGCAAGTGCGAATAAAAGAGGAGAGACAGGCACCCCTGCTGTGTTCCTCTTCCGATTGTGATGGGACCCGATACCCTACCATTCACCCATAGCTGTGCCACAGGGCCCTCATATAACAGGGATGCCAGCCTTACAAACCTCTCCCCATCCCATGCATCAAAGAACTGTAAAAAGAAAAGGCCATGCAATTGAATCAAACACCTTCTTGGCGTCGAGAAGGGCTGCAACTACCGAGGATTGTTGTTGTTCCAGAACCGAGAGGAGACCGAATACCCTGCACAACCATTCAATGTGGACCTCCTGGGTGTAAAGCTTGACTGATCAGCCAGAACACACTTGGGCATTAACAGCCTTAATGGGATGAGCCTGTTAGCGTCCCGATCAATATTTTGTTAGTAAAGTTGATCAACTCGCACCATGTTCCCCAGGCAGCAGAGTAACCACGACTTGCTGCATCGATTCAGGGAGAGAGCTATCCTGCAGCACCTGCTGATACATGTTTAGCATATGAGGAACAAGAATCGGGCCGTATGCTTTATAAAAGTCAGCCAAGAGCCTGTCTGGGCCTGCAGCCTTTCCCCGCAGGGAGTGCCTTAATAGCCACTTTATATCTCCTGTTCAGTAAACGGCCCTATCAGCTGATCTCCTTCCTCCTGTGCTAACCAGTACAACCCCACCTGATCTAGATAATTATCCAATGTTGCTTGATTCACTCTGGTTTTGGAAGAATATAGCACACTAGAGTAATTCACCATTGCCCCCATCATTTCCTCATCGGTTTGTAAAAGCTCCACCATTGGCGACTCTATAGCAGCAATATGTGATTTTGCGATTTCCAATCTTATAATTCGTGCCAACAGCCACCCGGATGCTGTCCCTCACCATACTGCCGCACTGTCGCTTGCCGATTGAAAAATCTCACCTCCTTCTCAGCCGCATCCCTAAATGCCACCAGCTCCTCATGGAAACGTGCCTGTAACCCAGCATCTGTGAGGAACTCTGACCACGCCTCCAGGCCCCTCAAACGGGCCTCACTGAATACCTGACTCATTAGAGATGCATATCCCCCATATCACACACATGTAAAAGCTTCCCATTAAGATGCCAGAAGAAATTAATCATAAAATCCCAAACCGCTTCATGGAATACCAAATCACGCAGGCTCTCGTTTTTGAAAAACCAGCTCCTACCACCCTGCCTTTTCCCAGGAGCAGTGAGTGTAGCTACTTCCCAGAGAGATATATCCCCTCAGTTTAGTTAGGGCTGATGGCCTGACCGTGGTCAAGAACGGTGTAACACCAACCAAGCAATCAAGACCTCACCTCTACACGTTCTTCCACCAGCAACCCCAACCTGCCAGTTGAACAGCCACCCCATGCACAATTCCAAGAATAGTGCCACGGCATGAGAGCCTCTCAAGGCTTAGCCACTCCCACCTAACGCACAAGTCAGAATATGCCTCTACAGAAAGCTAGCCCGTTCCATAACAGACATCAATAGATAAAAGGAGCTTCCGTGTGCCATAGGAGACTTAGCCAAGATCTCTAGTCTGCTGCTTGTCCTGGCCACTTCTGTTCTTCGATGGCCCACCCACATTGCCTAAGGAGTCCAAAAACTCACTCGCATCTTCCTGTGATTGGAAAAACAGGGATTTTCCCTTATGCTCAACTCGCAGCTGCACAGGAAACAACGTGGCATTTTTAAACCCTTTCGTTTTGAGCTTCTTTTTCATATTGATAAAGTTATTACTAGACACCTGCACCCTGTTGGAGAAATCTGGGAAGAGAAGAACCTGATCCCCATCATACCTGAGCAAGCCCAATTCCGTAGAGCGCTGCAATGGAAAGTCTCTTTCGCAGTAGTTAAGGAGTCTGGCGATGATGGGCCTGGGCAACGCCCCCCTGCATATGATGAGACCTTTTGACCACAAACGCCCCGGAGAAGCCAGACTCGCCCAGGACCTCCTGCAGCAATGCCTCCACCAGATGTTCCATGGGCCCTTTATCCGCCGCTTCAGGGACCCCAACTATCCTGAGATTATTTATTACAATGGGATCTTGATTCTAAGTCATCCTGCTACTCTAATAGCTCCCTGACTTCTTTTTTTTACTGAACCATGTGACAGGAATTGCTTGTGGCCTCATCTTTCACCCTGGACAGGTGCTGTTCTACCTCATATAGCCTGTCGCTGTATTTGTTCAGCCTCACCTGCATGTGGTCGACTTTGCAGGTAATGGTATCCAACTTGTTAACTAAAGAGTTAATGCCGGTCTGCAACTGCGTTAAAATGCCCTTGATGTCCTGAAGGGCGTTTGAGGGAGGTTCCACTTTCGACTCCACCTCTGTATCCTGAGATCACTGAGGCATAGGTCTTTGGTGGGGAAGGGGTGGAATAAGGGAGTTTGGACTGGGTCTTGTCGGTTTTCCCCATTCTGTTTTGGGCCGGTAGACACTCACAGGGGACAGCAGATACTTCTGTATTGACTCCTCACCACCCGGCCACGCCACAGCCACTTGCCGTGCTGGGCGAGCTATCCAAGTTCCACCAAACAAAGCTATTGTCAAACAGCAACTCGGCTTCATCCCGCCAGACTTGGCAGACCTAGGGTGATTCTTCACAACATCATACCAAGGTCTCTCATCTCCGGGGGTCTGTGACTGCCTAACTGCTTATCCACTTTCTCAAACCATCAAGTGGGTGGGAACAAGCCCACCACCGGTACCAGATATAGAGTCTTATTAGCGGCAGCTTTCAAACAACGGAAGCAGTAGACGGGTCCCAGCCGCTAGTCGAGGTTGAAAAGCCTGCAGGGCCAAGTATTACAACAAATGGAGATCAGCAATGCTTAGCGAATATGTGCAAAGAAGCTCACGTCACTGCCTGGCAAATATCCAATACAGGGACAGCGCATTGTACAGCAGAGGTGGCAGCCAGTCCTCCGGTGGAATGAGCCATGAGAGCCCCTGGCACATCCTTAACAGCCACATCATAGCATTTTGAGGTGCAGAAAATGATCCACCTTGACAGGGTCAGTTATTGTCACAGCAGTGCCAGCATGAGAACCAGCGGTCATCTTTGCTGGCTGGCCTCTCTCGTCCCAGAGATGTAGTAGCTAAGGGTCTGCCCTGAGCACAGCTAATGGAAACGCTCCTATGCCTTTGAAGGGCAAAGTGGAGGAAACCTTCTGCTTGGAGAAAAACAATATGGAGGTTCATCAGAAAACACCTGGAGCTCACTCACCTGTCTAGCGGGAAATGATGAGGACGAGGAAAATCACCTGCAGGGTGAGTTATCTTAGCAAACAGAAATAAAGGGGCTCAGATGGAGCACCCATTAGAAATGTTAAAAATACATTTAAATCCCATGCCAGAACAACAAACTGATGTGAGAGACCCTACAGGAATTGTAGGACTATGAGGATCGTGACAAAAGAGCCCTGCTCCACAGTCCTCGGTATCAGGTAATATTATCCCCATATATATGGTCGCCGTAAATAATATCGCCGGGAAAAGGTCGCGGCAATATTATATGGGTGACCATATATATGGGGACAGGGCCAAAAAAAAAAAATGTTCCATGCAATAACGTCGCCACAAAAAACGGCCATTTTTGGCGATATTTTTGCATGGCGAGATTTTTGTGCCGACATTATTACATGGAACCCATTCCTCTTGAAGACCGAAATGGCTACAAGATAAACCCTTCACAGTACCAATCTGCAGGCCCATCCATGCCAAAGACAGCAGAAAAATCCAAAACAAAGGATGTAGATCAAGTACAGGGGCCAAGTTCCCTCTCCCAGCACCAAGCCATAAACATATGAAACCTGCAGGTATTGAACGATTTGGTGCAAGGCCTTCTAGCAGAGAGGAGCATGTTTAGAACGTCCTCTGACAAATTCCATTCTATGTACCTCAACCTTTCAGAAGCACCTGCCCCTCCAACTCGTGGGGCATCCGCCAACATTTTCTCCTTGCTGGCCAGTCAGGTGAGCCATCAGAGACAAGTTGTTCTCCAGAGCCCAGAATCACAACCTCATTGCTTCTCTGCACAGAAGCAAGGTGCCCCCACCACCCCACTTGCTGACGTATTGCATGGCTACCATGTAGTATGTCATGACCAACACTGTCTTGCTTTTCACAGAGTGTAGGAAAGTGACTTATAGTCAGCCTGATCACTCTCAACTCCAACAAATGGATGTGCTCCCGGCACTCCAGTTGAGACAACAAGTCACTCACCATCAGGTCTTGGAGGTGAACGCCCCAGAATTTCAGGCACCCATCCATGACCAGAATCAATTGGGGCCAGAGTTGTCAAAACAACACCCCTCAGAAGGTTGTCTTTCAGAAACCCATTGCAGATCTCCTCATACCTTTGCCCAGACCTGAAGGAGATCAGAAGTCCATCCCTGAAACTGAGACCATTGTGAACTCGGAAGCCACTAAAGCGACTTCATGCATAACCAGGCTTCTGGCACTACAAGGATGCAGGATGCCATAAGACCCAGCAAACTCAGAAAAGATGAGGTGGGAACCTTTACCTGCATTTGGAAGACATGTACAATCTCGCAGATGTTTGCCACTCTGTGCTCGGGTTGAAAATCTTGGCCCAGGCGAGTGTCCTAGACCACTCCAATAAATCGGACGGACTGGCAAGGCGAAACTTGAGGCTTCCCGAATTTCAGCAAGAAGCCCAAGCTGTGGAATAAGGTGCACTTCCGTTACAAATGTGCCGATGCTAGGTCTGGGGAGTGGGCTTAGACAAGCCAGTCATCCAGATAATGAAGAATACAAACGTACTTCCTTCTGAGAGCCGCCATGAATGCTAGCAGCTTGGTGAAAACCCTGGGTGCTGAAGAAAGGCTAACCATCAGGACCTTGAACGAACTGGTAGTGACTGTTTCCCACTTTGAACCTCAGTACTTCGCGTGTTTGCCATAGATGGCCACATGGAAGTGTGCATCCTCGAGATCCAGGGAGGTCAGACAATCATCCAGGTCCAGAGACTGAAGAATCTGGGCCAGAGTAACCATCTTGAACTTGTCCTTGTGCAAGTATAAATTCATAAGCTGCAGATCCAGAGTGGGTCTCAGACTCCCATCCTCCTTCAGCACCAGAAAATAGGTTGAATACCAACTCCAGCCTCATTCCAAACAGGACACCCCATTCTAATGCCCCATTTGCCAGAAGATGATGGATCTCCTCCAATAGGAGGTGTTCCTGAGGCAAGGGCTAGTTGCCCGAAGGGTGGTCCAGAATGTGAAGAGCAAAAGGGAGGCAGTATCTCTGGTGAAAGACCTTGAAGGCCAAGGAATCGGAAATGATGAGCATTGATTCTCTGCCAAACTTGGATATCCTGCCTCCGACAGGAGTACAGTGGTGGACGTTACATTCACAGAGGCTTCACACTAGGGGCCGCAGACGCTACAGTGGAGGTGGAAGTACTTCCTCTGGACGCACCTCTGCCACTACTTCTGTTGGGGGAGATGCTGCCCTTGTCTGCCTGAGAGGACCCAACTTCACCCTCTCTGCAACATAGGCAAAGGGAAAAATCCCCTGCACAAGGTACACTGGCTCCCCATCAAGGAAAGGGTGGTCTTCAAAACTTTGGCCCTTACACATAAATGTCTGCACGATCAGGCCCCCCCTTATCTGACACAGAGGATTACCAGACAAACAGTCACCAGACTGTCTAGAGTAGCCTTTGCTAATCGCATCACTGTCCCGCACACTCGCAGAGTGCAGGCAGGAGGCACTAGCTTCCCCTCTATGGCGGCGACACTATGGAACAACCTCCCAGCTCAGATTAGATCAATTGATTCTCACACAGCCTTCCGCAAGGCCCTACAAACCCAGCTCTTTGTATAAAAGAGCCCGTCAGTCTAGGTCTGCACCTCCACTATATCACCTAGCACACTCTCTGTTATGCCTTGTGCTACCTAGAAAAGTATATGAGTAAACTAACTGTAACTTTCACTGTATACCCGCTGCAACTATGTAATTGGACTGTATATCGTATTTAACCCTGTAACTGAATCTACCCAAGTATACCTTCTGGGGCCACTTATTGTAACCCTCAAGCAAGCCTTCTTTAAATCTCCTTATAGCGCCTCGTTGCCTCTGGGCTGTAGTGCGCTCTACAAATACTAAAATAAAATGAAATAAATAAAGGGATTTGCTGGCCATTACTGCTGGACTGCTAGACCCAGCAGGTTTGCGGTCGCTTTTGAGGCAATACATGTTCATGCAATAGGCCGTGCTGGTGGACATGCTTTTCGCCACACAGTCCTCAATATCTAGACCTGACTGAAGGACTTGTCAGGTAGCTTCCGTGCAATCCCCCAAGTGATCCCACATCTCGCCATCAGGGATGTGTTTGGCCTCTTCCAAAATGATGGACTAGTTCCCCGAAAGAGAACTTGGCCAGGGCACAGGAGACATTTACAAAATAGAGAACCAGACTCGAAGAGCCAAACACCTTCCATCCCCATGCATCTAGTCTTTTGTTCTCCCTGTCAGAGGGCAAGACGGGAAAGGATGTGGTCTTTAGGTTTGTCACAGCAGCCTGCACCACCAACTGTCCGGCGGTACATGAGCTGGGAGCAACATAGGCGTCCGAAGGGGCCGGGGGCCGATCAACAGTGAGTATTGTGGCAGGCTTGGTCCATAGTTCAAGAACTTGTCCCTCTAATGCCCGATTGAATGGTATCTTTCTTTGGACCCTCGTCCAAAATGTCTGAGAGCTCGTACTGCACCTTAGGGCATGAAGGAGCAGGCAACCCCAAGGCGTCAACTACCTTTGCCATCAAGCACTGAAAAGCTGCTTGGAGCTCTCCCGGGAGGTGTCCAGGTCACTTGCCTCTTGCAAGTCATCTGCAAGATCCCCCAGGTCCCCCCGTTTCCCCATAAAACTCCTCCAGGAGGTCTCCCATGTCACTTGGATGGAGGGGTTCCAAACCAAAAAGAATGGGGTTCCCTCCTCATCATAAATGTCCTCCAAATGTGACATGCATGAGGGGATTAAGGGAAATTCTCACATGACTGCAGCCTCCTCAGCGCAAGTGGCGCTGTGTAAGGGCGCCGCAATGTAAGATGGCTGACGTACAAAGATGGAATGGTGCAACATTTCAATGGGACCCCGGTGCGTCTACTCTCGGAGTCCCTGCCAGCTTGTCCAAGTGTGGTGGGATCTGATGGCTTGTCCGACGTCTGTGCAGAGGTCCGGAACACCGGCACAGAGCCTACAGCCTCTGGGGCTGATACCAATGGCCCCGGGGCTTTGGCGAAGAGATCAATCATCTTCTGCCAAAAGGTCTCCAATTCCTATGGAGTAGGAGATTGTGTTGGAAAAGGTACCTGCTGAGCTACATCCACCAAAGCTTCCCTGGAGTGGTTTCGCCTCTTCTTCAAAGACAATGAATGGTGCCTTGAATTACCTGTAGATCTGGATCTTTTTCAGTGCTTCTTTTTCTTGTACTTCTGGACAGGGAACTTTCCTCAGTGCCCTGTTCCACGCTCTGCAACCTCAAACAGGTTTGTCACCCATCTCTTTGTGTAGAAAGGTAAACTGCTTCGTAACACGTTGTCGAAGGGCCTTTGGGTGTATCAATTGGCACAACACGCAGTCCTGCATTTTCTGGCCTTCACCGAAACAGATTGAAGGTCTGAAACAGACATTTGGCATCCGCAGTCGATGCAGGGCTTGAATACTGAGGATTGGTTGTGATTTGGTATGTCACTGTATGAGAACAAGAAGTGCAAGATTCCAAAACAGCGGTATTCCTAAAGCAAGCAAAGTGCCTAAAAAAAGGAACTAAGGCCACAGGGCACGGTGCCCCTATATGTACCAGCCCCACGTGGATCCTGGCATGGGGCACCTAGAGGCATCAGGCAGACCCAACTTGGAGCTGCACGGCACCTCCCTAATGGCGGAAACATTTTCGAAGAGGAGCTGTACTGGGAGATGGATATCAAAGATGAGTAACCCGTGGGAGGAAGGAATCCATCAGAGCCCAATTTCCCACAATTGACCATTATCTGCTGCTAACTTAGATTTAATGACTATATATAATAGCACACACTAGTGTAAACTCCATCATTTTGCATGTGTAAAAGGTAAGTGTGATGGTAAAAGACATGGGAGGTCATTACGACCCAGGCGGTAAGTATCTGATATTACCGCCATGGCGTAATGAACGTTTATGCCGTGGATCGATGGCGGAAAGAGCGTCACATTCCGACCCATCGCGCACGAGCATTATGCCATGGCGGTAACGTAAATTACGCCATGGCGGAAACGGCCCCTACTGGCATCGTACGCCGCGCAAGGTGCACTACCGCCACCCATCTTAGCGGTGACCGTAGTGAGCAGACACCGTAGTTAGCGGTGACCGCAATTAGCGGTCACCGTAAATAAGCGGAACTGGAAGTAGCGTCATCGCGGTGGAACGGGAAACAGCACGGCAGCCATCTTGAAAAACACAATCCATTGCCATCCTCCCCAACCATACCAGATCCAACCCCGAGACCTGTCCCAACCCATCACCCACCCAATTACCTACATAAAAATGCCCAAAGTTGTGAAGAAGGCATGCGATCGGCAGCGCCAGGACCGATTTTCTCAGGAGGAACTGACCATGCTCGCTGAGACTCTTCAGGACAATGCTGCCGTAGTATTTTCCACGCAAATGACCAGGCCGGCAATAGCCAAAAAGAAGGCCATATGGTCCCTGGTGGCAGAGCATGTCAGTGCGGTGGGGACCGTACCCCGCAACCCACAGCAGTGCAGGAAGCGGTGGGATGACCTGAGGTTCCGCGTCAGAAGCATCATCTCTGCTAATCGCAACCTGGGCCTGGCTACTGGGGGAGGATCTGACTCCCCTATCAAACTCCAACCATGGGAGGAAATATGTGCCAGCACAATAGGCATGGAAGGCATTGAAGGTGTAGGAGGGATGGAAAGTGGAGCGCCAACATCAGGCGATGAAGGTAGGTGCCTCAAATCAAGACATGCTATAGTCACTGAAGTCCATTCATGTGTAGCACAATGTTGCCCTAGAGTGTAAATGCAACACATCAGCTGGACACTGCCCACAGCCACATGCGACCTCCACCCTGTATACATGTAGCATGCACACCCTAACTGCAGGCACCCACATACCTCCATCCTTATTCCACACAAAAAGGAGACAACCTGCATGTCCCTGCCTCAAATGTGCCTCATCTAGTGAACAAAATCATGTCAATAATTGCCATTCCAATGTCTGCAGACCCATCAATAACGCTCTCCCTCCTTTGCTCCACCACAGGCTCAGAATCCAACCCCGAGGATGAGGACACCCCTGCCACAAAAAAAGCCAAGACCACCGTGCACAGACCCTCCACCTCAGCTACAGTGAGCCAGACCCCGCAGCAGTTAAAATCCTCTGCCAGCACACAGGACGGGCCACCGACAAGCACCCCAGCAGGCAGCAGGCCAGCAGCAGCAGCACCACACGTCCCCACATTGTCCACCACCGAAGGCACCGCTTCTGCAGGCAGCAGCACCATAGGGGAAACAGCTGCCATTGCAGCATGCTCTGACTCTGATACAGAGGAGCCCGATGTTGGACCCCCCACTGACCTGCCTCATTCCCCCTGTTTGTCCCATACCATCCCCCATGAGGATCCCACACAGGGGCACCCAGAGGAAGAGGACTGGCCATCCACCCCATGCCCCGCTGAAAGTCCACATGAGGGGAGCAGCCCCTCCGTGACACCACCTGGAATGGGCATGGCCCAGCAGAGGCAACAGTCCCTTGAGGATGTCATTGCACGTCAGCAACAGCTGTCCACGCTCCTCAATGAGCATGCTGCGGAATGTGGGGGGGCTAGGGCAGCCATAGAACAATCTACGGAGACCCTAAGGTCCGAAATTGAGCAGAGCACGGAGACCCTGAGGGCTGCAATGCAGTCCACCTCAAGTGACATTTGTGGGGAACTTGCCGCCGTGCGCCGTGTGCTCTCGGAGCTGTCCCACACCCTTCAGGACATGTATGCACGTGAGCAGCCAGGGACTTCCTCCGCTGCCAGTTCTGCCCAAAGCAGCCCCGTCCGACGATCAGGACGGAACCTGCGCTCCACAGGCAGGGGTGCTCCGGGGGCCGGGAGAAGGGGCTTGCAATAGCGTGTGCCCACTGTTACAGGCATCTTTAGCCACTCACAGGGTGTGTGTTGGGTTGTTCAGGGGGGAGGGGGTGTGTTGGGGTGTTCAGGGGGAGGGGCAGGGGGTGTGTTGGGGTGTTGAGGGGGGAGGGGGTGTGTTGGGGTGTTCAGGGGAGAGAGGGGAGGGGGGGTGTTGGGGTGTTCAGGGGGGAGTGGGGAGGGGGTGTGTCACAAGAATTTACAATTGAAATACAAATTTTCCTTTTTCCCAAATCAAATGTGTGGACATTTTCATTGCGTATGTGTGCTTTATTGGTGTACAGTCCACAGTGTGCATGACCCAGAGACACACAGTGCCCCAAGTGCCGTCTCCATGTGATACACACCAGCCGTGTGTGCTAGAAGCATTGGTCGATGATATTTGACGCATTTCACGCCCCTCCTGTGCATCGCCTCCTCCATGAGGTGCGGTCCCATCTGCACCCTCCTCATCCTCATCGTCAGGTGGTTGCAGTTCTGCGTCAGGGGGCAGGGGCACATTTCGTCTGACGCACATATTGTGTAGCATAATACATGCCATGACCATCCTTGCCACCTTCTCATGGCGGTACAGGAGTGCCCCGCCAGACCTGCTGAGGCAGCGAAACCGTGCCTTTAAGAGGCCGAATGCCTGCTCAATGACCACACGGGTACGTGTATGTGCACGGTTGAAGTCCTCCTCGTGCTGGTTCTGTGGGTTCCGGACTGGTGTAAGGAGCCACCTCTTCAGGGGATAGCCTGCATCACCTGTATGTGGGCGAGAATGTGTCAGTCATGACGTCTAATTCTGAACATGATGTGCCACCATGGCTTGCATCCAACTGTTACTTTGGACCACTTCTAAATGCACTAATTGATTCACAAGTGACCGGTATATGCTCATGGCCTGTTGTGCATGCCATCAACCAATGTATGCAGAGGGGTCGAGTGCCTTGTGAGTACCCATCCACTGTGTTCGTTCATGCTGTTTGTTTTGGTGGCCTGGCACGTGTCCTGTGATGTCAATGCTCACGTCATTGCAACACTGCTGTCGGCCTCATCATGACCCCAGTGAGCAATAGTGATGTTGATGGGGACATTTTGGGGGCCCTGCTGTATGTGTAATGGTGTGTTGATGTTTCTGTCCGTCATGTGCCTCCTTCGTGCGCAGTTATGGGGGTCAGGCCTTTCGGTTGATGGTGTTTGGTGACGTGCATGTAGGTGCATTTCGTTGTAGTCAATGTCGTCTGAATTGGTACAATGCACTTGCAGATGGTTGTGTCATGGTTGGGACACAACCTCATTCACATGGTAGGGCTGCATACATCATGTATTGGGTTTACTGGTGTTGGGTGAAGTTTGGGTTGCTTTAGGGTATGATCTGGCTCCGTTGTCTCTGCTACTCACAGCCAGGTGGAGTTTGCATCATTCCCCCCCCTTTCAGCCCGGTGGAGTATGCATCATTCCCCCCCCCTTTCAGCCCGGTGGAGTATGCATCATCCCCCCCCCCCCTTTCAGCCAGGTGGAGTATGCATCATTCCCCCCCCCCTTTTCAGCCAGGTGGAGTATGCATCATTCCCCCCCCCCCTTTCAGTCAGGTGGAGTACGCATCATCCCCCCCCCCTTTCAGCCAGGTGGACTATGCATCACCCCCCCCCCTTTCAGCCCGGTGGAGTATGCATCATTCCCCCCCCTTTCAGCCCGGTGGAGTATGCATCACCCCCCCTTTCAGCCAGGTGGAGTATGCATCATTCCCCCCCCCCTTTTCAGCCAGGTGGAGTATGCATCATTCCCCCCCCCCTTTCAGCCAGGTGGAGTATGCATCATTCCCCCCCCTTTCAGTCAGGTGGAGTATGCATCATCCCCCCCCCCTTTCAGCCAGGTGGACTATGCAACATTCCCCCCCCCCTTTCAGCCAGGTGGAGTATGCATCATTCCCCCCCCCTTTCAGCCCGGTGGAGTATGCATCATTCCCCCCCTTTCAGCCAGGTGGAGTATGCATTTGTACGTCTTTCACCTACCCACTTCACATTTCCATGGTCATGACATTAGACTCACCGAGTAGCCAGGATCTTGGGCCTGCATATCGCTCCATGTAGCGTGGTATTGTGGAGTTCCTCAGGACCATTGAATCATGGGTTGCTCCGGGGAATCGGGCACAACAATGTGTGATGATCCTGTTGGAGTCAAACCATTTGCACGTTGATTGAGTGGAATTGTTTCCGGTTGCGGTACGGTACCTCCATGTCATGTGGAACCACTAATTCCACATGGGTGCAGTCGATGGCACCAATGCAACCAGGTATGCCGGCTAGTGCATGGAAACCCACTTTGGTGTTTGCAATCTCCTGGGCAGTCCGTGGTAATGAGATGTGGTCGTTTGTGTGCTTGAGGAGGGCATCGAGCACTTGGATAAGTGTACGTGAGAATAATGGTTGTGAAATGCCATGCAAGTGCCCCACTGTGTGCTGGTAGGTGCCTGTGGCCAGGAAGTGGAGTACAGACACTACCTTCAGTAGGGGTGGGATGGCGGTTGGTGTTTCAATCATGCTGACGATGTCGTTGTGTGTCATGCCTACGATGGCGGTGATGGTGTCCCGGTCCAAACGGTACAGGGTGTGGATCTGCTCAGCAGTGAGGTTGAATGGACTGGCTCTGATGCGTGGGATTGGGGGCTGCCTACGTGGTGGCACTGGCTGTGCTTGTGGGGCTTGCTGGCCCTGCCTTGCCCTCCTTCTCCTCCTGCATCTCCTCTGTGCTGCCTGTTGTTGTTTTTGTTGTAGCAAATGCATTGCTATCAGGTCCTCCAGCCCCAACATTGCTAGTCCTATTGGTATCATTGTGGAGTGTGACTGGGTGTGGGAAGGGGTGGGGTGTGCTCTTTTTGTACTTCCTGAGTCTGTATTGCCTCCACCTGTGCTGTTTCCGTGCACCTGTGGCAGCTGGATTCACTTTACATGGCCATTTACGGTTGGTTCGCGATGGCGTAATTAGCACCATGGCGGTAAGGTACTTAACGGGCTGGGTGATGGCGTTAGGTGCATGTCCGCTTGGGTCGGCATTCGCGTACCTTTCCGCTAGGCCGGTAATTACGGTGTGGGAGGTCGCGTGCGTGCGTCCTTGGAGCAGTTAGCGGCAGCGTTCACTACGATGCCGCTAATGGCATCGTAGTTAACGGTCACGGGTCATAATCGGACCTAGCGGAAAACGATGGTGGTAATCATTTACCGCCATCGTTTTTCACTTAGCGCCAGGGTTGTAATGAGGGCCATGGTGTGGTAATCTTTCTCAACAAAAAAAGAAGTGCTCAAAAGTAAAGACTTAGCTACTTTCGGCTTGAGTTCTTCTTGGCTTCCCTGTTTCAAGTTCAACACAGTTCCAATAAAGATTCCGTTCAATAGTGTTTGATCAAATTCTGAAATTACCTTCTCCAAGTTAATATGTATGACAGTCCATACACAACAGAGGTCCCGGGACTCAAAAAGTCCTTCGCTGATTTGACTCTCAGGGTTCCCTTCCCCAAGACTTTAACATAACATTCCCTTTGGGTTTCATCTGCTCAATAGTTCAAAAGAAAACATTGGGTCTGATTGACCCTCCTTCAGGTTTGCTTCACCAAGTCTTTTACAGTTCTTCACAGCTTGTTCATTGTTCACGGTTTCCTGGTCTAGGCGCAGTTGTCAAACTATACAGTCCACCCATCACAGATCACGCAACCAGTAGCCCTGCATATTGGGAGACTTTCCGGAATAGGCGCAGTTGACGGACCCACCACAGGTCATGCACCTATCAGTCTCCCCAAAGCTGTTGAGCTCCTTGTAGACTCTGGTGACTCATGTTTGCAACTCTGAAAGTGTTTATTCACTATTCAGCATATTGTACTTTACTCATTTGGCACTTTTATTTCAGTTCGGCATTCATTACAGGTAGCATTTACTTTTTCTAGTTTGAATGATAACTTTCTTTCAGTTCGATATTCAATGTGGATAGCGTTTACTTGTATGTTTTCAATTAGAGGTTTTCTTTCAGTTTGGTATTCAATATGGGTAGCATTCACTCGGGCTTACTCAATTAGCAGTTTTATTTCAGTTAGGTATTCAATATGAGTAGCATTTACTTAAAAATGCAGGAACCATTACTTATTTAAAGTTCCTTCGGAGCGCTATGGTCTCCTCATTATCCCTGGACACTTACTGGCTTTTGCGGCTCCTCCCAGCGGCTCTCCCGAACGTGAAAACATTCCGTTTGTTTGCCAGGCACATCTCCAGACGCAGCCCGACACCTCTGCTCTGCTCCACACTTAGTCTGCGTCCTTTGTGTCTCCCACAGCTCCAGCCACACCTGGGCTTGGGAGGGGATGGCTTTTCTCTCTCCTCTGCTACCTGGCAGCATCTGCTGCCCGCTTTCACAGTAGAGGGCTCCCGGTCCTGCAAAGCTCCTCTGGAAGGTCTCTGGGAATCGTTGCAGGCGTCTCTACTTCTTGGCTTGGTCCCAACACAGCAGATTCTCTTCCCTCTCTCTCTTTCTGGGTTCCAGATTTTATACTCATTATCATTATTAACAGGCTGCAGGTGAAAAGGGTTAGACTCCATTGCCTGACCTTGTGTAAGCCTGTTAGTGTGACATGCTGACCTTTATTACCAAGAGTATGCATGCCACTCTTCTTTGTCCCAGTACCAGAGTGGTGTTTAAAATAGGAAGTGTGCGTTACTCTTAGTAGCCTCTTCCTCGTCTAAGTACTTGATGGAAGATTACAGGGAAAAACTAGAAAGGACTGACAATATCCCATGAAGACTGAGGGGAGGGGGATCGGGTAGGTCAGTGTTAGTAAAGGGGGGGTGCCATGTCTCGCCTTCAGGCACCCTCTCTCCAATCTCCAAGAACCCTCCTGCCAAGTGATCCTCCCTCACTTGTTCACCCCCAGGGTTGGGATCCAAAAGCGATGGCCATTCCCTGGCCACCTAAACACAAGACCCCTGGGGAGTAGATATGAGAGTACTTTCAGGTTTCTCACAATGGCTTGTAGGAAATTGTATTAAACAAAAAGCGTTATTTTTAAAATTGATGAATTGGGACCATGACTACCTTTATAAACAACACAAATATTGGCTTTGCAAATGCCTCTAAAGCAATGCAACAATGATCAAAAGGGTTCCCGAGCTTTGCAGTTTTCTGTCGAACATGTTTTCAAAAAAAGCGCCACAATACTGATAGACCTGTCTAGGGTTTTACAAAACGTTAAATATGGTACAATTATAAAATGAAACTGCATAAGAGGCTGTACATTTCTAAAATCTGCATCTTCTGCGCTTTCAAAAATATATCTATATATTTTTCACAAGGCTATGAGCAATTGAGAAGCAATTCACTGTTTAAGTTTTTGGTTTTCTAGCTTGGATCTTTGTTGAGGATTTAACAATACATCAAAAGTGTGTAAGAGTTGCCTGCACAATTCCTTTTAGCAAGGTGGTAAATAGATAGGTAGAACAGATTGGGGCAACTGGCATTCACGAGGGTTACATATTCGATGTACAACTGATCTAGAACATGTTGGATCAATGAACAGAAAAACTACAGTATAAACATTGCATTCTTCCCATAAAGATTGAAGTTTACCTATAACAAAATTATTAGTACATTTGACAAGAGTACATTGGGTGAAGAAACAAGACACATGTTTCAAATGTACAAGTGGAACCCAGGTGTATACTGCCTTCTTGTCTTGATGGAAACCTGCTTGTTGCCTAAATATAGAATAAGGAAGAGGTAAGAGAGAGAGAATGATAGAAAAACCGCTGACCAATAAGCATATTTGTAAAGATTGGGGAATAGAAATGGAGAAAGAGGAGGAGAGTCTTGCGTGAAGGTGTGTACAAGGGCGATGGATACTAAATAAGGCTTGGGAGATAAGGATAGGTTGAAATATGGAGTGGTTGAGACGAGGTTGTATTATGAAACTGGGAGAGACAGCCTGCGTCATTTTTGTTTTTGTAACCCAGGTGATATAGTGGCACTTAATAGTATATCAACTCAACAGTCTGATGTTTCATTGTACTTGTGTTATTTGTCAGGGCTCTCTATGAGAACCTGTTTGTGGCAGATAACCCATCTGCATAAAAATATAGATGGAATATGTCAAAATGCATAAGTTGGGAATTTACAGGGAAGTGATCGTTATGAGTGTTATTTTCTGAAGTTTTCCGAACCTCTGTATTTTGCATAAACCGCTGAGATGTGCAGTCGAGAAAAACATCTAGAGCGCTCCATGTTGGTAAGTTTAACATATGACAGTGGGTCCGGCGTTAGCATTTTTTAAAATATATGATTCTGGCAGACTGAATTCCACAAAGCCTAATACAAGAGAGGACTTTGATCTTCCCAGTGAGAAGTAGTAGTCTAAATGGGTGCCATTAGTAGTGTGTCCAGAAGCTGTGTATGTTTGATCGTATGAGTGGGATCCACATATAATGTGTTGAGACAAATGTCCTTTATTGAATGAGTATGATTGATTTGTAAAATGTACCTGATAGTTTGTGATATATGAGTCCAAATAGTTGGACAAATGAAAAGCATGTGTTCAATTGAGCCTTCTTCATAGGGATTGTGGCACCTACAGCACATTGCGTCATTGATGATTTTGTCCTTGTGCATTTTATCAGGGAACCAAAGCGCCGTGTGTAGCACAAATAAGAGGGTTTAAGATCCAGAGGATTTCAACATTCTTTTATATATCTGTGCCCATAAGGTGGGATTGTATTGTTAAATTATGCTCCCATTTTGAATTAGTTATTGAATAGTTTTTTCTGATGTTTTGTTAAAATGCATTTCTTGTTGAGTGCACTGGTCTGTGCATTCTTCTTTTCATAAACATCCTCTGCATTATTTGTGTTAATGATGCAGTTGCTTTAGTTGTTGATTGCTTTAACTAGCTTCAGGTAATTCCCAAATTCATAGGTCACAATCCAAAATTAAATTGTAATTCTGCAAAATTGGAAGGTGGATTATGGTTCAGAATTTGACATGGAGTTAGGCTGGATTGAGGACTCTTTTTTCTAACTGGTTCGTAGATGTTTTGTGAAATGATTAAATACTTTGCTTGAGGTCTCTAGTACTGAATGATTTTTATATTCCTTCGATTTCTCAGAGAATCGGCAGTCAAGGGGAATTTGGTTTGACAGAGCTTCTAGTTCAACTCCTCTTGGCTTCCATTCAGCAATTAATGATGCAGAGTTATCAATAGGAAACATCACAAGATGCACCATGGCGCTGGGTTTAGAGAGGAGCAGGATAACATTGTCGGAATATGCTGCAATTTTGAAATTTAGATTTCAGACTCAGATCCCAGGAACTTCCTTATTTCAAATGGACTAGCAGTGGTTCCAGTGCAGGTATAGAGAGCAGGGGTGAAAGGACACCGCTGTATGGTGTCTCTGCTTAGGGGACAAAAAGGTGATGACACATTATTCATGAAGACTGAAGCCATTGGAGTGTGATATAGGCATCTAACCAATTTTATAAAGGGGTCGTTCAGGCCATGCCATTTAAAAAAAAAAAAACTTTATTTATTGAGTGCTAAACAATACAACAGGTATAAACAGTTTCGACTACAGCAAGTACAGTGCAACAAGGTCTGTGGTGTCAATTATGCGATGATTATAACATTGTACACATTGAAAAGGGGGATACAAACATAGCGGGATAACAGGTCGGGTGCCAGGGGTAGTGGGTCGTCAATTGTGGGATAGGATTTGGGATATTTGATGTTGGTCCTGGGTTAACAGCAGATAGCTGCGGAAGGGGGGTCATATGCCTCTGGGTCTACAGTTCATCGGCTGCTGCAAAGACCACCGCTCCTCGGTTTCCAAGGCCCATGTGACCGCATGCAGCCACAATGCCACCGTTGGGCTAGTGGGCGATGCCAGAGCAGCAGCACCTCTCGGACTGCCAAGAGTAAACAGAGGCCTGTCAACCTGCTGGAGTTACTGGGCCAATGTTCTCACAGACTCCAGTCCAATAATCTTCCAATTTAGGGCAGCTCCAGAGCATATGACGGTATCCTGCCCCCTCTGCGTGGCATCTAGGAAATTGATCAGAATGGGAATGAGAAAATAGATGTCATCTGTATAGTACCTTTAATTGTATTAACCTGAACCTAGAATTGAAGGACACCGTACGGGTCTGCAAGCACATAGATTCCCAGATTTCATCTATAATATCCATGTTGAGGTCGCTGGCTCAAGCATCCTGGAACCTAGTCAATAGTTTACTATTACAACTCGGCAGTGCTTTACATAGTGTGGCTATGCATCCGCGAAAAATGGTGCCCCTAATTATGGCATCTAGTATTGGCTCATCGGGTGGCTGAACTGGGAACACAGACCAAGTTTTTTTGTAGCACATCGGAGCCCTGCATATTGCAGCCATTATTGTGCGCGCCTACAAGGAGGACCTTGCAGTTCTGGTAGCATATCCATCTGTTTCCCATCAACTCGATTCTAATCTACTTACGTTAGGGAATGCCATGCCATTTTATCGGCTGAAACAGAAAGTCTCATTCCATGTGGACTAACACCTTCTCAGCGCCTAGTGCCCATGATCAATGTGGGTTCTTTGTAAGTGTTTGCCAGTGCAATTATGTCTGTAAGAAGTCTAGTGTCAGGGTTAGCATGTCTTCCCTTAATGAAGCCAACCTGATAGTTTTTAACTAGGAGTGGTAGGGCAGTCTCCAGTCTGTTCGCTAAAGTTTTGACAGATATTTTACAATCTATGTTTATTAATGAAATTGAGCAGACTTTTTTTAGATTGTTCTTCAGATTGTCTGTTTTTTTTCAAAAGTACAGTAATATTATACTCATCGAAGGTGCCGGACGGGGCAGTATTGTTGAAATATTCATAAAGATTTTGTAGCCTAGGAGTAAGTGGGGTCAGAAAAGCTTCATAAAATTCTAAAGAGAAATCATTCAGTCCTGGAACTTTAAATGTTTTCATAGACAACACAGCTCCGACTATCCAGTTAGCTGCAATGGGACTATTTGGGATGTTTAGTTTGATTTGTTCTGGCCTATTTATTAGATTCTCCTTCAAGAAAGTTTCAATGCCTACTTGTGTAAGAGGAGTAGAGTGTAGAACTCTGCAAAAACATGGGCTATTTCAGAATCTTTAGATATTATTCCCCATTTGTGTATTTAATTGTTAGGTTCTTTGCGTTTTCTCTATTACCTTTCAAGTAACTGGCCATGTGTCTGTCTGCTTTGTTTGAACTACTGTGGTATTTCGCCTTAATATTTACCATGGTTATGTTTGCAACCCTAGCTGAATTCAAATTCTTACTTGAATAGGTTCCGGACAGTGATATCCAAATTGTCTTTTTGAAACTTCTGGATCCATCTGTTGGGAGTATCTTAGAATTCCTTCTTTTTCTTCCTCATTGCAACTTTGTTGATGATTTCACCTCTGAGGGTTGCTTTAAACGCATCCCAATTTATTTCTGCTTTGGTGTCTGAAATTTGATTGTAAACTAAGATCGCTCGACTAAAAGCTGCTATACCATCCACAAATGTAGTGTCTTTGAGTAAACCGCTGTTAAAAAGAAAGCTTTTGTAGAAGATGGTGCATAGTTATTATCTAACAATATGTGTGCTCCGAAACAACAATAAGGCCAATCTCTACTCCCATTAAATTGTTTCTTAAAAGTATATTGGTTACAGAGTAGTCAATTTTTCGAGTAGGACTGGTGGAAATTAAAACAACATGTACAGTCCAATTCTATGTCAAGGCTGGTGGCGAGCATTATGCTTCTCTTTCTGTTAATCCACATTAACATAAATAGCTCAGCAGCAGGATTTTAACAAAGCAACAGTATCTGTAAACCATAAAACTTGCTTAAGTGTTGAAATCCATGAAGCAAAAGTTCCAATTTAAGTGAGAAACAATGTGGAGCCTTCCTGAACTCCATTTCCCAAGGTCCTTAGCAACTTGAACAATGGTACCAACATGTGACTTAAAACCAGACAATCCTTATCCAGATGGTCGCTTAAGTAACTGCAGCTCCTCCTGTACTTCCTCTTTCTTTGTTGCTCACAGCAAGAAACAGATAAGTACACGTTTAGCTCTCTGATTATGCATTACTAGTTTACTACGTGTCAGATAGCACGTTTGTATATTGGTGTCATTAGACTGGGTTGCGCAAACTAGCCTTACACTTCGGTAATTTGTGCCTAACTGGCTTTACACTTGGTTCTTACCTCAGAGCATACTACGCATATACTTGTTTTCCTCCTCAGGGAACTCGTTGTCACCTGCTTTCCTCGCAGAGCTCATTCCTTCAGGCAAAGCTCTCGTGGGTTGCTCGGCACAGCAACCTGCAGAACGGCCTCGCCCGCAGCGTCGGCAAACCTCTGGGGGATTTGTGCGGCTCTGCGGTTTTCCTTCCAGGCAGGCTGCATGTTTGCCCCAGCAGGGGGAGCTGTTCCTCTACGCACGGGTCCTTCTGTTTGCTCTCCGGTGCTCTGTAATGCATTTTCTCTTCCCTGAGAGGAATCTCGCGTTCACTGAGCATCGGTGGAGCCACACTCGCACTGACCTGTTTTGAGCCTCTTACAGATTATTTAAAAACAGAAACAAATTTGTTTACTTTACGGCACAAGCAACTCTGTGGCAAATTTTAAATACTTTATTTTCATGAACACTCGAGCTGATCTCGACCACAGAAGCCAATTGAAAAAAAAAAGAAAAAGAAAAGAAATACATAAAGGAAAAATCAAAGAAGGTAATTATTTGCAACACTCCTATAGCATGGCTCACTATGACCCTCTGGCAGACCTGGATTGGTCAGAGGATGATGCCTGCCCTGAGCAGCATTTGGCCCTGGCTGCCAGCTTTAAAAGTGTATAGGGTCCTCCCTCGAGACCACAATCAAAAAAGCAGTAGCAGACATGCAGGTGCCCATTCAATTGTGCCTAGAGGACCTCCAAGAAGTGCACTCAAAAGAGAAAAAGCAAATTAACAGTGAAGTACACCAGCACGTAAGAGGAAGGATACCTCTCCAACACCCCTCTCCCCCACAGAGTCTGGCAGAGCCAGTCACAGTGGCCATCTCGGATGGCTTCTCAAGGCTTAAGAAAGCCTTTCTAGATGGGACAGAGACCCCTTCCGCCTTTAGACCCTCTGACTCATAGGAAAATAAATGGTACAAGACCCTCTAGCCAAGAGGAAGTACAACAGGGCACAGAAGAAGATCACTCGCCTCATACAACAGAGGACGAAGAGGACCTTGATGAGGATGTTCGACCCAGCAAATCCAGAAGCTCGACAGGACCCGTGCCCAGTGAGAAGCAGCCTCTCAAGGAGCAGGTTGACTAGGTCCTCTGACTGTGCTCCGTCCTCCAGAGCAGCGGACTACATAAAGGCTAGACTCTGAAGGCCTCTGGACAAGGAAGTCCGAGCTAAGCTTAGGGCACAATGTCCCAGGCCAGACATTGTTGGCAAAGTGGCGCTCGCCCCAGAGCTAGACGCAAAGATAATTACTTTTCTCTGAAAGAGCTGCAAAGACCCTAAGAAAGGGATAGACAGAGCCTGGAGGTCCTGTCAGGACAAGTGCTGGACGTCACTGGCCCCCTGGCCTATATCCTAGACCTCTCAGAAGAGACCATGGACATGGGACAGCCGATAGACCCTCTCACCCTATCAGGTTGGGTCTTTGCAAATTGCACTATTTCAGCAGAAAGAAGGAAGGCCTCCTTATGAAAATTGACCCTAAGCTAGGGGGGCTGCGCATTTCAGAGTCTGCATCGGCCGACCAGGTGCTCTTATTTGGTGACCCCTCCTTCAAGGAAATGGCAAGTTTGTTGGAGCCTTCACGGCCTTGGACAAGGCCCAAGCTTCCATCAAAAGGGTCTTCATAACAAAGGTTTTCTCTTGGGCCGGAAGAGGCAGGGGCCGCTCCTCCGGCTGTTATTCATTGGACAGGAGGTCCCAGCAGACACGCTACTCCCACTCCTACTGGCACGACAGGTCTGACACCATCTTTCCCTCCAGAGGAAGAGCCAGGGGTCGCAACTGGAGAAGACCAGCGAGACATTCAGCACCACAGTCCACAGGTGGGTCTCAGCTGAGTAGCACCTGCACCGCAAGTGTTGATAGGAGGAAGGACAGTGCGATTTGTGCAAGCGTGGGACTCCTTATCAAGAGATGCTTGGATCAGGGAGACAGCAAGGGGCTACCACATCGATTTCTTCGCACCACCCTCTTCCAACAGTGATGTTGCACACAGACAGTACATCACTAGAGGAGGAAGTGCGCAGCTTGCAGGCGAAGGGCCCGATTTGCTTGTCCGCAGACCAGGGCGGATTTTTCAGCCCCATCTTCCTGGTGAGAAGGAAGGAAAAAGTATGTCCTGTTATGGTATTGGAATGGTATTGTTTATTTATAAAGCGCATATACTCAGGCAACTGTTTCAAATCGCTCGAGGAGGGTGGGAACACAGGGAAAAAACATCAGTTGCTCAGAGCCCTTGAATTTCTGAAGTGATAACGGTCTGCACAGGCAGATTAAGTGTATATGGTACATTTAACAGTTAGGATACAACAAATAGGCCTGACAGCGATTCTGCAGTTTTTTCAAGTGCACATTAAGGGGTAATGAGAAGGAAGGACAAAGATCTATAGGCAGAGCTGTAGTGCAAGTGCAGGCTGGACGAGGGAGGGGCAGGGGACCAAGTCCATCCAGTCAGTAGAGACTGGGGAAGTGCGGAGAGAGAAGCTCTGAGGATGTATTGCAAGTGCAGTGAGTGGGTGGGGTGCGAGGCCCAGAGGCAAGTGCAGTAGGACTGGCAGGGGTGCCTAGGACCGTTGAGACTCTGGGGTACACCAGGCAGCCAATCAGTGAGCTGTATGGAAGGAGGGAGAGAGGGAAGAGCAGAGAGCTAGGTTAGCAAAGTGAAAGAGAAGGAAGAGAAGAGGAAGGTCTTGAGGAGTTTCTGGAACTTAAGAAGATCAGGCTCAAGACAGAGGGTGGCAGGGAGGCTGTTCCAGAGGGATCCTGCTGAGGAAAGGGATCTCCCTCCAAATCTCTACTTGGAGAACCTGCTCAGTCGCAGAAGGTTGGAGGTAGATGAACAGAGGGCTCGTGAGGGACAGTATTCAGGAAGGCAGTGTTGAAGGTAAGTAGGTCCCTGGCCCCGGAATGCCTTGTGGACAAAGCAAATCTCAAAGCCCTGAACGACTGTCATCTATCGCCACTTCAGGATGGAGGGGATTCACATGCTCAGGGACATACTCAAGCCCAGAAACTGGCTTGTCCGGCTCAACCTCAAGGAAGCTTATCTGGCGGTCCCAATCTGCCCGCAAAACGTGCAGTATCTGAGATTCACCTGGAAAGATCAGGACTGGGAGTGCATGAGTCTGTCCTTCGGGCTCTCGTCAACACCCTGGGCTTTCATCAAGCTCATGAAGCCGGCGGTCACATCTCTGAGGGAACAGGGCATAACACTCATTGTGTACCTGGACGACATCATCATGGCGAAGGAGAACATCTCTCTGAGGGAGTAAACAAGAGTGATCAGACAGCTCTCCTCTTACATCCAGGCCATATTCCCGCAGCTGCTGCATTGCGCGAGCTGCAGAGACTGAAGGGCCAGCATCTGCGACGCAGTCTCTCCTACTCCCACCGACTAGCCCTCTCACTCAAAGCAAGGACAGAGCTACAATAGTAGCTAACCCACATGGAGTCCTAGAACGGCAGGGTGATCTTCGGTTCGGCTCCAGATCTCATGATAAAATCAGATGCCAGCTGCACTGGCTGGGAACTGGGGTGGGGTCTGATAGCCACAGGGGGAAAATGGTCTCCCCAGGACCTGCAGATGTATATCAACTGTCTGTAGCTCGTTGCGAGCTCCTTTGCAAATCGTTTGTTTGCCAGAGGCAAAGTCAATGGCTGTATACTCCTCAGGATGGACAATGTATCAGCAGTCAGATATATCAGTCATCTGGGTGGCACCAGATCGAAGCATCTGGAAGAATTAGCCAAGGACTTTTGGCATTTCTGTTTGCAACATCAGATCGGTGACGTCTGAGTACGTTCCTGGACTGAGGAACAAAGTGGCGGATTGGAATTCCTGCCACCTTTCTGACTACAACGATTGGAAACTGCAGAGAGGTTTTCCCTCACTTGCAACGCAAATGGGGATCTCTGACTGAGGAAACTTTTGCCTCCTGGCTCAATACTGAACTTCCAGTACTTTTCAGCTGGAGGCCAGACCCAGAGGCTGCAGCAGCATACGTGTTCCTGCAGAGGTGGAGCCCGGTGATCGCTTACGCTTTCCCTCCTTCCCAATGATAAGGAGGAGCCTGGCAAAGGCCTGTCAGGAACAGGCAGAATTAGTGCTGTGTCTTTCTTTTTCCTCTGTTTTTTCCCCTCCTGGTTTTTTACTGACAAGATGAATGGAAGCGGAGCGAAGTGGAGGCAAGTGGAGTTGTCTGGAGGACTGACTCAGTGACCCTGTGTGCAACCTTTGTTTTTTGCTGCTAGAGCTTGGATTTGCTCTGCGTGTGCTAGTGAAGACTGGAAAAAAAGGATTCAGCGTGGCCCGTGAGCTGGCCCCTTTAAGAAATACCAGAGCCCAGTGAGGCAGATGAGCCCCTCCCCTCCTCCTGTCAGGAATCAGTCACTCCCACTTAACCTCGCTTCCTCTGCGAAGTGGGGGCAAGTGGAGTTGGCAGGAGATTGCGGGAGGCAGCTGAGCCGCGGCGTGAAGGTGGTCATCACTGAACTTTGGTACAGATGGAGAAATCTACATACTCTTCGCTGCATTGCGCAAGAACGCAGCAGCAGGTAATGAGAGGTGGGTGGGGAGGGAGATATTCCCTGATAACTGTGCCTTCCAGCGGGGCATTCCACCGCCCAATCCTTTGGTACAAGGGCTGGCCCAGGTAGACACAGATACTCTGGATATAGCGCCTCCTGCGCCAGAAGTGGGTGAGGTGCATTTGGCGGCTAAAGTAACAGGGGCTTGGCTCCCAGGCCGCCATCCAATCTCGACTTGCCTAAAAGCCCCAGTTGTCAGGAAGACCTATCATCCTTCAATGAAGAATCTGATGGGGAGCAGAGGAGCGGATCATTGAAGGGGGTGGAGGCTGCCAACGAATCTGAAATTCCTGTCATTGGCGCTAGGGCTTCCCCTCAACTGGCTGTCCCAAGTGATAAAAAAAACCTGATTCCAGAAGGGCTAATGAGGAGCTGGCCAGCTAGCTAGCGAATGACCTGTCGGACCTAACACTCAAAATAGCTAAACAAACGATTGAGTTTGTCTCGAGTGAATGAATGCCTAAGACTCTTGGATAAATCCCTCCTGAAAGCTGATGAATTGGTGGAGAGAGAGGCGGATGTCACTCTAAAGTTGAAAGGAGTGGGTGGAAGGGGAGGGTGAATCCCACAATCTAGAGAAGGACGAGGAGAGGTATGAGGAGCAGGACCGGGATGAGTTGCCGGTGGACGGGGGCATGGCTAAGCGAGCCATGGAGTAGATGTGTTTTCCGGAAGGCTCCTACTGATCCAGGATTGATCCGAACCAGAAATGCGTTAAAAAGGTGCTTGCCATCCCCGAAATTGAAAGCAGATGCGTGTGAAGGCACATGGCACACTGCATGAGAAGCGCAGGCATAATGAGCAAGTAAATCGCACAAAACGGGGCTTCTAAGAATCAAGGACTCGCAGCTGACGAGATCAAAATGGGGGATCGCCATAACAAAGGGATCTGACAACGAAATGTCCGCCGTCTCATCACTTTCCCCAGAAACAAAATGCAGCCAAGCTGAAGGTGGGAGACGCCCTTCACGATACATGAAGGAGCAGAGACCTGATGCCTGGAGGTTGGATGCAAGCAATCGTGAGGAAGGCATCTGAGAAATAAAGAAGGGGTTGACGGGCGAGTGGCCGCTGAACCGGACGATTGTGCGCGCACACTTGTCTTGGAGCCATCGTACAGAAAAGAAGTTGCAAGTCCCCCGCCCGTAGCAGCTGCAAGCTAATGAGACGCTGCAAAGCCGGACAGATACATTGTCACACAGGACACTGTTCCTTTGTAGCTGGGAAGCACACAGGAGGGGAGGAGAGCGGGGAGCCCGAACAGCAAGCTGTAAGAACTAATGAGACACACGCAATAGATTAACTCAGCCAAGATACACTGTAGCGGTCACAAACGGATACATGAACGATGAAACTCACAACACTAGCTAGTTGGAGCGACGACACAGGACTCTGGAGGCCTGTTGTGCTGGGGGATATATGAAAGCTGCTGGAGGTGATGGGGTGGGGCCAGTGTGAGACTGTGGCTGTCTGGGGGTGCACACAAAATATCAGGGCACAACACCGGCCACGGGAGGTGCCCAGTAGCCTATATGAGCGCTGCACTAGAAACCTCATTGGCACACCAGATCGGGGGAATACCTTGGCAGTCTGACAGACCAATCCCAGACTGCTGACCCCTTTAGTCCGTTCATACCACCTCTTGGGGCGGACTGCTCCTGGATGCAGTGGAACTAGCCCCCCCCCCCCCCCAAGTCAAACAGAAGCGGCGAACTGCAGAGGTCACTACCCGCACAGTGAATAAAGGATCTCAGTAACAGGCGGGAGCCCTACTTAAGGGCAGTACTTGACCAGCAGCCCCCTACACAAACAAGATGGCATCTAAACTGCCCAAAAGTAAAGGAAAGCAGTCCACCCTGGAGGACTTCGCCAAAATACCACAGGTGACATCAGGGGCCAGCGGGGCAGGGCACGCGAGAAAATGAGCAGATAGCGCCCAGTAACCAGCAGATACTGGACGCCATTGACAAGCTGAAAGGATCATGGGAAAGCAAAATGAGCACCGCCATCTCGGACCTACGAGCAGTGCTGGAATCTAAAATAGATGCAGTGAGCATAGATATTAAGTTGCTGCGACAGGATGTACGGGCGCTGGCTGAGCGCACAGGAACCCTTGAAAAGGAGATGCAAGCTAACACAAGCCCATGTACGACTAACAAGAGTGACATAAATGTGCTACAACAGCAGATGTGCAATCTGGAGGAGAGAGCCGAAGAGGCGGAGGAGCGGGCCCGCAAGAACAACGTGCGCATCGTAGGGCTTCCGGAAGGAGATGGATCTGATCCAACGAACTACGTGAAGAACATGCTGCTGCAGGAGATACCGGGTGGATCGTTGAGCCAGGGATTCGCAGTGGAGAGAGCGCACAGGGCCCTGCCCAGAAGACCACCACCGGGGGCCCCGCCGCATCTATCATTGCCAAGATCCTGAACTACAAAGACAGGGAGAAGGTCCTAGAGCACTTCCATAAAGGGGGAACCATAAGCAGAGCATCAGCCTCCATCAACGCATATCCTGACTACACTCTCATGGTGCAGAGACAACGCATCAACTATGTTGCAGTGAAAAGAAGGTTGCGTGAAGCGGGCTACAGGTATATGCTACTGTAACCAGCACAAATGAAGGTGCTCCATGGGAATAAAGCGCTATTTTTTTAATCACCTGAGGATGTACCCCGCCTGGCTGGATTTGAAGAATTGCCCTACGGAAGCGGAAGGCCAAAAATAGAAAGCGATTGAAAAGTGAGCCGGAGCCTTGCCACAACTGTGCGGACGCAGTAGCGGAAGACATGAGAGATAAGTAAAGCTTGCACAGTGACATTGGGACTGGAATATAGAGGATTGGATTAGAAATTGATAGGCATGCTATATGATCCGTAACTGTACGTGCTGGTAGCGCTGGGCAGGTGCTACCTGACACACTACCATCCCCCTACAGGTAGTTTAGTTGGGATACTGCTAGAGCGGTATCCCCCTGCTGAGTACCTAATATCGGTTGTACCGAGAGGAGGGCTAGATACGGGGTAGCTGTCATGATGCCTGCCTCCAAGGAGCCAAACCAGGCCCGGCACCCTCAGAGACAGACACCATGCATTCAAGGGAAGTCCCAGCAGCCCCAGATGGGGGCCCTTTGGACTCAGTCCTGGCGCCGTTGGCGTCAGGCTCATAGGGGACATCAGTCCTGGCGCCATCGGCGCCAGGCTCATACAGAAGTAGGTTGGGAGTAGTGCTTGGTGTAAACCTACCTGTGCAGACCATGCTGCAATTTCCAAGACTGGAAGGAACTATTTTTCTAGGGAATACTTGATCTCTAGGGTGTGACCGGTGGAGGAATACATATTTCTGAGGGGAGAATACATACCTGGAACTACTTGAAAGGCTATTTAAGCCACACCCAAGTTCGCATTGTTCTGCACTTAGCAGCTGGACGCTCACCGCGCCTGCTCCTGCCTTGGTCTTCCATCACGCCTGCCAGCATCCTGGAAACACCTAAAGGAGAAAAGGGAAGAGAACAGGTGAAAACAAGAACCTTACCTGATACATCTGCACTCCGGATTCTGCACGCCGACGATCCTGCAAAGAAGGCAAACATTTTAAAAGCGCATCGCGTCGCGCGCAGCACGCTGCATTTCACTCACCTGCACGTGGCGTTTTCGAGTCCTGCAACGTCCATCCGGAGCTTCCACCGCCATCCAGCACCTATTGGAAGGAAGGAGAAAGAGAGGTGAGAAGGGAAACATGAATCTAAGTAGAACTTACCTGTGGTTCAATTCCCTCTCCGCCTTCGGGTTTGTGCCATACCTTCGGCATCTCAGCACCCCGGCCCCTAAGGGGAAAAGAAACAGACATTGTATTAGTGAGAGCATGTGAGAACATTAGCAATACGCTCACTCAAGACTTACCCATTTGCAAGAGAGACACAGCAGCTCTTTTCGGGTCGGCGCCTTACCTACGGCATTGCCGTACCCCAGCCCCTATGGGGAAAAAGACATTGGACATTAAAGGGGATACTTAAAACTGTAAAGGAATCTCTCATCGGAATTCTTACCAGAATTTGGCTTCATCCAAATCGCCTGCAGCCCGGAATCTTCTCCAGCACCTGCGAAAGAAAAGAACAGATGAGTGAATATAAACCCAAACTTGCCATAAACATTTGCGGTACGACGGGAATGGACAAACTAGTTTAAACTCATCAATCCAGTTAAGTAACTGGAATCACAACGCGCCCCTGCATCAGAAGCAGGATGGAGAGCTTGTCATTTTGGTCCCTAAGGTGAGTCTTCGCAGGGTATCCCAAAAGTGTTTCACGGAGCTAGAGAAGGGAAGTGGGAGGTTGGAACATCACCCGCAGACTATTAACCCTTCCTTTTCACACACAGTGGGATATTCCTCCGAGCCAGAAAAGCCAGGTTGGGGAATCCAGTCCAGTCCATCTTCCGGGTCTTACGCATCTCTGCAGAAGAGGTCACAGCAGTTCCAGCCACGCCTGCGCCTCCGTGGGAGCCAGGTGAGCGTTACAGTAGCCTAAATTCCAGGGATGGAGCTGGGCAACAGTTTGGGGAAGTTAGAGGGGAGGGGGGAGGGGGTGACGGTTGGAAGTTGGGAACAGTTGGGGACCGGGAGGGAGGGAGGAGGGGGGAGAGTTGGTAAGTTTGTAGTGAAAATAGTTAGAGAGCGAGCTTATATCCACACAAAAGTATACAGGGGGCGCAGGAAGAGGAGGGACGGAGATGGGACGGGATATGGAAGAAGAGGGGAGACCTTAGAATAGTAAGCTGGAACATCAGGGGACTCAATAGCTATTTGAAAAGGAACAAGGTCATGATGTACTTGAGAAGGCAAAAGATAGATCGCCCTACTTCATCAAACCCACCTCACCAAAGAGAAACAAGAGGTGATCAAGAAAAAATGGAGAGGAACCACCATGGGGGCAACATATTCGGCATATGCCAGGGGTGTAATCACCTGGGTAGCACCACACGTACCCTTCCAACTGTTGCAGTCCACAGTGGAGCAGGACGGGAGGATGGTGATGATGCGGGGGATGTTAGAAAACAGAGAGCTGTGCATCATTAACACATACGCTCCTAACCAGGCCACAGAAGCCTATTTTAAGACACTATATAGCAAAAGGAGCCCCCACCTTGGAGGCGCGGTCATATGGGGAGGGGACTTCAACTGCACGCTAAATCCCAAAATAGACAGATCAGACACGAAACTAGGCAGACCTACCCCCGCAGCCAAAACCTTACAAGCCCTGCTGGGAGAATTTCAGCTGGAGGACGTATGGAGGCAGCAACACCCGAACGATAGACACTATTCACACAACCATGCCCCACAAAAGCTATACACAAGACTGGACTACATGTTCAGGGAAATCGTGAGCTCAGAATATAAAGCAAGAATACTATCAGACCACTTCCCTTTGATTCTGGCTTGGCGACACCAACCCCCCAGAGCCAGAATCCCAACGTGGAGCCTCAGAGCCGAAGCCCTGAAAGATAGCGCATTCCGGGAGTAGATCATAAAATATTTTGAAAATAACACTGGCAGTGTAGAGTCGGAGGGCACTCTATGGGAGGCGTTCAAGTTAGTAGCGAGGGGAGCAGCCATATCCAAGTCCAAGGGGCTCCAAGGGGGCATAAAGCGGGAATTACAAGAGACCGAAAGGAAGATAGAAGCAATCATGAAAAGAGGGAACACCTCACAGGAGGAAGCTGAGACTATGCGTCAATTACCACAAGAAAGCAGCAGGCTCTCGGAAAGATTATGCAACTTAAATTATAAAAAATACGTCGTAAGACAACATGCGAGATATCAAGTACATGCTCCTGTACCCAGCGAGGCTGAAGGTGTTACATAAGAGCAGAGTGCTTTTCTTTGACACTCCGGAGGAGGTGGTGTCATGGTTGGACTTGCAGGGTTGTCCGGAGCAAGAGGCGGTCCGTGACCGGCAAGAGCAGGACAATTGAAGAGTTGGTGTTCAGGACATAGAGGGGGTAAGTGGGAGGATGACCCTGGTTACACTGGGGAAGCGAGACCAGATTGACATTTTGTAGCTTTTTGGGACCTTTGGCTCGGCATGGACTGGAATATAGTGGGTACAATGTAAAAGAGTGTTACATAGAATTGACATAAAGCGTAATAAACTTGGAAATAGGAGCAACAGGATGGAAGCAATCCACCCCGAAATATTAGTAGTTGAGAGGCCATTAGGGTGGCTTCACCCTACGGGGCCCTGAGTGTAGGTTGGTGTTGGACAGAGCAAGATGTTGGGGTGCCTGAGATCCAGGAATGGAGCTGGGTAAAAGTTGGGGAGGATGTTGGGGAAGGGCGGGGAGGGGGGAGGGAAGGGAGGTGGGGAGTTTGTTGTGTATAAAGTTATGGGGAGTTCAAGTATAGATATGAGCCTACATAAAAGAGTTGGAAGGTTGTATTTGTTTGGCGCGGGAGGAAGGGATCTGTTAGAAGTAAGGAAGAGGGGCATTGACGAGACATGGGTGATCTTAAAATAATCACGTGGAATGTCAGGGGACTTAATAGCTATTTGAAAAGGAATAAGGTCATGCTGTACCTAAAAAGGCAAAAGATAGACGTGGCACTGTTGCAGGAGACACATCTGACAAAAGAAAAATTGGAGCTAGTAAAGAAAAAATGGAGAGGGATTGTGGTGAGTTCGTCGTACTCTGCCTATGCTAAAGGAGTGCTTACCTGGGTAGCGCCGCATGTCGCGTTCCAAATGTTGCAAGAAACGGCAGAGGCAGAGGGGAGGATGGTCACACTGAGGGGGCTGGTGGAGAATAGAGAGGTGAGCATTGTAAATACATATGCCCCCAATCATAACACGGCGTAATATTTCAGAACTCTGTGCACCAACTTAAGTGCGTGTGTGGGTAGTGCTGTGATTTGGGGCGGGAATTTTAATTGTGTGCTGAACCCCAAGGTGGACAGATCGGATGGCAAGATTGATAGGCCC
Source organism: Ambystoma mexicanum (assembly GCF_040938575.1). Classification (NCBI taxonomy): domain Eukaryota; kingdom Metazoa; phylum Chordata; class Amphibia; order Caudata; family Ambystomatidae; genus Ambystoma; species Ambystoma mexicanum. Next base: position 919,796,353 of record NC_090936.1, read on the forward strand.
ACCCCAGCGGCTAAAGCATTAAAGACGTTATTATATGATTTTGATTTGTCAGATGTGTGGAGAACGAAATATCCCCACGGGAAACAATACTCGCACTACTCTGCCCCGCAGCAGTTACATACAAGGCTTGATTATATCTTTGCCACGCCTGATGTAACGACGGAGATCACTCAGATAGAATACAAGGCAAGGGTCCTTTCGGATCACTCACCCTTGGTTCTCGGATGGCAATACTGCCCCCCCGAGGGCGCGGATTCCAACTTGGCGCCTCCAAGCAGAGGCGCTCAAAGACTCTGTCTTTAGGGAAGATATAAGAGAAGAGATTATTAATTACTTCGAGGTGAACACGGGTAGTGTGGACTCGGCGGGTACATTATGGGAGGCCTTTAAGGTAGTGATGCAGGGAGTTGCCATAGCCAAATCCAAGGGCCTGCTGGGCGAGGTCATGGCAGACCTGCAGAGAGCAGAAAAGGAACTAGAAAGTGCATTAAAAAACGGAAGCATAGACATGGAGTCAGTATTGAAGCAGCAGCAGAAATGTGCAGAGCACTGGGAAAGGCTCTGCAACCTCAATTACAAAAAATATATAGAGAGGCTGCATGCGGGAGGGGACAAGACAGGACGACTCTTAGCGTGGCTATATAAGAGCGATACTCCTAGACCCCCGATCAGAATGATAACGAGGGAGATTGGTGGGGTAGTGGACACTCAAGAAGGAGTCAACAAGGAGTTTGAGGATTACTATAGGGTGCTATATAGAGATAAAGAGGGAGGCAGCCATGAAGAGATAACTGACACCCTGGAAGATATAGGACTGCCCAAGATAAGTGAAGAAGAAAAAGAAGAACTGGATGCACCAATTACATTGGAGGAGTTAAAAGAAGTGGTGAAGCAGTTGCCCACTAGTAAAACCCCAGGGGCAGATGGGTTCCCTAGTGAATTCTATAAAGTGTATAGTGAGGAAGTGCAAGTGCTCCCCCCCAATGTTGGAGATGCTTAATGAAGCGTTTGATGATGGACGGCTGCGGGAGTCGCTCAGGGAAGCGATTATAATACCGCTACCCAAGCCTAACAAGCCGGGACATAGCTGTGGCTCGTACAGACCTCTGTCAATGTTGAACCAGGACAGCAAGATATTGACGGCTGTCCTGGCAAACAGATTGCGAAGAGTAATTAGCAAATTAATACACCCAGACCAAACGGGCTATGTTCCAAATAGGAACATAACCCAAAACCACAGGCGACTCCACCGGGTGGTTGAATGGGACGGTGGGATTGAAGGCGAAATGGCGGTTGTGTCTCTAGACGCGGTAAAAGCTTTCGACACGGTCAGGTGGCCATGGCTGCCAGCGGCCCTGGGCGGGTACGGAGTGGGGCCTGGCTATGTCAGGTGGGCGAAGATGTTATACAGTGAGCTGCTAGCCAGAGTTCGAACAGGTTCTGTGATATCAGAGCGGTGGCAACTTAGTAGAGGCACCAGACAGGGGTGCCCCTGGTCCCCGATGCTTTATATCCTAGCCCTGGAACCCCCAGCAATATACCCCCGGCAACAATATGATACAATAGGCATTGAAGTGGGGGGAGAACGACATTTGATATCCCTATTTGCGGATGATTTGTTATTATACTTGATGTACCCGGAAGAAAATCTCCAGTATATCCTGGATGTGATGGAGAGGTATGCGGGGCTGTCCGGAATTACGGTGAATCCTCAGAAATCTAGCATTTTCCCGCTGGGTAGCTATAAGGGAACCCCTCCAGAAAGGTAACCGGTGCTGCAGATACCATGGGCGGTTAGTTCTTTCAGATACCTAGGAATAGACGTGTATCACACGGCGGAAGAAGAACACAAACAACACTGAGAGGGCCATTGAGAAAATTGGGAAATGTATGAGTTTCTGGGAGAAGTTGCCCCTAGCAATGATGGGAAGAGGGGCGATGCTTAAGATGGTGGTCCTGCCTAGGCTCTTACATTATTTTAGTAATATCCCGTACATGATACCTAAGAAGTTCTTTGTCAAACTAAATATTATGTGTAGAGACTTCCTGTGGTATGGCACCCGAAACAGACTGCCTAATTTTGAGGTTTATTACGTGGCGAGCCAGCTACAATATTTAGCCAAATGGCTCTCTGATGAAGCTACCCCTGAATTAAGGTTGTTGGGGCATGATTGCGGCCCATTTTACTTAAAGGAAATTATCTGGCTGCCCGATTCAGATATGGCGGAACGTCCTGGGATGATGAGGCTTGGGAGGAAAATGTGGCGACGAGCATGCCGGATGATAGGGGACCCTTACCCGTGCTCCCCGCAGGTACCCCTGGTTGCTCTGACGGAGTGAGATGGGTAGCTGAGCTGAGGGCGATAATCAGGACCTACTGGGAACCAGTGGAGTTGGTTACGTTAGGGGATGTTTGGCAGGAGGGGACCATTAGGGAGCTCAGAGGACTTGAGGAAGAGGAAGGATTACATACGGGCCAATATGTAACATATCATAGAATGGTACCGAAAATTTGGAAAACGTGGCCTGGAACAGCGCTAGCAGAAGAACCAGATGCTATTATAGGGGCTATATATGACATATCGGAAGGTGGGCATGAGATCTCTAGATTGTATGAGATGCTGATGACAAAGGTCGGAAAGGAACCGACGCAACTGAGACTAGATTGGGAAGCGGAAGTAGGGACCCCGGTTGAGGATGGAATGTGGGAACGTGCCCTGGGATACCACAAGAAGGTATCAATGAATGCCAGACTAAAGCAAATACAGTTGTATGTAACGCATAGAGCTTACATGACTCCCTTAAGAATTTCGAAGTTTGAAAATGTGCGACAGGCGTGTCCCAAATGTGATACGGAAAACGCTGACATGACACACATGTTTTGGACATGCTCAGTGATTGAGCGCTTCTGGGGTGAAGTGGCACTAAAACTAGCAGACAAGGGGGTCACATTAATCATAAATACAGCGTGGGCCTGCTTGCTGGGTGGGTTCCCCAAATCACAGAAACTGAAACATGTTGCGAAACTGAAAGACTTAACATATGTGCTTGCGAAACGAAGGATAGCTATGGGATGGAAGTCATGTCACAAGCCACGGGTGGAGGTGTGGTGGAAGAAACTGCAGAAATGGGCGGAAGCTGAAACAATGGTATGGCAAGATGCAAGCAGCATAAGGGGGGAGGAAGAGGCAGGTTCCCTGACTGCATGGAAATTATTGGTAGCAGAAATGTTTGGAACGATACCGGATCCAACAGACTCAGAAGGATGCGAGACCCTGCTACGCGCAGCAGATAATGCACACGAAGAACAAATAGGCTCATAAGGGGGGTGGGAAGAGGGTAGCAGTGATTTTGATTAATAGGTGAATAATGGAATTGTGAATTGCACTGTGTGTTTGGTTGTTTTGTTGTTTGGTTGAACAAACTAATTAAAAAATGAAAAAAAAAAAACAAGCGGGAGGGGACAAACTGGGGAGGCTGCTAGCATGGTTATATAAGAACAAGACACACAGATCAGCAATCAGAGAGATAAAGGCGGAAATGGGCCAACTATGGGACACCCAAGAGAGTGTAAACGAGGGGTTCCTTAAATTCTACCGACACCTATACGAGGACGCTAGGGAGGTAGCAGAGCAGGAGATTCGGGAGACGTTAAGAGGATATTAGGATTACCTAAACTGAGCACAGGAGAGAGGGAGAACCTGGATGCCCCAATCACAACAGAGGAACTAGAGACAGTGATCAAACACTTGCCCACCATCAAAGCCCCTGGGGCAGATGGGCTCCCTAGCGAATTCTACAAAACATACAGACAGGAGTAGCTCCCTGCGTTACTAGCAATGTTTTTCTTTTTTTTAAGAACTTTATTTTTGGTTTGCATGTCACAGTACACTCAGCATGTCTCACAATAACATTAATTAGGATCACATCACTCAAAAGGCAACCAAACTTCCCTCACCAGCTTTTACATCGGGTACATGTTTTTTACATATTCACAAAGATTGACATCACCTTTGGCTTGTCACATGGCACGGAGTAGCATCCGCACTTTCATTATCACAGTTACCATTGTCCATGGAGGTTTCGTCCAAGTATGACCTGAATGGGGCCCAGATGTCTTTCGGTTTGCATGGAGCAGGTATCATACCCACATAATTTTCTTCACATTCATTTACATAGGTAAGGGTTGCTAGGAACTGTTCTGCTGTTGGAGCCTGGCCGCTTTTCCATTTATGCAGGATGCATTTCTTTGCTACTGCGCAGGGATGACGTTAAACAGTCTCCTTGTTTTTTCCGGGGCCTTACCAATGTCGCCAAACAGGTATTTAGGTGGGCTAAGGTGTGCAGGAATTTGAGTTATATCCTCAAGGATATTGGCCACTGCAAGCCAGAAGCTCGCTATCTGGGGACATGCCCAATACATATGAAACGAATCCACACCAGGGGCGTGGCATTTCGGGCAGTTATCAGGGATGGTTCTGTAAAACTTTGCCATTTTGGCCGGGGTGAAATGTAACCTGTTCAAAACCTTAAATTGTATTAATCTTAGGCCAGCATTAAGTGAGGTCTTTTTGGATAGGAGACAGTATCTGGACCACTGCTCTGCGTCGATAGCAATGTTCATATCTTTTTCCCAAGATGCCTTGATGGTGTTTATGGATTTCATGTGTGCTTGCACAATATTGTATAATTTGGACACCCCAGTGCCCGTCTGGGAGTACAATGACTGATAGCATGCATGTTCGGGAGGTTCATCTGGGAATGTTGGCTACCTATCCCTGAAAGCAGCTTTCATACAGTGAAATTGTAGGGTGGCTAGTTGGCTGTTCCCCACTGAGTTTGCAAAGTCGTCTGGAGTAACAAATTTACCGTTAGGGAACATGGATTTCATCGCAAGTTCATAGTCTGGCAGCCAGGTTTTCTGGATGGCAACGTCATATGTCGGCTGGATGCCTGGGAAATTCCAGAGAGGGGCTTGGGAATCATAAGGGCAGACTATATCGAGACGTTTGCTTATTGCAGCCCATGCTGCAACTGTGCAGGAGGCTGGATCAAACTTGCAATCATCCCTATGTGCCGTCGTAAATATAATGGATCTCAGGTCAGTTGGTCGGACCGAATGGCGCTCAATAGGTATGTGTGGCGTGTTGTCCAACGGGTCCTGCCAGAACTTTGCATAATGAGCCTGTGCCACATAATAGTATAGCTCAAAATCAGGGGCAGCGAAGCCACCCATGTCATAGGGTTCGACCAATTTCCTCCATTTTAATCTATTTGCGCCACCGTTCCACACTAAGGTGGTGGCCATGGAGCATAGGTTGTCGAAGAAGAGCTTGCCAGGCCATATAGGCACGTTACAGAATATGTATAGGAGCTTAGGGAGTACTGTCATCTTAAGGACTGCTATCCGGCCGGCAAGGGATATAGGGAGTTTGGACCAAGTTTGGGGTATATGGTTTGTAACGTGGATTCATAGTTATCTATGTAAAAAGAGTTCTTATCGTGAGAAACCAGGATTCCCAGGTATCGAATATGATCGGGGGCCCATGACAAACCATGAGTCTTCGATGGACAAGCAGTGGCTCGTGTCAGTGGGAAGATCTCGGATTTAGCAATGTTGATCTTATAGCCTGAGTGTACTGTGAATTCGGTGATCACCTCCAAGATGGGGGATAGGTTCTTTTCCGGTTCCCTTACGTATAATAGTGCATCGTCAGCATACAATGAGATGGCTTGATATGCACCGGCCATTTTTATACCCCTGAGGTCTTATTCAGCCCTGACTGCAGCTGCTACCGGTTCAATCTTGAGGGCGAAAAGGATGGGTGAAAAGGGGCGTCCCTGCCTCGTTCCCCTACATAGTGTAAATTGGTTGGATAGCGTACAATTCGTGAGAACTCTGGCCTTGGGAGAGGAATAAAGGAGTTTGACACAACCTATCAGGTAAGGGCCGAATCCGAATTTGTGAAGAACCTCAAACATGTATAGCCATGATACCAAATCAAACGCTTTTTCGGCGTCCAATGAAATGGCAGCAGCTTGTGCCTCCGGATTGATCTGCGCTAGAATGCTAAACAGTCGGCGCAGGTTCAGGGCCGTAGATCTAGTAGGAATAAATCCACATTGATCAGGATGGATTAAGGTGGTCATTTTGGGGAGAAGCCTAGTGGCCAGTACCTTTGCGTTAATCTTAGCATCTGTGTTTATCAGGGACAAGGGACGATAATAGGAGCGTTCATGTGCCGGGCGTCTGGGCTTCAAAAGTACCGTAATGACTGCCTCTGACATGGACTCAGGGAGCGAACCAGCGCTCATAGCCTCTTCCCAAACGAGGGCCAGTATTGGGGCAAGTATTGGAGAGCATGTCTTATACAGGTCAGCATTGAGACCGTCCGGGCCTGGAGTTTTACCCGATGCTAGTGCTTTAATCGCCTCAGCAATTTCCTCAAATGTCATGGGTTGTTCAAGGGACCAGTTGTCCTCTAATGTTAGACTAGGGAGGGAGATCTTATTCAGGTACGACTTCACGTCGTCCCGTGTACATCTGTCATGGTTGGCGTAAAGATTAACGTAATAGTCTGAACTCAGAGTTTCTGTCACCCTCCCCATGTACAGCAACTCCCTCGTCAGTAAGAATGCTTGCAATAGGGGTGTGATTGTGGTCGTTACAGAGTATACGGGCTAGGTGGTGGCCAGCGCTATTGCCCTCCCGGTACCTGCGTGCTATAGTTGGGGTGGCCATGTATTGTTGTTCTTTGGTGGCCAGTTCGTTAAAGGTCTGGAGGTGCAAGTTGATGTCCGCCAGGGTGCATTTGTCATGGGTACTACTATAGGCAGATTCGAGCAGTTGAAGGATCGATTCTGTATTGCCCAAATCGGTTCTGAGGGCTTTGAGGAGACCAGACGTCTTGGACATAAGATTGCCCCGTACTCATACCTTAAATGTTTCCCAGATGGAAGCCCAGCTGCCCACAGAACCCTTGTTCAGGCGGAAAAATTCTTCTATCTCTGCATATAGAGCCTCTATCACGTTCGGGTCTTTCAAAATATTGGGGGGGGGGCATCCTCCAACGCTGTGCAGAGCGGCCGATGTCGGGAAGCAGTATAACTAGAGTAACGGGGGAGTGGTCTGAGAGTGTGCGTGGAAGGATATCGCAGCATTCGATGGAGTTAATAAGGGAAGAGGAGATGAGCCAATAGTCTATTCTGGATTCAGAATCATGGACTGAAGAATAAAAGGTATATTTTCTTTCTGTGGGATGAGTTCCTCTCCATGCGTCCGACAGAGCAAGGTCTTCCTGGGCTTGGTGTATAATGTTGGCCACTTTAGTGAGGGCTCTAGGCTTGCTTGAGGACCTATCTAGTGCAATGTCAAGGATAGTATTGAGGTCCCCTCCCTACAGAACCCAGGCCTCCGCTGTAGGTGTGTGTAAAATTCCGGCTCATCCAGGTTTGGACCATATGTATTGACCAAAATAAATTTTCTGCCAGCCACAGTGCCCCAGACCACAACATATCTGCCCTGTGGATCGATAGTGCTTTTCTCGGTATAGAATCCCAATGAGGGGTGTATTAGCGTGATGACGCCTCTATTTTGGGAGGAGTATTCCGTGTAATGCCTATTGCCCCCCCACTGCTGAAGAATACTTTCATTGGTGGATTTTAACGCATGAGTTTCTTGGAGCATAGCGATGTGTGGGTGATGCCTATTGATGTAAGCGCCTACTTTGCTGGCCTTCGCTCTGTTGTTTAACCCCCGGATATTCCAGGTGAGCAACTTTAGTTTGCGCCCCCTGGGTGTACTAGTTTTTGCGCCATTTCCGTGCGTCATGCAAGAAGTTGGGATAGTAGGTTGTCACATAATCCAGTATTATCAAGGACCAGTATGGGCCAGCCGCGCCTCCGGCTAGGGCCATTTAGTAGGAGGACAGATCATACAGGTTCTTGCAAATCGTTCTGGTCGAACTCCCATCTCCCGGGCGGGAGGTGTATCGAGGCTTCCATGTAGGCCAAGGCTGTTGCAGGGGATTCGAAAAAATTAGCTCTTCCACCGTGTTGTATCCAAAGTTTCGCCGGGAAGTGAAGGGCGTAAGGGACCTGTCTCAGTCATAGTTGACGCTTGACGGTATCGTAGGATCGTCTCTGAGTCTGGACCGCTGCGGAGAAGTCCGGGTAGATATGGATGTTGTTGTTACCAAACCTCAGGGGTCCCCCTTCTCCCTTGCCCGCTTGAGGATGACGTCCCTGTCCCTATAATTCAACAGTTTAGCAATCACTGTGCGGGGAGGAGCCCCCGGTCTGGGTGGCGGAGCGAGGGAGCGATGTGCCTGCTCAACAAGGAACTGGGACGAGAGGGCTTCCTCCCCAAGGAGAGATTTCTGAAAGTCCTCGATTCGAGACTCCATTGGACCCTTACAGAAGGTCTCCGAGAGGCCGACTATGCGGATGTTGTTCCGTCTGGAACGGGATTCCAAATCGTCCCACTTGTCGCAGAGTTTATTCATTTCCCCTCTGAGGAGTGCAATGTCCTGGGTGTTTTGCCTAGTAGAATCTTCATTTGTGCCAATTCTGGTTTCAGCTTCTGTGATTCTGGCACTCTCCTTGTCCAGATGAGTTTTTAGTGAACCTATCGTGGAGACAATGTCTTCAAGTTTGACATTGATGGCGAGGAACCCATTTTGGACAGTTGTCAGTAGGTGGTCAAATTTCGTATCCTCTGCGTTAAGGGGTGAAGCAGGAGGCTCGGGACTCAGGCTTTCAGGAAAGGCTTGTGAGCTTGTAAAGGAGTCCATAGGGCCCATTTTCCTAGTTTTGCCCGCGTTCTTTCCGGGCATGGTGGAGATGTACACAGGAAAGGTCCGGGCCCCGATAATACAAGAGGACCGTGCTGTAAGGTATAGAGGAGTACAGCCTAGGAAGGCACGAGGGCCACAAAGCGACCGGTATGCTGGGAACCTCGCTGATTCAAGGTGACGTGCCTCGTGGAGCATACAGAATAATGAAGGTCTGAGCTGGTAAGTGCAGGTTGTGCAAGTGGGTGGTGGATGCGCCGGGCCAATTGAAAGTAGACAAAGCGAGACTCAGAGTACGTTTGGTCCATATCCGAGAGCCTCACACTGAATGTGTTGTGTCCTCCAACGTATGTATGGGCGACAGTGGTGCCCTCATCCTTGTGTTGGTTCGAGTTATGGTATGGAGGCCTGCAGGGATCAGAGTGGCATCTGTGCCGGGGACGCCAGAGAGGGATAGAGGGTATCTGAGTGGGTCGCCCGATGGGAATGGGCATCCGCGTATTGCCGTGACTCAACACATGGCCGCGGGCATAGGGCACCACAGAGCAGCACCGAGACTGCTAAGCCGCCTTCCCGTAACGTGGCGCGCGCCCAGCTGCAGCGCCAGCCCAGCCTCACACAACACCCACCTCCGAGACGAAGAGCTGGAACGGGGGCGTCTGCTCCGGGCCGTCGGACCGCCACCTAGGATGTGCCCTGGAACGCCGTGAAGGTCCATCGGTGCCCGTGTCCCATGTGTTCGCGCCCGCCAAAGTCGCGGGCCAGCGAGGAGTCCAGATAGCAGCAGGGTTCCGAGGGGGGGCCGGCGCGTCGCAGCCCCAGGGATGTGAAGTAAGGAGCTCGGGGGAAAACCTCACCGCGGGCGTTTTCCTCAGCCGGAGATCTGCTGCAAGGAGTTATTTGCCGGTCAGAGCGCCACAGGATGAGTGGCGCAGTGTGTCGCGGCCGGGGTCCACCAGTGCCGCTCTGCCCACCGCAAGGTCCGTCGTAGCAGCGAGCCGCGGCTCCCTCATGGATTCCTGTGGAGCCGCGCAGCGGCTCGGGTCTCCGGCCTCAGGATCCACAAGGTTTCTCAGGCGTAACAGGTCCGATTTCGAACAGGATTTCGCCTGTAGATGCAGGATTGTTCTCGGAAGCAGCGCTGGTAGTTCCTATAGCACAAAGCAGACTGGAAACAGGAGATAATTAAACAGGATTTATGCCGGAGAGGAGCTCCTCATTCAAGTGGCCATCTTGTCGCGCAACAGCGCCCCCTCCGGGCGTTACTAGCAATGTTAAATGAGGCCTTCGAGAAGGGGAGCTTGCCGGAATCCCTGAGGGAGGCGATAATCATTCCGCTCCTTAAAGCCAATAAGCCAAGTAGAGACTGTGGGTCGTACAGACCACTATCCATGCTAAACCAGGATAGTACAATTCGTACGGCGGTGATGGCAAATCGACTTAAACGGGTAATAAATAAACTTATACACCCCGACCAGACTAGATATGTCCCAGGCAGAAGTATGCCTGATAACCATAGAAGGCTCCACCACATAATAGAACATGTGGAAGGGGACCCATGGGAAATTGCAATAGTCTGGCTAGACGCGGTGAAAGCCTTCAACTCTGTAAGATGACCTTGGCTGATGGCTGCTTTGAAGGAATATGGGATGCGGCCTGGGTATCTGAGGTGGGTGAAATTGGTGTACTGCTCCCCTCTGGCTAGACGGGAGCTATCATCTCGGACAAATGGCAACTCAGCAGAGGTACTAGACAGGGCTGTCCATGGTCCCCGATGCTTTATATCCTGGCACTTCAACCTCTAGCGATCTATCTAAGACAACAATACGACGAAATAGGAGTTCATACTAAAGGGGGACCGCACTTGATATCACTGTATGCACTGTATGCAGAGGATATGCTGCTGTACCTGCAGTACCCGGAGGAAAATTTGCTTTACATTCTGGAGGTGATGGAGCATTACGCGACACTCTCTGGCATAGCGGTTAACCCCAAAAAATCATGCATGTTTCCCTTAGGGAGATACAAAGGAGACCCACAGGACAACCTACCAACCTTGCAAATAGCATCGGGGACCAGAACGTTTCGATACCTGGGGATTAACATATATCACACGATAGAAGATGAACACAAATATAATACAGAAAAAGCAATAGAAAACATCAAGAACAGCATGGGTTTCTGGACGAAGTTCCCCCTAGCCATGGTGCAGATGGCCGCTTTGCTGAAGATGGTGGTTTTGCCCAGGCTACTTCATTTTTTCGTAAACATCCCACACATGTTGCCCATACGCTTTTTTATTAAACTCCAGAGCCTATGCAGAGGTTTCCTTTGGCAGAGCACCAGGAACAGAATTGCCTTGCGGAAATTACAGCACACATATGATAGAGGGGGCATATACTTGCTGAACTTTGAGATATACCATTTGGCTGGGCAGTTTGCAATATGTCGCTAGGTGGCTATCAGAATACATAACTGCGGAATCCAGACTGTTACGGGATAAATGCGACCCGTACTTTTTGAAATAATTAATATGGCTACCCAAATCAGAGCTAAAAGGGCGATCGAGATTGCTACAACTAGGCTGGAAGACATGTCACAAGGCGTGCCGAGCTATGGGTAACCCGCCCCATGCTCCCAGCAGGCACCACTTGTGACGCTACGCGGGGTGGATGAGCAATTAAGAAAGGCGATCCGGAGACATTGGGAGCCGGTAGGCTTGGCAACTTTGGGAGACATACGGCAAGAGGGGAAGGCATTGGATTTCCAAAAGATAGTCAATGAAAACGGGCTACACCCGGGGCAATACATTAATTACACCAGAGTGGTCAAAAGGGTGAAGGAGACGTGGTCCGAAATAGTGCTAGCAGAACAACCTGGCACAGCAATAGAAACGATATACGATATCTCGGAAGGAGGGCATGAGGTATCCCAGATCTACGAACTGGTGATGTCTAAAGTGGGTAAGGAGATGACCCAGTTGAGACTGGACTGGGAGGAGGACCCATGCAAGCCGGGCAATGGGAAAAGCATAGAGATATCATAAAAAGTTGTCCAGGAATGCAAGACCAACAGATTCAGCTGTACATAACACATAGGGCATATATGACCCCCCCCCCCCCCCCAGAGAATTGCCAGATTTGGGAGCACAGAGGTACAAACATGCCCCAAATGCGGGGAGGTGGATGCGGGGAGGATTCATATATTCTGGGCATGCCCAGAGGTGGGAACATTATGGGAGGAAGTTAACCAATGCCTAACTGAGAAGGGGATTAAGCTAGATGTAGAATCCCTTTGGGCATGCATGGTAGAGGGATTCACCAGACGGCGCAACTTGAAATGCATGAGCAAACTCAAGGACCTGGCCTACATTCTGGCTAAACGTAGAATTGCTATGAGTTGGAAAACATGCCACAGACCCAGAATAGAGGTATGGTGGCATGATCTCTTGAAATGGGCCGAGGCCAATACGGTAGTATGGTATGAGGCAGCCAGCAGAGGGGAGGAACACAAAGTGGGACCTCTGATAGCATGGAGACAACTGGTGGCTACATTGTTGTGACCCACCCAAACCAGCCCAAGCGATACGACCGAGAGATGCGAAGGGGAAGAGCCCCCAGAGACATGACATCTGGAGAACATAGGAGAAAGCTCAAGTTAAGGGGGGGGGGAGAAGACAGTAATAAAGATATGTAAAGGTATGATAAAATGCTGGTAACCGAAACTGTCGGGTGTGTTGGTTGATTTTTGTTTGATGTAAAAATCAATAAAAAAATGTTTTAAAAAAAATGAGTTGTCGGTGGGCATGAAGGGGCCCCTGAGGGACCCTCGAATGTGGAAACAAGGCACAGTCACCACACACGAATAGATACGCCAAACACAAGATTCTGTTCCCAAAATCTAGGGTTTATTGCAATACAAATAGTTCCAATTGGCCAAGTGTGTCTAACAGACCTCGGGGGACGCAAGAAAAAAAGAGTCGTACATCAGTTACATATATACAAAAGGAGCACCTTACAATCAGCAATGACACAATTGATGCCGCCCCCAATTCATTTCCCTTTGAATTAGAGGCGACGATTGACCATCATGACAAATATGACACTTCAGACCACCATATTTAATAACAGGTTGTAATCTCCATTTTTACAGACACCATTCTTTGGTTGCGAGAACACAGCGTTTCTGTTTTTCATAGGCAAGCTGTGCGTAGGAGACTGGCACATACCAGGCCTCCCTATCTCTAAGTTTCGATTCTCGCTCTAGAAGTCAGCCCGCTCTCCGGGGCCTCACTGGGCTCAGAAAGGGGGGCCGTAAATAAGATCATAATTCAACTCTTTAAATGCTAGTTTCGTACATTTGCTATTCTTTCAGGAGACTCACTGGCATTTGTGTACTGATTATATGCCTTGCTCCCTGTCTTCAAGGAGTGAGGGAGGTAGCCGGGCATTCCGGTCTGGCTCGCCAGTGTAATGTTTCAACATGTTCCTTAGCCTTGGGCCATTGAAGCGAAATAATATCTACAGCAAAGCAGTTTTACATGAGGCAAAGTGGCAACGTTAGAGAGAGCAGAGTAAGAAAACAAAATGGCGATTCTGGTCTTCTTAAAATGGCTTCACTCTAATTAACTAATAGCTACATAATAACTAAAGACTAAATGAATATATAAGTTAGGCAGAAACCTGTACAGTTCCCTCTGGGACCACTGCAAAAGATTTAAGACTACAGGTGTTTGGCAGTAAACCCACTTGGTAGCAGTCTGTACCAAACAGATTCACTTGGTAGCTGTGGCTGAGCAGTCAGACTTCACTCAAGAAGAGTTAGGCAGTATGCAACGTATACACAATAGGCACTCAGACACACCAATACAAGCAAACACTGACCAGAGCTTTGGTATCAAAGTATATCATTATTTATTTAAAAACACACTATTTGAAACACTCCAGCACTCTTATTGTGAAATATTCTAAACACAGTTACTATTGTAATATATACACCCCTTTTTCCTTATCAGATAAGTCTTAGTAAAACACCACTTATTTTCATACAGAGGTGAGCGCTTAACTAGATGGCACTCCAATAAGTTTGTGAAAAAGGGAGGGAAAAAGACATAGGGCCTCATTACACGGAAGGCGGTAATCCAGGGTGCTATTAGCACCCTGGACCATGCCGGTAAATTACCGGCACCGCCTCGGCGGAAAGGGGATTTACCGCCCCATTCCAAGGTTGGAGGGGCGGTAAATCCCCCTTCCGCCATTGCCCTTCCCCATTCCCATTTCTGCTCCATAGGGCTCTATGGGAATGGGGAAGGCGCTAATTACGGCACCGCAATTTTGCAGTGCCGTAATTAGCTCCGAGGTCCCTTAGCGGGTTGGTTTTTAACGCCTGCAAGAAGCAGGCGTTAATTCCTCCAACCCGCAAAGGGACCTCGTAGTACGGCGGTAAGGGTTAACGGTCACCGTTGCCATTAACGGTGACCGTTAACCCTTACCGCCGTCCGTGTAATGAGGCCCATAATATGGAAAGGTACACCACTCTAAGATTAGGAACACTGTTAGCAAGGCAGAAGATCAAAAGTCACCGGTAAGCCAAAGTCCAAAGGTTGGGCCCACTCTTAGAGAGAGCAGAGCACAAATGTGCCCAAGATCAAACAGTTACACTAGGCTTAGAAAGTCTTGCAGAGAGTTCAAAAAGAGTTGAGAGGCTCAGAAAAGTTTAGCCAGGGTGTCCCAGGCTAACATAGGTTCGAAAGCCGGGGGCTAAATCTACCCCGTACAGTCGGTAGCAAGGGAAGCCAGGTGGGACATGGTACCTTAAGTGGGAAGGATCCTCCAGCGGGGGTAGTTGTTCCTAGGCAACTCAGTCCAGGGTGCCTAAATCCCCCTCCACCCCTCCTAAGTACCCCAGACAGAGTGGCACCACTTTGGAGGGCTTCTGTGGAGAAGCCCGCCAAAAAGTGGAACAAAGGGCTCGACTTGGGTTAGAGTCACAGAAGAGAACACAAACGCCATTTTAGAATCAAGTTTTGGCAAAAAATACCAACCAGAGAATTAATAATAAATAAACTGGCGGTATGTTCGAGGCTACCGTAAATAATTAAATAAATATAGTAGCCTAAAACAATGGGAAATCCCATAGGAAAATATTTGCGTTTGAATATAAAAAGTAGTATCCACTGCCACCAGCCAAAACTCGTTCAGGGGGGACGGAGACGTGCCCCCTCGACTAACAGACCCTGGGGCAATTGAATTGCCCCAGCCAGTACGTCCACAATATGATGGTTTGTACTGGTTCTGTTCAGAATTTAAGACTAGTAAAGTCAATGGTGACTTTACATGCCCTGGGAGACAGTAGCCAGTCCCAGGGTATGGAGTCTATACTGGGGGGTCACTATGACACCCCTGTGTTACTGCACTGAGGGTGCTGTGTAACACATATCACAAAAACACATGAACCCCTATGGGGTGAAAGACCCCATAGCCCATTAAACACATCTAGATTCAAAGAAACACACTCAAATCATGCCCAAGAGTGAGGGTAAAAGAGTCTCACTCTTGGCAGGAGAAAAAAATAAACCCCATAAAATCCAGCAAAGCTGCTGGGGGACTCACTAGGTTAGGAAATTAAGCCTAAACAGAGAATTCTCCCTAACAACAATAGGTCAGAAGAACACAGTAGAACAAGTAAACACTGACCAGAGCTTGGTGTAAAAGAGATATAATTATTTATTTAAAACCACATCTAGTAAAAACACACATGCACTAAGGTTAAGCAGTTAAGAAACACGATCACTAAAAGATATACACTCCCTTAAAAGAATATTCGACAAGTCTTAAGTAAAGCCCCACTTATTTTCAGACAGCGGTGAGCGCTTAACTCAGATGGCACTCTAATAATTTGTTTTAAAAAGGGAGAGAAGAGCAGAGTATAATTTGAAACAGATCCCAACACTTTCACAAGAACACAACAAGAGAAGAAGGCAAAGTAACACCGTGAAGTTAGAGTTCAGAACGCCAGATCCACTTTAAGAGGATCAGAACAAAATGTGTCCAAGGTCACACGGTTGCAGTGCACACAAGTCTTGAAAAGGTTCAAAAAGAGTTGGACCAAAGAAAGGGCCAGTTAGTTGGTCAAGGCGGCCAGCCCAGTCCAGAAGGTTAAGGGATTATTATTACCTTGTAGCAATCTTTAGAAAGGGAGGCCTGGCGGACAAGGTACCTTAAAGTGGTGAGAATACTCCAGCGGGGGCAGTTGTTCCTGGCAGCGGATGCAAGTCGGTGCTTCGTCCGGGGGAAGAGAGGATCTTGTCGGGGAGGAAGACAGGAGTCCATTGCACTGCCAGGGAAGAAACCAGTCGCGGAGTTCTCAGGTAAAAGGAGCGGTCCTTTTATTCGCGGTCCATTGGTAAGTGGCTATCCGGTTGCCGGGGTGCTTGGCACGGGCAATTCGACCACAAGACATCCTGGGATGCAAGGAAAAGAAGGTAAACTGGTTGTGCCCACCAGTCAGGGGAAGAAGCCTCTCCAGCCGGGAGATCTTCTCTGTTGTCAGGAAGTGGTGAGTCGGTTCCGCAGGGCTCCACCGGTGGTGGTGTCGTGGTAGGTCGGCTCAGCTTCTCCTTCGTAGGATTCTCAGGTCCTGTGGCGACTTTTGAAGTTCCAGTCTCCAAAGCCCTGCTTTTATGCAGCACACCCCCATTCACTCAGCCTAGCTGTCAATCAAACATGCTAAGTGGTGAGCCGGCCGGCTCACCACTTGGGCCAATCACACAAAAGTGCGACTTGAGTTACCAAGGTTACTCAGTCCAGGGTGCCTAAACCCCCTCCCACACCCCCTGTGGTACCCAGACAGAGTGGCACCACTTTTGGAGGCTTCTGTGGAGAAGCCCGCCAAAAAGTGGAACAAAGGGCTCGACTTGGGTTGGAGTCCCAGAAGAGAACACAAACGCCATTTTAGAATTGAGTACTGGCAAAAATTGCCAACCGGCGAATTAATATTAATTAAATGAACCGGCGGTATGTTCGAGGCTATGAGAATTAAATAATTAACGTTGGTAGCCTCGAACAATGGGAAAATCCCATAGGGATATATTTGCGGTCGAATATAAAAAGTAGTATCGACTGCCACCAGTCAAAACTCAATCAGGGGGGACGGAGACGTGCCCCCTCGACTAACAGACCCCGGGGCAATCAAATTGCCCCGACCAGTACGTCCACAATATGATGGTTTGTACCGGTTTCTGTTAATAATTTGGGACTAGTAAAGCCAATGGTGACTTTACATGCCCTGGGAGACAGTAGTCAGTCCCAGGGTATGGAGTCTATGGTGGGGTGTCACTATGACACCCCTGTGTCACTGCACGGAGGGTGCTGTGTAACACACATAGTAAAAACACATGAGACCCTATGGAGTAAAGGACCCCGTAGCCCATAAAACACATTAACAGTCAAAGGAACACCATAAATCATGTCCAAGAGTGGGAGACAAATAGTCTCACTCTTGGCAGGAGAAAAAAACAAACTCCAGAAATTCAGCAAAAATGCTGGGGGACTCACTAGGTTAGGAAATTCAGCCTAAAGAGAGAATTCTCCCTAACAATATATTCCTACACTGTAAATGAGGCGGTTGGTCTTCGGCCAACCAATTATCATTCATTTCCGGACCCTCAAGGGGTGCTTAGTTTTTCTGGACTGACAAACCCTCCTCTTGGCCGTAAGCCAAACGTCTCATCCATACATTGCACCCTCCTCCGACCAAGTATTTGGATTAGATTCGGAATCTGATTCAACTTTGGACTCATGTACACTTGTTGTCTCCTTGTTATTATTATTAATATCAATTTCCATGAATTCTTTAATGGTTTCAGATTCGTTACTATGGCGCGTGCTTAGTTTAGTAATGTTCTTTTGTTTCATCATTTGTACACACTCTTCGCTAATTTCAGCACATATTATGGGGAGACAATGTATGCAACAACAACATGTCACAAATATTCCTAGGATTGCTACTAGGATTGCAAATAGTTTCCATCCCGAGGATCGCAACACTTCCCAGAAACAGGAGCTTATGTTCAATTGCCAACCGCCTTCAGGGGGATGAAGATCGGAACTTAACACATGCAATTTTCTTATTGCCTCAAAAATCGTGGGAGAGGAGTCACTTACAAATACGCAGCACGCTGATCCCACGATTTTGCAAACACCGCCCCGATCAATTAAGATCATATCAAGGGCCATTCTATTTGTGGGATCGCCCGCTAATGGAACTGAAATGCCCCAAGTTCAAACTAGTCCGTTCTCACAGAAGGAAACTCGGCTAAAGGATTCTGGGAGTGGGGAGGTATTTCATTCTTCGTCGTCTGGGAGCTTGTCGCTCCATTATTCTGCAAGGTTGCAAAAACAGAGGGGAAGAAAAAAAGAAGATGATGTGTGGATGGCGGCCGGGGGGGGGGGAGGGGTGAAATTGATGCATTTGCAGCAATTAGTGATGGCCCCTGTCCATATCTTTAGGGCCTTTCACAAAATTGTATGAGAGCTTGCATGAATCCGTCCAAACGCAATCGGTACTGATAGGTGGCCTCTTGGAAAAAATCCAAAGTTTGGAGGCTCTTGTATTGATTATTGTTTCATCTCGGAAAATCTTAAAGAGAGAATAGAGAGCTTTGAGGTCAGACGCCAGACTCTTAGTGATCACGACCTGCTGAGCATACGTTTTAGAGAGTGGGGAGCCAATGACCAGAGGGAAAAAATGGAGGAGGTAAAGTTGGGAAGCTGTGGGATTTTTTCTATGACTGAAAGAACAAGAGGTTAGGAAAATAAGTGTGGATTATTCGAAGCAGTTGCAGACTGATCCCTCGAATATTGAATATGGGGGCTTATTAAAAGAGTATGTTAAGTTGGGAGCCCACAAAAATGACCTGCGGTGGTCCCAAAAGCATGTATATTACTGTGAACTAGTCAATAGAAGGAAAAAAATGAGAAAGGCAGTTAAACAGATAAGGGGGGGGGGGGGGGTTCTTGAACAGAGGAAAAAGGAAGGATAAGACAAACCCGCCAAACCTATAGGAACTGGTGTAGAAACACACAGTTGATGCGTACACAACAAGATGCTGAGTGTATGCTGCAAGCGGTATGTAGGAAAGATTCTAAATCCACCTGGAAATTAATCCATGATGGTGGGGTTACAGATACAACCAGAAAGCTGGACTATAGCCCTCATGTACCCCAGGGAAATAGCTATGTCCGCCAGAATTAGACTAATCCAACTTAAAATACTGCACAGGATATACTATCCAAGGGAGGTGCTATATCAATGGGGAAGAGCAACAGACCCTAACTGTTTAAGATGCCATCAAGCGGGGACGTGGCTTGAGCCGACGCGAGGCAGGCGCTCCTCTAAAGCCGCCCGTGGACTGCCCACTGCTATAGCTAAAATTATGCGGTTCCTGTGGCCTACATGATCCGCCAACGCCAGCTATGTGGATCAGAACCGATGGGGCGCTAGCAGCTCAAAGATGAAAGCTGGGAGAGGGAGCACTATGCCCGTACTCGTCGCTTGAATCCCGGTTCCCCCCCTATGCCGCTCGGAGAATCCAAGATGGCAGGCGCACGTATGATGGCGTGCGCAGTCAGGAGCTGGAGGCGATCCTCCCCGTAGCACTCGAGCCGGAGGGGACAGACGAGCATCCGGATATCCAGACAAGCGGGCACTGTTTCCATCGGCCGGTGAGGGCGGCCCGGCCCCCCCCCAGAACCGGCGAGGAGCCCTGCATTCACTGGCCCCGTTTTGTGCACCCTCCCCCTCTTCCTCCTGCGGTGCCCCGGCCCACGACACTGAAGTGGGAGAATGGAACACAAGGCTCCCACCAATCCCCTCACACCCCTGGCCTAGAGGATCACGTCCCAGGCACCCGCCACGAGAGGAGTTTGCCCATCTACCAGACGACCAAATACCCTGGTACAGGAACATACAGATGTGCCCACCCGCCTGCCCACCAGCCTGCCCTGCCCATGCCGACACCTGCGACATGGATGGACTCGACTGAACCACCGAACGCTAAAATCAACACGTCGTTAGAGATGCCATGACGACCTAGCCAACGGTCAGCACATCCGTGCAACATACACACTGGACACTCCCACACCAATCCACATGAAGAACATATTCAGTGCTATGACGTAGGTGACGGGCACACCCACTGACGCGCATCTTTATTATTTGTCACATAGGCTTTTTTAAAAAACGCAGAAACGCAAGACGCACAATGAACTTATCTAAAAAGCTTGCTCACGCTTCTCCTAAACCCATGCGCCATAATGAGAAATATAACGTAAACACGATACTGGGGATAAAAGCAACATGATACCATAACCTAAAGCGCCTGTGTACCAAACGGCTCCACCTCTACACCAGGCCCAAGTAGGCCGCAAGCGAGAGCTTCCATGAACATTGAATGAGCAAGAGTACAGTTGCTGACCCTGCAGAATGAGCCCGGCGATAGCAGACAGTCAAGGGCACAATGTTGCAAACTCGTATGCCGCAAGCCGACGCCAAGATCACACCTGCAAATTAAACCAGACACACAGTGGAAAAAACAATATTAATTGTGCAGAATTCTGCCTCGACCACGGTCCCACCTCACGTGACCGAGCCAAACCTGACAGGGTGCCAGGCCCAGGAGGAGGGAGGCGCCTGGATCCCCCGCTTCAAGACACAGGCAGATACAATTAAATGATTCAATGGACATCTGCGGAGGTGGGAGTAGTCGGCCTTCCAGCATATGAATAAATCTTCACATTGTCTGCACATACCCATAGTGAAACATTGTTGCAAATGACAGGTGCATCGCGAGCTGGGAACGACGATGGTCCCAGACTGGGGGGCTCGTGTGTGAACCAATCAGAACATGGGGCTCTTATCACTGACGCCATTAACATTGACCAATCCTCAGGGATCCTCATGTAACAATTTTCATGTATCAATTTGAAGGGACAACCCAAATATACCACCTGACTAACCCTCAACCACTAACAACGCTCTCTATACATATGCTATACTAACCCTACCACTCGAGGAGCCAATCCAGAGTGGCGATAGGTTTTTTGCTAAACTTTCCCAGGGGACGCAAGTAGCGCGTCATACTAAGATAAAAAGGGCCTGTGAGCCCTTCGAGGGAGAGAGTGTCAGGACGGACGCGTACGATCCTTGACCCATCCCTGCCGTTTTGTTTAATAAACAGCAGAATCACCTTGCTTCTTGCGTGTGTCTCATACTCATTTTTTGGGATATACGGGAGGATTTGGGGCCTCCCTGCCCAGAGGTCCGCGGACGGCCCAGCCGACCCCGGGAGAATTTCTCCCCGACAAGTTGGAGGCACAGCTGAGATCTGTTTAAGGTCCGCTTTTATTTTATTTTTCCAAGTACTCCCGCTGCGGGGAGGCCCGGCGGTGCGGCCCCCTCTGCCCCCTTTTGAGGACTACAGGACCATTGCGGAACTGCGAGAAGACCGGACAGCGCAATCCGGATATTGGCCTTCGGGAGCCGATTGAGAAGTATCCTGCCCGCGGTTGGCGAGTGTCCAGACGTGGTCCAGACGAGGGGAGGTGGCGAGCCGCTTGGAGGGGTGCACGCAGTCGAACGGCCCTGCATCAAGAGAACTTGGTGAGTATACCACGCACAACAAGCAATGTGAAATTGTGAGGGAGGGGGAGGAATTGAATACGGGAGGCGGGAGGTGTTACACAGGTGCGCGGCGAAGGCTTGATAACTTAGTGTTGACGGTGCAATGAATGGTAGCTGGACAAGTGCGAGAGCAGTCCACTACGTTACGGAAGAGAAAGGGGCGCAGCATGAAAACACCACGTGCGGCCGCTCGTAGACACTGATTGGCCTAGGTCGCGACCACGTGTAAGGGTGCGTGTGTATGTGAGGTTTCCTACAACTTGGTAATTATTGATCAATGAGTAGATGAGGATCCATATTGTCGAGCAGGAAACTCGATAGATAGATGACGTTTCCCTGTAGGCGGTAGCTAGCTGGTTGCCTAATACGGAAGATAATTGGCTGGTTAAGCCCTCCTGTCGAGGGGCGTATCACACGCGAGGCGACGCAGCATGCGCAGTCCGATTATATTGTTGATTACCTTGTTCCAGGCCTGACAGGAAGACAGCTGTGGGGTTAACGGGGGTAGATTGCAAGCGTATTTTGAACTTTTAAAAACATATGAAGAACTTACCGGTAGCTTGAAGAGATCGGTGACGTCACCAGTAGGGCTTTTTTCATAGGATAATGTCGAACACAAGGCATCTTTCCTTATGAGAGTGGTGGGGAAGAGGATTTTGGTAAGGGAGTGGAAACGGAGGTAAATGGTAACGAGTTGATCGAGGGGAAGGTGAAAAGGGGGACGTGGCTGCGCACGGAGAACGCCGACAACGGCAAGTGAAGAAAGGGGAGGAGGAGTAAGAGAAAGTGGGACGGCTGCATAAGAACGTCACAAAGGGCACGAAGCCGCATGGGGCTATGTGCGCTTCGGCCGCAGGGAGCCGTAAAGGTGTTCGGTAAAGGAAGAAAAGAAAGAAAAGAATATACAAATGCCAATGCTATATTTTACTAATTTTTCTTAGCGGACTATCGCAAGTCCCCAAACTTACGGGGCCAGGTAAAGATCTAAGGCTGAATAGTGTAAACTGTTAGTAAGATAACCGCTACCAAATAAGGGAAGGATAACAAGTGAAGCGCTACTATGTTATACGGGGCAGGATCGGGAGGGTGGGGAAACACCCTCACTACCCCGCTACAGCACATATGTAAAACACTGTCACCCCATAGGGAGAAACTGATCAAGTATAGCATAGAATGGACACAGGGGACGGACAACAAAATGACGACACCATGGCCGCCTAACGGCACTTTCGACCCATATACCCAACATTCACTATTAAACCATCTGCATAACACATACAAGGGGAAGAAGTTGATGCACCACGTGGAGGTGTTTAACTTATGGAGGATGTTCCAGGGGTCCCGACCAGGACCAAACGGAATGTTTATTATGGGGGAACAAACGGAAGAAGAGAAGATCAAGGAGGAAGGAGAGAATGGGGAAAAAGAGAGTGAAAGCACACTGTACACGAGGAACGGAGAAGAGGGAGGAAAAAAAAGTAACAGACAAAAAGGAAGCAAAAAGGGAACAGAGCGACGATATACCCCTAGCGAAGGTAGTGAAAAAGGAGGAAGGGGGGTTATATCCTCTAACAGAACTACGAGACATGGTTCAATTAAGGGCGGCTGAGGGGTACTCGAACCCAGCATACAGCCCACCACCATATACAGTCACGGGTAGCCACATTGGAAGGGAGCAGAGTAGCACGACGGGACCAGCCCGCACAAAAATGCACGCAGGGGAAGGGGGAATTGGCGAAGAGCAGATCGCAGGAATAGGACAGGATGAGTGGGTAGCTGCGAAGGTATTATTAAAATTACGAGGTTCATTAACAGAAGAAGAAGAGGAGGTGGTAAGGAAAATGGACGAGGACAACACCAGGAAGAGTGAAAGGAAAGGGGAAGAGGGTAAAAGAAAGGAGGAGGAGTTGTTACGACAGAAGGAAGAGATTTTGAAAGAACGATTAGCAGAATTAAGGGATGAGCAGAATACACTGATCAAGCAACTCGAGAGAGAGGAAAGAGAGAGCACGGGAAAGGAAAGAAAGCAAGAATGAGTTGGATAAAATGAGGGAACGAACTGAGGAGAAAAAAGAGAGAAGCAGAAAGAGTGAAGGCAGTAGCAGAAAGGGTCTCGAGAGCAGCACTGCGTGACAAGAAAAGGGAGGAAGAAGGGAAAGAAAAGGAAATGGAAATATGTAGAAGGAGATTATTATCAGAAAACAAAAGGAAATACGAAGAAGGGAGGATGATAGAGGGTATATTAGAACAGGAAAGAGCGAGATGGGAAAGGAAAAAGGAAGAAGAAAGGATAATGGAAAAAATGAGTATTGAAGTAATGGAGGAATTGAAAAAGAAAAGAGAAGAAATTGGTAGGGAAATAGCAGAGAAAAATGAAGGGGAGAGAGAAGAAAGGAGGGGGGATTGAAGTAAGGAGGTATGTATACAGAGACACAGGAGTAGCAACAACATCAGCACAAAGGGGAGCAATTGGCAAGGAAGACAAGGAAGGAACGGACCTAATAGACTTAAAGTCAGTAACGATTATGGGGAAAGAGACAGACTGGGGGCTACAATTAGTGGAGGACTTTTGCAGTGAAGAAGGAGAAGGAATAGAGAAGGAAGGGAGAAAGAGTGAAAGGGAAAGCCTAGATAAATTATACATCACCCGGACAAATGGAGAATCACCATGGATCTGCAGGAGAAAGGAAGAACTGGAGGGAAGTGAGGAGGAAGAGCAAGGAATAGCGGAAAGGCAGACACGTGCAGCCACACCGTCACAATCCCTTCCCACATGCTCCACTACCTCACGCTCATTACGTGCAACATGCCCATCTAAACTCGCGCCCTTCCCACACGAACCGACACCCTACGCAGGTAGGCTTAGAGACCTCCCTGGACGCAAGCAGGGAGAACGAATACACACGCCAACATTCAATGAGAAAAGAAAGGGGAGAGATGGAGGAGAAACAGTTACGAGCGGGAGAAATATGGACCCCATTGACGTTGTAGAAGACAGGGAAGATGAGGAGGGGTGTACAGATTCGATTGTGTGGGACCCAAAGGGCCAACCAGGACACAACCTAATGCCACTTCTGGAGAGGGGAGGGGTTAGACCACAATATGTCCCCTGGAAGCATGCAGACAAGGAAAATATAAAGTGCAGGCTCCCATCATTAAGTGGAGGTGCATGAAAATGGATATATGAAATGGAAAAGCACACTGCAGGACAGAAATTGGCAGTGGGGGATGTAAAGGGCCTTTTAATATCAATACTAGGGGATGCAGCAGATGACATTTGGAAGAGAGCAGGCTTCCCCGGGGTCACAATAACAAACACATCACACGATGGGGCACCATTCGCAAACTGCAGATATGCATTATGGCAGGCACTGAGGGTACAGTACCCAGACACGTCAGACATAGGAGCAATTACCTCACGCAAGATGCGTGAGAACGAAGACCCTGTTGAGTATATCCAGGAAATTCAAGAGAAGTGGCGCATGGAAACTAGAGAACAATGGGACAAGACACCAGCAATATTCTATCATATACTAGTACAAGGGCTCCCAGAGGCAGTTCAGAAACAACTGAAGAAAGTGGTGGGAATGGAAGCAAAAGCTTGGCCAGAGATACAACTGACAATAGTGCATCATTGTAGGACATGGCAAGAAAAAATGAAACAGAAGGAAGAGGATAGAAAAACGGAAGAGGCTAAATTAGTACAGAAAAAACTTACTAAATACACGATGGAAGGAGCACTAATAACTACACCTGCAACATTGACCCAAAGCCCCACACAAGTAGTGGCTGCGCAAGATCCCTCCTGAATACAACCACCACAGAGTGTAACACAACAGCTGCCGCCACTCCAACCATACACGACCAACATGGGAGGAGGATACTCAACGCCAGGAGCAGGGTATTATAATTACAACAGGGGAAGGGGAGGAATGATGAGGGGGAGAGGATACGGATATAACACACAACAGCAGGGGGGAGGACTCAGAGGTTTCTACCCCACGGGGCAACCAGTATACCAGGATAACCCAGGAAGCTTTCCATGGCAGAACAGGGAACCACCGGTGTGTTGGATTTGTGGATTGGTAGGGCACATGTCACGCACGTGTAGAGTAAGACCAGGCATACCATCATGGAGTGAACAGGGACAACAAGGGCCCGCACAGGACCAGCAGGGCATCCGGCAACAGCAGACATTGCAACAGGGAAATGGGCAGCAACAACTAGTAACACAACAACAGCCACAGACATATTCACTGCCACAACAACAGGTAGCGATAACACAACAACCTCAAGTACAGCAAGTACAGCAACCGGCCCAAATCCAAGACCATAACATAACCTCTACCAATACACAACTACAGCAAACACAACTGGGAAGGGTGACGGTCCTGGGACACAACCTGTACAGAGGAAGTGGTCAATCATTGTACCCTCAATAGGACAGCCCACAGACTGCCTTGGTGTGTCCCATCCTGTCGGTAACACCTAATAGTGCGGAGGAACCACACAGAGGTAACAATAGGTGACAAAAAATTATCATTCCTTGTTGACACCGGGGCGACCCGGTCTTGCATAAGGGAAGGTAAATTTAAAATGTCAGGTGAAGCCATGAACACCCAAGGATTCTCTGGGGCTAGGGGGTTGGTTCACTTTACTGATAACATTCCCTTATCAATAGGGGATTATGACATGTCAGTGCCACTTTTGTACTATAGGACCTCACCAGTAAATATACTGGGGAGAGACATAATGAGCAGGTTGAATATGACTATCTCCTTTACGGAGGACGGCATAATGTGCTCCACTCCAGGAATTAACATGCTCACTGCACAACAAATTATGCAAGCATACTGTGGACAGACAGTGATTAGGGCTGAGCCAGTAGATGGTGAACTGTTCCAGTACGGGACAGACATGGCATTTGCATGGATGCCTGGAATAGAAGGAAAGATCTGGAGAAGGCCAGCGGCCTATTTTCTAGACCAGAAACACCAGCCAATGAACCAGAAGGAAAGGTGATTTCAGTGAACATAGAGAGCATTATAGCAACTGCTGATTACATTGCAGTACATGCCCAAGACAGAGAAGGAAAAGCATGGAGGGCAGTGGTAGCACTAAAAGTGGGATGTAGACTCACCCAGGTGTCAGATGAGGAGCTCTTCTCCGAAGGAAAGGAAGAAGGTGAAATGGTGTTTATGATGAGTGTAGAAATATGGCTAAGAGTGTCATACAAACAAGTGGCGCAGAAAATTGCAATGGCACTTGAAGCACTCACATCCACCCCAGTTCCCTTCTTTGAGGAGGATATGGCAAAGGTACCAACATCATTATGGACTACTAGTCCCTATGACGAGGGGTGCATAAAAAGTATAGGGGGAGTAAGAATAAAGTTGAAAAAAGGTGCAATACTCCCCAGAGTGAAGCAGTACTCACTATCAAGAGAGGCAGACGAGGGCATATATGAAACAATAACGACCCTTATAAATAATGGCATACTGGTACCATCAGAATCACCATATAACACAGCCGTATACCCAGTGCGCAAGGCTAGGGGTCTTGGCGCTTCATACAGGACCTCAGGCCCTTGAACAATATAGTGGAAGCAGAATATCCCATAGCAGCAAACCCAGCGACAATATTGTGCGGCATTCCAGCAGAGGCATCACGATTTACAGTGATAGACCTCAAAAATGCCTTTTTCTCAATACCCCTGCACCCAGACTCACAAGATTTGACAAGCTTCACGTACAGAAACACATAGTGGAAACACACCAGATTGCCACAAGGGTACTGCGAGTCACCCTCAATTTTCAACAGAGTAATACAGATGGACTTGGGCAACATTGAAGTAGAAAGCACAGTGTTGCAGTATGTTGATGACATAATAATTTGCAGCACAAACGAAAAAAGATGCAGAGAGGACTCATTGAAGATGTTGACAATATTGGCTGAAAAGGGTTACAAGGTCGACAAGGAAAAGTTACAGTACTGTCAGGAACAAGTACTTTACATTGGTCAGCTCATATCCCAATATGGAAGAAAGATTGCACCACAAAGAGCACAGGCCATTTCAAAAACGCCACTGCCCCAAACAGTGCGGGAACTACAACAGTTCCTGGGACTGTGCAACTACTGTAGAGCCTGGGTGTTTGATTACAGCTCATACATAGGACCCCTACTTGAGGCGTTAAAAGAAGCTAACAAAGGGGACAAAAAGTTGGGGTGGACAATGGAAATGAAAGAGGCTTTTGATGTACTGAAAGATGCAATATCAACTGCTCCGGTACTGGCCACCCCAGATTATGAACGACAATTTTTTATATTTTCACATTGCGACTCAGCAGTAATAAAAGCAGTGTTGCTCAAAAAACAAACATGGGCTACAGACCAGTGGCGTTCTACAGCGGCCACTTGGATCCTGTGATGTTAGGACATTTCCCTTGCGAACAAGGTCTCGCCGCAGCTGCCTTTGCGGTAGAAAAAGCATCAGCAATAACTATGGGGTGCCCAACCACACTATTTGTGGAACATGCACTATTTGCAATATTGAACAAACCTAAGTCCACAATAACCACACATAGGGCGTCAGGTTATGAGATCATCTTATCTAGGCCAGAACTATCAATTGTTAGATGCAGCACGGTTAACCCTGCAAGGTTCATAGCAGAAGTAATTGAGGAAGGAGACTATGCACACGATTGTACGCAGACTACCGAAATGTACGCATGCACTAGAAAGGTTGAAGAGAACGCACTAGATGGAGGCGAGCTCTTGTTCATTGATGGGTCATCAACAATTGACCAAAGTGATGGGATAAGGAGAACGGGGGCAGCAGTGGTGAAAATGACGGAGGTACCAGTGTGTGGCGATGAAATGTGTACAATTACCACAGCATTACTCCGCTCAAGCAGCTGAATTAGTTGCACTGATCTTGGCGTTGAAGGAAAGCTTTGAGAAACGAGTGACCATATATTCTGACAGCGCATATGTCACGTCTACTGTCCACTCAGGGTTGTCCAAATGGAGGAGAAGAGGGTTTAGGAGAGCTGACGGCACTCCAGTGCAACATGCTCTCTTGTTGGCTGAACTAATTGAAGTAATAAATGACCCCCAAGAATTAGCCTTGGTCAAATGCACCGCACACACTAATGGAGAAGATCATATCTCAAAAGGAAATGCAGCAGCAGACGCACATGCGAAGTATGCAGCATATTTTGGGGAGATATGGAACCCCCCAGAGTCGGAGAGAGGGAGGGGGATAGCTAAAGAGATGTTGATAAGAGAAGGGTACACCCATCTCCCAGCCACACAGATAATGGAGCTACAAGCAGCTGCACCAATGGCAGAAAAAGAAATATGGGTAAAAAGAGGATGTACAATGTCACCAACTGACGCACTATGGCGCCAGGGTAACACTGGAAAGATGGTAATGCCATTGGCACTATTGAACACCACCCTGAGCCAATTACACCACCCAGCCCATACAGGCAAGGAGGTCATTGCAGCACAAATTAGGGAAGATTGGTTCTGCTCCGAATTAAATTCCCATGTGACAAATTTTATCAGCAATTGCCTCACATGTCAACAGTTTACGGCCCGTCACATGCTGAAGGTGATAAGAGGTGCTATACCCCGGCCAGAGGGACCCTTCCTACACATCCATATTGACTATGTTGATATGATCAACGTATGTCAAGGAAATAGATATATGATTGTAGTAGTATGCCCATTCTCCAGGTGGATTGAAGCAGGACCCTGCTCACACCCAGATGCATTCAGAGCAGCTAAATTTCTAGTGAGGGAGGTCTTCCCCAGGTGGGGAGTGTGCGAGGTACTGCGGTCAGATAATGGCCCGCATTTCGCCAATGAAATGTTCCAGCACATCACATCCTTACTGAACATCAAACATAAATTTGCATGTGCATATCACCCGCAGGCCAACGGTGTATGCGAACGCCTGAATGGCCTACTAAAAGAGGCAATTGCAAAAATACAGCAATCAACAAAGAAGAGTTGGTTGTATTGCCTTCCACTAGCCCTATTTGAGTTGAGGAATAGGCCAGGCTCTGACCACCACCTCACCCCTCACGAGGTGGTGACCGGACGTCAAATGCGCCTTCCTCTAACGCCAACATCGAGAGCATTCACTGATCATCAAAGCACTGCAACTGTTCTCGGTGAGGAAATGTACCAATATGTGTCTTCTTTGATTACTAGTGTAGTGTTTGTGTCTCAACAGCTCGAGCGCACGCGGGGCGGGTCTAAGAGTGAGCAACAAGAAGACGCGGACAAAGAATTGGAAAAAGAAAAACTGCAAAATTGCTAAAGGGACCGCGTACTACTGCGCAATTTCAACAGAAAGTGGAACAGCCCCCGTTTCACTGGCCCCCACCTGGTAGAGGAAGTATCAACGAGAGCAGTAAAGCTACAGGACAAACGCGCTTGGAACCACCTACACGACGTAAAGATCTGCAAACTCCAGACCCGCCCTAGCATCACCAGCAAGGCCATTGGGAGAACTGCAACGGCATTTCCAACGGAGGAAGAGACTTTTACCACAGCCAATGACCTAAGTGTCCCCCTACCATACCACCCCCCATACTCCCCAGAGACAACTACTGAAATAGAGAAGGGCAATTCCCATACCGCCCACCCCATGGTCACACGATCAAAGAGTAAAGAGACCTCCACCGGTTGAGCTCTAAACCCTCTGCCTATCAACGTCCTACCTACCGCAGTAACCACTGGACTGAAGGACACTATCTTGCACATCTACACATGTAAACACTTGAATGTTCTCCTTTTTTTCTTTTTCGCACATGCAGGTATCGCATATTATTGTACTGCTAAGAAGAAAGATAACTAACGAAGTTCACTGCCCAGGAGTAGATGCTACCCTCAGACCTTAACTTCCCTGAAGAGCTATCACACCAATTTGTCTATCACATAAAAAGGCCAAAGTACCTGAAAAAAAGGAGGGTACATGTCTACTACACAGCATTTCTCCTGGCCATAGAACAATCAATGCCCCACCTCCACACATACTTGCCTGTCCTAAGAGATAGATCGCTTAGATTAGCGTGGGAACAGCTCTTCGCCTGGGCACTGAACGACTACTTGATAGGGAGAGCTTGAAACCAACAACTAACACTAATAACAAGCATATTGAGTATTTTCAGGCGGGCAACTTTAACGTCGCAAGAATTAGCTGCTGGACTGCAGCAAGGTAAGAGCAAAATGCCGGTGTGATTAGCCTCTGTAATAAAGATGATAGGAATTTTTATGATCACCGGGTTCTTGGCTGCCTCTGTATGGCAGAACAGTTATGCTATCAATATTTTGGCTGCACCCAAACCTAATATACCCCCACCCCCGGCTGCAACAGGTGTTACGTCAGGTGGTACTAGTAAAATTCCACACAATGGAAATAGAGTTAAACACATCACATACTCAGATAATAAAGGTATTGACAACTACATACAAGATTCAACACACGTCTCGAACAACATGTGGTACAAACACATGACTAAAATAGGTAAGCAGACAACGGAAGACAGCTGCTACGTCTGCTCGTTGATCGCATACGCCATGAGCGCTTCTCGAACTTTCGTTGCCACAGAAATAGATGAAAAGACAGCACGATGTATAATATACTTGGCACTGTTCCAAACGAAAGGGAGATTTCAAGGGAACACGGTGCAGCTGGTATGGAAAACGCGAGACACATATCCATACGAAAATAACTTCCTCAAGACGTATATGAGTTACCACAAGACCAGTTTGCATGCTGAAGCGTTCAGATACATAACAAGTGGCCCTGAACAAGGAGAAACAAAGGAAGTAACACTAAAATACCTACCATGTGATTGGTACGCCACTGAAGTTCCTGGTAAACAAGGATGTTGGGAAAGACCACTGATAACAATAACAGGGAAGGTGTACCTGGATAACAAATGGGGCATAGGAGTGGTTGGCAGCAACATGGTAACGAGAGAGGATACTACTACTATTGCTGAACACAAGAACAGATGTTGGACGACTTGGGTCAAGTACATACCCATGCTAACATGGATAGAGAAGGATGAAGACCCAATAACAATACTGCCGCTGCCTGCACCTAAGGTATGCTACCAACATAGAGGAGAAGTGGACGTGGGATACAACACCAACTGTGCAAGCGTGACGGAGTTACCTGAGGGGGGAGCGGGAACAGCAGTATTAATGGACCACTACTGGGCCTGCGGAAAAAAGGCATACCACACACTGCCCCCTCTGTGGAATGGTATATGCACGATGGTACATGTTAATGTACCATCACTAGTGGTGCCCCAGAAACATGTTAACGTGGCGAGCTTCCCTAAAATGGATGAAGGAAACAAGAGGAAGAAGAGATCCGTACAACCCCAGAAAGGGCCAGAGAACCAAAACAACGGCGACGACACTGTCCTGAATAGAAAGAAAAGACAAGGAGAACCTCTGACAGGAAATTACCTATGGGGAAGGTCGGAAACAGCACTCACTTCAATCCCACCAGAACACAGACTATTCAGCAGAGCAGCAATGTTTTTCTCCTCAATAATACATCCGGGACTACAGGCTTACGCAAACGCAAAATGGCTCCAGGTAACTCGATGGGAATTAATGATGACAATTAATTCCACAGTAAATGGATTTAACGCAATAAAAGAGGAACTTTCGAACAGTGAGGATGGTAGCACTACAGAACAGATATGTACTGGAATTCCTCACAGCAATGGAAGGAGGAGTTTGCGCAAAGATAGGACAATCATGCTGCACATTCATTCCTGCTAACGATGCTGACAATGGTACGCTGACAGAAGGAGTATCACAATTGGCCCAGATGCACTCCAAAATGATGGATGAAAGCAAAGGTGTGAAAAAGGATGACAGCTGGTTTTCGCTATTATGGTCATGGATGGCATCGTGGCTGTCAGACGGACTGAAGATTATAGTTGGATGTACTATTTTGGCTGGAGCTGCGCTGATCATAATAAGATTTTGGAAGGCCCGGAAGGCACGCACCACAGACCAAATGATCGAAATGGTTGGTATGCACCCCCTGATGCCAGCAGACGACGGCCAACACACAGGCACAATAATAAAAGAGAGAGAGAAATTGCGCAACCAGATCATCGCCAACCACCTGGACCCACCATCTGTGAAAGTCGAAAACCCAAGAAACCCAAGGAGCTACATAGGGAAATGGGTATAATGCACACCTGGAGGAACCTGTGTCTAAATGTATTGGTCATTTGAGGACCATGTCAACCACTATGGACATTTGGGAGGAGTAACTAAAATATGGAGAGTGAGAGGAGATAAGGAAAAGGATATGTTTGTGGTCGACAAGTCGACCAGAGGGGGGACTGAAGTGGGAGAATGGAACACAAGGCTCCCACCAATCCCCTCACACCCCTGGCCTAGAGGATCACGGCCCAGGCACCCGCCACGAGAGGAGTTTGCCCATCTACCAGACAACCAAATACCCTGGTACAGGAACATACAGATGTGCCCACCGGCCTGCCCACCAGCCTGCCCCGCCCATGCCGACAACTGCGACATGGATGGACTCGACTGAACCACCCAACGCTAAAATCAACACGTCGTTAGAGATGCCATGACGACCTAGCCAACGGTCAACACATCCGTGCAACATACACACTGGACACTCCCACACCAATCCACACGAAGAACATATTCAGTGCTATGACGTAGGTGACGGACACACCCACTGACGCGCATCTTTATTATTTGTCACATAGGCTTTTTTAAAAAACACAGAAACGCAAGACGCACAATGAACTTATCTAAAAAGCTTGCTCACGCTTCTCCTAAACCCATGCGCCATAATGAGAAATATAACGTAAACACGATACTGGGGATAAAAGCAACATGATACCATAACCTAAAGCGCCTGTGTACCAAACGGCTCCACCTCTACACGAGGCCCAAGTAGGCCGCAAGCGAGAGCTTCCATGAACATTGAATGAGCAAGAGTACAGTTGCTGACCCTGCAGAATGAGCCCCGCGATAGCAGACAGTCAAGGGCACAATGTTGCAAACTCGTATGCCGCAAGCTGACGCCAAGGTCACACCTGCAAATTAAACCA
The DNA here is from genome assembly GCF_040938575.1 of Ambystoma mexicanum. Taxonomy (NCBI): domain Eukaryota; kingdom Metazoa; phylum Chordata; class Amphibia; order Caudata; family Ambystomatidae; genus Ambystoma; species Ambystoma mexicanum. The sequence goes on from NC_090936.1 coordinate 919,829,960, forward strand.
GACACACAGTGGAAAAAACAATATTAATTGTGCAGAATTCTGCCTCGACCACGGTCCCACCTCACGTGACCGAGCCGAACCTGACAGGGTGCCAGGCCCAGGAGGAGGGAGGCGCCTGGATCCCCCGCTTCAAGACACAGGCAGATACAATTAAATGATTCAATGGACATCTGCGAAGGTGGGAGTAGTCGGCCTTCCAGCATATGAATAAATCTTCACATTGTCTGCACATACCCATAGTGAAACATTGTTGCAAATGACAGGTGCACCGCGAGCTGGGAACGACGATGGTCCCAGACTGGGGGGCTCGTGTGTGAACCAATCAGAACATGGGGCTCTTATCACTGACGACATTAACATTGACCAATCCTCAGGGATCCTCATGTAACAATTTTCATGTATCAATTTGAAGGGACAACCCAAATATACCACCTGACTAACCCTCAACCACTAACAACACTCTCTATACGTATGCTATACTAACCCTACCACTCGAGGAGCCAATCCAGAGTGGCGATAGGTTTTTTGCTAAACTTTCCCAGGGGACGCAAGTAGCGCGTCATACTAAGATAAAAAGGGCCTGCGAGCCCTTCGAGGGAGAGAGAGTCAGGACGGACGCGTACGATCCTTGACCCATCCCTGCCGTTTTGTTTAATAAACAGCAGAATCACCTTGCTTCTTGCGTGCGTCTCATACTCATTTTTTGGGATATACGGGAGGAGTTGGGGCCTCCCTGCCCGGAGGTCCACGGACGGCCCAGCCGACCCCGGGAGAATTTCTCCCCGACACCACGTTACAGCTACACATCCAGCGGACGGAGACCTACGCGGGCTGCGTTAGTGGCCCTCCTGGGTGCCTGGTGTGGCCTACCTTCCTGCCTATGGACATATGCAACGGCCCTTGAAGCGTCTCAATTTCCTGGAGCGAAGATGGGAGACCCAACCCCAACGGTTGGCGGCGGGAGCCCTCAGCAGGACAGGAGCCCCTTGAGAGATTTAAGGTAGGCCTAGCCTGCATGCTTCTCTTCCTGAGCCCTTCCTGGGGCGCCCCGGCCCACGGCCCTGCTGTCCGCGGATAAGGCCTACATCCCGCACGGGCAGCGCCTCTTAGCCTCTGGGGGCCCGTGAGCAGCTCCCATAGCAACTCTTCTTCACCTCTACATCGCTCCCGGCTGCCATTGTCCCGCCGCCGACAACCAGCGCGATGGCCAAGCAACAAAAGACCACCAAGTCTTCGGAGATAGCAACTCTGCTGACCGCTTCCGACAAAGCTAAAAAACAAGACTCCTGCCCCTCTATCTCACGGGGATCCCTAGATAACAAGGGACCTTTGGCGACCAAAGAAGATATACGTGAATTCATGGCAGATATCAAATCAGAATTCTGCTCTTGTATGGCGGAACTCACAACTAAACTGGAAAGCACAGATAAAGTCTCGGAGGTTGAACAAAGAATGGGAGTTGTTGAGGATCATATCCAAGATCATGCCTCCGCGCTAACTGAGGTCCAACGCTCAGACTATTACAGGACAAGTACGACATCCTTGAATGCAAGCAAGAGGACCTCGAAAATAGGGCCCGGCGCAATAACCCCTGTATTCGTGAGGTTCCCACTTCGATCCCAGACAAGGGTTTGGCTGAATATGTGGGCCTCTTTTTCCAATCTCTCCTCCCTGACCTTGAAGATTCACAGCTTCTCCTAGATCGCACCCACAGGCTGAACCCCCGACGCGGAGTGGAATCGGATGGCCCCCCCGATGTCATCACTAGGGTGCACTTCTTTACCACGAAGGAAGCCATCTCGGCAATAAGCCGCTCCAAAGACGAAATTACATTCCAAGGGACCTCCCTCCAGATCTTTCAGGACCTTTCTCCTCTTACTCTTCAAAAGAGGCGAGCCTTTCGCCCTCTAACCACCTTTCTTCAGGCTCAAAAAATCCGCTACAGATGGCTCTTTCCCACAGCTTTGCATTTTTCCTACAAGGGAAAATTAGCCACCTGGAAGATGCTACTGACATCCTGCGCCCAGATGCTTCCAAACCCTCGTCTTTCCTGCCCTCCGAAGCAACGGCTGACTCAAACCTGGTGGCCTCCCCTAATCCCACACAAGATTCTTGGTCGAGGGTTCCCAGATTCCTGAAGAGGAAATAGCCGGATGCGACCCCATGATGGAGCTTCCACCTCGATACCGGCTCGCAGCCCGGCACCATGATCCGATCAACACCCTCAGGAACACGGATAAGCTTCATCCTTAAAGCAGCTGGCATTATTCCACGGCCATGCCCGGTTCCACGGCACAGTCCATCTATGAGTCCTTGGAACAAACCACTAAGCCACTGTTCTATGGCCCCGTTGGCCAGGGAGGCATTAGACCCGCAAAAGGTCAGCCACCCTCAGTTAAAACTCAGCCCCCTCGTTGGCGGCCCGAGAAAAAACCCCACAGGCAGGTTGGGGAATGGCCACGCACTCCGCGACATGATTGCTGATCCCTCTACATCTCCCCCTCTCCCCCAGGACTCGTCAACCTCCCCGGAACTGGCCCCAGAATATCGAACTCTGAGGTTCATCTCCCTGAATGTCAAGGGACTAAATTCACCCGCCAAACACAAGTCCATCCTACAGAATCTTCAGAACGACGGTGCAGCAGTGGCTATGCTACAAGAAACCCATTTGCTGCCGGCAGACCATAGCTGCCTATGCTCCCGAAACTTTCCGAAGCAAGTTTTCGCATCTGGGAACTCCAAGAGGGGTGGCACAGCTATCTTGTTTGGGAGGGGACTGAACCCCCAAATCCTAAACTCTATAAGCTGCCCGGAGGGGCGGTACATGGCAGTGAAATGCCGACTACTAGGACAACTCTATTCTATAATTTCCCTATATGCACCCAACTCAGGCCAGGCACTGTTCTATGAATCCCTGAGTACAACTCTCTCCCTGTTCCTGGAAGGCCACATAGTGATGGAGGGGACTTCAATGGGGTCCCGGACCCCACGAAATACAAGTCACATCCACCCAGTGCCAGAGACCGCACCATAGCCCTGGCTCTCCTACAACTATTTAGAACTTTGGGGGTGGTGGATTCATGGAGAGTACTCCACCCATCCGAAAGAGACTTTTCCTTTTAGTCTTATGTCCACAGAACCTTCTCCAGGATAGATCTTCTAGTGTCTCCACAAATCTTCACGTTCACCAACAATGTGACAATTGGCTCCAGAATCTTGTCTGATCACGCTCCAGTGACCCTGGAAATCCGAGTGCAGGAACCAGCTAACCCCAACAGCGCTGATGGACTCTATATGATCCGATTCTCAACGAAATGCCACTCAAAGACGCGATCGCAACCACGATCACCAACTTCTTTAAGGAGAACCCCTGTGAGGACACCTCTAACGTCAATACTTGGGACACAATGAAGGCAGTGGTGTGGGGTGAATTGATTGCGCAAGGAGCGGCCTATCATAGACACAAACGTCAAACTCGCCAGGGCCTTGAGGAAGACCTTAGAAATGCAGAAAGGACCCATAAGGAGAAGGGCTGGGCCCCTAAAACTCAGCGGGCCATCCGGATAGCACAAAAAAAATGGAGGCCCACTATGCCCACACACTGCACACCAAATGGCAAAAGCAAAACAGTTTTATTATGCTAAAAACAACAAAGCAAATAAGCTACTAGTGGCCAAACTTGCCAAGGCGAAGAGGAACCATACAATTGTGGGCCTGCGGGACCAACGAGGTAAGGTCCATTACGCTGACCAGGACAAACTGCAGCTCGCTGCGACCCACTTGACTCATGTGATGACCGCTCCAGCACAGGACATGGAGGAACAGAAGGAATACTTACGGGGTGCAGCGCTTCCCCGGCTAAAAAGAACAGCCAGTGACTCTCTGGAGGCGCCGATTACTGACGAAGAAGTGGACGAGGCAATAAAAGCCCTTAAATCCCGAGCCCCTCGACCTGACGGGTATACAACCAGGTTTTACAAGATTTTTAAACCCCAACTATTAGCACCTTTGGTACAGTTGTTTAACTCGTTCAGGACCCCGGGCACTGTAACCCCGTCCATGCAGGAGTCAATTACGGTCTTATTACCTAAACCTTGAAGCGGTCCGAAGAACCCTGCATCATATAGACCCATTGCCCTGCTCAACATAGATGCTAATATTTACTCTAAAATCCTGGCATCACGTCTGTCTCAGTTCTTGCCGGAGATAATCAGTATGGATCAGAGTGGCTTCCTCAGACACCGCTCCACGGCCAACAACATTCGAAGAGCCTTGGATCTGGTGGAACTTGCCTCCCGGGATTCCCGGGAATTGGTGGTTCTGGCCCTGGACGCGACTAAGGCGTTCGACAAAGTGGATTGGACTTTCATGAGGCTCACCCTCGAGGCTTTTGGATTTGGACTATGACGCTGACAAATTACAAAGCTCCCAAAACCCTTCTCAGAGTTAATGGCACCCTCTCCTCCCCCATCAACCTAACTTGCGGAACCCGACAGGGATGCCTGCTGTCGCCACTTCTCTTCGCTCTAATTATGGAACCGTTTGCCCAGCGGATCAGATTGAACCCTGCAGTCGAAGGCTTTCAATCGGGCCCAGCACACCACAAGCTGGCCCTCTATGCAGACAATGTCCTCCTGACTATCATGTAACCCCGCTCCTCCCTCCCTCAAGCCCTGCCTGAGATAACGAGCTATGGCAGGGTCACAGGCTTCACAGTCAACTACCGGAAATCAGTCGCCATGGGGGTGGGTGTGACCCGAGAAGAATTTTCCCCCATTATTATTTACAAACTTGGAGGCAGATTTGAGACGCTGGCCGGCACAAGAGATATCGCTGATGAGCCTTATTACAGCCTGTAAGATGAACTTACTACTGAGATTTCTGTATGCGTGCTCCACCCTCCCGGTGCCGGTTCCGACGCCAGCCCTTCAACGCCTACAGAAGAAAATGCTGCAGTTTATTTGGAGGGGGAAAAAGCCCAGGATCCCTAAATCCACGATATTGGGCAACGCGAAACTGGGTGGCCTCGGGGTCCCTGACCTGCAGAAATACCATATGGCGGCTCAACTGTCCTGTATCCAATCATGGCAAGTCCTCACCAACCACCCTAGATGGATGGACCTCGAACAAGCGCTGTTACCCCTCCAGCTACGCTTTCTCCCACATGTCCCCCCTCCAGAACGGCGACAGTGGCGGAACCTTCTGGCATCCACCAAGCACACCATTTCGGTGTGGGACAAGGCGTTGAGACAGAAGAGGATCCCGACGGGGCTCAGCCCCCTCTCCCCGGTGTTTATGAACCCGACCTTCTCTCCTGGTCTGTCTCCCCGGAATTTTAAGGCCTGGATTGCAGGAGGCCTAGAGACCCTGGGTCAACTTTTTGAAGGGGGCCAACCCTGCACCTTTGAGCGATGCAAAGAACTCTTTAGGATCCAGGAACAAGATAGATTCACGTATACCCAGCTATGCCACTGGTGCACCCACCCACAGACTCGCCAGGCGGCTACTCGCCCCCCCACAGCCATCGAATTGACCCTTAACGAGCTCCCGCCCCAAGGAAGAATCTCCACTCTATACAAGCGCCTCCAGACGGATCTCCTAATCTCCAAGACCCGGTATATGGCCCTATGGGAGGCGGACCTGGGCCATCCGATTGAAGACCAACAGTGGGTTGACATCTGGTCCCGGGCTCACACCTCATCATGCATTACAAATAGAGAGTGCGCCTACAAGATCCTCCTCCGGTGGTACTACCCTCCCCTAAGACTTCACCACATGAACTCTACACTCAACCCTCATTGCTGAAGGCAATGCGGCCAAATAGGCTCCTTCTTCCATATGTGGTGGTCCTGCCCCAAGGCTCAAGCCTTTTGTAAACAATGCCTAGCGACGATAGCGGACATCACTCAGGTGCGACTGCCCTTGGCCCCGAACCTATCCTCCTTGGAGCACCGATCCCCGGGATCTAACCAAGGTCTGGTCCCAAGGCCAAACTATTATCGCAATGCCTACTTGCGGGCAGGAACATGATAGCCCGCACCTGGAAAACGACGGAAGGCCCTCTCATGCCTTTCTGGTGGATGAAAGTCTGGGACATCCTGATCGGCGAGAAGGTGACGACTGCCGGGGCAGGCACTTTACATCGCTTTCGCAACATCTGGGGTCCGGTATTGGATTTTGACCAAAGGTTCCCGGCCCTGACTGTCAAGCCCCAACTGGCCAGGAGAACTATTCAGGATGGAGATCCCCGGCGGGGACATGAAGACGGAACTTGAGACCGAAGGGTGGGGTGGGAGGCGCGTCAAATGATATTAATGTATGCTACAAATCGCAAGTGATTAAGCTTTGTATTGCCATAACCTGCCTGTTTAAAATAAACACGTTAAAAAAAAAAGATGCCATCAAGCGAGAGGAACATTCTTCCACATCCTATGGGACTGCCCACAAATCCAGATCTTCTGTCAGAAATGCTGCGACAGGCAGTCAACGGTCATTGGTCAAGAGATAACGAAGGACCCCAAACTGCTAATACTAGGAATAGATGAAGACATTGAGCTATCTCTCTTCAAAAAATTGCTTTTCTCTACGACCACAGGCCTTGCAAAAAGGAATATGGCATAACTATGGGGCTCCAGTTCCCCCCCACAATATGAACAATGGATAACACATGTAGATGCATGCATAACCATGGAAACAAGAGTGTACACCACTAGAGGCTGCCCAGGGAAGGCACACAAAATTTGGAACAAATGGGAGAATAATTAGAGACCTTGAACAATAATGCTTGAAACCCAATGTATAGAGGCGGAAATCCTAAACTATATGCACAATGTGAACCACGGGCTGAACTAACCAGAAGTACCCAATCAATGCTGTAATGGACGATAAATGAGTTAAGAAAAATTGCATGTGTGTATGTAAAGTATGTATTGATTAAGCGATGTTAACAAAACCAATAAAATAAGTTATTAAAAAAAAAACGAATGGTGGGTTTTTTCGCCAGGAGAATTCCTTGGTGAAGGTGTCAGAGAGGGACTAGATCAGGCATTACCAGTCCCTGTTCTCTGACCCAGGTGGTGTGCCTGCTGTTATTAAGGAGCGGTGTAAGGTGGGATGGAGTTTAATGATTGGAAAGTTGAGCGCCTCTCGGGCGGCTGGTCCCGATGGGATTTCAAATCACGAACTAAAAAAGAACAAAGACCATTGGGTAAGTGTGGTGGTTACCATGTTTAGGCAAATTATGGCTAATAAAGCAATCCCTTTGTCTTGGAGGGAGGCCCTGATCGTACCTATTTTTAAAAAGTGCGATAGGGCTGAACCTAAAAACTACCATGCTATCGGCCTTTTGGATGCGATTGGGAAACTTTTTGCAACTGTCCTCCTCTGGGACTTGAGAAAGTGGGCTGAGGCGAGTGGGTTTGTGAGGGGAGTGGGACCGACCCTAAATCTCTTTTTATTGAACCTCCTAAAGGAAGAGAGTTTGGAGGAGGGATCGACACTGTTCTTGGCCTTCATGGACCTTGAACAGGCATTCAATAGCGTTATTAGGGGACTTCTGTGGGCATAACTGCGAGGTGGGGCTGCCCGGGTGATTTGGTAGAGGCTATTGAAGCCTTGTATACCGATACTTTGGTTCGAATTAGGATACCTTCTAGGGGAAACCTATCTTGTAAAATGTTCACTTATCGAGGACTGAAAAAGGGATGTGCCCTTGCACCTCTCCTTATTTGCCTTTACATAGTTGACTTGGGAGCCTCTCAGGCGGAGATTCGAGCCTTTCCCCTGACAATCAATGGAGCCCAGGTGCCGTTGATTCTTTTCACGGATGACCTGGTCTTCTTGGATTCCACTCCGATTGGGCTACGTCGTCGCCTGCGGGCCTTTGAACTTTACTTAAAAACTAATGGTATGAAGATCAACGCAACAAAATCAAAGGTCCTCCCGATGAAGAATGCGAGAAAGATTAAAAAGGAGAAATTTACTTGGAGGGTGGAGGGTATCCCTCTGGAGACCGTGGAATCAATAGTTTATTTGGGGGTGATTGTCAATAAAAATGCCAATGAGGCTGCTCATCTTGCATATCTGCGGTCAAGAATGATTCCCTTGGTCAATCAGGGTAGGGTGCTCCATCACAAGTTTGGCAAGTTTACCCTTGTACCCAATGTAACCTTTTACAAGCAAAAGATGGCGCAGATACTCACGTATGGCGCGGAGGCCGTTCTTTGCCTCTCGTGTGACTGTTGGGAGAAATTGGAGGGCCATTTTTGGCGTAAGATATTAAAACTGCCAAACGACCTTCCAATGTGTGCAATCGGGTTCGAATTTAGGATCCAGTCTTTGGAGTCGATGGTGGCTTGGAAGACAGTTTCATTATATGCGAAATGTGCCTTGGGGAGTGTGGAGAAGCCTTTTAAGATCTTGGCATTGGATAGTAGAGTAGTAGATGGACCGTTTGAGCAATGGAGGAAGAAGGTAGAAGCTTTCTTACGGGAAAAGGAGATACATGTAAAAACGTTACTGCTTAACCCAATGAATGCAAGAAAGAGGTTGTTGATCCGGGACTGGATTTCCACCGTTGATCAATGGGGTGGTCTAAAATCTAGAGAAACATTGGCCATTGAGAGTGGGAGGGTCAATGTGCTGCCTAATTTTATGATCACGTTCCCTTCGCCGAAGTATCAGGATTTACTCTTCAGGTGTCGTTTAAATATCTTGCATACAAGAGAGGTTCAGTTAAGGAGGAAAATGGTGGGAGTTGACAATGCTTTTTGTCAATATTGCATGAACAAGCGGCTTGTGGAAACCCTGTAGCATTTAGTAATGAATTGTGAAGCATTAACAGAGATACAATCTTTCTTTTTGGATGATTTCAATTCAATGGGGGCTACTCTTACAACGTTGGAATGGTGGAAATGGGTGCTAATTGGTAATCAGACTAGGTTGGTTATTGCTGTGATGAAAATGCTAGAGGCTGTATTGCCAGTTCGGGAGGGAACCACTAAGATGGAGGGCAGGAACTAATTGACCTCTGGACTCTTTTGTTCTTTTGATATATGTGGTTTACGTTTTTTGGCATAGTCTGAAAAATGTTTTAGTTTAGTTTGCAAGCCAAAAGGCATTTTATCGTACAAAATGAGGTCATCGGCAAACGCCAGCCAGTCTAGGCGGAGCTTGCCAAGTCTAACTGGAAAAGTGTTGCTGCATTGCCATATGTTGTCTAAGTCACAATTATACAAGTTAAAGAGCGTTGAGGCCAAATTACACCCCTGTGTAACCCCCTACAAAGGTGGGAATAGGCTTTATTAGTGCCCCGTCATCATTAACCTTACCCTATACTTGGTATTAGAGTGGAGCCTAGATATCATGAGAATAATCTGCAGAGAAAAGCCAAACTTGGTCATTTTGATCCACAAGTGATTGCGTGTTATGCAATCAAATGCTGCCGACATGTCGAGTGACGCCATATACATTGGACCAGTAGTAGATTGTTTAGATAGTTCTAACATACGAGACAGAAACGTGGTATATTTCTCTGGAAGCCCACCTTGTAACATGACAGGGTATTGTGGGCCTGCATGCGTCTTTCTAGTTCACTTAAAATGATGATGGCAAACATCTTCGAAGAAGAGTCCATGAGGGCAATTGGACGAAAGTTGTCTGGATCTGAGGGATTGCCCTTTGTGTTTATCGGAATAATGATCGAGGTTAACCAAGACTCTGCTATTAGATTTGATAGATAGATATTGTCATACTTAATTTATAGAATGGATGCCCACACCAATGGATCGTGTTTCAGGGCGCATGCAGGAATGCCATCAGGCGCTGCAGCTTTAGCGATTTTTAATTTAGATATAGACCAATTTACATCTTCCAGAGACCATGGACAAGTGTACGTGGTTGACCTGGTAGAGTTTACAAATAACACCTTTTTGTACACAGGTGGCATTTGAAATGTGTCCTTCATGTAAGCAGACCAAGTGTCAGCAGAAATAGACTAATTAAATTTAACAGCTGAGATCGAAGTGGCATTTCTCATGACTGCCTAGACCAATCTCTTATTGTGTTTATATAAATTCAGAATCATCTTTTGGTTGTCCACAATATGCAAACTGGTCTTAAGAGCTTTGATCTTGTTAGTATATGATTGTCAAATCTGCCTCTTAGAATGTGTATAAGAGGGACCAAAAACATTTTGAGCAACTTGTTCACTCAATTTTTTACTTTTCTGGCGTTTTAGGATGACAACATCCATATTCAGTGTGTGGTTGTGTCGCTTATCCTTATTGTTGTCATAATTCACTAACTTGTCAAGCAGATAATTGATAGTCAAATTGTTCCATTCCTCTATTTGATAGAGGTCCATGCCACAGTTTAGCTTGTCTGTACCGAGTATGATATGTTTGCTAATCATATTGGTCAGTCTGTGACATAATGACAGGTTCCAATGAACATAAATCAGAGGACGATCAATGTCTAACAGTACTAAAACAGGCATAATGTCATGTGTTGGGCACAACATTTTGATAATAAGATTGATGACTAGGTGATCTCATAAACCAGGGCTTGTCGTGATGACCTGCTCACACAAGGCAACAAGATTACTAGCGATACCAAAATAATCTATGTAACAATATCTGGAAACTCTGTGCCAAGTGAAGCAATGTACGTTAAGGAATATTGGTGCAATCTGAATATCACAATCTGCAAGGAATGCATTCCATCTGTGCTCTCTAAGTACTGTGATGGCTGCTGTAGCTAAAGACTGAGATATTAGGTCAATACAGGTGGAATTAAAGTCACCACAAATCTTAAAATTGGAGTTGCGAATGAACGCATCTTCAAATATGGTCTCTAAGTAAGCAAATATAATTTCTTGAGATCTCCTTCAGGGGTTCCAGTATATGCAAATAATTAAGTAACAGGCATTGCTCACCTCTTCGATAGTGAGTTCAATTGCCAGAATATCTTCAGATGCCATAACCTTAAGTGATGACGCTTTCAAGTTGTTATTTACTAAAATGGCCAATTCGGGCCGGTTCGGTATATGTAGAGTAACCATTTACATAAAACGTTTGAAGTTTTATAGTCTCTTGGAGGAGCACAATTGAGGGTTTAGTATTACCAGGCAATGAGTTGACCCAGGAGGTGAGATTGGTGTAGCCACATGAGTTCAATGAAGCAAATGTGATTGCATTGGTGCTACGAGTTGGTGTTGACACTCTTGGATGTTACCAGGCTTTTCCTTAACGGTTCATCCCACAACCAATCCTTTTGGATTTGAAGTCACAGAGAAGAGGGAGACAAGCTGAGACATTATAGCTTTGCTAACAGGTTTTTGTGTGTCATTACCAGAGGAAATATTGTTTTCCACCTCATTTTTAAGGTCATGGGTCTCAATGAACGTAAAAGGTTCCTCGTTTGATTTAAACACATGTGGTTTTAAACCTAATTGAGCTAAATCAAACTGATGATCCCATATCAGTTTTGTGATCATGTCAGAGTGAAATTGGCATATCATTCTGTTATTATTGATAAGGGATAACGTAATCCAATCAATATACTCAGAATTCAGGATCCTAAGTGCTGGTATCTGTTTAAAGGCATGACGAATATAGGAACGATTAATTCTTTGCATGCCATTGAATTTATAATCACTTAACCATCCAATAGTATGTATGGTGTCGGAGGTAAATTCATTGACAGCAAAATCAGCTGGAACTTCCGTTTTACCATTAATCGACTTGTTGCCAGATTGCAACACATTATTGTCATTCGTGGCTGCCAATTTGTTTGTTTTAATGGCAGATAAAGCTTCCATGTTACCATTGGTGGAGTTATTACCAGATTGCAACACATTATTGTTGTTTGTGGCTGCCAATTCATTTGTCTTGGTGGCAGATGAGGATGCCATTGATAACGCGTCATTGGACAAAAATGCTGGGTTAGAAGCAACACTTATTTGCTTATTGTTGTAGTGCTGAAAATAAGTCAGACTTCACAACCTGCACATTTTTCATGCTGATAACTAGCACGAAACTTGATAATTGAGTTTGCTTTATACCACTGGATCCTTTCAATAGATGAAGTGGAACCTTTAGGGAATCAATTAATTTTGAGTCATTTGAGACCTCCATGTCCAGGTTGACATCGTAACCAGTTTTCTTCGTAATTTTTTTTTTTAATTTGTTTTTGTTTTGGTCATTAGTTCAGCTTTGAAAATGCTATGGGGCTCCTTATCTTTGAGTTGCAACAGTGATCTTCTCTCTTCGTTAAGCTGGTTGAGATCCAGCGTCACGTCTGTTACAGAGACTCTTTATGTTACAACTGTGACCATTGATTTTGGGGGCATTTAAATGTTTGGGTTTCTTCCCTTGCGCATCTTTGTGCTTCTTTCTGATGAGCCTTCTCTTCAACGCTCTATTTTGATGGCGGTTGGCCCTTCATGTGTGAGATAGTGTATAGGAGTCGTTGGTTCTACAATACCTTCAACTACGACAGAGGGAGTATGACTGCCTGCACTCACATTGTCTGCTTGATCAATTATATCAGTCAATACAGTAAGACTATTTGGATGGTCAGATATGGATTCAGATTCTATTGCGTTAATCTGTGATAACACACATCAGTTGTTGAAACTTTTGCCATTGTGTCCCTGCAAGTTTCTAAGCCGAATTTCAATATTGAGGATTTTTGCTGTATTGCCACGGACGCTAGGCCACAGGTCGGATGGCACAATACTCTCTACATTGCTATGATTTGGGGGAAAGAGGTTGACAGCTTGTGCCTATGTCATGATTTTGGAGTCTGTCGTACCATTAATGGCGATGGTTTGTGTAGGGGTAGAGTTGACACTTACATTAGTTGTTTGACAGGATCGTGATATCATGTATGTTTTTTTTAGAATCAAGAGATTTTGAAGAATTCAGGGAAAGCATAGATTCTTGTGCATATGTGAATCCTTCCATCTTGGTTCAATTTTGCCAGTATGTCCCACATAGATCGTTTTATGTCCCTGATTTCATAGTGAGTCGCTTCTTGACATAGTGAGTCGTTTCGTGACCTTTATCCAGAAGGTTCAAAATACGTGTGAGAACAGGAAATGAGATGGTATCAGGACTATTTAGGTCATAGGATGAGTTTGTATTTGCCGTAGAGGCATTAACGTGGTGATCTTGATTCTGATGACTAGAGCCCTCTTTGGTTGGAGATTGCTGAGGCTCGCGATAATTGGAGCTTTGTTCATCTCTGCAGATGGAATTAAGTGCAGATTGGTTTGGGGAACTAGCCTTAGGTAATTGAGGGTTCATGGAGGGAAAATTTTTAAGCAAATAAGGTGGTTCAGATAGGTCAGCTACAGTGAGCCATGTGTTATGCAGGTGTACATCCTCCATGATATTTAGAGTGGGTAATACTGGTGCTGAGGGACCAAGCGAGAGGCGAATCCTTTTACCTAATTCTGCCATCACTGCCAGAGCCAATATTGACACATCGGATACAGAATTGGCAAAACCTTCTGCCTGATTAGATGGCAAACAAGTGTTGGTAGAATTACCCTTGCGATTCTGAAAACTGTGATGAATGGAGAAGTCCATATCATGGACTCCATGGAGAGCATATGATTGTGCTTCACGAACACCGTTGTTAGGCATATGTATTTGAGCACGAACACGAGAGAATGCCATAAAATTATTTGAGGACAGTGCTCCTGGGTATTGAAAAAAGTCCTCTAATATCAATATAGTTAGATTCACTATTATAATAGATGTCTACATAAACTTGTTGGATCCAAATTTTCAATTTAGTTGCTGAAAAGTCCTCAAATTGTTTCTTGAGTTAATTAAGGATAATGCTCCTGATTGTGGAAAGTTCCTCAGGTTAGTTTGATGATAGGTCCTCAAATTATTTGAGGACAGTGCTCCTGGGTATTGAAAAAAATCCTCTGGTTATTGAGAAAAGTCCTCAGTGCTCCTGGTTATTGAAAAGAGTCTTCTGGTTATTGAGAAAAGTCCTCTTATTGAAAAGAGCCCTCTAGTAATTGAGAAAAGTCCTCAACGCGTGTTTCCCCACTCTATGTGTTGAGTGGTTCCTCAGGAGGAGATAGGTCTTAATAGTGAAAATTACTCCAATTGGTGTGGAGATATTGAAATGTTTCCAATTAGAATTTGATGAGTTCCGCTTACTGTTTGCAGTAATGATAATGTTGTGTTTGTATTTTATTCCCTGAAGAGAAAAGAATTACAGTGCAGTGTTTACTTACACATTCCCAATCATGGGTTAAATTACGCACTCCTCCGTGTTCCTGGAGTTGTGAAAAGACACTGGGCCTCATTCTGACCTGGGCGCAAAGGGATACCGGCCACCGTTAAGGACATCAGTGCCGGTAATCCCTTTGCACCCTATTCCGAGGTCCCTTAGCTGGTCCCGCTATGGGCGCCTGGTTTTACCAGGCGCCCATAGCAGGAGCCGCAAAGGGACCAGGGAGCAAATAACGGTACCGCAAATTGCGGTACCGTTATTAGCTCTCTCCCCATTCCCTTTGAGCCCAATGGGGGCTCAAATGAGAATGAGGATGGGGATTGCCTTTTTCAATGGGGACTTACCGGTCCCTCCAGGGTCGGACTGGACCGGTAAGTCCCCATTGAACCAGGTTGGACTCGGGAGCGGTATGGGAGGTAGTCATGGTGCAAATAGCGCCATGACTACCTCCATACTCGGAATGAGGCCTAATGTGTAATTAGGAGTTAGTTCCATGATGCATGGTCATTCCAATTAGCTCAGTATGTGTGTATTCTTAAAGCATAATAAAATTAGTCATTCAAATAATGATTAAACAATGTGTGGTTAACGGCAAGGCAAATGAATGTGCTATTGTAAATATTAGGAAATAAAATTGGAAATAAGCAGATACTCCAATAGCTCCCCAATACGAGCAAAAGTAGCTAGTGGCTATGCCAAGAAACATGTTTTCAGGACTAGAATAAAAAGAGGATTACTTTTTTGAAAGCAGGTTTTACTGGAAAAGTAAATCTAGACAAAGTATCTGGAGCAAAATTGTAGGAAGAACTCCTATTTGGCAGACGGTCTCACCTGCTCTGAAGCTGGATATAGCTGCTCGCTTGTTCCGATGGTCCGATTGCCATGGTTTAATGTTGAGAAATGGCTGCTTTAAATAGCGCCTAATTGCGTCGGCGTAATGACGTCATGCGTTTTACTAGAGTAATTGATTCCTGTGTTTGGGAATGTCAATCGCTAGGCATTTCTAATATTAATAGCGTTGCATAGGTGGATGCATGATGAAAAGCAAAATAAAAATAAAGTGTATAATGGTACATGTTATGCATCACACTATATTGTGATATTGTGCGTGACAGAGAGAAGAAGAAGGAGAAAGAAGAGAGAGAAAGGAGATGTAGAAGATAGGGCAAATGTGGCGTATGTTATTATAAGTTGATGTGTGAGGAGGATGAATCCTAAAATAAAGGTGGGTAAATGAATCCTAAAATGAAGGTGGGTAAATGATACTATAGAAAATGTAATAGCTCTTGATCTGTGTCGAGTTCGGTATTGTATGTGTCCATAAGACAGATCCAACGAGTTTCTTGTTTTCTTGAAAGAAGTTCTGTATTACTGTCACGCTCACCTGATTCCCACGGAGGCGCAGGTCTGGCTTCGAGTGCTGATGCTTCTTCAATGGTGAAGCGTAGTCTCTGAAGATGGACAGGTAGGGCCCCTTTACTCTGGCTTCTCTGGCTCGCAGGAATATTCCCCTGTGCGTGAAAAGGGAGTATTACCTACTGACGGAATAATGCTCAAGCCTTTCACTCCCTTCCAACCCTCCACGATACCCTTCCTCGATTCCCCGTGAAATCTCACCTTAGGGTCTGGAAGGATGAGTTCTACATCCTGCTTCTGATGCAGGGGCGCGTTGAAACCCAGTTACTTCACTGGTTTGATGTTTGATGGAAGTTCAAATAAGCTTGACTATTCAGGTAAGGCGCTGTAAGAGTTCTGTGCAAGTTCAAAAGTTCAAGCTTAATAATAATGTTCATTGTCTTATTGCAGCAAGCGCTAACGCTTATGTCTTTTTCCCCTTAGGGGCCGGGGTTCGGAATGCCGGAGATATGGCGCCGACCCGAAGTGAAACGTGCAGTTCCAATAAATGACAGGTAAGTTCTGGATGAGCGTTCGGGTAATGTCTTTGCATTCGCTCATTCAATGTCTGTCTTTTTTCCCCATAGGGGCCGGGGTCCGGAATGCCAGGAAGCGGCAGGACCCAAAATGAAATGGGAATGACCCAACAGGTAAGTCTTAGAAGGAAACTGAGCTTTTCCTATTCCCTTCCTTCTCTCACCTTGTGTTCTTGTCTTTTTCTCTCTAGGCTCTGGGAAGTGGCTGCGGATCCGGATGATCGCTGCTGAAGATGGAGGTGCCCAGGAAAGGTGAGTGAAATGCAGCGCTGCAGCGATCGAAGCGAAATGCTTTTAAAAATGATGTCTTCCCTTTCAGGATCGTCGGTGTGATGTCTCCGTGATACAGCTTTAGCAGGTAAGGTCTTCTTTCTCCTTCCAATTCTCTCTTATCTCCCTTTGCAGGTGACCCAGGAAGCTGACAGGCATGGCTGAAGTCCATATGCAGGAGCTGACACGGTGAGCGTCCAGCTGCGAGGAGCAGAACAACGCGAAGCGTGAGTTGCTGATCGGGCGTGGTTTAAATAGCTTTGGAAGAAGTTCCAGGTATTTATCCTTCCACCGATCAGGTATGTATCCTTCCCCGACCACACCCAGGTGGAAAGTAGTCCCACAGGTAAAGTAGTTCCATTCAGGCCTCAAGAGGGCCTGGATGTAGCAGCATGGTCTGCATCAGGTAAGTGCACATTAAAACACTTGAACACCTGTCTAGCTTTATGAGCCTGGCGCCTAGGGCGCCAGGACAGGGGTCCAACATGAGCCTGGCGCCCTAGGCGTCAGGACTGTGCCCAAAGGGCCCCAGCTTGGGCCCGCTGGCACTTCCCTGGGGGGAATGATGCCTGCCTCTGGGGTTGCTGGGTCGGACCTGGCTCCTTGGAGGTAGGCATCATGACAATTACCTCCTCTTGGTGATGGTTTGAGTTTAGCAATACCAAAAAATCTAAGATCCTAGATCTGTTCTGGTTTGTGGAATTCAAGAAAATGAGTGGCTATAGGTGATTTTTGATAGCTTTTATTCACTAATTTTGTAGGATAGCCTATTTTCTTAAAGTTCTCAATTGTGCAAGTTACATGTTTGGAAAACTCCTCCTCTTTTGAACAGTTTCTCTTTATCCTCAGTAATTCGCCAAACAGAATGTTGCAAATCACATGCTGTAGATGGTTACTTGATGCGTGTAACACGCTATTGACTGAAGTTGGTTTAGTATACAGTGTTGTTTGTATCATATCATTGTCAATATATAGTGTAAATTCCAAAAAGTTGATGCTGGTTTGACTGTATTCCGTTGTGAGTTGGAGGTTGTAGGTGTTGTTATTGAGGTATCTGAAATATTCCTGAAAAGATTGAATTGATCCGTTCTATATGAGAAAAATGTCATCTATGTAATGGGCCCAGAATACAAAGTTATTGAGATGAGTGAAAGATGGGTGTTGCCACGCATATTCAAGTTCATAGTGGCCCATGTACAGATGAGCGTATAGTGGTGCATATTTCGCACCCATGCCCGTTCCGCTCCCCCGGACTCTTAACCTTGTTGTAACACTACGTAACCAGTTAGAGATAATCTAAGAGGTGAATGGAAGTAGCTTTACCGTTCACACCATAGACCTAATTGTGCAAAGATGTAAAGCTTCTGACAGGACTTGCAGATGAAGAAAACACAGAGCACGAGAAAACCCAGTAGGGCGTGCTATCCACTTAAGATTACAAGGACAGTGAGGGCTAGGTACTCAGAGTCGGGAGCACCACAGGTTCGTTAGAGATCGCTCAAGCTCACCCTATTTACAAAACACTCTTTCTAAAGATGCAGAGAGCAGACATCTCCGAATACGACAGGTCTGATAGTCAGACAAAAGCAGGCAGCAGAGTCACAACCGAAACGAACACAGTACAAGTTGTCTATAATACTAGCACAAATTATTAAATTAACATGCAACAGTTACAGGTTGGCACAGCCAAAATTGTAACACTTAAAGCAGATGATAAACGTGACCAGTCGCTGAAAGAAGTAACTCTCACAACTGTCAACAAACAGCCTAACAGCCAATACCGGGCCACTTCTCAGGGCGTGCGGATGAATCTATTTGTAATAGATCACAGGATTTGAGGGCGGGGCTTCATAGTAACTAGTAAAAAGGGAAAATAAAGGTGTGTTAGCACAAGAAAATGTGCAAGTTTGAGCTACATTATATTCCAAGTAAAGTGAAGTGGTAATACTGCAAGAAAGCAGACCTGGATTGAATGAAACTTCAAACGTGGATGAAACGATCGCTGAAGGCTGCAACAGGACTCCCAGCCTAACAGCCACTTCCGGGCCACTTCCTGGTGTGCACGCACTGGTGCGTGTGGGTGAATCTATTTGTAATAGATCACAGGATTTGTGGGTGGGGCGTCACAGAAACTAGAAATAAAGCTGTGTTAGCACAAGAAAATGTGCACATTTGAGCTATAATATAGTCCAAGTAAAGTGAAGTTGTAATACTGCAAGAAAGCAGACCTTGATAGAATGAAACTTCAAACGTGGATGACACGATCGCTGGAGGCTGCAACAGGACTCCCAGCCTAACAGCCACTTCCAGGCCACTTCCCAGTGGTAAATAGTATTTGTCTTTGATTGTGATCCAATTTAAACCTCTGAAGTCTACACAAGGTCTTAATTCCTGGGTTTCATTCTTTGGAATGAAGAACCATGATGCGCCAGCAGGAGATCTTGATTCAACAATCAGGCCATTCTTTAAATTGCCTGTAGGTATTCTCGTAAGGCAGATTTTTCAAGCTCAGATAAGATTTGCATCCTACCAAAGGGCATGTGTTTGGGGTAGTAGTTCAATGGCACAATCATTGCTTCTGTCTAGTGGCAATGACTTGAATTATTTTTCAGAAAAGACTTCTTGATAATCATGATATTGTTTAGGAAGAGTTTGAATAAAATCAATCTATCGTCTAGGTATGCACAGTGGCTTGGAGTTTATAGGAGAGTGAATTCCAATTGCTCAGTGTTGCAGACAATTGTGCAAACAATATTCCGAACCCAAAAACAGGGTTCCGGCAGGCCAAGTGATATACAGGTTGTGCAACCGTAACCAGGGCAACCCTAATATGACTGGATAATGGGCTGCCTTGATTAAGTCGAATTCTAGGATTTCTTCATGAGAAGCAATGCCAACAGAGAAGGACAATGTTTGTTCTGTAATGGTTCCCAAAGAGAGAGGGCTACCATCAACTCCTTCGATGGGTACATGTAATTCTTTAGATACTCAGGGTACTGAACCCTGTCTAGCCCATGTATCATCCAAGAAATGTCCTGCTGCTCTGTAGTCAATTAAAACCGGTAGGTTGGATAGATATAAGGGTTTTCAACCTTTTGCACGCAATGTGCAAAATGTGCATATCAAATGAAATGGTGAGCTACATCAATTTTTTTAAAAAACATATCGGCACTTAGTTGGTGGAAAAATGATTGGAAAACAAATTAGAAATGCAATAAACTTAAAAGTGCTACTAGAACCTTTTAATTTGTAGTACTTCATATTTATCTAGCCCACGTGCAATTCTAGTAAAGGAAATTTGCATAGCCTTTACTTTCATTTGACATGAAATGGTTGTTTACAGGAAATGTTGAGGAAATTGAGTAGTCAGTAGGCCATTTTTAGACAGATAGGGCCAGTCAAGTTTTTCAAAAATATAGTAGGACTAAATAAACATTACCATAGGCTTTAGGTTCTCCAGCAAACTATTAGAAACTATTAGAAGTATAGTGATCTGATATGATATGGCATTTATAATGTTCCTGTAGAAAAGGAGGGAGAAACAAAAGAGTACAAAACAAAAATCTTACTAGGCCTTGAGTCATTGAGATCATGCATGCGCAGGGAGGGGGAGGGGATGGGAGAAGTGCAAAGGGGCATAGGGTGATGGAGAAGCGCAAAAGGAAGGGGAGAGGGGGGAGTGCAGCCAACGGGTGGCTAAGTGTCGTAATCGGGGGTGCAGCCAGGTGGTGGTTAATAAGTGCATAGAGTGGGTGGACTGTAGGGTTACAGATACAGCCCACAGGTACTAGGGGGGCCAAGAGGATGTGTGAGGTGCAACTGGACAGGCAGGGACCTGGTCCCAAATTCAGAGGGTGGCCAGGTGACCAGGTGCACGGAACAGATAGGTCATCCGCAAGGGAGAGGAAGAGAGAAAGTGGAAGTGAAAAGGAAGGTCTTGAGTTGCTTCCGGTATCAATGAAGGTTCTGCTCAAGCTTGAGAGAGGCAGGAATGCTGTTCCGGAGGGAGGCCCCAGCCGATGAAAGAGATCTGCCCCCAACTCTCTGCTTGGAAAAGCGACTGACCCTCAGAGAGTTGTAGGTGGATGAACGGAGAACTCAAGAAGGGAGATACTTAGGAAGAGAGAGTTGGTGG
This sequence comes from Ambystoma mexicanum, assembly GCF_040938575.1. NCBI lineage: Eukaryota > Metazoa > Chordata > Amphibia > Caudata > Ambystomatidae > Ambystoma > Ambystoma mexicanum. The sequence continues at coordinate 919,850,552 of NC_090936.1, forward strand.
TAGTGTGGACACCGGCCCCAGAAAGTCTTGTGGACAATGGAGAGGGTCTTGAACTTGATCATTGCCACCACTTGGAGCCAATGAGGAGATTTCAGATCTGGAGAGATACGATCCATAGGCTTAAGGCCAAGGACAAGTCTCATAGTCCTGTTCTGGATAAGTTGTAGAGGATGCAGAGTAGAAGCAGGAAGATTTAGAAAAAGGCTGTTGCAGTAGTGCAGCCTTGAAAGAACCAGAGCTCTGGTGCACATTTTTGGACAGTAAAATTGGTTCAAATAGAGCAATGATTTTCAGGTGTACTTTGGGATTCTGCCCAGGGATCTTTAGTGGCAAATGGTGCATTCCTAAGCATACATGACCAGCCATACTGTTCCTCAGTCATTGATTACTATATTGCGGGCTGTGTTTTCTTCAGGAATGTTATGAATGTTTGCATTTGTTATTCAACAGAGAGTGATCACTATTCTCTTGAGTTAATTTTCAAATGGTCAGGGGTAGGCATAACAAAGAAAATGTCTGACAACCAGAGGGGCTGGTTGGCGATGCCTAAGCCCGACAAGGAGGCATTGGAAAGAATTACTCATTGTTAAAAATTAAGATATTCTCTTAAAACTGTTAAAACAGTTTAGGGGCCGCAAAGGAAAGTGTCAGTTTGAGTTTTTGGTTGAAACTATCTGGGACAAAGCTATTGGCAAACAGCGTCTCCAGGATTAGGATGTCCAGGTCATCTTAGAAAGGGAAGCCCCATGGTTTGATGTAGAATGCAGAATATCAAAATGAAAATTCAACCATGATTTATTGAGTGGAGTTTACACGTCTGGTCAGATTTATAGTTGCAAAAGGGCATATAAAAATTGCTAAAAGACGCAAAAAAAATGCTTTTTTTCGAAGGACAACAAATTGTTTTATGTTTAATGCAATTGTCGAGACGGCGAGAGTTGGGGCTGAGTTAATTGGCACTACTGGCGGCACTGAATTTCTTTTGCTGTTTTCATCGTGGAGACATTGACCTCTATCCAACAACGCTCGTGCTTTGTCGTGCCGTGCTGAGAGGACACAGTGAGGATACTGCTCCTTTAACCCAGCTCTACCCCCTGCAGGAATAAAACTACCTCCCAGGCGTGAAGCGCCGGCGCAAGAGTTGGGGCTGAGTTAACTGGCGGTACTCGCAGCACTGAATTGGTTTTGCTGTTTTCATTGTGGAGACATTGACCTGAATACAACAACGCCTGTGCTGTGCTGTGCCATGCTGAGAGGACACCATGAGGATACTGCTCCTTTAACCCAGCTCTGCCCCCTTCAAGAATAAATGCACCGCCCAGGTGCAAAGCGCTGGCATGAGAGTTGGGGCTGAGTTAATTGGAGTTACTTGGAGGGACGTGAGGTCTTTATGTCGGTGACCGGCCCACAGACAAGAAACCGGAGAAAAAGAACTGCAGCCTTCCCTATCGCCAATAAGAAACTATCACAAGAAATTGACCTAAATGAGCGCGATGAGGAAGAGATAACCATCAACTCATGCCTGACACGGAGTACCAAGGTGAGTGAGGGGTACAACCTGTGCGAATGTGAAAGCGAAAGTGAAGCGCTCGCTCTCTCAACGCCCTCAACTCTGCTATCTCCTGATAGGCACTCCAATGATGGGAGGGAGGAACCGCTGCATGTGCCGGATCCCAATCCCCTCTGTTTGATTGACCCACGGGACTCGAGTGCATCATGCCTCACAGATCGGAGCATTTCTGACATAACCACTTTGCATGAAGGCCACTGCGCCTTAAGTCCCTGCCCCTCGCAGCGCTTTGATATATGCAGAGACCGCTATCAGAATGGCGGCAAGTGTGAATCAAACTTTAATGAGCAGTGGAAAAAAGGCAAAGCTATGGACACCATCTTAGATATCTTACAGCCCTTAGATGGGCTTACCTCTAGAAATCCATCAATGGAAACAATAGCTAAAGATCAACAGAAAGTGGTGCCCCTTGGAGGGTCGAAAAGTGGTAGGATGTCGGTAGATGTGGACAGAGATGCCACAGAGGTCGCACTGAAAAATCAAAATGATGGATCGGAAAACATGGAGATAGAGACCCCACTTTGAGATTGGCAAGAAGGCCCAGAGATGCCAACATGCTCCACATTTGATAATAGCCCAACTACAGACTTGAAACTGAGACGACAACAAAAAACAGGATTATACAATGGCCTATCACAGACGATCCCGAGAGAACCTCCACTAAAACTGACAAGTGCAGCTGCAAAGCTCTCTTTCGACATTGAAGAGAGGCATTAATGCAAGACCACCAAAAGAGAAACGTGGTATTTGGATTAACTCCGCTTAAAGATCATACCTCGAGGAACCCTCTCAAAGCAGCAGCTCAGTCATCTAACATCAGAAAATCAATTGAGGTTGCGCTAGGAAAACAGAAAAAGGAATTAAACAAAATGGAGACATGAATTAGGAGAGAAATACAGCAATTCCCACCAGAACGGCAAAGGCCGATAAGCTTTGCTGATGAAGAACCACAAATAAGAGCGAATCGAATTGCAAATATGGCATCAACTGAGTTGCAATTCAGAGTGAGAACTTCTCCAAAAACTCCCAAAAACCAAACCAAATCTCCATGTGAAAACGTACTAATAAAACCAGGAGAAAAGGAAAACACCTCACCCATTACGGCAGTAGGGATGATTAATATACGAAACATGGTGATGAGTGCATTAACCATCTCTGTAGCTCCTTCCATAAAACTCTATTAGAGTATAAATAATGCTCTGAAAGACCAGGCCACTCTTTTTAGCCATGGTACATTCTAAGAAAATTTACTTAAGAGACCTTTGAGACCAAAATCCAAGCTCGCTTGGATAAAGAATCAGAACTAATGGCAGGCCAGGCTTTTCGTCCTGGTGCGAGCTGAGCAAGCAGAAAAAAATCACAATGATGAATACCCTCCTAGACCTAATGAAGGAGCAACGGCATCAAAAACAGAAAATTGTCTGCAAAGCTCAGTTATCAAAAATCAATATAGATGCAAATGCAGATGAAAACGCGCATGGAGCTATGCCTATTAGACGAGATCCTGGCTAAATACAACATATGCCTACGAACATAGATAAGACTTACAACGTCCTTGGGTTATCCAGTCCCACTGATGGGACGATAGTCTGTATTGAAGAAATACAAAAAAACTGCAGGGAGCCACTATCGAGAGAACACAGGTCTCTGCAGATATGCAACATCAAGAACATCAAAAACCGTCTTCACGGTCAACAAAAAATCAACTATATATGATATTTGATAACCTGGTGACAAAGTGTCTACAACCAAAACCAGCCTAGTGGTCCAAAACCCAAAACGAACGGTTCAGAAGTGTTGTTGCCCAACCTAAAGACCCCTGGAGGAGAACAAGAAACTGCACATAGATGCATAGAGAAAAAGAAAGAAACACAAAGATCTACCAACATAGTAGAACAAGAAGTCGATACCAGTATCCTCAAAGATGAGAAAAAGAGCAATACGAAATTCTCATGAATCTTTCTACTTACTCAATAGAAGAAGGAGGACCGGGAGAGCTAATTAATACATCACATCCCCTAATTGCATTGGAAGGGTATCTCTGAAGGCTCACTCTATGTCTCTCGACAGGGTGACTATGGAAATCTACAAGATAACATACAAGTTGATCTCCTAGTGGCTTCCATGGGAAAAATATTCCTGTCATTGTCCAATAATGACTGATTATAGCAGATAAAGAAAAACGGAGAGAGAGTCGAAGCCCACTCGATCTGGCAGAGAACGAAAAGCCAATCAACCCGACTTTATCCTACAATGAGCAGCACAAGAACCTTGTACAGTTGTCATGGAACGGATCAGCAGATCCAATGATGGGTTAATTCTAAACCGCACAAATGTGACAAAACTCTTACAATTAATTCCCACATTGAAACATTTAGATGCAAATGATATCAAAATTCTGAAATGTGTCGACGAAAACAGAAATGACTGTGTGATAGTTCACCTATTCTCTAGCTTAACTCAGAAAGCAATACTTAACCAGAATGAGCCATTCTTACCTTTGGGGTTAGATGTGACATCGACACTTCATTTTAAGAAAGAGATAAAACCAGCAAGAGACAATAAAGCTTTAATGAGAAAGGACAAGACCTCACCAGCGCAAGAAAGCGATGCTATGAAAACACAGCATGGATTGCAGCCAAGAGAACAGGAACAAACCACAATACTACAAGTCAATTTCGTTACAAGTGGGAATATCCGATCTAGAATGGTTAAGGTTGCTGACAAAGCCCTTTCAGTCAATATAGAAACCACTCCACTTGCCTTAGTGGACAAAAGGAAAAGAATAGAAAAAAAGAAATTAGCAAATAAGAGTTGTGAGAAGGCACTCGCTAATATTAGGCTGTTGGAATACACGCGGATCAGCACATTTATTCAGGGAACGAAATAACATGTTACAGAATTACGACATCATCTGTTTGCAAGAAACCTGGCTTTTGACCTTGCCAGCAGGTGATGGGTATATTCCCTACCTTAATACAGCGCAAAAAGGAAAATTGGGACGCCCATCGGCAGGACTCCTTACATTAATAAAAGCAGCAAGAAATGTGTAATCCTGTGAAGAATCAAACCCCAATCCGTTTACCCAATTTGTGATGATTCGAAATACTGAGTGAGAACTAAAGGGCAACACGTTTTTTGCGTTATACATTTTTTATTGGAACCCAGCTGGAATAAAAGATGATACTTTTATTGAAACGATCTTGATGTCCATAGACCAACTCCAATTTCGTTATAAACAAATTTACTTTCTTCTATGCAGGGACTTAAACATCCATTTATTTGACAAGTTTGGTGAAATAACGCCAGATCAGAAGTTGCAGAAGAAAGATAAAGAGCGAGCTATTTTTCTATTGAATGGTCATCTAAAAGAAGATAAACCGCCTAAACCAACTTGGCAAACAGGAACGGCTCCTGCATACCTCGATTATGTGTTTGCGTCGCTTTCACTAACTAGCAAACTTAAAAGCCTGAAGATTGTGACAATGGCAGAAAGTGACCATCATCTATTGGCAGTGGAATGGAATCACATTCATAACGGCCTAAACTTAACCAACATTCCAGAGTTACAACTGAATAATGGATAAAATAGGCTTCGAATAGCAGCAACAGATAATCCCGTAATGACAGAAAAATGTTTACATCCTCCCAATGGCACTGATGCGCTGACCTATCAGTGGAAGCAGATACCTTACAAAGTCCATAACCACTCAAAGTCAAATAAATAACTGACAAGAGCTCACGAGTACGACGACGACATGGTTAACCAGCAGAAAATGTACTGTGCAGATATAAAAAAAACTCAAAATGAGCAGATCTAACGACCGATTTCTCTTAATCAAAAATAGGAAACAGGTACAAAAACTGGCTTTTGATGTTCAAAGCAAACCAATTACAAACATATGCAGAAGAAGTGTTCAATTTATTGGACAATCAGAACACTTGTGATATGTGGGCCATATTGAACAACAATCAAAGAACGTCTGCAGCTATGACGACAGCAGTACCAGAAGCGAAATGGGTGGCTAATTTCACAGAAGTATACTCTAAGAAGCTAATTGGACCATCCCCTCATGAATCTGGCACAATCAACAAATAGGCCATAGTGTGGGACAGAGATGACATATTACAAATAATCAAACATCTTAATAAGTCATGATGCACCAGGACCAGACGGCTTGTCAAACAGCATTCTGAACTTCACCCTGAAGCCTTGGCTGATTTCTGTGTAGCCTTGTTTAACAGAATAATGTAAACAAGGAAAATTCCGACCTCATGGAAGAACACTCTCCTGATTCCGATTTATAAACGAGGCGATAAGTCTTTGCCCAGCAATTACCGTCTGTTAGGGAGAATTCTCTGTTTAGGCTGAATTTCCTAACCTATTGAGTCCCCCAGCAGCTTTGCTGGATTTTCTGGGTTTATTTTTTCTCTCCTGCCAAGAGTGAGACTCTTTTACCCTCACTCTTGGACATGTTTGAAGTGTGTTTCTTTGGTTTGCCTTGTGTTGAATGGGCTATGGGGTCTTGTACTCCATAGGGCCTCATGTGTTTTTGTGAAATGGGTTACACAGCACCCTCAGTGCCGTAACCCAGGGGTGTCCTAGGGAACCCCCAACATAGACTCCATACCCTGGGAATGACTACTGTCTCCCAGGGTCTGTAAAGTCCCCATTGACTTTACTAGTCTCAAATCCTGAACAGAACCAGTACAAACCATCATATTGTGGACGTACTGGCCGGGGCAATTCCATTGCCCCGGGGTCTGTTAGTCGAGGGGGCACGTCTCCGTCCCCCCTCATCGAGTTTTGGCTGGTGGCAGTGGAAACTACTTTTTATATTCGACCGCGAATATTTTCCTATGGGATTTCCCATTGTTTTAGGCTAATACCTTTATTTATTAATTTACGGTAGCCTTGAACATACCGCCGGGTTGTTTCTTTATTATTATAACTCCGGTTGGTATTTTTTGCCAAAACTTGATTCTAAAATGGCGTTGGTGTTCACCTCTGTAACTCTGACCCAAAGTGGAGCCCTTTGTTCCACTTTTGGCGGGCTTCTCCACAGAAGCCCTCCAAAGTGGTGCCACTCTGTCTGGGGCACTTAGGAGGGGTGGAGGGGGATTTAGGCACCCTGGACTGAGTTACCTTGGTAACTCAAGTCGCACTCCGTCCTGATTGGCCCAAGTGGTGAGCCGGCCGGCTCACCACTTAGCATGTTTGAGTGACAGCTAGGCTGGGTGAATGGGGGTTTGCTGCATAAAAGCAGGGCTTTGGGGACTGGAACTTCAGAAGTCGCCACAGGACCTAAGAAGCCGAAGAGGGAGAAGCCGAGCCGACCTGCCAAGACGACACCACCGGTGAAGCCCTGCAGAACCGTCTCACCACTTTTCCCGACGACAGAGGAGATCTCCCGCCGGAGAGTCTTCTTCCCTTAACTGGTGGGGACAACCAGTTGCTGCCTTCTTTTCGCCGTCCAGAAGCATCTCGTGGCCGCCTTGCCTGTGCCAAGCACCCCGGCAACCGGGATACCACTTTTTACCTCAACCGCGAAAGATGGGTAAAAATCCTTTGTGACCGGAGAACTCCACGGCTGGCCTCATCCCTGGTAGTGCAACGACCTGCAGCCTTCCTCCCCGTCGAGATCACCTCTTCCTCGGGACGACGCCGCGACTTGCACCCACTACCAGGAACGACTACCACCGCTGGAGGAATCTTTCCACGTTTAAAGGTACTGTGATCCGCCTGGCCTCCCTTGCTACCGATTGTACGGGGTAGATTTAGCCCTCGGCTCTCGAACCTGGGTAGGCCTGGGTCACCCTAACTAAACTTTTCAGAACCGTAGTAAAACCTTTTTCTCTCACCTGCACAGACTGATGACATTGTGTGATCTTGGGCACATTTTTCGCCTGGCTCCCTCTAAAGTGGGCCCCAAACTAATTCTCCTTGTTCCACCATTGACTGCCTTTGCTAACCTTATGTGAAAAGTGTTTTACCTTACTGCTCTCTTTATTTCTGCCTTTTCCCCCCCTTTTGGTAATACTTGTTGGAGTGTCATCTAACGTTAAGCGCTCACCTCTGTTTGGAAATAAGTGGTGTTAACTTAGAATTGTCCAACAAATGATTAGGGATGTACATATGAGTAATAGTAACTGTGTTTGACTTTCTTATCCTTTCTAGTGTGCTAGTGTAATCTATGAGTGTACCTTTAATAAATAAGTTTATACTTTTACACCTAGCTCTGGTTGGTGTTTGCTTGTGCTACTGTGCCTCTGTACCTATTCTGTATTCTCTGTATACTGCCTAACTCTTCTTGAGGGAAGTCTGACTGCTCAGCCACAGCTACCACAGTGAATCTGTGCGGTGCAGACTGCTATCAAGTGGGTTTACTGCCAACACCTGTAGTCTTAAATCTTTTGCAGTGGTCCCAGAGGGAACTGCACAGGTTTCTGCCTAACACCGTCCGATAGCTCTGTTGGATCCTTAACAAAATATTTTCGCTGCAAATTTTGTTGCGACGATTGGTGCACTGGTCAAAGAAACATGACAGAAATGATCCGCACCAGACAGGATTTGTTAAAGGTGTTGGAACAACTATTAATATATTCCTACTCAATCTCCTGAACTGGAAGCATTGAAAGTGAACACAGTAATCTATGCTGTGTTTATAGACCTGAGACAAGCTTTCGACAGCGTCAATAGAGGAAGGCTATGGGTCAAATTACGAATGTGGAATTGTCCCCCTGATCTCATAGAAGCAATACAGGAGTTATAAACTTTGACATCAATTCATGTCCGTCTGTCTAGCAGTGGTGCACTATCTAAGAAAATGATAACCTGGAATGGCATAAAACAGGGATGCCCTCTCGCGGCAATACTATTTAATCTCTACATTTCAGATTTGAACACTGCCCCACTCACAGGGCAAACTTCACCTCTGATTCTAAATGGCAAAGAAATCCCTTGGATGGTCTACGGCGACGATCTTGTCTTGTTGGACAAGCCCCCTATCAGCTTGCAACAAAGGCTAAATGCTGTGCTGGCCTATTTTACCATCAATGGGCTAACCATAAATACCACCAAAACTCAAACTATGTCCTTCTGCAAGTCCCGAAAACTGAAAAAGCAATTTGTCCTGGGACGAACAATAATGGGGTGAAGCAATTCGTAGGAAGGCAAATTCCCTAGCCTGCCAAGCCATGAGTATCCATAGAAAGTTTGGGAAAATTTCCTTACGACCAGTAATGATATTCTATTGTCAAAAGGTAATCCCGATCTAGGCATATGGACCCGAAGCAGCACTCAATCTATCATGGAAAAATGGGACCTCCTAAAGGGACTATTTTAGAGGAAAGTCCTCTCATTGCTAAAGACCTTTCCTGTTCCCAGAATTAAATGCAAACTTGCAATTCTGTCAATCCACTCCTTTATCCTCTGGAAAGCCCTCAATTTATAACGGAAAACAGTAGCTGAAGAAGACAGTCTACCTCTAGACATATTGAAAACAACGAAAATAAACCAACAAAATGGAATCCTGAACTGTGGAAAAATAGAGGCTCAAGCTGGCTAAAAGAGCTAAGATCTTCTGAAGAATCATTAGTCATGAACCCGGTATCAGTAAAAAAATTAATCCAATGGAATTATTGGATATAGACTCAAAAGGAAAAAGAAAAATACAAACTGTCCATTAACTGCCCTGCTGATACATGGGCGCGGTTTCAAATGCCATCCTATTTGCAAAGATTCCCCTGTATGAAGGCCAGAAATCTCTCTATGCGCATAAAACTACATTTTTTTGTCAACAAAGAAAACAACTGGATGGTAAACCAAACTGCTGCAGATTCTGTGCCACTCTTTCCTTGGAAGAATCAATTCAACACCTTTTGATAGAATGCCATGAATGATTAGAGTGAAATATCTGAATCTATTCCAACTTGAAGCATCTGAGCTAAATGCTGAAGACCGATGGACCTCATTTTTAGTAGGGGAAAATAAATCACTAATTTTCAGGATTTTGCAATTTTGGGTGGAAGTAACAATGTTAAAGGTTTTCTGAAACTTGCTGCTAATGGTGACAGGTCAAAACCTCTGAACCATGTTACAAATGAATTTTGATCTACCACATGGAAATGAAAGACGAACAATCACTTGACAAACCCTAATCATGATAGTAGAGATTAATTTGCCTAAAGTAATGGATTGCCTTAAATTGATTTTATAGGAAATTGTGTTAATTTTTATAATCATGAAATTGTTGGACGACTAAACATGGATGTATTAAGAAAAAGGTTTCCAATAAACCACAATACTAATAAAAATAAAAAGTTGGCGAAAAAGGCATTATGCCATCTCCTTGGACAAGTGGACATTGCCAGCAAGATGTTCTCCAAATGTGTATTGCCTTGACTGGAGGAGTGGGCCCAAAGTAGTAATGTCTTAAAGCCCTCCCAAGCGGGTTATAGGCGAGGGCTTAGTACAGTGGACTACTGCTTCACTCTGAGAACCATCATAGAGAAATACGGTAAGGTTAAGATAGGGAGATTATTTCTGACTTTTTTCAGATTTGGAGAAAGCATTTTATTTGATTGATAGAAACATTGTAGTGTAATTTACATTTTATTGGGACTCCTAATGGTTTATTAAATCTCATCCAACTGTAATATGCAAACATCTCAGGGTCTGTCTGATGTACAAGCTCTCAGTGTCTGTGTGATGTACAAGCTCAGGGAATCCTACATTGATTTTACCACAATAAAGGTGAAAAGCGGGGATGTCAGTTGGCCCCAATGGATTCCTTCCAGACTTTGGCTCTAGCACTTCTCTTAAAGTTCGCCAACAGAGCCTGCTATACACAAATGACTAGTTTGAAATTAAATATGATAAAAAAAAAACAAAATTGATGATGTTTGGGAAAAGGGTGCAACCTTGTAGCTAGTTTTAAAATGAAATTAGATATGTGGAGATAGTGTCATTTTTATTTGAGCCTACTCTTCTCAAATAACGGTGCTTGGTCAATCATTTTAAGAAGACAGCTGAAAGGGCATCATTAAGGATTAAAGATCTTTTTACAGTTTTATTTCAAGCTTGAGGCAATCAGATTGGACAAGTAGCTGGAGGAATGTAAGGCAAATGTCTGTTCCATGATTCGCTATGGCAGCGAAATCTGGGGTTCGAACTGTCATGTTCTGGAGGGGTTGTAAAATACATTCCTGTGCCAAATAGCAGGTTTCCCTCCAGGTAAACATGGTAGCACTGTATGAGCTCTATTGGTGGTGTTCAGTTTGGAGATTACCTCTGAACCAAACAATTATCTTGCCATGTAATGGTAAATAGTGCATTTGAAAGCACCTGATGCCTGTTACATTGGTGGGAAAGTGGATAGAAATAAAAATAATATTTTTCTGGAGGATGTGGAGCCTCTCTTCTTTGCCCAAAGACAGAAGATCCTGTGCAACCCCGCTTGGAACCTGAAGTAGGTCTGACATCTTTCCTGAGAACTGGGACCATTGAGTTCTGAGAGCCCATTGAAGGGATCTCATTCTCAGGTGGGCCTCTGGCACCAGAAAAGTGCAGGATGCCATGAGGCCCAGCAACCACATAAATAAATAAATAAATAAATAAATACATACATACATACATACATACATACATACATACATACATACATACATACATACATACATACATACATACATAAAATAATCGAAGGCCGAGAGACACTGGGCACTTTGAAATTTGGGGACCATCTGTAGAATATCTTGAGCTCTCAGCTCGGGTTGCAAGCTCTTGCCCAAGGATGTATTCAACAGCTCTGATGAATTCTAGTTTCTGAGAAGGTATCATCTGGGACTTCTTGTAATTGAGGGAGAAGACCACTATGTGAAGAGCGTGGCAGATAATGCTGAGATGATCCAGGACTTGTTCGGGAGAACGCGGCCTGATCAGCCAATCGTCCAGGGAGGGATAGACGTAAATCCCCTCTCCGGAGACTCACTGCCACTACCACCATCAGTTTGGTGAAAACCCTTGGGGCGGAGGTCAGCCCGAATGACAGAACTCGAAATTGATTATGATAACCGTCAACTGCGAACCGCAGGTATTTTCTGTGCTTGAGATGGATTGGCACATGAAAATAAGCATCCTGAAGGTCCAATTACACCATCCAATCCTGGATTTGGAGGGCCTGAAGAATCTGAGAAAGTGTGACCATTTTGAACTTGTCGTTCCTGAGGAACTAGTTCAAGTATCTAAAGGTCAAGATGGGTCTCAGTCCTCCATCCTTTGGGTATTAAGAAGTAAGGAGAATACAAACCCTTGTTCCTCTCCGCTACAAGCACTGGTTCTATATCGCCTTTCTCTAGCAGGGTTAAAATCTCCTGCACAGGGAGCAGATCTGGAATCCACAAAGAGTGGTTCCCCGGTGAATTGTTCTGAGGTCTCTGTATAAAAGGAAGGCATTAACCATGGGCTACAGTTTCCAAAGCCCAAGCATCCAAAGTAATGTCTCGCCATGCTTCTAGATGCTTAAACTGTGACTCAAGACCTCAGAAAGGTTTTGAGGCGGCTGATGCAGTGACAGATGGTAAAGATACACTTGCTTGAGCTGACTTCGCACCTCTTCCTCGTCCACCACGAGGAAATCTTCTTTGGCCCCTTTGACCTGCCATTCTTCTCGCCCTCCCAACTGAGTAGTAGTAGCAAAAAGATCTACCCCTCCAAGGTTGTCTACTTTGTCAAAAAAGGATGAGGTCGCCTAATAGCTGCACCTAAAGATTTGGCTGCCGCCTTCAAGGTCTGCAACTTCTCAAGACTGTCGTCAGCCTTGTTGCCAAAAAGGTGAGACCTGTCAAAGGGCATGTTGAGAAGTCTGGATTGCAACCACGCAAACCTGCACATAACGGTGCTAGAAGTGATGGCCCCGTTGATGCTGTCAGAAGAATCCAGACCTGACTGAAGAGACTTGCACATGGCTTCTTTGCCATCTCTAACTATGGCTAAGAACCCGTCTCTTTCATCCCCTTCAGGAATGTGCTCTGTCGCCATGCACTCCCATAGAGTGAACGTAAATTTTGCAAAGGCACATGTGGAGTTGGCAGATTTGAGTGCCATACTCCCTGCAGAAAATATCTTGCTTGCTCATCCATCTACTCTTTTGTCGTCCCTATATGGAGGGATGGTAGGGTAAGCTACTTACTTAGATGTTGCAGTAGCTGCCTGCATGTCAGAACTCTCCTCCTTAATCCCGTAGGAGATGCGTAATTGACCCCGTAGTGTAGAAGAATTCTTCCTACCAATGTTCCCCTCTGAATGTACAAATGAACATGCAGAGGAGACAATTAATGGAAAGATGGGATACAACAGGAGCTGCTGTTGGATGCAAAAAAAACACAATTAAACTTGTTAATCAAGCAATTGGTAGGCACAGTAGTGTGTTTAAAAAAAAAAGCAAGAGTGCAAAGGCTAACCTGTTGGCTATAACAGCAGGGAATGACTCAAAGCGAAGATGGAACATTAGCAACAGGACATGATTTCTGGAATGACCAGCAGATAGGTCTCGGAGCAAGGAATACCCTATGTGACTTTACTCGGGCAATGCAGAAACTGGCTTACCATGTTGTAGCCTCCTTGGCAGAAAAGAAGGACCCCTCCCTGAATAGAAAGAAGCATTGCATAAGAAGTCACAGCAAGTAATCCAAGGGTTCACCTAAACCAACGATACGCGGATGCCTAACAAGTGTCCAAAACACACCAAGGAAGTCTCTAGTCCATGTGTGTTGCGTGCGTGGATAGGAAACAAATGTTCAGAGTTCCAAATCCTGGGTTGACAAGGAATCAAGTGCATAGGAACAAAATAAGTACAATAAACAAATCCAATGGCGGTCCGGGTCGATGAGGGTCTGGAATCACAGTACAAAATCAGAAAGCAGAGTTCCGTGGGCAGGCCAGGTCAGTTAAGGGAGCGGGCAACAAGGTACAGAATCGGCATGCAAAGAATATCCAGTAGACAAACAAGGTTGAAGAGAAAATGTCAATGCAGGTTGGGAAACGGGAGCGGCAGGAGTCAGGGTCGAGGACGAGGGACACAGGAACGCAGGTTAGGCCTGCAGAACACATTTTAGAAGCTCTACGGAGCGTGTAGGAGGGGCTTATGTTTGCATTGTCATGTGAACGCTCCTCCGTACGGAAGGGTAAAAGCATCTATCTAAGGGATGCCAACGTCGCCATGGTAACCACCAGCCACCCCTTACCAGGGTTCTGTTGTTGCTCAGTGTTTTATGACAATGCCTCCCTCTAGAAGCAGAATGGAAAGTGGATGATCCTCTACGTTGTCTTGAATGATCTGTGTAGCGCCCTTGCATGTGAACCCCTCCTGGATGATATCCTGACACTGCAGCACCAGACTCTCTGGAGTGGGGTGTTTCGACAGCAAGTTGGGGTCACTACTAGAAGGGCGGTACTTCTTGGTCAAGTTTTTATGTACAGCCGTTTTGGTTTCCAGTGTTTCCCAATTCGTCCCCACCCTTTTTTTCAAGGAAATATTAAACGGTAATGAAGGGTCTGACTTAGGACCCTTATCTAGGATGTCTGTTAAATCATCCTGTTCGAATGGCAATGGAGGCCTACTCCACCCCATGTAGTTCACTACCCTGGACATGAGTTGTCTGTAGGATGCATCAGCATGCTCCCCAGCCTCTCGTCTCCCAAACTCCAACTCAGGTGAGGTGTCCACCCCACTTGCTGTCTGTAGGTTGTCGTAGAGGTATCTCAACCTTGACTCCTCTGCAATAAAACTCTGGTACATTTGGCGTACCATATTGGAGGCCAAATGGAGCCCCGTCATCCGATTGTTTACTCTCCTCATGCATAGAAGAGACTTAAAATAGTCTTGGCAAAGGTACATAGGGCTTCTCAGGTATAAAGGGTTTTACTAACAATGGATTTGACGGTGGAGGAAATGTTTTTCATTGGCGCCATAGTCTTTAGTGGGGCGTTCGGCATCGATGGCGCAGCTGGCAATGATGGAGCAGCTGGCGTCAAAGTCGACATCAAGGGTTTGGCTGGCGTCAAACACTCTGCCGGCGCCGAACGTGTCGATGGAGTCGACTACCTCGACCTTGACTTAGGATTGTGGCTCGATTGACCCTTCGATGTTACGTCATCAGATCAAGGCCTCGACGGCTCCCGATGTGGATCGGGCCTTCGTCCCGGGCTCAAAGGCGCACAGGATTAAGGTTGAGCCCTTTCCTTCCCGGCTTCTTTCAAAGTCGCGGTAGGAGCATGGCTCCGATGTTTCAAATATTTTGAGCATCTCTGCTCTCTCGCCCGGAGTGTATTTTTTAGTTGGGCAAGATACCCTCTTAGGGGAAGCATCTGGCGAAGTCGATGAAGGCAACCTATGGTGCCTTCTCTTAGACTTCTTCGAGGATGAGTGGTGAGAGCCACTCCTCGATCTCAATCACTTAACCTTCTTCCTCCGAGGAGAGTCGCCTCTCGACTCGTTGGTCGAAGGTTTCTTGGCCGGGATAGGAGATTTAGGGTTTCGACCTACCTTCAATTTCCCCTTTTGTTCCTTCAAGGCCTTTCCCATCATAGACTGGCACTTGGAGCAGTCTGAGGTGTTATGGTCTACCCCGAGGCACCACTAACATATGCGATGTGGATCAGTCAATTACATTTTTGACCCACAATCACAACACTTTTTGAACTTCGACGTTGTCTGTGACAAGACCGGAGGCGAGCATTATGCTTAACCTCTTTAATTACTGCTAACCACAGCTTTTTAAATCTTTCTTTTGTTTCAATGTATTTTTTTTAAACTTTTTTTTATAACTCGTATAAACAACAGAAAAAATGAAACATCATAGCCTTAATGCGGCTAAACTACATCCCCCATGAGGCTCTTCAATATGGTAGTCCAATAGCCTCCCTCTCACTGTCCAATCAGGCAATCCCTTCTACTATAAGTCACTGCCTCTCTGGGTCCCTTCCTCTTCTTTTTTGCTGCACCACAGATAAGTGACATCAATTCTAGCAGTACCTTGCTACGCTGTGTTTTTATGATAATTGTTGAAACGTTAAGTTTATATATTTGTAAAGCGTGCGCGCGTACCATTAGCGGAAACGTATTAGCATTCGAGTTCGAAACGCATGCGTTCATTTCGCGGACAAGTTAGACTTTCAGGACGGCTGGCTGCCGAGCCCGCGAGTGATCTCACTCGCTCTAGGGCTCGGCTAGTCAGCCGCGAACGAACACCGACGGAGATAAAGAGTATCGCGGGCAACGCGTAGTACGCGGTAAACCCCACTCCCTTTAGAAACAAGGGAAGCGCGCGCATGCGCATTACTGTATTCCTCTCACAGAGTTTTGTTCTCGCACGGAGAAAGCCAAT
Source organism: Ambystoma mexicanum (assembly GCF_040938575.1). Lineage (NCBI taxonomy): Eukaryota > Metazoa > Chordata > Amphibia > Caudata > Ambystomatidae > Ambystoma > Ambystoma mexicanum. Next base: position 919,866,510 of record NC_090936.1, read on the forward strand.
GGCAATTCTACGCTCCTGTTCTTTGCTCCCGAACGCGCGAAACTCGTTAATTTGCTAGCGGGTCACCTGCGCACATCAGAGGCATTCAAGGCAAAGAGAACATTTAAAAAAAAAAAAAAAGAAAAAGAGAAAACGAAAATATATTTTTCTGTTGCCAGCAACAAAAGAGGAGCTACAGTTCTCAACCCGATAGCCATCCTCTGTGAGGCACACATAATACCATGGCGTACAGCATGGATAACGAGGCTTGGAGTGAAGGGAGTGACAGAGAACCAGAGCAAGAGGTGGAATACCTAGGAGACGATATAGACCTCTCCTACAGCTTCAAGAAAGTACTAGGCGACTCATTCGTTCAAGCCATAGCACTAGGAGTCAGGCCTCTACAAGACAGGTTATTGGTCCTGGAAGAGATACTGGGCAAGAAAGCTGGCACGCTCGACGACCCCGGTGAGGGAACCTCCACACAAGAGCCTCTGAGACAAAGTGAGAAGGGGAAGAAAGTGGCCCGGAAGAGGAAACGCTCTTCTACTCCCCCGGGCTCATATACAGGGAAGGATAAGTTCCTAGAGGTGGCTGATGCTTTCAATAGGCTGAAAAGTGCCTTTCTTACAAAGACAGCCTTGCCCAACCTCGGACCCCCTACCCCAGGGGCGACAAATATAGGGGATACCTTATCATCCTCAGAGCATTCGGATCAGGAAAGGGGAGAGGATGATGATCAGAGCATAAGCAAAGTGAGCGTAGTCTCGCAGAAGAGTACAAGCGAGCCTAAAGCCAGCGGTGTGGAGGCACCTCTGGATGAAGAAGACATGTCAGACATGTTTGAACCTGACACAATAAGGCACCCCAGATCAACGGACTGGACCCCATCACCAATAGTAGCCCTGTATATGTCCCAGAAAATGACAAAACCTATGGAGAAAGATATTAGATTCAGACTTAAAGCTGAGTGTCTGAGACCAGAGCTGACAGGGAAAGTAGCAGAGACTCCAGAGCTCGACGCAAAAATGCTAACCTTCATATTGAAGGCAGGAAAGGACACCAGAAAAGGCATTGATATGGCATGGAAGACGTGCCAGGATAAACTGTTAGACCTAGCTGGACCCATAGCAAAGATAATGGATTTAGCCGAGAGAGCTAAAGACACTGGGAAGCCAGTTGACCCACTTATATTAGCAGGATGGGCGCAAAGAGCAGTCTGCATGCTGGGCAACGCAAACTGCGCAATATCTTCAGAGCGACGCAGATCGGCTTTACTGAAGATTGATAAACTAGGAGACTTGGCGTCTTACGAAGCCGGGAAAAACGCCCAAGGGCTCCTGTTCGGTGACACATTTGTGAAAGAAATGAACAGATTCGTCGCGACGCAGATCGGCTTTACTGAAGATTGATAAACTAGGAGACTTGGCGTCTTACGAAGCCGGGAAAAACGCCCAAGGGCTCCTGTTCGGTGACACATTTGTGAAAGAAATGAACAGATTCGTCGGAACATACACAGCGCTGGAGAAAGCGCAAGCGTCCATTAGGAAGGTATTGCCGGGGAGAGTTTTTTCAGGGGCCGGTCAATATAGAGGCCGCTCGACCGGCCGATTCAATAACAGAAGAGCACAAGGCCCCAGAGCCCAGTATTGGGAGACCCGACAACAAGACGCCTTTTTCCCGAACAGAGGACGAGGTTCTCGGGGACGTCGGGGATGCGGATATTACCGACACCAGAACAATAACTCAGGTGAGAGAACGCGCAGCGACCTATCCTCCTGTGGGGGGTAGGACAATGCTTTTTTTGCACAACTGCCATGATCTATCGTCAGATGCATGGGCTATTCAGACCGTACAAGGCTTCATTCTAGAGTTCCTAGGTCATCCGGTACAAGATCGCCCCCCTCACAGAATTCAAATGACACAGGCCGAAGAAGATTTATTAGACGCAGAGATCCAGGATCTTGCGTGGAGAAACGCGATAGAGAGGGCTACAGAGAGCTGCCAATCCTTCCTGAGCAATATGTTCCTAGTCCGTCGCAAGGACAAAGTTCGTCCAGTAATCAATCTGAAAGAACTCAACAGCTGGTTAGTGTACAAGCACTTCAAGATGGAGGGAATCCATCTGCTAGGAGACTTACTCAGAAAGGGGGACTGGCTCGCGCGCCTAGATCTGAAAGACGCTTACCTCACAGTTCTGATAGCACCCCACTGTCGACCTTTTCTAAGATTCAGGTGGAGAGACGAACTCTGGCAACTCAGATGCCTACCGTTCGGTCTAGCGTCAGAACCATGGGCGTTCACCAAGCTTATGAGGCCCATTGCGACAGCACTTCGGGAAAAAGGGTGTCGGATGATTGTCTACCTGGACGACATCCTATTTATGGCCGAAAACAAAGATTGCTTACAGAAGCAGATTCAATGGGCGATAGAGCTAATTTCCAGCCTAGGATTCCTAGTGAACAAAGACAAATCAGAGCTTACGCCGACCAAGCGGCTAGAGTTCTTGGGTTTCACTATAGATACAAAGAAAGCTACCTTGGAGTTACCAACTCAAAAAATGAGAGCTATCAAGAAAGATCTGAGAACAGCACTCAAGAAACCGCTGATCTCTCTTCGTTATCTAGCCAGGATAGTAGGTCTTTTAGCAGCATCCATACAAGCAATATTTCCCGGCCCGTTACATTATCGAGCTCTTCAGAGGCTGACGATCAAGTACCTAAGGAAAGGCTGGAGATACCATCGACTAGTTTCCCTAGACGAAGAAAGCAGATCAGAACTCACCTGGTGGCTCCACAATATGGAAGCCTGGAATGGCCGCACCATCTCCGGAGACATACCAGGGTTAGTTATAGAGTCAGACGCCAGCAGGTCCGGCTGGGGAGAGCAATGCGGCGACATAGAAAAAGGCAGGAAATGGTCAAAAGAAGAATTGGAACTACATATCAATTGCCTAGAATTACTAGCGGGGTCTTTCGCAGTAAAAGCATTTACCAGAGACAAAGCGCACTGCAGCATACTTCTCAAGATGGACAATATATCTGCAGTAAGGTATATAAACAAGCTGGGAGGTACCAGGTCCAGGATGTTAGCGGAATTGGCAAAGGATTTCTGGCACGGCTGCCTACAGAAGAAGATTACAGTCAAAGCAGAGTATCTCCCAGGGGCCCTGAACTCAGTGGCGGACTGGAACTCCCGACACCTAGTAGATTACAGCGACTGGAAACTACACAGAGACATATTCAAGAAGTTGGAAGCAAGATGGGGGCCATTGCACATGGACCTGTTCGCCTCGAGGCTAAACACACAGCTGCCTGATTACTTCAGCTGGAAGCTGGACCCGGGAGCCCAGGGGACGGATGCATTCATGCATCATTGGGGGTCGCAGAGACACTATGCCTTTCCCCCCTTTGCGATGCTGGAGAGGGTACTAGCAAAAGTGCGCAGAGACGAAGCTCAGATATTGATAGTGACGCCAGAGTGGAAGTCGCAAGCCTGGTTTCCAGTTCTGATGGAACTTTCTACGGATTTTCCACAGAAGATTGCATACAGACAAGACCTGCTGACCGATCCAGCAGGAGCCCCTCACCCGCTGAAGGAGGATCAATCCTTAACACTGATATCGTGCAGAATTTCAGGCATAGATGGCGCTTGCCAGGCCTTTCAGAAGACGCTACAAGACTTATCAATCTATCATGGGCTCCATCTACGATCAGGAGCTATAATTCCGCGTGGCAAGCCTGGGATTTATGGTGCAGGGGGAGGAGTGTATCTCCCATTTCAGCACCTATAGTCCAAGTGGTGAATTTCCTAGTCAGCCTCCCGTCTACAGGGAGGGCGTTCAGGACTGTAGGAGTATATAGGTCAGCTATCTCTGCTGGACACGAGCTAGTGGACGCAGCACCAGTAGGGGAACACCCAGCGGTGTCCCGATTGCTAAAGGGTGTAAAGATGAGCAAACCTCCTACGCCCAAGTACTCATCGTTATGGGATGTCCAAAAAGTCATACACCTGTTCGAGCAGTGGCCGAGTAACAACTTTCTGTCAGATAAGACAATGCATTACTTACCGTAAAAGCATTTCTGATGGTTGTATCTGCTTAGATTGACATGCTGTGCATAGGTCCGACATCCAGTGGTCACTGCAGAGTATTGCATTTTGTTTTTCGTAGTCGAAAAGGGGACGTCGACAAGGCGTGTCTAACACTATCCCTATAGTGACGTGCGGTGTACCCACAGTCCCTCACGCGTCGAGGTCCCTCTGTTTGTATTTTTTCTGCCCTGAGTGAGCCTTCTAGACGTGAGTGAGTACAGAAAAGAGAGAGATAAAAAAGGATGTCTATGTTCCTTCCATCCCAGCGGGGAGGAAGGGTGGGCGCATGTGAATCTAAGCAGATACAACCATCAGAAATGCTTTTACAGTAAGTAATGCATTGTCTTCGGATGTTTGTTAATCTGCTTAGAATCACATGCTGTGCATAGACTAGCGAGCAGTATCCGGAGTTGGAGGTGGGTTGTGAGAAGGACCAGTAGAGAAAAGGTGTCTTAATACTGCTTGTCCCACCTGGGAATCAGCTCTAGAGTGGGCATCTAGACAGTAATGTTTTGTAAAGGTGTGTACAGAACTCCAGGTTGCCGCTTTGCAGATGGAATCGAGGGGAACATTTACAATGAATGCTATGGATGCCCCAGTGCCACGAGTAGAGTGTGCTCTTGGCTTGAAGGGTAGTTCTCTCTTAGCAAGAGTATAACAGAGAGTGATGCATTGAACAATCCATCTAGATATAGTGGATTTTGATACTGCATCTCCTTCTCTTCCTGCTGCCACCGAGACAAAGAACTGATTAGTCTTTCTCAGTGGTCTAGTTCTTTCCATATAAAACATGACAGCTCTGCGCACATCAAGTGTATGCAGGCTCTTTTCTCCTAGATTTGAGGGATTTTGAAAGAACGTTGGTAGTTCTATTGACTGGTTAACATGGAATTTCGAGATGAATTTCGGTGCAAACCTAGGGTGTGTGCGTAGAACCACTTTATCTCTGTGAACCGTTACAAAGGGGTCAAGAACAGAAAGAGCCTGTAGTTCACTTACTCTCCTAATGGTGGTGATAGCTATTAGAAAAGCAGTCTTAAGAGTGAGGTCTTTAAGAGTTGCCTTGTGCATGGCTTCAAAGGGTGAACCTATGAGCCTGGTGAGTACCACATTTAGGTCCCAGCCGGGAGCTGGGTTTGCTATTGGAGGGTGTATCCTTTTTACCCCTTCCATGAAGGCTTTGATTACTGGGACTTTCCACCATGACACTTTGAGTTGGGAAGTGGTGTATGCAGAAAGGGCCGCTAGGTGGACTTTAATAGAATTGAATACTAGACCTGAGTCCAGCAAATGGGTCAGGTACAGAACAATTTGTGTGGGAGAGCAGCCAACGGGGTTGATGCTTCCTTCTCTACACCAGATGACAAATCTCTTCAGTTTGCTAGAATAACAGTGACTGAGGATGTCCATGCACCTTTGTGGAAGTTGTAAATGTCCAAATTCTATGACCTCAGGAGCCAGGCTGCTAAGTTCAAGGTTTGAGGGCATGGATGCAGTGTCCTGCCCTTGTCCTGTGACAGCATGTTGTACGGGCATGGCAGTTTCACTGGTGGAGACAGAGACATCTCCATCAGATGAGCGAACCATGGTTGCCGGGGCCACATAGGGGCCACTAGTATCATGGTGGCTTGTTCCCGGTGCATCTTGTGCACAATCTTGTTGAGAAGGGGAGTCGGGGAAAAGCATAAACAAATTTCCCTGACCATGGAATCGATAGACCGTTCCCCTTGGACTGGTTCTGAGGGTACCTGGAGGCGTAATCTAGGCATTGTGAGTTCTCCAGAGTTGCGAACAGGTCTATTTCTGGGAAACCCCACTGTGTGAAGACGTCGAAGACGGTGTCTTCGTGTAACCGCCATTGGTACTCTGCGGGCAGGGGGAAATCTCTGCTGAGTTAGTCTGTTTGCAGATTGAGTTCCGCTGGTACATGTTGTGACAGTAGGAACATGTGTCTGAGAGCCCACTTCCAGATGTTCTGGGACAGCTTGGACAGTCCTGGAGAGTGGGTTCCCCCTTGCTTGTTGAGGTAGTACATGGCTGTGGTGCTGTCCGTGAGGACCATCACCATCTTTCCTTGTAGGTGTTCCTGGAAGGCTTTCAGTGCCTTGAACACCGCCAGTAACTCCAGTAGATTTATGTGCTTGGATGCTACGCTCGGAGTCCACACTCCGTGGGAAGTCTGATGGGATAGGTGAGCCCCCCATCCTGTGAGGGATGCGTCTGTGGTTAGAGTGGCTTCCACTGCGGGTGTGGCAAAAGGCTTCCCTATTAGCAGGTTTTCCTTTGTCCACCACCGTAGCGAGAGAACCAAGGCCTGCGAGACCACCACTAGATCGTCCCATTGTCCGCTGGCCTGACACCACTGGCTGTTGAGCCACTCTTGCATTGGGAGCATGCGCAGGCGCGTGTGAGGTACCAAATAAATACATGACGCCATCATTCCTAGCAAGCGCATTGCTTTGCGTACCGTCACCTCTCGACCTGCCACATATTGGGGGATCTGAAACAGCATGTTTTGGACCCTCTCGTTGGAGGGGAAGACAAGGCCGTCCTTTGTTCGAATTAGAGCCCCTAGGAATTGTTTGATCTGGCTGGGGTCTAAGCTGGACTTCTTCTCGTTTATGGAGAAGTCCAGTTGGAACAAAAGGTCTACAGTCTTTTGGGTATTGGAGAAGCATGTTTCGTAAGAATCCCCTGTTATGAGCCAATCGTCGAGGTAAGGGTATACTGGGATGGACAACCTGCGCAGATGGGCCGCTGCCACTGCCAGTACTTTCGTGAATACCCTTGGTTCAGATGCTATCCCGAAGGGTAGCACTCTGAACTGGTAGTGTTTGTTCTCTATCATGAACCTGAGGTATTTTCTGTGCGCTGGCAACATTAAAATATGAAAGTGTGCATCTTTCATGTCCAGTGTTGTCATGTAATCCCCTTGTGATAGCAAGGGGATTACTTCCTGTAAGGTTACCATGCGAAACTTTTGAGGTTTCACAAATTTGTTCGCTGGGTGCAGATCTAATACAGGGCGCATGGTTAGGTCCTTTTTGGGTACAAGGAAGTGCACTGAATAAATACCTTCTGTTACCTGAGATAGAGGCACGACCTCTATAGCTCCTTTTTCCAGTAGCTGTTCCACTTTCTGTAGAAGGATGGCGAGGTGTTCTGGTGTCATGCGTCGTCCCCGTGGGGGTTTGTATGTTGGGGAACTGTTGAATTCTATACAGTAGCCGCGGGCTATGGTTGATAGTACCCAACGGTCTGATGTTATTCCCTCCCACGCTGGAAGAAACGATGTTAACCGGCCCCGACCGGCGATGCATGGGAGGGGACCCGAATCTCTCCCCTTGCCATGGCGTTGGCCTCTCTGATTGTACTGGCCACTATTACCTTGGTTAGAGGACCAGTTGTTGGCAGAGTATTGTTGTTGTTGATTCTGCTGCTGGCGTTGGCCATGAAAAAGGCACTTATTGCCATAGCCGCGTCTGTTAGGGGGCCTAGAAATCTGGTCATAGGTCTTGATTGTGTCAAACTCCTTTTTAAAGTGTTTTTAACAATGCTTTGGTTCACTAGTGTCCCTTCCGTGATTGTGGCCAGAAGGCGTGTACGCAGGGGTTCTGGTGCCTCTTCAGCGTCGCTACGAAGCTTGCTCCACGGTGCATCTGCATAGCTTGCTAGTAAAGAGTTATATTTAGTGATCCTTGCTGAGAAAGCGGCGGAAGCCATGATTCTTTTCCCCAGGACATACAGCTTTTTCCCCTCCTTGTCTGGGGGTACCTCGCTGGTGGACAGTGGCACCCCTGATCTCTTCCTTGTATTTGTTACTACAAGGGAGTCTGGTACGGAGTGGCCCCTGACGTACAAAGGGTCAGAAGGAGATGGACTGAAGAGTTTTTCTATACGAGGGTTGACCCCTCTGACCAACGCAGGAGTGGATAGAGAAGGGGGTGATTCTTCTTTTTACTGAGGCAAGAAGTGGAATGGTTTGACAGACAGGGGGTTTCTCCTTAATTACTTTTTCCACAAAGTCAATGTCAGAAGAGGTCTCCCCTGTGTCTAATTCGAAATGCGCTGCTGCTTTGTGCAACAGTGCATTAAACGTAGGCTGATCATCTATAGGAGATGTGTTCCTAATAGGTGAGTCCTTGGGAGGAGATAGGGTTATGGCATCGGGGTCAGAGTACGCTGATGGGGACTGCCAGGGGTGTGAGGTAACTACCTCTAGTTCTTTGCCGAAGCCCCCTGCACCTGTGTTTGGATCTTCTTGAAAACCCTCCTCCTCTAGGTTTCGTTCTTCCTCTACACCCATAAAATCAGCCTCTTCCTGAAAATGTTGTTCCTCTTCAGTGAGGTCATACACATTTAATCCCTTGTGTGAAGGATTAAACAGCCTAGGAAATTTGACCCTGGGGTCCTTCTCTTGGTCTTTTGGGTGTTGGTAGGTTTTGGTTTTCCTTAAACCTTTCCATTTTCTCCATACAGAAAGGGAGTCTCTCCAGAGTTTCATGGGGTACCCGAGTAGACTAGTGGGGGGAAATTTGTGTTTTCTGCCTGGAAACGCTTTGACCTCTCCCACAACGTCGAAGAAAGGTTTCTGTCGCCGTCTGAAAAACCTTCCGTTAGGCCAGGAGTCCCTCTAGATGAAGGCGGCAGTTCCTGGCTCCCCTTCGGCTTTTTCGGCGTGTCTTTAGCCCTTTGCGCGGTATTCGATGTGTCTTTCGTCGTCCGCTTATGGGAATCGGCGGAAACAATCCTTGCTAGGCTCTCGACAAGTAAATTGTCTGTGGAGGTTTCTGGTCTCGACATTACGGGCGTTGAGTGTTGTACTGCGACGGGCGCTCCTATATGGAGCGTTATGTAGGATGGTTTTGGGGTAGCGCCTTTATCTATGGAAAGCCCAATCGCTGGTCGCGGCTGCGTTTGCGAGTGGGGCTTTAGACTCTTACGGTCTGAGGTAGACGCCAGGGTGCCCTGCGTCCCCTTCGGCGCTGATGGATTCTTCGTCTTTGACGAAGAAGAGCCGTGGGTTGTGTGCTTATGGGAGTGAGTCTTTTGTGCGTCCTTCTCGCCGGGGTGTTCATCCCCATAAGCAGGGCGTGAGCCGAGCCCGTCGGGGCCGGGGACGGACGTCGAGGTGCGTGAGCGCTCCCTCGAGAGGTTTAAGACTTCCGCAATGGAGGTCGTGTTATCACCTTCCTCGTTACTTTCAGCAATGGCGGCGGCGGGTGAGGAATCGGACTTCGACATGGCGTAGGCCGCCCACCTCTTGACTCTACATTCTTTTAGAGTTTTGGGTTTTAAAAGTTGACAAGCCGCACAGCCGTCTTCTTTATGATCGAGGGGCAAGCAACAATTACAGTGTTTATGCTTGTCCTTCCAGGTGTACTTGCCCTTGCAGCGCGGGCAAAACCTAAAGGGTGTCCTCTCCATAGCTGAGGCAATAATTTGTGGTGATAACAACCCTGAGGGAAAGGGAAGGGAAAAGGAAAGGCATTCTCGAATGGAAACAAGATAGTTCCACCCCCACTCTCCCTACTGTATGTTGGCCGGCGAGGCCAGGCCACGTGTTTGGCAGCGCCGAAGGATCTCCTCTGTCTCGTCTCCTCCGTCGAAGATGTTGTTCGGCGGAGAAACAGCTTTGCAGCTACGTTGAGGGGAGGGATCTATGTGTTAATGTAATCAGTCAGGACCAAGGTCCAGGAAATAAGTTTTGCAATGTCTCTCGAGGAGCTCCGCGTAAAGGCGACCAAAAGCTGGGCAGAAAATAACAATCTGAGGGACCTCGACGCGTGAGGGATTGTGGGTACACCGCACGTCACTATAGGGATAGTGTTACAGACACGCCTTGTCGACATCCCCTTTTTCGACTACGAAAAACAAAATGTAATACTCCGCAGTGACCACTGGATGTTGGACCTATGCACAGCATGTGATTCTAAGCAGATTAACAAACATCAGAAACAGCTTTCAGGCAATCTAGCTACACTCCTTTGCTTAGTGTCCTGTAGAAGAGTTTCAGACGTTAAAGCCCTAGAGATAGACAGGAAGATGTACTACCCGGAAGGGATAGCCTTTACCATAGCGCAGCGTACAAAGACCAATTCTAAAGTGATCTCATACCCATAATGGCCGAATAACGAGAAATTGTGTGTGGCGAATTGTATAAAGTGTTATGAAGCAGCGACAGCAGCGGTTAGACCGAAGGGGGGTACCCAGTTGCTTATAGCGCGTTTTAAACCATACAAAGCAGTTACGTCAGCTACTATTGCTAGATGGGTGAAGGAAGTGATGGAGTTGGCAGGTATAGACACGTCTAAATTTGGAGCGCACTCTACCAGGGGTGCCATGGCTTCACAAGCTTTTGCAGGCAGAGTTCTGCTGCAAGAGATCATGAAAGCAGCAGACTGGTCGAACGATTCAGTCTTTAAGACATTTTACTTCAAACCAGTATCTAATATAGCAGCTGCTGTTGTTGTTGAAAGCTTTGAACAAGCATAATACTCGCCTCCGGTCTTGTCATAGAATAAAGATTGCCCATGCGACTAGCACAGGAAGTCTTGATTCTATTAAAGACACAGAGTCGAGCATTATCCCACCCTAAGGGAATACGGCTGTAAGGGGCATGGTATATACTGTAAGACATGTCGCAGCAAATCTATGTAAATGCTTGATTATAACATGTGATAAATCGTATTCCCCTCCCTAACATGCACATTTCTCTTTTTGCATAAGAGAGGAGCAAAAGAATCACCGAGGTAGTGTACGAAAGCAGCAGAGCTGCGGAGTTAGAATACGGAGATCCTACCAATAATAGAAAGGACAGAATCAGTTGGATTATGCAAGAGGCAGTTGATTTTAGCCATTTGTTCAGTAAAAGCGAGCTGCAAAAGAAGAGGAAGGGACCATGAGAGGCAGTGACTTATAGTAGAAGGGATTGCCTGATTGGACAGTGAGAGAGAGGCTATTGGACTAGACATATTGAAGAACCTCATAGGGGATGTAGTTTAGCCGCGTTAAGGCTATGATGTTTCATTTTTTCTGTTTATACGAATGATAAAAAATAAAAAATACATTGAAACAAAAGAAAGATTTAAAAAGCGGTGGTTAGCAGTAATTAAAGAAGTTAAGCATAATGCTTGCCTCCGTGTCTTTAATAGAATCAAGACTTCCTGCGCTAGTCGCATGGGCAACCTTTATTCTCATTCAAAATAACAAAGTCGTCACGAAAGTGAAGAGGCACGTCTTATTTCTCGAAGCTAAAGGATTTATGGAAAAACAGAACTGAAGCCAAAAGGGTGCTGCACGTGCTATATATGCCTTCGATATCATCCTCGAGACGGAGGCCCTTGAGGGACATCGGGTCGACACCATCGATGCACAGTGCCCTCTGCCGAAAAAAATTATTCCGAAGCAGCTGAAGCTGGATAGCGAATATCAAAGAGGAGGAACACGTGGGAGGACCAATCCATTTGAATCAGATTCCTGCAAACATAAATATTTTTTAAAAATTGGGATTTGGAAAACAAACATAACAAATGTCTGGTTAAGAAGAAAGTGGGTGTCATGGTGGATGGCCCGAAGCATAGTTCGGGTGCTGCCAATGACAACGTGGGCTAGTTAAAGGCTGCGATTAGTTATTACATTTATCAATGGTAAGTAATATAAACAATAAAGCATTTTCTTTCTGTACTACAGTCAACTTTTGACGTCAAGCATCAGCCCTTGCCGGTGGTGAACGAAGAATCGTGAAAACCAAGCAACATTGTGGCCCTCGAGGAACTTATGGAAGTTTGATGACAGGCCCTGCAACATTGAAATGCCTAAATCTGCTTTCCCATTTGGGGCTCTCAGGGAGCCCGAGAGCCCCAAATGGGAAAGCAGATTTAGGCAGAAACACTGCAGCATTTAGCATTTCCCATTTGGGGCTCTCGGGCCCCCCGTGGGGAGCCCGAGAGCCCCAAATGGGAAATCAGCTGTAGGCAGAAACACTGCGGCATGTAAACACAACCGCGATGTGTTTCTGCCTGCCTTGGGTTTCACTTTGGGTCTCCGGTGCTCCCCTGGGGGAGCAACGGAGACCCAAAGTGATAGCCACAGCAGGCAGAAACACAACGTTATTGTGTTTGAAAACACTGCGGTTTTTCTTTCCGAGTTTCTCAGGCTCCTCCGAGCTGGAGGAGCCTGAGAAACTTGGAAAGAAACCACGCCCGGCAGAGACTATTGCACAGAAGGAACTGCATGTGATAAAAGCAATATTTAATCAAGAAAAGAATGCCTTTGAATTAGCTCATCAACCCATAAACTCTCTATACGACAGTTATTAGGCCTGCAACAAAACTGCTGAAATCGGCAGGTTCATTTAAGTGGATAGTTTTAATAACATTAATAATAGTCGTTGTACTCTCCTTTCCCACTCTCTTTGTGAAGCTGATGGCGCAAAAAACATCAAAACCTCCTTGCATGTTAATAATGAAATGTTAGCCCTGCTCGTTGACAGTATAGAAATTACGATTGCCAATACCATAAATGTAATAGAAGAAAACGACACTACACAAGAAGAAATGCAAACAATTGTGTAGCTTGACTATTCATGATAACATTATTTTATGCATCTTCGATTACAATAGCACAGCCTTTTAATAAAATGCACTTAGTTGGCAAACACAAGAACCTATAAGGCTTGGCGCACATGACATTAGCCTCTGTCCGAGGCAAAAATACTACCTGCAATACATTCTATATTCACATAATTAAGGCATTTTATGCCGAATGAAAACCTGAACAGGGGTCAAGTGGGCGCTAGACGCCTGTTCAGGTCTCATTATGTATAATGGAAAGATATGCTAGAAGCACTGAATTATGGGTAGGGTGAGCGAAGTGCGCAGGTCCGGAATGGTGCTGTAATGTAATGCCATGCAAGGTTGGAGAATGCTCTAGTAGGGCATTCTTTGTTAAATTAACTCAATAATTTCCCTTCTTCTGCTGCCTGAGGTTTCTGATTGGATTACTTGGTGATGGAATTTGGGTTTCAACACCACCAAGGAGCATAAAAGCAGCATCTCACCCATGTTCAATCTTAGATCTGCATACATATTGATAAAACAGGTTTACCAATGTAGCCCTTTAAATCAAATCTACTAGTTGTGTTTACTTGATTCCCAGAAAACAAACCTTTTCAGAAATAATTACTTACAACATAGATGTCTCCCAGGGCATACAGCTTTCCTTTACGCCTCCCACATTGGTGATTGTAGATGCCCTTCTGGATAAATGGTAATGCGCTTGTTCTATTACAGAAAGACACATCATCAAAAGTTAAGCACAACATATAAAAGACATGTATGATGTAAAGTCTTTATCAAATATCGGTTTACAAATTCTTCAACTTACCGATTTTTTCCAAACTGTCTATATTCATAAATAGTTAGGGATTTATCGTATGCAAAAAAGAATCCAATTAGTTCTTTACACGCATCACGCCCATTTCTGTAAGAAATAAATAGAATTATCAGAGAGAAGGACAGATAGTAAAATTTTGAAACTCAATCTGCCGTTTGACAGGGTAATTGTTTTCTGTATAGTCCATGGTAGTAATGCCTATGATAGCAGTAAGAAAAATAAGCAATTTTTAAAACTGCATTTTAAAGCATGTACATTCTGGTTATTTATATAGCTCCGGATAGAAAATATTGCCCCTTTGCAGCACCTCTATATACTGCCCCTACAATAAAGCAAATTGTTAACACTGTTGTAATATTCTGTAACATAAAAAAAACAGCAACATTCGGCCAGAATGTGAGATCAAAAGTGAGATTAAGTTATGTTATTGAGATTTATACAGCACATGCTGACATCTTTATGGCCTCCAGGCGATCAGGTGGTTCTGAAAAGGAACAAGGATTAGGGGCAGTTAATTAGCGGGACGAAGAGGGTGTTAGGCAGAAACCTGTGCAGTTCCCTTAGGGACCACTGCAAAAGGCTTAAGAACACAGGTGTTGGCAGTAAACCCAATTGGTAGCCGTCTGCACCACCCAGATTTACCTGGTAGCTAAAAAGAAGGGAGGGAAAAGGCAGAGTTATGAAAGAACACAATTTCAATACTTTTCAAAGAACCAAAGTGAGGCAGGTTAGGCAAAGTCTACTGGGGAGCAAGGAAGTTTAAATGCCAGGCCCACTCTTAGAGAAAGCAAGCGAAATGTGTCCAGGATCACACAGTGGGGTTATGCTCAAAGAGTCTTTGCAGATAGTTCACAAAAGATTGAGATCAAGTCAGGAAAAGTTAGTTAACAGGCACCAGGCTAACCCATGTTAGAAAGTCGAGGATTTACTGTCACCCCGAACAATCTGTCGCAAGGGAAGCCAGGCGGGACACAGTACCTGAAATAGGAAGGATGCTCCAGCAGGGGCAGTTGTTCCTGGCAGTGGGTGCAAGTCGGTTTTCCGTCCAGAGGAAGAGGAGATCTCAACGTGGAGGAAAGATGAAGGTCGTTGCACTGCCAGGGAAGAAACCAGCCACAGAGTTTTCCAGTTACGAGGTACTACCCTTTTCTTCGCGGTAGTGGTAAACCGTGTTATTCCGGTTGCCGGGGTGCTTGGCACAGGCAAGGCGGCCACAAGATGGTCCAGGAAGGCGAAAAGACGAGCAAACTGGTTATCCCCACCAGTCAAAGGAAGAAGACTCTACGGACTGGAGATCTCCTCTGTCATCAGGCAAAGTGGTGAGACGGTTCAGCAGGGCTCCACCGGTGGTGTCGTCGTTGCAGGCCGGCTCGGCTTCTCCCTCCTCGGATTCTTTAGGTCCTGTGGCGACTTCTGAAGTTCCAGTCCCCAAAGCCCTGCTTTTATGCAGAAAACCCCCATTCATCAGTCCTAGCTGTCACTCAAATATGCTAAGTGGTGAGCCAGACAGAGTGGCACCACTTTTGGAGGCTTCTGTGGAGAAGCCCGTCAAAAACTGGAACAAAGGGCTCAACTTGGGTTGGAGTCACAGAAGCGAACACAAACGCCATTTTGGAACAGAGTTTCGGCAAAATATACCAACCGGGGAATTTATATTAATTTAATATACCGGCGGTACGTTCGAGGCTATATTAAAAAGTGGTAGCCTTGAACAATGGGAAAATCCCATAGGAATATATTTACGGTCGAATATAAAAAGTAGTATCCACTGCCACCAGCCAAAACTCGGTCGGGGGGGACTGGATAGTGCCCCCTCGAACAACAGACCCTGGGGCAATCGAATTGCCCCGACCAGTACGTCCACAATAGGATGGTTTGTACTGGTTCTGTTCATAATTTGAAGACAAGTAAAGCCAATGGTGACTTTACATGCCCTGGGAGACAGTAGTCAGTCCCAGGGTATGGAGTCTAGGTTTGGGGATCGCTACGACACCCCTGGGTCACTGCACGTTGGGTGCTGTGTAACCCACATACCAAAAACACATGAAGCCCTATGGAGTAAAGGACCCCATAGCCCATAAAACACATACAAAGTCAAAGGAACACCTCAAATCATGTCTAAGAGTGGGAGAAAAAGAGTCTCACTCTTAGCAGGAGAAAAAAATAAACCCCAAAAATCCAGCAAAGCTGCTGGGGGACTCACTAGGTTTGGGAAATTAGCCTTTACAGAGAATTCTCCCTAACAGAGGGATACCCCAAGAGAGCATCTGCTGTTCTGTTGGTAGCTTCAGTTTGGAAAAAAACCTGTCATTGTGCGTTAGGTTTGCTTCTAGGTGGCACAGGTTAGGTGTTTGAATTTGTTTTGGTGCAGGAATTTGTGTAGGATTGTTTGGGTCTGTGGTGTAGTGCTGGAGATTTAGTGTGCTATGATTGAGGGGGAGAGGTGTGCAGCTTGCTGTGCGATTTTGAGTTGGGGCTGCTTTAGACGAGAGTGTGTCGTATACGTATTTGATGGTTGAGCGGTTTGTTTGTGAGACAATGTTACGTTTTAGTAGGGTTAATGTTGGGAAAGTGCTGTGTCCTTGTGGGCTACATTGTTTTATTATGGTTGAGATTAATTATAGTCATTGGCGTTATTATTGTTTCTTTTCATAGGGCTAGGCTGTTTGGTTGAGTCCGTTTTTGTGGTACTATCGTTGGTGCGACCTCTCCTTGTATCAAGTTTGTGTGTTTCATTTCAACAGTAACCCAACCACCTGGACAGGAAGTAAAGAGACAGGTTTTTAGTAGTTTTCTAAATTGTAGGTGTCCCTCAATTGTTCACAGATCGTTGGATAGTAAGTTCCAGCGTTTTGCTGAGATGCACAAGAAGAATTCACTGTGTTGCAATTTATTATTATTATAACTAATTATTATAGCCAATTATTATTATCATTGCTTTGGTTCAAGGTGATTGTCATTGCTGGATCTCAGGGCTTGTTTTGGTGTGTAGATGGAGATTTCTTCTTGCGTGAATTCCGGTCCTTGGCCATGGATTGCTCTATGGGTTATGCAGAGCGTTTTGAAGTAGATGCTTTTTTGACTAGTAGCCAGTGAAGAGTTCACAGTGCTGGTGTGATGTGTTCTCTCTTAGAGAGTCGGAGGAGTAGTCTTGCTGTTGCGTTCAGTATTAGTTGTCATTTTTGGATGAGGTAATCTGGCAAACCAAGATAGATGCTGTTGGCGTAGTCTATTCTTGTCATGGCGAGGGAGATGACGGTGAGTGTTCCTTGTAGGAAGTTGAGGTAGGGTAGTATCCTTTTTATTGTGCGCAGATGAAGCAACTTCTTCATTCACTTGTGGAATGTAAGCTCGCTGTCCATTAAGATTCCAAGATTTTCAACAACTTTGAAGGATTCCAGTCAGCAGTTTCCCATGTCCTTGGGCATGCTTCTGATGACTTTCTAGATGTTTATGATTTTGCTTTTCAAGTGGTTTGCCAGGTCGCCACATCATTTCTGCGAGGGAGTGGGTGTGTTGTTGCAGGCTGTTGGGTTTTTTAGCTCATTGACAGTGCACAACATATCTTTCTGTGTGTTGTTCACTTTTTTAATGCTTTTACGTCTTATTTCTTGTTGCTTTGAGGATTATGGTTTTATATAGCCATATCTGTTTCTGGAATGCAGGTTTATTCTGTTAGTCTAAGTTTTTCCTCCATGCTTGTTCCAGTTTTCTCTTTGCCTTCTTTAGGGCTGGGATGTGACCCATTTTGCTGCAGTTTTCTTTTTTGATGGGGGGGGGGCTTTTTCAGTGCGACAGCCTCTAAGGCTTCTGTGATCCATTTGTGGATTGTCTCTACACTTCTGTGTGTGAATTTTGTCTTAAACAGAGCCCAGAGGTTTTGTGAATTCTAGTGTGGTGTTGCAATCTATGTGGTTTAGGGATTCCCAGTTCCTTTTCTGAATTGGGACAGTGTTTAAGTGGAGGGTTGTATTCAGGGTTGGAGGCTGTATCACGAAAGGTACTGGAAGGTGGTGTAAGGAAGGCATGGTATGAAACAGTGAAGACAGATACAAGTGATCACAGTTCAATGGTGTTTATTGAACTTCAATGGGTTGGTAGAACGCCTATCTAAACCTAAATCTAAAGATGGGAGCAAGCTACGACCATCAAATAATAATAACGCAGTCCAAGTGGAGTCTGTCAAAATAAAAGTGCCTATAATAATAACCCTATTGCCAATCCTTACTTCAAAATACAAAATAGTGTGGGATAACAATGTATGCAAAAGAAAAGTGTTCAAGAAATGAGATGTCAGGATAGTTGAGCAGTGGGCTTCCCTTCCCCACGTTTTCAGCATGGGGCAAGGCAGCACGTGCGGGCTACGCTCAGACTCTGGTTTCTTGCCCATGAGGTAACAGTTCAACACATAGGCATCAGGGCCTTCCGCCAAAGTCTCTCTCGCAATGACAGTCTCTGATTGCAGAGGGCATGATGTAACAAACAAAACACAAATGTTCCTTTCCTGTGTCATTCACAAGTTCAAGACTGGTCTCCCTCCTTCGGGCTCAGACCACGGATCCCCTTGTTCGGGCTGAGATCCTCTTTTCCATAATGTTCACAACTTGCTCTCCCTCGTTCGGGTTCGGACCATGGATCCCCCTCGTCCGGGATCAGATCCCTTTTGATACCAGAATCGAGACTTTCGAATGTGCAATGGGTTTTGCATAAACCGTTGCAGGACCATTTTGATTCACTTCACACAATTACACTTCACATCCATTGTTATGATACCAAACAGAGACCTTAGATTAAGCACATTCAGGGTGCTGGACCACTCTGTCAATGGTATCGTATCTCTCCTTATGGTAAAACATTCACCAGTAATTCATCTTTACTTGCGTCTTTCATCACGCGTTTAACAATGTCTGTTCCAGTGTTCGTTTTACATTGTTGCCACTTGCAACCTTAATTTCAACAGAAAATGGCCTGGCATTGGGCTACCCAACTCACCGACTATGTTGTTCTCCCTTGCTTCTTTGTTCTTGGAGCCAAGGATGATACCATAGCATCTGCTGCTCCTGCCGGCCTTGTTCAGTTACGAGGGAGGGCCCTCGGTATCTCCGACACACAATGCAGGATTCTTCAGCCTGGTTTCCTGGTCTTACGCTTTCTGCCTTGAAGGGTTCTTGAAAGTAACAGCTTCATGCCAAAAAGGTCATGGGTTGCCCTTTCTTACAAACCCCCTGTGCCTGGCCGTCGCCCTTCCCTTGTTCAGCTGCTGACTCGAAACTGCTGTACTTTCGTGTGCTTTGCCTCGCTCAGTGTGTGCTTCCGTCTCTCACCATCCGGTGTCCCACTGCCAGAGGACCCCTCAACCCAGGTGATCCTCCCACACTGGTCCACACCCAGGGTCTGTATCCAAAGGCGATGGCCATGCCCTGGTCACCTGAGAGAGAGTTCTGCAGGAACTAGCGGGTGAGACACCTTCTGGTTTCTCCCTCCTGGTCTCCCTCCTTCGGGCTCAGACCACGGATCCCCTTGTTCGGGCTGAGATCCTCTTTTCCATAATGTTCACAACTTGCTCTCCCTCGTTCGGGTTCGGACCATGGATCCCCCTCGTCCGGGATCAGATCCCTTTTGATACCAGAATCGAGACTTTCGAATGTGCAATGGGTTTTGCATAAACCGTTGCAGGACCATTTTGATTCACTTCACACAATTACACTTCACATCCATTGTTATGATACCAAACAGAGACCTTAGATTAAGCACATTCAGGGTGCTGGACCACTCTGTCAATGGTATCGTATCTCTCCTTATGGTAAAACATTCACCAGTAATTCATCTTTACTTGCGTCTTTCATCACGCGTTTAACAATGTCTGTTCCAGTGTTCGTTTTACATTGTTGCCACTTGCAACCTTAATTTCAACAGAAAATGGCCTGGCATTGGGCTACCCAACTCACCGACTATGTTGTTCTCCGTTGCTTCTTTGTTCTTGGAGCCAAGGATGATACCATAGCATCTGCTGCTCCTGCCGGCCTTGTTCAGTTACGAGGGAGGGCCCTCGGTATCTCCGACACACAATGCAGGATTCTTCAGCCTGGTTTCCTGGTCTTACGCTTTCTGCCTTGAAGGGTTCTTGAAAGTAACAGCTTCATGCCAAAAAGGTCATGGGTTGCCCTTTCTTACAAACCCCCTGTGCCTGGCCGTCGCCCTTCCCTTGTTCAGCTGAGAGAAACCTTCTGGTTTCTCACACACCATTCCCCTATGCAATGTAGCTGCATCTGTTTCACAGGGAAAATGGGAAAGGAAATTGACTTTCCCTTGGTGTTCCACAATGAAACAGTAGGGTTGCAGGTTTAACAACCATCACATGACTCGAGGGTTAGAGTCCTTTTTTTGGCTTATCCATACTAACAGTGAAAGGTCTGTGTCAAGGGTGAACTTGATCCCCAAAAGGTAGCATCTTAGATGGGTGATTGACCATTTGATGGTAAGGGCCTCTAACTCCAATACAGAGTAGTACATTTCATGAGGGAAGACTTTTCGACTATTGAATAGGATAGGATGTACTAATCCATCACACATTTACGATAAGACTGCTGCTAACCCTGCAAGAGAGGCATCAGTTTGTAATGCAAAACTACTTTGAAAAATCTACCACCTTTAGGATTGGGTTCTGGCACAAGGCTTGTTTTAAAGTGATTGAAGCATGTGTCATCCTCGTCAGTCTAATGAAGCTTCTGGGGTTCAGCGCTCATTAATTTGTTGGTTAATCTAGTTGTTTCATCCCAAAAATTTAGAATGATCCAACAGTAATAACCAATCAATCCTAGGAACGCCCTTAGGTCCCTCTTAGTCTTAGGCATGGGGTTATGTAAGACGGCTTTCACTTTTTCTCGTTGGGGTTGGAGACTGCCATTCCCCGCAAAGAAGCAGAGGTGCTCACGGCTGATTGTGCCAGCTTACATTTAGATGGATTGGCAGCTAAGCCGGCTTCTCCAAGGGTTCTCATGATGATATAAAAGATGGAAGCGATGGTCTGCCCAAGTCTTGCTGTAAATGACTATGTCATCAATATAAGCCCCACAGAAATCGGAATATGGCAGCAATATCCTGTCCGTAAGACATTGGAAAGCGGTTGGGGTCCCATGTAGGCCAAAAGGGAGGACTTTAAACTGGAATAGTCCCTGGGGTGTTGGGAAAGCTCTCTTTTCTTTATCAGGTCTATGTACGGGGACCCGCCAATATCCCTTGGTGATGTCTAGGGTCGATAAAAAGACGGCACCTCCTAGTTTATCAATTAATTCATTGATGCACAGCATGGGATAGGCATTGAAGGTGGAGATGGCATTAACCTGCCTGAAGTCTATGCAAATCTGCCAGGAATGATCTAGTTTGGTTACCGATACAATAGGGGAGGACTATGGGCTGGAAGAAGGCTCGATAATGTTTGCCCTCAGCATCTTTTTAACTTCCTCTACCACAATTTGTTTTTGGGCTTCTGGAACCACTTTTCCCTTTGGAGTTCTGATATAGTAATAAGTACCATTTACTATCCCTGGTTTTTCGCAGAATACATCAGGGAAGGTCATGACCAGGTTGTTTAAGTCTTCTTGTTTCCGGCTAGATCGTTCTTGGGGAATAAGTTCCGAGTTGTCCATATCCTTTGGCATTATACAAGGCAAATATCGAGATGGGGGCAGTGGAAGGATTCTCCTTCCACTCCTTTAATTGATTTACATGGTAAAGGTGGGTCTTTTGATTTTTATCAGATTGAGCTATTTTATAGTAACAGGTCCCTGTTTGCCCTAGAACCTCATATGGCCCATGCCATTTTGAGACAAGTTTATTTTCAGAGCTAAGTAAGAGGAATAATACCTTTTGTCCTACTGAAAATATTATTAAATGTACTTTGTCATAGGTGAACAATTGTTGGGCCTGAGCTTTTTCCATGCAAGTGTAGAATAGATTTCAAACAAGGTTCATATGCTCTCGTAATCGTGTAGCTCTTTGTGGAAGGGGAATAGGTGCCTCCTCTCTTCCCAGGTCTCCCGGGGCATGTCTAAGACATCTCTTGGTTCTCTACACTAAAGTAGGTCAAAAGGAGAGAAACCGGTGGATGCCCAAGCGGTTTTCCTCACTGCAAATAGGATCCAGGGGATGATGCTGTCCCAGTCCTTTTCATCCTGATCTACCGATTTTCTCAAAATCATCTTAAGGGTTTTATTGAGCCAGCATGTCTGTTTGGGGGTAGTAAACTGAGGACTTAAGGTGGAGATCTGTAGCAATTCCTTGACTTCACTCATCAGTGTGTTCATAAAATTGGATCCCTGATCCGTTACAATTTCCTTGGGTAAATCAACTCTAGAAAAGGTAGGGTAGGTATGGGGTAAAGGTGTTACAGGTAAGAGAGGGATACCGCGTCCCACCATCCGCTGTCCCACGCCCGAGGAACCCTCACCCAGGTAATCCTCCTGCACTGCTCCACCCCCAGGGTCTGGATCCAAAGGTGATGGCCGTGCCCTGGCCATCTGACAGAGAAATCCACGGGACCTAGCGGGTGAGACACCTTCTGGATTCTCACAGTGATCACTCCAGAGAATGGAAATTGGTGGGCAGTGGTTGCCATGTTTCTTTTACAGACAATTGCATCTAGGGTGTGCACAGCTGAATGGGTTGCTCATTTCACTAATTATTGTAGATGCATTGTTGATAGTTGTGAAGACAGTGATTTAGCAGAGTTGGTGGTTTGTTCTTTCAACCATATATAGAAGCCCCCTAGTATGATCCGGTGGTCATATTTTATGACAATGTTGGTTTATGGCATTTACAAAAGAGTCAGTGCAAGGTGGATTGTATGTGGGCGGTGTTACCAACTCTGATACTGCATTGTCATTTGGTTTTCGCTGAGGCCCCTCTGATGTGGTGAGAGAGACTGGGCTAGAGCGGAACAGCTGTGCCATGCAAGGTTGCAACGTTGTGTTCCCTCCTGAGAAGGTACACAGCAGATGATTCAGCTGGAGCAGGATTAGATCCCCAAGGACAGAGGCTGCCTCACAGACACGACAGAGAAACCATTTCGCAACTATGGCACTATGGCACTACCTCCTTCCCCCTTTCCCTTCCATGGACAGTTTTGGTATTATACGTGCTGTTTCATGGGTGAGCCACTCCATTTGTATATAAAGATGAGCCACGCATCGGTTGTGTGGGGTAGGTAAAGCAGTGAGCGGAAATTCCATGCCCTGGTGCCTGCTTGCCATTTCTCTATACTTCTGGTCGCCTATGTATCATTTGTGTCTAGTGCACATGGTCGGGCAGGATCAGACATTAACATGATGGTGCCAAAACCCAGTACTCCCCTTCCTCATGTTCGTGACTGGGGAATACAACAGGTAAGTGCAAAGAGCGTTATTCGCTGTACCTGTTGCATGCTTGACTGGGGACCTCGTTTGAAGCAGCCGATAGGCAGCAACACCCAGACAAAGACAACCCCCCGGAAAAATGCACAATTACACCATCATACAGCAAGATGGCGCTGGTAGTTCTTAAGGCAGAGGGATCATTCAGGGATCCCAGATCTGCTGTAACACTAACAGTGCAGGTGTGGAAAGAGTAGGGGGCAGACCTGTCATATAAATCAGGGTCCAGGGCAGTGCTGTAGAGGTTTAGGAGCATGGTGGACAATTGGGATGTAGCCACCCAGTCGGTATGACGGAATAGGGAGGTGGGGATCGGATCACCCAGGAACAGCAGTTATATAGGGGAACACAGGGAAGGACAAGAGAGACTGTGGTAAACCACAAGCGAAACCCCAAGACATCATGAAGGTGAAGATAGCGAGGGATAAGATCCCCTTGGATTTTGAAGACATGCTTACACACATTTTCATGAGGGATACAACTGAGTAAGAGCGGGCCACAATGTGGCAGCTGTTGCCAGACGACATACCCAGGGTGGTGGAAGGGAAGGTGGATGTGGAGGAAAGGTTAAGTTTTATCCAGGTGTGGGCATACATACTGAAAGCCGCTGAAGACGCGTGGCTGACAGTGGGGCAAGCAGCGCTGATGAGGGAGTGCAAGGAGTGGGCGGATGGACAACACACAGAGGGGCACAATTGTGAGGTGCTAGCACAAACGCCTGTGTGGGTGGGTGACGCAGAATGCAATGGAGGTGGCTCTATGCATTTCTGAGAAACGGGAGGAAGAGGGATGAGCTATGGACTGGCTGGGTACCACGGGAGGCAAGTGTGTGCAAAAGAGGGGCAGGACGACATTCTGGGCTTAACATTCCGGGGAAAAGGGGTGCAATGATAGAAACGCGCTTAGAAAACTTGTGTACAGGCGTGTTATAAATGACATGTCATATCATATCATATAATTCAGCGAATAGGTTGCCTGCAGGGGGAGAGAGACAGTTTACAGATAGTCCCAATGGCTGTGGTGAAGGCCGCTACTAAGAGTACCACCCACATTCTGACACACACAAATGGGGTGCTAACAGCATGGGAGGAAACATACCCAGACAGAAGGGTAAGAAATAAACTCGATATCTGAAGGAAGGGCGACTGTGCAGTGTTAAAATTGAACAGTTTACTGCTGTACGTTAAAGCATACGGGATACCGTGCACCTTACACAGGGCAGTGGAAGGGGTAGTGTTAGAAAACCACATGAATGCAAGTCAGACTGTCAAAGCCCAAAATGCGTTTTCAAGGCAGGTGCACCAGAGTTTTAAACATGATGGGTACATTTTGAAATGTCATTATGAAGTTCACATGTGTGTAGGTGGCCAAAGGACACACACAGATTTTACAAGACATTTGGAAATGGCATTTGTGAGGTTATTACTGTAGTTTTTGCTAAGTGCTAATATGTTTACACACACACACACAAGTTTTTACTGTGTACATATTAATTGAAATATTGGTAGGACTATGCTTTAAAGAGATTTTTACTCAAAATAATGTTACATTGTTGGCATGTCTTTATTTGTAAAACTGAAGACCTAGTTAGGTTATATGTCTTGGTTTCCTGGTTAAGGTTGCATACATGAATCTGTGAATTTGTCATCATTTAATGTTAAATAATGTTTGTACAGTATTTTAACATACCTTCATTGTAGTCAAATGCCTTTAAAGGTGCACAAACTATTGACATTGTAGGCAATTCTTTTTAGAATTTGCTGCTGCAAAACCAAGTTTGTAGTTACCTAAATGGTTAGTATAGTTGAGGTAATCATACTGCATTTTATTTCCTGTATTACATTGTAGCAACCCTTTCTTTTTGAAAGTGTTATTTTTTATGGGTGTTTGTTTGATCCAATTTTTATTTTATAAAATAGTTTACATTTTTATTTCACATCTTATATAGAAATACTTGCAGAAAATGAGATAGTATATAATGTGTATATGTATATATATTTATTGTTAAATATTTTAAAGAACTGAACAGAGGTTTTTTTGTCTGCAACAAGAGTTTTTTTCCCCTCATTTGCATTATTAATGAATACAATCTTTTATTGGCTGTGTACTAGGAATACATTCGATATTGTATATATATATTTTAAATATAAACTTTATTTACAAACACTTGGCAACAATACTTCATCACAGTTATTAAGCAGTGGAACGAGACCATGTCAAGTACATATCAGCTGTGCCCAGTGGTACATAGATGAACAATAGCACTAGTGGAAGCCTATAACACTCATGTTGAGGCACCCTCTCTGGCTAGGTATGACCTAAAGTTACCCCAAATATCGTTGGGACGACCAACGCTGGGTAGCAGGGTTATATACAGTGCCTCCATTTCATTGGGTCAGGTAACATCATTCAGCCACATCACGAATGTGGGTGGTAGTTTGAGTCCATTTCATCAATATAGTCCATTTGATTAACAGACCCAAGCCTTTGGCATGGTGAATCATGACATCCTGCTCAACCGTCTCTGTGATAACCTGGGTATCACCGATCAGGCCCTGGCCTGGCTTACCTCTTTCCTCTCTGATCAACCGTCCCAGGTCCAACTTGGGTCCTTCCTTTCCTCTATCTCACTCTCTACCTGTGGTGTTCCCCAGGGTTCTAACCTCGCTCCCTGGATTTTCAACCAATACTTGGCACCACTTGCCCACCGCACTGCTGCTCTATGCTATAACTTTCAGTGCTATGTGGATGACACTGTGCTGGTCTTCATGCTTCCCTCCGTCACCTCCTCTCCTTCTCTATCCCTGACTGTCTGTCCGCTATCCAGGAGTGGTGTGCTGCAAATGATCTCTGCCTTAACGCCAGCAAGACTGAGATTCTCCTCATCGGCACACCTGCACCCTCCTTTCCTGTCACTCTCTGGCAGGTGTCCCTTGGCCCTCTTCCTGCTCCCACCTGTGAGGCTAAGAACCTGAGGGTCATCTTGGACTACACACACACTCCTTTCCTCCTAACATCTCTGACGTCTCTAAGAAGTCAAACTACCAACTGCACCTCCTCAGAGATATTCTCCATTTCCTCTCCTTCCCCCTGAAGCTTACTGTCTCTCGAGCTCTGGTTCTCTCTAGGCTTGTCTATTGCAACAGCCTTTTTCTAAAACTGCCTACTTATACTCTCCTCCCACTACAACTCATCCAGAACAGGACTGCTCCCGGCGGCCGCTGCATATATCCTTCTGAATAAACCCTTTTTCCTGCTATAAAGAATCCCATCTCCCTATGAACGTTGGCAAACGCACATGGGCAACTGTCGCCGCAGTTCTGGGACGAATCGGATCCTGGAGACCCCAACTCCGGCTCAAAGACCGCCGGCCTGCTGGCGGGCACGCCGTGGCCAGTGCAGCGTGAGTGGAGGCGACTGCTCACCCCTCCCCCACCGGGGCACGCCAACGCTTTGGAGCCGGGATACTCACTGAGGGGGCGCCAGCGAGCCGACAAAGCATGCCCTGGGACGCTCTGCCGGGACCACTGGAGTCACGAGTGTGACCCCCTCTGCCCGCCTGATCCCGAACTTTGTTAGGAGGTGGGGCTGAAGAGGCTCCGATCGCAGATCTACTGCAACCCGCTGGAGAATCCCACACACTCCCTCCAGTGCCGGCGGAGGATTACGCGGGAAGTGCTCTGGCGCCTCCTCGTCCCGGACCCGGCGGCTACTTGAAGTGCTTGTCCCAGGCCTGGACTTACGCCACCAGCCTCTCATCGGCGGTCTGTCCCCCCCCCCATCAGCGAGACTGCACTGCCGAGGGTTGAGCCGCGGCACGCCTGGGAAGATCTAGTGCCGCGCTCCCCTTCCGGAAGACAACACAAAGGCAATGGACCAGGCCAGGTAGGGGTGTGAGTGGGCCCAGGAGCCAACCCTGCTTCTTCCCCCCTGGCCTTACACGGCCCCTTATAAACCTGGTCCGGCAACAGGGCCAGTGCAGCCCATGATCAGAACTCTTAAGGACCGTAATAGGCAATAACCTGCGCTCCCCCAGGGAATTTTATAGGGATATGATCCCGCACTCCCTCCAAGCAGTCTCCCTCCGATCAGGTTCTCAACATACCTGGACTGCCGTGGGGGCGCGGATGTGAGGGTCGATCCACGAAACAGCTCCTACAGGACACTGCTACTACGAGGCGAGCTCCCCCCCACCCGCCTGGCCTACCAGTCTGTGCGAGAGACCCACACCCTGGAGACATACACTCCGCTGACCTCGACACCGACCCTGTGTGAATACACCAGGGTCCCCTTGTGTCACTCCTGGCCCAACTACGTAATATACACGTGCCTGCTACCATACTGGGTGTGCCACCTGCGACATGGGGAAAGAAAAATCTAAACTACAAACTCTTCAAAGTAAGATGGACTTTTACACAACAGGGCCCCCCCTACCCTCCCGCCAGGGAATGCAGACTCCGGAAGAGGAAGTTGCCGGCGAGGAGAATCATGATCCCCCAATTTCTCTCTCTGACCTCATGAAGGCGATTGGGGACTCGAGAACATTGCTGGAACTCAAAATTGGCGGCCTGTCCTCAGAGGTCTCCCTTATCCGCCAGTATCTACGCAACCTCTCAGCTAGGGTGGGCGAGGCGGAACAAAGGGTGTCCGCCACAGAAGACACCGTCCACCGCCTGGAACAGGACCTTGCCGCAATCACCCAGAAAGTCTCCCAGCTGGAATACCGCGCTGAGGACAATGAGGGGAGAGCGCGGCGCAATAACCTGAGGATCCTCGGAATACCAGAGAAAGAAGAGGGCCCCAGTGCTGAACTGTTCCTTGAAGACTGGCTGACCCACGTCTTTGCTCCTAAAAAGCTATCCAAATTTTTCTCCAAAGAAAGAGCACACAGGGTGCCCACTGGCCGACCTTCCCCGGGAGCCCCACCTAGAACAATGATCGCAAGGGTGCTGAACTACCGGGACCAGGATGCGATCCTGCAAATGGCCAGGGCCTCCGGCCCGATCACGTACAATGGCTACAAGGTCGGGTTCTATCCCGATTACACCAAGGAAGTCCAAAAGGCCCGCCAGTCATTCGACTCTGTTAAGAAGAAACTCCAGTCGTTATCTGTCAAATACGCCCTGTTCTTCCCGGCACTACTCAAAGTCTACTACGAGGGCACCACTTACCTCTTCCACAACCCCAAGGAGGCATGGGACTGGCTTGAAACTCAAGTCCTCTCGGGCCCTGGAGCGGGGCGCACACCACCGGGCCCACCCACACAGAAGCCCTGATCCGAGCGGCCCTCGCCCCCTCACCAATACAGACGACAGCACGGCTGGGAACCTTACAGAGAAGGGATAAACTCTACGCAATATGGGGACGATTCTCCAACACAATAACATGGGAACACTCACTTAGCGGCTGCCACACCTAGTGCGTCACAAGCGCCATCACAGTCCGGGCTATCCCGAGGAAGTTCACCAAGTTATAAGTTTGATGTTTGGGCGACAGGTGCTCCCAGTTGGGGGGTGGAAGGGGAAGTACAGGGAGGGGGGTGTTTTAGGTATATAAGGAATCAGAATCACGGATCGAGAAGGCATGACACCGAAAAGCACCGGCGAGGGGGGCGCGCACGGCCTAAGGGCGAGACAGCCGATACCAATGTTATCCAGGCGTCTGGCATGTCACCACAGGGCGACCACGGGCGTTTCCTCTGCGGGAGCATCCCTGCACTCCCTTGAACACTATGCAACTGTCATTGATCCTTCCAGATGCCGAGTTACAGCACCCACGCAGATAGAATGAACTCCAACAAGGTATCCTTACTGTCCTGGAATGTTAACGGACTGAGCTCCAGCATAAAGCGAAGGCTGGTGCTCCAATATCTCAATCGCTACTCGTCGGACATAGCTCTTCTAAACGAAATGCATCTGATAGTTACGGACACCAATTTTTTCAAAAGGTCCAACTATCCACACACCTACCAGGCCAGATTCACGAAAGGCGCCAGGGGCACGATAATCCTCGTCCACAAACGCGTCTTCCTACAGGTTAGGAAGGTCAAAGCTGACTCCCGGGGCCGATATGTGATGCTATTCCCCGATATTTGGGGTGAGAAATGGGGCCTCGCAGCAATTTATGCCCCCCCAACCCCACGCTCACGAAGGAACTACTGTCTGAACTGCAAAATGTCCTCCTGGAGGAAGAGGCCGATCTGTGGGTGATAGGGGGGGACTTTAACGAAGTCATGGACACTGCTCTCGATAGATCTCATAGGAGATCCGGATGCCGCCCCGCCTCTACCCCACTCGCCATTTTCGCCGAAGCCCTGGGACTGACGGACACATGGCGCTCACTCCATGGCGACGAGGCTGGTTTTTCCTTCTTCTCTGGCGTGCACAAATCGTTCTCCAGGATTGATTATGCCTTCATCCCCAATAGCATAAACCAGACACTCCTGGCTGTGGAATTCCTCACAAGGGGTGTCTCGGACCACTCTCCACTTCTCCTAACCCTGAACAATGCCTGCCCAGGTCTGAATCGCAACTGGCGCCTGAACACATACCATCTGCGGCTCCCCGAGATAGCGGAGGAACTGGAAAAAAAGACAACGGAGTATTTCGAAATCAACGAGGGCTCAGTGGACTGCCCGATCTCATCTGGGAGACATACAAGACAGTTCTTCAGGGAGAAGCTATCTCTGCGGTTTCCGCCCACCAAAAAAGACAAGTCCAAAAGATCAGAGAGGCAGAGGCACATGTCCTGGAGTGTGAGCGACAGACCCTAGAACACAGCAACCGGGAGACGAAGGATGCCCTGACCACGGCACAAGATGCCCTCAGTAACCTAGCTCTGGACACAGCACGAACAGCCCACCAGCTCATCCAGAGTCAAATTTATGAACCTGGCGACAAAGCAAACAAGACACTGGCCTGGTTGGAGAGGCGGGAACAAAACAGGAGACATGTACGTGCCATTAAATCGCCGGATGACACACTACTCACAGATGACTCTGACATTGTCGAAGCATTTGCCACCTACTATGAGAAGCTCTACACCCCACCCGCCGAGAGCTTGCTGGCTGTACCCTCCCACTACCTCGACCGGATCGAGATCCCGAAACTCTCACGACACCAGTCGGAACTCCTGAACGCGGAACTCACAGAGACCGAGGTGAAAGAGGCACTAACACAGCTCCAGCCCGGGAAAACCCCAGGTCCCAACGGTTTCCCCACAGAAACATGGAAATACCTCGGAGGTACGCTATCAACCCATATGCACCGCATGTTCCTACGAAGCAAAAAACTTGGGGCGCTCCCCTCGGACCTCAGGAAGGCATGCATAGTAGTCATACATAAACCAGGGAAACCTCCGGAGGAATGTGCCTCCTATCGCCCCATCTCACTAATTAATGGAGAAGCCAAGGTCCTCACCAGAGCACTCGCCAACAGGCTTCTGAAGGTAATAGAGACCCATATCCATCCGGACCAATGTGGATTTATGCCCAATAAATCCACTCGTATGAATCTACGCAGAATCCAACTGGCGCTGAGCAGAGCCAAAGAAATACCGGCCCCACTAACCCACTTGGCGGTGGACTTTGAAAAGGCATTTGACTCGGTGGGGTGGGACGCTCTGTGGGCAATCATGGACCGGATGAACCTGGGGCAAGCATTCATATCATGGGTCAGGCTGCTCTATGCATCCCCGGAGGCCACGGTAAGAGTGAATGGCAGATCCTCCAAATCTTTCCCCTTGGGTAGGGGTACGAGACAGGGGTGCCCGCTGTCTCCGCTTCTCTTCCTCCTGGCCATCCAACCACCTGCTATTGAGCTCAGAGCTAACACCAACTGGACTGGGTTCGCCTAGCTGGGGGGAGGTGAAGACCGCCTCTCGCTCTATGCGGACGACCTTCTTGTCTACCTTAGTAACCCGTGCACCTCATGCCCTATTGTCTCCCTCATCCTTAGGGAATATCAAAACTTTGCGGGCCAGAAAGTGAATGAAACCAAAACCATTTACTTCCCAATCCAGGGTGGTGAATCTGCGATTCCTGAGTCCTGCCCATACCATATCTCTATCAGGGAATTTACATATCTAGGCATACGACTCAATCCGACACTTGAAAGGTTCCCGCAGCTGAACCTACAACCAGCAGTACTAGAGCGGTTCAACAGAGACACTTTCCACTGGCAATCACTCCCCCTGTCGCTAATGGGCAGAGCCGCACTATTCAAAATGATGACCCTCCCCAGACTCCTCTACCTTCTCCAAAACGCCCCATTCACCATCCCCAGAGAAACCTTCGCACTTATTGATAGGAATCTCTGCACGCTACTATGGGGAGGAAAGCAATCCAGAATCGCCCTTGATGCACTCCAGAGATCGGTCTGGGAGGGGGGTATCGGTTTACCCTGCATACGTACGTATTACCTTGCGACACAGATCGGAGTGGTAAACGATTGGATGCATGCAGACCCCAGACTACCGCACATCCGTATCGAGCTAGAGACCATGACCCCGCTAACCCCATTGCAGACACTGTATGCCACCCACGACCATCTCCTGAAGTTACCCAAGACGACTCATCATGTCCGTCGAGCTTGGCGGGAAGCACACAAATTGATCGGCTGGAAAGGAATCCCAACACTGTCCCAACCTATATGGCACAACGCACTCCTCCCAGAAGTAGTGAAAATGGGCTCTTTCGCTCACTGGCACGCAAAAGGGATACACACACTGGCACATGTGATACAGGGGGGTCGCCTCCTAGACTTCGGGACCATGCAAGTGCAGTTTGATCTGGCGCCCATGGACCGGTTTCGGCATGCGCAGTTGGCCCACGCCATCCACACCCAATTCCCAGACATGACAAACATACCCCCATGCTCTCTCATTGAGACCAATATCCTCCCGCAAGGCATCCCCTCAAAGGTCACCTCCACTCTCTATCAGGCACTCAATTCTTTTGGGGCTACACAGCTTGACGGGCTCAAAGCAAAGTGGGAAAGGGATGTGGGCCAACTGGAGCCGGAAGATTGGGTTGATGCATTAATGTCCCCCAGGGAAATTGGATAGAAAATAAACTCAGACTAATACAACTGAGAATCCTTCACCGCTCTTATCACTCATGTACTGCAATGGCCAGATTGGGGGGGCTAGAAGATGGTACATGCATCAGATGCAAAACTGAGCCAGCCACCTTCTACCATATGATATGGGATTGCCCAGTGCTACGGTCTTCTGGGGGGACTGTATTAATATGATCTCTGCCGCCATGGAAACACTTATCCCTGGGGACCCCAAAATGGTACTCTTCGGCATCTGGGGAGAAGTAGATCTGACAAAACATGAAATAATGTTCCTGTCAATAGCGTTAGGGGCCGGAAAGAGACTTATCGCGGCTAAATGGGGTTCTGCAGACCCACTGTGCCTGAACTGCTGGAGGAATGACCTGGACAGGTGCGCGGCTTCAGAACGTCGGATCTGTAACGCAAGGGGTTGCCCCCGCAAATTCGAAAAAATATGGGGCAAATGGCTTGATGCACATTGAACCCCGCCGATGGATACAGTTCAGCATCTTGAATAACATTATTTGCCTGCGTTGCCCTGCAACTGTCCTGGGCCCTCGACCCTGCGGAGCCCCTCTTGCTTTTGATATTGCCTTTGATACTGCTATGCCTCTCTCATTTGTTGTATGCCGATGATTCATGTTTCTTGTTATTATGTTATGCTTTTAAACTCAATAAACAGAGTTATAAACAAAAAAAAGACTTGTCCTTGGCCTCAAGCCCTGGGATCATATCTCTCTAGCCCTGAAATCTCTTCATAGGCTTCCAGTGGCTGCAAGAATTAAGCGCTTTGCTCCTCCACCTCCCACATGGTCAGTAGCTTCTACAAGCAACAAGTTGGGGGTAGATCTCTTTCCTCGGCTGGGGTCTCCTTATGGAACAGCCTCCCTGCCACTCTAAACCTTGAGGAGAACCACCTCTGGTTCCGGAAGCACCTCAAGACCTTCCTCTTTGCTTCTATCTTTGCTCTTCCTCTTCCCTGCTGAACGTTCTGTTTCGGTACCCTGCACCTGGTTACCTTCTGACTTTAGGCCCAGGTCCCTGCCGACCCATTCACTCACTCGCACTGTCTCCTGGCAACCCCTGCACTTGGGTCTGTATCTGTAACCCTACAGTCCCCTTACCTGCACTTATCAGATACCCTTTATCTGCACGTTAAACCCCGCACTTGCAACCCTGCTGGCTGCACTACCAGTTGTTGTTATCCCTTGCTTAGCACTTTCCACTTCTTCCCTCCCCCTTGCACTCTCCCACTTCCCTCTCCCCTGCACTTGCGCATTCTCAATTTCACTGGGCCTAATAAGATCATTGTTTTTGTCCTCCCTTGTTCTCCTTCCTTGCCTCGTCGCGCTCTGAAACACTTAAGTATGAGCGCGATACAAATAAAATATCAATATCAAGTTAAAAAACTTATGTTTAATACATCCAGCTTCTTTGTGTAACCCAGCACATGCTCACAGGCGGTCATTGATAATTGCATACCCAGTATGTTCGAAAGTGCATCATCCACAGCACGCCAAAAGTTATATAGAGTAGGGGAGGACCACAACATATGTAACAAGGTTGCATTTTCTGCTTTACATCTAGGACATACACACAGACTGTCAGCCTGAAATAGGGCCAGTCCTGATGAGGGGGAAATACAGCCTATTTAACATTTTGAAGTGTATTAGTCTGTACTTCGAATTTAAGGATACCCCCTTTGTCAAGGTGCAAATCGCCTTCCATTGCTCATCCGAAAAGTCAATGTGGAGATTGTTGCCCCTCCTGCAGCAGGTGGACCGGCCACGCTGTGTGCCCATGGTTTGCATTACTTTGTACAACACGGAAATACTTTTCTTTGCGCCGGGTATTAATAGAATATAGGACAGGCATGCATTTGACAGGGGTCCCTTCAGGAACATGGACCAGCGTGCTTTCACAGCAGCTTGAATGCACAAGTAATATAGGGCCTGCAGTGCACCAATGCCCACAGTCAACCGCACATCCTCGCCGCTCACAAAACAACCCTTTTCATATAAATGACCAACATTGAGAATGCCCTCCTTGCGCTAGCCCTTTTCAATATTTCTGTTCAGGCTGGGGGTAGTGTCGGTAAGCCCCGTAGGGGGAGGCGCTTGTCAGATAACTGTCAAGTGAGATTTGGCATTGAGCCGCCTCCACGCCTGCCAGGCTGACCTGACAGGATCCAATGGGTGTGACAGTAAGTTTTGCCTACATAGAAAGAGGGACACTAGCGGAACCGGGCCAGCACACGCCGCTCCAGGCGACCATGTGGTAGGGTGATATCCCCAGGCCAATAGGAGGCATTGTGTATCTGTGCAGCGAAGTAATATAACTCAACGTCAGGCGCATTGAAACCACCCTCCTCAAATGGTCAAATTTGCCCAGGTAAGGCGGATTGGGACCCCTGCCCAAATATAAGAGGTACACATAGCAGTAATTTCCCTGAGCACGGCGTGGCCTGGCCACTGAGGAATATTATGGAACATATATAACAGTGTTTGGACTATCATCATTTTGAACAGAGACAGTCTCCCAGCGAGCGACATTGGTATAGGACCCCATCGCTGAAGCTTATATCCATGCAAGCACCATAACTCAGCTCCCTAGTGTGTGCCGTTGAACCGGCTGATCGAAATACGAAGGTATCATATGGACTGAGGGGCCCAGGTTAGTCTCTTCTTGCAGGCCGGTTCCAACGTATTATCATTTAGCAGGACAATTTCGGATGTATTGCTATTTAGGCGCAGGCCTGAGTATCCACTGAATTCCACCACTGAGTCAATCACGTCAGACAGATTGGTGTCCGGGTCCTTTATATACAGCAGAATATCATCTGCGTATAATGATATGATCTCTGCCCTCCCACCACGTGGTATACCAGAACGCTTCTTTTAAGCCTGCAGTTTGTCCCCCAGTGGTGCAATAATCAGTGGAAACAGTAAGGGGATAGCGGGAAACCCTGTCTAGTTCTGCCCTCCAGAAACAGCACCCGAGAGTCACGGCTATTAGTCCGTACCCAGGCGAAAGGTGACATATAGAGAAGCCTCACCCAAGAGACGGAACCCGGTCCAAACCCATAGTTGGACAGTACCTGGAATAAGAACAGCCATGATACAGTATCGAAAGGCTTTTGCAGGTCAGTGATTACTACGGCCTGCCACTCGGAGGGCGTCTGCGCCACTACATTCTAGAATCAAAGGTTAAATGCAGCAAATTCAGAGATCAGGAGGCACCATGTGTGGCATCAAAGGTGAAAGTGTCAATGCCAGCACCTTTGCAAATAAATAAATAAATATTGCATCCATATTTATGAGTGACAGCGGCCTGTAGGATCCGCAGTCTTCTGGGGCCCTATCTGGTTTAAGCAGTAGTATAAATATTGCTTTGTGTAGCGTCACTGGCAGCATCCTTTCTCGAGGGCCTCCTCCCACAACTGTAAAAGATACAGGGCTAGCACATCTAGGTATTCTTTATAATACTACACCCCAAGTCCATCAGAGCCCGGGGGTCGTCCTGCTGGGTAGGTCGAGCACTGCCACCTTCATTTCTTCCACCATTGTTGGTGCCTCCAATGCGTGTCAGGTCTCTCCGGTGAACAAGGTCATTGATATACCGTCTAGGTAATGTGTGGTCCCTCCCGGAGTAGCATTCGCCTTAGGCTGGTATAGCGCACAGTAAAAGTTATAGAAAACCTTGTTAATATCAGCATCTGTGTGTGCTGTCGAGCCACCCGCCTTCCTAATGTAGGGTATATACAGGGTCCCTGACCCTGACTTAACCACGCAATCTAGTGTTTGGCCGGTCTATCAGCCTCCCCATACCTCTGCTCTAGCTTTGGCCTGTTCAGGAACTGTAGGTCCCTTTGGGCCAACTCTCTAAAAGCATCCAGGGTAGACTTAATGTCGTGGCGCAGCTCCGGGGAGGGGTTCTCGCTCACACCTTTCCGGCAGTGACCTCAATTGAGATTCACCCGCTGCCAGGGCTCTCCTCAAGCACTTGAGGCCCCCAATTCCACCAACATAGCCACCCCCTAACATACACCTTGCATGCTTGCCAGAGAGTAGCAACCGAGGAGACAGACAATGTTTTTGTCAAAATAGGAGACCACCTGAGCACGTATATGTACAGGAAAACACTGCGTCTAGCAGCGCAGCTGGCTTAAACCTCCAGGGCGGGCAAGGTGCTGTATCCACTGAGAATCGTATGGTCAACCGTACCAGTGAATGATCAGATAATGTGTGGAGCACTATGGAGCACTGTATAACCCTGTTGAGCAGTGAATCAGAGAGCAACCACGCATCTATGCGGGAACATATCATGGACGGTAGAGTAGAACTGGTCTCGACAAGCAACGCGTGCCAGGCATCCACAAGCCTTAGCAGCTGCATGTTGTGTAGTATTTCCTGTGCCGCTTTGGTCAGAGATCCGGAAGAGGTGCCAGTGCAGACCAGTTCTACGTCCAGAATGTCGTTTAGGCCACCCCCATACACAATCTCCGCCAGTGGGTAAGAGGTGCATATTGCAAAAACCTTCTCAGAAAAGCCCTGGACATCTATGTTGGGGATCACAGACATAAGTGGACCAGCACAAATCTGCCCTTGTCATCCACCTTTGTGTAGAAGTGTGTAAAACGCAGCAAGCGATGTATCAAAATCAGCGCACCCCTGGAGTTAGTAGAGTAAGAGGTGTAGTATCTCTGGGATCCCCAGCTCAATGCCAAACTAATCGCCTGCTATGCCAGCACATGCGTTTCCTGCAAAGACAGAATCTGGGCACCATGTCTAATGGCATACGTTATGATCTTACGTGCCTTTATCCGGTTGCCCAAGCCCCTCACGTTCCAACTAAGGAAAGTGACTTCCTGTGTCATTTGCCCGCTATGTGCCATAAGCATTCACACAAATCCTGCCCCCTGTGTGCAGGGGCACCAATATAAATCTGGTTCCACTATTTTATCCACAAAGTGCATTTTAACATGACCCATCTTAACCGTGACCCTCCCCCACCCCCGATCCTCAATGCACCCCAAACTGCAGCAGTGTCTGCCCCCACGACCCCCTTTCACCAACCCAGAACCAAACATTTGCACTTGCAAGAGGGGCTACTATACCCACTCAGGGGAGGCGATTTGCATACATCAAGACTCAACGTATAACGTGACTGCCGAACAGTCTACAAGAACGTTGCAATGAGCACAGCTCATTTAGCCACGTTAGGATGTGAGAGGAGGTCCATTCATCAAGTGGGCGCCGAGCTGTCCGCAGCAGGCGCATCCTGTGGGATGTTTGTCTCTATGAAGAATATGGCTTCGGCTGGGACAGTGAAAAAAGTACACCTTGTTGTCATACTGGAATTTGAGTCGAGATGGGAACAGCATGGCATCCTCTCTCTCATCAGTTTCTTTACTCCTGTGAATGTGCGCTTTTCTTGTTGTGCAGCCACAGCGAAATCGTGATAAATGTGTAAACTGTGTGACCCAAAACGTAGATCTTTCAATTCTCTGGCCCATCATAGTATGTGGTCTCTGTCTCTATAGTTCATGATGCGGGCAATGATGGGCTGTGGGTAATCGCCAGGTTTGGTTTTTCCCCTGCCTTGCCCAGTAGTGACCTGAGTAATTCCTCCACCACCATCTCCATGACGCCATTAAGAGTGCCCTGCGGCACTCTTATAATTTGTAGATTATTCCTGCAGGATCTTGATCCTATGTCATCACATTTCGCCTTCACCGACTTCATGTTCTTTTCGTCAGTGATGATACCGCCTCCTGTAAAATCGTGATGTCATCCTCAGCCGAACTAATGCTGCTCTCAGCCTCAGTGATCCTGTGCGCCTCCTTCTCTAGCTAGCGCCGATAGACTTAACATTAAACGTTAAGTTGTCAAATTTTTAGTTAACTGCGCAAAAACCTTTCTGCATGGCATCCGTGATTTGCTGGATGTTCAACGGCTGAGCCTGGGCAGCAGGGTTCCTGTACGTGCCTGCCATTAGGGCCATCATCTCCGAAACTCGGGGAGTGGCCTTTGTGAAGCGGTCCATGCTGCTGCCTTTCTTGTTGCCAGTACCCTTCATCATGCCACGGCTTTTCCAATCACAGCCAGACGGCTACCCAAGGGGGCAACCAGTAAGGACCATCAGCAGGGGAATTGGCGGCTGTATGTTCTAGTTCTGTGTAGTCAGGCTGCTGGTCCTGTGATCCTCAGCCAGCCAAACGCCCGGCTCAGGGCTGAAGTATTATCAAGCCTCCCCCTCAATTCTAGCAATCTTGTCCCCCAGCAGCAGGTAGGTCCATTTATGTGCTCCACTTCGGGAGTGTGAAGTTGAGTGAACAGGGAGCTGTACCAGTGATCGGGCACAAAGCATGAGGGATGCCAGCAGCCACCTCTTTCACTCTTCTGCTGATGGTATGCAGGACCTGGGGCAGCACAGCGGTATAATGGGCGCCATCAGTTCACCACCATGGGCAAGGACACCAATTCCCCCCTTCTAATCACCAATAGCCTTGTGGCTGCTCTGCGCAGCTTATATGGGGGCTTGCTCCACAGGACCCAGCAGCAAGGTTTGAGCGCCGAGCCGGCGTCTCAGTTGTCCCCTCAGGCTCCGGGACCCAGGGAGGTGGGGAACCACGTGATGTGCTGGTGGTAAGCAGCTGCCCGATCAGTCAGGCCCTCTCAGTCATGGCCTGTCCCGCATCGCCACACACCTCCGCAGCTATGGCGTGGCCCGGCTTGGCAGTTGTAGCAAATATCTCTGGCCCCGGTAAAGTATTCGGATCAAAGAACGGATCACCTTGGTTCCGCTGCTTCACAGTTCGCTCGTGCAAAGCTGTGTGGCTCTCTCTCTGATTGGTGCAGCGATAAATGAGAAAATCAGAGCTTAAGAAGAAGCCGCCATACTGGCTTAGCTACTCCACAGTGCCCCCTTATTTTTATTTTATCATGAACTACATTTCATTCTGTTTCAGAGTTAGCAATATTGAAGAAAGAAGACAACACATAAAATGTATGGGGTAAGACATATGATATATATATAGGCAATGCAGATATGTACAGACACAGATTTGTATTTTTTAAATATTATTTCAAGCCGTGGCTACATCATCAGCCAATGAATCGCAGGATTATGCTTCTGCGGTTAAGGCGAGCGATGACTATTAAGTTCTATCCGTGGCTAAATGACTCCCCTGTTAACATTGCAACCGCAATTACAAACATTTTGGGGGTTAGGCAAACGGCATAAAATAAATTACAACAGATATTGTAGTATATTTTTGCAGTCTGTGCTCAATTTTTATCTGTTTTTGTTACTTAAATGGGGCCCTTAAAAGGGTTGTGTTGGGGGAAGGGAAGAGGGGTGCGGAATAGGGGAGGAAAACACACAAGCATGAAAAATATAAAGGGAATTAAAGTAAAGAGAAACATATATTTGGGGAATTTTCTTTCTCTTTATCATTTCTTTTTTTTTTAAAGGGGGGGGAATTGCCACTTAAAACAAAAAAAAACCTAAGGATAACAGTTAACCTGGTGTTCAGCAACTGCCTTAGTTGTGGCAGCTACCACGGCTACCCATGCCGTGGGAGGTGCACACAGGTTTCTCATCTCTGAGAGATGGGGAGCCGGTAACATTGTAGCTTGTGCAGTTGACACTGCTGCTGAAGTTGAAGCTTCATTGAGTGTCAGGATGTCCCACTGGTGGATGCAGGGGCTGTAGGTGGTGCTGATGTCCGTGCACATAATGCATGAGCCCCATGCATTTTTATTTTGTGGTGCTCGTGTGATTTCCGATAGTCATCATCCACATCATCCCAGCAGACTCACACCAGATGGTTTATCATTATTGGTGTTCCTAGGCTTTGTGACTGAACACTAGAAGGGCCCCTTCGTAGAGTTTTCTTGAACAACGTGCATAGTACGTCCTCTGCCTCTTTTTTCAAACAGTGTTCTTTCACCTTGAAGTATAGCCAACTGTCTGCAACGGTCTTCATTCCAGTTGCTTTCTTCCTGGGTGGCGAAGGATTGGGGATCCAAGTAGCATCGTCATCACTGCTGCTATCTTGGTTGGACATGTTGGAATGTCCAACGGGGGGGAAAATGGAAAACAATAAAAATGACAACTCTAAAAAGGCAATGCCTCAAAAAATGAAAGTTTCTAAAAAAGAACTAAATACTAAAACAAAAAATAGACAAACTTAACAAATCCCAAGACATAGAGGATTAGGTGAAAAGTGGGTAAAAAGGTAGAAGTTCTTGCAGTTACTTGGATAACCTTTCACTAAGAAGAACTAATAGCAATGATCAATATAAACTTCTTTTTTTGTGGGTGGGGTGATTATTCGCAGCCACACGTGCTGGTTGGACACTTTTCAACATACGGATGTCCTCATACGGCGTGGCCGTAGCCAGTCAATACATTGCAACGTGTGACTGGACCTTTGTCGTCGTGGTTAGGTGTTGCCTGATATGGTTGGCTGGTGCATCAGGCATGCAGATGCAGAGCCGCGTTGAAGGTGCTCGATGTCCTAATGGGTCATTTCACACGCACAGAATTTGTCAAACAGCATGGGTGTACCCGCATCAATAAATCGCAACATGTGATCAAACCGTTCGTTAACGCAGAAGTCACATGTATGCACGGAGACGCAGTGTGTGATATGATTGGGTCATTTCATACGTGTGGATGGCATGGGTGTAGTCACGTGAATATATTGCGGTGTGTCATTGGCTCGCTCGTTATCACAGCTAGTAGGGCACTGCAGGCCATAATGCGATTGGCTGTTAAAAACAGGTGTGAAGCCGTGTCAACGTAACTTTTGAAATGATTGGGCCTTACATTGACACAGCTACTGCCACGTGCAGGCGTGACTCCTCATTGGGTGATGTCATTGGTCAATAATTTAAGCGCAAACACATCATTGCGATTTGGCGTGGCCACACATACGGAAAACATTCTGGTTTGCTACATATTGCATAACCGCGTTACACCTCACTCCCAAACACCTTTTTTCATGTTTTCCGTAATTGCTTTTTGTGTCTTGGTGTGTGAACTTCATTGGGAGCCTTCAGGAACTTTTAAAAGCAGTACCTTGTTTTATCCATTCCTTTTTTACCTTTCTTCTTCCTATAACTTTGTCCTTTGTCTTGTGCTTTGTTTGACAGTTTTTGTTATTTTAGCATGTTATATATTTTTTTTTTAAATGTGTTTTTATATTAAGGGGCTGAGTCCTTCTTGTGTTTTGTATTTTTCTTCCACGGGCCTGCATTTCCATATGACTATGACCAGCAGGGATGATGAGGGTGTGAGTGGCTTCAGCTTTATCGCCATGGAAGAAGCAATGTGCACACAAAAAACATAGCTGACAGTTGAGAATATTTCTGTGTAAAGGACCAACACAGCATAAAAGGAGAACGAGGATGTCTTGTGTAATGTTTGCGTTAAGTTTTTTGTGGAGGGGACCTTCACACAAGCCATCGCAAAGCTTGGGGACATCGACGTTAATCCAACATCTTGTTTGTGTTCATTGGGATGAAGTGGATGAATCCTATAGGAAGGTTCATGTAAAACATAAGGTAAAAGCACATGGAGCAAGATCAGCACAGCAGTATTTGTCATCTATGCCAGAGACTTCGAACAAAATAACTATTTTCTACCATCTAACACCCAACTTCAGTGCATCCTGCCTGCATCTGATCTTTCTAACTTTATTGTGATGTGCAAAACCAGTTACAACTTGATCGAGGTGAGAGGTGGCACCTTAGACGATTTGAGCAAGACTCTTTAGGAACATACGGCCAATTGTCAACCTTAGGTATATTTTTAAGTGTCTATTTTTGTTAACCCCATTCTTTGTTATATGTATGAATCCTAGTGTTTTTTCCTTCCCAGTTCCTACCTCTTTTTTAATTACTCCCCAAAACAGTCCTTTTCAGACCCACCTTTCAGTTATAAAAATGGACAATAAAAACACATACTGTAAATATTGATCAAAGACATTTAATTGATCCTTTCAATACAGTGTGTGTTAAAAGAAACTGCATACCCTTAGGTATTTTATTATAGCCGCGGTTATCGCATGTGGGATCCACGGGTAGAGCCCCCTAGCCGTTGCTGAATTTAACCGCGCATGCATTTTAATAGCCGCGGCTATAAAACTGATTTAAAGATAAACATATGTAGTTATATACAGTAGTCTTGTAAAGATTTATTTTAGGATACATTGAGTGTAGTTTTTGTGCAGTTATTGTAATATTTGTTTTTAAAACAATTTATTTAGGTTATTCCAAAATAATTACAACTCAGCAGACAACCATAAGTTAAGCAATCAAAGCATAACAAACTATAAAATGCAATAAACATAACAAATAACATTGCAAATCTAACACTATAATCATCAATTGACTATTCATCATTAATTATCTTAAATATGACTCTTACACTTAACCTACAAGAATACAACATCAAAAACAACACAAACATCAACCCTCCCCTACCCCCCTACCACCTAAGAAAAATAATCAATAAATATAAAACAAAAGCATCTGACAGAGCATCAGGCATAAAACTCATTGAATTTACCCCACTGTACATCATAAATATCCTCTTTGGGTAGCCTACTCAATTTTTAAAAACGAGAAAGTGCTTGCAGTTGAACCAACCAATCATCCACACACGGCTTTTTCCTAGTCTTCCAGACTCTCAATATCAGTTGGACAGCAACCAAGGAGACCTTAGCAATCCAACACAATATCAGATATTCAAGATGTCTCACACTACTCGAAGATTTCAAAATCACTGCTAATGAATTTCTAGGAAAAGCGATCTCACACACCATATCAACTCTA
Organism: Ambystoma mexicanum; assembly: GCF_040938575.1. Taxonomy (NCBI): domain Eukaryota; kingdom Metazoa; phylum Chordata; class Amphibia; order Caudata; family Ambystomatidae; genus Ambystoma; species Ambystoma mexicanum. Next base: position 919,909,287 of record NC_090936.1, read on the forward strand.
TCCAAGACATCATTCCAACGTTTTAATAAGCTTCTATTCATCAACAGTACATATAAACGTAAACACTTTGAAAAGTTAAGCAAATATGCAAACAGAGATTTTTTAAGAGCAGGTGTATTTGGGAGGAATGTGGTTGCACAATTTCTTTTTATTTTACTTTCTACACAGGATACATCGTTTTTATTAGCCTAATTGTCTGTATTATTAATGTCAATTATGTATGGAATAATAAAACCCTTGAAATTCAAGGAAAAAACTTTAGCTGTTGGGATGTTAAGGTGCGAACTTAATGCAACAAAACCCCTGAAATTCAGCTCAAGCCACCGTAACTTCACATCCCTGTTGCGCAGCCTATGACCACAGTGATGACATCACAGATCACATCACGAATGACATTTCTAATTACATTACAACAGTAACTGGCATTAACCATGGCCTTCAGCCATGGTTAGTGTGCATGGCCACATATGTTTTAACACATGAATGGATATGATAATTTATTTGTATCTCGCTCATACACAAGTGTTTCAGATACTAGTCATGGCCTTCAGTTATGCACAGTGGCCACAACCTCCACCCATGTGCAGTGAATATTTTAAAACACTAACAGGCTACCAACCATAGATTTGGGCTTTTATCATTGGATACAGCTTTCAACGGTGTCCAATGCATAATATTTACACTGATCAGGCACTAGCCATGTACTTTAGCACAATACTGGCCAGTGGCCACAATATTTGGCTGTGCCTATGATATAGTCTAACAAGTGGCCACGTCCTTTGGCTGTGCTGACCGTATATTCTAACATATTAATGGGCACTAGCTATGGCCTTTACCCGTGGCTACTGACTACAGCATTCAATGTTCCCCACTGTATATTTTAAAACAGTGATGGGCTACTAGCCATGGTGTTTAACCATGCAAATTGGTATTTTTTTAACACTAACCAACAACTAGCTATGGCCTTTGGTGCTGACCAGTGACCCCTGGCCTTTGTCATGGCCAAGTCCACGGCCTAAATTGTTATTAAGGTAATCAAAGTTTTCATGAGCTTACTTATAAATGATGGTATGTCTAATTCCATTATTGATGTAATCAGTTATCTTTATATATAAAGCGGAATGTATGTGTGTGTGTATGTTTGTCCGGCTATACAAATCCACACTGTTGAACCCACTGCTACCAGATTTTGCATATATACTTCATTTGTCTGGGACACGATTGTAGTCTATGTTTGGATGCAAAAGATTCACTCCGTAGACACACTCATTTACTGATGCTCACCCCGATTCACTACAGTAGGTAATAGAAGGAGGTTATTCTTTTGATATGTAGTACTACTGAATACAGTTCAAAAGTGTTTATTCAAGCAATTTTAAAGGGAATTAAAAAACAAAAGTAAACTGTTTTGTCACGCCACTCCAAATATGGGAAATGGTAAGGTCACACTTTACTTAAGTTCATTTACGAGAAGAGAGCACAATCAATCAATCTTTATTGGACATTTTATCAAATGTGCTGAAGCCATTGAGTGACAAAAATGCCGCACAAAAAACGAACATCACTGGAAATGCGCCATCTGATGCAAAGTGAAAATCAATATCAAGAGCAACTTTCTCCAGGGCAAATAAGAGGCCAGAGCAAACTGAAGCAAGACTTGCCAACAAGAGGAGAAGAGCAACATCCTCCAGGGCACATGAGACACCACTCGACCAGGACACGGGCCACGCCAGTATATAATGCAATTAGTGTTGTCACCAGTGAGGCAATCAGGGAAGTAATTTGTAATTTCATCAGTGTTCTCATCCAACATGTAATTAGTGATGTGATCTGTGATGTGCAACAGGGGTCATGAAGTTAAAGTGGTGTTAGCTGAATTTTAGGGGTTTTGTTGCGTTAAGTTCTCACCTTAACGTCCCTGCAATAAACGTTTTTTCCTTGAATATATATATATATATATATATATATATATATATATATATATATATATATATATATATATATATGGGATACATTACTCACCGTAATCGTATTTCTGATGCTTGTATCTGCTTAGATTCACATGCTGTGCATAGGCCGACATCTAGTGGAAGTTGCGGAGTATTACAGTTTGTTTTTCGAAACTCGAAAATGGGCGTCGACACAGGGCGTGCCAGTAATACTATCCCTAGTGTGACGTCCACTGTACCCAAGATCCCTCACGCGTCTAGGATCCTCAGATTGTATTTTTTCTGACATGAGGTAGCATGAGGAGTAGCGCAAGTACAGATAATCCAAGCAGATAGACAGAAAGGTAAGACTACAAGCAATCATGCGCCTTCTCTCAGACGGGAGGAAGGGTGGGTCGCATGTGAATCTAAGCAGATACAAGCATCAGAAATACGATTACGGTGAGTAATGTATCCCTTCTGAGGCTTGTGGAATCTGCTTAGATCATATGCTGTGCATAGATTAGCGAGCAGTACCTGAAGAAGGAGGTGGGATGTGAGAAGGGTCATGAACAAATAAGTGTCTTAGAACCGCTTGTCCCACTTGTGTATCTGCCTTGGAATGGGTGTCAATGCAGTAATGCTGAGTAAAAGTGTGAATAGAGCTCCAAGTAGCTGCTTTGCAAATGGTGTCAAGGGGTACATTTGCAATGAAAGCCAGAGTGGCCCCAATGCCTCTAGTAGAGTGGGCCCTTGGCATGAAAGGCAGAGTTTTTTCAGAGAGTGAGTAACACAACTGGATACAGTTAATAATCCACTTCGAGATGGCACCTTTAGAGACGCGATCCCCCTCTCTGCCTGTAGCTTCGGAGACAAACAGTTGATCTGTTTTTCTTAGTGGTCTGGTTTTATTTACATAGCAGAGGACCGCCCTACGCACATCTAGGGTGTGTAGTTTCACCTCAGCCGAGCTTTGCGGGTCCTGGAAGAAAGCCGCGAGCTCGATGGACTGGTTTACATGGAATTTTGATATACATTTAGGTGAGAACCTAGGGTGTGTGCGTAAAACCAGTTTGTCTTTATGGACAGTAAAGAAGGGATTCTGCACTGACAGAGCCTGAATTTCACTGACCCTTCTTATAGAAGTAACAGCTACTAAGAAGGCTGTTTTATAAGTCAGGTGTTTGAGACTGCTTTTATGCATGGGTTCGAAAGTGGGGCCCATGAGCTTGGCTAGCACCACATTAAGGTCCCACCCTGGTGGTGGGTCTGAAATAGGAGGGTAAAGTCTCTTTACTCCTTCCATGAAGGCTTTAACTACTGGTACTTTCCACCATGAAACCTTGCTATGGGAAGTGGTGTAAGCCGACAGGGCTGCCAGGTATACTTTCGGTGAGTTAAAAACCAATCCTGCATCTAGCAGGTGGAGCATGTATCTAACAATAGTGGAAGGAGGGCAATCAACCGGGTTGATTTGTCTACTCTGGCACCAGATAACGAACCTCTTCCACTTGTTAAAGTAACAGTGCCTTGTGTTTGGTTTCCTAGATTCCTTTACGATGTCCATACACCTCTGTGGCAAATTGAGATGTCCAAACTCTATGACCTCAGGAGCCATGCTGCCAGGTTCATTGAGTTGGGTTGCTGGTGCACTGTTTGACCTTGGTGCTGGGACAGTAGGTTGTACCAGGCTGGAGGTTTGATGGGCTCGCACACCTCCATCCTGCGTAGGTGTGGGAACCACAGTTGTCTTGCCCACATGGGAGCAACTAGGACGAGCGTCATCGATTCCCTGTTCATCTTATTCACCACTTTCCTGATGAGAGGAGTTGGTGGAAAAGCGTACGCAAACATCCCTGACCAGTTCATCCACAGGGCATTCTCCTGGGAGTCTGGTTGGGGGAACCTGGATGCAAATCCTGGGCATTGTCTGTTTTCGCTTGTGGCGAATAAGTCTATAGTGGGGAAACCCCACTGAGAGAAGATATCTTCTATGACCTCTCTGTGTAGAACCCATTCGTGTTCCTCTGGGAGGGAGTCTCTGCTCAGAGCATCCGCTAGGGAATTGAGCTCCCCTGGAACATGTTGTGATGACAGGAAGATGTTCCGTCTGAATGCCCATATCCAGATTTTCTGGGCAAGCTTGGACAGATTTGGCGAGCGAGTCCCTCCCTGCTTGTTCAGGTAGAACATGGCTGTAGTGCTGTCCGTCCGGATTTGCACTGACAGGTTTAGTAGGTGGGGCTCAAACGCCTGAAGCGCTCTGAATACTGCCAGAAGCTCTAGCAGGTTGATGTGGTTCTTGGCCACTGAGTGAGACCAGAGACCCTGAGCTGTGTGGTGGAGATGGTGAGCTCCCCACCCCGTCAGACATGCATCTGTCGTGACTACTGCCTGTACTTCGGGATCGTAAAAGGGTTTCACCTGTGCGAGATTCTCTCTTGTCCACCAGTGAATGCTTTGTACCAGTGTTGGCGAAACGACCACTAGATCGTCCCACTGACCACTTGCCTGAGACCACTGTTTCGCCAACCATTCCTGCATGGGACGCATGCGCAGGCGCGCGTGGGGGACCAGGTAAATACATGACGCCATCATGCCCAGTAAACGCATTGCTTTGCGTACCGTTATTTGTTGACCGGACTGATAATGCGGAATTTGCAGTAGTATATTCCGAATTCTTTCTTCTGAAGGAAAGGTCAACCCCTCTTGGGTATCCAGGATTGCTCCTAGGAATTGTTTTGAGGTGCTTGGCACCAGGCTTGACTTCTTCTTGTTGATTGAGAAGCCTAACTCGTTGAGGAGGTTGATAGTCCTTTGAATGTTTGTCCTGCAAATTCCTGGGGTTTCCCCCGTTATGAGCCAGTCGTCCAGGTAAGGGTACACTGGGATTGCCTCCCTGCGTAGGTGTGCAGCCGCCACCGCCAGTACCTTGGTGAATACCCTTGGTGCTGAAGCTATCCTGAAGGGCAGTACCTTGAATTGGTAGTGTCGACTGTCCACCTTGAAGCGCAAGTACTTTCTGTGCGCTGGGAACATGGAAATATGAAAATAGGCATCTTTCATATCCAAGGTTGCCATGTAATCCCCCTTTTTTAGGAGGGGGATTACCTCTTGTAGCGTGGTCATACGAAATTTTTGGGGCTTGACATACTTGTTGGCAGGCCGTAAGTCCAATACTGGGCGCATTGTCAAGTCTTTCTTTGGCACAAGGAAGTAAGTTGAATAAATACCCTTGTTTACCTGGTGTCCCGGGACGAGTTCTATCGCGTCCTTTTTTAGAAGAATGGCGATCTCCTCGAGGAGAATCTTCTGATGTTCTAAGGAGTGTACTCTTTGTCATGGAGGGTAGTTCCGGGGACGCTGCAGTAGCTCTATACAATATCCTGTGGATACTGTTGACAGCACCCATCTGTCTGATTTGATCCCTTCCCAAGCCTGGGTGACGTTTGAAATGCGTCCCCCTACTGGGGTTGCGTGAGAAGGGACCCTGAACTGAGCGTCACTGCTTTGGTGGAGGCGTGCCGCCTCCCTTGCTGGGGCTGCCTCTGCCTTTACCACGACCTCTCCTATTACCTCTGCCGTAACCCTGGGTAGACTGTTGGTTGTTGTTCCACTGTGTACCCTGCCCCTGGGAATAGTTAGATCCTCTCTGGGAATTTTGGCCGCGTGGGCGACGAAAATTACTATTCCCTCTCTGGTTAGGGGGTTTATTGGTTAACTGGCCAAGGGACTTGAGTGTCTCGTATTCGTCCTTGGCATTTTTCAGTGCGTCTTCGACTGCCTTACCAAACAACAGATCGGTTTCCACCAGTTTGTCCAACAATGATGCCTGGGTTTCTGCTTTAAAACCAGACTGCCGTAACCACGCATGTCTTTTGATAACAGTGCCCTCCGCTATCAATCTGCCTGCGTTGTCCGCGGCGTCGAAGGTTGCTTTCAAAATGCAACCAGACAAGGCTCTACCCTCTGCGGAAATCCGAGTTAATTGGCCCTTTAATGGTTCAGGAGCAGAGGCTATGAGTGCCACGACTTCTTCCCACTGATGGCAGTTGTAGCTGGCCAACAGGGTGGTGGAGTTAGCAATCCTTGCTTGATAGGCGGACGTTGAGGCTACCTTCCTGCCGAAACCGTGTAGTTTTTTGCTCTCCTTGTCGGGAGGAGCTTCTGACAATGACAAGGGAGTCCCAGCCCTCTTACGAGTGTTGGTGACAACTAGGGAATCTGGCTTCAGATGTCCTCTTATATAGAGAGGGTCAGACTGGGCCGCCCTGAAAAGTTTTTCAACCCTGGGATTGACTGCTCTGGTGAGGTTCGGGTTCACCAGGGACGGATCTATTCTCCGCTGAATGGATTTAAGGATAGGGATGGTCTGGGCAACAGGCCTCCTTTCTCCCACTAACTCTTCTGCGAAGTCCCTTTCCTCCTGGACACCGTGGGTGTCAATGTGGAAATGTTCTGCTGCGCGAGCGAGAACCTCATTTAGGAGGGGTTGGTTATCGACCGGGGAGTCGGTAACCGGGGCTTCGTTCTCTACTGGAGAATCTACTCTGTATGTTTCCGGGTCATCCTCCTCTTCTTCCTGGTCCTCATCATCCCCATAGTAGCCCGTCCTGGTTTGCTCTTCTATCATACCAAATTCTTGGTCCTCACAAAAGGAAGCCTCTCCTTGATACCGTGAGTATGGTCTTGCGTAAGGTTGTACCTCGAAGGGTTCTGACCTCATCGGAGTTTCAAACCGGGCCTTTTTACTCGGGGGGGATAGGATCAGTAGAGCCTGAGGGTGTGGCCCCTTGTGGATCATACGAGAGGAAATGTTCTGGATTTTTATCATAAAAATCAGCCAAAGAAGACATTCTTGACATGACCCTATGTCTTCACTGGACCATTTTTTGGAACTGTGAATGACTCTCTCCGCAAGTCTATGGGATTTATCTTGAGTAGCTTTGCTGGTTGTAGACCTATCAGCAGACCTGGTCTTGTCTGTCTGTTTAGGGGGAGTGGAGTGTTTCACAGGTGTGGAAGAAGGCACAGGTAGTTTCTTCTGCTGTTTTCCCCCCTCCCCGTGCGTTGAAAAATGTTTTCCCTGTCCCTTAGTGGCTCCGGAGTTTTTCGATGCCTTCCGTTGAGGATCGGGAGAGGTGTCCCTGTCCTTCGAGCGTGGGGCCTCGCTGGCTTTAACTGCGGCCTCCGAATCCTGGAGCACGGCCTGGGGGTGGAAGTCGTCTTCGTCTTCCGACGATCGAACTTCTGTTAGCCTAGGGAGCGAGGCACTCTTGGCAAGAGTGGATGATTGCCTGGAGTCATGCCGCGATCTTGATCGAGAGCGCACAGAGGACACCGAATCGGACCGTTCTGTCTGTGCCTCTTTCCGAGAACTCGACGTTGCCGAGTCTTGGTTGGACTTAGTGTGTTTAGTATGTGGAGCGCTTGTGTCGCCGGGGGTCTTCCCCATAGCCGCCCTGCCGGACGACCTTCCGAGGTCGGGGACCTGTGCTCGGCTGTCTTTCGACGCCGTAATGCCCTCGCCGTCCGAAAGTACGGCGTCACTGCCATCACTGAAAGCGCTCTCCGCTGCCATGGCCGCCTGCCTGGCGTGGTGGGCCCAACGCTTCGTCGAACGGTCCTTGAGTGTCTTAGGTTTAAACCTACTACACGCTCTGCAGTTCGCCTCGGGGTGGTCCCTCGGCAAGCAGAGATTGCACGTGGCGTGCCTGTCGACACAAGGGTATTTGCGATTGCACTTGGGGCAGAATTGAAAAGGGGTACCCTCCATACGCACCTTGAGGCAGCGGGCCGTTAAGTGTAGGAAATGTATAAGGTGTACCTATATACCAAGAGTGTAGCGTATGTACCACCCCCCACTCTCCCTACTTGCAGGGCCGAGGCCAGAGGCCTTCCAAGGCCCGGGCCGAGGCCAGCAGCCTCCCGAGGCCCAGATCCGTCGTGCAGCAGGCGACGGTCGATTTCTTCTCCAGCTGGCGTCGAGTGTCGAAGTTCGACGTTGGGGTGGGGAGGGATGTGAATAGATTCAGCTTTTAAATTTTTATCAAAAGTATGGCTAAGGCCAGGGGACTCCGCAAAATGCTTCCGACCAGTATGGCGGAAAAAAACAATCTGAGGATCCTAGACGCGTGAGGGATCTTGGGTACAGTGGACGTCACACTAGGGATAGTATTACTGGCACGCCTTGTGTCGATGCCCATTTTCGAGTTTCGAAAAACAAACTGTAATACTCTGCCGCTTCCACTAGATGTCGGCCTATGCACAGCATGTGAGCTAAGCAGATTCCACAAGCCTCAGAAATATATATATATATAGTAATGTATAGTATAGTAATGTATTACTACAATGGCATTTTTACTTAACAGCTTTTACCTTGATATAATTCTACCATCGAAGCGTAATTTGTTTGAAAGCACATTTTCTGTTATGGCGGCTGTAGGCTTTATTCTGAAAAAAAAGGACAAAATATTACTCAGGTATATAATAAAAACACTAGAAGGTTTCATCCAAAACAGGTAATAGAAGTTCTCAGTCAGATAAACCAATCTCTCCTCATTAGACAGCAGGATCCATTTTAAGTTATATTGCATTTCCTTTGGCTGACTATACAATGCATTCAAAAAAAATAAATGAGTTTACTGTGTTTTGTCCAGCAACCGCCTGGCACCTTTTGCTCACTTCAGAGCAATTATGAATGTTACAAGATGTGTTACATCATTCCTTTGGTATCTAGCTATAGTCGACTGTTTCCATAGTATTATTTAAGATTGTGTACTAGTAAAATAAAGATGTGCTATCTAATCCACAGTGATCTCCTAATCCTCTTTAAAGGTAGAGGGTACGAGGCAGATTGGCTGGATGATGAATCATCAATGCTGCTCTTTGCTCTCTTGTTAAGGCAAAAGATAATGCCTACAAATAGAGTGAGTATGTGAACATTTAATGGGTATACCTGAAAATAATGTTAGTAATTCAGCTTTTCAGGGCAATGCCTGAAAATTGTGTGAATTCAAAGCTGGACCCCCCCAGGAAAGCGGATAAACTGGCAGCAATATGGTTTCCCTGCTTATTTAACGAGATTAGTACACTACAACAGATGTATACTCGGCATTTAATGTACAGATATTAGGGCAACAATGACAAACACATCAAACAAATTGAAATCGAACAATAAATACATAACATAGGTCAGGAGTCATGGTCAAGACAAACCAGACTTGCCACAAGGTTTTGGCAAATCATGTGGGTGCTCAACCCAGGCCTAATCTACTGCAGTTATGGCATGAATTCATTTTGTGGATCAAACAGTCCATATAAAGGATCAAAGTAAAGAAAAAATCATCAATGTTTAAAAGGACACAAACCCTCAATTCATCAGAAAGTTGTTTGAACATCCAGGGTATAATTCCCCGGATTCTGTTGATGTGGTCCACGTCTGTATATGTTTCGGCAAAGAGTCATTGATAAAATCACAGGAGGATAGATAGAGTGATTAGGGACTGGCATTCAACTATTTAGTGCTCATGAGAAAGAAACAAAAGACGATTGTTGAGCTGTCAACCTCTGTTCATGGATTGACTCTGTTCCTACATCTTTATAGCTAGCTTGAATGCTAGCTTGAATGGCCATTCAAAAATTCTCTGTTTCTCCCATTGTTCTGTGGGAAGTGTATCCCCATGCACAAGTGTACAGCACCTAAATATTTCAACGGGTTTGCTAAGCCCAGTTCCCTTTTGGGCACAGTGTGGCATTCCGCGTGGGGCAAAAGTTGCCTTTGAGAGACAACTCAGCCATTATTGCAAGGCGTACAGAGATAGGACCTTCACTGAGGAAGACCATAAAATTGGTTGAAACACGTGTTAGCTACACATTAAATATTCATGAATAGTATGAAATAGTGGTTTTGTGATTATTTCATCACAGAGATGTGCTTTTACAAACTAATAAGTGCCAGTGGGTAGGGCACAGTGGCAAGGTTCACCATTTTTAATGTACGCTTTTCTGTGGGTCTTTCGGGCAAAGTCACATTCTAACTAGGGCCTTGCATACCCACCCGCTTTTAGTCAAGTAAGGAAGTGTTCAATATATTGAACAACAGGCTCAGTAGGCTTTGTAGTAGCTCAACTGGGTATCAGCCCCAATCAGTCATTAAATTAAAGATAATGCAACTTGAGTGACTTACTTCATTTGACGAGTTAAAAGGTAATATGAATTACATACCATGACGAGGAAGCCGACAAAGTGCTTCAATACAAAGAGCAGTGGGGGGAGAAGGCCAAAACTCGCCCGAGCATACAGCTCACTCTTCAAAGAAACCAACTGACATGTATGCAGCAGTGTGTTATCGTGATGTGCGGGTAAAATGAAATACATGATTACGTCATGGCTTTACGATGTGGGGGAAGACGTTCTGCAGTGTTTGCTGGGCCAAATGGAAACATAGAGCATAATAACATCACCACATGTTCAGGGGACTGTGGGCCTCATTCTGAGTTTGCTGGTATCCTGGCGGTAGAGCCACCAGGATACCAGCAAATGTAGATACCGTTTTTGTCACTCGGTCTGGCGGCATTGCTGCTTGATTTCGAGTGCCAGTGTGATAGTGAAAATCACCATTCATGGAGTCCTGTAGGACTCCATGAGGGGATTTGCCGTCATTACCAGCTGGGCTTTTTTTGCCAGTAGGTCGCCTGCCTCACCCCCAACATTTAGCTGGAGGTAACACAGGCACCCCACTGGCAGACCCACAGTCGGCTGGTCCGGTAAAGTGCTGGTATCCACAAATACCGGCCCTTTTTTACACGACTGTCCGACTTAGAATGAGGCCTAGTGTATGTAATCAATGATAAGTTTGGTGGACATAGTCTTACAATCTGTGTCAAGCCAGAAACAACAAATAAAAAGTGGATGTACTCGTGTAGGGTGGGTCCAGATTGTTCTCGCTCAAAGTTTATACACTATGATGTATTTAGATGGTGCAATTCAAGCTGGCTAATGATCAACAGTGCTATGTGGAGGGTGCATCAGAAAAATTATGACTGGATTATAAACGGATCATTAAGCCCTTCTCTACTGGTTTTCATTAAAAAAAAAAAAATCCAACAAGCTTCTTTTCGAATAGGCTAATGGAATAGGCTCTTGTGGCAATTTAAGTTGAATCAATGGGTAGAATTGTTTAATGGTAACATCCAGTGTGTTGGGACAGAATGTTGGAACACAAGTCATAGGGTTCTTTTGGTCTGTATCTTCCTTATTTTGAAAGAGGTTCTCTCTGGGTGTAAAATAGGGGCGCACCGAATAGTAAATGTACTATTCGGCCGAGTACCGAATAGTTAATCAAATCGTTTATTTTTTACAAACATGTTCCAGAACACGATAAACGCCACCTCACCCAAAAAAAAAAAAATCAGAACAGAAGTTTATTAAGCTTCTTTACACTTGAGCACCATGATCACATGCTCAGCACAGAGCCTGGCTAGACTGCGAGATCCAGAAATAACAACCATATTTGTACATTTCATATAGTATAATGCCCTCTGACAAAGCCAACCGTTGAATAAAACCCTAAACACAAATGCATGCAGCGTTTCATCAACCCAAAGTACAATATGTGTAGCCTTTCCACACCAGAATATGCAGTTATTTTACAACTAAACGAAATGTAAATGTATGCAGCATTTCACTCCAAATAGTAATGTTTACAGCTTATCCCCACTATCCCATCAACATATTGCAATATATGTAGCTTTTCTCGGAAAAACACACACAAGAATGCATGTGGCCCCAACAACCTATCAGCACACGTAAGCTTTCTGCAACAACAAACATTTATGCATGTAGCTGTTCAATAATAACACATGTCAATGTCTGCAGCCTTCCACCAACAACAAACCGCAATATTTAAGTGGCCAGGACTGGGGTACAAAGCATCTTTGCAGTATGGTACTTGTGGTAATACAAGCTCCAAACTAGCTCAGGCTATCTCACATCTCACTAATAGTCCCATGTACAGCAGATACATTAGCACACCTAAAGCTGCCAGATAGCTCGGTGAGTTACTGGCAACATGCTCGAGATCTGTGTGCACACTGCAGATCACAATATCAAATCCCAACAGGGCACTGTCATTCATCATTCCAAGCTAGATTACTTGAAAATCTTGTTATTCATGGCACACGCTAAAAGAATTGGTCACATTTTTAAAAAAAACAGTGTAAAGACGCCATCATAATAAGGCAACAAACAGACACATGTCACTGCATTCAAATTATACCTACAATTGCCCCTCTAAGCAGCAAGAACTGATAACGGTCAATCTTTAACCCAAAAAGCAGGGTGCACCAACTTCAGTGGGACTTAACTGTCAATTGCACTCCTTTTAAAAGATCGTATTCTCTGTTTTTTCAGCTTATGGTTACCAAAAGAAAAAAGGACAATTCAACATTACATTGACTCCAATGGCTTTTCAGAGCCGCTCAAATACTCTGTCAAAGAGCTCAGCACATTGAAAAGCAGCACCACCAATTTGCTGCCAAGGGCTGCTTTTTATTCAGAGCGAGCACCTTTAATCGTTGCCTTGCCTGACAAACCAAGCCATGCGTGAGTGGCAAATGCAGGGTGCTCTTCTTCTTCTCTCGCAAAGCCTATCCCGTTCGCCTCCACAACAGCCATAGATCATGTTTGTGAAAAGAATGATACTCTCCAAGGCCGATACAGTAACGCCTGGGTGCTCAGGCATGTCTTGAAAAGGGAACTTCCATGCATACTGCAAGGAGTTAATATCTCGCTTTCGGCAGTGGGGTAGGCTGTGTTCCCCAACTGCCTTTGCAGCTTGTCTAATGTGGCAAAGGGGGAATGGACTCCAACAGAGTATGTATTTGTGTCACAAAAGGGGGAGCTGCATCACAAATTGCGCAAACATCTTTAGAATGATCGCATGCTCCTGATGCCCATGCAGCTTTCTGTGTGCATGGGCAAAGTAGGGTATGATCTGTATACAATCAGTTGTACAAACCACGTACCCTACCTTCCCTAACGAACCAGCATTAAATATGGGTCTAGGTTACATGTTCACAGGGGGAACACAAAAGGTCTAGGCCTCAGCACTGTATAAGATTATACTTCAGACACGCCCGGCCGAGAATAGCAAGGCTAAGGCTAAGTGGGAACAAGACTTGGGACAACAAATTGAAGACGAGGAATGGTCTCGGATCTGTGCACTTACTAAACAAATATCATGCAATTCCAGATACAGACCAATTCACTACAAGATAGTTCAAAGGACACATTACACCCCGGTAAAGCTAAAACTTATATACCCGGCTGTGTCAGGTAACTGCCCAAGATGCAATGCAGAAGATGCAAACATATACCATATGCTATGGGCGTGTGCTAAACTAAGGGGTTACTGGAAGGAGGTATGCGAGGCCTGGATGAGATGGCTGACCAACCAGTGGATTGGTGCCCATGCCTGCTGGGTGTGGTCGAAAAAACTGAATCCGATATGGCGTAAACTTTTAAACCCGAGTCTGCTCATAGCTAAAAGGGCGATTCTGATGAAATGGAAAAGTACAAACCCCCCATCTAAGGCTGACTGGGACAAAGACATGGTATGGACGAATGATATGGAAGAATTATATATAGACTCTGTGCTACCATCATCCAGACCAAAGAATATATGGGAAAGGTATAAAGTATACCTGTTGGATAAGGCTGAACGTGAACAATCCGACTTGGAAGGCAATTGATTATGTATAATGTATGAGGCAATAAGTAATATCTGTATGTATCCATATTACCTGTGTGCAAGAAAAAATAAAGTCTTAAAAAAAAAAAGATACTAGACAGAGTAGCCTACATACAGCTACAGAAATTCATAGAGGACAAGAACATTTTAGGGATCTTTCAATCCGTATGTATAACTGAACATGGGACTGAGACCGCACTTCTGGATCCGAAAACAAACATCATTGAAATCGTGGAGAAAAGCCACCCAGCACTCTTGATGGTGTTCGACCCATCGGCAGCTTTTGATCTCATTGATGACGAACTTCTGCAAAAGAGATTAGACGAAACTGCTAACTGCTCCAAGAAAACCACCTAATGGATCATTTCATTTCTAGGTCCAAGATTATCAAGAGGGGCTGTAGAGGATGCACAGGCCACACCTATTACCACCACAGGGCTCATGCCTGTTGCCCACTATCTTCAACATATACATCAGGCCCTTCCTTGACCTCCTTGACAGCCTGGGTGTCTGCTATGCTAACTTCGCTGACGACGCCCAGGTGCTCTTGGATTTATCAGGGAATCACATAGCTATACAACTATGGTTGGCAACTAATTCATTAGCCCTCAATAGTGAAAAAACAGAACTCCTCATTGTAGCCACAGGGCCACGGCTGAAGAAACTGGATCCACTATATGCCAACTTTTTGATCGCGAGTAATCATATACCAGTCTCCAAATGCATCAAAACATTGGGAGTTTCCCTCGAATTGTAAACTCTCCATAAAACACCAAGTATCCCACATACTTTCAACCTGAGGATACATTAATAAACTTCTCCATCAGGTCAGACCCTTCCTATCCCTCAAGAACAGAAACCTTCTTGCAACTGGTATGATAAACTTCCGACTAGATTATTGTAATAGTCTATTGATCAGCGCGTCCCCTGCAAACAACACAGAATGGAGCAGTAAGAGCAATTTACCGACTTTCTAAACGTGAGCGTGTCACATCACACAGGAAGTCCTTACACTGGCTGCCCATCAAACAGAAGATTATTCATAAAACACTGTCCCTCACCTACAAATGTAGGAGCAACGCAGCCCCACAATATCTAATTCACCGCCTCAAAGCCAAGCAATGTGTACGAATGCTACTGACTGACGACAACCATAAATTAAGTCAACCTCGCTTTAAACTCACCAAATTTGGTGGAACAAGCTTTGAAACACAGGCACCCGGAGAATGGAATTGCACCACCTCCTATATAAGAACTTCTCCATCTTTGGCTAACTTCAAAAAGGCTACAAAAACCCTCATCTTTAACTCCACAGAGTTCCCATAACCCGACTCCTCTGGTTCCTGATAACTGTTGTTGTTTGTTTGTTTTGTTCCAAGTGCGCTCAGAGGCCCATGAGCATGTAGTGCTCTATAGAAATTAAAATAAATATATAAAATCAAAACGAAATTGCAGCGTTCCCTTTAAGACTTCTCCCTGGAGGAGGAAACACAGTATTTATCGTGCACCCCCCTGGAGTACAACTGATCTGTTTAACATTTTTCAGAAGTTCCTTGGAGGGGCCAGCAAATTTCAGGAGTACCCTCCAGGTCATTTATAACTGCTAACATCCCACTTCTACCGACCTTAACCAATTGCTAAGGGCTGCTCTCCCTGACGAAACCTTTGCCCTGCTAAAACAACATAGTAACTGGCCACCTGAAGAACCCCGCCAACAACAGGTTGAAAGCTTTTGCCGATAGACTTGTCTAATCGGTCACTGAGATTTGCCCCAGGAAGACAGATCGGTCAAAGATCAACTCCTGCAAACAAGTTAAGGGGAAAAATCCTGCACACTTGAACCGTTGAAACAATGTTTTGAGCAGTATTCCGGAATGATAGATGTGACTGTGGTCACTCCACAAACTGTAATATCAGTTTGTTATGGGTCTGGAACCCCAGGTAGCAGAAGGAACAAAAACTATCTTGATTGGCTGGGAAGAAAATAATTTGACTCAGGTTCTATTGACTGCACAAAATGTTCATGAAAAAGCAGAGAGACAGAAAGCAAGTACTGAAGCTAAGCGAGTGGCTTTGCCGATTCAGCAGCTGCAGCCCTCTCAAGAATGAGGAGGCTTCAGACCTGCAGCTGGGGGGGTGAGGAAGGTGGTATGGCTCCTCCCTGCATACAGGTTGTGAGAACAGCAGGGAAACCTGTTGTAAATGTGTGTAATGATCAGCACAATTATTTCAAAGAGTTTGGCCACTGGAAAGCAGAATGACCCAACAAACTACATCATGACGGACGAGGTGGGCAGCTTACAGACCCCGTCAGCTCCATGTTCCTGCCACCTCCTCTACCACCCTCTGTGACTGTTAGGACAGCCAGGAGGTCCATGAAATGGTAGCTCCGCTAATCCCTCTTAATCCATGTAGACTGTGCTGTAAATGGTCAAAAGGTTTCCTTTTTGCTTGATACTGGGGTGGCCCGTTCTGCCCTGAAAACTTCCAAGTTTCCCCATGTCATGTGCTCTGATGAAGTTGTTAATGCTGATCATGATATTCAGGGTATGCCTGTACCTTATCCTGTGTGTCACCCTCTGTCTCACCCTCTAACTCTTTGGGTCCTATCTCTGATAAACATGCCTTCTTATTCAGCCCTTGTAAAACTTAACTATTTGGGTTTGGATCTACTTTGTAAAAATGAGTTGTTCCATTTATTGCTCCCCGGATTATATTGTCATGGACATCCTTGTCCATAGAGAACTAGAGGTCTTGGCTGCATTAGAGGCCTTGTTGCAGCAAGGATTGTTGGACCGAATCCCTTCCAAATTATGGTCCATAGATGCTAATGTTGTGGGATGTATACTGACTGCTGAGCCTGTGGAAAATGTCCTGAACCCAGACAAGCCTTTGTCCTGTTTACCACAGTACCGCATTTCTAAGCAGGCGGAGGAAAGGATCTGGAGAGAATGACTTGTTTTTGATAGATTCATTGTCGTTTCTCTGAGGAATGCACTTCTCAGGGTTCCCCTAGACTCCCTCATCACTGAAGGTTTACTAAATAAAGGAAGTGTATCTACTTCTGGAGAACTTCATCAAACTAAGCAAGAACTGACCTACTCTGAATACCTGCAGTGCTTTACCCTATTTACTGCTACTGTAATAAATAAATGTCTTTAAGTGGGAAGGAGAAATAATTCATGGGGTTCCTGTGAGGTGTAAATAAGGAATGCTGAATTAGAAGCTAAGCTGAGTGCCTGCCTTAACCTTCTGGGTCCTACTTCTGCAGAACTTGCTCCTTCTACAGGAGTGGTTGTGAGGAATAAGAAAGTAGTATTCAAGACACTATTCTACAGGTCAACCAATAAGGAAAGTGTCTTTGGAATGAGCTGCAAGCCTAAGAATGACTTGGAGTCACACAGACTCTGAATGAGAGGCTTTGAGGTTTATAGTGACTATTGCGAATTAAATAATTTCGAATGCCAAAAAAATTATACCAAATATTTTTACTTCAAACTTTTTTTTTTTAGGTATCATTTTTCGACATTTTTGTCATTCGAAATATTTTATTTTACATATTAACTGGATACCAGGCTTTGAGCCGCTGGAGTATAGTTACTCGCAGGCGGGGTCCTAAGGGTTTAATGAAGGCTGCACAGAGACCCTACCCGGGTGACGCAAGATCTGAGAAGCCACCCCGTGGTGGGGGGTGGGGAGAGTTGGAGAGGCGCAGAGACACTACTCAAATGCAGGATACACAGAAAGGCGCTGTGATGGTCTCTGGCATCTGAAAGAGAATCGATTGAGCTCTGGAGGGCTCTAAGGACTAATCCTCAATCTGGATGAACCCCACCATGAACTAACTAGCCCTGGCTTGAAGTGTAAGTAGGAATGGGGACTAAACAAACTAGTGGTGAGTAGTTATGCAGCTTCCAACGAAAACAACTTTTGGACAGTTGAACTGAGGCTTCTTGACTTCAAGAAACCAAGTGAGAACAGCAGCTGCCTAAGAAATGAGCTGGAGTAGGCCTCTTACTGAAACAAAGGCATGGTTTTTAAGGGGAACTATGAAACTGTACTTTTCTGAAGCAAGGTCTGTTGAAAGAAGAGGTTGAATTCAAAAACATTCCAAAACCTTCAAAATGACTTCTGGCAAACATCTATATCCCTACAAGATTCTGGAACCGCCATCTTTGAAATGAGTTGTAGTCTGTAAAAGTACATTGTCATGGATCACAAGTGAATATCCTGTTCGCACAACTCTACTCAAAGAATCTCCTTCAACCTAGCTCTCTAACCTCTTACTCCAGGCTTGTACTAAGATAATCCACTCAGCCACAGATGCCACCAATCTTCCAATAATTCGACCCTTTTTCTGTTTCTTGACACTAAAGGGGACCTCTATGTGTTTAGAAAATAAGACACAGAAGAAACAAGAGGACCAGGACTTTTGAGGAAACCCTAAACAAAATCAGGCCAATCGCCCAATGTCTTCCAATTATGGAGTCCATTAAGAAACAGATGCACCTAGCCACGGAGGACCCACTTCAACCCGATGCATCAATCGGGAATTGAAAAAGAATAAACACTTGCTAGTTAGACACTCCCCACCATCATACTTGGCCAATTACAGACAGATTTTCTAGTGATTAAAACATCATGCAAATGCTGTGACGTGCCTGTGTCCATAGGCGATGCACCAACCGATAAGGAGAATGCCAACACTACTCCATGTGTAGAAAGATGGCCACTACTGCTGTCCCTAACATTTGCATTGACTCTGCACTGATCAGTAGATATGAAAAGGCTCAATTGGGGGATATGCAAGCCTTACCTGATTGGGTTGGAGCATAAGCCCTTATAAAAGCAGCCCAGCTGCCATCAAATGTATTCATCAAAAGTAGTCTGGATGCTGCTGAAACTGCAGAATGCCAGACAGCTAATGCTGCCATCTTCCTGGTTGTGCTTCATTGGGTTCAGCCTGAGGCAAAATCGACGTGGATAAACGAGCCACCAGACCGAGAACTTCATTTTGGCAGGGCACTAGATGAAGCTTTAGAGAAAGCCAAAAAATACAGTCTCTATGTACGGAAAAAGTCAACAGATGGGCCTGTGTGAGGTCTCCAGGTGAGGAGCACCAAACTAAATATTGGTCCCTGGTCCACATGAACAAAATGAAAAAGCATGGCAAGAGGTCTTGTACACCCAGCCGTTCCTCCAGGCATCATTCTTAGTCCTTCTCAAAGAAGAGAAGTCACTGTTCTAGGCTCTCCTCTGAGGAGCAGGCCTACAGGTACCCTTTACCACCCAACACTTCACACCGGAGGAATGGGAGAACTTTCGGCTCAAGACGCTTGACTTCATCGCTAAGACCCTGGGTAAGTCGGCAGAGACTCCACAAAGAATCCCAACCATACTCCCTTTTGTTCGGCCATAACTCCAATGGGTTAGGACCCATCTCTGTGCCATACCACTTTGTCTTCCTACGATGGTCGTCTGGCTTCCACTCCTCACCCCATGGCGCCCAGGTCACTGCGAATCCTTGGCAGTACACCCTAATCTCTGGCAGTGCATTTATGTCTCGAATTGAAGGCTTTTACACTCTGTTATGCATCTGTACTGTTATATACCTCTGTAAAGCACTCTGTTGTATAGATGTATTGTTGGGTTTATAGTTAATATTCATAATTTCGAATGCAAAAATGTCGAAAAAATAATACAAAAAAAAATGTTGAATGTCTATTTTTTGTTATTTTTTTGTTTGAAATGGGGGGGTGTTCCCCCCCAAACCCCCCTTTTTTATTAAACCCTTTCTTTACTTGCAAAATTCAAAAAAACGTAATTTAAAAAAAATTATACATTCGATTATTATTTTTTTTTTTTGGGGGGTATTTTCTTTGACATTTTTGTCATTCGACATTTTAATTTCGACATATTAACTGGATAACATATTGTTGTAAACCTCCGTTGCTTCTCGAATCTAGGTCCGCGCTACAAACAAACCATATTAATAATAATAATAATACTTCCTTTGTCACTAACATCAAAGGCCCTTTTGGTGTGCATCACTCTGGTGTGACGCTAGTCCTTTTCTGAAGGGTGTGTACTTTGATTCCTGTTCCAGGACAGCTTCCTGTGTAGTGGCTGTGTCACTGGAGAAGGTGTTATCTGCCCCCACAAATAATCAAAGTTAGGAGAAACCCCTAGGACTACAGTCCTGCAGAAAGCAACCTGGCAGGGGGAATACACATAAGCCATCCACAGCTGGCATGGGCTCACATGGTTGACACGTGTGATATCAGTTTGTTGTAACTTGGATAATTATGGGAGATACTAGCCACCATAACTCAAACTCCTGTATGGTTTACATATACAATTTAACATGCCACCAGGATAGCAACTCTCATAGTAATGTAATTTTGGAACAGAGGTGCATATCTCAAATGCAGCCCCTGCACTGTAGTCACTGCAGCTGTTGAGAGGCCACCTGTGCCTGCTCTGTGCCACTGGAGAGCAGGTGCTGCAAATCAGGCTACTGATTCAGCTGTGCACCAGTGTATCTTATGCGTTTGGCAGAGAGCTTATGAAAGGGGGTCCTGGTTAGCGGGTGACCCCTTCTAAGATGGAATTACCCACATAACTTTATTAATTAATTAAAACACATTTTTTAAAACCTGGGTTTCTACACCCTTGCCATATGGGAATTCCTCATATGCCTCCAGCCTTAGGTTGAGACTCACCCTTCTAATGGTCTGGCTCATCCTCAAGGTGAAGGTATCTACTGAGGCCATCTGCATTGGAGTGCTAGGACCCAGGTTTGTGTTTGTGTTTGATGCCCATAACCAGTCCATGTATGGATCTAGGCCAGTGCAACAACTTGGGATCATCTGTTTGCCTAGCCATAAGCTACCTCACAGGTCTGTGGTAGGTTTTTCTTTTTTTAAAAAAAACAAACCTTTATTGCTCATTTCTTTATGCACATGCAATTAGCTGTAATTATCCATGCATTTCCAACCATAATACGGTTTCCATCAACATATAATGTCATAACATTAATCTGTACCTTCTCCCTTGTCCCCCTCCTGCCAGTCCTACGGGCAGCTCTTTAGGTCCATGTAACTGCCTGTGGCTCAGTCCTCTTCTTCCTCTATGATTCCTAGTGTTTTTATTCTCTGTGGGCGTATAGGTGTCTAGCATCTTTGGTAGTGTGTTTTATGAATGGTGACCAAACTTTACTGAATTTCCTCAGCGTTCCTCGGATTATTGCATTCATCTTTTCTACATCAACTGTGTCCCATATTGTATAGTACCATTGTATGATGAATGGTGGATCCCTCTGTTTCCATTGCCTGACTAGGCATCTCTTTGCAGCCATCATTACGTTTGCCCATAGCTTCCCCATGTCACCTCTCAGACTTCCTTGTCCGTCCCCACCAGATATGTTCCATTGTTCCTTTTTCCCCTGCAACCCCTCCAACATTCTTCAGAAATTGTGGGGAACATTTTGTGGAGCCTCTCTGGGGTGTAGTGCCATTGATGTGGAAGCTTATATTGCAGTTCCCTATGTTGTACAGACATGTATGAGGCATACCAATTGTTTAGCGCCCTGTCCCACTCCTTTTCAGTGATCTCTTTCCCTCTTACCGTCTCCCATTTGTACCCCAGTGTCCCTCTCTCCTCAATTAGCGAAATCTTATATATTGCTGATATAAGTCCCCTATTGGTCTCTGCTGACGCCATTAGCTTCTCCTACACCATATAATCCCTTGTGGCTCCTTCCATCATTGCGGGGGTTTCCGCCCAGTGTCTCACTTGCTAGTACCCAAACCTGTCCCCTTCTTTTAGGCCCAGTTCCCTTCTACAATCCGCAAATGACCTGATCTGCGTCCCCTCATAGAGATCGCTGATCCTCCTTATCCCTCCCTCCACCCACTGCTTGAATCTACTGTATTCCTTGCCTGTTGGGAAGGCGGGGTTCCCAAAAATGGGAGTGTGTGGGGCCGGCCAAGGAGATAGTTTAAGCCTCTTGTTCAGCTTCTCCCAGATTCTGATAGTGTTTCTTGTAATTGGATTCTCCAATAGCCCCGCTGGCCCGTCTTCCTTTCTCATCCCTGGTATCTTCCAGAGGTGTTCCCCCCGCTACCGCTTGCTTCATTCTCTGATTCCCCGCCCTTCCCCACTCTGCCAGTGCCTTCAGCTGTGCCGCTTGATAGTATTTCATTATATTGGGGCAGGCCACTGTCCCCTGCCCCCTGCACCCTGCACCCTGCTCCTAAAGAGAGTTTTCCTCCCTATCCTTGTTTTTTTCCCTGCCCAGATAAAACCCATAATGCTTTCCTGGATGTCCTTCATCAGCCTTCCCGGGACTGTTAATGGAAGTGCCTGGAAGAGATATAATAGCCGAGGAAGTATGTTCATTTTGACGGCGGCTACCCTTCCAAACCACGATAGATCCATCCCTCTCCATCTTGATAGGTCTGCCTTGATTTGTTTCAGCAGCGGCAGATAGTTTGCCCCCACTATCTGTTTTATGGAGGATGTTAGATTTACCCCCAGATACCTGACTGGACCCAATGCCCACCTAAATGGGTTGCTATTTTCCAGCTGATCCCTTTCCCTCTTCCCTATGGATAGGTTTAAGATTTCTGTTTTCCCAAAGTTCACTTTGAACCCCGACCCTGCAGAGAAGGCCTTCATCTTCCCATTATTGCTAGGAGCGATCTCTCCGGTTCAGTGATCATCATGATCACGCTGTCAGCAAATAGGCCTATCATTTGGTTTGTCTTTGCCCACTTAATCCCTTGGATCTCCCTGCTCTCCCGTATCCGGTGCGCAAATGGTTCAAGCACCAGAGCGAAAAGGAGTGGGTAGAGTGAGCACCCCTGCTTTGTTCCCATCCTTATTGGGAATGATTCAGTTGGTCCCCCATTCATATTTACTTTAGCTCGGGGATGCCTATAACTAGCCTGTATCATGTTTAGAAACATATCTCCCCTCAGTATCTCGTTTAACCTTGGCCCCCCAATTTGCACACTTTTATGGATTAGTATTGCCACCCTTAACCGTTTAGTTTCCGCTGCAGCATGGTATTGCAATGGGTAGTTCCTGCTGGTCAAGCGACTCTCATCCCCTTTCCTCAAATGCGTCTCCTGTAGGCAGACTATATCCGATCCCTCCTTATCAATTTCCCTCAGGACTGTGACCCTCTTATTCAGGCTGTTCAGTCCCCTTATATTCCATGAGTTTAGCCTATACATCCCTTCTTGCTAGTGTTTTCCCCCTTTATCCTGTCACTTTTTAATCCTTATGAATGACTGACCATTGTCCCTTTGAACCCTATCGCCTCTATAACGGGTTATATATTCCCAGCTTGTAACTTTCCCTGGATGCATGTCCAGGTTCTTGACGTGGTCCCCTCTCAGCAGACCGTCCTTGGTCTCGCCCCCCCCTCAGCGCCTTCTGAAACACTTTTGTACGAGCGCGATATAAATAAAATATCATATCATATTCCCCCTCCTTACCCCACATCAGGCTATTTTCTAATCCTTAAGTTCTTTTGGTGTGTTCCTCTTCTTGGCTCCCATTGTTCTTCACGTCTTCTGGCATTTTTCATGACCCACCCATTAGACCCTGGGCGTGCCTCGCCAGACTTCCCTCCCAGGTTGTTTTTTTTTTTTTTTTAAAGATTTTTGTTTTTGGTGTGAAACACCTTTGCAAAATAACTTGATTTAAAATACATTTTTGGTAACATATATACAGTACATAAAATTCATTTCTAATATGATTTGTCAGACGTACCATTGCTATTATGGCTGTATTGCTCGCTCCCCACATGCAATGTTTCCAAATACAGTTTCTTGCGAAAGTTGTGTTGGCATTTGTGAATTCCTTCAACATCATTATACGTGTATTTTCAAAATAGAAACAGTATAAGAATAAATGTTTAAACGATTCTTGTGATTCTTTACAGAATCTACAAATCTGATCACGTCTAACATTTTCATCATTATTTCAATAACTTGTTCTTACTTTGGTATGAATCAGATCCATTCTGAATAACATGTATATACTATGAATCATTTTGTCTGGATATAACAGTAAATATTTCAAGCGTGGACTTTGTGCATGGGTAAATCTTGCACATCTTCAAAGGATGCATATGAACAAACTTGTGATATACATTCTGCCCAATCATCTTCAAACAGTTTTTTTTTTAATTCTGTACATTTACATCTAAATTATCCGCACTCCTGTTGATTTTCACTAGGAGATTATCCATTCTTTCTTTAAATTTTAGTACTGATTTAGGTTGATTCTGAGTTATCATATTTGCAAATTCTATATAAAGCGAATTTTCGCGGTGGATCTAACATTTTCAGATAGAGTGAAAGTAAGCGCCAATGATAGCGTGCTGCCAAAGATGTAATTCCCAATTCGTGTCTTAGGATGGCATTAGGGAGACTGAGGCAAACCTAGTGTATTTTTCCATAAAATTCCTTGTATACGATTGAGACAAGGTCCTAAATCTACTAGATTTAGTTCAACTCTGTTTGCAAAAATCATGATGTTCGATTTCTGGGGGTTATCTTTGAGATTGTTATTATTGCAGTATTACTGAAAACTCTGTAGTTTTTCCTGCAGACCGACCTGTGTTTTATCAAATAGAAGTATGTCGTCTGCATAGGCTAACCAAGATAACTTGAGGTTTCCTAGTCGTACTGCAAATGATTCATATTCATTCCAGATCATGTCTAAGTCAGCCATATATATAAAAGAATGGCTGCTAAGTTACATCCCTGCTTCACACCAATCCAGCTAGGGATAGCATCTGTTAAGGATCCTTCACGAGTAATTCTCACCCTAAAATTTGTTTTGTGATGGAGCATTGATATCAAAGTTACTAAGTGTTTCGGGAAATTCACATTTAACATCTTTTTCCACAAAATTTCTCTTATAGCACAATCAAATGCCGATTTGAGGTCTAGAGAAGCAACAAAAATGGGAGTTTTATCCGTTGTTTTGCAAGATGCAATCAAATGAGCCAGTATGCTTGCATTTAGTGTGGTTCCCATGGCCTTACGAAATCCTACTTGTGCTATGCTTAGGCAATCAGTATTGCTAATTACTGTCTCAATTTCTTGCAATAGTAATATGGAAAAGATTTTAGCAGACACGTCCATTAGAGCAATCGGCCTAAAATTATTACGGTTGTCAATGGTTCCCTTTTTGTGTATAGGTATTATTATCGATGTGCACCATGAAGAAGGAATGGATTTGGTGCGAAATATTGTTTGAAAATTTTGTAGAAGTAGTTGTGCACAAAATAGGGGATCATCTTTGATGACACAAGGGGGTAGACCATTAGGCCCTGCACATCTACACGCTTTCAGCTTGTTTATCGCATACAGTATCTCTTTTATATCCCAAGGGCAAATAATTGGCATGTTTTCAATCCCGGGGGCTTTTTCTAGATATGAAAATTCAACCGGCGTGCTGTATTCATGTAGAAAAAAGAAAGTCCAAGATATTCCATCAATTGCTGATTCAAATCCTAGGGGTTGATCTTTTTTATTCCCTATATTGCTAGTGTTATGATTACATAACATTTTGACCATATTTTGGTTTTGTAGTAACTTGTTAGTTCGAATTCGCGATAAATCATTTTTAAATTGCATGATTATACTTTTTTTATTATTTACGAAATCCAACACTTCATGTGACATAAAGGACTTCCTTATTTTCCTTAATTCACTGTTTTTTTGTGTTTAAGCTCAGAGATTTCTGTAGCCCGTGGGTCTAACATTTGTGTTAGCCTTTTGCACCGTTTGTTCCATGGCTACATCATTTATATGGCCTGATATCATCCTTAGATTCCATTGCATAACAGCATCCATCTCACTTGGTGCCTGCATAATACTTGTCCATAGATCTCGATTGGCAAGAAAAGATATTTTTCTACAGGTATTTTGGTTCCAATTGATGGAAAGCCTTGTTCTATCGCTTTGAATCAAAGTTAAAGTAGGAACACAAGCATTTTTGACATAATTGCCTCTTAATAAGGAGGCAATCATTAAATGGTCTCCTAGTGCAGGATCCAGTGTCCAGGATGGAGATATCCACCCCGACAAGGATTTGGAACCTATCAAATAGTCAATTTGTGAAGAAGAAGCTCCTCTTTTCAATGTGCATGCTTCATGAGTAGCGTCTGGTTCAATAGGATATAAATCATAACTTTCTAGGTATTGAACCCACTTGACACCCTTTATATGCGAGTTTCTTGTATATGTGTTCAATTTTTGAGTAGTCTTAAAATCTTGAGCTGGTGCAAGCGTAGCGTTAAAATCACCTCCTATCATGATTTCTGCATGTGGCGAATTTTCATATGCCTCATGTAACACTATTTCAAACATTTCGCAAGCTTGTATAAATGACATATTAGAAGGGTTCCAATAGAGTGATATTAAAAAGACATTGACACTGTAGAACATGTCTATTGACACATCCACCAATAACATCAAATCTGAATGGTAGATGTGATTTATCTTAAAAGAAAGCACATTTTTAATGAGGATAGCTAGTCCCCCTGCTGGTCTGCCACACTTTCCTCCTACCGCTTGATGTACAATTGAAGTATATCCATCAAATTTCAATTCGAGGATCGACATTGTTTCTTGGATCAAGAAAATGTGTGGTAACACATTGTCGTGAGCCTGTGGTAGCCTGCCCTTAAGGTTGTTGAAGCCACAGCAGTCCCACGTACTAATTCTTAAGTCTTCCAATTATGAGGGTGCTTGCAAGGAACCTATTGTGGATGCAGCTTTTATCAGCGGTTCCAACCAGGATAACCCATTAAGTACCGTAGTGAGAGAGGCTAAATGTTCCAACATTTGTTTAGATGTATCTGTGCTGGAAACATTGATTACATTGATTTGTGTTATTTCCCGGAGATGGTGTTATAGGTGGTTGGAAATCGATAAAATCCATAGCCTCCTCCACAGCATGAAAAGCATGCAATTCTAAACCCAACATCATTAAATCATATTTATGCTCCCAGAGTAACTTAGTGTCATGCCTGCGCCATGGGCGCATACATTTACGATCAATATGGACCTTATTTCCCATTTGCGAGACTTTGGCGCTTTTCTATTTTTCCCAACAAACTACATGTAACGCTCACCTGATTCCCGCAGAGGCGCCGGTCTTGACTGGGTGAATGCCGTATCTTCAAAGATGATGCGTAACACACGGTTGGCTCTTTGGGCTGGACCTCTGTGCACTGTATGTCTGACTCGAAGAGTAAGATGTCTGCAGATAGAAAATATGGGATTAATGAACTGGGGTTATTGGGTGCATCTCTCCTCTTCCCTTTCTCTTCTCCTGTAGAACCCCAAAGGTTAACGCCCTCACCTTAGGTAAGTGAACGCCGAGCTCTCCATCTGCCTCGGGGCAGGGTGCCGTAACCAGTTTCCTCACTGGATAAGGGTGCAGGCCTCTTGACCTCAGAGTACTGCTGTCCGTCGTTAACTGCACGAACGGTAAGTTCTGGGCACTTCAAATGTCTTAAAAGTCTTTTGTAATGATATCTCTTGTTTTGCAGGGTTCCGGCGATGGCGGATGGCGGGCTGAAGAGAATTGAGGATCGAACCCGCGTGAGGAATAGAAGCGCCTGGAAGCACGTAAGTAAGCGCTTGTAGCCTGCTTCACGATGCGCACTAACTGTCCCTTTTATCTTGCAGGTACAAGTTCGGAGCTTGAGAGAAGCTGAAGGGTGCTGGAATACCCACTGGATTCGGCGTGGGAAGGAGTAATGGCACGTGAGTAATAAAGTTGCCCAATGTCTTTAAACGCACCTTCTTTTGTCTTTCAGATGCGGGATGCAGCGCTGAAGGCCTCCGGAGCGTGCTAAGAGCTGGTAAGCTTTTGTCTTTCAGATGCCGGAATGCAGTGCGAAGACCTCCGGAGCATGCGAAGAGTAGGTAAGCCTTTGTCTTTCAGATGCCGGAATGCAGCGCAAGGCGTTGGCGACAGCCGATGGACCAGGTAAGAGATGCGCTGCCACTGAAGACCGTAGTGCTAACCTGTTCTTTCTTTGTCTTTACAGGTGCTGCTGAAGACTGGATTCCAGGATGGTAAGCCTTTGTTTCCTTAGGCCCAGGATCAGAAGACACGATGAGCGTTCTGCTGCAGAGAATGCAGAATAACGCAAAGCAAGATTCATCCATCGGGTGTGGTTTAAATAGCCTCCTGTAGTGCTTAGGTGTCTCCTTCCACAGCCACGCCTAGGTAAGAAAAGAGTTCCTGCTTTCCAGAAGAGTTCCAGTGTTCTGAACCTAGGGAGTGGCTCCTGCCCCACCCAACAGGAAAAGTAGTCCCAAACAGAAGAGGATCAGGGGTTCAACTGGCAGGTAAGTAAGCAGCATGGTCTGCTGCAGGTAAGTCCACCCAAGCATTATGAGCCCGGCGCTTCCTGCGCTGGGACTGGGCATCTTTATGAGCCTGGTGCCACTGGCGCCAGGACAGGGTCCAAAAGGTCCCAATTGGGACTGGCTGGCACTCGGAACCGGGGTTATGGGTCTGCTTCCAAGGGAGTCGGGCAAGTCCTGATCTTTTGGAAGCAGAGATCATGACACTACACTTACCACAATGCACTTGGCTATAACCATCTTTTCCTGGCCATTCCTATTTGCCACCTTCAGAACTACAATCCCCAGAAGCCCTAGGGATCTCCTCTGCTTCCACCAGCTCAGGAATAGAGAGGGAGGTGGCCGATTCTCTACAGGTGTGCTTAGCCAGGTGCGACCAATTAGCCTGCCTCTGTGCTGGGCTGGGCGGTATAAAAGCTGCTGCCTGTAGGAGCTCAGTCTCTTGCATTAGGAGTCTTTCCGGCACCTTGTTGCTTTGAGCTACGGATCTTGTATGCGGTTCCTCCTTACTCCGGCTTTGGATCCAGTGCCCTGCCGGGCTCTCTACATTGCAGCCGAACACGCTCTGCTGCCTTCCAGCCTCCGCCCTTGCCCTGCCGGGCTCTCTACATTGCAGCCAATCACGCTCTGCTGCTTTCCAGCCTCAGCCCTTGTCCTCTGGGCTCCCTGCTCTGCAGCCTGCCTCACTCCGGCCGCCTCAGCCCTTGTCCTCTGGGCTCCCTGCTCTGCAGCCTGCCTCACTCCGGATGCCTACAGCCCTTGTCCTCTGGGCTCCCTGCTCTACAGCCTGCCTCACTCCGGCTGCCTACAGCCCTTGTCCTCTGGGTTTCCTACCTTGCAGCTGATCACTCTCCGCTGCTTACTACCTACCTTTTTCCGCTGGGTTCTCGGCCTAGCAGCCCTCTACAGTCCTCTAACCTTTTACGGTCAGCGGCCCTGCCCCTCAGGGCTCACACCTTGCTGCCCGGCCCTTCTGGGTTCCTTGCCGTGCAGCCTGCTTTACTCCACTGCCCTAAGCCCTTTCCCTCTAGGCTCTCTACCTTACAGCCCTGCTCCTGTGGGCTTGCTCATCCTGCTTCACTCCGCTGTCCTAAGCCCTTTCCCTCTGGGCTCTCTACCTTACAGCCCTGCTCCTGTGGGCTTGCTCATTGTTTTCCTGCTCCTGTGAGCACTCAACCTTGTTCCTTACTGTTCTCTGCTATCCAATCCTGTTACACGACTTCCCCTTCATTTCCTTCTGCTAGTTTGCTATCAACTTCCTTTTCCTGGATTTGTCTGTAAGTATCTTCTCTTGTACTGTTCGTAGACCCTTTTGTACAGAGTTTGTCTGTTGGTTTCCTTCAGGCAACCTCTGCCCCTTCCCTTGTCTCGTTTCTACGTTACAGACACCCATAGCTGCTGTTCCAAGTCATGTGCAAACAGCGTGGGCCTCTGTTATAGCAAACTGTGCAGAAGGCTAGAGTTTTTCCTAAGGTCTGTGGAACACTCTTTCCCTATATCTGCATACACCCCTAGAGGGAATCCATTCTGTTGTACCTTATTCCTTGCTACACTTGACTACTCTTTGTTCTTATTACTTTCAGCTGTGTGTGTCTATTCTGTCCACCTTACTTCGGCACAACCACCTGAAACCCTTCCTGGGTGTCCTGTGCCTCTCCTTTCAGGGTGTCACCTCGTGACACTTAGCAATGATTGGCGAAAGCAAAGTCGAGAGCATTCGATTATTTATATTAGATAAACAAATGCTTTCAATATCATTGGAAACCAAGTTTCTTAAAGAAGGAATTTTGTAGAGGGATTTCATTAGAAAGGAGCGATTGATCCTTTCTTTTCCATTGGTTTTCGGATCGCTTTTCCAACCAATTGTGGTTTTCATAGAATCTGGGATTTTGTTGAATGCTACTAAAGTTGCATCAATGATGGTAAGGGGTTGAAAAATTACCTCACTCTCTGCATTTTCCAATACTCTATTGTTTATAGGCAAATTAGTTTGTTGCATATGACAAGTGGGTATTGTGTTGCATGTTTCTTGTAGGCTTCCAGGTATTATAGAACTATTTTGTGTTTGCGTTTGTGTAATTGAAGCTTTTCTTTCCAAATTGTTTGCCTCATTAATTTGTGCTGAATTGGTCGTGTTTGCTGCAGTTTGCGTGTTTGGCGTAGCTTCAGTAGCTTTGGGTACTTGTTGTTCTGTCGGATTCGCATGAATTTCAGCACATGTTTGTACCAACGTTGGCATTTCTGTGTCTAGATTTATCGTGATATTTGTATCAGTTTCTTTGTTCATACCAACATTGTTGGAGGGTGATTTTACATTTTCCACAAGATTTTCTGTACTCTTCATATTATTAGTTTTTTTTTAATGTGTGTCGGGAAAGTATGCTTTCATTTTTGTTTGTATTGCTTGTACCACTTTGTTTTCTTCATGGATCATCAATTGATCTTTTTCCTCTCCACTGCACTTCTCATTTGTTTCTTGAGGAGGTATTTGTAATACTATCTTACTTTCCTTGTTTAGTTGACTTAGGTTTAAGGCATGATCGTCAGTATTTGTTTGGGGAGGTTGATTTTGTGTCTTTCCTTTCTTTGTAATTGCCTGGGTTTTTTTTTCTCCATGTTGTGTTCCAATCATCTCAACCTTTTTTTTGTGCCGTCTTTTTAATGCTCTTTGATAATTTTTTCTTGCTCTCCTCGATATATGATATATCCCTTCCACTGAAGTAGTTGAGTTTTCTCCTTCTTTAGTTATTTTCTCACGTTCTATCTCTTTCTCAATAATTTCTACTATCGCTGAAGGACTGTCTAGAGAATCATTTTGTCTCTCTTGATCTGATCTGATTGGAATCTCCACTTGATCATTTTTATCATGATGCAGTTGAGGATTAGATTGATATATGAATTGTTCTATCTGCAATAGTCGCTCATGTTGTGCTTTGGCAATTTCAATATAATCAATCTGATCTCCATTGCCTTGCATGAGTGTGGTTTTCACTTGTTGAGTTGCTATATTTGCATAGGATTTTGGAACTCCATTATGCAATAATGAGTCGTTACTCGTTTGTGTTCCTGTGGAATTATAATCAAGTACCTTATTTGTACCCAGTTCTTGTTCAAAAATTTGCACCGATCTTGTGGGATATTCTGAGTGAGATTTGTGACATGCTTCTTGTGCAAGCATAAAACTTTCTACTTTACATAGTTTTTGGGAGTTAAGCGAAATATTGTTTTGGATATCCCTTATTAGTATGTGTGTAAGATCGTGTCCCTTGTCTAGATTACCGGAAAGCCCTGCGTTTCTATGTCTAAGGCATCAGAAAACTTTCTTTCTGATTATGCTGAAGCTTCCAATAAGAGATTGTTGCTAAATACCGCGAATGGGGATTGTATATCTCCTGGTGACATCCTTTCTGTTGGAGCTATTTGTGTCTTTCCCAAGGATCCAGTTGGAGAGCTAGTTGCTTGATATGTAATTTTATCATTGAACTCCTCTCCCTTTTGGAGGACGCTGTGCGATAAGTTGCTTAGTTCTTGCATGTCAATTTTGTGAAAGGGGACATGTTCTCTAAATTGCCCAGATGTGGCTACTGGTGTCGAGGGGCCCAATGACAGGCGCACCCTTTTATCGAGGTCAGCTACAATCACCGGGGCAAACAGATATATCTACAGCAGGCATAGCGCTCTTCTCACTCGAGTCTGCGACGTGTGTATAATCTTTTTTTATTATTTCTTGTTCAGCAAATGGATCATGAGTAATATCTTTGTTAATCTCTTTCAACGAGCATGTAGCAATAGTATCATGAGACTCAGCGTTTGAGTTCAGTTCAACCATGTTGTCAACAAGATGCCTTGACATGGAGAGAAATTAAGGTTTCTGTTTAGAAAGTTTATTCAAGCTTTCTGTTTTTTTTTTTTTGTTAATTTTAATGGAGATGGTATTTATGCCAAGGGACTCTTGTGTCTGGGAGTCCTTGGTTTTTTTTCTGTTGCGCAATATGGTATCCATCTTTCTTTTAGCCCTTTTCTAAATCTGGGTACTGTATTATCTGTCTTTAATTTAGTTAAATGTGGCGCTTCTTGCACCTACTAATACGTTAATACACGTGTTATAGATTAGGGCTATCTAACATTAAGCATTATTTTTTTTTTTCGACGATCCCCCAATACCTGTAAAGAAAGGAATGATTAGTGAACCCACCAGACCCTGAACCACGAACAGCGAACAGCTAACAGTACTTCAATGTACTTCGCAGGTGCGCAGGGGTCAAGGGTTATGTAGCCCAAGGAAGGAAGGCGTCACCGCGCCAGGGGGGCGGGTTCGCGTGCAAAGGACACACCTTGGGTAAGAGAAAAGAGAGAAAGCAAAGATAGAAAACGTATAAATGCACGTTTGTTTTCACGTAATACAATTACTCAAGTATACATGGGGGTGAGGTCATTGTGACTAATAACGCACAATGTGCATGTCCATTCAGCACAACGTGTAGAGGTCCAATATAATCCCTGTTTCTAAACTTGGGCACAACGTGCAAGAGTTCGAATCAGAGGTCAGCACGTTGACTGACAAAAACACATGAGTCACCTTATTCCCTTTCCCAGGTCAGGCAGCGGGTGTCACGTTTAAAGACTTCCTCCTTTAGCTGTGGATGAGGTGTTCTGTAGTTGAAGCCGGCGCTCCGTGATTCATCAGACACTCCTTAGACGTCGTCTCCTGACATCTAACAGTACTTCAATGAACTTCGCGGGTGCGCAGGGGTCAAGGGTTATGTAGCCCAAGGAAGGAGTCACTGCGCCAGGGGGGCGGGTTCGCATGCAAAGGACACATCTTATTCCCTTTCCCAGGTCAGGCAGCGGGTGTCACGTTTAAAGACTTCCTCCTTTAGCTGTGGATGAGGTGTTCTGTAGTTGAAGCTGGCGCTCCGTGATTCATCAGACACTCCTCGGACGTCGTCTCCTGACAGCTAACAGTGCTTCAATGTACTTCGCAGGTGCGCGCCCGGGTTGTATTCTTTGATGCCCTCTCCTATTTGGGTCACCCCTAAGGCCCTCCGGCCATCCTCCACCTGGGATACAGTTTTTTCCTTGTTGCCCATGCAAAACTGAAGCTGTGTCGGGAAGAGCCATCGGTACCTCAGCTTCCTCTTATTTAGTTCCTCTGTTAGTGGTCTGAATGTGTCTCTCCTCGCTAGAGTTGCTTTTGACAAATCATTGTTTATTTGGACTTCACATCCCCACACTTGGATCTTCCCTTTTGCCCTGGCCGTGCTAATTATTAGCACCTTATCCTTGTAGTTGCGCATTTTGACCAGTATGTCTCGGGGTCGCCCACATAGGTCCATCCATCGACTTCCCACTCTATGTGCTCCTTATAGTCCCATATTTTGTGCTTGCTACCGCTCCACCAGGTTCCCAAACAGCACCCGAATGAAGGCCTCTAAATCCTTCAACCATGTCCTTGATCCGGACGTTGTCTCTTTGTGACATGTTTTCTAGGTCCTCACATTTCGCTTCTAGCGCCATTATCCTCTCTTCTGTCTCCTTTGTTTGTTGTGCCCATTCAGGCCCCCTTGTGTCAATCTCCGTTAGGCACACTTCCATTTCTATTACTCGCTCTCCTAAGGATTCAATGTCTTTCCGATTGCTTGCAGTGGCGTGTGAGAGCTCTTCTGGTACTTCCTCCTTCTGCCTAACTGTCTCGGTGAGCTGCTGCAAGTAAGTCCTACTTAGTGAGTGCCATTCCCCCATCGGTCTGGCTTACTGAGTTTCCAAAGGGAAGTTTTGTTTGAATCTGTCCCTTGTTATGTCCATCCTGTTCCCGCTCTCCAGGGTTGGTATTCCTCTTTTTTGGTCCCATCGACTTCTATTATACCATCACTGTGCAGCTCTGTCCGCTGCTCCCCAGTGCCCAAGTGTCTCCTGTTATGCCCTTCATCCACTTATCTGGCGTTCTCCACCTGCTTTAATTGTCAGAGCCATTTCATAGTTTCGGACTGCGCTGTCCTCGCTGCTCCTGCCTCCTTTCACCACCAGCGAGGTGTCCTCCTTTGTGCGCTTCCGAGTTGCTTCTCTGGTGTTCCCCCAGCCTTTCCCTTGGTGTAACGCTCACCTGATTCCCGTAGAGGCGCCGGTCTTGACTGGGCGTATACCGTATCTTCAAAGGTGATGTGTAACACACGGCTGGCTCTTTGGGCTGGACCTCTGTGCACTGTATGTATGACTCGAAGGGTAAGATGTCTTAGGTAAGTGAACGCCGTGCTCTCCATCTGCCTCGGGGCAGGGTGCTGTAACCAGTTTCTTCACTGGATAAGGGGAGCAGGCCTCTTGACTTCAGAGGACTGCTGTCCGTCGTTTACTGCACGAACGGTAAGTTTCGAGTAATTCTAATGTCTTTAAAGTCTTTAGTAATGATGTTTCTTGTTTTGCAGGGTTCCGGCGATGGCGGATGACGGGCTGAAGTGAGTTCAAGATGGAGCCCGTGTGATGAATAGAAGCGCCTGGAAGCACGTAAGTAAGCGCTTGTTGCCTGCTTCACGATGCGCTCTGTCTTTTTATTTTGCATGTACAAGTTCGAAGCGGCTGCAGGGTGCCGGAATACCCACTGGGTTAGATGTGGAAAGGAGTAATGGCACGTGAGTATTAAAGTTCCCCAATGTCTTTAAACGCACCTTGTTTTGTCTTTCAGATGCGGGATGCAGCGCCGAAGGCCTCCGGAGCGTGCGAAGAGTTGGTAAGCTTTTGTCTTTCAGATGCCGGAATGCAGTGTGAAGACCTCCGGAGCGCACGAAGAGTAGGTAAGCCTTTGTCTTTCAGATGCCGGAATGCAGCGCGAGGCGTTGGTGACAGCCGATGGACCAGGTAAGTGAAGAGCTGTCACTGAAGACCGTAATGCTAACCTGTTCTTTCTTGTCTTTATAGGTGTTGCTGAAGACTGGATTCAGGATGGTAAGCCTTTTTCCTTAGGCCCAGGATCAGATGCAGAAGACACGATGAGCGTTCTGCTGCAGAGGATGCAGAATAACGCAAAGCAAGATTCATCCATCGGGTGTGGTTTAAATAGCCTCCTGTAGTGCTTAGGTGTCTCCTTCCACAGCCACGCCTAGGATAGAAAAGAGTTCCTGCTTTCCAGAAGAGTTCCAGTGTTCTGAATCTAGGGAGTGGCTCCTGCCCCACCCAACAGGAAAAGTAGTTCCAAACAGAAGAGGATCAGAGGCTCAACTGGCAGGCAAGTAAGCAGCATGGTCTGCTGCAGGTAAGTCCACCCAAGCATTATGAGCCCGGCGCTTCCAGCGCTGGGACTGGGCATATTTATGAGCCTGGTGCCACTGGCGCCAGGACTGGGTCCAAAAGGTCCCAATTGGGACTGGTTGGCACTCGGAACCTGGGTTATGGATCTGCTTCCAAGGGAGTTGGGAAAACCCTGACCTTTTGGAAGCAGAGATCATGACAGTACCCCCCCTCAAGGCCCCTCCCAAACCGGGCTTCTCCGGGGGTTTTGGCTTGTCAGGAAATGTTCAGTGAAATCTTTTGATTAGGCGAGGAGCGTGGACATATTCAGCAGGTTCCCAGGATCTCTCTTGGGGGCCATAGCCTTTCCAGTCAATTAGGTAAAATAGTTTAGATTTGGAGATCTTGGAGTCCAGAATGCTTTTGACTTCAAACTCGAGTTCTCCATCAACTAGGATAGGTTTTAGAGATTTAGTTAGTCGGGTTTGAGGTTGCACGGGTTTTAATAGAGAGACGTGGAAGACCGGATGTATCTTCATGTGCGGGGTCAAGTCCAACTTGACCGCTACTGGGTTTACTATGGTAGTGATGGAATAGGGACCAAGGTATCTTGGGTTGAATGTGCGTGGCCCTTTTAGAGGTAGATATTTGGTGGATAACCAGACTTGATCCCCTACTTGATATTGAGGGGCTTCCTTCCGATGTTGATCTGCTCCTTTCTTGTATTGTTCTTTAGCCCTTTGAAGGTGAGAAACAGCTTCCTTAAAGGCTTGGGTGATTGTAGAATGCAGGTAGTCTACTGCTGGTGTTTCAAGATCTTGGAGGGGATCCAACTCCGAGGTTCGAGGGTGACTGCCGTACAAAAGAAAAAACGGGGTTTTCCCAGTTCCCGAATGGACAGAGTTATTGTAGGCATATTCGGCTATCCAAAGGATGTCTTTCCAAGTTTTTTCAGTTTTTTGCAGCATGCAGCATAAATACTGTTCCAGAGTTTGATTGGTCCTCTCGGTTTGTCCGTCGGTCTGAGGGTGGTGACTGGTCGATAGTCTCACATCAATTTGAGCCGACCGACAGCAACTTTGCCAAAAATGAGAAATAAATTGACTACCTCGATCCGAAATTAGAACCAAAGGAAAACCGTGCAGTCGGACGATGTTTTCGAGAAATTCTCGGGCCAGAGTTGCTGCTTTTGGCCAGCCTTTGAGCGGAATGAAATGCGCCATCTTGGAGAATAAGTCCACGATTACTAGAATCGTATTGTATCTGGAGCATGGAGGTAGATCGGTGATGAAGTCCATAGAAAGCGTATGCCAAGGGCGAGGTGGGATGTCAATAGGGCGTAAGAGGCC
Source organism: Ambystoma mexicanum (assembly GCF_040938575.1). Classification (NCBI taxonomy): domain Eukaryota; kingdom Metazoa; phylum Chordata; class Amphibia; order Caudata; family Ambystomatidae; genus Ambystoma; species Ambystoma mexicanum. Next base: position 919,945,942 of record NC_090936.1, read on the forward strand.
TGCTGGTCTTTCCTTTTGACTCTTGTTTTGGGCGCATACTCCACAGGACATTATAAAGTCTCTGATATCTTTTTTCCAAGACGGCCACCAGAAGTAGCGCTTGATCTTTTCTGAGGTCTTGGCCATACCGGGATGTCCTTCCATTAAAGAATCGTGATAACAAGAGATTACTTTTTTCTGTAAATCTGTGCTGGGTAGGTATAATCGTTCTTGGAAATACAATAAGTTGTCCTTTACTGCAAAGTCCTTTCCCTGCAGATGCCAATTCTGTATGTCTGCTGGAGTTACAAGTTGCCTAGCTTTATCCTTAACTTCCTCTATGGATTCTGTGGCGATTACACCCAGAATTCTTTGTTCGGGAATGATTGGTACAGGTTTAGGGTTGATCAAGTGTTCTTCCACTCCCATCCGAGAAAGGGCATCAGCTTTACCGTTCTTTGTACCAGGTCGATAGGTAATTATGAAGTCAAACTCGGCAAAGAATAATGCCCAATGGAGTTGTCTAGAGGATTGGGCTTTTGCGGTTTTCAAATATTGCAGGTTTCGGTGATCCGTAATCACAGTAACGGTGTGTCGGGCCCTCAGCAGATAATGCCGCCAAGCCTTAAAGGCAGACTTGATAGCCAGAAGTTCCTTGTCAGTAATCGTGTAATTGATTTCAGGAGGCAAGAATTTGCGGGACCAAAATGCCACGGGATGCAACTGATTGGTTACCGGGTCCTTTTGTGATAGAACTGCCCCCATGGCAAGGCTTGAAGCATCAGTTTCCACGATGTAGGGGAGTTCGGGGCGAGGGTGTTTTAAGATTGGTGCAGAGATAAATTTAGTCTTCAAATCCTGGAAAGCTTGTTCCGCCTCGGTAGACCATTCAAAACGTTTGTTTTTCTTTAACAAGGCAGTGATGGGCTGGACTATTCGAGAGAATTCGGGGATAAACCTGCGGTAAAAGTTAGCGAAGCCTAACATGCTTTGCACACCTTTTACGGAGGATGGTGATGGCCATTTGAGAACTGCATCGACCTTCTTTGAATCCATACGCACTCCGCCAGGTGATAATATGAATCCCAAGAATTCAACTTCAGTCACGTTGAAAACACATTTTTCCAACTTAGCGAAAAGTTTGTGTTGACGCAATCTTTCGAGGACCATTTCCACGTGTTTCCGATGTTCAGATTCCGATGAAGAATAAACGAGGATGTTGTCAATGTAAACAACAACACACACATCTATGAGCTCTCTGAGGACATCGTTCATAAAATATTGAAAGGCGGCCGTGGCATTGCAAAGTTCGAAGGGCATGACCTGATATTCAAATAGCCCATATTTGGTGCGGAAGGCCGTCTTCCATTCATCGCCCTCTTTTACTCGTACCAAGTGGTAAGCTCCTCTAAGATCCAGCTTTGTATATATGCATGCTTTTCTGACTTGGTCCAGGAGTTCAGGGATCAAAGGTAACGGATATCTATTCTTAACGGTGATCTGGTTCAGGGAGCGATAATCTATACAAGTTCTAAGGTCTCCTTCCTTTTTTGGAACGAAGAACAAAGCTGAAGAAGCAGGGGACTTGGAAGGACGAATAAACCCATTTGCCAGGTATTGATCCAGGTATTGTCGAAGGTGAAGGTTCTCAGGCTCGGTGAGGGCATAAATTCTACTACAAGGAGGAGTAGATCCAGGTATCAGGTCTATCTGGCAGTCATAAGACCTATGAGGAGGTAGAGAGTTAGCCTGATCCTTCCGGAAAACATCTTGGTATTCTAGGTATTCGGGAGGTAACTGGGGAGTCTCTGAAGAAATTGCTGCCAGTGCAACACCAGGTGGAGGGTGACAAGTAGAGACACATTCTGGAAACTGGACCGTTCTTGCTCGCCAATCGATCAGAGGATTGTGTTTCTCTAACCAAGTGTCAGGCTGAGAGGTCCTGTATCCGCGGAAGCTCCTGAACCCCCGACAATCCCCCTGAGATGTATTTCCCAGAACTAGTTTTCAATTCAGCTCTGTAAACTACACCCCAAAGGGAAAGGGGGAATGGGATAACAAAACAACACCAGGCAGACTGTGTCAAGGCTAATCAGTGCTGAACCTGCAGAGGATAAAGAATAACATATACACTTCCTTAATTCACTTACTTAACCTTATGAATGGGAAGACATTAATCCTTAACTAATAATTAAGAATCATACCTGGTTCTTCTCTCTTGAAATTTCTTAGAGAAGCGGATAAGAAGCTGAAAATCTCTCTTACTTGAGATACTTGAAATTCCCAGCAACTTCTTACATTAGGCAAAACTGGAAGTCTTAGTTCTTTGTTTGTCTTTTTTTCCACCATGCACTGGTAGTTCAATTAGATTGTCTTTAAAATATTCTTTCTTGTCATTTCAAAACTTTTCAAACTATTTATAATTATCTTGAGTCTTTGAATCCTTGAAGAAAGAGGAAACATGTGCTAAATGCACACGCAGGTTATTTCCATTTAAATTATCGATGAACTTCACATAGAAATCTTCCTGGTTGAAGAACACGCGCAAACGGATGAAGTCGCGCGATCAAAATAATCCACACGCGCAAAAAATCCACACGCGCAATAATCCACACGCGCAATAATCCACACGCGCAATAATCCACACGCGCTATAATCCACACGCGCTATAATCCACACGCGCTATAATCCACACGCGCTATAATGTTCTCCTGCGAGACACGCGAAATAAAAACACCCGCGCTATTGAGTTCAAACGCGACAAAGTGATTCTCACGCGCAAAATCACGCGCGCTGGAAAAAACACACGCGATCCTTGTTCCATACGCGACGAATTGATACTCACACGAAGAAACACTCGCGCTAGAAAATACATGCGCACTCACATAGCACGCGACGAACAGATTCTCGCGCTTTGAACACCCGCGTTAAAAATCACACGCGCTTTGTATTTCACACGCGCTTTGTAGTTCTCACGCAGCGTATAGCTTCTCGCGCGAAGGATCACCCGCGCTATGAAATCGCACGCACTCTTTAGTTCACACGAAGCGTATAGCTTTTCGCGCAAAGGATCACCCGCGCTATAAAACACACGCGCGTTTAAAATTGCACGAGACCAACATCTACTCGCGCTCGGAATACACACGCTAGAAAGCACGCGCTCACTTGAATTCGCACGCGACAGTCAAAATCTCGCGCTAAGGAACACCGCACTGGAAACACAAGCGCACTCCGGGAGTTCAATAGTTTTAGTAGAAACACTACTTTTAACGAATTTTCAAGGAGAATGTTATTAAGATGAACAGATTTACAGTAAAAATAAAGTCACTTATCTCCTGAGCGAATTCACAAAGATTTCCTGCTTTTCCTATCTTCAAAAACGAATTCCTGCCAGCTGATGACTTCTCCTGTAACCCCCAAGAAAGTAGCCGCTCAACTGCTGAGATCTGAAGGATAAAATCCACCAGGCCTAAGACTAAAGCAGGAGCAGCCACTAAACACGTCCTCTCAGATGGGGTTTTGATGATGAAAGGCACAGAGTGACAGTTTAGAATGTTCATTGTTGTTCAGCATTGTCTTCTAGCCAATCAGAGCTGTCACTGTGAGGCTCCATCTTGCCTTGGGTCAGAATCAGGATTCTGAATCAGCAAGTTAAGGCCTAACCAACTATAATGGAAAACTTCCCACCCACACAAAGCTAATCTGAAAAGGATAAATAATAAAAAGGAAACTTGAATAAGAGAAGGAAACCTGACACCAAGGTATTCCTAGAATAATCTGAAACTGAGGGGCCTTGATCACATCGAACACAATCTTCTCATGGTGTCCATCTTGACTTACTAGCGTCACCTCTTGAGTGGTATGCGTTACTGGCCCGGAGGCTATCTCCGTACCATCCACCGTAGTAATGACGTCCTTTACAGCCTTGGGACAAAGAGTCAGATTCATCCTCAAAACCATTTCATGATCCACATAATTGCCGATGGCACCGCTGTCGACGTAAGCTTCAATTGCATGTAATCGATCCAGATTATCATGGCTAATGAGGACCATAGGTATCACGAAATGCGAGGTCACGGAACTGGTTTTCACGCTCGACAAGAGGACCTCTATTCTTGTCGGGCGAGGTCGTTTCCCTGCTCAGAGTTTGTAACTTTGGTAACTGCAGCTCCTACTGCCTTCTTGGCAGGTTTCACCGGACAGTCTCGAAGAAAGTGCCCTGAGTTTCCGCAATAGAGGCATAATTGCAACTGTTTTCTCCTTTCCCGCTCCTTTTGTGTTAGAGGACCTTTCAGACCCCCTATTTGCATGGGTTCCCCGGAGTCTACTCCTTTGGAAGGAGTTGGCGGTTTGGAAAATACTCGAGCATCAAACTTGGAACGATCGGCCTTCCTGTTCTGCAGTCTGTGATCTATTTGAACGACTAAGTCTATATAGTCCGAACAATCTTGTGGGGAATTCACTACTTGGGCTAACACATCTTTGAGCTCTCCACGTAGACCTCTATAAAACAGCGTAATCCTTTTGTCCTCAGGCCATTGAGTTTCCACTATCAGTCTGTTGAAAGACGCATTATAAGCCAAAAGGTCTTCATTACCTTGTCGCAACGAAAGAAGCTCATTGTCCAAGGCCTGCCCCTGTGAATGTCTTGCGAACAGTTTTTCCATACTGAGCTGAAAAGCTTGAAAATCATGGAGGACCGGATCATCTTGATTTACTAGAGGGATCGACCAGTCTGCCGCATTGCCACTAAGGTACGAAAGCACAAAAGCTACTTTAGCTTGATCAGTTGGAAAGGCTGCTGGCCGGCATAAGAAATGCAACCGGCACTAATTGATAAATACTGCAAACCTCTTTGGGTCACCAGAAAATCGTTCGGGCGGAGCCAGAGGTACATTCCCAGGTAGGTTGATCTGCATTGGATTCATAGAGGTTGTAGAAGGAAGATTTCCCCCAGATGCGGGTAACGGGGTCTGTCTGGCTTGTGACTGTAGCAATTGTCTAGCGAGATCATCTGTTCGCTCCTTGGAAATAATCAGTTCCCTTCTTAGAGCGTTCGTTTCCTGACGGGCTGCATGCACTTCTGCCCTTAGTTCCCCAAGTAACTGGGCTAGCTGGTCGGTATCCGAGGTTTCCATAGCGCCTGGACGGGAGTTTTGTGGTAGGCTTTGCGTTCTGTAACGCTCACCTGATTCCCGTAGAGGCGCCGGTCTTGACTGGGCGTATACCGCATCTTCAAAGGTGATGTGTAACACACGGCTGGCTCTTTGGGCTGGACCTCTGTGCACTGTATGTCTGACTCGAAGGGTAAGATGTCTTAGGTAAGTGAACGCTGTGCTCTCCATCTGCCTCGGGGCAGGGTGCTGTAACCAGTTTCTTCACTGGATAAGGGGAGCAGGCCTCTTGACTTCAGAGGACTCCTGTCCGTCGTTTACTGCACGAACGGTAAGTTTCGAGTAATTCTAATGTCTTTAAAGTCTTTAGTAAGGATGTTTCTTGTTTTGCAGGGTTCCGGCGATGGCGGATGACGGGCTGAAGTGAGTTGAAGATGGAGCCCGTGTGATGAATAGAAGCGCCTGGAAGCACATAAGTAAGCGCTTGTTGCCTGCTTCACGATGCGCTCTAACTGTCTTTTTATTTTGCAGGTACAAGTTCGGAGCGGCTGCAGGGTGCCGGAATACCCACTGGGTTAGATGTGGAAAGGAGTAATGGCACGTGAGTATTAAAGTTCCCCAATGTCTTTAAACGCACCTTGTTTTGTCTTTCAGATGCGGGATGCTGCGCCGAAGAGTTGGTAAGCTTTTGTCTTTCAGATGCCGGAATGCAGTGTGAAGACCTCCGGAGCGCACGAAGAGTAGGTAAGCCTTTGTCTTTCAGATGCCGGAATGCAGCGCGAGGCGTTGGTGACAGCCGATGGACCAGGTAAGTGAAGAGCTGTCACTGAAGACCGTAATGCTAACCTGTTCTTTCTTGTCTTTATAGGTGTTGCTGAAGACTGGATTCAGGATGGTAAGCCTTTTTCCTTAGGCCCAGGATCAGATGCAGAAGACACAATGAGCGTTCTGCTGCAGAGGATGCAGAATAACGCAAAGCAAGATTCATCCATCGGGTGTGGTTTAAATAGCCTCCTGTAGTGCTTAGGTGTCTCCTTCCACAGCCACGCCTAGGAAAGAAAAGAGTTCCTGCTTTCCAAAAGAGTTCCAGTGTTCTGAATCTAGGGAGTGGCTCCTGCCCCACCCAACAGGAAAAGTAGTTCCAAACAGAAGAGGATCAGAGGCTCAACTGGCAGGCAAGTAAGCAGCATGGTCTGCTGCAGGTAAGTCCACCCAAGCATTATGAGCCCGGCGCTTCCAGCGCTGGGACTGGGCATATTTATGAGCCTGGTGCCACTGGCGCCAGGACTGGGTCCAAAAGGTCCCAATTGGGACTGGTTGGCACTCGGAACCTGGGTTATGGATCTGCTTCCAAGGGAGTTGGGAAAACCCTGACCTTTTGGAAGCAGAGATCATGACACTTGGTGCTCTCTGACTCGCCTCTTTGTTGTTGCGGGGCACGGGGCCTCTCCTCTGGTTCTCCCTTTGTATCCAGCTACTCCTTCCTCCCTCTCCTTGGCTCCTCCACCTACTTTGCCCCCAGCCTTACTGCACTTCAAGTCCCATGAGGTTGCATGATGTTGTTGGGAGCCCTCAATTGCTCCATATGAAGTTGTTTTCACTGCTACCCCAGGGTGTGATGGTCAGCTCAGCGCCCGCTGCTTGGTGCAGTGTGTTATTTGCCCATCTGTTGCTCACTGCCATGCTTGGGTCGGGGTGGTATTTCCCTCCCCTGCCTCTCCGGGGTCTCCTTGTCCCAATTCCACTCTTAGGTGGGTCACCAATCAAGGGCCCCTCCCGGCCCCACCAGGTGCTTTTCTGCAGTGCTAACACTCCTTCTGCAGCCTTACTAGTCTTTCCAGGGACATCCCCTGTTGTATTGGAGCACCATTACCGATCTCTGCCAGCAGGCCTGCAGCTGCTCACTTTACCTTTCCTCTGCTGCTACTTCTTAGAAGGTGCTGGGTCTGCCGGGCCGCCGCATTGATTTCTGCTCTCTCTCGCTGTTCCTCCCATCCACAGCGTTTGGTCCCTCCTCTGTGCTCCTCCTATCCCCGCTACCGAAGATCCAGCAGCGGGACTCTTCCTCTGGCTCGACTCTCCCCTGCAGTGCAGACACGCTGTTCCTCACCTTCCAGCCCAGCCTGATCACCACTGGGCTGGCGCCTCTTTCCTCTTCTGTTGGGGTCTGCCTTTTACCCCGGCAGTGTTCCCTCCGTCTCTGCTTGCCCTCCCCTTGAGCTCCTGACCGCTGCGCTGTCCCAGGGTTAGTAACCGCCTGCCATTTTTCTCCTCCGGCCCCCCTCTACCTATCTGCCGGCCCGCTCCTCTCTTCCTTCTCTGTGCTGTTCGCCTGTTCAGCTTCAGCTCACACCATTTATTTTTTCTCACTCATATACATGCTTGATGTCGGTTGTCTTCCTTAATGCATCGGGCAGGGACGGAGCTCCACCATGACACGTCCACTCAGCCCGCAATCATGGCCATGCCCCACCTGTGGTCCGTTTTAACTGTAAAATGAGAGCCAGATATGTAGGGTTTTAGCTTAGGAACTGCCCAAACTACAGCAAAAGCCTCGCTACCAATGGTGGACTAGTAGCGCTCTCGCTTGGTTAAGTATCCTTTACCCCTTCATGAAAGGCCTGTAGTAACCGGTGAGGGCCAAGAAGGTCCTCATCTATGTCTGGGTAGGTTGGATGTTTCTTACCGCCAAGTACTTGGTGTCCTAAATAACAATACCTTGTGCTGTCTGGCACTTGGTTGCCTTGATAATCAAGCAAGCTTCTGCATGGCTTGAAGTACCAGGTTCAGATTAGATAGATGTTCTTCCAAAGTATGGCAAAAGACACCAACTTCATCTAAATAGGCAAAGCTGAAATGCTTGAACTCAAATAGTACCTGATTCAGCATCCTCCAAAAGGTGACAGGGACATTCTTTAACCTAATGGCCATGATATTAAACTGTCAGTGCCCTTCTGGAGTGGAGAATGCAGACCTCTTCTCTCCTTTGCTTTGTCATTTAGGCCGACCTGTCAGTACCCCACTATGTGGTCAAAGATACTTTATACTTGGCAGCACTTAATCTTTCAATAAACATGTCTGCCATAGGTATGGAATGTGGATCTGTCTTGGTGACAGAATTGAGCACTATGTAGAGCACATAAGCGGACTTGAGTGGTTCGACTTCTGGACTTTTAAGGGACCAATACTACAGGGCTAGCCCATGGGCTGTGTGCGAAGGCTCAACCACCCCGAGGGCCATCATCTTGGATGGTGTTCTTTAACTTATTGGACATCCCGTGAATTCTGCTCTTCACCGACTTTCTGTCTCCAGTGTCAATGTCATGGATTCACCAATCAATTTTACCAGCGAGTACAGAATCACATACTGACCCAGTATTTGCTGGCAGTCCCAAAGTCGCTTTTTGCTTAGGTCTGGGGATATCTGTGCTCCCTCCGGAGACCCATCAGTGGACTCTGCATGCAACAAATCTCCTCCTCATTCTCATCTTCTGCCATGAGAACCATCACCACCTCAACCAGGCTGTAGTGAACTTTCAGCCAGTGGAAACGAAAGACCCTGTGTGTCTACCTTGGGGTTTTATATCAATGATATGATATGATAGTTTATTTATATAGCGCCTGTACACAATGGGCCTCATTACGGCCATGGCGCTCCCGTAATGAAGGGTGCCGGTACAGGACCGGCACCGTTCATTACGGGATGCCTGATTACGAGGTCCCCTAGCGGGACCCGGAATAGACGTCTGGTAAAACCAGACGTCTATTCCGGGCCCCGCGAGGGGACCAAGGAGCTAATAACGGGCCTGTTATTAACGGACCCGTTATTAGCTCCATCCCCATTCCCATTGAGCCCTACGTGGGCTCAAATGGGAATGGGGATGGGGATTGGTTTTGTGAATGAGGAAATACTGGGTCCTCCAAGGTTGACCCGTACTTCCCCATTCACAGAACCCAGTACTGGAACCCGGTATGGAGGCAGCCATGCCCTTAACAAGTGCATGGCTGCCTCCATACTCATAATGAGGCCCAATGTGTTTCAAAGCGCTTCAAGGCAAGGGAGGGAACAAGGGAAAATACAATGACATTCTTACAGGACATGAACAGTATGGATGTGAAATTAACTATAGTACTCGGCCTGACGACATTTCAGATGCAAGAGCTAAGACATAGATGAGGAAGGGAGGGGGAGAGTTGTAAGGAAATGGAAACAGACAGGGGACTACCGTACTAGGCCTGACGACATTTCTGGTAGAGCCGGAGAAAACAAAAGGTGAGGGAGAGGGGGGCAGAAAGGGAGAGATGGGGAGGAACAAAACAAGCGACTATCATATTAGGCATGACAACATTTCGGATAGTGCTGGAGGAGGTGTGGGGAGGAAAACATCACTTATGAGAGGTTGGAGGAAACAGACAAGGTTTCTATCATATTAGGTAGTTAATCTTGCTGATCTTTTCAATCACCACAAAGGGAATAGTTTGCTTGTCATGAAGGGTGCAGAGTTTGATAGGTTACATAATCCAGAATTTAAGTCCTGTAGAAAACTGTGGCCTTCTGTTCATATAAGTGCTTCATGAGCACCTGTCCTTCCTTCATAATTGTGTGCTCTATTCTCTGTAGTTGGAGATTTTGGGTCTGAGTACATAATTTACTATGTCGTGGAATGGATTTTGGGGATTGCCTTCCCATTCTACCCACACCAGACTAAGTGGGCCTCTAACAGGATGTCCCAACAGAAGCTCAACAGGACTGAACCCTACATCTCTCGGCGGCACCTCCTGGTAGGCAAATGGTAGGCATGGCTGGAGAATATCCAATATTCTTCTCATGTGCTCTTACAAGCCACCTGTCATGTTTGTCATTGACCTGTTGAACTGAGGTACTGCTCTGCTTCTTGCAGAACTTCCTAATGATGGCAGCCTTCATTTTTTTATAAATGGGCTGCTCCTTAGGACCCAACTGAATACAAATATCAGTTCCAACCTTTGAAAGACAACTCATTAGGGCTGCACCCCACAACACACTCTCCATATCCTATATGTGGAGGGTGAGATCCAGTCCCCCAAACCAATCAGTAATGTCTTTCCCCATCTCATATGGAGGGAATACAATGTGGTGGGGATGTGACGCCTAGATTTCCCTGGTGTCATACCTCTAGAGGTAAGTCCCTCCTCACTGGAAGTCCTCCTCTACTCTCTTTGGTGCTCTAGCTCCATTGTGTGCAGTAGCACAAAGTCCTTCTACGTTTGCTCCTCTAAAGCAGCGCCTCTCTGTTTCTGCCTCTGTAGGAGAGCACTCCCCCCACAGAGACTTACCTGGGACCTACCTGAAACCCTGGACTTAACAAAAGTGTGGGACCAGATCGAGGACTGGGACTATTGGGACCACCTGAGACTGCACTTTCTGCTGTTTGGGAGGAATGGAGAGAAGATCTATCGCAGTCGTTCTCTACATCCACGTCCACGCCCCCAGAGAAATTGGTACTTGAGGTAGGGGGCTCAGTACTGCTACTCTGGGAGTGTTCAATCCCCCTACTTAGCTTGAAAGCTTGGAGGCTTTTCAACAGGTCAGTCTTCTTAACCTTACTGCCTAGGGAAGAATCCTGACCCTCAGCCCACCTACTGAAAAGGTAAATGCAGAGCTCATGTCGCGTTTCATTGCAGCAATTCAAAAATGCCTTGTCAGTGAATCTAACATTAATTGCACACTTTTATTCTGGGTGGCTAAGCTATAGGCACAACCAGCCCTAAAATAAGGGGTGTATCGACTGCTTTTACAGCCTACAAATTGGCAAATACTCCCAAAAAATAAAAATATGAAGTAAAAATAAACACATAGAACCTTGTGCCCCTACGTTCACCCACAAAGCTCCATCGATACGTTTGTACTAGTACTGCAGGTAGTACCATAGGAACAAACTACTATTATTATTGCCTGACCGTAAAAAGTAAACTTGTATCTGCTAAATACACACACTAACTGCTAGTCATGCTTTCGAATTTGCTAAACATTTTGCCATCAGCTTCCAGATTTGACTGCTGGGATCTGTGCAAACAGGCAAGTACACCTTGACTATCACTGCAAGTTCACATGTTTTGTAGCGCTAGCTGCAGATTGCCTTTGCGGCTCAGAGCTGCTCTGTGTTTACAGTAGTTCATTATAACTACAGTTCCCAGCAACCAGGCCTCATAACGACATCGGCAGTGCGTTAGCGCCAGAGCGTTTGAAGTGGCCGGTTGTTGCCGGTTTGCGCAACGGGTGCACAATTTGCCGTGTCTCCCATTGTTCCTGCCTGGCAATATCAGGTATTTCATCACCCTTTCCTTCGAGCAAACATGCATGACATTCATAAACTCATTGGGGAGTTATGCTCCACCACCATGTCGTCCTACACTCACAACCACATGTCACACCAGCTTAGAATTGTAGAGATCATGGCCAAGTATAACGCACTCGAAGTCAGTGCAACTGCCATGGCCTCCGCTATTCCTATCCGCTCCTCTGCTAACCTCATGACCGAGATCTTTTTGGAACATGGGTGCACGGATGATTGGGCTAGTACCAGCTCTTCGACACCCGTTGTGGCTATCCCACAGGTTGGGTCTGCCATGCAAGATGTGCATGAGATTCCCCTGACCCCTCCGTCCCCTTGTCCGAATTCCAAACCGGTCAGCCGTCTCTGCTCGACAAATAATGGTGGTGCTTCCTCCAATCTGGACACCCCCCTGCGCTTTTGTTTATTAAACACCCGATTCCTCTTGCAGCATGGAGTCGAATACGAGGATCTGCTCAGTACTTCTACTGATCTCCTTGCGGTTACGGCATCCTGGCTTAATTAATACATACCTTCTGAGGCCACTTTGGCCATTCCGCTGAATGATCAAATTCTGCATGCCTACCGCCCTGTGGAAAGAGATGGAGGGGTAGCCATCCTGATTAATAATCAGTTCAAGTGCCATTTGATTCCCCAGGAGTCCTCTGAGGACTGTGAAAGCCGTGTGGCAAAAATCAAAATCAATGAGAACATCACTTTTAAATATCCTGGCCATCTCTCGACCACCCAGAACAATGCCTTTAGTCAATTAACAACTTCTAAGCTTATTGAACAAGTTCACTAAAGCTAACACTCCCACTCTATCAGGCGACTTCAACCTCTGGGCTAACGACTCTTGTTTAAAAAAATATATATATTTTTATTAAGGTAGATTCACTTCTCACAAAAACAAACATTACAGCAATGCATATGATATGATGTGGCATAGTCACAGTCGAAACGATATAACCGCCATTAGATGGATACATCAATGTCATATTGCAAACCAATCATAAGAGAGAGAAAAGCAAGCAGTCGATATCAAAAATGGTACTGCCTACTTTGCAGGCCCCGATCCCACCGCCCCCGTGTCTGGGCACTGAGTCAGGAGGTAAGACACCATGGGGCCCCATATAATTTTAGGTCTAACCCATGGCCCACACAGTGCCCCGTATTCCTCTGTCCTTCAGCCAGACCAGATCATCCAGCCAAGCCTGAGTGGTAGGGGGGACCCGACTGGTCCATCTCATCAATAAACATCTCCAGGCCACCTTCATGCAAGTGGTCAGAAACCTTCGGCGTAGACCCGGTACACCAGGAAGCCACCCGGACATGCAGCACAACAATTCACAAGGCACATCGCACCCCAGCATACCAGAGAGGAAACCCACCACCCCCGCCCAAAAATCTTGCAACTGGGGGCAGGATCAGAGCATGTGGAGGAAGTCAGCCGGGCGAGCCCGGCACCTCGGGCACATATCCCACCCAGTGTGGTCGAAGAGGTGCAAACTGCTGGGTGCAGGATACACCCTATGAAGAGTCTTAAACTGGATCAACTGAAGACGGGTATTGAATGCCCCATTGTGGGATCGCTCACACAACATTACCCATTGTTTGTCTGTGATGGTGAACCTAGCATCATTCCCCCAGTGCTGTTTACACTTTAAGGGCACTCAGGGGGAATCACGCTGCACCTGAGCATATATGGTGGAAACAAGTTGTCTGGTCGAGGCCAAATTAGCAGATATTTTAAAATCTGAAGCAGCGGGGGAGCATTCAGAAACGTAGGGGACCATGCCTTCAAAGCAGCCCGCATACGAAAATACTGCAACCGTGTACGAAGTTCATCCCCACCATCTTAGCCGTGAACAACTTCTGAGATACAAACACTTCCCCTGTGTACATGTCCGCCATAGTACCTATTCCCGCCCCTTGCCATTCTCGAACATGAGCTGTATCACAGTTTTGTTGGAGGCACTCAATGTTCCTGTTACGCTCACCTGGTTCCACGGGAACGCCGCCCAGCAGTTGGGACTCAGGTATCCTTCTCTGCGGTTCCCAGGTGTGACCAGCGGGACGGTTCTGCCTGGAAGACAGGTGGGCAATGTTCAAGACTGGGCAACTGGGGTAAACAGCCCCCCACGACCCTGTATACCCACGGCCTCTCTGGACCTCTCCTTACCTTGTTTTTAATGCAGGTGTGCTCTCCGTCCTGCCTTCTTGGCAGGGGCGCGTTGTGCTTGGTGGGCGATTGCGATCAAGTTACTTCACTGATGCCGGCCCGCTTTGAGTTTTCAGGTAGGTCTTATCGCTGTGGCATATTGTTGGCCTTGCATGCCTTTTTTGGTCTAACTAATGTCTTTTTCTCTTCCTTAGGTGCGCGGAAGTCCAATATGTGGCATAGACTGAACTGGGTCTCGTTGGTAAGTAATGGCGTATTTAGAGCGCCTTGATGCGGTGAGTAGGCACTATGCGCAGCGCTATGATGCTTTGCCTTTTGCTAACCTGTTGTCTTTTCTTCCCCACAGGTCGCGGTGCTCACCCGGTGCATGGAATGCCTGAGGCGATGCTGGTCGAGGAGCGGTTTGCGAGGTAAGCTTTTCGGCACCGTTCGTTAAATTGTAAAATGTCTAATGCCTTGTTTCTTCCTTATTTGCAGATCCGACGGTCCGGGAGGAGTGCTGGTTCCGGGATGCTGATCGCAAGAGCCGTAGACGGCTAACGATGAAATTACAGGTAAGCTGCTGCTGCTAACGATGTCCTTTTCCTTCTTAACAGATGCTGTTCTTCCGAGGTTCGCAGGTGCAGCTGAACACGGTGAGCGTCACGTTGCAGAATTGCAAAGTAACGCAAAGCGTGTTATCCCAGTCGGGTGTGGTTTAAATAGTTTCAAGAAAGTAGTCCCGGTTAAATAGATCCTATGGTACCACACCCAAAAATACTATACCGCATAGCTTGGTTCCAAGGAGCCAAGCTATGTGGATGCCTCCATGTTGACTGGCACTGAAATAAAGTAGTTCCCAGCACAAGTCCTTTATCAAGTATGAGCCTGGCGCCAAAGGCCCCAAGAAGACCTAGGCCAAGGATGCCTGGGTTTAGTGGAGACCCGAGTCAAGACCCTTCTTGGCCCATAGGCTTGCCAGGGGGTCTTCTGGATGTGGGTCGTGACAGTTTCAGAGCCGTAGACCCGGATCATATGGGAAATCCACGCCCAATCTCTTAAGAACCCTGTTCCATGCGTGCACTGTGCACACCACTGGGTCAAATTTTTGCTTGTCAACAACCTTCCTTGCCACCAACAACCCCTGAGCCGCAAAAGGTTGCAACACGCATTTTTCAATCCGCACTTGCGGGTATGCCAGCGATCCCTTCATCCAATAAGATACAAAGTGCATTTGTGTCACCAAGTAATACAACTCCATATCAGGCATACCTACTCCACTGCAGTCCCACGGGAGGACCAGAGGAGGCCAACACAACTTGGCAAAAACCCTAAGCAAAGGAGAAGAAACTCTTATTGGTCGGAGAGTGTCAAACAGTAATCATCTTTGTCTTTCACCAGAAGGGCCACCAACGGCTAGATCGTAATATTGGCTAAGCCAACGCATACTCTAAAGCAAAGATGGAGGAATTGCCTGTAGGTGAAGCCAAGAAGTGACTTAGACACTACTACTCCAGGGACTGCCATGGTGAAAACCTGCTTGGTGCTAGAGTGAAGAGGCTGCAATTATAAGTAAGGAAGCTGCTGGCCGCTAGACCCTGTAACTGTCAACTGAGAAGTGCAGGGAACCAGCAACCGAGATTAGATCAGGAGGAAGTAAAAGAGGGATCAAGATTCCCACATCTCACTGGGGTGTGGTGTCGAAAACATATCGTTCTTTGGGGTTAACTACTCTGACAACCTGAATAGTATCAATGCTATTGTTGCTAAACTAATTCTCAAAGACATCAAAGGCAGGGGATGCCCCTGGGTGGAAGTGGTGCACGGAATAAATCACCTTATCATAACATATGCCAGGAAGAACTATGTTCTTTTGAACACAAAAAATAGATAAGAAATCAGATTTTACAGTAAGCAGTGAGCTTCTTACAATGGGGTGAAATCAAGTGACATTGTGACCAGGTTGTGGATGGGAGTAAACGGGACAATTATTGAGGACAATATATGGATGGACTTACATAGATTAAAGACAATCAACATTAGACATTTTGAAGTGCACCTAGGCAGCTGGGCCAGCTGTGTTAGGGATGTGACTATGATGGATGAAGTGCTAGAGTGGAGGCGGAGAATCTGTAGGATTAGAGGTAAGTTAGAGGCGAGGACATTTGTTAAGGTATAAGGCAGATGAGAGGTAGTCTAAGGTAACTTGGAGATAGGGATTTTGAACAAATCAGTGTGGGCTGTTTCCCAGACATCCGGGGCAAGAGAATTCCATGCAAGTGGAGAAAGAGCGGAAGCGAATTGAACCACAGGATAGGCAAGGTGCCAAATGGGTAGTTGAGGAGGCGGAGCAGATTTTATGACAAGGCTTTTAGAGCTGGATAGGGGAGGATAAATACAGTAGTGCCTTACTGCGGAACGATTTGTGAACCGGGAGAAGACATTTAAATACTGTTGGGTGATTGTTGCGATAGCTGCACTGTTCCACGTTCTGCTAATGTAACAACAAATCTAGCCCTGTTTCTGCATAGTCAGCCATCCAGCCTGGTGACGGTACGAGGCAGTTGGTGTGAAGTTGGTGTGAAGTGAGGGAGTTCAATGAGAGTCCTGGTAGCAAAGTTTTGATCTTGTCGACAGGACAGAAAGCGTAGTTGGGGAGACCCAAGAGGATGCTGTAACGTTAAGAGATGCTTGACGATGTTGAAAGGAAGGAGATGCCTGATTTTCCTAAAATTCAGGAAGTTGAGGTGAGCCGCTGTTGTCATTTTGGAGATGAAAATAGAGAACGTGTGAGAAGGGTCTTAGATGATGCTGAGATTTCTAGCTGAAGAGTGTCGTGTGGGAGCTGGATAGGAAGGGGAAGAGATTAGACTATTTATCAGGGAAGAACACCACCTCTGTTTTGGTAGAGTTTAACATCAGAGAGTCCAAAGCCATCCAATATTTAATGGCAGGAAGACAGTTGGAAATGTTGATAGGGAGATCAGAGGAGAGTTCAGGAAAAATATGATCTGTGTATAGAGATTTGGTAGGAGAACCCAAAGGGGAAGATTAGTGCCCCAAGAGCAGAGCAGAGGTGTAGAGTGTGAAGAGGAGAACACCAACATTTAGAGGAGTGAGTTGAAAAGCATTGCTGTTACAGGAGACAGAGAATTGGCAAGGTGCCAGGTAAGATTCAATCTAGGCAATGCTTGATGGCGAATCCCAAGAAAAGGGAGAGCATGAAGGAGTTTAGAGTGATCAACAGTGTCAAAGGCAGTGTACAGGTCAAGGAGACCTAAGATAGGGGATAGGTTGAAGTCACTAGCAGAGGCGATGAAGTTGGAGACATTCATGAGAGTTTCCATGGAATGACAGGAGCAGAAACCTGCTTCTAGGGTTCTCGAAGGTTGTGGATGACTAAGCAATTTGTAAAATGGTTGAACACAACCCTTTTGAGCACGTTAGGGTAGTGCAGATGGAGAGAAACAGCGCAAAAGTAAGCCGGTAGGTTTTGGTCAGCCCCTTGCTTTTTTAGGAGAGTGATGACCATTTCAAAAATAAAGGGAAAGCAAGTGTAGTCGAAGGCCAGGTTGAAGAGTTCAGCAAGGTGAAAGGCCACTCAATGAGTAATATTCTGGACTAGCTGAGGAGCAAGAGGGTCTGATGGGGCACAAGAGGGGTTAGCCTTCATCAGTAGAGATAGGACATCTTCAGTATCCGTGTTACTAAAGTGGGAGATCAAGTAGGTGGAGTGTAGAATGTAGGAGGATGTAGTGTTAAGGAAGGTCATGGGGCAGACTTAATTTTTGCAGCAAAATATTCAGCTAGGTCATTAGCTGTGAGAGCGGAGTTGGTTAATGGTTGAGGGGGCTGAGACTTACGGGTGAAAGTTAGCAGTGTGAAGTGAGAGGAAAGCAGTGTTGGTGTAAGAGGCATGCATCAGGTTTGAAGGAGGAGAGTGAGGACTGTTGATCGGAGAGAAAGGGAGAAATAGTCAAAGGTTTAAAGGTCCTTTTAGCAAGAGTTAAGGCAAGTGGTGAGGAGAGGTCAGATGGGGAAACATTGGAGTGATCAGATGGGGATGCTGTGATAGTAGCATTAGTGGCTGAGAAAGAGGTGGAGATGAATAAGAGATCCAAAGTGTTACCCCCCGGTGTGGTTACATATGTTATGGATAGCATGGTCACTAAGAGAAGACTGAAGTTCTAATTTCTGAGAAGTGGTTGGAGATGGAAGGTTAAAGCCACGTAAGAGAATGAGGTAATGTTTAGTGGAAAGAGAATCTCTCATCAAAGAATGGTTCAATGGGACTGGGAGGGTGATAGATGGCAATGATATGAACCGAGTGAGATGGAGCAATAGTAGAGATGGTGAATTCAAAAGAAGTGGGAGAGGAAGTGGCATTGGAGATTTGTGAGGCACTATCTCCTTATCCTTTTATTTTCTCTCCCTGTTGTGACAAAGTCGCATGTGGAGGAGCCATGGAGAAGAACAGGAGGTCTGTGGGGGTCAGGGGCAAACAATTTCATGTGGGACAGCCCCCCAGACAACAGGGATCCCTAAAACACCTCCCTAAAGCAAGTCCTCCCCTGAGGGCCAACCTTTATGTTTAATATGGGTGGCCAATTGAGGGACCACTCAGGGGGGCTCTGGCTAGTGCAATGTGCCAGGGATCATAGACACATGTAGCAAAAGCCTGTGTGTGATTAAGAGTACATTGTAGGCAGCAAGGACAACCTCAAAAGCTATGAGTTTGCTTGTGTGTTGGGAGTCTTGCTAGCCATGTGTTATGGAATATTGGGAGTTCTAGGAATTATCAAAGACCAAGAAACATGAATGAGCCATTACTAGCTAGGAAGGGAGAGATTGCGGGAGGCAGCAAAGGCACTCTGCTGCAATGACTTCTCTGCCTGATTCTAAGATGATGGCTCACATTTAAGCCCATAACCCACAGAGCTTGCATCAATCAGACCATTAGTAAACACTGCAAATAAGGACAGCCACAAGATGAGAGTAGAAAAAGGGGGAAAAGACACTCATGTCCTGGTGGGGAAGCAAGAACAGACCAATCCTGTACTACGGAGTTCAAGGTGACGAGGTCCATCCAGTCGCTGACCTTTTTGATTCATTTCAGCTTATTGAGAGGTGTAACGGGAGTCAGAAAGAGTGAAATGTTGAGTGAGTTAGGGCAGTGCTTCAGAGAGTTGGTGTCTTGGTAGAGGGTGTGAGGAGAAGGTTGCTAAGCCAGTTGCCCACTCCCTGAGGTCTATGAGGTAGCAGGGAGAACATGTTCTAAGGAGACTGCTGGCAGCTATAACCCGATGTTGGCAAGGGCCTGATGCCATTAAGTAGGGGTGTGGCCAAACTGCTGAGGGCTGTAACCCAGACACTGGTAGGCTCTTGTTACCAACAGAACCTGAGAAGGAGAATCTCTAACTCACTTGGGTTGGTGCCTTGAAGAAGCCATACAATTCAAAGCCTATCAGAGCTTCTAGTGGGCTAAAGCCCAGGAGGGTGAACCATGGTTGGTCGGTGAAATAACGTTGGTCTGACATGCACCCAGAAAGTAGCAACTCCCCAGGAGTGGGTCTCAAGATCAGAGGACAACTATACCTTTTGGTGTCTAAAAGTGATTGCATTCACAGAGGCCACCTTATGAATCAAATATATATATATATATATATATATATATATATATATATATATATATATATATATATATATATATATATATATATATATATATATATATATATATATATATATATATATATATATATATATATATATATATATGTCTACAACCGGAGCAACCATCCAGGTCAAGGGTAAATGGATCAGGGACATCCGATTGTGCTCCTGTTTTTGCTGTTTGTTTTGCAGCATTTATTTATGGAGGTGGGGGGCAGACTCAGTCCCCTTCCTACGCCCCACAGCTCCCACAACCTTCCACTAGATATCAAATAAATTTTTAATGCACCCTAACCCGGCCCACCACCTAAGAATATGCAGCAAAAAAATGCAGCAAAATGGCAGTTTGATCCAATGCTCTGTAATAGCCATAAGCAGATGGGCGGGTATCCTTTAATCACCCTGAGACTGCAAGTGCAACAAGGAAGCCTTGAGGGTGCTACAACCCTGGCCTTTTGTTAATTAGAGTAGGAGATATACCCTGGTCTGAGACTGTAGGTCCTCACAAAATAGACCCTTTCACTTTGTCCTGTAAATTCTCCATACTGACACTTTTAGTCATCATTTTCCTTCTTGTGTTTTGGTTGCCTACCTTATAGACCCTCAAGGAGTTCTTCCAACCCCTGTCCTGAACGTCACAACCTTGGAGTGAAGGTATTCCTATGGAGGAGACATTATGAACCTTGCCAGAGGAGGGCAAGTTATGTCTGAAAGAGAAATGGATACCCATTTCAGCATTGCTGTTTTGTTTGTTTCCCTTCCGATTCACAGATTGCATATTGCAACGAGTAGGATATCCTTTTTCTGTGGTGTATCCATTGGATCCACCAAACCCTGTGCAGACGTTTATCAAACCACTCTAGTGATCAGAATAATGCGGTTACGCCACACATTTCAGATGTGTTGTGTTCTGTTCCTCCTTCATTGTGATATCAGCCACTTATCACACCGGGACACGTTGCAATTGGACCTATGTATTTTAGAGTGGTTGCCATAGTGCCTCTCGGCATTGACCCCTACTGTTGTACTTAAAAAGAAGTTGGGCCTCATTACGAGTGGGCCGGTCCGGTGACAACGGTGCCGGGAAGCCTACCGCCACCGTTGTTACCAGACCGGCACACTGAGAGCTTGCGGGCAGCTGCCGTCCTGCCCGCCAGGCCTGACCTGGCGGGCGGGACGTTAGCCGCCCGCAGACTTTCCGGGAATCACCAGCACCATTAGCAACGGTGCCGGTGCTTCCATCATCCTGCCATACAAATACATTTTTCCAGCGCCTGACTTCCAGGAACACCAGGGTTATAATACCCCTATGTTTCCGTGGAGCCAGGTGCTGGAAAAATGCACGAGTCTGGCGGCAGCCTGCCGGTTTTAACGGCACGGCTACCGCTGGACTCGTAATGACGCCCATTTAACCTGTCTCCTGTTGATCCCTTTGTCACACACAACTCTGCCACACTAAGGAGCTCATGTTCCAAAGAGCCATAGCATGAATGAAAGGCCTAAAAGCCTTGTGTAAGGCCTTAACGCCTTACACTCTTCCTACAGCTTATTTTACATCATTTGATTGGTAGCGAGGAGGGGCAGAATGCAACTTGCATTTCTGCCACCTTCCTTCCTCTCTGCCATACAAATGCTCCAGCATTTGCACCTGCATGGATTTTTAAGAAGCGTGCAAAAGTGCAGGTCAAAAGGCAGTGTAATTTCTTCTTAGATAATAATCTGACACCACACCGAATTAGTTCATAATTGACCTCATGACAATAGCACTGTGGAAGAATTGCTTCTGCTTTAAGGACTAGTACTATATGCAAATAATTGTGGGAATTAGCCCCGAGTCGAGCAATATTGGTTATGGCATATTTTGAAGAAACATTTTATTTTCTCTCTGCACAATCCCTTCAAAGACAAAATAGAGATTTGGAAGAGGTACATAGATGGCGTGATTCCCTTCAAAGACAAAATAAAGATTTGGAAGATGTACATAGATGGCGTGATTGTGATTTGGCAGGGAAAAGTAGAGAAACTTTCTAATTTCTTGGAATGGCTCAATCTTCAAAATAGAAATATTCAATTCACAAAGGATCATAGTAACAGTCAAATATTTTTTTTTGATCTTCTTATACAAGTGGAAGATGCCAGATTAAAATGCACAACATACAGTAAGGCAACAGACAGGAATAATCTTTTGCACTATTGCAGTTATCACCCACGCAATGTATGGGACAATCTGCCCTTTGGCCATATTTCTTAGAATACATTGTAACTGTACCTCTTTACAGGATATTTACTAACAGGCAGAAACACTAGGGGCAAAGGCTCCATAATAGAGGCTGTCAGGTCGCCCACATCGTTGTGTGGGAGGGCCCCGTTTGGGTCCTCAGGACATGGACGTCCCGGACGTGACGTCAAGGGAAGGGGGAGGGACAAGGGGAATTACGGCAGTTCCGCCGTCTGTTTGATTAAAGAAGGTTATCCACAGACAATGCTCCGCGTGTTATTCCGGCGTGCGCCGGATCCGTCGCATGAACCCGCTTCACTGCGAAGTGGGGATTGAACACTGGCGACGAGCGGGCGCGGACCCCGCGGGCACCGTGCCGAGGTCTGCAGCCGAGCAGTTTAGCGCGTCGATGCACCTCGGGCACGGGTGCCCCTCAGGCAAGGCCCCGCCTCCCGCGCGACTGAAGCCTCCTCCAGTCTGTCTTCCCCCGCTGCTACGGGGGCAGCATTGGATTCGCGGGCCCCGGCTCCCGCGTGACTTTGTATAATTAAGACGAATTACGGGTGCTCGAGCGCCGTACAACGCTCGTCACGGGTGGCCCCGCCCCCAACAGCCCAGCGCACACAACACGAGCGCACAGGGTGAGCGGTCCCGGCGGACGCCGCGTTGTTAAGCCCACAGCACACGTGTGCCCTGCACCGGGGGAGGCACCCCACAGCAGCAGCCCAGCACACGCGTGCCCTGCATACAAGGGAGGCACCCCACAGCAGCAACCCACAGGACACGTGCGCCCTGCACCTGGGGAGGCACCCCACAACAGCACAGGCCGGATACCACGCCAGGTAGAAACGCTAAGGGCACACAAGTCAGCACCTCTACACCCTGAGGCAGCAGAGTTATGTCGGACACCGCTACTACCCCGGCGTCCTCGTCAGGAGGAGCGGGACAAGCGTCTGGAAGCGCTGACATGGCACAGGACAACAACCTACAGGTACATCAAGAAGGTGCCGCTCAAGTCATGCATATGCCCAACCCATTTGAGATCAGAGATACGTCTAACCTAGGGCCCAGATGGAGCATATGGTTGCGGGACTTCAAATTCTACACTGGGGCCATTGGTTTGACAGACGACACGATGCTGAAGAACACCCTGTTCATGGCGGTGGGACCGGCGGTTAGAGACATTGCAGGGGAGCTGCTCGACGTGGACACCGTCACGTACGGCCAACTACACACCAAGCTGTCTGAATACTTTGCACCGCACACGAATGTGGATTACGAGCGCCACATGTTCCACACAACAAGACAGGAAAAAGGGGAGTCCATAGACAGTTTTGTGATGCGCCTACGCATCAAACTGAAACATTGTGAATTCCACAGATATTCTAACGAAGAGGTGCTCAGGTCCCAAGTGATAGCTGGATGCCTCTCTCAGCCTTTCCGCAAGCAACTTTTACAAAAACAACGCTCACTAGAGGAAATCTTGGCATTGGCCCGCATGGAAGCAGCGGTAGACTCGCAACTAGACAACCTCGGCAAGGTGTCCATTCATCAACCCAGCGATACCGCGGAGACAATCAACAAGTTATACACCCACCCAAGTCAGACCTCCAAACACCTTGATGCCACGTGCTTCAAGTGCGGCTACGAATATCCACACTCTGGCACGTGCCCGGCCATAGGGCAGAAATGTGCCGCGTGCGGGGGTATGGACCACTACAGGGCAATGTGCAAGAACGCCCCTACCCACTCGACGCCCAAACACCGATACCAGGAAAGGCGCAGGCCCACACCACAGAGTCCGCCCAGGCCACCAGCGGACAGGGAACGGCGGCGAAACAGAAAAGACGACAGTGACCGCAGAAGTCACTATACACGCGAAGACAAAAGATCATCCGAGGACACAAGAAGATCGCACAGGCGGCGCTTCGTAAGATACATGGAGACTCGTTCCCCCACCAGCACCGACACCCTCTCGTCAGAGGAAGACCAAAGAAGAAAAGGATACGTGTGGGCCCTAAAGGACAACACGACGGCCATTCAACACAGCCCCATCCTG
The DNA here is from genome assembly GCF_040938575.1 of Ambystoma mexicanum. Lineage (NCBI taxonomy): Eukaryota > Metazoa > Chordata > Amphibia > Caudata > Ambystomatidae > Ambystoma > Ambystoma mexicanum. The sequence continues at coordinate 919,969,460 of NC_090936.1, forward strand.
ACACTCCAAGTCAATCATACTCCTCTAAAATTCCTCGTGGATACCGGAGCGACGGTCAACATTATCAGCGAAAGCGCATATCAATCCCTGACCGCCCCACCAAAGATCCGAAAAGCCACAGTAGACATATACCCCTATGGGTCCACGACACCCCTGCCGTGCAAAGGCGTGATCACGGCCACATGCACACACAAAGGACACGTGGCAAAGCTCCAGCTATACGTACTAGACACCGAAGCCAACAGTGGATGCATACTGAGTTTCCGGACAGCGGTCGACATGGGACTGATACATATCCTATACCAGCTGATGGCCCATAAGTACTTCGCCAAGCCCGGACTCAATTGAACAATCATTCCCCAGACTCTTCACAGGTTTGGGCAAACTCCGAAACCGTAAAGTGCACCTCCACATCAACCCTCAGGTCAAACCGGTAGCCCAACACTACCGAGGCATCCCGTTCAACATCCAAAGACAAGTAGAAGAGGAACTGGACAAGCTTATCAAGATGAACGTCATAGAACCCGTTTCAGGTCCGACACCATGGGTGTCACCCATCGTCCCCGTCCCAAAAAAATCGCCGGAAGGATCCATACGGCTATGCGTCGACATGCGCAGAGCCAACACAGCCATTGAAAGGGAGCGTCATCAAGCACCAAGAATCACAGACATGATTCACTTACTCCATGGGGCGAGGATATTCTCCAAATTAGACCTCACAAAAGGCTACCACCAGATAGAAATAGCACCAGAATCCCGCTACATCACCACGTTCGTCACGCATCTCGGCCTATTTCAATACAAACAGCTCAGTTTTGGCATTTCATCGGCCGCCGAAATCTTTCAGGAGGAGATCCACAAGGTGATCAGGCATGTCCCCAACTGCTTAAACTATTCGGACGATGTCTTGGTATACGGCAAATCACAAGAGGAACACGACCTGGCCCTGCACAGAGTATGCCAGGCGCTAGACGACGCAGGGCTCACCTTAAATAAAGCCAAGTGCGAATTCTCCAAAGGGTCGCTGCGGTTCTTGGGGCACATCTTCTCAGATAAAGGCATGAGGCCCGACCCGGAAAAAGTGGAGGCCCTCAACTCGGCCACACCCCCCGTCAACACCACAGACCTCAGATCGTTCCTGGGGTTGGCCAGCTACTGCTCCAGATACCTAAAGGACTATGCCACCGTCAGCAATCCCCTCCGACTCCTCACCAGGAAGGACACACCGTTTACCTGGTCAAAGGAATGCCAAGCAGCATTCGAAGCGATACGGAATGCCATCGCACAGGCGGAGGACATGGCATATTTTGACGCCAACCGTGCCACCGAGCTAATAGTGGACGCCAGCCCCGTGGGCCTGGGCGCCATATTGACGCAAAAAGACCACAAGGAACCACAGTCCACTCACGTGGTAGCATACGCCAGCAGAAGCCTGACGAACACGGAACAGGCATACTCTCAGGCGGAAAAAGAGAGTCTCGCGGTCGTATGGGCCTGCGAATACTTTCACCTATTCCTGTTCGGCAAGGAGTTCACTATCATCACGGACCACCAGGCGCTACTCACCATTTATGGCAGCCCAAAGGCCAACATGCCACCAAGAATTGCCAGATGGGGACTCCGGCTGCAAGACTACAAATTCACCATACTACACCGGCCAGGAAAGGAAGAAAACCCCGCAGACTATCTCTCCCGCCATCCCATGCCCACAACGACATCCCAACCGTCCATAGCTGACGCGTACATTAACTACATCATACACCACCTACAACCGCTGGACGTCCCGGAAGTGACGTCAAGGGAAGGGGGAGGGACAAGGGGAATTACGGCAGTTCCGCCGTCTGTTTGATTAAAGAAGGTTATCCACAGACAAGGCTCCGCGTGTTATTCCGGCGTGCGCCGGATCCGTCGCATGAACCCGCTTCACTGCGAAGTGGGGATTGAACAGAGGCTACCCCATAAAACGTGTAATTCACTTGAGAAAAAGATCAAGCTTTACACTAGGGATGTACCGAACTTTGGCTTTGAATAAGTATTCAACTGAATTTCGGCTGAAAACCAGCTATTTGGATTCGGTGAATACTGTGATTAGTAATCTTCTCTCTTTAAGAGAAGACACACCTGTCATAGCAAGTATAAGGCATGTAAAGTTGCAGAAGCCAATACGCTGTTAGCGTATTGGCTGCTGCAGGGTGCACACAGAAGAACAAGCCACTGATGCACTGACACGTGAACTAGGTGTCATGGAGCAAAAAGACACTCGCACTAGATAAGGCCCTGATCCCCTTTTTTCACTGCTTCTTTGTTGCTCTGTTTGACTCTGTTTCTCCCCATTTGCCTGCTCTGCCCCCAGACATAGATTGCTACAGAATTAAACGATTTTCTACTCTCACCCTTTCCAACTGTTGGGGTAATTCATAGATCTCAGCGCAGAGGCAGCACACGTGAGCAGCGCAGAGAGGGAGCGTGTGCCAGCATGCGCCAGCCGTGTGCGCTAAACAGCATTCTGATGCACCGCGTATTCATGGAATTTCCAAGCCGTTTTGAGCGCTTGCGCAGAGAACATCCCGCAGCACCAGTTACGCCCCTAAGAACGCCCCTTGCGCAAGGAAAAGGCATTGAAATCCCTAATGCAGCGCAAAGGGCCGCGCTAACCCTGCACCAGTTTACAGGGCCGGTACACTGTTATTGGGTGAAAATACTAAGCGTACTCCATTCACGGCAGCCAAAAGCGTGAAAATGGACTGGCGCACCCCTCGTAATACACGTACCCCGCTCGCGCCAGGTAAATTGTGTAGAAAAAGCACCCCCCTGCGGCGTGGGCTTCTTGTGGGGCATGCCCAGGGTGGATGGGTGCTGCATGTATTTCGGGGGTGTGCCAGAAGTTTCACACGCGATACTCCAGGCAAGAGCAGGGTACGTGTATTTGGGGGGTACGCCGGAAGTTTCACACACGATAGGCCTTGTGCGAGCGGGGTAAGTGTATTTTGGGGGTATGCAGGGAGTTTCACATGCGATAGGCCCTGTGCAAGCAGGGTACGTGTAGTTCGGGGGTATGCGTGGAGTTTCACATGCAATAGGCCCTGTGCGAGCGGGGTACGTGTATTTCGGGGGTACGCGTGGAGTTTCACATGCAATAGGCCCTGTGCGAGCGGGGTACGTGTATTTCGGGGGTACGCAGGAAGTTTCACACGCGATAGGCCCTGTGTGAGTGGGGTACATGTATTTCGGGGGTATGTGGGGAGTTCCACACACGATAGGCCCTGTTTGAGCGGGGTACGTGTATTTGGGGGGTACGCGTGGAGTTTCACACGCAATTTGGCATTGTGGCCCCTCCCGTGGGTGCGGTTTCCCCCCTCCCCATGCCCTGCAGGCAGCCCACACCACAGGGGACTACCCTACAACCCTCACCATGCCCTGCAGGCAGCCCACACCACAGGAGACTACCCTACAACCCTCACCATGCCCTGCAGGCAGCCCACACCACTGGAGACTACCCTACAACCCTCACCATGCCCTGCAGGCAGCCCACATGGCACCATGCACTTGTGAGCACTCTTGTGAGCCCCGACTCATGTCCCCCACCCATGCACCCACCTTCAGTGACCGGCACCTGCCAGCAGGCCCCGACTCATGTCCCCCTGCACCCCCACCCACCCAACAGTGACCGGCACCTGCCAGCAGGCCCCAACCCATGTCCCCCTGCACCTCCACCCACCCAACAGTGACGGGCACCTGCCAGCAGGCCCCGACTCATGTCCCCCTGCACCCCCACCGACCCATCAGTGATGGGCACCTGCCAACAGGCCTTGACTCATGTCCCCCTGTACTCCCACCCAGCCATCAGTGACGGGCACCTGCCAGCAGGCCCCGACTCCTGTCCTCCTGAACCCCCCACCCAGCCATCAGTGACGGGCACCTGCCAGCAGGCCCCGTCTCATGTCCCCCTGCACTCCTACCCACCCAGCAGTGACGGGCACCTGCCAGCAGGCCCCGACACATGTCCCCACCCCAACACGTCATCACGATCCACACTCATGGCCCTTATGGCCACTCAAATCCCACCCCACGCCACCCCAGTCCAAACACCCAAACAAGTATTCCATCCACCCCACATTGAAATCCCCATGCCATGATAGATCCCAAATGGCAAGTATGCATGTCAATACATGTCCGTCACACGCACACAATGGGTGCAAGTGAATGAGAAAACCCACATCGTGACATGCATGAAACCAATCACAGAATACCACACAAAAGAAGTTTGAAACCAAAATGTATTAAATACAAAAGCAAGGGAATAAAAGAAAAACACACAATAATAGAAATAATAAACAAAAGGCTGCATATCCAATATAAATGAAATAAAATATATGAATGCTGCATCAAACAAAATCCAAATGAAAAAATATATCCATAGCTTCATGGAAAAGAAATGAAGTCCAATCCAGTCTTCAACTATATACACTTTCCAAATCCAGGGTCCATGAGCTTAACAATCCAAATAAAACCTACGAAACACCCTACCTTTTAAACAACTATATAAAAAAAGGTGGGGCATAGTCCATGCGCCCCAAATGAAATTCAAATACAAATGAAACCTAACACTAATTAACTATATACAATGGCGGCGGGAAAGTCCTACGGCTCACTTGTTGATTTCCCGGGCCAGGGCATCATCGAACTCCTGTTCTAAGTTCTGGAGGCGGGCCTGTTCTCTGGCCCCAAGGTCTCGAAGGGATAATGCCATGTCCAGCTCCAACTTCCTGCGAATTCCCTTGAGGCACTCAGCCCGCCTCAGCGCCCTGCGCATGGAGTTCTCCGCCCTGACCATAGTGAGCCGTGCCTCTTCCACCCGCCGCCGCTCCGCATCTATTTGCTGGCCCAAACGCTGACACATGGAAGACACTCCCAATCCAGGGTCCTCCTGCCCTCCGGCCGATGCCTGCCCCTCTGATGTTGATGGCCCGAGCCATCATCGCTCCCACCTTGAGCCTGCTGCTGCCGTGCACGTGCCCTGCCTGTTGCTGCCTGCACATCCTCCTCCTGCTGGGGTCCAGTTGTTGTGGTGGCCACCCCTGCTGGATCTCCGACTCCCGACTGTGGCAGGGATGTGTCCTCCACCAGCCTAGCCGCTGGGTCAGAGGCAGCTCCACAGGGTACCCAAGTGATACTTGGGCCGGAAGATGGCACCGAGGACGACTGGCGCATAGGGGGTTCAGTTGAGGAGGGGGTCGGTACAAGGTCCAGCACACGGAGGAACCCAGCAGCGGTGATCCCTCCTAGCCAGTCGATGCAGTCAACGAGGCATCTGAAATAATGTGCAGCGTCCTCACGAGAACCCTGCATGTTATCCCGGATGCCAAGTTGACGCAACGGCACCTCAGCCAGGACAGGCTCAACACGCTCCCGGATTGCCACGTCTGCAGGGTTAGGAAGGCCAGTTGTTGTTTGCGCATCTCCTCCCTGAAAACGGGTCTGGACGAAGACATCCCTGCTGGTGCGGGATGATGCAGTCACAGGATCGGGGACAGGATTACACACAGGCACCTCCGCGGCCGCCTGTGCTGCCTCCTGTCCCTGCCCCTGGACTGCACCACTAGCACCAGTGGAATCCCCCCTCCAAACTCTGTGTGTGTCCCTTCCACTGCCTCCTCCTCAACCAAACCCTCCACCAACCTGGATGACTCGGTGCCATCTTCCTCCATAGGTCCCTGTGGGGTCCTAGCTGCCCCTTCTGCTGCTGAGGAGTCGACCTCTGCCTCTTGGACCTACCCTCGGCAGCTGCGGCTGCGGACGCGGCACCAGACTCCTCACTCCCCGACGAGATGACAACCCGGGAAGGGAGCTGGGCCTTTTGTCTCCGGCTGGAGGTGGGATCCCTGCCGCTGTGCTCCACAGCACTGTCTCCGCCCTCTTCATCAGTTGAGGCCGCAGACTGGGAGAGACAGAACATAGGCATCAGGGCATTGTTCAATGGTCTGATACAGACATGACAGTTGCAGATGAGTGGCAGTCTCAAACTTCACACATGGCATCACACTCCCCAACACACATATCATTTCAACCCACACACATGCGCAAATTAACAGGAAAGTTGCAGCAGGCAGCACCATCCATACACATACAACAGCATTAGTATCCGAAGGTTAGCCTGACGTCACATGCAACACAGGGAGTGCCAAACACATGCACACACGCCACCAGACATACATGCATCTGCACATCTCCACCACCTGTCGCAGTTAAATCATCGGCATCCATGTCACATCTGCCAATCAGCCTCCTACATGTCAGTGTTGCATGCATCCATGGTGTATCACAGTGGCACACATGTCAAATACACACACACACGCACATGTACATTGTGCACATACATGAAGGTGGAACCAGGATCCATGCGTCACACCACAACCATGCCACAGTACATACACATAATTCCAAACATATGTGTACCGACACATGCATTTGCGCACCATGCATTCGAACACATACACCATTGATGTGCCTCACACATGACTGGACTCGCATGCGGCAGGCTCATGTCCCAGTACATAGACATCCATACATGGGCTTTCCAAGACATATGTCCAACCTACACACTCCTGCCACACCTCGACGTGCACAGCGTCCAATCAGTAGGCATGTGTCAGGAATAAGGGCTGGTGCCGCCGGGGAGTAACTAAGTTTGCTTATTGAAGCAGTGGTAGAGAACTACATTTCCCAGCATTCCGGGGAGGACCTGTAATTCAGCGCAAGTTGCCGCGCGTTGCCAGCTGCAAGTAATGAAGGGCAGCATAAAGCCAACACGCTCGCAGCCGCAGGTGTGGCTTATTTTGTGTTCCTGGATGGGTGCGGTCGGAGCGAGACGTGAGCGAAGCTTTCCTTACAGCCCGTAAGACTTTGGAGCAATACAAAGCTGGCGGACTGGCTACAGCGTTTTCTTCAGACTCTGAGTGGTCCCGTGGGGCCGCTCAGAGCTCAGATAAGTAATGGGTACATTACTCTGGTAAATACTGGAAGCAGGAGGCATGCGGGCGGGCTGGCTGACATTGGTTACGGCATTTTCTTCAGACTCCGAGTGGTCCCGTGGGGCTGCTCGGAATTCAGATAAGTACTGGGCACATTACGAGTTTTACAGCAAAGTGTGTGTTTTCAGTAAATCCTTGTTAAGGACTTCGATGCTTAATACTCGTGTGTTCAAAGGCACACGACCGATTGTGGACGATGTTTTGGGTTGCTAAATCAGCAACATACAGTACAGGACATTCAGGGTTCGGGGCTGTTTAGGCACACCAGTGTTCTGTGTCCCTGTCTTGGCATGTACATTATGGCTATAGGTGTTCAGTGTTGCTTCCGCTTGCCCAACGGGCCATGTGTCATGTATTTCATGTATGGAATCTAATTCCATTGTTGGTGTTCATCTATGCTTGCTATATGTTTATCTTGTTACATGTTCACACGTATTAAGGTGTGTTTATACGATTTTGGAGGTAGGCTGGAGGCAGAGCATAACCTATGTGTTTAGTTTAGGAAAAGAACTAGATAAGGAGGTTTTTTCCCTGTGCTTCCCCTTTCCTATCCACCTTAGGAGTTCCCTAATCCTCTATCCGGTGTTCCTACATCCCTACCCTATCCACAACCTCTTCCTAACTCCTCTTCCCCCCATTGGCTGCCACGTGGTGTCCTGTGTCTATAATCAGGCGCCTGTGCCAACCACGGGTGGAGGGTCGAATTCATTCGGCTTCTGTGGTTTGGGGGAGAGTGTCGATTCCTCTCCTCCATTATTGTGTGCATACTGACAGCATTGTCACTTACTGCTCGACTCCGGATGGGTCTGCCTCTGAAGGATTTGGCGCTGGAGCACTGGGTTTATGCGTTCCAGGACCCTCATCTGGATGTTGCTAAGGCAGACCCAGCACCCCTCTGCATGCTTTCTCTTCAAGAGGAGCCGGGCCTTGCTGAGGGTCCTGGACCTGAAGTCCTCCCAGCACTTCCGTGTTGCATGTTGCGGGCTGCCACCCCCTCCTCGTTGATGTCAGCCACGATGTCCGTCCAGATCCTCTTCCATCCTTCCGTCCTTCATTGTCGGCACGTGAACTTCCAAAGAGGGCATCATAATGCCCCAGGACTTGCTCCACCAGGATACCAACTTCTGCGGCACTGAAGCTGGTAGCCCTCGGCCTCTCTAGCTGGGGGTTGCCAGTGGTCTCCGATGGTGTTTCCCCCGACATGGCAACCCCTGAGGCAGGTCTGGGTGGGCAACTGGGTCCTGGGGCTGGGCTGTGGAGCGGTGGAATACAGGTCGGGAGTCTTCTGTTCCAGCAGGGGTGGTCACAGCAACTGGACCCCTGCAGATGGCTGACGTGCAGGAACCAAACAGCAGGGCACGTGGCCAGCAGGCAGGCAGGCAGGAAGCAGCATATGGCAGGTGGGAGAGTGCTCAGGGTTCTGGGGGGCAGGAAAATGGCCTTCTGGGCAGGAGCGTGGTCTTCCATGTGTTGTCGCGTGGCCAGCTTGATGCGGAGTGATTTGGCACGTGAGAAAACTGCACATCAGCGTGTCATTCGAGGAAAGGCCCTTATCATGTAAGCACGTCTGTGATATAATGCGCACGGGCGTTTCCCTCAACACGGGTGCATGTGCAAAAATGGCACGTGCGGGTGTCACTGCGTGTAATTGGAGGAAAGGCCCTTAGTGCGTAAGTGACATTGCACGTGTCGGCTGGCTTAAAAGGTACACGCAAGATGCCATTTTCTTGTACGTGCTTTTTGTGAAGAGCGAGCAGGTGATTCTTGTACTTCCTGTCGGTTTACATGCGATTACTTCACAACGGTTCCAGTTCATACTCCTTGTATATTCAGACAGCGTTCAATTCTTCTTTTGGCGGGGGTGCTGCCAATGCGCACAAGTGTATCTTTTTCACGTTCTTTTTCCAGCCAGACGGTGAGTCGCGCATGTATTTTTCAACTGTGGTTGCCCCGTGTGTCGCGATCCCATTCAGAGGTCATTGTAGCCAGCGTGTACCACGCAAATGCTTCTTTTTGTGTTTCTGGGTGCCACAGCGTAGTGCGGGTTCTTTATTCCATGCACGTGGGCTACCAGGGGTCGCGTGCACGTTAAATTTTGTTTTCGGGGTGCCTGAGCGTTGCGTGACCCATCATCTTCCGCCAGGGGTCACAGACAGCTGTGCAAGAGCACTAGGGTACGTTTTCCATCTAGTACCCTACCCCTTTCACCCCAATTGCCCAGGACAATTGTTTACTGCACCTCCAATTCGCACAACAACACCAGTGCCATGGTTGGGAGGCGACCAAGCTGTAAGGGAGGCAAAGGTGGCTGACCTCAAAGAGGTGGGCGTGGTAGGGGACGTGGCCAGGATGTGCAGGGTGGCCCAAGAGGCCAGTGTGTGGAGGACCAATCAGGGACACCTATGCCCCCCCACAATGGGTTGGGGAGATGGTGCTGGCACCATCCCAGCTCAGGCCTTGTTAACCCGGCCCATACTGACAACGAACCAGCACCGGATAACTCCCAGGCTGACTTCCGTGTCACCAAGTCAAAGCCACGTGTGGCAGTGAAAGTTGCTGTCACCAGGCCACGTGGATCTGGGGCAGCAATGTCATCTGCTGCCCCAAGTAGCCAGGGTGAGGAGGTTGCAGGGGCAGCTGCAGCTCAATCCGCCCCAGCTCCGAGTCTCCCAGCCGGGACAGTGTTGGTCCAAGTCCATCACACCAAGGTTGGTCCTGCCAACATCACCCAGCAGCCAATGCCTGCAGTGAGATCTTTGGTCATCGTGCCTTTGGCTACTTCCAGTGCCCAGTCCACCTGCGCTTCAGACCCTACCAACCAGAGCGGCATAAGCCACATAGGGTCTGCACCACCTTCCAAGAGGAAGAAGGGTGCTCTTGCGGTACAGGCTGGGACCCCAGGCACGGCTACCCACTCCGGCACGTCAAGGAAGCGTAGTTTCAATGATGCAGAACTAGACGCACTTGTGGGCTATGTGTCGGCCCATGGCTGCGAAATGGTGGTGACTGCAGGGTGCAAGACTACGACTGCTCAACGTAGGGCCCACTGGCAGTGCATCGCGGACCACATTAGTTCCCTTGGATTTGTGAGGCGCACAGCTGATTGCTCTAACCGGTGGAATGACCTCAAACGCACAGCAAAGAACAAGCCAGCTTCCAATCATGCCTCTACTCTGGTTACTGGAAGTGGGTCTCCACCAAAGGAGGATCAACTAACAGAACATGAGGCAATCGCTGGAGAGTTCATCGCAGAGGATCAGATCCAAGGCGTGGGAGACCGACCAGATCTTGAGGCAATGTCCGGTGAGTGGCCATGCATGTGTGTGCAAACCATGTGTATGTTGCTTGGGTGATGTGTTGTGATTGAGCCTTGGGTTTTCAAGTATCCCTTCTGACCGCAGTAGACAATTTGCACCAGATTACTGCACTTGCCCTTCAACTGTCATCTTACCACAACATTGTTCATACTGTTTTCCTGTTCATTCTGCCTGATTGATGAAATCCTTAGCATTTTTACCACACATTTTTGTGCCGTTCTGCCCCAAATGTAACATCCTTCAGTCATAGATTACACCCCACAATGGCCCACATTTGTTACCTTATTATGGGAATGATTTCACCAATCAGGCTGATTGAGTAATGTGCACCTACACATGGCCTGCACACAATCACTTTGGGCCCTGTTTGAATGTTCAACATGACAATTGATGTATCCATGTGCCTGCCATCACTGTATCAGTGAACACTGGCTTTGTTGCAGCGTGTGGCACATGCGTGTTTTGTCACACTATTTTGCATGATCAATTTCATGATGTCCATCTCACATGGATGGGTGACAGTACTGATTTGCTACCATCTGAGTGTCCTTGTCAAATCAGCCATGGCTATGCTACGTGCCATCTGTGTGCTGGCATGTGTCATGTATGTGGATTGTCCATGCCACTCACAGGCTAATGTGTGATGCCAGTGCTATTCAGCATGCAGCACATGTGTCGCTTTTCCATCTTGGAGTCCTCAGTGTCTGCTTTTTGCCTCCCCTTCCAACTCATTGACAGTGCGTGTATGCCAGAGTTATTGTCATGTGTGACATGTCATTTATGTACTGGATGTCTGTCTCGTCATGCCTATGTGCGTGGGCTATGGTGCTCATGCCTGTTTTCATTACTTTTCTTTTATGTTTTTGCAGGTGATGAGGCACTTGATGCTGTTGAGGAGGAGGAGATGGCGCAGAGCCAGGAGTACTCACAGCCATAACCGGGCACCAGTGGAGGACGTGGGGTGGTGGTGGGTGAAAAACCATTACTCCTACAGACCATACTGTCCACTGGTGTCTCTGGGTACACCTCCCGAGACCTCTATGAATCAGGTGCTGAATCGGGGATTGAGACATATGTCCCTTTGCAGGTGAGTGTTTCTGGCAGGGATGCTGTTCTGTCCAGCCCACCTGCACCGGGGGTAGACCCCTCTATGGGGCATTCAGTGTTGGAAAGTCCGCCTGTGGTGGTTACGGATGCAGGGTCACACTCCACAATATTTGCTCCTGTTCCTGGGCCAGCAGATCAAAGGAGGAATGCAGTCCGGCCCCCTGAAGCAGTGCCAGCACAGCAGCAAGGTGTACATCACCTTGCCCCAAACAGGTATGGTGCCTGCCAATGCCGTGGCCGTGCACCAGCAGGCAATACTGTGTGGGAGAACTCCATGTACACTATAGTAGCACAACAGGGGGCATCGTGTGAGATGATGGCTCAGGCCGTGGATAGGGTGGCCACTTCCATTCTCCCCCCTGAAAGGCAAGTGGAGCTCCAGCAGCAAGCAACAGACTCCATTTGCCACTCACACAGGGAGGACATGTTGTCGTCTGACAGGGACCGACGGGCTGGACTGGAGACTCTGCGCACAGCCATATCTGCAGAGTCACAGGCCCACAGGGATGCCCTAAGGTTAGAACACAGGTCCCTCAGAGATACTCTGGGTGAACTTGAGGTGTCCCGGAGTACAAGGTCAGAACAGCAGCTGGAGCAGCTGACACGCACACTGTCAGCTGAGCTCCAGGCAACCCGTCAGGAGATCTGGGCATCACGCGAGGTCATGCAGGTAGAAATGCGTGCTACCCTTGAGGTGCTGCATGGGAATCTCTGTACCATCATCCTGCAGAACCAAACCTTTCACACCTGCATGCTTGCTGCCATGGAGGAGCATGCCAGGGTTTTGCGTGGTCTGCCTTCCATATCACGCCCACCTTCTGATGTAGCACCAGAGGGTGATGACAGCGACGGCAGTTCTCCCACTGTAGCGTAGCCGTTCAGGCCATGAGCCCATGGAGGGTTTTTTTCCTCAACATCCACACATGTTTCATTCCGATTTGCTAAATGGAAATAGTATTCAATTCATTTGTTATCTTTATTTATTTCTTCTTGTTTTTTCTATTTTTTATTTTCATTGTATGTTAAATCTTGATTTCTTATTTTCATTTGTTTGTTTTACTTTACATTTACTTTTTCTATATTTCATTTGCATTTACATTTATTTTCATAACCATTTACTTTAAGATTGTGAATTAATGTTACAGTGTGTTGCTTTGTGTGGCTCCCGTAGGCATCCACTGTGTATTACAGCTGGGCACATGCAGGCTTGTCCTGTCTTTGGGTTAAAAACGTGGGTTCCTGACACACACACCCCTCCTGCTTCTCCTTTCCATGGGCTTGCAAAGGGTGTGACAAAGTGACAGTAACTTACACAGAGACATTGGGCTCCCATAAATTGTGAGGGCAGTCTGTAGTCCAAACTTTGTATGCATCCCTAGTGGGGATTGCTGTTCATTTCTCCACTGCATGGTGGATTTATATATGGTTTTACATCCAGGACTTTTTCCTTATATACATGTAGCTTGTTCATGTCTTTACAAGCCCATCGCCTTTGCAGATGCAGTTCATGTTGTATGCAGTACACTGCCTCATTTGCCTACCAGCAACACTCTGCAGTTGGAAGGGGTCGATGTGCTGCCTTAGTCAGGTTGTGACACTTGCACTACTTTCATTTTTTACTGTCATATGTTGCCACTTTTGGAGCCTGTACTGATGTTTTGTCTTGCTGGTAAGTATTTGTTCATGTGTGTTGTTTTTTATTCATTACTGAGAGGAAATTGTCTCTGGCCTGTTTCCATTTGGGACAGTGCACTTTGTGACTCATGTGTTGTGCATTCATTTGGTTGCTTTCACATTTCATGCCATGCAATGGTCTGTTGGGTAGCTGAGATAGGGAGGGATTGGGTGACATGCCACTATTTGGAAGTGATATTTTGCAAGGGGGTAGTCCTTCATGCTGCATGAAAGTGTGCCTTTTACTGACACAGCATTGGGTGTCTTTAGGTAGCTAGGGATGCACCCAATGTAGCACTTCCAGGTGAACAATCTCAGGGTGGTAAGGTTGTGACAGTTGACTGTCCCTTTTGTCATCATCATTGATTGTCAGCTGGTATGTGCCAGGCCTGTGTGCACTCCGCAGGGGTGGGATTTTAGGTGAAGTAATTTGCCACAAGCTGGGGTCGGGCTGCTCACCACGTGCCCTTTCACCTCCCATGTGCAGCGGTCGTGCATGTGGTTGGGGATGTGGGGGCACCACCATGTCCACCGCCATGCCCCGCCGGGTTACAACATTGTACAGGACACATGCTGCCACTATGATCCTGCACATTACTGGGGGCGCATATAGCAGCTGCCCACCAGAGCGGTCAAGGGAGCGAAAGCGTGACTTGAGCACTCCAAATGTGCAATCCACTATGCCCTGGGTTGCAATGTGGGTTGTGTTGTATCTTACCTCGGGTGGTGTGGTGGTGTTCCGAATTGGCTTCATCATGTAGGTGCTCAGAGGGTAGGCACTGTCCCCTGGGGAGGTGATAATGGTTGTCATTAGTGGGGTTTTCACATTTCTCAGTGTCTGACATGCATGCATGTGCAGAGGCATTTATACTCATCATTTAGCCATGTGTCGCCATGCCGCCCAGCTTCCAGGTCCCGGTTTAGGGGTGACATTCTGAATATGAAACTATCATGGCTGGACCCTGGATAGTTGGCATATACTGAGGTGATGTTTCCCTTCGCATCACATACAAAATGCACGTTGATGAAATGCCAGTGCTTGCGGTTTCGATAGATGTGCTTAGTGGCCCTGGGAGGACGTAGAGCAACATGGGTGCAATCAATGGCACCTAGCACTTTGGGGAAGTGTGCCGCCACGTAAAAGTCCTGGATGACAGCCTGCCTTTTTGCAGGTGTTCTGGGCATTTATATGTGCCTGCGGACTGAGGGGCGTGCAGTCATGATGGCCAACACCTGGTGTAAGCAGCGTGACTGCGTGGCCTGTGAGACACCCCCCAGCTATGGCACTTGTCTGCTGAAATGACCCAGTAGCCAAGAAGTGCAGTACATTGTGCACCTTTTCCAAGGGGCCCAGTGCTTGGGAGCACAGGGTGGGTGATGTGAGGTCATCCTCCCACGCCCTGACCAGTTCTAGGATTATTAGTGGTGGAAACCTGTACCTCCCATACACCTGGTCATCAGGCATCCCAAAAAGGCTGGTCCTGGGTAAAACAATGCAGGGCCTGGCTATCCTCCTCCTCCTGTGGTGTCCCACGACCACTGCTGCGAGGAACGGTATATTCATTGTAGCATATGAGCTTGTTTGTTGTTTGCGCGCACTTTTATGCTTCCTGCTGGCGTATGTGTTTCCGTATTCCGGCTTTCCCCTGTTCGATTCCATGAATATGTGTTGTTAACACGCGTGTGGGTGTTGCGAGCATTTACCTCCTGTATGTCCCCCGTAACGCCCACATTTTCACGCGTTGTTCCCCATTCCGCGTGTTATGCCCCGTGTTCCACCCACTTTTCTTGTGCGTGCTAATCGATGTGCCACGGATTTGGCGCACATCCCAGGTTGTACAAGCGTAGCGCTGCGCATTCCATGAATCGATGAACGGCTGCGTGTGCGGCTTTAGCACGCGTGCGCTGCGGTTTTCACGCTTGCGCTCCCCTTTTCGCACACATTTATTCCATTAATTACCCTGTGAGTCTCACACTCATGTGCCGCATTCATAATAGCCCAGTTATTGGTGGGTGATGCAATACAAAGGAACTACAGCTTGCATTGAGTACCAGGCAGAGCTCAGAGAAGGTAAGAATTAAAGTGAGTAAGGTCAACAGGCTCATAATATGCAAACTGAAATGCTGCTTTTGGATTATTACAAACCCATTAGAGTGCGGTCTAGCTGGGAAGAATTTAACAATTAAAGCAAAGTCGCAACGTGCAGCACTGTTTAGCAATTATGGCAAGGTCGCACTTTGCTGGAAAAACATTGAGTTTTATGATTTGCAATGAAAATGCAGCACCATAATTGAAAATACAGATCTCATAAGTTGTGCGTGAGGGAACTGGGGAAACCTTCAAAGGTTCGGGACAAGCCTTGGGACGATGATCGAAAGAGGGTGGATACTGGGTTTTTGAGAGAGTCAGGGATCAAAGGTGATCAGGATGGACTGTTAGGTGATCGTGTCAGGTTGTTCGAGGGATTCGTTCAGGGTTGGGCCCAGACTGGAGATAACACTGCACCTGTTCTGGAGCAGATCAGAGGCAGAGACTGGCAGCTGTCACTGTGAGGGATTCGGGGCCAGATTCAGGGATGTAAGAGTTAAGAATATCTTTGGGGGTTTCTTTCATTGGAGGTACCCTTTGGATGACTGGGTATAGACAATTATAGCCAGACTTCTGTTTCGGCACCTGTAAGTTGGCTCATTCTGTCTTTAGTGTCTTGATTTTTTCCTGTAACTTTTCAAGGGAGTCTTTAACACTCTCGTTTTCGATTGTGACTGTCTTGTGGTGGTTTTCGGAAAACTGTCCCGCTATTTCTGATGCACCTGTTCCCCTTTCCCTTCTAGGGCTTTCTGCGGCGCTATGATCTCATCTAGGTCAAATGTGCCTTCCTGAGGGAATGGTCTAGGTGAAGCTTCTTGAGTATAGTAGTGCCATTTGTCCAGGCATGTACATGTTTTGGGCGAGTACTGAGTATACATGAAGTGGGCTAAACTTTGAGGAGGAAGTGGCTGTTAGGACTGATTTTCTATACTCTGTCCTGGTGGACAGATGTATAGAAGGCCAACCTAGTATAGTGACAGGGACAACTCTGGGAGCTGTAGCCAAACCAGTTCAAAGTAGCAAGGCAAGTGATCTAGGCTAAGTCTCAAGAGCTGGTGAGCTTGTATGGTGTCCCCAAGGAGTACACACAGTGCACAGTCAGGGATTACGCTTAAAAAAATCAGTTAGAAAAATAATTATTTATTTATGGCCATATAACACTGAGAAAAATTACTACAAACAGGTAATACTATCACACAGCACTAATAATAGATACATATACACAATCACTGGAGTAGGGCAATATAATTATCAAACCCCTGAAAAAGGAAGGTACAGATTAGTATAAGCACTACAGGTCTACAAAGTTACAATCCTAGCTTCAAATATCCATCCCCAAGATGTGTGGGGCCTTGTACCCAAAAGTTCATCAACGTTCCATACAGTTGTGAGAGGCTGGAAAAAATGAAGGTAGGGTCTCTGTGGTCTAATGAACAGTTCCAAGTGTTAGGGGACGAGTCATTCTAACCAACAGACATGTCCCCATATTTTTGAGTGCTTGCGCGAACAAGCAATGGCAAACCCAAACTATTTCAAAAGTTTATAAAGTTACACAATCTTTTAAGAGGGAGTTAAGGGTTCAGTTAAGTATTGTTGCAACTCACTCCCCCCCTTACTCCAATTCTTAATAGTACTTGTCAGGTCTGCTGAAGAGGGTCCGAGGTCGCTTTTCCTTCTGTCGGCCCCAGTCCTTGTTCCCCAGGTTCGAGCACTTCTGCGGTCAGGGAATAATGCTGGTGCAAGGTCTTTCGAATTGAAAAATGCAAAACAACTCGATGAAGGGCTCCTCTCAGGACAGGACTGGACGCAGGTAAGCAGTTTTGGATGGCGGGCACCGATGCATGGCGACGCAGGAAGACTCACTTGACGTGGTAAGACGTCATCTCCTATCTCGGGTCCCCTTGATGCTAGGACAACATAATTTCGCTGAGTTAAGTCTTATAGCACAAGCTGAAGATCACCAAAGTTCCAAGACTCTACTCAGAACCGTTAATGTCTGCAGCAGAGTGGCCCAAACTCTGTGCTGGTCCGCCACTGGGCGGTCCAGGGGCACTTCTGGATGAGCTGACGTTGAGAATGGATGTTGCCTACACCCAAGGGTCACAGCTCCTTCTCAGGACTACTGTAGATCTTCAACAAGACTGAGATCTACCAGGACAGCATCAGAAGTTGGTCGCCAGGCATTCTTCCAGTGGGTCTCCAGTCTCCTCACGGGTCTTGCAACTGGATAGGATTCTTGGCTCCTTCGGTTTCTTCCAGGATCTCTCTAGAGTGGATGCAGGGGTACTCTTCTCATCTAAAAAGCCAGGTAAGAGCTGAAAATCCCACTAGCCAATGACAGATCTGGCCCACACACACCCCAGCAGAGGTCCAATCAGGACCACTGGTGGCACAACTCATCAGTTTGTGGATTGGGAACAGACAGTCCCCACTCACTTCCTGGCAGCAAACACACATAGCCCTCCAGTAGCCCGCCAAAAGCCTCAGCTTTCCCAGGCACTGAAAGTCCATATAAGGATTTTCCTGGCCTCAGAGGCCAGGAAGAAGGGTAAAAGGCAAGATGGACAAAGGACAAGTGAAAAACCTTGCAGCATTGCCATGTTTGACCACTAGCCACAGTTAGTAGCCAAACACAGTTAACGCGGAAAGTCTGACACAAAATATACCAGAAAATAGCAAAAAATAACTGCTGCGACCAGCTTGTCCCTTAGCCACATCTAGAGTGACCAACAAATCCTTTCAGTGTTAGTCTAGGGCTTTTCTACCTGAGACATGTGTGTGTGCTGGTCGCTGGCCTGCCCCACTCCTCCCCTTCTTCAAACCAACGTGCTGCTGTTCTCCAGAGGCCTGCTGACCACCATCACAGCAAGTAAGCCCGTCGGGCATCACCGTGCGGTGAATGTGCTCAAAACTTATTTTGTACATCTGGTAAAAGCTAAACAGCATCTGCAGGGCACGGAAGACCGAATTGCCCGAACAACACCTGATGAGCACATGTGGTGCTTCATTACATCTAATGTAGCGTCCCTGTTTGAAGATGGCAACCCTCTTCATCGGCAGCTTCTGAGGTTGCCTTGACTACGGCCCAGCTTGAGCCTGATTGGTGGCATGGAGCATCTTGTGGGCCTATCAGAAGCCGGCAGGCATGAGCCGGACCCTGACACAAAGGCCCACAAAAAAGGCCCCTGTCTGGAACTGGAGGGAGCACCTCACCCTGCCGCTACTGAAAGGTAGTCCAACTTACAGGGGAACCCCTTTAATTATACGGGTACCCCTAATCACGCTCACACCAGATTAAAATTCACCCCTCTAGGGAATTAAGGCCAAGAGTCTTTATCTTGCAAGGATAACAAGTTTAACCTTTACAGAAAATGAGGGGCAAAGAACTCTGCACCCTGAACGGCATTCTGTCCCTGACTGTTCCAAGTTCCTGCAGACTGGTGCCAAGCAGGTGCCTTATATACTGTTTAACTTGGTCACTGGATACTGGCATGGCTCATCCAAAACTGTCATTTTTCCCTTACAAGGGATGCTGCAGCCTTTCTGCCTGCATGCTAGGTTTCCGTTTTGGGCAAACTACTTAGCATACTACAAGAATACATTGTAGCTCCTGTTTATCATCATTTTGCGGTCACCGGTGCTTGGACGACAACCTTATTTAGTTTCTTTTCCACTAGTTTTGCCTCGTCCTTTTTCCGCTTCTGAGCTGTGTCTCTATCGTGCTCCTTGATTCTCTTACAATGGTGGACTATTTACACTTCTTATCTCTGCCCACCCTTTAGCTTCAATTCCCGCAATTATATCTAGTCCTTTCTGGATCTCGCAATACCCTCTTTACGATAAAATAGAAAAATGGTACTGTCTCAACTCTCCACATTTCCTGTACCTTCATTATAAACCTGACTGGGTCCTCATCATCACCCATTACGCACTCCATTAAAGAATGTAAGCATGGGGTATCTGGGCACATCCTTCGTAGGGCATCCCATACCCTTGCCCTTACCTCATTAGAGGATGCTCCATCATGTTCCTTATCTCCAAGACTTACCCCAGAGTACCCCACCCCTGCCCATATGTCCCCAGCCTCGTCCCCAACTATGGTGTCCAGTAAACACTTAAAATCTCCTAGTGCTAAGGCTACTCCTGCTGTTTGTTTTTTGAAATTCATAGATCCATTTACTAGCTCCAGCTATAAGATGGGGGAGAGCTTTATTCAAATTATTTTTGTCCATTTGAGGCCATGACACATACTGCGTTATCCCTACTCCTTTATTTATAAGAGGCATCTGCATATCTATTTTGTTTTCTACTCCTTTTGTCTTCTGATCTTGTACTACCATGATTAAATCTGGTCCATTTCTTGGTCTGTCCCTGCTTACTGCCTCTTGTGGCAGGGACGGGTTTCTCGCCACCTCCTCTCCTTGATCTCCTTCTTGCCCTGCCTCTTCATTATTTCTACCACCTTGATCTTCCCCTCCATTTTCCCTTGCGTGTTCTACTTCTTGTCCCAGGACTGTCGATACTCTCTGCCCATCAGCTTTTTCAACATAAACATTTCTTATTGCCCCAGGGTTGAATCTAAACAAAAAATGTCCCGACTTCCAATCCCCTATTTTCTGCACCGGTACCCTTATTTCTGGTGACACTTCTTCAGGTTCTTGTAACCTGACTAAACTTTCCTGCAATGCTCTTAACTCAGTATTTATGTCTACTTGTGGGCCCTCTGTGTACCCCGATGCTAAAGGCATATCAGTGCTTGTGGATGAGTTATATGGAGGTGCAAAGGCTCTTGAGTCCCCCCGAAACCCTAGTTGCTAATCCTGATAATCCAGTTGACACTCTCTCACTGGATGCCTATAGACTGGGTTTGTATACCCTACTGCAGGTTTAGGCGTTATGGAGTATATCGCCTCACTTTGGATCTCTTTTTCACCTTCCTGATCTTCCATATTATTGAATAATTCCCAGAGATCTAAAATCTCTTTTCTTTTTTGGAACTTGTTTGTAACGCTCACCTGATTCCCGCAGAGGCGCCGGTCTTGACTGGGTGAATGCCGTATCTTTAAAGGTGATGTGTAACACACGGTTGGCTCTTTGGGCTGGACCTCTGTGCACTGTATGTCTGACTCGAAGAGTAAGA